>NC_052018.1:81897611-83141557 GCF_015832195.1 Motacilla alba alba | reverse complement strand
GGCTCCTGGCTGGGGTTAAACCACAACATGGTCCATGCCATGCAAATCCATTGCAGGATTTGGCAGAAATTCTGCTGTAACTTTGCAAGACAGAAAAGCTAGAGGGAGACCTGGGTAGCAGCACAAAAGGTGAGGGCACAGTTCTTCCACCCATATGGGTGCACAAAATCATCTCTTTGCAAAGCTGTGGATACAAGCCAGCCCTCAGGACTTAGAGCCATTTTCTCCCCATCCATTTTTGCAGCTCAGCTCAATTAGAGCCATTTTCTCCCCATCCATTTTTGCAGCTCACCTCAATCCTGTTTCTGGGCTACTGATGAACGAGGAGAGCCACAAAACCCCCTCATGCAGCACAGGGAGCTGCACAGGGCAGGTACAGCAATGTGAGGAATCCACCCATGTAGAGGGTAAAGGAGAAAGGATTAAATATGTTCAGCTCTGGGCAAAACAGGCTTTTCCAGTGTCTTGGGAGAAAACTGCTCACCCTATGCTATGAGAGGAAACAATGCATAACATCTAAAAAAAATCTGGCACTTTACTCACCATAATAGTGGCTAAAATTTATAATCTACTGCATAGTTTAACAGTGTCTATTAAATCTGCAGACAAAGCATTTGCTGAGATTGTGGAAAATTCATAAAATCACCTATCCTCAGAGTCATTGGAGATGATAGAGGAGCTCTGTTTTTATAAAGAGAATCTGAAAGAAAATGAACATTTCTGAAGACGTGGCTGGAATAGAGAAATGGCCAGAGCTTTGCCAGGGTGCAGGGAATATAAATGATACATGAAGGAACTGGGTACTCTGTGTTCAGGGAAATAAAACAACCCCCAACCAGTGATTATAGAGTGAGGCTTATTTGACCCCAAACCTGCTCAAGAAATTGGAATATCCCCAGAAACAAGCACTAAAGATGCCAGGGATTTGTGACAGTATCGTGTGATCTGCGCAATGCATTAAGCAAGAGTCTTGCAAAAAGCATAGCGTGGACAACTGTCAAAAGCAAAGTGCTCTCAGTGCAAGAAATGATGCTAGTGGGAATGGCTGGGGACCGTGTCCAGGTGAGTGCTGAAAGCATCCAGGGATAGAAGCAATTGGCTCCAATTGCAGATCCCCGAGCTCCACTCTTAAGTTTCAACCAGTCAAATGAAGGTGCTCATAGAAAGGAAATACCCCTGGCTTCTCACTACTTTAATCCCAAACCTGAAAGTGTTGTGAGGAGAAAACAGGTTTTTTTGTGGTGCTGGCTGCAGGGAGCAGCAGTTAAGTGCAATGAAGAGGAATCAGACAGATGAGCCATCCTCTTGTCATCGTGGAAAGGCTGCCATGAGGAACGCTGAGGAAGCCAGAGTGGGTTCTGCTAGGATGGATGAGATAATGTCTGTGCACTAATGACTGCCTTTGTCTTTGTTTGGAAACAACAGTTAAGTGTGTGTCAAGGTTGCCTAATGCACAGTGCCCGAGCACATCACTCTCTAATGCTCCAGCACCGGGTGTCTGTGGGAAGAACACAGCCAGGAGTTTTGTGTGGTGGCCACAGACTGGCATGGGAATGAAGAAAATGCCCTACTGGAGTCTGGTTACCCCTCAAAGTCTCCATACAGGGGTCCCAGCCCATATGGCCATCACCAGGACATGTGTCCCTTGCAGCTGCCTGTGCTTCAGCCGGTTCAGCACACTGTGTGTACCGTGGGGATCAGGACTCTGGGAACAGACATTCCTTAGTGAGCTGCAGCAAAGTGTAGCAAAAGGACAGGCACCCTCTCCTAGCAGCTGACACTGAAAGGATGAAGGAGAGGACAGGTTCAGCAGGATGCTTTGTAGCAAGGTCACTGTGGAAAAGAAGCTGAAAGGAACACTAGGGATGCACAAGACTCACAATGTTCCTGCAAGTGATCACAACAATGCAGAGTAGGAAATTGCTTCTGTAGCAATAGTCGGAGAAGGGGAATCACTTCCACACTCTGGTGCCATGCCTTTAAGATGTTGTTGAGGGAGATGCTGTACATCTCCTCTCTGATTGCTTTCATCCTCTTGAACAATTGCTCTATCCATCCTTTTCCTAGGATGGTGGCTTTGGAGGTGAAGTATTTCCCACCATAGCCAGCCCGGCTTCAATGCTCTGAAGCAGTGGCAGGGAACATCAGGAGACCAGAAGTGCTAGGACAAAACACTCTTTCTCCTGGTCTCAGAAACCAAGACCTGTTCTCTGGTGAGGAGAGCAAACAGCATGGTGTGGTGCTGACATCCATGCAGCTAAACTCCTAAAGCAGGATGGCCTCATGCATGCATCCTGCTGGCAGCAGTCCTGAGGCCATGGTGTTCCTTGAACTGAGCACAGAAATATTTTAAACCTGTGAGCCCTGCCAATTGAAAATGCAGAAGAGGTAATATCTGAGAGATGTTTGGACTTAAGAGGGTAAAAGTCAAAGAGAAAAGGAAAGCAGTGCCTGGAGCTGACATTGCTTTTGGAGTCCTACCAGCTTTGGAAGTTTCATTGAATTAAAGGCTTTTTTATTTAATAAAATGTATTTGCACTCAGGCTGCAAACAGAAACAGACATATGGCAGAGAGGGAGAGCAGCTGGAACCCAGCAACGGCCCCTCTTGTGCCACCATCAGCACACTGCTATGGCATCTCCTCTCTCAAGGGACTCCCAAAAGTAAGAGGGTCCCTTTGTGCTGCAGTGCAGCTGCCCCTGGGGTGGACTGTGAGGCAGCACTTGCAGAAATCAGGCAAGCAGCAATGAATACCCCAGTGGGAACTATGGTGCAAAAAGCACTTTCACAAGCTTTGTGGTATGGTCATAACATCAGGGCTAAAAATTGTCAAGGCATCACTGCAGTCGGCATTTCAGGATTTAACTACAAGACTGCTCATCTTGCATCTAAGCCTCCCTTCATGTCACACCATGTTAGTGATGCTGAAAGCCACTGCTGTTTGTTTTTGCTCTTTGTATGTGCCCTGCAGGCTTCCCACAGGGACACTGATCAGGCAAAATCCTGTTTATTTTAGGAAATCTGAAAATCTGAAAACCAGGTGAAAACCTGACTATGGTAAGACCTTCTGGTGAATTCAGAAGGCTAGAAAGACCTAGTTAGCCCCCCCAAAGACAGAGAAGGGAGCAAGCATAAATAGATTCCACATCTCTTGCCTTAGCCTGAGATATGCAGTCTCTGCGGACTGGCAGGAAAACAAGTGCTTAGCACACAGTGAGGAGATGCCTTGATGGGCGAGGTAGGACTGGCAACAGGCACCCACATGAATTCAGAGCTGTGATTCAGCTGGCCTCCTCAGAGGCAAGGGTAGCAGGGATGGGAGAGCCTGTGCTTCACACCCGCTTCACCCATGGGAAATGGGCTGTGGATCAGATGCAGACACACACAAGCCACTGCACAGTGGGATCCCTCAAATGAACTGAGCCACTGAGAAGCTCTTGGAAGACATTTTGAAACTGCTTTTGCTTCCAGGAGAAGCTGGAAACTCCCAAGTCTAAACAGGGACTCACTGGTTGGGTCTGTTCTGGAAAACACCGCTTTGGTTCCTGCTTTACAAGGCAGCAAGTAGAAGAGTTGGGTGACAGCTCTCATCTTTGTGATCTGCTTCTCTAACCAGGGGCAAAATCTGCCTCCTCCTGCTCACCTTCTGCATGTCTGCAAATGCCTCCATGTGAAATATTCACCCCAGGATCCTTTTAATAGAGAAGAGCAATTTTAAGGACGAGAAAAATCTTACCTATTCCAGATGAAGAGAACAGATTAAGCACCCACTGAAAATGCTCTTTAGTTCAATGAATAGCACATTGTACTACTGAGACCTTGTTTCTTGTCTTTGTTGTAAGCTATTTCTTTTTTTTTTTTCCTTTTTCCTTGATGCTATGTGGGGTCTCAGACAATCCTGCTAAACCCAAGACATAGTGCTCCTTCAGATAGAAGGAACCCAAACAGGACCTATATGGAGGAAAAAAAGAAGTTTTGGAACTGGATGCAAGTTTTGAAGGAGGCTGCAGGAGTTTGAGGTTCCCAGCAGGGAGTATCCTGATGTTCCTTCTGGACTCCAAACTTTTGTTCTAAGCAGCTTTTGTTCAACTGGGAGCTCAGCTGAGGAGAAGGTCTGCAGGAAACTAACACCATTGGGACACATGGCACAGGTGGCTCTGTCATTGTGGAATAATACAATGAATAATGGAGTTTTCTTTTTTTTTTTTTTATTGCTGCTTGGGTTTTGTGATGAAGACCCTTAGTTAGCAAGGTGATTAATAAGCCAGCACACAAATATCACAAATATCCAGAGGGACACATAGCTAACAGTCAGTACATGTGAATAAAGAAGCACAGTCTAAGAGTTTTCAACTCATTTGACCCAAAAGAAGGGAAAGGCATGTAAAGAAGGGAAAGCAGATGTAAAGGTATCTGTGGTCTCCAGTGACCCAAAGATAGCTCTGCCACCTGGCGAGGGGATATGCTAATAGGTACAGGAATCATTTGGAAAACTGTAGTTGAAAATCCAAATCCTACATGAAACTGCTTGTTGAATATCTGAATTGCCAGGTCCTGAGCTGGTGTCTTCAATCCATACAGCAGTCAGCAGCTGAGCTGTTAGGTAAGTCTCACACTCTCTGGTAAGAGGGAGGTGCTTGGGATTGTCATAGTTCCACTCCAGCAGGAGAAATGGCCTCCAATTCCAGCCACAGACCACAAAGAGGTCAGTGCACACCAGGCATTTATTAACTTGTTTTAACATCAGGCTCTGGTTTCTGAGCTCCACCAACACTATTTTCCGTGCTTTTTCAACATGATGTAAAATTTTCTGGTGTTGCTTATGCACCCTTCATTCCCTAGGCTATCTCAAGGCAATCTCTCCTCCTTGCTCCTGGTCTTAAGGCTTTTAAAACCTTAATGTAAAACCAGAAGAAGATTTCTCTCCTATTCCCTTGTCTGCTGTGGTATTCACTCCCCGTTGTTCCCTGTTGACCTTGAAAAATTATTCAGGCCCACTGTGGACTCCCAGTCCCTGAGCAGACTTTCTGAGCTCTCTTTCAGCATACCTATTGAAAACTAAAAGCAAAACAAACACACAAGAGTCCACAAAAGCTCTGTGTGTACCTTGCTACCTAGAAAGCAATTAAATCCATTATACTTTCTGCATTAGTTTTAACGTGCTGTGTCTCAGGGGTTAGTGCAATGAGCATTAGTCATAAGCTAATCAGAAACAGAAGTGCTTAAATAATTCATAGGCTGCCTTTCTTCACAAAAAAACCTCAATACACAGCCCTGTCATACCATGAGTGCAGTGCTACCAAAAGGCAGCTCACTTCACAGAGGGTGTCAGTCAGCTCAGAGACGACAGAGGCAGTTCCTGTGAAAAGCCATACTCACAGAGATGTACAATGACCTAGGAATGCCTGCTTAGGAAAGCACATCTTTCTCCCAGAGGAGCTAGGGGAGACCTCTGCTGCACTCTGCTCTCCCCAGCACTTAAATGCCTCTCTGAAACACAAAAACAGAATAAAAACCTTTGGGTAGGGACCCAGGCAAGTCTGCAGGGATCACCTACACCTTTGGAACTGTGAAGAAAAAGAGGGAGCTGCTCCCAGAGGCAGCACTTAGATGGCATTAGTCCAGGTCTGTGTGGAATTTCTTGGGAGGCACAGTCATAGAGCAGTGCCAGGCAGGAAAGGGAGACCCCTCTGCTGCCCAGTGCAGAGCTGGGGAGGGACCCCCAGCTGTTGTGTGTGTGAGCTTTTCCATGCCAGCCTAGCCTAATGACCCTGCATCACAGCATCCCTAATGCCTAAGAAAAGTTGCTTGTTTCTGAGAAGCCTGGCTTTTATGATGGCAAAATATCTGCTTGCTGCCAAAAGAATAACATCTCTGACAGGCCAGGGACACCTCTGACCCTGTGGGAAGAGTTGCTGTAAGAAAAAGTAATGCTAAAATTAGACACTAAGCCCAAAAGGAGTGGGTCTGCCTGCAACTTGCAAGGAGGGGAAGTCTCATGCTAAGGGGTGTTCTTTGGACTGTGTCAAGAGAAGGGATGGCTGGAAGTGGCATCTAATGAGGAGAGGCCAGGGAGAAGGCATCATGGCATCAGAGAGGTGACAAGGACACAAATGATGTGCAGTGGAGGGGAAGGAAAAGACAAGAGCCCAGCTCACACCAGGGAACACTGCCTTGAATCTGGTGTGCAACCACAGTGACAGGGCTACGAAGGAGGCAGCCGAGCGGGCAGCAAACAGCCTCTGTTTGTTCCAAGTTGATGGGCAATGTCTGACAAGTTCAAGGTTTGGGATGAGGGAGCTGGGGTGCAGACAAAATAGGACAAGGAGATGCTCCCAGCAGAAGGGTAGAGCATACTTTCGACTGTCAGAACTGAAGAAGGTCACAAATTCTCCCAAACAAGAGCCAGGCTGGTTAAGGGGCTTGACCTGTAGGATGGTGTTGTTGGATTTACTGACAGCTCTGGGAAGGAAAGAAATCTCATAGACTCCTGTGAGCTGCATTTCTGATTCAGGGTACATCAGCCAAGCAGCATCCTACAGATTAAAAATATTTGTTACCTCTCTAATCCCCTGCTAAAAAATTAGTGCAAATAGAAGCATTCATATAGCATGCATATAGCAAAGCTGTATGTGTTCAGCAGGCTGAGAAAACAGCTGGGAAAACCCCCTAGACCTAACAGCTAGAACAGAAACTCCATCTTATGCCGTGGATGAAAAGATTGTATTGCTACACATGCTGGTTAGCCTATCTAAGTGTATTATCAAGCTTGGTTAAGTTATTCTCACAATTAATTTCTTGCGTCAAGGAGTTCCACAGCTTAGCATGTGCTGTGTGCATCAGCACAGCTTGATTTGTAGTAGTGCTTTGCCTAAAGGGGCTGAACTTGCTCTTATTTACCCAGTGAATTCTCCTTATTCTACACAAACCAAGGATAAAGGTGAATGTGAGACATCCATTAACCCATGAACCCTGCTGGGCATCACAGTGTAATGTCCTCAGACCTGCTTGCTTCCCAGCATTGCAGAGCAAGGCCAGCAAGGAGTTTCTTTAGGCCTGCTCTCATTCCATGAAGATGTTACATGCAGCTGGATAAAAGCCTCCATATGGCATTCTCAGCTAATCATACCAGACAGCCAGTACTTTCCCTAAGAAGCACCTTTCAGGCTGAAGGTTCCAGTGGACTCCTCCATAAATGCTGCTATTTTATCAAGCGCCAGAGTCATCCAGTACTCAGGGACAGGCTGAGTGCAGTCCCCAAGCTTCTCTTGCGAAGGAGCCGTGTTAAGTGTCATTCTCAGTGCTAGCACATGGGCAGAGGGTGCCTGGGGAGCCAGGGCAATCCCATCCCTATGTGCTCATGGTGGGGTCTGAGGCTTCACAAACCCCATGGACACACCATCATGGCCCTCTAGGTGGAAGAGGATGGGCTGGGAGGTTGCTTGTGAGCACTTCATGACCACCTGCAGCATCTGAACACAGCCTCACTTTTGGCGCCTGGGGACGCTGTTTGTCCTCCTGTAGCCGAGCCCACCAAAAAAACCCCAAGCCTGTGCCTTCTCATTACAGCATCCTCTCTGGAGTCCAGCTTCCTCTCTGCCTAATGTCAAAGTCAGATTGATATTTCAATCCACACAACCTATAATGGACCTTGGTAAAATCAATCAATACACATTCCCTCATTTCCCCATGTCCGCTTGCTTAATGGAGGAAATAGCTGCTGCCCGAGACCTTGAAATTCAATGGGTCTTTTGTCCCCTACTGATGTACTTGACTGTGAATTTAGAAAAAAGTAAAAGCAGATCCTCATAATGATGTTTTTTCCTTTCTTGATGTTTTTCAAAGGGAGAGTGGCGCGGGCAAAGTAATTGGTAGAGCATGACTACAGATCTTCATTGGGGTAAACCCAGCAGGACTGCTCAAGGATTTTCCCTGCAGCCATCAGGTCATCAACCTGAAATCCCTCAGAATTAAGGAACTAGGAATGTATCAAAAGTCCAGCAGTTCAGAGGGGTTTGCAGTTTGCCTTATCAGCTGTCATCTGTCTCAGAAGGGTGAGTGGCAAGAAGTTCTTCACCTTCTTTTTCTGTAGTGTGGAAGAAACGTGCTTATAGGGATGGAGACAAAGATGGGTTTGCAGCCCTGTCACTTTGGTGTTTCTTATCCTCTGCAACTTAATTGCTAGAACTGGGATAGAAATCCCTTTCCTCCTTTGCAGAAACACAGCTTGATGACAAATCAATGGCAGAAGTGAATATACAAGAGCAAACCACAAGCCACGGACATTAGTGCTTTGCTGGGAAAGTCTTACACTGAATAGTGGGATGTGCAGAAGGATAGGATAGGATAGGATAGGATAGAATAGGATAGGATAGGATAGGATAGGATAGGATAGGATAGGATAGGATAGGATAGGATAGGATAGGATAGGATAGGATAGGATAGGATAGGATAGGATAGGATAGGATAGGATAGGATAGGATAGGATAGGATAGGAGCAAAGCTGTAAGATCACGTCAAGCAATAGAGTTAAGTCCTGAAATGTTTGGAAAATTCAAAGGAAATCCATGGAAGACAAATACTTAGCCAAAATGCTGGCTCACACTGGACCTCATAGCAGGCAATACATCAAACAATACAAAATCAGCATCTATGAATTAATAAACAGCAGAAGAAAAAGAAAAGAAATGTAGTAAAAAGACTTGGTGAGCAGCTGGGACTAACAGAGGAGAACCACATCAGAAGAATGTGATGGGCCCCTGCAGGGGTAAGAGGATGATGGGACCACCAATGTCAGCTCAGCCAGTTGCCTGCTGAGGCCACGTGTACAGCCATGGCAGCAGGATTGTGCAGATGCTGTACACCGAAGGCAGTGGCCCCAGAGCTTTTTATTTGCACAGCTCCCACTTTTCCCATGCTTTTTCATCTCCACCCACAGGGTGACCTCTCTTACCATCCCCTTTCTATGCCAAAAAATGCTTTATTTATCCAGGGCAATTTGATGCCTCTATCCACATAAATTCAGCTTCCCTTTATTCTCTTGCACTTCTTCATATTCCCTTTAGCACAGGTTTGAAGCAGAACATCAGCTCTTATAGCTCTTTACCAGGTTGTTTACTGCAGAATCTCTCTGAAGTCAGAGAAACGGCAGCCCTGGTGCCAAATTCCATTTTAACTACACAATCAGTTATCAGCCCATTACCATAATAAGGAGATTAAAAGCGTTGAGAAATGCACAGTTTACTCATGGCTAGGGACTTTGCTGCTGTCTTGGGGAGTCCCAGAGGTTCCATTTTGTTCTGCTTGTCACTTTCCTCCAGGATCCCCGGGGAGGGAAGCAGGGGCTGGAGGTAATGAGCAGCACCATGTCCCAGCCGAGGCTGGGGCAGGGGATTCCTTACACCCAGGGCCACTCAGGTGAACTAAATCAGGCCAGGCCACCTATTTTGGGCCCTTGAACATTTCCTTGCTTCCTTGAGTGTCTAACTGGAAACATTTCTCCACTGGCAAGGCTTCAGACATCTGTTCCCCCTGCATTCATTTTTCTGCCTATCATTCTTCTGGGACCAGACTGGGGATCGTTTCAGCCATCCAGAGTAATCCTGTCTGGACCCAACCCCATTTCTGCCTCCTATCTGCAGAGGGCAGAAGATAGGGTTTCAACAGCACATACTAATTCCCAAGTATTTTTATTTCTAAGAGGCTCAAAGGATATTTCTGAAGTAACAGATGTGCTCCATCACAACAGGAGGAAGGCAGGCAGACACCAGGAAGCTGATGGATACCTCCTGTGAGCACTTCTCAGGAGTCTGCAAGTCAGATCTGCCTCCAGACTGCAGCAGCTGAGTGCAAGCACAGAACAGAGCATTAGTTGCAATTGTGAGTCACCTGCCACCAAAAGCAAACATCTCATAGTGCAGTACCTGCACCGACTCCAAATTTATTCATGTGGCATCACCAGGAAACCTTCAACCATTACGTTGAAATCCAAGCATTTTACAAAAGCAATTATCTAACTACAAGGTTGCTGCTATTTTGTGTAAGATCAGTAAAAGTCAGGTTTAGTTCCTCTCCCCAGAGTCTCTGGTTTTATCTTCTGATCAGCTGCTGTCTTTCATTCCCACTGCCCAGACCAATTGCTAATGACTTCAGCTTTGCGCTCCAGGAGGCAGGGAGCCCTCTCTTCAGAGATGGGAGGCTGAATCAGGGCAGGAAGGATGGACACTTCTCCCTGCCTGGGGGATAGTAAAGCTGCTCGGCTCCCTGCCCAGGTTATTGACACAAACCAGCCAGGTGAGCAGGCAGCAAAGGCTCTGTGAGTTTCTGCCCGTGAGGTGTCTGAGCTTGGGAATAGAGGCTGGGGGTAGCAGGGATTAGGGGAGGCAAGGGCATTTATGAAGCAAACACCCTGATGCTGTAACTATAGCAATGGGAACAGAACTGGGAGCATAGGAGGACTCAGCCTCCCAATATTGACCTTGTGTGTTGAATTTTTTGTGGCCTGCAGACCCAGAATACATTTGTTCCTACAGCATGAGAAACAACAGCATCACCTCAGGATCCAGATCCTGAGCCAGGATGGGAATTTACATTATATTTCATGGACAAAAGGAAGCATTGTAACACTGCTATCCTGCAGAGAAGGCACAGAACTCCAGCTGTTGGGGATCACTAAGTACCCCTCCCCACTTTTACAGTATTTTGCTTCACTTCCTGCCCTGCTACCTCCTGTCCTGTCCTTCCAAATCAGCTGCTGTGCTTCAGGCTGCAGTCAGCTGCATTTCAAGAGTTAGAATAGCAACCCATAAACACACTCACACACGCAATTGTTGTGCTGACCCAGAAACTTCTAGCTTTTCTTGCTAGCAGAGTTTGAACCTGTCAGCACTAGTCACACGGTACATTTCTATCACTCCCAGAGGTGGTGGTAGCAGGACACTCTTACACTAATGAGAGATCCAGGAGAGGTTATGCTGGAAAGTAAAGCTGCAACCAGCAAGGCAGTTAAGATGCAAGCAGGTTACGGGCCCCGAGCCAGGGGCTTCACGAGCCTCTGCTACACTACCTTTACACACACACATCCCCAAGTTTTGACTCTAAGCTCACCCTCAGCAGTGTTTGCCTTTCACTACTGCTGTGAATGCAGTTTCATTCCCCAAATGTCCTGCAATGGCTTGGGGCTTGGAGCATTCCTATGAGATTGCAGATGCCCTCTGAAAGCAACGTGAGAGGCTATCACCACAGGGAGAAGAGTCTCTGGGTGAAAGATACTTGGAATAAGCACTGGGTATGGATGAGCTGTTTATGGCTGTCCATGTAATTGATATGAGACAGCAACAAGTCAGAGGGAGGGGAAAATCTTTCCAGGGTCCCTGAAGAACATGGCATCTGCTGCATGTCTCCCTCTGTCTGGATTAACCGCTGCCTGGTCCCAGTAAAGGCTCAGAGCTGGCGGTGGGGTGTTGGTGTTCCCCAGAGATATTTTCCTCCTGCACCTCTCTAGTTAAGATATCAGAAGTGAGATTTGTCACTTAACCATCTGGAATAGGAGATCACAGGAGGCTGCTGCTCCTCAGTCTGTCACACTCCTTAACTGTGCTAATGTCATTCAGATGTTTCACAAAGCAGCCCTGACAAGCAGGCATGAAATTAAGATGTTTGTGGAGCTGGCCAACTGGGAAATGACAATGGCAGACTGGGGAAAGGCAGAGGAGGGGGGCACATTCAGAAGGAAGAAACTGTGCTGGAAACTATTTGCTTCCTCTTTCTCCCATGGATCTGCAACAGCTCGGACAAGCTCAGAGAGGAGGGATGATGCAGTGGCATCTCCATGCCAGGGAAAGCTTGGGAGCAACTCCTCTGCTTGCCCTGTTGTCCAGCCTCAAGACTGAACCCAAGACAATCACTCGTGTTCTCACTGAACTGGGATTTCTAGTAGGAGAATTTCTATGCCAGGGAAGTACACATATCCTGTGGGACAGTTCTGTTTGGGAACAGGCTGAGGGAAGATGAGTTAGCCAGAAGCAGAGGCCACCCTTAAACCCCACAACATCACAGCCCTGGGGGAGCCTGTGCTCCTGCCTCTGTCCTTGCAATGCTGCAAGGTGCTGGAGCAGCTGGGTCTCATTTCACACTGCAAAGCAGTTTTATCAGCAGGGAGTTGACATGGGGCTTTAAAACACTTTCTAATTAAGGAGCAGGCCAGCTTGGAGAGCAATTAGGTTTGACGCATCCCGTATTTGAAGAAGTCTGTGTTGCAAGCTCTGGAAAACATACTGAGCTTCAGCAATTAAATCTTCTTCCCATTCCTCCCTGGCCTCCTCATTTGCAGAAACATCCGTGTTGGACAGCTCTCAGCCAGTGTGCCCACTGCCCTGAGGGCAAGGGTGCAGCTGGCACTGGGGTGGGATGCAGCTGGAGCAGGTGAGGTCAAATGTACCGTGTGTGGTGGGGAGAAAGCACGGTGCAGTTTAGCCTGGAAGGAGGTAACTCTTTGTAAGACAACGAGGCACAGCTGCCTAGTTTAATCCAGCCCCTCTCCCATTTCCCCATCCTCAGGGCAAGCAAAACTGTGGTTCCCTCTACCTCCTGGGCTTCACAGAGATGTTGAGCTGCTGAGATGAACAGGATTCATGGCCAGCAGGGAAGTCATTTCAAGTGTGGCACTGCCTGCAAGCCAGGAATGATGCTTCACTTTCCTACAGACTCACAGCTTGCCTTTGAGTCAGCCCATGAAGCTGGGCATGTCTCAGTTTCCCCTGCTAAAAGACAGCAGTGAAACAGCTGCTGTGAGGTTGTTTTGCTTTGTCTATTCAGAATGCCAGCAGAATGTGTTAAAACTATCTTTTTTATCTTTTGCTCTACAACCACAAAAAAAAAGATTACTTTCTTCAAAATAATCCATGAAATACTTCACATTTTCAGGCATGTAATTTTTCCCTATGTGGAAATAGAGGAAGAGAGTAGATATTTGTTATACAAATTTGTGATCTTCCTCCATCTACAAAGCATAATATCTGATAGAGAAAACAATTTGCTACCACACCACACCCCCCCCCCCCCAAAAAAAAGTGTATAGGAAAGAGTTATTTTTTTAATGAGAAAGTATTTCCAAAGAAAACAAGTGAAATATTTCCAATTAGAACTTCATCAGAATACAGCCTGTGATGCTAAGCTCACTCCACTGCTGGTCAGCTCCTTTCCTTGCTCTGCAAGCAGCTGCCTGCCTCCCACCTTTGAGGGGAGGGAAGCAGGGGATGGAAAAGACTTTAGGATTTCAAAAGCAGGGAGAGACATAGAGAGGTGGAGGGCCAGAGAAGGAAAGAAAAATGGAAGGAGAGAAAGGAAGGAAGAAAAATGAAAAGGAAAAAAAAAAGGAAAAGAGGATGAAAGGGGGTAACAAGAAAATAAAGAAAGAAGGAAAATAGAGAGTGAGTGAATGAGACCATGCTGCTCTCTCTACTGTTATAAATTAAAATAAAAACCTCCAAGGTTAAAAATCTGCCAATTCAGGGGAGGGAGAGGGCTGCAGAGTGCTAACGAGGAGAGAAACACTGGGAAGGTGACACAAAGAGCAAGGTAAAAGAGAGGGAAGAGGGGTGGAAGAAGCAGATGGCCACAAGATCTGAGCACATATGAGAGAAAAATTTGCAATGCTCCTGCTCCTTGCTTTGGTAAGTACCAGGTTTTTTCCCTCATCCTCAGATATGAGGGTGTTCTTCCTCCGTCACACCCCCTATCTCCCTTGCCCACTCTTCTTTCTCTTTGATGTTTCTTCTTCTTTTTCTGCTTTCCAGGTACTTCACCATATTTCCATCCTGTTTTGCCCACACCTTCCTTCATTCCTTCCTTTTCTCCTCTTCTCCTGCCTCTCCCTCTCTCTCCCGCACCACACCCCTCGCTTTGTCTTCCGTCCAGCTCCCTGAGGAATTCTCTAATGACTTAAATGAAACACCAGCATTCACTATCTTCAATAACCCTCCTTGCTGGATCCCCAAGAGGACCCTGCCGTGCACAGCAATTAGGAAACCGGTGCCTGGGGCTGCTGCATTTGCAGTGTCAGCATGGAGATCCTCTCTGCCCTCTTCAGGAAGAGAAGGAGGTCTCCATAAAGTTGGGAGCACTGTCAGCATGGGGATGGAGGCTACTGCAGAGTCTCAGGAAGGCTTTCCTGAGCCATCCATGTCCCTTTCCCTCTGTTCCTGCCCTCCCTCAGGCTACCAGCGCGTCTCAGCCCAGCAGCAGTTTTGGCACTTTTTGTGTTCCTCACACCCAAAGAGCCCCACCAGCTATTAACCCATGAGGGGATCCAAAGTCTCTGGTCCACTTGGGATGGAAGCAGTGAGTAAGGCAATGCTGTTCTTCTGCCCTTAGAGATGTGGGTGGCTCGAACAGAAGTCCCTAGGGCCTTCCCAGTCATGCACAAGGTTTCTTCCTAAAGCCTCTGGTTCCCTTACAACTCTTCCTTCCAACCACGCTATCAAAACCACTACCAATGAATGTTCTGAATTTCCAGAGAACTCAGCCCCCATGTGACCCTTTCAGCTGTGGTTCTCACCAAAATCTCATCTCTTTGTGCCCTCATTCCTCTTGGTAAAGCATCCCAGACAAAGGCAGACAAAGCCAATGCCTCTCTTGTGGGCTGATGAAAAGCCTCCTGGGAAAGGCTTCCCATTAGAGGTAATTGTGCTGTTCTTTGAGTCTATCTGTCCTTCTGCTCTGCTTTGTCTTGGTTAGCCTCTGTTTGTGGGAAAACAAGATCTCAGAACAGGATTCTTTCACTGTTGTTTTTCTTATCTCGGCAAGTAACCCCGTGGTCTCTGCTTGGTCAGGTGAGGAAAACAGACTCTTTCATGACACCATTTGTCTCATACTAAGGCCAGTGTTTAAACTAAGTCAGACAAAGCAGGTCCTAAAAGCAACGTGTCCTCTGCCCTCAGGAGAAGGGGAGCAAGGGGCTCAGAGACAAGAAGACTAAGGCAGGTAGTGTCCTGAGGATCTGCCTCAGGGACTGTCCCCCATCCACCCTGCCCCTGGGAGTCTGAGGATGCTTGTGAGGGAGAATGGATCTGCAAGGAAGGGGCCAGAGTGAGGCAGGGGTGCCCATGAGCACAAGATGCAGGGAGCACTGGGAGTAAAAAACCTCAGGAGGAGAAAATGAGCTACACACATTCCCAAACCTTGGATCCCCAGCAGCGCCTCTCAACCAGTGCAGGGCTGGGGCAGGCAGCCTTGGTTTTACTGTAGCAACAAGGTTGTCTTTCACAAGGCACCATCTGGTGGGGGGGGTTTGTTTTGGTTTGGTATTTCTGGGTTTGTTTTTGATTTTGTTTTTGTTTAGTTGTGCTGTTTTGGTTTGGTTTGGTTTTTCCCTGCCACGAATGGGTCATTTCTGGGGGATTTAAGACTTTAAAACTGGTTTTTATCTCCTGCATGCCTTGGTGAAGGAGACAGCAGGCTCACTGCACGCAGGCACTCCCTGAGCAGCCCCGGGATAAGCAATTAGGCAGCCGCACGCCAGATCAGGATTAACCACTCTTCCCTGTTTGTCTTGAGACCTTTCTAATTGCTCTTCCCCATGCCTCTCTTCAGCCTCCCTTCATGCAAGCCCTCCCATCCCATCACTCTTCTCACCTCAGGCAAGCCCCCAGGTGCCTGGACAAGGAGTTGAGGAGCGCAGGTGACACCCCAGTGTCTGCCTTGCAAAAACTGCCCCAAGCGACAGGGGTGGCTGTGCTGACAGGTGTCACTCACTTGTCCCCAGCTCAGCAAAGCGAGGGATTTCAAGGATGGCTCTGGCATGTAGGCACTCGAGTATTCACCAACAGAAAGGTGCTGGTTTTGTCTGGAGGAGAGCAGAAAGGAGGAATGAAATCCCTATTTCAGAAGCTCATTGTAGGGTAATTATCAAACAGCAGCAGTAGGCTGGGATGCTTGCTAATTAGGCCACATTCTTTATGACTAGTTATTCTAAGCTGTAATTTGACAGACTTCGGGGGAGGGGGGAGGGAACGTGCACATAAATTTGTTTTTAATTACATTTGGTATGCTAATTTCTGATATAAAATAAATATTTACCAGAAGCAATATTTCTTCATTTCACGCTGGCTGCACTCTGGCATTTATCGAGGGTTACAAACAGACTGCTATCACCCAGCCCTCCTTGCTGGCAGATCTTCCCCTTCCCTCCCCTCAGCCTGAGAGGCAGAGGGATGGATCCAGCTGTGGCTTGGGAGGGGAAAGCAGCAGGGAGAGGGAGTCACAGTGTCTTTCCCTTTGTCCAGTGGAAACGTGTCCTTTTGCTGCCAAATGGCCCTTTGGACTGGGAGTTCTTAGGCAGCTGCTGGCTACCACTCCAGGACTGAGAGCCTGCCCGGGCACTCCTCTGAGGAGATGGGAGATATTGTCCTCCTGACAGGCAGCCTGGCTCTTGTGTGGAAAGAGTGCCACTCCAACAGCTCCAAGGCTACAGACCTCTATTCATGCAGCCTCTTCAACCTTTACGATTTCCAAGGCTTTTTTTTCTTCTTCTGTGTATGAATTAAGTAACATTTCAAGAATGGAAAGCTGCTGCAAACTGAAAGCCACAAACATTTCACTGTGGTTTTGACAGTGTAGGAACTTTTCCTTCTCTACAAATGTATGTTCTTGCACATTTTTTTTTTCCCCCATCACTGAAGTCAGCTCTTATTGCTGCACACTCTGGATTTGAATAAACTGGAGCTTTCCAGGGGAAAACACCATTGCTGTGACACTTCTTGATCAAATATTAGCTCAAATAGCTCAGGTTATTGCAATATACTTCTATCCCAATCAGGTAACTTCTGACCTGGTGCAAAGTACTATCTCACTGCTTGACCTGTCCTAGGCTGTCCACCTGGAGCCAAGACAGTCAAGAGACACTTGCAGACCCATGTCCTGGTGTTCTGGTGATATACCATGGAAGAAGTTGGAGTGACCAGGGTTTCAGACACTTGGATCACCTGGGGATGTGTATTACCTCCACCAATCCTCCATATGGATTATTCCCATCACTTAGGTCACTTTGATTTTTTTGATAAGCTATGGACTTTGTGGCATAAAGGGAGTTCATACCACCATTGTGCCATGAGAAGCATGTCAGATGCTTTGAATTGCCCAGCAACTGGAGAACCACCCACCCCATTATAGCCAAAGAACCCTTTTTTTTTTTTTTTTTTTTTGGATATGTGAGTCACATCTCAGAAAACCTTTGTCCTTTTGTAGTGATGATATTTGAAATGAAACCCTTCAATAACTTAGCACCTCAAGGCACTACGGGAAAAGACGCAGAGTTTGGGGGTTGAGAAAACGGTGTATGTGAGGTCAGAAACAGCAGGAGGAAGCCCATCTGAGGAGCAGAGCTCTGGGGATGGTTTTGCCTTGCACTGTGTGCACAAGCATTTAATCCACTCTGTTGACACAAACTACCACTTGGGAGATCATCCACTGAATCGCAGTTACCGGAGTTTGTACACCCGAGCTGAAATTTTTTAGAAGTGCTTAATGGCTATGCACTATTTAATATTTAACACATGTTCTTCCTTCCCTTGCAGGTTAGGTGCATTTGGGCCGATGGCACAAGCTGCCTGCTCCCAGTCTAATGCCTGGTTGCACGGTGGCCAGGGAGCAGGAGTCATGAAGGCCAGCAGCATGGAGACAGGTAAGCCAGCTGACATTGTCCTGCCTTGTAGCTTGGCACACAGAGTAGAGCCAGGGCTTGGTGGAGTTCCTCTTTTAACACCACATTCCCACAAGGACAGCCATTTGTCTCTTCAGCTGGTGCTTCTTTATAGGTGGAAATTGCATGATGGAATGCTGTAATGGAGATGACCCACTCATCCCATCTGGGGATCCCATTCCCGAGTATCAGGGCGTGGTTCTTCCTCAGCACTTCCAGTCTTATCACCAAGCACCCCCAGAGAAGTCTCGCCATGTCTCCTCCCCTCAGAGGAACCAGGGAGAAGGTTGCCAGGCTGAGGGATCACAATGACAGATAGTCATTTTTGTTTGCTCACGGTGACTCCCACTGCTCCAATTCCCCCAGTTTTCCCTCTGTCTTTCTGGCTCCAGCTCATTCACAGCCTTCAGCAGAGTCAAGATCTTCCTCAAAGCCTTTCCCAAGTTCTGCTCATGACAGCATTTGAGTGCCACAGGTATTAATGAATTATTCATCAGTGCTTCCCTTGTTGAATCTGGTGACTTTATTATCTTTACACCTGATGAACTGAGGGACAGAAAAAAAGCCAAATTCATTCAAAATTATCATTAATTTGGGATGCTAGATTTGCAAAGATCTTGAAGTCTGGTTTTTCAGGGTTTACATGGGATTTTATGTGTTTGAAGCATGAATTCATCTGGTTCTAATAAGGAACAGCACAAATCAGGCTCATTATTCAGGAAAGGAGAAATGAGTTGCTCTCAATGAACATCTTACCTTATGCCACCTTTCCCTGACAGCAAGGAGCAGAGTGACAGAGGAAGAAAGAAAGCTCTTGGGGTGGGCAGCATGAGATCATTCTTCTGCATTTTGCATTTCCCTCATTTAGTCTTTCCCAATATTCACTATGAGCTGTAGCTAAGGCAGCACTTGGAGGGGGAGCCTCCTCCAGCCTTACCCACACCTGCATCCCAGGGAATACTCCATCCCAGGGAATACTCCTCTAGAAAATGGGGAAGTGGGGAAACAGCCTTCAGCAGTAAGCGCTGTTGGATGCTTTGTGGACTAAAAATTTTACCATGATACAACAGAGTAACAGCTGCACCAGAAAAATCACCCTCTAGAAGTGCTGTCAAATTGGGCTGCAGGAGCTACAGGAAGGCAGAGCAAGCTCAGCAAACACAGGTGCTTCTGAGGACAGAGCAGTCCGGATACAGCCAGTCTCTACAGAAAATAGATGGGCCATGGAGTTTGCAAAGATGCATGGCTTTTCACTGGGGCAGTTCTAGTTAGGTTGAGTGGAATTTTACAAACATTGATTCCTGTCTCCAACATGTAGGCTTGCACTTCCCAACCACCCATCTGTCAGAATTTTGCTCAGTGTGGTCAGACCAGTGGTGTTTGTTTTTTCCCTAATCTTCTCTTCAGAAATGAATGACCCAATTTAGATGAAACATTAAAACAGCCCAAGGCATATTTTCAGCTTTGAAAACCCCAGCTTGCACAGTTAACATATGGATCAACTTTGGAGCAGGCACAGAGGAATCAAGGTTTTGAAACTAGTGGTTCTAGTGTAGCAATGAGTCTGGATGTAAGGAAAAGATACCAGAGCCAAGCTAGTGATCAAGCCACAGGATTTCTAGCTTCTCTTTTTGTTTTGAGTGTCATCATACTGCTTTTGGAAATCACAGCAATGACACAAGACCTGAACTGCACCTGAAGACTTCACTGGCAGACTGTGGAGATCCCTAAATACTCTTCCCTTCCTCCTCCTTCTCCCAAGGCCAAAGAAAGCTCCAGCTCTCTTGTGCTTCAGCCATGGACTAATTTTCATCTCTTTTCTCTGGAGACGACTTCAATATGTAGGAGAGGCCTTACCATACAGATTCTCACACTCATCCCTATCTTCAAATTTCATCCCTTACTCCTTATAGAAACCCTTTAATCAGAGTCAGAAAGCAAGCCTTTGTCAGAAAGCACCCACTTTCTCCAGGCTCCCCAGCAGAACTGTGAGGTCCCAGAAAGCCTCTAACACATCAGCCCTGGCTCTACCAATCTTAACACTTTAAGCACATTCGGAGGGTCCACACCAAGCTGTTTGTTGTTGTTGTAGAGCAGCAAATGTGTGACCAAACCTGTGACTCAGTGATGAACTGGACACCTACCTGTGTGTCAGCTTCAGGGGAGGAAATCTGACTCTTGCTTCATTGTTTGGAAGGAGGAAAGAGATTTAATCCTGCTGACAAGCTTTCTCCATGCTACTGGAATTTTTTCCCTTGGTTTGGAGATTCTCCATCCCCCACATTTTTCTTCCACTTCAAATTCTGCCAAGTCTCACTCCATTTGAATTAATTTTAAAGGCACTTTTTAAAGCCTCTCACAAAGGATTTCATAATGTGTTCCAACAGGAGCCATTGGAAAAAAAGAATCCCCTCCTTTATTATCCCAGCTGGAAAATGCTGTTTCAGTGCTCTATAAAACGGTTGTGTATCATGCCCAGAGGGTCTTTGCTGCAATTTAAAGCCCAGGGTGGGTGAAATGTCAGCCACAGTTCAGCCAAGATGGGATCCCTTAGGCTTTGAAATGCGGTCTGCGGCTCCCTTAATGTCACCCTGTCCTCCTAATGGGTATGAAAAGGACACAGGGGGCACCAAATGATGAGAAATTAACATCAGAAACTGTGCTCACTCTTCCTCAGTCTGGAACGTCGTCACTCCTAAAACATTGCAAACTGGCAGACGAGAGAGAGATGGGGGCCAGCTCTGTTGGTAGAAGCATGAAAGGACATGGAGAGGTCACATATCATTGGCCCATATATGCTGGAGGTTAATTTTTTAGCAAATCTCATAGAATTTTACAGGTACTGGCTGGTTAAACCAAAAGGATGATGACTGGGATCAATCCTCCTCCAACTCTTCTATTCACAGACCTCAGCCACTCTTCTCCCCAGATAGGATTGTTGCAGAAAAACAATGTGGAGAACACAAAGCACATTGAGGAGAGGTGACTTGCCTGTAACAGCCAAGAGGCAGGCAGGAAAAGCCAGGAGTGATGAGAGCTAAGCTCCTATCCTCAGCACTAGACTGTGGCCAAATGAGAGCCCAGGCACTCATTCCCTTGAGTCTGGCTGTGACATTTTCCTGTCTGACACCTTGCCCAGTGCCTTGCCTTGGATGTGTGCCTGGCTAATGAAATGACAGGAGACAGACATGAGGAATGAACCTCACATGGCTGATCCTCTACCTTTCAAGGGAACAAAAAGCTCTGTCAACAGCCCTCAAAGAAAAAAGAAAAAAATAAAAGGATTGTTTATATTTAGCTGATGCTGTGGAACCTGCAGGCTGCATGCTAATTAGCTGGGGAAAGTAATGAGCTCAACCTGAGGCATGGGGAAGAAGAGAAGGTCTAAATACAAACACTTTATCCTAACTGTTGAGATGGCAGAAAATTATTTCTTCTGGGTTGTTTGTTTGTTTCCTTGTTTTTATGAGAAAAAAAAAAAAAAAACTTAAGAGACTTCAATGGATAGTGACAGCCTGGTAAATACCTGGTCTCCAAAGAGCTGTTCCATTCGACAATTACTGCTCCTGATTGGGATTGCTACTGGATACCTGTGGAGTGGACAGCAGCAAGGCCATGAGTTGGTGCTGCTGACTGTGATCATGTGGACAAGCACAAGGACAGGCATAACACTTCCTAATCCCTTCCTTCAGATCACAGCTGTGTGTCCCCTTCAGGCAGGAGGAAATCCAGGTTAGCTCTGGTGTCAACTACGGCAGAAAAGTCATTGTCAGTGCTGTGATAACAAGAGACCATTTCCCATGTTCTTTCCAGAGATTCCTAAGGAAGTATATACTGGGTAAGGATGATTCTCTGCTTTTATTTGGCTTTTACTCTGGATAGAAAAAACGTCCCTGCTGAAGTGCTGTGGCATTGTGGCAAGTTCTCCAAGCAACGCTCTCACCTTAGGGAGCTCTGCCCCTGAGCAGAAGGCCCACTTATCAAGGAAAAGCAGAGCAGAGTTTTTCCTGGAGTCAGTAGATGCAGCAAAGAAAATGCCTTTCTGCCCAAGAACCTTTCTATTCCCCCTGACTCGAATACTAATTCAATTAGGTTTGGTCATGTTAAGGTAGGTCCCTGGTTTGCTCTGGTTGAGGCTGATCTGATGGGTCTTTTTGAATCTGATCTGGTTTGGCCATAGCTTAGTTTTTGGGTTTGTTTTTTTTTTTTTTTTAATTTCCCATGGCTTGGTTTAGTTTGATTTGCTTCAGCAGCTCTCAGCAACTCATTATCAAAGGTTTTTTGCCAGGTTGGCAGGTTCTGCCACATGAAATCCCAATGAACACAAAATGAAAAAGAAGTTTTTTTCCCAAGCAGACTCAAAATTGTGAGAAGGAAAAACCAAAAACCCTTAGGATAAATTCAGATCATTGCAACCAGCCAAACTAACAATTGGCTCAGCGGCAGCCTGGGAAAACTCAGGCTGATCTGCTAGGAATGACAATAACATCAGCCACTGCTTTAATCAACAGATTGAACACAGTAGGGGGGCTCTTCCAATTTGCTTTGGGCTGACAGCTGCCAGAGACTTTTCCTCGGGGCACAGTGAAGCCTAACCCCTCTGTTGCATGGCAGAGGATGATGGACACACCATGAGGGTGCCAGTGTGGGATTGTGCACAGCTCAGCGGGAGAAGCCCCTTGTCGCAAAGGCTGCGGTGAGACCATGGAGAGCAACACAAAGTGCTGAAAAACCCAGCCTGGTCTGGCCAATGGGCCACATCAGAGTGCAGCAGGGAAGAAGATTACCATGTAGCTGTGATCTACCACACCTCAAGTCTTATATCACCAGTCACCCTTATCAGGTCCCTGCCTTATCCCAGGTATCAACCATTTGGGGTTTTCTCCTGCCCCTTTTTCTCACCTGCCATGGAAGCAGGAAGGAGGCTCTCCTCTGGACATTACAGAGGAAAAAACAATACAATAATAATGATAATAAAACCAAATCTGCCAAAGAAATGATGCAGTGTGTGGGTGCTTTAATGCACCCATTTAAGGACTCAGCTCTGAAGTTTGCAGAGCTGCCTTTTGCACTGTGTGAATGTGGGCCACCTCATACACACACAGGCTTAGGAACTCCTTGGATTGCAGTGACCTTGCTGTCTGTGAGGCAACAGTCCCAGCTCAATTTGAGATGTTCTGGCACTTTGTACACCGGACCAAGGCAAAGGGAATTGCAGTCTAATGAGATGCTGGTCCCAACTGGCATGCTGCTCAAGGAGGGAGCGGACAAAGGAAGCTCTGACAGTAAAAGGCAGAGAAATTAATAGGAAGAACAGAAAGGCAAAGTGACAGACCTGTTGCCTCCCCAGATAACAAGGGGGCCAGGAATGGAAATGAGGAATGGAAGGGATGATGTGATCAAGGTTAATGTAGCCAGGACGCTGCACTGAACAGATAGCACAGTTAAAACCAGGTGAGCAGCTGGTGCTCTCTAGAAGTTTCCATGACTGCTGAAACAAGAAACATTTTAGTGCTGGGAAGGCCACCAAGAGCCCCAGGTCATGGGCTAGAAAACAAGAGCCACTGCAGGTGGGAAACTGCAGCCCTGTCACTGGGCACTCTGGGTTACACCCCTGTGGGGCTGATCATTTGCCCAGACACACAACCTCAGCTGGTTGCTCTGCCACAGCTGGGAGATCTCCACAGGAGACAGTGGCGGTAAAGGGGCCAGGAGAGAGTGGTCAGTGAGTCCAGGATGCAAGTTCCCTGATTCCATCCAGACAGGTGCAGCAGAACAGGGGCTGGGAGCAGGGGCATTGCTCAGGACCTGGAGTGACTGTCAGGACAGATTGTGGCCAGTGCAGAGATCACACCACCTGCATAAAGAACAGAGGTTTGGACAGAGAGACCTGGGTGAAGCAAGGGAAAACCATGACTGGGACGAGGGTCACACTCACCGAGTGCAGGATCCAGTCCCTGTTAGGGTCACACTCACCGAGTGCAGGATCCAGTCCCTGTTGTCAGCTCTGGCTCCCAGACCAAAAAGCCTCCTTCCCCCAGGATCCTGGGCCAGCAGGGTCCAGAGGAGCATTTTACACCTTGCAGACCTTGTCTGCAACACTGTGCAGAGCCATATCCAAGCCATGACTTCCTCTGCAACCTTTCTCCTTCCCTCCACAACATCCCTTCCACTTCGTATTTGCTGCCTGGCTCCTTTCCTGCACAAATAATTTTCTTGAGCAAACACAATTTAGAGGGATGGCAAGCAGGGGCTACAGAAAGGAAGGCTATTATTGTTCTCTCTGGGTAAAGTTGGCTCATTATGAGCTCTCTCCACAGCTGGTCAATATTGCTTCCCTAGAGGCTGAGGGACATTTCATTAATCTTCACATTACTTTGTTCATCTCCTCCACTTTTCAGGGGTATTTATTGAACACTTTATATAAGCAGCTTTGGAGCAGAACAGTACACATGAAACAGGGATGGAAAATACTCTTGACTAACATGGAGTAAGCAACTGGGGTCTCCCAGCATTGCCCCCCCTGGCCAGCAGCTGCCACAGTCTGCTGTGGGTGGTATCACCATCCTTTTCCCACGCTGCTGGAGAAACCAAGTTCTTCCTCCTGCTCTGCCTCAACGCTGAAAGTGGAGACAGAGGCAGCAGTGAGGATGAGGGAGCAGAGTCTCTTTCTGGCTTCAGTTCCAAGCCACAGGAAAAGTATTTTGTCTACATCACAGACACACCACAAGCCCCAAAATGGGGCTGAACACAAGCTCATAAAGTACCTTCTGTTCAGATTACAATAAAATGTGTTCAACTGCTGCTCACCATGATTATTTTCCAATTACATTTCAGTTTAGCTCAATTACTTTCCCATTACTGCTCAGTGAATCTTCTTCATTTTTTCTTTTAACTGGCTGCTCCATGCTTTTCCCCCCCTGAGGCCAGCTCTGCTGTCTGACCCTCTGACAGAGCAGCAGAGACCAGGTCTCAAGCATCCCATGCATTTTCAGCTCAGCACTTGATCCTGGGGGAGCTGTGATGCCACACGGGCTGCCTGTGGCAGGAGCTTCCTTTATCCACCCTTACTTAGGTCTGGGTGCTTCCTCTTTCCCCCACTCCTGATCCCACATCTCTCCTTTCTCTGGCATTGGATCCAAGGCCCTGGTTGCAGAGCTGCCATGTGTCTGGGAGGCTCACAAGACCCGAGGGCTCAGAGCAGCCCTTCCCTTTGCAAGGCAACAACAGAGCTCAGTGGGCATTTGAATCCCTCTTTCTTTTTGTTCCATAATCCTCATCTCCCTCTCTCCCTGCCTTTGCACAGGCTTGGGAGACATAGGGATCTCTCTCTGTTTTGGATACATCCCTCCTAAATAGGAGGTTAATTACAAAAACTGTAATTCTATGGCCCTCCTAATGTTCAATGGAACAAAGGTTAATTGATGTGATTACAGCTCATAAGCTGAATTGCAGTCCTTAGTGGGATGGATGATTTCAGCATATGGGCTGCAATTATTTCTCCCTCTTGGCTCGTCGGGGTTCTGCCAAACCCATAGTAGGGACCTAATGATACTTAATGGCATGAAGATAAAGCAGTTAATAGTCACCTAACTTTCTGAAGTTGAGTGGTCTTAGAGCTGAACTGACTACCACAGGGTGTTTTTTGAGCAATGGACATAGAAGTGCAATAATGATCATGTTGGGTAATGCCAGAGACCCATCTCACGTGACGCCTCCAAACAGCAGCAGGTGAGGGCATGCCACAGGGTTTACCCAGATTACTCTCCCAGCCACCTTTGGCTTCCAGACATACTAAGTCGCATGTGTCGTTCCTGTCTTTAATACTTCCTGGATTTTTCACCACAGAGTTGTCCACTCACATTTGGGATGCTCCAGATGCCTGCTGCCAGGCATTTCACAGCTCATCAACGCCCCTGTCATGGAGTCACATCCTCTGGTCTCTTCTGAAACGCCACCTGCCTGTTCCTTCCTACCCCCAGCCCAGTCGTGTCGCTGGGACAACCATTGCTCTTTGTTCTCCTTCTCCGTGGTACTCAAAATTCCACATCCCCTCACCAGCCTCTTCCAGACAGGGGAGTCCTAGCCCACTTAATAATTTTTCACATCCAGGTCACTCCCCACCTTTGGTCATCTTTGCTGCTCTGAGCTGTTTTTAGCTCTACTATATGAAAGGCATTTGAGTTGGAGAAGCCAGAGCTGTATACCCTACTCAGCACGTGGGCAGTGGCATAATGACATTCTCTGCTTTGCTTTACTTTCCTTCCTGTGGCTGGGCTAGCAGGAGCTTCCTCCACCTCTGAACCATCTTATTGAACTGCCACACAACAGGCTCAGAAGTGTGATACCGAGTTTGCAGCAGATACGTGACCTTCTGCGGTACAAGATTTGGATGAAGAGCTGAAGGAAACGTAAAAGACCCTCTTATCACTCAGATTCAAAAAGAAACTCCTACACTCAGGTCTTCCAAATCAATTGTGTCCTCACAAACAGCTCTTTCATCAGTTCTCCATAAGAGCTACAGAGCAGGACAATTAGAGCAAAAGATACCTTACTGATGCTGAGTTACACCCAGATATAATTCTTACAACGTGTGTAAAGCACAAGCTGATAGCTTTTCCTTGTCCCTTTCCTCTCTGCTTTAAAATCCTCTCTGGGCAGAGACACAGCGCAGGAGGGACTCTAAGCTAAAAGGAATCAATATGCAAGGAGTAAGAAAAGCTGAGAAACTGTACTTTCTCTCACAGTGAGCACATTTCAGCATTACAATTGCCATCATTCTGGATACACAAATATTGAAATCCCACACAGTATTTCCATGGGTTGCTGGAAACACCGTTTCTTCCAAGCATGCAGTAGGATTTCAAATGTGCTCTCTGAATTTCAATGATGACCATGCAGATGAACAAAATAATGCACATTTTTGATGGCACATTTGGCAAGAATGACATATTAAATTTACAAGAATAAATTCAATTAGTAGAACCATTCATTCTCCAGCATTTAACTTATTTACACTGAATAAACACATCAGACAAGCCGCTCTCTGGAGATTGTGTGCAAATGCCTGGCAATGGGAATGTACTTCTTGGTGCGTTTGAGTATAATGGAAGGAAATTAATAATTTTTTTAAAAAATAATAATTATTTTGCATTTATATCAAACATTGCATTCATTGATCTCAAAGCACTTAACAGATGGAGAGTGATCCAATGATGCCTTTTTGGAATATTGAGCATTTGCTTACATGAAATTATATCTATAGCACCCCAGTATTTTACTGGCTGCAGTGCACAAGCCCTGAACACAGAACTCCAGCCATCCTGCAGGCACCCTCTCTCTGCCCAATCAAAGGCACTCCGGTGTAAGAGCTTAAATGAGAGATGCGGGACTCCAGGCAGCTCTCCAAAATGCAGTTTATTACATCCAAGAGGTTACTGCACTCCAGGGTCATGAGCAACAGAGCCTGTGCCTACAGCTGTCAGCTCCAGCTGCAGGCAGGCCTGGAGACCCTTAGTTTGGGTTACAAATGCATTATATACTTTTCTTTGCAGAGCATCTTAATACAGAAGAACCAATCTATACCTTAACTTTATCTATAGCCTATCATAACTAATATAATTACCATATTCATGTTACTATTCTCCAGTCACTAAAAGTCAGTACATTGAGCTAGAAGATGTTTTTCAGTTTTCTTGCAGTGGAAAATTCTGAGACCTTTTTTCTGTTGCAACATCTGCTGACTTGTTTGCCTGTGCTATCTTTCTGCTTGGTAAAAACATCATCTTGTTTGAGGTGGGTTTATCATTTGCTCTAAGTCATAAAACCCCTTCTAACTAACATACCCTTTGCCTCCTTGGTTATCCAGTAAGACTGGTTCAGCAATTCTTTTCTTCTATATCAAAACTTGCCTCCATCTCTATTCCTTCTTCAGATTCTACATTCAAAAATCTTTCTGCTAAGCATACATATCTGTGAGACTTTCTTGTCAAACTTTCATCCTTCCCAACACTCTGGGATCACAGATGCCCCAGAAAGAGCAAGCAGTCCTGCAGGCACACACTGGCTCTTCGCTAGGGCAGAGCTTTGTGCAGGGAAACTGCTCACATGATGCTGGGGACACAGCCAGGCTTCACTGTTACAGAAAGAATAGTAACGCCCAGAAGATCCTGCCAAGCAGTCCCAACAGAAGTTGTCCCTAAATCCAGACATCATTTTTACCTCAAAGGGCTTTAGCACAGAGAGGCAGAATGTCCAACCCAATCTTATTATCCATTCTGATACACAGACCTTCTTTTGTCACTGCCAACAGTGACGAAGAGGCAAGAGAGCTTCCCACCCAGCCCCTGATACTCAACGAGGCAATGTGTTGTTGTTGGGACAATACAGTCATTGTCACCTGTTTCTAACAGCCTAAAAGAGCCAGGAGCTTGCCAGCCTCTGCTGCCACTTCTAGATTTCTCTTAGGTCCCTCCTCATGTTACACACCTTCCTCTCGCCTCCTGGCGAGAGCTAGCCTCCTCCAGAGGAGCAGAAACTCCAGGAGGTACTCATGTTTCACATAATGGGGCTGAAAGGAGTGGGTTGTGATGCAGCTGGGGCTCTGTGAGTCTCTGTCTTCATTAGGGAATGCAGATGGGAATGCTTGAACTCTTCAAAAACGGCTGTCACAGCGTGGCTGAGTGATGCCTGGCGAGGGGGGGTCACTCTGCCTTGGCAGTGAGAGCTGTATTATACAGACCAGCTCTTCCCTCCCCGCCCTCCACCACAGGCCTCCGCTTTTCCTCCAACTAATGGCTCCTTCAGCAAGTCCCTTCAATAGGCTGCTTGAAAGGCACAGCTCCACTGCAGAGGGAGGACGAGATCAAACAGGAGGGAGAGACAGGAAGGATGATAAGGAAGACAGGTAGAGATCAGGAAGGAAAGAAGGAAGCAGGAGAAAGCAGGGTGCAGAAGGCAGCGAGGGGGAGGCAGAAGGCGTGATGGAAGGTTTAATTTCAAGTTGTTAATAGCATGGCCCTGAGCCTACCCTCCTGAGTATGCCCAGAGACGCTGGACTCTTTGGCCATAAGCAGAGAGGAAAGCAGAGAAGAGGGGCAGATGAGCAAGCTGCAGACCCAGCAGCCGGACAGAGCATACCTCCCAAAGAAAGTCTGTTCTTGATCTTGCAAGTGAGGTGCTGATCATTCAGTGCTCTGGTTTCCCAAATGAGGACTCCCTTCACTCCTCCCCATCCCGGAAAGCTGTTTCTGCCCTCCTAGACCCCCAGCAGGAAAGATGCCCAGGAGACTTCACTCCTTTGGGTGCCAGCAGTGTTTGGTGGGGAGGACAGCCAAGGCAGAGCAAATTCATGCCATTTTCTGTTCTCTGTCTGCAGGTTCATTTCCTCAATCGAGCCTTGGCCATGGTTTAGCAGAGATGCCCAGGGTCACTTTATCTTCCCCGTTTTTTTGGGCACCCAGTCAAGCAGCTAGCAGCAGAAACAACAGGAATTTCTCTTTTGTGCGTGTGGGCGAAATTAACTGAGGTTTGAACTCGCTGCTGGATCTGCACCAAATGAGCCCCCCGGGGCATAAGCTGTCAGGCAGTGAGGAGGGGCCGACAGCGAAGTGAGAACTTTCCCTGCCAGAGCTGCACAAGCAGCAGAGCCGGGAGATCACCCCCGCTCCTTCAGAGCAGTAGCTGCCAGAGTACACTGCCTGCCACAGAACAGACTGATGAACCCTGTCCTGCTGCCACCTCCACAAGTGTTGAGAACAAGAGGCACTTCTGCATGCCTAGGGATACGTCTCCAGCCTACCCACTCCCCAGACTTCCCAGGGAACTTGGGTGTCCTCCAAAAAACTCTCTGGACTCAGGCCTCGCTCATGAATTCTGCTTTGAGTGAGCTTCAGGACTATGAGGGTCTCCTTGGTCAGCTCCAGGAGGAATGGTCAGCATTGTTCAGCCACAGTTTGTCTTGAAAATATGCTGGTAGTGGCTTCCAGGAGTCCAAGGTTCCCTCCTCTTGGCTGATTGCCCTGGGAAATCCAGTTCCTGGTTGTCTCAGCAAACAACTGGTCCCTTTCTATGCCGTGCCTTGAAATCTGCAGTGAATGAGAGATACTAAAAATGGATCTGCTCTGTAGATGTGACTGACACTCCAGCAGGGTCATCCTGCTCTCTGGGTGTGCTCAGGACTTGCTTTTCTTAGCCCACAGTTTTCCCCTGCTACTGCACTTCCAACCCACCCACCCTTCCGCCAGGCCTCCCTTATATGAGCATGAAGATAATGAAAGCTGTTCCAATTCTCAAAAGCACTACTTGCACGCAGATTTCCTGCTTGAACCATCTCCAGCAGGTGCCAACAGCTTGCAGCTCCTGCCCTTTCCCAGCCACTCGGTGCAGCAGGCAGTTGAGCCTTACCTTTCCTCCTGTCCACTCTTCTGGCTCCAGCTGAGGTGCAGAATGCCAAGACTAACACCCACAGTGCTGGGCTAGCCATGTGCAGGAGGGGAGGAAAGGCAGGAGAAGCCCCCTACAAGTAGGGCTGTTCCCCTAATGTCGTAGCTGGAGCACTTATTGACATGGCTTTAGCAGTGGACTTGGCAGCGCTGCGTTAACGGTTGGACTTGATGATCTTAAAGGTCTTTTTCAAACTAAATGGTTCTCTAATGCTAGCACTCTCGACAGGCTGCATCAGCTTCTGCTGAAGACACTTGCTCCTTAATCCCAGCCTTGTCACAGTCTCCCAGCCGTGAGGTTGCTCTGTGGAGCAGCTGGCTGCGAGCAGTCTCCTCCTCCAGCCTCCTGTGCTGGCTGCTGGCAGAGCGGCCGGAGATCTCCATCTCTGGGAGTGCTCACACGGGAATCAAAGACTGACCACGTAGCCAGGCTTGGCTGGAAAAGGAGCCAGCAAAATGGTTTGCCAGCATCATTGCCTGGAGAAGCAGTGCCTCGTTCCCCAGGCCCAGAGAAGGAAGGGGTGAGCAACACCTGGCTGAGCCCTCTCTTGCCCACCTCCCCACCTCACAGCACAGTGCCACGACAGTGAGGCAAGCTAAACAGACTGGTTAAATAAGCTTTTCTTTCAGGCACATGCCACATTTCCAGGTTAGGAAGGCTGCAAGCCTCTTAGAAAGGGCTACAGATAGCATTCTGAGGCAAAGCCGCCCAGGTCACCCTCCATGGGCTCTGAGGATCCTACCCTATTTCCAGGGGCATCTGTGGAAGAAGTTTTGTTGGAGAGAGCAGCACTTCAGAGAAGGAGAGAGGCAGTGAGAGAACTCGTTAGGGGGAAAAATCAAAGCGGTGTGTATGCTAATGGAAGGATGAGGTGAGGAAAGACAGCATTCCAGAGTGGCAGCAAGGTCCCCTCCCTCCTCCTCCCTCGGGGGTTCATTACAGGCTGGTATTTCCGAAAAGGCACAGCCATCCGATCCGATGTCACCCCGCATATCAACAAATCCCTTCCCACGGGATCGTAGTTAATTTGCTTCCCATCTATTGATCCCTGTGGCAAGTTACCATTAGCGGCAGCTCCGCCTGCCTCTTCCTCCTGCTCCGCTCGGCGCTGGGGAGGAAAGGGAGCGCCGGGCTCATTACTGGAGAGAGACATTTAGAGGCGACTGGAGATGAAAGGTGCCAAACTGCTCCCTGGGCCCACTCCCCATCAGAGACACCCTCCTTATTTATAAGGCCGGCAGCAACCCCCTGATTAGCCAATGCTTTCAGGCTCCCTCTCCCCTGCACTCAGCATATTGATTAGCCCTTCTTCGCTGCTTTATGAACCCGTTCGGTAATGGGCTGGGAGCTTGTGAACGGCATTGGATTTCCTTTTACATCTGCCTGAATGAAGGAACCGCTGAGTGTTTACATGGGGGAGAGTTACAGCCCTGCTGCCACTGGCAGCACATTTCACTGATGGCTGGGAGTGGGGTCACCCCTTCCCTACATCACATCCCTGTCCCGCTCCACCTTAGCCACTCTTGGACAGGGGATGCTCTGCTGAGGGCAAAGAGGTGGCGGACCGAGGAGATTTGGGTGGCTCCTGCCCTTGGTTCCTTACCCCACAGCATGGTGTCTCCCAAGCTGCACCAGCCAGGGCTGTGGAGGGGACCAGGGAACACCACAACTTCCTCCCCAGGAACAGGTGACACCTTTCTGCTCTCCCTGTCTGGTCTTGCTCTGATAACTCTGCCCATCAGTGTCAGTTCTGTGGTGGCTCCCGTGGGATGTTCCTCCACCTCTTGCTGACTCATCCCTATGGCTCTGTGAAGTATCAGCAGCATCCCCAGCCTCTTCTCCATCCCTGATTCTGGAAGGAAGAAGAAGTCACCGGTCCCCAGTGGGGGGCAGGCGGACAGGTTACGTAAGGCAGGCAATTTTCTAAGTAGCCAGCAGAAGCAAAGCAGATACCACATGTGTCTATCTAAGTGAGGGTCCCTCCAGTGCCACACACTCCCTCCAGGAGGCATGGCAGGAAAAGTTTACAAAGCCTTGCCACAAGCCATGGCAGATCAGACCCTCGCAGTTGGTCCTTTTGCTGTCACTTACCAAAAAAGTGATTATTTCCCCACTCTGCAAGCCACTCCCATTATTTTGTATGCTAACAGGATTTAGTGAAATGGCAGATGGCTGGCATTTTCCCCAGGAGGAAAAGAGGCTGAGTTGCCTGATATGTATTGCATGTTCAGTTCTATTTGCTCAGCTGTAGATTTGCCTGTCCTGGACTGTACCACGCCATCCATCCTCCAACTATCAGACACAGCCAGGACACTATTGCTTGCTGCTAAAAATTCGATAAAACTGACCCCGAGCATTATGGCTCAAGGTGCTCCTTCCATTGTTTATACCCTCCAGACTCAGACTGCAGAACCTCCACTTCCTTTCCTCACCACAGGAGTTTGGTTTATGAAGCTGTAAGGTTTCTTTCCAATGTCACTGAGGTGGATATTTTAGGGTCATTTTGATTGCAGATTTTCTGGCTTGGAAGTGTTGGAGTGTCCCTCACAGAGCTCACAGCAGCTGCTGGTACAAGGGAACCTGCCTTGGCCACAGATACATCTCTGTTGTGCGAGCCAGGAGTCATTCTTCCAGCAGAAAGTCAGTGCAAAGCTACTAGAGCTGCCTGAGCTGGCTGTTGTGGCCAAACTGTGGCTTGTATGGAGCTAATGTATTGCTTTTCCTTGGAATGCTCTGATGCACTGCTATTGCTGGCAGTTCACTAGGACTTTCCAGGGAGCCACAAGCCTAAACTAACATTGCAGATGTGTTTTCCAGGTACACTCTGCTGCTACCTGCATCCCTTTTTCAGAAGGCAGGAATGTAGAAGTAATAGGTTTGATGCAGAGTTCCTGGCACAGTGAAGCAATAATACAACCAGGACTCCCCAGCCTCCGTGTTGCTAGGAAAGCAGAAATCTGATTTGTACCATTTAAAGTGAAAGAGGTTCAGGATTTATAGCACTTTGGAATATGTCTTGGGACTCTTGTCTGTGAGACCAGGGAAATATTCCAGGGTGTGAAAGACATGGGAGCAGAATTCCTGCAATCAGCAATGTCCAAGGGGATGCCATGAAGACTGATTCTCCAGAGACAGAAATACAGAGCTGGACACCTCATTTGGGGATTTTTCATTTTTCTATTTGTAAACATAATGGAGTAGAGAGCCGCAATGCAAATTAATTTAAGGTTGGGATTGAAATTGCCATTCATGTGTAGCAGAAGTAGAGAAAACCCGTCCAGGGACTTGTACCAGGAAGTCAGAGAATGGAATTCTAGCTCTCTTCAATAAAGTTGCCTATGTTTTTCTTTCAAAATTTCCAAAAGTCATAAAAACATCTGACACCTAAGTGTTCCTTTTCAGGGCATATGACACAAGGAAGGGGTATGTTTGTGCATACAATCCATGGATAACCCAAAGCCCAAAAGGTACTGAGACACTCCTTAGAGGGTTTTGGCTGGAAGCCAATATAGCATTTTTATGGAAGGTTTTATCTCCTGAGACTTTAGAAAACTTGCTGCATTCCCTCAAGAGTAACTCCTTCCCTAGAAGCTGCAGGAAGGTATCTGGAATAAACCACACCAAAGAAGCACTGTAATTTGTCAGTGCCTTCATTTCTGTCTGTAGCCTGTCCTGCTCAGCACCTCAATCCATCTACTCACATATCTAGTCACATTTGGGCAGCAAAATGATTACACAAGTTGAGGGGACCTTCATAGCTGACTCTCTGAGGAAACAAGTTTGTTCTTTATATCCATTTCTTTTTCTTTGCAAACATGAGGCACAGAGGCGCTTCTGGCCACTGCCCTTTTGTGCAGCAGCAGCTGACAGCAGCACGTTTTGCCTGGAGCCTGCGACTTTGTCCTTCATAGGAGTTGTTACCATGGGCAAGGCATGGTAACAACATTACAATCAAAAACATGTAGGGTGGGGAGGGAGTAAGTAGCTCAGCTGCTGTAAACAGTGAAAAGGAGAGAGGAGAAAAATGTCTTTTCTTCACTGGAAGTGACCCCATTCCCAGCAGTCCCATCTCAGAGGACTCCGGCAGCCTGCTCAGGTGCTCTGAGCGTGGCTGGCACTCTGTCCACATCATCACCTTCAAGGGGAAGAGGCTTAGCTCAGGACTCTGCTGTAGTGTCTGGGGACACAAATCACATGCCCCTGGTCAGCCTCACTACAAAATTAGGAGTTGCCGGTCCTGAAGTGAAAAGCAAGCAGTACAGAGACTGCCCTTGCATTGCCTTGGAAATGTCACACAAACACTGCCGGCCTGTCGTGGGACTGCTTCCCACCGGTGAGTGATGGAAACACAGCAGGACATGGATCCAGCAAAATCTGAGGAGATGAGGGATACCAAAGGAATAGATGAATAGCATAAAATTAGGGCAGAAATTAGACTGAGGTAACGCAGAGGTATCCTGAGTGCTATAAAATGCCACAAAAGGGGAGGCAGCCACATAAAATGCAGTGGCAGTGTAAAAATCAAAGTCTGGCACTAACAGTTGTGATCTTTTTTAATCTATTGATTAAACCAGTGATCCTTTGTAGCTCTAAATGCTACTAATCTGTTGTCCTGGGAATAAACTGGTAGATGGGAAGGAGAAAGTTGTACTCTTAGAAACACTTTTCAAGGTTTTAGTGGTTTTATCATTTTGAGCTTTCTCATAAAGGGAAAAAAAAAAAGAAAAAATCACAGGAAAGGTGACACTCCTCTAATAGCTGGGGAATCAGAGTACATGGAGGGGAACAGTGCACCTCAAGTTTAGTTAGTACCCAGCTTCCAGGTTCAGGCACACTGACTGAGCCCTCACTGTCCCTCCCTGTGGAGCTGTCCCACGTGGTAACAAGTACATAGGAGAGGCCCAAGTCACACAGCACACATACAGAGACAGAGAGACAGCCTAGTGAGACATATTTAAATTATTGCTGCAACTTTGAGGTGTCACGTCCTATTGTAGGTGGAGCTGCCATTTGTAGGTGGCAGCTGGGAGGATTTGTTATTTCCCATATTACAGCAGCACCTCAGAGCCACATTGAGCCTGCACTGGAGAGGTGCCTCCCCTCGCTGTGGCACCTTGTTCTTTCTACAGGCTCACTCACATGGAGAGAGGCTCAGGCAGCAGAGCACCAGAGTCAGGCTGGATTGCTAATCTCACCCAGACAGAAAAGATGTAACATCTGCAACAGCAGAGATATCCCGAGAATGATGAGAAGGAAGGAGACTGGAGTCAGCCAGGAGTGGAACTGAAACTCCTTTCCTCTGAACTCAGTCTCCATCCAGACATTGGGATCATCCCTGTGGATGTCAGTGTTGCTAGATCCCTCCCAATGGCAAACACACATGTGCATATGTTGTGCAGCATGAACAGTCCATATTTATCTCCTCTTTATTCCCTCTGAATCATCCCTCATCCAAAGAAAAGATTTCTATCTATCTCTCTCTCTCTCTCTCTCTCTCTCTCCCTTCTCTTGTAGTCTAGAATTGCCCCAGCTCCCTCCCTCATGTTTGGGCCAATTTAGAGTGTTAATTAGTGATTAATTAGCAGCACAAATCCCATTTGAAGCCCCAGACCCACTGTGATGAATTCCTATGAGGGACCTGACAAATCTTATGTTAATATCGTCCTTTTCTTCATGAAGCAATTACTTCTCACTTCATTTGTCTGCAAAGATTGAGCCCACACCCTCAGCTCGGCTGCTGGCATGTGCAGTTCAACTTTATCAATTAATTATTGAATAGCTTAGTTCATGCTGTCAGACTATTAAAGAAAAAAAAAAGAAAAGAAAAAGAAAAATTGAAAGTAACTCCTTAATTATTAAATTTTCAACATGTTGGGCATTAAAGCTCTTAGAGGGAATGCTGAAACCAACCTGTCCCCTTCTAACACTTCCTACCATCACCCCTGCAGCTGGGTATTTTAATCACAGTGGTCATGCAGAGACTACAATGAGTCCAGTCCTGATCCAAAGACTGATGAAGCCAAGGAAAATACTTACATAATTTTCAGTAGGACTTGAGTCCTTCTGATGTGCTTTTACACATCAGTGATTTGGGGATCTACAACCTTTCTGATAAGAAACATTAAGAGACTAACCAGGGTAACCGAGACAAAAATCTTCCTCCATTCAGGGTGTTACACAGAGGTTCAGGGCACAAAAAACTTCTTATTATCTTTGCCTTTCCTAATAGCATGGTTTGTTGAACTGCAGACATGCTGTCTAGGCTTTTTTTTGTTGATCCAAGTGGTAAGTCCCAGCCTTAGTCTTAATTGTCCATACCCAAAGGGAAACCAAGTCTTTCCTCCTTGCCAAGTTGCAAAAGTGAAGGATTCAGTGCCAAATAGACCCCTGTTCCTGAACCAGAAACCTCAGGTCCTGGTACCTCTCCCTTGGGCACTTCTGTTCCACGAGGTGAGCTCTTGGTTTGAGAATTTCTGAGCTTAAAAAGAACAAGGGCTTGAAGCAGATGTTTCGCTTTTGCCTGTCAGCTCTGCTCAGCATCCCACTGGGGAGCTGTGGGCAGAGGACTGACTCACTCTGCATGAGCATCAAACAGCTGACCCATCTCTTGGTGCTCTCCAGCTGACTGCCAGGATGACTGGTGGCTTCAAGTGATGGGCTGCCCCAGGAGACTCAGCAATAGTACCCCATCCTATAATCTCTTTTCCTGGCTTCCTCCCAGGTCAGCAAAGGAGAAAGCTCTCCTGACAACAAGAGCAGTCTATGTGCCTACTACTGAGCTCACTCTCTGTTTTCACCCCTTCTCTCTGGAGCCCTCAGCAGGAGGAGGCATCTCAGGATTCACAATCACCCTGCACTCACATGCCCACCTCCCTTTAGCAACAGTGATGCCCACACCACAGCCTCAAGAGTGGGGCAGAAGCTCACATCTCCTGCTGGCATTTGTTCAGTCTCAGCGCAGATGGTGAGATTACCAGGCTGCATCCATTTTTATGGGGATTCAGACCGTACAAGCTGTTAGGAGGCCTGCTTGACCCAGCTGAACTCCAGTGAAGGCAGTACTTAAGTTCAGAAGTAGAGACTAATATCAGCAAAGGCTTGTGGGGATACCTCCAGCCTGGTCCTGGTTGGAGGAATCTCCACAGCCATGCAGCCAGCGGCAGAGCCCAGGGCATCCAGCACCACAGAACTGCAGCCAGCCCCGCACTGCACTTCAGGGTGCCAAAAACAGCTACATCATTTGAGAGCAGAAAGTGAAAAAGCAGCAGGACTGTGTCTAGGAGGAAAGGGGTAAAAAGGAGCAAAGGCAGCCTAAGCTTCAGCAAAGCCTCCTCGCCTCTCCCGGTAATGGATTAAAGACTCCAGAGCTGTCTGTCTGCCTGCCTGGAAGCAAGGAGCATCTGGTGCATAGGCGCCAGAGACCGCAGGGTCTATAGCAGCTTTGGCTGCTATAGCCGGGGCTTGCCGAGCCTTTCCTTTCACTGACATCCAGTCTGGAGCAATAAAAATGCCCCTCTGTTCCCTCCAGCTGACTTGCAAACCACAGCCCAGCACATCAGAGAGAAGTGAGCAATTAAAGAGACAAAGTGCTGAAAAATACATAACAAAAGCCCTACAAATGGGTACTAGGAGCCTGAAGAACAAAGGCAGCGCATGTTAATGACGAACATGATTCGGTTAATTTTTAATAGTCCATAACAGAAGCGATGGATCGGAGAAACAAGCGGGTGTCAGACAGGAAACTCTTCCTTTCTTCACAATGCCCTGCCCATCGAGGATGACAGCTTGCCCCCTCAGTTCCCTCCATGGACTCTCTTCACATCTCTGACTCAAGAGGCTTTCAAGAGATGCACTGCAAGTGGGTTTTTGAGATTTATATATGAGCTTCCTGCACCAAGAAATGCAGCCCAAGAGCTCTAGGAAAGTCTCAGAGAGAAATCTCGTGATGCTTTCAGGAGGCTTAAGCTCAAGGACTGCTTGCCAGGGATGAAGGTGTGTGTGCCACAAAGCTTGCATGGGTCCCTTGCCCCGCTGTGCCACTGCAGGAGAGGTACCATGGCTGTGCATATGCTGAGATACAGGAACTGGGGATGTGCATGGTGGCTTCTGGCTGGCCAAGCATATGCCTATCCCTGAGTTTGGATTAGCATATCCCTGAATTTGCATCAGCTCTTCCTTGGTATGCACCAGCACATTACCTGGCATGCATATGCTAAAGAAGCACAGCCCCTTGCTCACAACTTCTACTTTCCACAGACATCAACAGAACAGCATGCTGGGCTGGGAAAGGAGGGACAGAGTGACCCTGAAGACATCCAGTGCTTTGCACAAATCCACAGCTTCTCTCTGAACATTTCATTCCTCTACCCTTCCCCACTCTGTCACTGCTGTCTTCTCTGTAACAGCTAATGAGGCTCCTAACCCTGATTCCTAACTTTTTAGGAAAGCCCCTTTTTTGTAATCTAAACCCCCTACATGAAAATTCCAGGCAAGCTGAAGCAAACTGTGCTCAGGAATTTTGGGCTGAATCCTTCACCCCTCTGCTGGGGAGAGGGTGGTAGGGGGGTGTTCTCTAGTACTGAGTGACATGAACAAGTCTGCCTCTCCACACAAAGAGTTCAATCTGCTTACAGCACTGCTGAGAGTCCAACACACCTGTATTCTCCCTAGTAATACCTTATCCATCATCCCAACCTCTGCTGCCATACAGGCGAGGAGGGACACGGCAAAATGTGATTGGGGCAAGGGATGGGCAGCTGGGTGTGGGCTGGGCTGGCATACTGAGGAGCCATGAAACTTGGGATCACCACTGAGTCACTTACTCAGGTCAAGCAGGAGTCATCACAGCCAGCTCCTGGGGGACAGAGCCCCAGAGAGGGCCCATCCCCCTGGCATGAGATCCATGACAGCGTGAAGCAGTCAGAGGTCACTCACACAGCCGCTTGTGCGCCCGCATGAGCTGGGGAAGCCCAAAGGGGCTCCAACACGTGTCGAAGCACCCACCACGCTTGTCCAGCTCTCACTGGGTACCTGAGACTCCAGGAGCACAGGGTTCATAAACCAGTGTGGTCATCTCACCTCCTCCACAAAAGGAGAAACTGGTACTGTAGGTCCCAGTCGAGGAACAGGACTGAGATGCACCTCCGTGCTTTGGGAACAGGAGAGGGGCTGTACACATCTTCCCAGACGCTGCAGCCTGGTGAGATGCTGGGGAAAAGACTGTCAAAAACTAATTTAAAAATGTAGTGCTCTGCTTGATTTGGTGTCTGAACATGTCACTTAACAGCAATTTAGTCATTCCCTCCTGCCTTTCACTGAGGCACTGACACTTTTTTTAATAAAAATACGTAGAAGAACTTCAGGCACTTTATTAAGTGCACAGTAAGGGTGCTGGTACCCATGTCTTTGCCCACGATGCTCCCTGTTAGTGTAATGAGAGCTTGCAGGAGCATAGAAGCCAGCAGAGCCCCTTCCCTGGCACCAGCTGAACACTCACAACCTGATTTCCCAGAGCACATGCTTGGCTTCCTCTAGAAATCACTTCTTCAGCTGGTGCCCAGGGGTGGGCTCTGCCTACGTGGAAGGCATTCAGCAAACCTGATCTGCCACCAAGCTTACATAATTATTAGACTTTCTAATTGTTTTTCTGTTTATTTTTTGATCCTTTTTCTTTTTTCTTACTTTTTTTTTTTTTTTTTTTTTTTGGGTCCCCAAGCCATGTTGTGATGCAGAAGCTGCTGCTGCCATGGTTACAGTCCAAACCAGCCAATATCCAGCTCCCAGCTATATCCTCCAGAGTGGGCTGAGCCCTGGGAGCCTGTGTGCCATGCTGACCTCTTCCCAGGAGACAGGGCAGCCTGGCACCACCTTCCATTGGCAACTTCTCTTGCCACCTCTGCATCAGCTCTCTGTATCTGCAGACTTCTGGCTTTGAAACACATCTGTGCTGCACTGAAGCACTGAGCACACTCCACGGTGAGCCCTGCACGCAAGGGAAGCAGCAGTGGGACTGCTGGCAGCCAGAATAAGCAGGTCTGGCTGATGCTGGGGCTGTCCATGCTGAGACAAGCCCCAGCTGACATGCTGTGGATGGCCATTGGTAGGCTGGAGCTGAACAGGCACCTTCCAGGGTCCTGTGGTTCATTTTGTAGGCTGCTTATGTCTTGCATGTGCATCTTTCTCTTTACTCTTTCTAAGAGGAAAAGCCAGCTAGAGGCTAATGAGGTGTCACTTCACATCAGCTGATGTGATTAAAAGGCTTTTTCTTGATGGGGAAAAATGACTACTCTTTCTCTGTAGTCAGTCACCAAGTAGCATGACTCAAGCTTCTAGATGGCTTTTCTGGGGTTCAGGCTCATGCTGAATACAAGTAAAGTGTGCTGCATGTCATGTCATTCCACTGACAGCCCAAAGCATAGCTTGGGTTGGGGCTGCATAATCATCTCTGTGCATCTCAATCATCAATCTGCATAGTCATCCTGCATGCACCTCTTCCAGTGGCCCTAAAGGGATCTAAACTCAATCCTCAAACTGGACTGGGAGATGTCAATTATCCTGCAAACCCTGACCTGATCCCAATCAGCATTCTCAAGGAAAGCCCTCTTTCCCCCTCGGTTTCCCTGGCCCATATCTACACAAGCATCCAAGCTAAGTCTGCTACCAACCTCTGGATGCTCTTTGCACTCTTGCAGCTTTGCCCATCCTTTAGCAAATCCCTGCCCTGGTCCTGCCTGCCCAGCTGCGCTCCACCACCCCCAAGGCTGCTAGCTGTCGGCTGCCTGGGGCATTTCCCTTACCCAGGTCAGCACAGGTAAGGGGTTAAGCTGAGGACAAGCAGACTGATTGTCCAGAATGTCCCCCTCAGCTGACTCCCACTGCCAGCAGCAGCCCTGGGCTCTGGGAGACACCTCTGCTCTGTGTGCCAAAGCAGTGGGCAGCTGCCTGAGCCGCCCTCCTTGCAGGGATGGGGAGTAACTATGGTAACTGACTCCGGCTGCCTCCCAGCTCCATGTTTGCCTCTCCTCAATAGTGCTTGTGTTTATCTTCGATGCTCCATTTGCAGCTTACTCCTCCTTTCTCATGACCAAAGGCAAAAAGTGAGGCCTCCCAGCCTCCTTTCCCAGAGACAGTGTTAACCACAGACAAACAGATCCCCACAGGTAAAGCAGGTAAAAATGTAGGTAAAGCAGGTAAAGCATTACCTCACTCAACACCTTCCCTGCTCATCACCTGAGAGTCCCTATGGGTCCACAGCAGATGGTTAATCACCAAAGCACAACATTAATGTTTGAAGGCTGGCAGGAGCCTGGAGGTGCCAGCAGGCATCAGCAAGTGCCACACAAGAGGCGTGCTGCAAGGGCAGGTGGGGTGGCAGTAAAGCAATATAGATCCCACCCTTAATCCCTGCATAATTTAATCCCTCAGATGTAGAACAGGGTGACTGAGTTTCCTCCTGCACATTCATCAAAACCTTTGGGGCACGGCCACTGCTCTGAGCTGCAGTGCATGGCACCAGAATTTATGCTCCAGTGTCAGCTGTGACTGCCAGGGTAAAAAATTTCAAAAGCATTTTAATGACTCAGATGTGGAAATCAGATTTGGGTGACACTTCTGAGAATGGATCTTGGGTTCTTGACACTTTTGAAATGTTCCCCACAATAATTTTAGAATGTCTAAACTACCAATTAGTGCTTGATTAACAATGGTAAATAGAAGCCTTGTGTTCTGCTATCTCCCTTGCTGTTTCAACTGTTAATGACAACTACACCAGGAGCTGCCAGGGGAAACATTTAATATGTGAAGCCATGATTTATTTTCCTTCTGTGTTTAAAAAAAAAATTATGACATTTCTTTTCCCTTCTTTCTCTCTGCTTTTTATCTCCCTTTGCTTTGTCATGCCAAGCAGCACATCTGACACCAGCTGAAAACATCTGGAATGGTTCTGATAGGAGCAGAGCCAGCTGCCTTTTCATATTTCTCTGGGACTGGGAGATATATATCAGATGTGAGTGTCTCTCCTCACTAATAATATGTTATCTGAATAAATAACTGGTGGTGGCTTAGACCTGGCTGAAGTGTTTGCTCTCTGCCTCCTTTTGCAGAATTTGATTTACAATGTCTTCTCTTGCTTCACTCTGATTCTTATTTTATTTTAGGGTGTTTTTATTCAATCATTTCTTTTCTTGTCCTCCTCTCCTTTCCTTCTCTCCCCTCCTCAGGCATTCAATCACAGCTGCCTGCAAGGGGGGGTTGCAACCCAGCTTTTCACCTGCTTGCACTGCAAATGGAGGACATTTGAGAAGCAAACATATAAATATTTTCTACCTAGTCCCTGCCCAGATCCATCCTGAGGATCAGGATTGTCTGGGAGGCATGCTTTGGACCTGAGCCTGCCAGCACAGGGGATATAGATTGAGGTCTTTCTGTGCCCAGGTACTGAGAGGTGACATGGAAATGCAGTGTAGACTCAGGGCATTAGCCCTGCAGTCCTTCTGGGACTTGCTTTCCTCTGCTCCCCACATCTAGGGTGCTCCTGCCTATGACAGGAACCCTCTTTGGTGCCACAGGGGTCCCCAGACACGCAATGCTGATCCCCAAAGAAGTCACTATCATGCCCACTGCACCTGAAGCCACAGAGAGCTATCCAGCACACAACTAACAGGAGGCTGGGCTACACCAGCACAGAGAGTCCCAAAGACATTCCCAAATGTTCCTGGACCACCAAGGTTTCCCATCCCAGCTCCCTTCCCTCCCTCATCAGAGCTATTCAGTCACCTCTGCCTGGACAATCCTGCCAACCTCAAATCTTCCCTTCTTCCCACAATCAAAGTAATGCTGTTGTCTCCAGCTGTCAGGAGCAGAGGGCTGGGATGAATCCTTCCTCTCAAGGCATCCAGGGCCTCTGCAAAACGACAGAGACACCTGACTCCAGCAGGCCATCCCTGGCCGGACACCAGCAAGGGAAAACACCTTGGGATGCCAAGGGCATTTCTGGCAGCAGGAGTGATTTCAGGCAAAGAGGAAAGCAAGTTATGTGACAGTGATGAAATGTGAAACCAGCTGCTTTTAAGGCCTTTCATCCATCATCCTTGTGAGCCTCTGACAGTGACAAGAGGAAGGGTGGGATGAGAGGAGAACTGAGAAAGAAGCATAGTAAAGGGAGCTGGCTCTGAAAACTCGGTATAGATTAAAAATAAACAGCTCTTCCCACATGTCACTGCACCTCCATCCCCTCCTGTCTGTACAAACAACCCCCTGAGAGTGACACTTCCAGTGTCAGGTCTCCACATGGGTCAGTGACGGCAGGGAATGGAGTCTAACAGACTGTCCCATCCACTCCACAGGTCTCCTCCCCTCCTAAGTCACCGCCTTCCCTCACACAGATGTTCCAAGATCTCCATACAGAGAGTCTCTTCCACTGCAGACACCTCTCCAGACCTTAGCCCCATGGGAGTGCCCCACACCACAGCAAAACAAACCCCACCACAACATATGGTAGGGAGCAGAGCCCCTTGAGAGCATCAGCTGGGAGCTCTGAGGACCATGGCAGCTCAGGCTGCTCTTCATAGCCACCGGAATCTCTGGAGAGTGTGGCTAGATGTACTAGCAGTGCCATATTAAAAGAGGAGCCTGTTCTTCTTGCAATGTATGTCTTCATACAGGTAGGGCCTTTACTTCCAGGACCACCATGTTTTCTGTTTGTTGATGGGAAATGTGGGTAAAATCAGGTTCTGCTTTTTACTGCAGAGGAGAAAGTGTCTCCTAGCCTGGAAATGCAGATACTCCCAGCTTCTCCCAGTTCAGATACAGTCCACTGTGGACAAAAACATCTTCTCCTGAGGATCACAGGAGAAGGACAAGGACACCTCAGCTGCCTAGAGAAAACCACCCGGGGAAGCACCCTGCAGCAAGCAAGGGTAGTGGGGCAGACAGCAGTGGCCATGGGTCACTGGCTGAGATCCTATTTGTTACCCCTTAAAGAGCTTTTGCTGGATTAACTGGAGATTTGAGTGTGGAAATGTATTGCATCCCCTGCCAGAGGACAGTGAAAAGCAAAGCAAAAGGCATTCTCCAACTCAGTGAGAGGCTTCAGATGAAAAGCAACCATGGAGCTGTCATAAGACTGCTTGTTTGTGTTATTTTGGGCTCAGATATTTGCAAATACAACCTGTTCTAAACTGGTTGCTCTCTGGTTTTTTCAGACGGTGTGTGATAAATGTGTTAATTTTGCATTCATCTCTGGGAAGTGAGAGGGGGCTGAGAAGGAAAAGCAGCTGAGAGAAGGGACTCCACTTACCTGGAATGGGGTTTAGCAAGTGCCTGGATCCCTGTGACCACGGGGACATTCACAAGGGACTAATCATCACCATGCCCTCCCCAGAGCTTTCCCACAGCCACCTCTGGACTCCTCGTGGACACTGATGAATTCAGCCTCACTCACAACCCCCAGGAATGGGTTACCCTCCCTGTGCCACTCGAGGGGATGGAGACAATGGAGGAAATCACTTTCCTGAGGACATGCAACTTTTCTGCAGCAGAGCATGCAAAATCTCACTCTGCCCCAGCTCATCTCCCCCGCATTCATCGCCTCATGGGCTCCAGCTGGCTGTGTCCAAGCCAAGCAGGGGTGGGCTTCAAGGATAAGGTACAACCAGGGAGTTTGGGCTGGCATGCAGAGTAAAGCCCTGAGCTACCATGATGGCATGGACATAGCCAGAAGTCCTGCCTGTGCTTGAAATGTTCCTCTGTTCAGTGTCCCTCCAAATCCACAGCTCCAGGGACCCACTACTCCATGTCCACCTAGCGCTGCAAGATTAAAAACAAATGCTTAGCATCCACTTTGTCCTCTCTTAAAGCAGCTGAACCCAGCTATGGGACTCTACACTGCATAAGCATTGTGGCATCCTAGGACCTTCAGCCAGATGATATACCCACTATCACCCCTCCTAAACAACACAGGTCTCCACAAAAGTTTTGCAACTTTTGCTGGTTTTGCCTTTTTTTGCACTTTTCATGTCAAGCAGAAAAGTAGGGACCATGATAAATGCTGTGTGCTGTCCAGCTGAAAGCACACCTAAAGCCACCCAGTCATTTGAGGAAAAAAAATGATAAAGACCCTTGAGGAGGAGAAGGTTGAAATGAGGCAGACAACACTGTAACAGCTTATTTTTCAGAGGACCTTCACCAGGGAAGCAGTGTCTCAGGGATGTGCCAGGGAGCTGATTAGTGGCAAGGACAGCAATGAAGCTGCAGCAATTGAAAATCAGTGTGGCAGGAGCAGGAGGACATTTTAGGGATGATCCTGTGGAGAAGGAGACAACTTTCAGGGTCACTGTTTCTCACTGAAAGAGTCTGCTTCACATTGACCACACCAAGTCATGCATGGCTGCAAAAATCAGTGAATTATTTCAACTTAGGGGAAGAAAACTGAGAAGTTCAAAGGCTCCAATTCAACATTTTCTGAATTAGCTGGTTTAGCTTCTTGAAATAGCCATTTATTTTTACAGATTTCTAATAGCCCATTAGACCTTTTTTTATATATCCCTAAGCAGAACATTTGCTTTCAAACTGAGTAATTTACTCAACACAAGATGATTTTTCTGCTTTTCATTTCAGCAGGAAACAGAAAAATAATGAATTTTCCAATGACCCCCAGTTGCGGGCTTGTTTTGTTGGGGTTTTTTAATGCTGCTGTTCCTGTAGCAAGCAAAAGCAGTGCTTATTTGCACAGCTATGGTCGAATGTTACATCCCTGAAAAATCTCAATAGACCAGGTTAAGAGCCAGAGACTGCTGCTGCTGGTGGAAGCGGCACACTCCCCCAAGAAACACAGAAGCCCAAGCTGCTCGTTGTCTTAGCCAATTGTGTGACAATTGACAGAAGGTTTTTATTTGCCATTCTGCAATAGAGTGAGTTTTGCAGTGAGGAAAATGCCATATCCCCCCCCCAAGAACATCTGTATGGTATCCCACAGGATTCCAGGGTCCAGTCAGGGACCAGGGGCCAGGGCAGAGCAGGACAAGCATGTACTAAAACTTGCTCCTAATCCTTTTCCTGTCTATGCAGTTTCAACACAGAGACTTGCTGAAACAGAGGTCGTTTTGTCATGCTTAGTAATTAGCTGTGGGCTTTCCTCTTTTGGATTTAGTGGAAACTTTATCATAACCTCCCTCAGCAGAGTCAGGGAGAGTAATTATCTCTTTTGGGAAGAGATGCTTCTTTTTGCTTCTTTCAAGCCCAGCTCCCACTAGCTTTATTTGATGATACTTGCTTTTGAATTGTAGGATAGAGGGAACAAGCCAAAATTTGGGGGCACTGCTGTCCCTCCAGAGACTTTAGGGAACATTGTGACCCGATTCCCAGACCTGCAAAGCTCCTTCTGAGACACCTGGCTGAGGTGAGGGTGGTCTTACCTGCAAGAGAGCAAGGCAGAGTCTGGGAGACCCACACTTAGGAAGAGAAGTCTGCCAGCAAGTCTGGGCATTGGGAAGGAAGAAACATCTTCCTTGACTGTGTTTTGTGTAAGGGTGACAGGAGGCAAAAAAAAATTATTGCTTAAGAAACAGACCCTGTCAGGAGATCAAGAGAAGACTGTTATGAGAACAGCTGGTTATAAAATGTTGCCACCAATAAATGAAAAAGATAAGAATTCACTAGTGGAGACCTCTGAAGTCATCTAGTCCAGCCCTCTGCAAGTATTTTCAGGACAGAGATCCCACAGACTCTCCAGGTACCTCTTTCAGTGCTGAGACCACTCTCACAGGGAAGATTTTTTCCCTTTATATCTGATCAAAATTTTCCTGGGAGCTATTTTTGTCCCTCATCCTTTGCTATGTATCTCTGAGAACAACTTGGCATCCTATTTGCAATGGTTCTTTACATAGCAGAAGATAGCAAAGAGCCCCAAATCTCCAGACTCTCCTCACATGCCAGGTGCTCCAGCCCCCAGCATGTCCCCCCTCTTGGCTCATTCCACTTTGTTGGTATCTCTTCCTAGGGAGCCCCAAACTGGACCTGGTGCACCAGATGCTCTCTCCAAGTGCCAGACAGAGGGGACGGATGACTGAAGACAGCACGCTTTCCCTGGGCTTGCAAATACCATCTTCACACTTGCAGGAGCTTTCCATCATGATTATTGCAGGTAGCAGCGCAGACTGCCAGCCAGCTTTGTCTGCCTGTGTTGTGAGCCTGGCACCAGCCAGCTCTAATCCAGAAGCGGTGTAGATGGTTTATCAAGGCGTGACACTTAAATTCCCAAGCCATGCTGCAGAGACGGCAGGGCAGGTGCAGCCCAGCATCTTGCTAGCAGGGGTTAGCAGGAGGGGAGAGCTGACTCACTATTACCTGGAGGGAAGAACTGAGGGTCTGTGCTCACCTCCATCTGCAAGAAACTGCACAGACACCTCTGTCCTGTGGATGTGCAGTCGGATAAAGATTTTATCCCATCTGACACGAGCCTTTCACTCACTCAGTGGTGGAGATCAAAACATAATGCAAGAGTGGAGTTTCTGACAGGGAAAGTGGGTATTTTAATGAATCATTTGAGATGCAGAGCCATGAATGTCCAGACATTCTTGAAGATGTTTTAATAAATAACAATGAAGATAACCATTTAAACATTGTGAGCAGGAAATGCATTATTGAACATGCATAACACAGTACAAAGTTAGAGCCCTTTCAGGGCCTTCCAAAAACAGCCAGGCAAAATTCAAATGAATGGAAGCAGACAGGCACATTTTTGCATTAACGTCTGTCTGTGGCTTCCAGAAAGCAAGTGCTGTAACTTTGACATGCACCTACTTTATATATTCGTGCACCTTCCTGCTCATCTCACCCTTCTGCAGGAACATACTTTCCCCTCAGATGGGCAGAGACACAGGAGATGGCTACATGCAGCAGTTTTGTGTCTGCAAGATGGGCATCAGCCCAGCCCACCCATCAGCCAGAAGGAAGGGGTGTCAGGACCAAGGAGGAGCACAGGTCCTCCTTGGGAGCTGCCTCTGGGTCCAGTCTCTTTCAGACTCATATAAATTTTGGCAGCTCAACATTCTCTGGTGAGAAATTCCTCATCTTCAAAGCCCCACAGATCTTCACTGCATTGGGTCCACTTAGGAAAAAACAGACATTTTTCACATTTCTTTTGACTCTACCATTCTCTAGGCCTCAGATGGGTGATAAAGATCACAGGGGACTCATTCTTGAGGTGTTTTCAAAGGGAAGGAAGGGTTGATACCAAAAATGCAGGGAGGTTACTAATTGTATGCGTACATCTGCAGGGCAGGCTGACTTTGAAGAATGCCACTTTGATTGCATGGTCTCCTGGGGCAGGGTGGGTGCAGTGAATGATGTTCAAAAGAGCCACAGCCAAAGCAGAGAGCTCTGCTGTCCCAACAGCCAGTGCAGCTTTTAGAAGAAGATTTCAACATTTGCTAAAAGTGCCAAGGGAGCTGTAATACAATTCAACAGTGATGCCAAATTAGAGCACGATCCTTAGCTTAAGGTCTCGGTCTCAACATCCAAAGATCATTGCAAAGTGCAGAGCAAAAGAATTAAAATTTTGCAGTAATATCAAGGAAGGGGAAAACCTGAAAATGGCTTATGGTCTCTCACTTTTTATCTTTGGGGTGTTTTTTAATGACTATAAAACATGACCAAAGTGATTTAACTCAACACCTGTCATCAGCCAAAAGCTCAAAACCTTAAAGAAACTGAGCTAGCCACACCATCTCTGTAGATTTTCTTCTCTGTATCCGCTATTACACAAAAACCACATTTCCATACAGCCTTCTGCTTTTAATCACATCATGCTGTTCCCTCCCTAGAGGAGGAGATAGGAGGAGACTGTGCTGCCAAGAAGGAAGAGCAATGGACACTGAAGTTTGGAGGTAAGACAAGTGAGCTTGGGCACCAGCTGTTTGCAGCCAGGGGAAAGAACTGAGGTGGGAAGCCTGTACACTGCTGGGCAGGACCACAGAGATGATGTTAAACACCCTCACTGCTGAAATCAGTGTGACAATTTCCTGACGGATAAACAGCTCTGATGTCACAGCTTTGTGTCAGCACAGCTCTGGTCTGACTACATCTGCCAGTGCTGGGTCTCCAAGAGTGGGGTCACTAAGCGGACAAGAATTTAGGATCAGTTTCTAAATGATCACTGTCCTGTTTAATAATGGCAGAGGTGCTGGGGGTTGTAGCTCAGGGAAGCTGGTGACCATTAGGCTTCTCCACCAGTGTGCACAAGGTATAGTAGCTGCTTCCCTCACAGGTTCTATCTGAAGTCTCAGTGTTACCATTCCAGCTTTCATAATGCATCCACATGGCTTGTGGAACACTTCCTGTGGCTCAGCAGGATGCCTTCTCCTTCCTTTGCTACAGATAAAGCCTAGTACTTCAGTGGCTGGAGCTAGATAGCTTCCAATCCCTTCTCTCCCCAGCAGGCAATGAGGCCAGACTTCCAAAAATAGAGGTACATGGTGAAATATCAGGAGCGTATCATCCCCCTGAGTTGGAATTCTAGTAGGTAATGAGAGAACCACAAACTGATCTTCCTCTGAACAAACTTTTCCCAGTCATCTGGACCCCAACTTCCAGGCAAGACTCTGTTGCATTTCTCTGTACTTCTGAGGGCTCACAGCTAAAGGCTCTGCTGTGGACACATCAAGCATAAAACAGCTCAACTCCCAACAGATTTCAGGTGCTGAGGTGCCACAGGATGCTCCGATTCAAAGCACCGTGTCTGAGTCACTCATGACACTGATTCTTTTGAAATAATTTCTCCTTTGCTGGAAGGTTCAGAGCTGCCTGTTTTCAAATTCCACTTGGTGCTCAAACCAGCCTCAGGATCCCTGGTTTCTCATCAGAGTTGCTCGGTCGCACCGAATCCTCCCCTCAGAGGTAAGCGGATTCCCACAGGGGCTGCCCTTGTATTTCAAGCCTAGCCCTGCCCTAGCCTTGCTGTTCACTGAATAGCTGAGGAAGTTTTTATTTAAACTTGGCTTCCACTGTCAGCGGCCCTGCTGTCTGGGTTGACAGAGAATATTCCTCAAGTACCTCCTGAAGCAGCAATCTCCAATGTGCTCCCAAAGATTTTAACTTTGCCAGTTCTTTTTAGAAGGGGCATGATTTTCCTCTCACTTACACCTGCTTCACAGCAGGGTAACTCCATTAAAAAGACTCCTCTTTTACACCTGCGGAAGGAAGAGAAGAATCAAGGCCATCCCCCGCAGGAAAAATGCACATAAAATACTTGCTGCATGGTGTGCTGGAAAAAAACCCAATCCTCCAGCTGTTTGCACCATCTCTGCACAGAAACTCTACTCTCCAATGTTGTTTTTAATAAAAACCTTATGAAAAGGAAACTGCCTTCCTGAGCCTTCCTGCACTGACTCAGGAGAACCGTTGGGTTGGATCATGACAGTATAAACTGGTTTATTGCCAGAGCAAGCAACAGATGCCAGCAGTGTGACACAGAGTGAGGATCTGGCAGTTTGTTCAAACACTCTGACAGCAGCAGGCATTTTAGACTCTGAAAGATAAGAAATTGGCCAGCAAAATGCATTGATGGAGTATGTGGACTGTGCAGTCTGCCCTGCCACCTCCCTGAAATAATGCAGGGCTCAGTCCCATGGGAGCGTGCATCTTTTCAGGCTAACAGGACTGCTGTATCCCCTACAGCAAATAACTTAGTTTCTGCAAGGAACCTTTGCTTAAAAATACAGCATCTGTTGTATATTTGTCTGGAGGTTTTCCGAGCTAGAAAATGGTTCATCACCATATTTCACAGGGGCAGAGACTTTCCAAGACTTGTCTTTTGTAGGTAGGTGATGGCATGATACTGTAATCATTGTCCCTACAGAAACACTACTCAAAGAGGGAGATGCTACCATCAAACAGTGTAGTGTGGAATTTCTCTATTAGAGAGAGATAGATGGATGGATGGATTGGTATGCCTGTAGAAGAAGGAAGATTGGAATGAAAAATAGGTAGGTCAGTAGGTCGGGGCAGGGAGGGGAGGGCGGGGGGGAGAGAGAGAGAGAGGCATTAATTCCACCATTTTTCTTCTGCTATTTGCCATGCTGGCTGGCCAGCAACACCTTGGCAGGATCTGTCTTCTTCTCACAGCCAGGAATCTACTGACAGGGCCAGGAGACAGAGTGCCACCAGTTCATTAGGTCTTTCTGGTTTGAACCCATGCTTCCTTGCAAGTAGAGACCCTGGCAGGGTTCATAGCTCATGCTTTAGATTCTCCCTGAGAAGCTGAAACCTCTCTGCTTGGGTTAGTCTACATCTCCTGCCACAGATCACTAGAGGGGAGCAAAGACAGCAGGTTCTTAAACTACTGCTCAAATGGACAATGAAGCTGGGTGGAAAAAATGCAATGTCCTACTGGACAAAACTGTACAGCATGTCCAGGTGCTTTGATTCTTAACAGAAAAAAAAATGGAATTGTAGTTCAAAAGCTTCTCTGCTCCCCTCAAACCTCCCCAGTTGCTACACTCACCTTCGCCTAGTGATGTAAGCAACCTCTGAAATGTTAGAAGTCCCTGCAGCTATTGGATCCAGGTTTGCTCAGTGCTATGTTCCGGTACTGCTGGCAGAGGCTGTTCAGCCCTGTAGCACATCTGAACAATGTTTCCAAGAGGAACCAGCCTCTTCCTGTGGCTGGGAGCAGAACCTGAAACTAGATTGGTCTGAATCCAAACCCACACCCCTCTCCTTGGTGTGACCAGACTATCATTTTCCAAGTCTTTTTGCCCTTGTTAAAAAATCTGCTAGCAGCTCTGTGCAGAAAGCCTCTCACAAGGCCCCTTTCACATTGCCTCAAACAGCTCCTCTTCACAGCAGGGACTGTATTTTTCCCCAGTGCTGCAAGATGCAGAGCAGGAGCAGCCAGGACAACCCTGCCCAGCAAATGCAGGCACTGCCCCATCTCTACCATGGCCACCCTCGGCATCCATGAGAAATCTTCATCCCCATCTGTTCCCCAGGCTTTGCTGCAGGGGGAATGGCATAGCCTGGCACAACAGCAATGACAGGTAATTACTGGCTTAAAAAATTACCCCCCAGGTGAGTGGGTTGCCCAGCTGCTGTCAGACTGATTTCAGGTTAGGCTGGAAATTGTCAGCCAACTGACAGAGATCCTGGTTAATCTCTGCTGCCTGGGAAAGATGTTCCAGTGCTCCCCACGCTGTGTTCCACTCAACTTTTATTCCCAAACTTGGAATTTGGAGAAGGTTTTCGAGGAAATCAGAGGGCAAATGCATGACACCTTGTCAGCTACACTGGGGAGAGTTTTTGGGCAGGGAGAAATCCTCCCTTCTGCCAGCAGCCAGGGCCAGATGGTGATGGGAGAGTGCTTGGAAGCCTGAAAGCAGAATAGCCAAGGGCTGGAAGAAGGGAGCTACTGCTGGAAGGGGACAAGGGCAGAAATGGCACAGCAGGCTGTAGCCATGGGCAAGGACAGCGAAGGGGAGTCAAGCAGCACGGGCAAGGCTGCAGCAGCCACACAACCAGAGCCCCCTGGCAGCCAGACCCAATGAAGTGGGAACAGAGACATGTTAGCACAAAGCCCCAGAGCAGCTCTAAAATGCAGGTGGCCGTGGTGTTGTCAAACACCATGTGAAAGGGAGCAGAAGTGCTTTATGAGGCACAAGAGACATTGTGGGAAGGGACTGAAACCACACATGTAGGCAAATGACCCTTGCAGAGCAGAGCTTCCCAGGAAGGATGTTTGGGGTGCCATGGTGGATTCTGGGGCATCAAGGAATTTTGGGATGGAGATGCTGAGGGCTAGAGCCACATGTAGGATACATATCCCACGACATGGAGAGAAGCACCAAGCCTGTTTATCCCTAGTGTTTAGGATGCCATCGCAGCTGTGGAGGGAGCCCACACAAGGACAGAACCACTCTGGCAGCATCACCCACCGAGTCTGGCCGCTGCCCCAGCCCCAGAAGCAGACACATGCTGCATTTGCTGTGCAGGGGTTTCCATTTCAGACACTGTGATTCAACTTTTCTCTCCAGATAAAGTTATTAAGGTAAATTTGATCAAAATGACACATGGATTAGAGTGTGTGTTGCAGACTCTAATTCTGTTTACTGTTCTGGGGGAATGGGCAATTATTACAAAAGCCGGGACAGAGTGTTTTTAATAACATTTCTTGTTAAGATTTAATTACAGGAAATTGTATTTTCTTAATCACTGAAAACTCAACTGCCTGGGAAATCTTTTCATATAATTTTGTTTGCAGTTTATTAAATCCTTAGGTTATTCCTTTTCTGAGGCTTTTAGTCACTTACTAAGTGCTTCTTAACATGTAGGAGCAGATTGCTCAGGAGCACAAAGAAACTGAAGGCAGCAGACTCTGGGAGGCAGGGCTGGCCTTTGACAAAGAAGATTTCCATTTAGGATTTAGAGGTTCTATGGTATTCTTTTAAAATATTTTTTAAAAATTAAATATATATATAGAGAGAGATATTATATATATTCTACCCCTTTTGGCTGCCAAGACCTGCCTTCCCTGCAGCCTGACTGATGATGGCACCAGCTGCTCCCCACATCCCTCCCTCCCTGGTACACCTCTCTGAAGCAAGGGTATTCTAGCGGAGAATCTAAACTGAGGGCAAACTTCTAAAGCATGCCAAACCAGGGAAATGAATGATGGAAGAGAGCGAATGGAGAACCTGAGACACAGGGAAGAGGAAAGAAGGGGGGAATGATCAGTTGTCCTGAGCACCAGTGCTTCCTGAGCCAAGCTGTCACCTAGACTGGCCAGGGAGAGGGGTTGGATCACTGTTCCCTATCCCTGAAGAGTGAAATGGCACACCAGAACACTTTTCCCAAAGAGGGGGTGCCACATCTTGGTAGCCAGGTCAAAGCACTGGGCTTGGCAGGGCTGCTGAGCACCTGTTGCCCTTCTGGGTGCCAGCACAGGGAGGTGCAGGTGACAATAGGCAATGACCCCAGCTGCTAGAGTAGCTGTGACACAGTTTCAGTGCTGCAGCTCTTAGTAGAAAGAGCTGCCTATCTGAAGGGAGCCAAGCAGCTGCTTCAAATAACCAGGGCAGCAGTTCTCCAGGCCAAGGGGTCCCCATCCCCAGGCTCCCAGTGCCCCAGGGTCTGCTTCCAGCCCTTCAGGGAGTACAGAGAGGAGCGAGGCAGCTGAAATCAGTGGAAGGGCCGATTGCACTGATCAAAGGTTAGGCTCACTCCTGCAGGAATGCAAAGCAGCCTCCCTTTGTGTGCAGGGCTAACACTGAAAGGACAGGAGACCCCGGGAGAGATGAGCTGCTGCTGCTGCTGCTACTCAGTGAACAGAGCAAGGATGCTTTCCTCCCAGCCCCAGCCCTTCAGACTGGCTCAGTCCCATCAGCTCACTGTCTTATCTCTCCCCTGATGCACATGGCAATGAGAACAGGTTTATCTCTGCATCATGCTTTGTCTGGGGCAAGGTATTCAAGCCCCATGAGTGGCATAGCCAGACTGGGATCCTCTCTGCTCACCAGGTGCCAGTCAGACAGAGAGCCTACGGGAGCAAGGGGGCTGCAATACCAGGAGCTCAGAACAGCTTTGGTCTCAGCCTGTCCTCCTGCAAGTTCTGTCTGCAGAGCAAGGACCTCTTGAGCAGCCTGTGCCTTGACCCTGGCATTTCATGGCAGCAGATATGTCTGATGAGGTCTCCCTTTCCTTGCTAAAGATCAAGCTGTAGGATGACATCTAAGTCCAGAAAATTGAAAATCCTAAAAGTGATGGGCAATCTACAGCTTGCAAGCTGTGTGTAGTCCAAGCCAGCCCTTAGACTTGCCAGGAACTAGGGAAAGCCAAGCAGATCTCAGTGCACCTGCCAAAGGCAGAGATGTTCGCTGTCCCTTCTGCTACCAGAACTAGGGGGAGCGTTAGAGGGAAGGGGCTGGTCTGAGCCAAAAAGAAATGGTGGTTCTTCAGGCAGTGCTCTCTTAGGCTGTGGGACTCTTTGCCACAGGGTGTTGGGGATGCTCAACATGGATACAAATGACACTGGACCAAAGTCAAGGAAGACAAACCCATCAGTGGCTTAACCAAGCAGCTCTGATCAGAGAATCCCTGAATTCAGATCTCTGGGATCTGAGGGAGTATTTTGGAGAGGCTGCACTACACACTTGTCTCTTTCTCACACTTATCCCAAGCACACGTGACCAGCTGGCAAGATGCCAAGCTGGACAGCCATTTATCTGGGTCCTGCACACCTGCATGGCATGTGAACCATACTTATGTAGAGCATGAACACCCTGTTGTGCCTCCTTCGCAGCAGCCATCAGTTCTGCTCTGTTCGTTGCTCCTGCATTCAGTCTCCACAGGAACCACGCATCCTTGCAAGCCTGGGGCAGGACAAACAAATGCTCCAGGATCTGAGTTGAGCCAGAAGTGTGTTCTGATTTTGGCTGGGATAGAGATAGTTTTCTTCCTAGTAGCTGGTACGGCGCTGTGCTTTGGATTTGGGATGAGAATACTGTTGATAACACACTGATGTTTTAGATGTTGCTAAGCAGTGTTCACACAGAGTAAAGAGCTTTTCAGCTTCTCACCTCACCCCACCAGCAAGAAGATTGGGGGACACAGGAAGCTGGGAGAGGACACAGCCAGGACAGCTGACCCCCACTGTCCAAAGGATGTTCCATGCCTTATGACATCATGTTCAGGATATAAACTAGGAGGAAAGCTGGCCAGGGGCCACTGCTCAGGTACTGGCTGGATATCAGTCAAGGAATGGTAAGCAATTGCATTGTGCATCACTTGTTTTGTATATTCTAATTATTTTTCCCTTCTTTTTCTGCCCCATTAAACAGCCTGTACTTCAATGCATGAATTTGTCCAATTCTCTCCCCATCCCACTGAGGGTCTGAGAGTGAGCAAACAACTGTGTGCTGCTTAGTTGCCAGCCAAGGTCAAACCACAAAAAGTGGCAAGTTTATCAAACCAGCCAGGTTGTGCTCTGGGCAGCCCAGCCTGACAGCCCCATGGTCACTTCTGTACCCTTCACAACATCCATGACTTCTGCCACGGGCAGGGAGCAGAGGACTGAGAGAAGGGGAGGCAGAGGGGTGCTTTTCTTTCTTGCTCTGATTTCTGCAGGTGGCACTGCCCACTCCTTGGGCCTCGTAACTATTTGCACTCCCTTCAACATATTGATGCTTCTTCTCCAGATACTTCCTCTCATTTACTACCACCATTTTAGGGCAGAGCCCTAGCTTTATAGCAGCATCCCCATTGCAATTGCCTGATTATTCTGAGTATCATCGGCCTCTCTTCTGGGCTCACAGCTCTGTTCCTACTCCAGGACAGTGACAAGTGACAAGTGACTTGTCAGCTTCCCCAAAACACCGTACCTTCCATTTCAGGACATAAACATTGAAAAGAAACAACACCTAAAAACAAACATGCCAAAATCTCATGCCAAGCCTACCATGTACTGCAGATCAGTCCCAGCAGATCTTGACAGGAATATCTCAGTTCTCTGTTCCAGCTCTATGTGTTTTCCAGTCAGGTCTGTTTCCTTAAACCCATTACCATGTTTCTGTGTCTGCTTTTTTAAACCAAAGTAATTTCTCCCATGAGAAATTTCTCCTGTGTTTGCAAATTAGAGACTTGCATTAATAAAACAAGGGTGGACTTACTTGAGAGTGGCAAAGAAAAAGGAGGCAGAGTTCCACTGCCTCCACTACCCTGTGCATTACTTGCTGCAGGTGGTAGGAGGGGAGAAGAGCTGTGCAGCAGTCTATCTACTTCCCTAGCTGCAAGCCTACTGTCTTACTCCCTCCCCTCTTCCCCCAACCCACTGTGTCCATCCCATGGGGCTGAGGAGCTCCATGACATGTGGCACTGAGGGTAGTGAGTATTTCCAGTCACTCTGTGTGTGCCTGGCACAGATCACATCTCAGGGTAATCATCTTTGAAGGCTCCTTGCTTCTAAGGTCTTGCATCTGTCACAAAGGAGTATTTCCCATCTGCTGGGATTTACTCCAGGTTCCTGGGACCCAGCTGATTCCTGCCTTCCTGTCCTCAATCAAGAACAGTCGCATCAATCTCTAGTGTGGCTTCAGCTAATATCCCCAGGGCAGTGGGGAGCAGATGGGCTTGCAGATCGAGAGTTTCAGCTGGTAACTCTGCACATGACTTTGCCGAGGCCATGGCAGTCTAAAGTTACACCAGGGATTCCCCTGCTCCAAGACCTGGTGTTTTGGAGCTAGGCAGCTCTCATAAGAGGGTGGGTACATACAGTGCAGAGAAAGGCCCTGCTCAGAATTGTGGGATGCTCTGGGACATGTAGTGGGAAATTTGATACCTGCAAACCTTTTGACTCCCCAGGATGGAAGGATGGCATTAGGAACAGCCATGTTTCCACACCAGGCTCTACCCACCTCTGCATGGCCAGTGCTGAGGAATCCAGTGGCAGAGGCAATGCAACACAGATCAGCAATGATTTTCAGTAAACCTTTAACTCCACCAGGTTTAGCCACCTTTAGTGACCTTTCAGCACCCATCCCACTCCATCCTAGCTAGCTGGTTCCTCAAGGCCCACTGTCAGCCATCCAAGAACAGCCTGCACATCCTTATCTTCACTTTCTGGAGCCCAGGGAGGAAAAAGAAGGCCCCTCTGAAAGTGCAGCTCCTTCAGACACTCTGGACTTATGGGCTTCCCTCTGTGGAAATCTTTGCTGGGAGACTGCAGGCATGCAGCAACATCTACAGAAATTCAGGGTGTACTGCAGGCTCTCCGAGAAGCAGAGCCAGCAGCAACAGGGAGCCAAACCGGAGCTCTTTAAATATACATCAGCTTTCCACATCACCACCTTCCCATGGCAGACAGAAATGTGAGAGACACATCTCAGGCACTGAGCAGTAATTAGAAAAGGCGAAGCTTGGATTTGTTTCCATATTTTGCGTATCAAAGCTCTGAAGCAAGGGAGGCTTTGGTGCAATGAGTCTTGAAATATTCTCTACAGTCTCCTGAATCCTAAGAAGCAGCAGCTCAGCCTGCTTCCCAAAGAAAAGAGAAGCTGATGGGCTCAGTGTCACCAGTTCTTGGCACTGGCTGGTGCTGTACTCATCTAAGGGAAACAGAAAGAAACCTGCAGCTATAATGTATCCCTGAGGAGGTTTCTCCCACTCCAGTCAGCCTATAGTACATGCTGTGAGAAAAGCAGTTAAGAGATCTGTAAGGGTCATGTGCCCTTAAGGCTCTGTGATCCACGTGTTTTTGCTCATGGTGCTGCTGGTAGTTGAGGCTTAAAACACCTGCAGTGCCTGTGGGAGGTACCAAGCTTGGGCCATCCCTTGTAGCAACACGGGCTCCATTTATCCAGCATATAACAGCAGCCTGCTGCCTGTGCCGAGGCAGTCTCCCTGCCCAGGCTGGAGTTTACAGTGCAGATAGGGGACAAGCCAGGAGTGGCTTTGGGCTACAGCTCACTGAGGCACAGACAAATTCCAGACTCAATCCATTGAAACGTGATTTGAGTGCAAATGAGAAGCTCAGGCACTGCTCCCGTGTTGCTCTAGCGAGCACCAGTGAGCCTCAGGGTACATGGGTGAACTTTGTTCTTTCAGTTAGCCCCTTCTGAGCTAAGCTAGGAGATGCAGCAGCATCATAGGCTGTTTCCACAGTCTTTCTCACCTGGAAAGCTTTTGTGTGCTCCTGTGCAGTAGGCAAGGATTCAGACAGCTTGCAGAGCAATGCTGAGTACATGGCCCTGTTGTGCACCCATCTTCTGAGGAGCCCCCAACAGAGGGACACCCCCTCACCTCCACGCTGGTGCCATGCTGCCTCCACAGACTTCCTGGGCCACGCCTGCTCAGGTTACAGCCCATTGAAGAGGAATCTTCAGACTGCTGGAGGGCTGTGCTGGGTGACCTTCTACCTGTCACCATCGCTTGCATTAGGGTAGCCCTTTGAACAAGTCAGTCAGCAGCTCTGCAACTTGGAAACAGTCGGGGGGAAGCAAGAGGTAAAGAGAGTATTTGCTAGTGGACTCGTTATCACGTTTTTTTCTGACTGGGGGGTCTAGCACAATAAATGTGGCTGTCAGACCTTGCTCAGGGAACAAAAATTAGCCCAGGAACACAAGACCTCAAAAGGCCCAGCTTTTTCCAGAAAGCAAACACTCCCAGTTTTTTGGGTTGCTTCCTTTACATTCTCGTGGTGCACAGGAAGGAATGGTAGCTCTCAGCCCCCTCTGCTTCAATCCCAGCTTTGACAGGGTTCCCTGAGCAAGGCAAGGCTGTGAAAAGCTCTGAGCATTGGCTACAAAGAGGGCTCCATCTTGCAGCATCTCTCACCAATGTGAGCTTGGCCAAATAGGACTTTGACCACAGTAAAAAATGCCTTTAGTGTCAGAAATAATGCGAGCCAGATCCTTTATCATTTTTCAGTTTCTGTGTGTTCCCAGCAGCACTAGAAAGCTGAACCAAAAGCCAGCTTCTCAGCCTCTCTAAGCCTGCCTCACCCGGTGACCAGAACATGTACCGCAGTTGGGAAAGCCTGAATGCATGCAGCATACTCACAGAAAGGAGAACATCTCTGAGTAATAGTTATGAGTGCAATGGCATCATTACTCTGGGCTGCAGCAGCTTTTGTGGTGGTGTTTCTGTTGGGCTGGGGAGATGCACTATTATCTATGATGCAGGAAGCAGAGAGGTACAGATCCCCAGCATGTCACAGATTATGGTCGTGTAGCACAAACATCTTTCTGCTGTTCTTTTACATCTGAAACTGTCAGTAAAATACACACATACGTTCCAACAGAAAAAAAAAAACAAACTTATCCTTCTCCACTGACAGATCCATCAGTGTTGTGTTGTTCCCTATGGCTTGCAGCTAAGTCTATGCCACAGCTCCTCCATTAGCCCAAAATAAGATGTTATCACTGACCAGCACCTGAGTGCAGGGCTGGGCACTAGGACACACCCATCACCTGCCTGCCTGAATGAAGGCACCTGAATTTCATCTCTCTTCTTCCTGTGTTTAGAAATTTCTAGCAATACACAGTGGGCTGGCCTAGAGTTCGTGGCAGAGGCAGGGGTGGATATGTGCAGATCTGTCTGGAATCAGCTTTTCTCCAGGAAATATTATGTCCCAAATGCTCTGAGTACTGCAGCAGACTGGCTGGCGCTCAGGAGGCCCTGCCCTGCAAGGCAAACACCAAGGCTCATGTCAGGCATATACAGAGGCACAGTAAGCAGAGGGAGGAACATCAGAGACCACAGCAGGGAGTCAGCTCACAGAGATGTCCCTGACCCTCCCCTGTCCTCTGTCCCTGACCCTCCTCTCCCCCAGCTTCTGTCACCTCTAAGTGGCATAGACCTACATGCCTTCACCTCTCTTCCTGTCATCCTAGCCCATCCTAGCAGGCTAGTGACAATTCCAGGAGAGCAGAGGTAGATGCAGAGCAACCCATGAAGGGGTTGAGCAGGCAAATTCAAAGTGGGAACGCAAACAGTTCCTGATCCAATGTGCAGAATGAGGGCCTTGAGCTCACTGTACATGCCCCTGAAGTGCAACATTTCTTAGCAGGTGTCCCAGAAATGTGAAACTGCTGAATGGAGTAATTTTCCCAGAGTGCACTATTAAATATAGTTGGAATATTATTATAAAAGATGACCCTCCAATAACAGGAAATACTGCACAAATCTCTTGTGGAGAGCAGGGAGCATCAGGGAGGCAGCCCAGGCCAATTATAGTGACATATTTGACTTCCCAATACCTAGGCTTACAACAACCTAGAAAAGCACGGGAGATTTTATTTAAGTCTGTGATCCCTGTACCTTTTCTCAATTTAGGAAACCAACAAAAAGAAGTGAACTTTCAGCAAGGGCTTAAAAACTATAATCTAGAAAGTGAAAGAATATATAACACTGGCCTGCTGATACACAGGGACCCTCTCTGAAACTTCAGATTTGGTAAAATACCCTAAAAGGTGGGTTTGCCCTTCTGGGCAGCTGAGAAACACAGGCTTGCACTTGCAGTATCTGGGCCAAATCCCCTGTCCCTTCTGGCAAGCAAATGACCATACTTTTCGTACGTGTTGACAAAATTCTTCTTGGATTCCCCTGGAGATTTTTCTCCCCATTACACCAGCTGAGAAACCATTCCAGAACCTCACTGCTTTCTGATGCCCACAAAGCCTTCCTTCAGCCAACTCTTACTTGTAAGCAGCCCTTCTGAGAGCAGTAGTAATTCCCACTCTTTGCAGGAAAAGCCTTGTTTGAGAGGAGTGCCATTTGCCTTTCTCCAGGCTGTATCATTTTCACACAGACTCATGGAAAGGCTGTTCAGAAAGGCTGTTCGGCCCTGCTCTGTGTCCAGACAGCTTCTAAACATAGAGTCTAAGAATAGAGACTCCACCATATCTCTGGAAATCTGTGCCACTTCTTGGTCACTGTCACAGCAAAAAAGCTTTCCTGCAGTTCAAGAATCTCCTGTGTTCCAGCTTGTGCCCACTCTTGTCCTGCCACTGAGCATGACTGAAAAGAGCCTTGCTTGGCTTTCTTTGCACCTTCCTTTCAGACACATGTAAGAAACCAGTCTTCATTTTTGCTGCCAATATGATGCAGCAGCACTCCAAGGATCTGTCTTCATGACTCTTTCAAGGACATGGACCCCCAGCCAACACCTGAGCTTTTCATATGCATTTTCTCAGACTTCCTGACACTGCAATTAGTAGTAGCAGACTGTAAACTTCTCTAGACTTGAAAGTAACCTAATTTCTTCTGCATGATATTCTGATCCTCTTCTGCCCTGCTGATTCTCCTATCTTTCCATAATTATCAAATTCTACCAGAGGACACCCACTGTTTCTGTTCATGAAAACATTAGACCAGTCCTTACATTCACCTCTAAGAAACATCTCTAGACCCTTAAGCCTGGTCAGTACACTCTTGTGAAATACTCTCTGCTGTCATCTCCTCTTGAGCTAGTTTTTTACCTTAATTGTCAGCTCTACTGATTTCCAAATATTTCACTTCCACTGGTTTTGCAGTGGCATCCTATCACAATTGTATTTGAAGCATAAATAGACCTTCCACCTCTCTTTTGTCTAGAGAAACAGCTGTCTTCTCAAAGAAAGATATCTGATCTGTCATGATCTGCCAAGGGCAAAACTCATGATTCATTTTATGACCTTTTCCATTTACCTCTGCTAATTTGTCCATCCTTTACAAGTGTCCCCATAGCTTTAAATATTGCTGAGGTCAGATGTGGCCAAGTACATGTCCACAGAACACTTATCACCCTTGTTCACTAGAGATACTACCTTTGCTAATCTCTAATCAGGTGTTATTCACAGTTTGAAGCATGCATCAAAGCTCCATGCCAGATGCTTGTCATTTGCATTCAAGTCTTTCAGAGTTTGGAAATTCAAATTACCCATCCTGGCCACATCCAGCATTTGAAGTCTGCTTCCACCCTTATGTGATCATTGACTGCCTGGTACCTAATGCTCTCTCTTAGCTGGTCATCTAAAGAGGCAGAACATGCTGATGGTGTAATACAGCTGCTTCAAGCTGAAAAGCAAATTGGGAAGGGCCAGAGTAGGAATGAGATGGCAGCAGCCTCCAGTGGCTTATGCCCAGAGGGTGTAAGATGCTCAGATCCTCTTCCAGGTGGCATCAGGGCTGCTTTCCCTACAGGCATCACCCACAGGTTTGGTCTAGGGCTTTCAGGAGCTCCAGCACAGAAGGAAATGTTTTATTTTATTCCCTGCATTAAGAATGTTTGTGCAGCTGGCAGATGGGTAACTGTTGTGGTAAAAGGTTGTGCTAGAAATAAAGTAGGTTAGGAGTAGTAGATCAAATTAAGAGAAAAACATGCTAGTAGCTTGGCCGAGGAACAAATGAGGACAGCATGTTGCATCGACAGTGAAAAAATTAAACACGCTGTCCTCATTTGTCCCTTAGCTACCCAAGCAGGTTTCTTACATGTTGCTGCCAGATTATTTTCTATGCACACACAGAAAGCAAGTCCATAAAGTATCTGTGCAGTAATCCATCTCTCCAGAAGCTGTGTCATCAGTATATGTCCTCAGGACACTGACTCTGTGCAGGGATTAGGTGGATGGGTATAAAAGAGGGATCTGGCACTTTGCTGAGAATATCAGAACATGACTTCATTTTACAGCTTTTTCCCCCCTCTGAACTAGAAATCCTGTTAAGAAAAGAAGCAGATTCTGATGTTTGTTCAGTGCCTGCAAAAATCTGTGTTTCTATTGGCATTGATAAGGACTCTCTTTTTTAAGTTTAAGAGCTCCCTAATGTGCATTTTCTAAAAAATCTTTTCCTCTCCACATCCAGACCAATTTGACACAATGGAGCAGGGTGAAGATGTTCAGATACCATTGTCTGATTTGATACCCTGAGATTCTATGAATGCCTTCTATCATTATATCAGTGCCTATGACCACTCATTTGCCCATCTCAAAATCAGTCTGAACTCAAGAGTAAGAGTTCAAGTTAACATGTTTCCCACACGCTTGAGCTCTTCACTACTCTAGCATAATGGACTTCCAGCCTCCCTCAGCTGCTTCTCAGGGGGCTCTGGGTCCAGTGAGAACACCCTGGATGCCCCAAGGTGTCTCAAACAGCTCAAGCATCCATCTATATTTCAGCAACTAAATCTTACCTCTGCCTATGCAGCTTGCAGAGATGCATGGCTCACTGTGTGGCATTTTCCTCCAGACAGTGCTGGCTAGCTTTACTCCATTTATTCTGGCTGAAGTGGGATTGCTGAGCCCCTGCTTGGCACTGAACAATTGGTGTCTTCTCCATCCCACTACCGATCGTAGGACAATCCAAGCCGGATCAGCAGGTTGCCTCCTGTGGAACACAGCAGATGATAACATTAAACCATGTTTGCCCCATCTCCAGACAGCACTGGACACAGAGGCTTGACACTGCTGATGATCATGGTGTGATTTAGACGTGCTATTAGTCACCACAGCTTATCCTGTGCCAGCAAGGCTGAATTTATTCTTCGATGTCATCCTCAGACACACTCACTCAGGTCTCAGACACATTTACTGAAGTCCCTAAGTGTGACATTACCAGGAAAGGCTAGGAGAAAATTCAGCAAGAGGTCACCCGAGTCACTGCCTATAAGCCACCATCAGATCTGTGATTTCTGACATAGCACTTTACAGAAATGGAGAAGGCTGTTGAAAGGCAGATGCATACATACACAAAATCAGTATATTAAAAGGCAAAAGACCCATTTGACAGATAGTGAGCATGAAAAAATGAAAAGCAAATGGGATGCTAAAATATTTTATGCTACATACTCATCACAGAGAAAGGGAGTTGTGTTTTTAATGAGCAAAGATGTATCATTTCACTTACCGAGCCTTCCAGCTGATGATAAAGAGACTTGCTTTAGAGCAGCAAGATTAAACAAGGTGCAGATATGGGTTATAAATTGCTATGTACCAAATGTGAACAGATTGCCCTTAAATGTCATTCTTATGTAAATAAATCAATCCTAGTTGAAAAGAACAGCATGGGAGGAGGTGAAAGAAAAAGCAGTGTACCTGCCTCCCCTTATGCCTCATAAAGGATCCAGCTTTACTAAGAGATCTGCTCCAGGCTTTATTCACCAGTGAGGTTATTCACAAGGCCTCAGCATGTGAGTAATCTCTTTGTGGTGCTGAGGGAAGCTGGGCAACCACTGCTAAACCCTGACATGGCCCATGCAAAGCTTCTTTAGCCTCCTGCACCTGGGCTTGGAGGTACCATAGACCACCTTGAGCCCCCAGGAGGAAAGACTTCTGTCTCACCCCACAGACATTCACAGCGCAGCCTTTGCCCTGGCTTAGAACCCCAGCAAGCCCTTCAGCCCTTCACATGAGTCAGGCACCAAACCCTGGAGGCTTCAAATCATGAAGACCTTTTCTTCTGTGGGGCTCTTCACCTCAATTCATGAAAAGTCAGCACTACTGAAAGGAGCAAGAAACGAGACAGCAGCAGCCTGAAGACCCAGAAAGTGATGAAAGCAGATTATCCTCTCTTTGCTTCCACTGTCTGAAATGCAGATCCTGTCTTGTGAGCAGCCCACAGAAGTTCTGCTGCCGTGGGGGAGCTGACACGAGGAAATGCTCCAAAAGGTTGCAGAGAACCACTGAAGCGATAGCAGAAACTCAGCCTTGAAGAAATGAGATTTGCAACGAGGCAGTTTCCCCCCACCAGCCTTTGTGTCCTCTTTGAGGAAGTAAAGAGGAGTAAGGAGTGCACAATGGCCACCTGAGGCCATACGTCTGCCGGGTACTGCACCACCACTGAGGGACCACAGCTGTCAGTCCATGGATCAAAATGGCTGGGAAATCTCTGCTCAAGGCACTGCCAGGAGCAAGGAGCATCACCAGAAGTCAGCTGCAAAAGTCTGAGAGAGATTATAAGAGCAAGGAAAGACACTGCAGGGAAAGAAGGTGGTCTCTCCTCAGCATCCCTCCCAGCACACATTTGGAGGACAGGAGAGTAAGAGGATGAGGCTAGTCCACGATCACTCTTTTTGAGCAAAATGGAAAAGGGATTGTAAAGGATTGAGAAACTCAGGGAGTAGATGCCTAATGTATCCAGAGATCAGGAAGGCACAGAGCCTCAATGCTTTATCCCGGTCTTCTAAGGCTTACGATGTTTCATTAAAATAAGCTACTGTATAGAAGGAGGATTAGAGGGCAGTAAAAGCACACCTATCTTTAAAATTGGCATTAGTGATGATCCTGGGAATTACAGACCAATGAGCTTTACTCGGAACTAGGCAAATTAGCTGAAAAGATAATTAAAACTCAAAGAATAAAACATCTAGATGGCAGTGGTGATATAACAGGAGCAAATCAACATTGCTTCAGCAAAAGTATTCATGCCTCACACAACTTCTAGAATGCTTTGTGCATGTCAGCAAAACAGCAGATAAAGGAAAAGTGAGGTGGTTTATTTGGACTGTCAAAACCCCTCCATCTACACTCCTCAAGCTGACTGGCACTATTTGAAAGAAAAGCAGTCAAAAGCAAGATGTAAGCAGCTATTGAAGATCAAAAACAGGTTCAAAGAATTGCTGAAACACAATCAGTGGTCAATCTGGTGAGTGATTTCACAGGTAGCAGCAGCTGCATGGGCAATAGAATTAACAAATGATCACAGCCCAAGGAGTCTTTAGCATTCTCATCCTCACTTTGTAGCTCTATTACAAGAGTACCTCTGCCACCTATTCAAGACCACACAAAAGTGTGTGTGTTCACCTGTCCTGGAGGAAACCATGGAAAGCCAGTTGAGCCTGTGTTATCAGTCTACCTTTCTTCCATAAATTTTATACTACTTAAAGGACAGGAAAAGGGCGAGTCTCAAATCCTCACTTCCTGGTGGCATACCATTTCCTGAGTATCTCAGCTTGTCTCATCCCTGTATAGATTTTCAAACCACACGATTACAGAAACAGAAGCTGGAAGTTGCATTTGCTAAGGATTTTAAAAACCCAGATAAAAGGAAATTCAATAACAACAAAAAAGTATTTACAGCAACATAACTTTGAAGCTAACTCATTTTGGAGCCACCTCTTGCCTTGTGATGTGTTAGGGGGACCACAACTGGAATGATGCAGGGCTCTTAATGACAGATACAAGTGGAGCACAGCAAGCAATGTTGGCAGGAATCATCTTTCCTTGCCAGATATAGCACCCCAAAGGGTGTCCACAAGGCAAATGCTCTCTGGGCTGTGTGTTGTCAAGACCAACACAGCATTTGGGTGCATAAAGAATGAGACACAAACAACACAAACCTGATAGACCCAGACTAGCTCCACTGGTTGAGCCTGGTACTAAAAACACCAAGCTGTTGGTTGTTGGTGTTGGTGCCTGGTACGAAAAGCACCAAGTTGTTGGTTCAATCCCCATATGGGCTATTCACTTAAAAGTTGAACTTGATCCTCGTGGAACTTGGGATTAGTTCCAACCCAGAAGATTCTGTGATTCTGTGATAATGGCCTGTGCCTGCTCTGCCACTGTGTCACCCAAGTGCAGCCCTATTTGACTCTGGGATTGAAGCATGGGACACACGAGGGTGAGTCCCATATTCTGGCTTTGTCTACGACAGCTCTGCAAAATGATACAGTAGGAAACAGAGAGCGTAGCAAAAACGATTAGAAGACAGTAGAGCCTTCTGATGGGGACAGATAGGGAGATTGAGGTGGTGTAATATAGAAAGAAGATGAATGCAAGGGATGGAAAAAATAGGTAGAAAATAACCCCTGGACAGGCAGAAGTAAATTGTTCCCTCATATAGGCTGCCCAATAATACCAGAAGAGACGACATGCAATTAGAATGAAAGGCAATGAATTTTGAACTGATAAAAGGAAAAATTATTTTTAGACAATGAATACTTAACCTGTAAAGTTCACTGCCATGAGATTTTACTGAGGACGGAGGCTTAGCAGCATTCAGAAGAGAAAAAGCCATTGATATGAATAATGAAAATATTCACTGTTACACTTGACAGAATAAAATCTCTCTGGGAAGAATTTTAACCCCTCCAGGCCCAGTGAGAACCTCTGCAGTTTGATTAGGAGGGGAAAGGGGAGATGTCTCCTTGGCACGTTTTCTGCTCTAAATTGTGGATGTCCACCACAGTGGCTGCCACCTTCTCTACAATTCTCAGTGTTGGGAAGAGAGAGAGGACAGAAACTAGTCAGAGGGACACCAGAGATGCTCTCGTATGATAATTCCAGCAGACTAGTAGAAGGGATTTTAGTTGCTTTTCATTTCCATCCCTGCATTGTTCAACCATCTGCTGGCTCCCAAGGCCAAAGCAACAGCTTAATATCTCTCTGTAGGAAAAGAGAATTCAGCCTGCTTTCTGCATTCTGCCAGATGAGACTATTGTTTTAGCTCTTGCAAATCTGACCAAAGTATCCCTCCTTGGCAGAAGAGTTGGCTGGTTTTCAGCTAATCATCTTGACATCACCCATAACTTCAGTATTTTCATAGAAAAACCAGTTATAAAATAATTATGCTGACCTGAAGCTGGAGAGTAAATACTTAAGTGCTAGTGATTCTTTAAGGGATTTACAGAGGAAACTGGCCTTGTCTCAGTGCCATTTTACATTCAGTATTTACCCCTCACTCAGAAGAGCTCAGCTTCACTTACTGCTGGTCACTGAGATCAGCATTGATGGCTCCCCATGAGGCAGGTTGCATTATCCCTTCTTCCCAGAAGAAGCGAGTATGGCAGAAGAATGTGGTTTGCCATCTGTCCCAAGGAGAAAACTTGTAACCAATCTCTTAGGCCTTCATTCTGTGGCCACCTTCCCCTGCCCAGGAGTGCTCACATTGACTCTTCTCTCTGTGGACCATCTTCATCCCAAGAATACAAAATATTTCATTAAGATTGCCTCAGCAGCCCAACACACCAAGGAAGTGGGTAGGCAAAAACCATCTCCATTTGGACCTGAAAAGTTAACATGTGAATTAAGCAGCCTGTGTGAGCACAAAATGCAAATGCTTAAAACATCCCTGCAGGGCCTATAAGGCACAATTATCGCTCCGTGAGCAGCTAAGAGCATTGCAATACATCAACCAGGCAACCCTCCAGCTGCCTGCTTCCCTTGCTAGGCCTGCTCAGAGCATGCTGCCAGAGCCAGCCACTGTGCAGGCACAGCTGGGGGAAACTCTGCTGCCACTCTGCCTGCAATGCCTTAGCTCAGCTCAGCAGGTACAGGCAGAGCCAAGACATGGCAAGCCCATGTCTGGCTCCTTCTTCTCTCCCTAGAGAAGGCCTGGGGAATGCCATCAGCCTTGGTGTTCAGCCAGGCGGCTCCTGTTGTCCTGTTGTGTGGAAACCCAGGGCATAGGGAATATTTCTCTGTCGGCTCTGACCCTGGGGGTGCCCTGACCCCCAGGGCAGTACTGACTTTGACCCTCATTCATGGAGAAAGTTTCCTAGACTTCAAGATAGACTAGAATCCACAAAAGTGTGAAATAGATTACAGAGAGAAGTGTAGGTGTATCACTTGGTGAGAAATTTTGGTTTGGGGATTTTTAGTATGTTGCGGATGGAAGCAGGATGGAGGGCACAGTGTGTCATCCTGGGTTTCTTCTTCATGCTTCTTCTCCCTTCCTCTTCATGGGTTTGGGTGGCATTTTGTAATTGGGCAGACAAGTCCGCATTGCAGGCTCTTTGGGATCAGTTATTGGGTTAAAAAGGAAAATAATCTAGGTGTCAGCTCTTAATTGGATAGTTTAAAGACCTTGTAACAAGAGATTGTTAGCTATTTTGTGCTTTCTAATGAAAAGCTGCCAAACTCACAGTAATGAGACTGTTTTACTGACAAGAAATAATAAACACTTGAGTCTAAACATGAATTACTGTCTCCAGTGGCTTCAATCCAGACCCAAAGAGACCAACGACTGGGACCCCCACACTGTTGGGATTTGGGCTTGATCATCCCAAGCACACCACAAGGAGCTGAACCCATTTCCATTCTGGGTCAAGAACTCTGAGAAACATCCTGAAACTGGCTCAGTCCCACTAAAGCCCATCTAGCCACCAGGAGCCTATCCAATTTTCTCCTAAACATAAGTATATTTTAAGCATACACAACACCCTGTGTCAAGGACTTCTACTGCTTAGCTACACGATGTGTGAAGAACACATGGGTTCTCTTTTGAACCTCCTAGTTGTCAGCAAAGCTTGATGAGCTCCTGGATCTTGCATTGGACAAGTGGTAAATGAAAAGCTGGTGAGAGGAGAGGCTGTGTTTCAGGCAGTGTTTCCTGCACTCAAGGGAGGATTGCAGAGGCTGAAGTGGGTGCACTAGTCCTAAAAGAAGGCTGGGTTAGCTGTGACCTTCTCTCCCCTGATCTGAAAGCCAAGGTGCCTAATTCAGGGCTCTGTGAGTCCAGGAGAGGTACCACTCAACTTGTCCTTGCAGGGCCAGGTGAGTGGCAGATGCTTGCTCACTCTCATGCTCCATTGCACAACTGCACTCAGTAGCCCTTGCTCCCAGGTATTTTTGAGGGATACACCAAATCACATCCCATACCTACCCCCATGGAATAAATCAAATCTATGTGATACTAGAGGGGAAAAATAGGAAAGAACTGAGAGCAGAATGCACAGCAAACAGTAAGCAACTGTTTGTGATGGAGTGCTACTAAAATACTGGAAACAATGCTGAATTTAGCATCAAAGAACAGTACAGTCTATACCAGGCATGAGGAATAGTCTGGCACCCATAGGGGTTGTAATAAACCCAGGAAATTATTAATCTGTCTGAAGAAAAAGGAAGAAAGAGATAAAAAAGTTTTTCCTATGGAGGATAAAGTGGATTTTTATTACCCATGCAGCAAGGTATCAGGACTGTTTTTGTGAATTACTTTAGATGATTATACACATGGCTAAGTAGGATGAAGTCAGAAGATGGTTGATCGTCTTCTGGGAAGACATGAATTAAAGGGATTTTAGAAGATGAATAAAGAACTCTAGATAAGGCTCTAATGGATCAGAGGATACTGCAGCCATGCTGTTGCTACATTAGGGTAAGAGCTGCCTGGGGGAGGCTTTTTAGCAGCAATTAACCCATAGTCAGTCAACCTTTCTAAAGCGGTAGCAAAGGCACGGTGTCAGTGAACTGCTTACAGATTGCGCCTGTCAGACCTTGAAATGCCTCTTCCTCAATTTCTTGTGTAGCCCCACACAAAGACAGCCACCTGAAACCTCCAGAAAGCCTGTGATTTTTCTGCAGAGATGCTGAGAAAGAACACTGCCTGCTTCTCTCCCTCCGCCTCACCTTGCAATTGATTTGGCAGCTCTTAAGGTCCCAGATCTCAAAGGCTGTTGAATTCTTTAGTGGCAACAGCCAGGCAAGAGACAGCTCCTGGTTTCTGACACCTATACTTTACAGTCTAGGATGTGAAATAAGCTTGCCAAACTCATTTCACACAGTAGCTGCCATGCATTCTCCAGGCCTTAATAACAATAATTGACAAATATTTTTCTAAGTAGAAAATACACTGTTCCAAGAGAATCTCTTCTCACTTGAATAAAGTAGAGGACAGCTAGCCTTTTCCCTGGATGAAAAGTCACCTTTACTGAACTTAGATAAGATGGCAAAAAAGTAAAATAAACAACTTCCCATCTTCCTCCTGTACTCAAAATCCCACTGTCCTTCATAGCAGGGTTTATGCTATGTCTTGAACATACCGGAGCAGAACCCCTAGAGAACAGCTCCTACAGAAGCAGTGCTCATTAAAAGGACAGGAGGGAAACACCAAGCCTGTCACTGCAGAGACAAGAAAACCAAGAATAAAATGCTGGGAATATTTCTGCACAAATCATCCCAGCTGGCAGTGAGGAACAGAGCTTAGTGGAGAGGAGCGGGGGAGTGGACTTCAATGGCAAATGTGTTTGACTGTTTCCACAGCTGGACACAACAGAAGGGACAAGCATGAAGTTCTACAGCCTGTTTTATGCAGGTGGGATGAGCTACTGGCTTGCAAGGCCTAAAAATTACTGGCTGTGCCTGTAAAGCTCTGAAAGAACAATCTCCAGTGTGGCCACAAAAGAGGCAATTGCCTATGACCCATCCACACATCCCTCTCACACTCAGGCTGAAGCACAGGCTGAGTCAAACTCAAGTACATCCAACCCCACTAAAGAGCAGTGCCTGGTCACCTGGAGAACAAAGTCCTTCTCTCAGAACTCTTCCATTTAAAAACACTCCTTTTGGTGTCTTTGCTGGGTAGAACAAGGGAAAATTGACTGTTGCTTATCTGCTGTTGAATGTGATGGGTTTGCAGCCCAGCAAATAAAAACATGGTGGCAAGTCATGATCTTCTGATGTGAAAAGCTTGCACAAACAAACTCTGGAGAGGCATCAGCCGCCCAGTGACAGGAGGGCATCTTCACTTCCTCACTCTTCTCTTCTTCTTTGACCCTCAGCAGAGAAGCTTCCAAAGCATTCTGGCAGGCACTCAGTCCAGCCTGCCTTTCAACAGACAAAACAGTTTTACTCATTTCTGCTTCCATCTTTCTGCCAGAGCTGGGCAGACAGAGCTACTGCAGCTCAAGCTGAGAGGCAGACAGCAAGGGTCAGGATTTCCTACGGTCCTGCAAGCTTCTTCTGCCAACCCTGCAATGGCTGCAGATTGCCCTGTGCTGTCTGTCCTGTGTTCCCACATTGGCCTGCTCTGAGTGAACAGGGCTGGTTGTTTTACACATATACACAGACACAGACACCCCCACTGTGTCTCCAACCTAGTTACCTGCTGCTTTGTGCTCTCCTGGGCTCACGTAGGAAATGCCTTGTCCTTCTTCCTCAGTTTCCCCAGGTATAAAAGATTAAGTTTTTGCTGTGTTTTCCCAAGGAGTTGCAACCCATTACTAATTAGTGCCTGCAAAATGCTTTCAAGCTCCTCAAAGGGAAGGTGCAAAAGAAGGACTAAATATCATTAACAGCTTTATTTTACACACAGCACAAAATTAATGAGGGGTTGGCTCCTCGTGAACTGCAACTACCATCCTGCCGAGTAAATTTTTCTTTCAAAGCAGGTATTGTGCACATTGTGTTCCTGGAGCGCTCCCATATGGAATATTAACCTCTGAACTGAACTGCTACCAGCTCCTGGTGTCTGCTCTCTTACCAAGGCTGCTGATCTGCCATGCACAGCTTTTCCGTTCACTTCCCTGGAGGTGCCTGGGCTGCCGGTGACAGGAGATGGAGACTAGAGGGGGAGAGTCAAGAGACATTTCAAAGGGGTGAGGTGTCTGCTTCCAGGCTCCTAATAAAGGGCACGGGAAAGCAGAAATTAGCTAATACCAGTCTCTGAACTGAATTGTTCTGAGGGTTTCTCCAACAAGCTTATCCAGAGTGTTTCTGTTACCACTTTGCCATTGTTGGGGCTTTCAAATGACAGCCTGGGGTCCCTGCTGCTTTCAGGGCTCACAGCCACTCAGGGACTGTGAGAGAAATCATAAAAATACTGTTTCTTGCTAATTTAAAAGTCAGGTCTCCTGTTGAGCAGTTTTGAAGCTGGAAGGAGCATTGCCTCAATGCAGTTCATGGAATGGGTCTTCTCTGGTGTACCCACTGCCTTCATATGCCAAACATATATCTGCTGGGGAAAAAGCAGTTCTCTCAGCAGAGACAAGGACACAGAAGGTCCCAACCAAACCCTAGGCTCCTCCAGGCACCGGGCACTGGGTGTTAGGGACCCCTGCAGCCAGGCTCTGCAGCACCCTGTGTTCCATAGGGGATCCTCTGCCCTTGTGGTGGGGAAGCACAGAGCCAAGGAGCTCACAGCCACTGATGTCCCTGTCCATCTTTCACCCCGCCATCAGGTCACCCACATTCTCCACTACCCCTCACAGTCCCTTAGGACAGTCAGGGAAAAGCAGCCAGGCTCAACACAGAGTTAGGGCTGCCAAAAGCTGGATTTTCTATCACACTCTCTTTCTTGCCCACAAACTGGGTTACCAGTGGACACAGAGCTCTTGGAAGAGGGTGAAGAAGTGTCATGAAACAGAGCGAACGAAGCTGTCAACTGGCAGGGCTGTCCAAATTCAGGACAGTCTGCACATAAAGTGCTGCCTTCAGCAAACTCCTATGGGAGGTGTAAGAAATGCATGTGGGAAATTCCAGGAGAAATGGGATGTCTTCCCAGGTTCCTTGTCTCTAGTCCTCTAAAAGCTCTGCTGCTGGCAGAGACCTTCAGAGTCCAAACTGTGAAGCAGGGGAACAGTATGTTTTTTCAGTGAGGGAACCACATGACCTCCATCTTCAAATTTCCCTGCATGGGAAGAAACTCACATCACAGAAGCAAAGGGCAGGAGTGCTCTGGGACCTCACATATTCATGGTACTTCAACATCTTCAGTCCCAGCATGGTTCCTCCTTAAAAGGAATTTACATCAATCTTAAAAAATCAGAGACTGGTGTTCCAGGCCAAGATTTCAACATGTTCCAGTAAAATACAGGTCAGTTTATCCATAAAGCTTTTGAAAGAGCATCTGTCAGTGCGAGTGAGGTCAGTGAGGCATGGTGTTTGCTGGGCTGCATGTCAGCCAAGAGAAAGAACTCCCTTCTTGAGTTAAACTGCAGGGATGAGCATGTGTGGAAAACACCCGAGTCCTCTCTACTTGGGAGCAAAATGTGGCTAAGCCATGTTTGTCAGTCTTAGCAGCAGCTGGTACACAAAACAGCTTTGTCTGTCTACTTGTTTCCTCTTTCCTGGAAGTGAAATCTAGAAAGAGTGGAGTCCTTTTGTAAAGTTATCAAAAAGCATTCAAATCCCACCTGCATGTGCCACACACAGCTCAAATTCCAAATGAGAAAATAAAATTAGAAAAGAAAATGCAACCCTTATGTTGTGGCCTCTTTCCCCCACACCCTGGTCTCCCTTCTGCCTGCCAATGCCAGATGCCCAGCCAAGGCAATGGCTGTGAGACACAACCTGGAGCAGCACAGACAGCTGTATCTGGCCTCATCTCGATGTGCAAGCTGCCCAGGTTCAGAGCCATCCGAAGAGCATGAAGGTGCCATATTTTTCCTGCGAGAGGAATCAGCCCAAGCAGGACAGCTGCTTTATCCCTAATAAGTGAGGCTGGAGAATAAGTTTTCCAGCTGCTCTAACTGGAAAAGACAGATGAGCTTTTGGACACTTAAAGCTTTTCTCAGGTCTGAGACGCAAGCAGATAATGTCAGATGAAGGATGGCATGGAGAAAATGATGCTGATGTTTCACTTCTTTACATTCATCAGACAGACAGTCTGAGAGGAGAAGGTAATAAGGTTATTAGTCTGCTTCACACAGCTACAGCCTCTGCTGTGCCCAGAAGGAAAACGTCACAGCAAAGGGAAGTCCCTTTTCACACCAGCATCCTGATGGTTGAAATGTCACCCTTGAAACAAGGCAGGAACACATCAAACTGTTCCTGAACCACCTCCCAGTTGAGCTAAAAAGTCTCTTGGACTATATCCACATTACTCTGCCAGAGCAGCCTCCAGAACCAGCAACAAAAAGGATGCTCCTGCATTCCTCCAGCACAGCTTGTACACAGGACCCCATCCAAACTTCAGACTGTGTTTAACCTGTATGCACAGGTTCACCTGGTCAGAATTCCCATAATTGAACACACTTTGACTGGGCTAAAAAATATACTGTCAACCTGGAACAAATGCTGAGAGGCTGGAATGGGCTCTCAGCAAGGGAGCTGTATCTTATCCAGGTGTGGTTTAATTCCTGCTCCCATAGGTCAGAACTGTTCAGGCCCAAGGGAAGGCAACATTGCCTAGCACAGCCCACAGTTGGTGGTCTGAGCCCAGCTCCCCACAAGGGACAGGAAGACAACTGAAGGTTTGTGTTTCAGAAACACAGTCTTTGGGGTTCACCCAGGACTTAGTTTATCTCATCAGGGAAAGGGAAAACACGCAGCTCTCAGCACTGATTTCAGGAAGATGCCTATCTGGGGTGTCCCAGCCTGCAGTCTTGCTTGTTGAAGGGAGAGGGTTGGGGACATTCCTCCATGGGCTGCTTTGATGCTTCCACTTCAGGAGCCTCCAAAAGCTGAAGGGGGTGCAAAGCATCTCTAAAATGGGGACACTATTGCATTGCCAGGAAAAGGAAGGAAGTGGGAGCCTGAGCCTCATGGAAACATAGCCATCTCTTCCTAGCAATTTCACAAGAATTGTCTTCACGCTGTGTAGGAACCACCCCTGCAGCAATTGACAGGGAGAATTTCAATCAGAAATACATCTCCTGTAAGGACTGCTTTGGGGGCCAAACAAAGAAAGCAACCTGCAATCTACTTCATATTGCTGAGCAATAATGGGACCAGGTGAGATGAAAAGCAGATAGAAAGAAAGTGAATAAGGCTCCAGTCACTGGGGAGAGTGGAAACAATCAGAACAGTGACTGCCACAATACAGGATGATGCTGTTTCAACCAGCTCTGCACTAATCAGAGCCCCAGCTCTCTCCCCACTCCAAATTTCTCTCAAGACATTCAAACAGTAAGCAAGCTCCTGACCACAGACTAGATTTAAAACCACTGTGTCTGCAGCTTATCTCAACCAATAAAAGACCAAGAGATGGCCTGAGCGTATGACTTCACTCAATTCTTCCTTGAGATGGCTTATGCAGAGCTGCTTTCACTCTCCCTGCAGGATTAGCACCCAGTGTACTCACAACCTGATGGATAAGGTGATATCTGACCATTGCTCTGTGTACTGCCTAAACCAGAGATGCAGCAAGCTGGTCAGGCTGTTGCTGCCAGCTGATGAGGGGGAAATGAAGGGAACATCTGCAGGGAAGAAGAGAAACAAGTGGGTCACCATGCACATCCCACCTCTTCTCACCAGGTGGAAACAGCAAACCTCCGTATCCCCAGGGTTGCCCTTTCTGGGCTGGCCTTGGCTCTGCCACTCACTCCTGTCTTCCTGCCAGGATTTGGCCAGCTCTGCCTTGTCACCTCCACCAGCTGTTTACACTACAGGGAAGTCTGGAGTTGCCTCCTAGCAGGTCAGCCAGGGGCAGCATCACCCAGCCAGCTCCACCCAGGCACGTTCCAAAAGCTGCCTGGCAGACAGACTCTTGCCCTGGAATGAAGCCCGAAGGACACAGGAGCCAATGCAGGGCAGCAAAACACGATTTTCTCAGGCTGCCAAAGTAGAGGAAGCACTTTTTTGATGATCTCTGCACAAAATGGAAATCTTCTGAAACTGATTTTATTCCCCAGATCCCTGCCCCAGTAGGTTCAAGGTGCAAAGGGACAACCTGAAGGGAATACAAACCATAGCTAGGTTGAAGAAAGGCTGGAACATATCAACTGAAGTAACATAGCAATGGCTTCTTAGTGCCCAGAAGGATTTCTGACCAAAACAGAAGAAACACAGGGTAACTTTAAGGGCCTGGAATATCCCATGAGGAGAGGAGCAGCATCCTCCTCTCCTCACTATGGGCTTTTCATTATTCTTCCTCATCAGGCATAGCACTTGCCATGGGGTCCTCCTGAAGCCAGGGCACTGGACAGACTGGACTTCCCATCTGCTGTAGAACCTCTGTTCTTCCTAAAGAACTTTGGGAGGCAACAGACACCTCTGTGAAGGGAGCAAAAGGCACTGCAAAATTTCAGAAAGTTTTACATAACTGTGAAACCATTTCCCAGGAAGCTGTATTTGTGCCATCTTTTTATATTTCAAGCCTGTTCCTGTTCTCTTTTTTTTTTTTTTTTCCCTCAGTAGCAGCAGCAGTGTTCTTAGCCTGGTAAATAATGCATACTGCTCTCGCTGCTATGCAGATAGACAAAGGCAGGTAGTGTATCAAAGAATAAAATTGTACAGCGAATTGCAGTGTAATAGCTGTAATTTAGTGCCCTGTGGGCGATCCGGAGATTCTGAAAGTATCAGAGACCCATGCTCAGTGCTGACTGACAAGGTGACTGGAGATATAGCACAGTGTTTGACCTTTGGATTGTTTCCAACCTAAGCAGAGCCATAAAAAATTCAGGAGTCCATGCTGTCTTCCAGCAAAATGGTTTGTGGGGTGGATAAATAGATGGATTTTGTGTGAACACACACACGGTATATTTATGTGGGTGCACGGAGATAATTAAAGAACCACTGATCAAGACCCAGACTACTTATATAACAGAAATGGCTGGGGAAGCTGGGGGTGTATCAGGGCTGTTTTTTATTGTCTGCTTGCAAAAACGAAAGGAAGTCTTCATTAGGGTGCCAGCTGGATCCCAGCTCAGGAAATCTCAATTGATTTCACATGTAGGCTAGCAGCTAATGATGTGTGCGTGTGTCTGTCTGTCTGATTTCAGCTCTCTGGTCATCTCAGACTTGGGGGCATTTGGATTTCTTGCCAGGTTCCCATTTCTGGAGCATTTGTCTCCACCAATCACCCAGTAAGTCATTTGAGAAAGCAGAAATGATAGCAGGAGAAATAATGTTATTTTCAGACTCCCTACTAGCCTCTTGATCAGAGGCAGTGAGGCGCACGTTCCCTTGGAGCTCAGCAAAGACCTGGAAGGATCTAATCACTCTCTTTCTATCTAAACAAGACAAGAGCATGCAGGGATGCACAGGGCTGTCACCTCCCATTTGCAGACATCTTTGTGTAGGAGCAAACTTCTCTATTCTCCCTTCTCAGGGAGCCCGAAGCACCCCCTGTCCTTGCAAGCCTCTCTCCCATTACCCCAGGGAAAAAGAGAAGCAAAGGGTCAACACATGTTCTCCTAGGAGTACAGGGGCCTGATGACCACCAGGATCATCAAGAGGGGCTTTGAAGCAGGAGGGTGACTGGGAAGGACAGTGCTTAGCATAAATATTAGGCACTCTCTTTTGAGAAACATCTCACTGCCCAGAAAACCACAGGACACACTAGAGGACAAGCCCCTCACTGTCCCTGCAGATAAGGATGGACTCAGTCTGACTGCACAGCAAGGTGCATGGGCCAGGGAATGCATTTACATGGTTGTCCTCTTTCATAACCAACTGACAGCTCTGTTAGGACTGGCCACAGCACTCAGCAGCCTCTCTGCCACATGACACGCCTGCAGAATGTGGGAAGAGGTACAGATTTGGTTTCTCCTGCCTCTGTCAGCAAGACTACAGAATCTTTGAACACTTCACTACTCTAACAGCACCTGGAACCTTGTAGGACAAGCTCCCCATGGGATCTAAATAGAGAATGTGGTGCTTTTGACAAACAGCAGATGTGATTCAGCTTCCTCATGCCTTTTACAGCTCTGTCATCTGAAACTGGAGATCTTCAGGCCCCTGGGACTAGGAGATGAGGGAATGCCACACATAAATCGAGTCAAAAAGTCAAGATGGGAAAAGAAGAGGATTTGCCACCTGCCCATTACCTCCTAACAGACAGGCAAGGAAGTAGAGCAGGTGAGAATGGGGTGACAAAGGCAGGAATGGAGACACTGTGCACCAGATGACTGAGCCAGAAACCAGACACCCACCACAGGACCACAAATGCAGTGTGTGAGCTCTGCATCATGAGGCCCACCCTGCCACCCTAAATCTCTGCTGCCTACTTGCCAAGTAAGTACTTTCTGGTTCCCTGAAGCCTATTCAAGGGTATATATCTCCAAGAAAGGAGGTTTCTTGGCTCAGGTTCTGAACACAGCTGAGGGACCCCAAGTTAAAAAAAACATTGTTATAAAGCCAAGTCACCCAATTTTGAACTGGCGGGGGAGCTCAGGGGGTTCTCCTCAAGAGATTCTTCAAGATCCCTCAAGCATATCAGAAGCAAACTTGTCTTGGGTAACTGTGACGGCCACATTTTCCCTCCCCTGATACTTGGCAAATGTTAGAAGCAGGGCACACTGTTCTACTCAGCCATGCCCTGATTCAGAAATACACAGCTCCCCGTGACCTCCCAGGCAACCCGCAGGATCCTGCACTGCCTCTGCATCACGCTGCCTGTCTCTGTGATGGATGCACCTCTGCTGGCTGCAGAATAAACTCAGGCACAGGGTTGTGGCCCCAATAACACAGCACTTCATAAAGCTGCTTGGGTCTCTCTCTCTATTCTCAGATATTTATAAGGGACCCATCCCCACAATATATCTGACCACTTCACACTCAAACAGATTTTTTTTCTCTTGTAATTGCACTGTTATCCTTGCTCAATAGATAGAAACAAGGCCACACAATTTCTTAGATCCTCAAGATGATGCAGTGTGGTTTGGGGAGGACAGAAATACTTTCATAAAGCACAGAACAAAAATTACTGGGACAGGCCCAAAAGAATGCCTCCAAACTGGTACCTGGCATAAGAACAGGTGGGCTGACGTGCTAGGGTAATGGGCAGAGACCAAAGCAGAAGGGAAGCTCCAATTTCTGTATTCCATTTGGGCAAATCTGTACCTCTGTTTCCAGGTCTGCAGAGTGGGACACATCCACTCAACCCATGGACTCAGATCACATCTCTAAAAGCCATTGCTCCAGTTCTCCTGCTTCCTTCACATTAACACATCACAATTTGGAGTTCAGCTTCATTCAGCATCAAAGCAAGATCTGTGATTACACGCTGTGCCTGGCTCTGTGAAAAGCAGGACTCCATCTGTTCCCACCACAATTACTGCACTGCACGGACAGACGTGATCTTGCATGAGGCACACAACTCCTCAGAGCCCCTCACGTTTGACCGAGCTGTATATGACATGGGCTTTCATCCAAACAGAATCTATTGATGAGGGCAGGCATTAGCCTGAACTACAGAATCCCTTCTTGCTCCAACTCTGCATTTCACTGATGCCAGTTTTGTCTCCAGTAGGTTGTTTTGATTAATTTCATTTAATTAATTCTATCATCTCAAGCTGTTCCCAGAATGTGTGTGAAGCCCATCAAGGTGGAAGCAGAGAACATGATGCACACAAACTGAAGATGCAGTCCATTGGATTCTCAATATTTATCTTCCCGGAGGAAAAAAACATCCCACACTACAGGAGCATCTTTCAAACATCTGAAATCTGACAGTGTTTTTTGTTGCTCTTCTGCTCCCTGGTGGCATTTAATTCTACTGTCTTTGCTGGTAGGGGCAGACATGTCTGCACTGGAATTTTTGTCCCCTGGTTATCATTGCAAAGAGGCTATTTCATCCCTGCTTATAGAGCTTGGGGAGAAGGCAGGGAATTTATATGTTCATCCTGCAGGAGGGAAGTGGGGGAATAATTAAGCTCCATAGCCGAGCTACCTCATGGCTGCTCTCAGCTTGTTGTCTGCCTTGTTTGCATTTAGTTTTTGTTTACCTCAGGAGGTCAATACACAACCTCTGCCTCAGAGAAATCTTCTCATTCCAATGTGTAAGAGTCATCATGTCCCACGGATTCCCTATTCCTGGCTGCCTTCAGCATCATGATGCTTTCCTCCATCTCTTCACAGGTGCAAGTATATAGCTAGAGCCCAGCTCACCCTGCCTGCTCTCAGCTCTGCTTTTCCCTGCAGAAAGGCTTCTCCATCGACACAGCACAGAGATCTCCTTCCTCCTGTGCTCCCAGCAGCCAGCTGCATGTGGTACAGCAAGGCTGGGAGGGGAGAGGAGACACAGCATTGGGCTAGAGCTGGACTCGCACTATGCTGGGGGACACCTGTTCTCAGAAGGATCCTGGAAGGTCCCCTCCTGTCTCATGGCCCATTGAGACATTGCCTAACAAGCTGGGGAAGGATGTACTTGGGACACAAAGGGCTGCTCCCCATGGTATAGCCAAGCATAAGAGGTCAGGTCCCTGATTCAGTGCTAGCCCAGCTACTTCATTGCAGTGAAGATTGAGTCAGATACTGCCTCACATCAATAAAGTGAGACATCTGGCCTCAGCTTCCTCTCAGACTTGTCAGAGGACTGATTCATTTGTCCTTACAAAGCACAGTGAATCTTGCAGATGGAGAATGCAAAAAGAGGTAGGAAGGCAGTAAATCAGGAGTGCCCAGGAACATTGTCCTGGATACAAACTAGCACCAAATGGCTCACATCCATACTATTAAACTCTCTTCACCTCTGAAACCATGACCTCATTGAACAGCCCATTGGAAATGGTCCTCTGCCTATAACTCCCAAATCATACTGGAAATTGTCTGGGACAGTCCAAATGGGAGCAAATAAAATCATGCCAGGGGTGTGCTGACACTTAAATTTGATGATTGAGTTTGTATTCTAGGAACGTTTTCTGATGTTGCTTAATTTACTAGTAAAGACTTAATTACTAGTGAAGACTTAATGTCTGTTCTATTAAATTACCTTCAAAGTCAGCACTGCCCTGATAAAAATCAGCAAGTGCTCCTAAACCTTCCTGAAAACTTTGATTCCTCAGTCATTACTTTCCCATCTCCTCAATAAATGTGGAGGAAAATTATTAAATAATCAATTTGTTATCACTTAAAGATAATCAGGTAATACGAAAAAGCCAGCAGAGAAAAAAACCAAGAACAAATTAATGTAAGCTGTTTAGCTTTCTTTGTCACAGTAGCTGAAATAGTAGAGAGAGCAAGCCCAGCAATGCAGACTATCCTGGTGTGTAGTAAGGCTTTTTGAAACAGTATTTGTCATAGGTAGGCACTCTGAAACTAGTTATCAGTAGTTTGTCATCAGATCAGGAGGACTTACAAAGAACAAATCTATCAACTGGTTTCCCCAGGGACTTGGATAATCAAATAAAGCATGTTTACAAAATGCATAGTTGGACTCTGGAAGATCATGCAAGACAGAAGGCACAAAAGGGAAAAAATATTGTGGCAAAATGGTGGAATAGCTCACATTCAGCCAGCTAAAATTTCATAAAACTGGTGCAAAATACTGAACTGAGAAGGGGAAGAAATTAAATGCACCAATAAAGAAACGGGTAACACCTACCTAGACTTCAGCACTGAGGAAACATTGAGGAGTTACAGGGCTGTGAACCAAATATGAATTGCCAATGTGAAAGTATTGCATTAAAAGACAAATTTCCTTCTTAGTAGGCTGCATTAGTATGGCATACTGCCTATAAGACAAAGGGGATAATTTTTTGCTTTCTCAATACACCCAAGTTAGATAGGATTAGTCTAGGTTTGGATGGGAGAAAGGTAACAAACAGTATGAGGTGCAAAATGCGTAGGATTGAAAGAAGAGGACTGAGTCTAACAGGAAGAAAACAGAAGAGGGCATATGATAATGAACCTCAAATACACAAGGTTGTTAGAAAATGCTGATCAATTGTTCCCCACAGTGTGCTGAGAATAGGTCAACATGCAACAAGCTCAATTAGGTTACAGAGAGGAGACAAACCTTCCCTGCTGCCAGCTAATGAGCAGTGTAACGTGTGCTGAGGAGGTGCCAGCATTCCTGCTGTGTTATGCACAGGTACGGAAAACACCTGCTTGGGTGGCATCAGTGTATCTGATCCTACCTCTGAACACATACTGCAGCGTCTCCTGAATGTTCTTGAAGGCTGACACTTGTGTATTTTTAGTTTCTAACACCACTTTGTCACTCATTTTGGCTGCAAGGATGCAGGAGGGACAGCATAATCAGGGACATTGAGCAGGATCTCACCAGGACCATATCCAGTCTCATTACTGGAGATGTTATTTGGTGCCCACCTGTATGTCATCATATCCTGCACCTTCCTCTCACAGGCTTTCTGTTAGATCATCCCATTCCAGAGCCTACTAAAAACCATTTCATTCTTTTCCTCCCACCTTTGTGGCAGGAGGTGTGTTCCATAATATGACTGCTCTCAAAGCTAAGAACTTTTGATTTCCAGCTTAGATATGCATGTTGACAGTAGCAGCAGCTTGATATGGAGTAGTTCAAATTCGTACTCATGTCCGTGAACATTCTAAAACACAGAAGCTGATGGCATTACATGTGAAAAACTTCCAGATCTGTTCTTCATGTTTCAAGAAGAAAACCACCAAAAATTTGCAGAGGAAAAGGAAGTTTTTCTTTCTTGCATTAGCATGTAGATGACATGAATGACATTACATAGGAAATGAAGACATAACAGGGATGGATGAAGAAAAGGTGTCAGCTGAGGGCAGAACCAGGAGACTCAAGACCAGGTGACAGGCATAATGAGGTTATCAGCTTGATGGATTTAGGAGTGCCAGGAGGAGTAACACATGAATCGAAAACTGCTGCTTGCAATGGTGGGAACGGTGGCTTGCTTGTGAGGGAGGAACCAGTTCCCCTTTTCTGTCTTCCCAAAAGATGTGACAACAAAGGTCACAGTCATCTGCCCGCAAAATGGTGCATGTTTGTCTCTCTGTGGAGAAGTGTATGTGAGAATTGACAGTCCTCCCCTGAATCAATACTCACCTTTGTGAAGGAGAAAATGCTTTCTGTTGAACTAATGGCTATTTCAGCCCATTGTAAACCATAACAGATGGGTTTCTTCAAACCTCTATGCATTTTTAGATTGTATTTACACTCACTAATCAAGTCTTCTGTCTAAGATGGGAAAAAATAACATTCTCCCACTTTTTCATTTTCTCCCTCCCCCTCATGCTGTGCTTCCCCAGGGCTGCTGGCTGGGTCCTACTCAGCTTAACTGCCTCCTGACTAGCTGCTTCTGCTTGGAAAGCAGTTATCTCACAGTGTCTCAGCTTGGAGATGGGAGTTCTGGCTCCTTTGGGTTCAGAAGTATAGACTCAGTTGCATAGAGTCAAGTACCACAGAAAAGGGTACAGCTGTCTCTCATTTTTCTCCAGACACAAAATGAGACTGATGCTGTTACCAACACATGCTATCTCCCACAGTAAAAATTAAGGGGGGGGGGGGGGGGGGGGGGGGGGGTGTTTGAAAGAAAAATGAAACACACTAATTAGGTATCAGTATTATCACTGCTTGTGTGGCACACATCAGCACTTCCACCATTTTAGCAAAATTTCAGTCAGCAGAGGGTATTTAGTCAAAATGAAAATTCAGTCTGTATGTCTAATAATTGGTGCTGCTGCCCAGCCTTCCTTTTTTTGCCAGCAAATAGCAGTGCTGCTCTCTGTCATGTAGCAGCCATGTCCTACCCTGAAAACAGATGCACTTCTGTCAGATGCAGTGGTGTTGCTTTTTTTCTTTTTTTTTTTTTTTTTAATACAAGATTGCAGTGTTTTATAAAAAGCTTTCTTGGTCAGAACAAGTGTTGTCATGCATATGTAACATCATGTTTAGTATCTTGCACTGAACTGGCTGGCATGCACGAAGTGCTATTTCCAGGTAGATCACACAGGCAGCTTTTCCTCAGCCACTTCAGCACAACGCTAGCGTTTGAGTAGGAAGCCACAAGGACAATCTGAGTAAGACAATCACAGAATCAATTAGGTTGGAAAAGAGCTCTGAGTGCAACCTGTGATGCAATACCACCCTGTCAACTAGACCATGACACTGTGTTCCACATCATCTTTTCCTAAACACCTCCAGGGATGGTGGCTTCACCACCTCCCTGGGCAGCCTGCTCCAATGTTTGACAACCCTTACAGTGAAGAAATCCCTCCTGATGTCCGAAAAAATTCTCATTTATTCCAACATGGCACAAAGAAGCCGTTCTGGGTTTGCCTGGTGTTTCCGAAGTTTCCTTTTTCCTGAGTGACCCCAGGCACTACAAGCCCTAGTCTGGAGTGCCCAGGAATGGGCTGGCTCCACTTGCGGGAAAACCAATTGATCACTTCGGATCTGCCCAGACAGCACCCGAGGGAGCCGGGGTCCCTGAGGGGCGCAGAGGCTGGACGAGGCATGACCAAGAAGCCCCACCTCAGCTTCCCAGCCTTCGCGGCCTGCTGGTGCTCCCGCAGCCATCCCTCACCCGCTGCCACTGGAGAGGGCTGAGCAGGATGCGGCTACCAGCGGCACAATGCGGGAGGCGCCGCTCTGACTGCCGCTCGCACTGGGCTGTATCGGAGCCACGCCGAGCGGGCTCGCAGGGCCAGACCCAGGGCCGGGGCAGCGGCTCCATGGACAGGGACAGCAGCAACGAGCCCCCGAACATGGCACCCGCCCAGCCCGGCCCCGCGCGGCTCCGCACCAAGGCGGTGGCGCGCAGGAGGCGCCTGCGCATGCGCGGCGGGCGGGGCCGGACCATGGGCAGGCGGCGAGCGGGGCCAAGCGTGGCCCGGGAGGTGAGGGGGGGGCGCGGCGGCGGCCGGGCTGGCGGGGCTTGGAGCCACGTCCTGACTCCCGCCTTGAGCGGCGGCGTGCGGTGTCCTGGCTCCTGCCGAGCCCTTGAGCCAGTGCCGTGAGGGGCCGTGGGTGTGTGTGTGCCCGTGCGGGTGCTGCGGCGGGCCGTGACCACCCGCCCGTTGTGTGCGTGTGGCGCTGGAAGTCAGCCGTGTGCTGCTGCTGCTGCTTCTTGAGAGGAGCCCGGTGGTAAACCGGCGTGTGAGGGGCCCGTAAATCACAGCGAGGAGAAAGGGGAAAGGCTGGGTTTTAAGAGTATGTCTCCCTTCTAAGGCTGCCTTTTCATTGTGCTTGGATGTTTTATCTCTCTCTCCCTCACTGGAGATTGCACCTGTGCCGTGTGCTCGAGCATGGCTGTTCTTGAACAGATGAGGAGGAGCAGATGACCCACTGTGGTCCCTTCAAATCTTACCCATGCTGTGATACTGTGATCTCCTGGGTGGCAGGAGGGCTGCTGGTAAGCTCTGTTGAAGCTTTGTCTTTCTGTAAACAACCTGAGTTGTGTTAGTTAAGATCTCTCTGAAGCATATGTCTTTCTGGCTCCTGCACTGAACAGTGCTGTGTGGACTAAAGTCAGTTTGAGTTCAGGTCTGTGGGTTTGGATACTGTGGGGACAATAAATCCTGAATGTTCCTCACAAATGGCTGAAACGGGGCGGAATTCATTCAGTGAATCTCACTGGTCACCTCTCTGCCCTGAAGTGTTTTCAGGTGAGCACATGCACAACAGACCAATGTAACCGGAACGGAAAGGCCGGGGAAATAGCAGGGCATGTCATATATGTGTCACCAGCTAGTAACATAAAGGTGTCACAGAATCCGTAGGGCTGGAAAAGACCTCTGGATATCATCTCATCCAACCCCCTTGCCAGGGCAGGGTCACCTAGAGCAGATCACACAGGAATGTGACCAGGTAGATTTTGAATGTCTCCAGAGAGGGAAACCCCACAGCCTGCTGGAGCAGCCTGTTCCTGTGGTCTGTTTCATGTAAAAAGGTTTTTTCCTCACATTGAGGTGGAACTTCCTGTGTTTTAGTTTACAGGCATTGCTCCTCATCCTGTCACTGGGCACCACTGAAAGGAGTTTGGCACCACTCTCTTCACACTCACCTTTAAGATATTTATATGTATTGATGAGATGCCCTTTCATCCTGCTGTGTGGAATGGGAGTTTGGTTTATGATTAGCTGGTGTGTTTCATTGGTTAGGCTTTCATTAGAGAAACACAGTTCTGGGCACTCTAACCCAAATATAACAACCAAAGGGAGTCCAGAGGGCTATGCTGACTGTCCAGGCTTCCTTTGGTGAGCCTACCAGAGAGAATTGAACAGAGGTTGTTCGGGATTTTTTTTGTGGTTGTGGTTTGAGAAGTGGTAGACAAGAAGAGTTGAGATGGTAGGCTCTACCTTACAAAAAGAGAGGCGGCAAAATGGCTCAGCCTGTTAGGGACCTGCTGTTCACAGAATGAAAAGGGACTAATTTTAGCTGCCACAGAAAATTCCTGCAAAGTGTGTGAGGACTTGTGGTAGCTTTAGATTAAGTTTTTCTAGAAGTTTTCAGGATGGAACATACTAGTTTTGAAAGGATTGTAGAACTACTCTTTTTTGTGCGTTACAGGTAAAAATCTCTGTGCAAAGACACTACTACAAGATAAAATTCTTTCCACTTGCAGTGATGAGAACACTACTGAAGAGAGTTTAGGGAAGAAGAAAAAAAATGCCTTTAAGCCAGAGGAAGAGAGGGCTGTGTTTCAGTTTGCATGATAACCAAGATACTTGATTCATAAGTTAAAATTACTCCGTTCAGTATTACCTTCTGAGCTGTTATGATTGTAAAGAAAACTTTTCAAATGAGTCTTAATATGGTGTGATGCATGACTAGCTTTGAAAGGCCTCATCTAGGCAGAGTCATGCTTGTTTAACTGAAGTCATGATGCTAAATGAATGCAATTTTATATATGGACACTTATCAGATTAGCTTGCACTTACAAATTGCAGATGTAATTGATACGATCTGGTTTAAATAGATATAAATGGGTCTCCATAATGTTGTGTTGGTTTAAATTCATGCCACTGCTTTCGTATAGCTCTAGTCTTTTGACAGGCAGCCCTATTGACAATGCTGAGCTGCATGGGACGTGCTCTAGAAAACTCATCAGGAGAATGAGACTGGCAAGACTGGTCCATTTTGTACCAAAATAGTGAAAATGAAATTAACTCAAGAGAGTGACATGGATGACCAAAGATGTGGAGAACTTTATGCAAGAAACTACCAAGCATTCCAGGTCCTTTTAAGCTGGAAAATATGACTGCAGGGGACCCAGTATAGGCCTGTATCCTCTGCATGCTATTTGTAGCTTTAAACAAATAATGTATTAACAGTGTATGTTCAAAGTTAGGGCTGTCAAATGAAACCAGCAGCTGACAAGCTCAGAACAAACAGGAGGGGTTGGTTCTTCCCATAACCTGCTGTGAAACTTCTTGCCAAAGGATATTGTAACCACTAAAAATATACTTGTGGCTCAGGCAACAACTGAAAAAAAAATCAGAGAAGCAGAAAAGTGCATTAAATTAAAGGCATTACCTGGGCAGCAAAATTTCAGGTGTGTGTTTCTATAAAGTGTTGTTACATGTGTTGCTCCTTCTGACAGGGTAATGGCTGATCAGTGTCTGTGAAGGAACACAAAAATAGAGAAAAGACCGACACAGTTCGTGCTCAGTGAAGCTGTTCTTGCAGAAGTTTTTGAAAATCTGGCTCATGTGCTCTGTGGTCATGTCTGTGTGTGGTCCTGCAAAGCTGCTGGTCTGCACTGAGGCAGGATGCACTGATAACGGGATGGTCCCTGCAAAGCTGAAGGAGGAGGTGTAGGCAGTATCCAGCTTTTCCTCCTTTGGCAACAGCCAGGGTTGTTCTGTAGGAGCCATCTTAGGCTTTGCTGGTGGATCATCCTCTGCTGTGAATAGCTCGTCTGGTAAATATTTCCAAGCATGCTGTGGGCGGCATGTCTGTGAAATGATTTTCCAGCGTGCAAAATTATTCCAAGAGCATGGAGAAAATGGAAGTGTGTCCATGAACAGCAAGTTAGCACTTGAATTTAAACAAAATTTGTCTCTGCTGGACTGATTTTAATAATCCAGCCAAATTTGTGGATGCAGGAACCATTAATGGTTCTGTGAAAGAACAGCTCAAGTGTGCTGGCAGGTGACAAGGCATGTAAAGACTGCTCAGGGAAGGGGTTTTTTCTTTGCCCCCACCTCTTCAGTTGGCTTTGATCTGTTTTATGAGGGTCAGAAGATGAAAACCTCATTACCTAATGCTGTTGGATGTCGACGTATGTGTGATATGGCTCTTTGCCAATATCTTAATTAGGGAATTCATAAAAGTGGAGGGTGGATGCCAGTTTTTGAAAAGTGCTTTTAGCCTTTCTGCTGGAAAGAAAGCTTTCATTAATTCGCTACAAAATGTATTAAATGGGATCCAGCTCAATTCTATAAGCAAAGCTGTTTCTTTTTCACTTCTCTCTTTGTCTCTGCCTTTATGTGAGCCATTTTGGGCTCCCTGCCCAAGATGGTCCCAACAAATGGAATTTGTAATAAGCATGTAAGTCAGTTTGGATTGAAATCCATTCCAGGTCTCTCCAGATCATGAGCAAGTATTGCCAGAATTCAGCAAAAATAGCTGAATGCCTTGTCATACCTGTGGAGCAAAGGAGGCATCTGGTCTTAGATCCCTATGTGCATCCAAAGCTGCTGGGACTTGACTTTCTGGAGTGTTTCCTGAGGAGCTTCAGAAGGGCAGCTCTGTGTGCCCAGATCTGCTGCCTGAATATGAAGCCTAGGTTTCCTTCCCCCTTTTTAACTGGAACTACTTAAAGATGTTGCTGTGAATTAAGTCCTGTGTCCCTGCTACCATCTGTGTCAACCCAAGGAGCTGTCATGTGAGTTTTCTGCTTGCTGCATTCCAGCTTTGTCCCAGAGGATCCCCTTCAAGGAAAGGAGAGCTAAAAGGAAGAAAGGTTCATCTTTGCAACTTAGGAGGCACTGTGCTGAGATGGCCACTAAAGAGATAAGGCAGTGTGAAGTGCAAGGGTGGTTCAGCTAAGTGAGCTTGGCTCCTTGTTTTCCTGTGGGCTTCCAGTGTGCCCCAGTATGTACCCCAACTAACCTTACATATTATTTAGTAGAGGGAAAGCTTTCCATCCACATCCATTAGGTGAGCACGTGCTTCTAAGATTGCTCTCCTGAAGGACTAGCTGTAGCAGGGAATTATGGCAAAGCCCTACAGATTTTCTCATGCTACAATTTTACAGACTATGCCCCCCCCAGGAGTTTCCTTAGCAGCCCAGACAGCAATCAGTAGTTCCTAGGTATTACTCTGATTTTTCCCCTGTGTTTATTTTCTTTTTCTGTCTTTCTTTTCTTCTGCAGCGAAGAGTTACTTGGATGGCTGAGTTGCCGAGACGCTCCTGGCTTGCAGGAGCAGATCCTAAATGCCAAGCAAGGCAATGGCATTGGCATATCAGGATAGTGCTCTGCCCATAGTTTGGGTTGGTGTCTGAGGCTTCTTATTCAAATGAGCTGCCTTCAGGAGGCGGATTATATTGTCTTAATTTATAAGTGGGGAAACTGAGGTGTAGTGACTGGATAATATCTGTGGATCCCTACTCTTGTCCTTCCTTATAACCCCTAATAACCCAGGCCAACCAGAAGAAAAGAAGTAGTGAGATTCTGAAAGAAAAGTATTTTGTTCATTCAGCAATCTGTTCCTCCTTCCTTGCTTTTTTTTTTTTTTTTTTCCTTTGGTTATTTTTTATCCCTTGTGCCCCCAGCTCAGCACAGCTGATGGTGCAGTTCTGGGGCATGTGGTTTATTAGCAAATTATTGCTCTCCAGCAGGGGACCCAAACTTGGGTTTTGATTTAAGAGCAGTAAAACCAGTTGAAACTTTAAAGTATTATGTGGAATCTGGAGATTTTTAGTCAGCAGAAAGTGAAAGCACTGACAAAGTTGGGCAGAATATACTCTTGTTAAGTGTCATGAAATGAGGGAAGTATGGGCAGAGAATGTACTAGTGAGAGCAACAGCCAGCTAGGAGGAGAAGGCATGGAGGATAGGATTGGAGTGCACTAGCATGGATAATTTAGTGGTAGGGTTGGCAGCTGACTAAGTAAATCTCTCATTAATTCTTTAATGTATTATTTAGCATTGTTTTTCAATATATTTCCAGAGAAGCCATGGTGCACTGTAATAATTTAACAGGCTAAGGAGGAGCCAGGTAACACATGCTGAAGCATCTTTTCCTATGTGTGCACGTAAGGGTTTCCGGCAGCTAAAGGGAGCAGAAACAGCCATTTGCAAATGGTAGGAACTGGTGAGGGAGATAGTAATTCTTATATTTCACTGGATCAACGCCCTACCTCTGCTGTACCACACTGTGCTATTAAATTAACTTGCTGAGAAGTGTGTTCAGAGCTGGCCTGGGTGAAGTCCTTTCTTGGCCCTGCAGCAGACTGGGGCAGTGCATCATGCTGACTGAATTGTAGTGCATGACAATAAGCAGCTACAGCTAACATTCTTAACTGGCACAGCTGGAAATGCAGGAGGACAGTTATCCTCATCCAGGCAAACCCAAGCATTGCCAAACACAGAAGTGCTTTTCCCTGAGCTTTGGGATCAGGTGATATGCCTTGGTGCTCCCCTTGGGCTCAGAAAGCTGTGCACGTGCTTCTGGGGAGTTAGGCATCTTGAGCACTGGCTTTGAGATTGCCAGGAGTTTGAGATTGCTTTCTGATAAATCAAAGATTTATTTGAGCCTTCTTATATGTCCCCCTCCCCAGCTCTGCTGTGCTCCTTCCAGACTATTTAACTGACTGGTTAAACTTCTTTTCATGGTCTGCTTTATGTCAAGCCTCTTCTCTCCAGTCCTGCTTAGTTATAATGCTTGCCTGCTTTTCCTGAGCAGAAGGTGTGAGATTGTTAATGAGCTCATTAACAGGAGCTGATCAGAACAGAGCTGATCCCAAAGCAGCAATAATTAGGGATCACTACCTTTGATTTTGTTTCCCTTATTACTGTTTATGAGTGTGTTTGTGCTCTAGGCTGCTTCTGAGGCTGGTGTCCAGGCAGCTCCTTCTACCTTTACCCAGGACTGTGCTGCCTCTTAGCGTCTGGTGTGTGAAAGCTCCCACCACAGGGAGGCCGTGCTGCCAGCCTTGGCCTTCCCTGGAGAACCGGGCACAGCAGGAGTGTTGCACTAAGTAGCTCAAAAGAGAGGTCACTGCCACCTTAGTGCACCGAGACCATTTTCTTTCAGGCTAAGTTGTTGTGTTGATATTGTCTGATTAGTCACACTGTTTTCTGGATGGAACCAAGCTTGAAAGACAAAGTTTTCCTTCAGATGTCTATACTGTGGTTGGCAGGCAGAAGAGAGGAATGATTCCCAGAACTGTTGTCCATGGTAGGACTCCCTCCTGGGCAGTCTGTTTGCATACAAGGAAATGAACCCTCCTGTGCCTAGCTGTTGTTACTCCCCCCCACAGGAAGACACAGGGGTGGCTGTTGGGATACTTGATAAGGAGACACAAGGAGATAACCAATGTTTTTCTGCACAAAAACATGTTGCTGCCAGCCCTTGGTACAGGTTGAAGGAGGCAGTGGCGAATGCTGTCTGTACCATACTGTGCAGACTCCTTTGCTGTTGTAGATTTAGTTGGGTAAAAGAGACTGGAATTATCCCTTTGTTCCCTCTTCACCCAACCAGACAGCTGAGGGTGCTTTGTAGATTTTTGCATCCATTCAGTGCTAAAATAAGACCCTGTTCCTCAGGCTTTGGTTTAGGCCAGTGTCTCTCCTTTTATCCTCTACTTGCATAAAGATAGCTAAGATCACACCTTTGCTTGTAGACCCACATGCAAAGAAGCCAGAGCAGGCTGGAACAGGATCAGATCCTAGCAAAAGGGTGCTGGCCAGCCACACCATAGGCAGTGTCAGAGCTGGTTTAGCTGTGTTTGGGGTGAAGATGTTACAGTTGTCTGGGCTAGAATACAGGCTGAGCTGGGAGATGATGAGTTCTCTGTGCTGTGAACTCTACACAGATATGGGGTTCTTCCCTTGATCTGGGGAGAAATAGTAGCTGAGCTGCCACCATCTGAATGGGAATGAATCCTTATAAGCTGGGAGAAGAAATTATGGTGATGGGTGTGGTGTTTTTCAGATTGATGGATTGGAGGAGAAGCTGGCACGCTGCAGACAGAGCATGGAAGAGGTGGACCTTAAGCTGCGCAGGGAGAAGCTCAGCCCTGAAGGAAGGTATTGCTGACCAGCTCCTTACACAGCTGTGTGTGTGCCCTTCAGCTTAGCTGTCATCCTGCTGTAGGACCAAGCAAGGGCTCTTGAAGGGGTGGGAATGTGTGATATCCTCATGACAAGACTCTCTTCCCACAGCTTGGAGCTTTCTTGGAGAACTTGCCTCTGTGAGAAGTGCAGTGATATAGAGAGAGAGCAATATCTTATTAACAGCCTGACTCCAACCTGTGCCACAACCAGACAAGTAGTGCCTGAAACTTGCCAGTTCATTTGCAGGCCTGGCTCCTGGCCTGTTATGAACTGCTCTGAGTCTGGCAAAGGTTTTCTGCACACTGCTGCTCAAGCTTTGCTGAAGCCACCCGGGTTCAATCAGGAAGATGTGCAGCAACTACTACTGAGGGCCATACCAGGCCGGGATCCAGCTGCAAGAGCAGCTGAGGGAAAATATCTGTGCCTATGTTGCTAATATGTCTGGATGTAGGGATGAATTAACGCACTGGCTTTTCTTGGGAATGCTAAGAGGGACAATCCCCCTGAAATCTGTGGCTGCCATAGAGGCAGCAGTTGTTGGCTTCTAGAGCTAGGACTCAAGCAAGGACTTTGGCCTGGATTTTGTAGTAGACATAGGCAGAACCTGCTATTTCTCTTGAGTGTGAAGCAAGAGATTTCAAAGGTCCCAGCTGATTCTCAAATCCCTCTGCTTGAGGACATTTTTTCAGTCACTAGCATCCTACTGCTCTGCTCCAAGCAAAAAAAAGCTGGGAAGCTCAGTCATCGGCCCAGGGAGTGGTCCTGATGATCCTGGTGTTTTCTCTATGGTACTGTCCTGTAGAACCCCATTAGAAATTATCATAGCAATAGTGATGTCTCCATCCCCTGATATTTATCAAGCTTAGTTTAACTTCTTTGTTAAACTCTCCTTTGCACTCCCCCCTTTTCCTTTACTGGAGTTTTATATCCCCATCAATATTTAGACAGGGTCCTGTCTCTTCCTGTCCCTCTTCTCTGTAGCTCCTCGTCTCAACAATCCTTTCCTGGCCTAAATTCTCCTTGTTACTGTCTGTATTCTTTATCTGGGGCTTAAGTGGCCAACAACCAAACCTAGAGCTGTGGTAACTTGACAGGATGTGATATATGATGGTTTCTGACTGAAATAGAGGGCCTAGAGCAAAGAATTATGAAATAAGATTCTAGGGGCCTTCTATGAGTTTTACAGCTTGTATGGAAATAGAGGCAGAACTTCCATTGTCCTATTCCAGACCCTTTGAAAAACCCTGGAGGGGAAGGTACTGTGATCAAAATTATCGATGCAGTGTATAGCACACAAAGAGGAGCTCTGCTTTTCCACTTTGAAGTTCAGTTGTCATGGTTTCTTCATGTTTCTTTCTCAAAGCTTCTTCTTCCCTTGACTCTCTTCACAAGGCAAATTTGTAAGTAGCAGCTCAGTCATGTTGTTAATCTGTCTTCTCACTTCCTCCTGGCTGCTCTCCACCCAGTTTTCTTTTAGAGCCCTTTCCTCTCCTGTTGCTCCTGATGTAGCTTGCTTTCTTGCACTCCCTTACACTTAACTAGCTGTACACATAGATTTGGATCTCTTTCCTCCTACAAGTTGTTCTTGCTGTGCCCTAAGGGGAACAACAAATTCTGTTGCACTTTCTGCCTTCTCTGAACCAGGAGATAATTTGTAAGTGCGTGTTTATTTTTGTGCAGAGTCTGAAAGGACTGACCATGTCCTCACTGCCATAATGGAAACACTGCTGCTTTCAGGAATTTTATTTTGGGTTTATATTTTAATCTGTATATTAATTAATCATCTTGTACAATTTAAGACAAGGGCTGGGTTGGCCTAACTTAGTCTTTTCTGTTATTATGAGTCTTCAGTCTAATGACAGGTTGCTTAACTCATTAGTACTGGGCTTGGATTCAGCTTGTTTCCTTGAGTTCACCAATTTCTGTAAATTGGGTACCTCTGACAAAGGGATCCCAGCTTCAAATGGTGAGAAGAATTACTGTTACAGCACTAAGGCCAATGTGGTGGAGGGGCAGGATCCTCCAGAAAACATATAAGGACACTGCCCCATCTCATAGCTGTTTCAGAACTTCCTGCCTCACCTAGGGGGAACTAGAGTAGGGGAATGACCCAAGAGCCCTTTCTAGCTGTTTGCCTACACTGCTCTCCTGAAAGGAGAGATAGGAAGCAATTTGGGGGAAGGAAAAAATAATCTAAAATGCTGCATCTCTTCTCTTGCACAACTGGGTACTTCTAAACTGTCACACTTCCAACAGGGAGGGGTGAGGGGCTCATCCTCTGAGCAGACATCCCCAGCAGTGGGGACAGTCTCTCTTCTATCATGTAAGCAAAGAAATAGGCTGTGTTCTGCCTCGCAGGTAATGAACTCCTCTTCTCATTACAGAAAGTCACTGGAGAGAGAGCGAAACTTACTAATGACCAAAGCTGACAACTATGGTAAGAGCTTCATTAAAAATGGTCCCTCTGGGCAGGACGGGATCAGTGCTGCAGCTTAGCTTTGTCTTCAAGCTCCTGCCACCTCTGACTTCTGCCTTTGAATTTAGCTTCAACCAAAGGGAGCTAGACTAATGGAAATGTAGTCAGCATATTATAATAGGAGTCTGCATCCTCCTACTTGAGCTGTACTTCCATAGGGAAAAAAATAAGCATCTGCTAATGAAGGGGAGAAAATGTCCCCCTCCACATACCCCAAATTACCAGTCTTTAGATAATCATAGATAACAGATTGGCTCGAGTAGCTTTTAACATCCCTCTCCCCAACCTTTTTTTTTTTTCCTAGTAGAGCCTTGCTAGGCAAGAAGGCAAGTGCTATCAGGAGTGTAGCAAAATATACCTTCCTTGGGGAAGGTTCTTACTGCATCAGTTTATGAGGCCACTCGGCACAAGAGCACAGTGATTCACACTGATGTGCTGCCTGCACTTCCAGAGAACCAGGGTCTTTCCTTGGTGCAAGTCCTGCTGTAGACAGTTAGAATGAAAGTCTCTCTGAGATACCATAGTTGACAGGACTTCATTCCACCAGAGGTGCTGCTTTGTACATCTTCAGGTATTGATCAGTGTGTTACCTGCTTGGCAGCACTCTGCAGCTGTGCAAGCAGCAGAGCTCACAAGGGAAAGAGGCACAAGTATTCTTTTAGGTCTAGAGGGTTGAAAGCTGGGGTATGGCCAGCAAACTTGTAATTATAACTCACGCTAGAGGACTCTTTCCAGAAGAGTAACAGTTACTTTAAACAGACTGAAAGCTGTTCCCTAAGGGCCTACCGCCAGAGATAGCAGAAGACTGAAAATTGCTGCACCATTTTACCAGCCAGCAGTCAGCCATCCCTGGTGGCATCAGCAGAGCAGTCTGACAGCAGCTCAGACAGCAGCAACAGCGTCACCTAATGGTGACATCACTGCTACGGCCTCTGACTAAATCTTTCCTTGTTCCAGCTGATGCACTTTAGGTCATGAACAGCAGCTGCTGACAATGGCATCAGTTTAAGCTGGCACTGCTGTGCATGAAGTTATGTGGCCCTGTTACCTCCTTTGTGGCCTTGCGGATTCAAGCATATTGCTCTGTGCCTGCATGAGAATGCTTGTATTAGGTGAAGAATGGGGCAGAAAGAACAGCTAAAAGTCTCTTTTGATTACCAACACCACTTGGGGAACTGCTGGAGGCTGCTTGTGCAGACTGCAGAGACAGTGAGATATGCAGCCTCTGCAGATGAACTTAGCAACAGAAGCAGTCTGTCTCTGGACAGTCCACACCCAACCTTCCCTGTCACACACTTAGTGCTGTTTGGCCTTGCAGTCTGTAAGGCTGGAGGCCTCACTGCTTGCCTGTACCAACCAGCAAAGTTTTGTGGAACAGAACTAGTAAGAGTGGGGTTCTCATCTTTGGTAAAGGGAACCAAACAGATATGGAGATTGGCAAGACTCCATACTTGAAGTAGCCATTGTCTTCCTCTCTCCGCATCTGTGGTTCTAAGGTTGCTTTCCTTCTCCCTGGTTTACCTATCTCTAAAAAGCTAAAAGCTTCAGAACAGAATAAGAGTGTCCAGGTGCAGACCTTTTCCACACTGATCCTTATGAGGTGTAAGGAAACAGATTCTGCAGCATTCAAAGGTGGCTACAGTTGTATTAAATTTTAGCACTAGAAAGAGCTACCAGGCTGTTACATCTAGAAGACAGAAACAGCTCTCTGCCCTCCTGTCTCCCTCATTCTCTTAGGGAACAAGCAGTTATTCTAATGACACAGTCTGTTCTTAGTAGAGGCCTACAGCAATGTCATTTGCCAACACAAACCAGTCTGGCACTGAAGTATTTCCAAGCAAGCTACCACAAGTGTCAGGATGAGAGCAAATGAAAGGGTTCCTACTAGTTTGGGTAGTTATTTCCCATTCAGCACATCCTGTTTGCAGCTTTGCATACTGCTCCCAAAATTTTTGCCTGTGGCCAAGGTAGCTTTGTGCTTCTAAGAGTTTTGAAAGGAGATGTAGCTGCAATATGAAGACTCTTTATAGGTAAGTCTTTTGTTTGTTTCCCAGAGAAAGAACTGAGTGTGCTTCGTAAGGAAAATCGCAAGAATGCTGCCCTTGCTGTGGCCATGGCATTGCTGATTGCTCTTATTTACGCCTGCTGGACGATGTGATTGCACTCAAGAATTCTCCCTGTTGAACAAATGACTCTTGCAAGGAGCTCTTCCTCCTCTCACCATTGTGCCTCCCCCAAGGGTGAGGATCAGCATTTCAAATTACTGTTTTTGTTTATTGTCTCCAAGCCTCATTGTAGGGAAGATTTTTTTCACTTCAAATGGAGGAGGACAGGAGACAAACCAGAAATCACAGCACACTTGCACTTGGAAATCAGGTCAAGCAGAGCTCAAGGTGGTGCCATCTTAGCCAAAACACAGTCAGGACCATCCAGCCTGATCCAGCCAGGCAATACATTCACCCTTTTGAAGAGGAGCTTTGGGATTGCAGACAGGTGCTTTCTGCCTAGCCCAGGTGGAATACAGACCTTGGCTCCTGTGACACAGTCATAAACTGAAGGGACCAAGCTCTTGATGCAAAGGGTAATCTGTAGGTATTGCAATTCTATATATTCCCAGAGCTGAGCTAAAGATGCTTCCTCCTCCACCCTGACTTCCAGGACCAAAGGAGTCCTACATCCACAAAAGCAGATGGGGTGTAGGTATCTCTGCAAGTAGGGGGCATCCACATTGAGATATGGGTGCTTGGGGTGTGAGATGATCTGCCTGCCTCTCCAGTGCATCAGAGTTTGGTAGCCATTTTGTGCCTTTGAGAATCAGCGTTTGCAAAAGACCATTTACTATCAACCCCCAGAGATGAAAGTGCTTCTGTAGAGCTTTAAATAAAGTAATTTGACCTTTTAATTTCCTGGTTTGTTTATTTGGTTGGTTTTTTCCCCTGTTCTGTCCTGTTTCTCAGCCACTGCTTTATTCTCATCCTACTATTTCCCTACTGGCACACATTGCACTATGGTAAGCATAGACTAGGTTAGGCACTTGAGCCCCTGGTCAGTGAGATCTCAGCAGTGGGTTACTGGTCTGTTGTGGCCTGGAATGTACTTCCTTTGACTGGAACAGGAGTGCCAGAGACCGTCCCCTGTAATGCCCTCTCAATTCCAATGCTCTAAACTTGCCACAAAAACCTTTTAAAAGGACTGCCTTGAAAATTTAATTCTGCTGGCATTTCTCTGTTGCCACACTGACAGACACTGCTGGCCCAAATTTTGTGGGAAGCAAAGGAAAGAAGCACTGCTGTGAAGTAAAGGGGCTGTATTGGTAATAGAACATGAAAGCATAGAAGTCAACACAAAATGATACAAATCCTAATAACAATACATTGTGCAATTAACATACATAATCACTCCCTTCAACAAGACCTTCCTCACCCGCCCTTCCCAACGTAATCCCTCAGCAGGGACACAAGTAGCTTGGTGGCTCATACCTGCCTTCTTGAAGGGAGATAGAATCAAGGTTCAGTGCATCAAAAATAAAAATAAAAGCAAATTAAAATGAGCAACTGAGTAAACGAAGTATCCATTCATAAAAGCTAGCCTGCAGACTGACCAGGATTTTTTTGTACCCTCCAAGGCCTACACTGATCCTAGTTTACTTCCTAGTCACTCTTCTGTTTGGCAGCCCACAGGAGTCAAAGCTCTGAGCTGAGGACACAACACTGCAAAGGAGCCTGGCAGAGGGAGCAGCATGCGTTGCTGGCACTGGAACAGCCTCTAGGCAGTCCACAGAGGTCCTTAGATCTCAAATTGCTGGTTGGTTTAAAAAGCCAACTGTACACAGGGCTGGACACCAGAGGCTGAGGTACTTTATTGCCCACCGGGAGAGATTGCTCCCCGTCCCTCATGGAAGTGCCTCTGCCAAGACAAAGCTACTAATGACACACCTCTTGTTTAAGGGGAAGAGCCACCATTTCTTTTGTACATGTTTTACCAATGTTTGAGAGAGGAGAGGGTCTACAGATCAGCCAAGAGGATGCATTAACAGCCTGCAATCCTTCAACTGCTTTGACAGACCTGTGTCTAAGTCAAAGTTTCTATGTTTTGCTGCACAGGCTTGTTCAAATCATTCATATGGATGTGGAGAAAAAGACACAGTCTAAACAACTGCTATAGATGCTAGAACTATAGCTTTCCTTAAGGCACAGTTCAGACAAACCCCTAAATCACTTTTCTCCCTACTGCCAATCTGTGTTTAAAAACAAGCCAAGAACAAACAAAACAAAACAAAAATGGGACTCTCTTGCTATTTGTCCCGAAGCATTCAACTATGTGTTATCTTCTGATTTATGTGGAAGACTTGGCAAAGTGCCATGGAAGCCAGAAGTGAAGGTAAAACATGCAACAGAAGCCAAATTTGAGCCTGGCACAGAAGTGCATGGAAAAGTCCTGACACAAATGCCATACTGAGAGGAGTTTCCTGGCTCTGTGCCTTCACCTCAGATGCAGTTCCAGAGTGAGAGATACAGAGGATTTCAAAGCCACACTGATATTTTAAAAGGAAAGTCTGGTAACCTTTCCACTGGGCACAGTCAAGGGACAGGATTGCTTCTTATTAACCTACATGGTTAAAGTTAAGATACCTTTCTAATGAAGCCCTGTATCTTTTTAACTAAATTAGACATTCCCATAATTTCTTCCAGAGACTTCAGCATCCTAGCTTTTCTGTGTCTTCCCTCCCACATCCAGTTTCCTCGCTGAAGGTTTAAGTAATAATGCTGAGTACCAAGAATCAAAGCACTTTGGTCTCAGAAGTACCATGAAGCACATACACCAACCATGGTACATTTTCACAAATTAGCCCAGGTTGCTGGCTTGGCATCAGTCACTAACCTGGAGAGAGGAAATTCTTGTCACAGCAACTTGCAGAGGTGTGAGCACATCAGATCTATGCCAGGAACGGTACTCATCACCTGCATTGGCCTTTGTCCAACAGGGAACCATCACATAAGAATTGCCAGTGGCTAGCTGAGTGCCTTGATAAACAGAAGTGTTGGAGACACCGACAAGAATATATAACTTTTGCCCACAGCTTGCCAAAGATTTTACACCTTCCACTGGATAGTGTAGTCTTTGACAAGGCCAAGGAGACAGCTGCCAGGAGCAATGCAGGGCTGCTTCAGTGTGCTATTGCCCAGCTCTGCCATCAAAACATCTCTGCTCCTTCCCACACTGTAAGAGAAACAGAAGCCTGGGAAGTTCTGGCACACACAGAGCTCCATAAACCTTGTTGAATGTTTGAATAGGAGCAAAGAAAGCTTCCAGCCCCTTGCCCTCATACATGCAGTAGGTCAGGACAAAAGGACATTAGGCCTCGGCTCCAGGAGTCACCTTAGGTACTCTGGCACCAGGTGCTACCTGGGCTGTACTCTTATATACACTACCAGGGTAAAGCCTCATCCTGTGCCTTCTGCATACCACCCTCTGGTTCGATCATCTCCAGGAAATCAGCTCTGGAGAATATCAGGATAGAAGTTGTGGAGCCTTCCCAGTCCCATCAGTCCCTGAAGAATCCAAGCTGGGCTCAGCCCCTCCCTGCACTCTCAAGAGAGCAGGGTTAGGGGTAGTGTGCTTGGATGAAAGACAGAACAGTCTCCTTTGATAGCTTCTCTGGATCTTGTCTTTTCTGAGAGTCATGCACTTTGACACCTTCCCCCCATTCCCAGAAGAGCCGGCTGTAATGGCAGACACTGTGGGCAGAGAGGAGAACAAGATTAGTTTGGCAGGGAAGGGAAAGGAAAACACTTCCATCCCAGCGAGAGACAGCTGCCCTCGCTATGGGAGCCACACAGAAATACTCAGAACAGGTGCCTTAGAAAAGACCAGTGCATTCATTCGTTCACCTTACAAACTCTACAGCCCTCAAAGTACAGCAACAGCCAAGCCTAAGAGATTTCCATGGAAACAAACTTGTTATTCCAGCTTCACTCAAATTCAGTTCAGTATTTGCTGGAAGGAATCAGGTCACTAGGGAAAAACCCTACCTCCCCCTAAGTTTCTCAGAGGATGAAACTGTCATTGCAGGCAATGGAAAGACCTTAATGAAGAATTTAGAAAGTCTGCCAGGAGCAGCAACCTAATCCCTCACCACATACCTACTATAATCAGTAACAGCTGTCCTATGGAGCTTTGCAAACAAACAGCACTTCCCACGGCACAAAAGCAGCTAGGACCATTCCCTCTTTCCCCTAATGTGAAATAACTGAGCCCCGCTTTGCTGCTGAGAGTTCTGTTCCTACAATGCCATCTCCCACTCTATCCATCAAGCACAGCCCTCCCTCACTGCATGGACACAGTCCCAGCCATAATGAAATCAGAGCTGCTAATTACTGCCAACACAGCAGCCTTTAGTTTTGTACAATTACTGACACTTAATATTCATAGCTTATTTAATGCTTCTGTTCTAACAAAGCAGTACTAGCACAGTGACAAGAGCACATGTCAGTGGCTAATTATAGACATATTAGTGCTCACTAACCACAACACATCCCTTCTGGAGTCCCACACAAGCACTCCCTCCACCTCCTCAGCCATTCCTCTCGGTTCATGCTGGCCTATTTCAGAATACATAGGCAGAGCTAACCCCACCCTGAAACGCTGAGGGAAAAGGCATCATGTGCCTCTCCTTTTAAGCCTGTTCTGCCATTCACCACATGAAGAAAGGCTTAAGGTTTCTTGAAAGCACTGCTCTAAGACAGGTAAGGAGGTTCAAAGTGAGAAAATCAGGAGTGCTATTTCATGTCAAGTTCTTACTCAGAGGCACAGTCCTGGGTAATAGTGGTAGTGCAGAACATCTCTACCCAGGAGTCCTGAGGCATCAGACTCAGGATTTGCTGTACTTGGGTAATGCCCTCAGCCTAGTACTCAGTACAGGTGGTTTTCAGCAGCCACAATGTTAATAATTGTCCAATGACAAGCCACTCCATCCTTTCCCAAGCAGCTACTGTTTTACTCTCTCACTCACTTTAAAAAAAGCTCCCAACTTCCCACAGGTTATTCCAGAGCCTGGGCTAAATGAACTGGGATTTGTTTTTAAATTAGCAACTTCCAACCAAACAGGTTAAATACAGAGATGCAGCAAACTACAGTTGCTGGGCTCAATTTCTACTTCCCCGCATGCAGAAGATTCAGTAACTTGGAGTCTGCTGCAGACAGCGGAACAAAGCTGTGACATGTTCGTTATTCATAGCCATTAATTGCAAAATCCATGATTCCACATCAGCAGTTTCCTGAAAGCCTGACAAGGTGCCAGCTCCTGCAGCACACCCTTCTGGTGATCGGCTGCACTTGCACTGCAAACGACTGCAAGGACACAGCCCTGCAGAGCTCCCTTCCAAACACCCAGGCGCGCACACACACACACTCTGGCAGACACATACACGTCCATAACCTCAGGTCTGGCTCATACTCACTGAAAGGGTGCAATGGCTTCAGGAAGGAGGTTATACGTTGCTACGTTGGTCATTTTGTTGAAGAAGAATTTCTTCTTGAAGTTTTTGCTGTATGCCATTGTCCAGGGATCTAGCAGAGGGGTTACAGGGATCAGGTAGAAAATAAAAAGGGAGGGAAAAAATCACAGAAGAAATACACATACAGTAAAAGTAGGAAGGAGGAATCTATAATAACTGTGATCCTTCCATTACTCCTTTTTCCTTCTTTCTCCCAAGACAACCTGCTTCCCAAGCTGTTCTCTATTCACTGAGAAAAATCCCTTCTCCCTCGATTTAGAAGCTGACATTTGAAACAGGGTATTTCCACTTCCTATTACTCTGGAAAACATCTTGATGAAAAATCATGATCTCATTAAAAAAGAAGGTCGTCAGTCATGTAAATAAATGGAATTACCCACATGATAGCTAATCAACCCACAACAGAAAAACTTACATATAACACCCTAAACCTCACCCAAATCCAAGCTACCCTCATTACATGCAAACACTTAATCTCTAGCCATTCGAATATTGCCATTAATTTTTTACCATGTTACCAGGATGAGCAAGCCCGGTCAGTACTTTTTACTTGGAGAGACAAAGAAAAGTTGAGAGGGAGTGGGGACTCTCTCTTCCTACCGTTCATAGTCCGTACGATGTAGAGTCCTGTGGGCACAAAATGCCGATCATCTCGGCCAGTGTAGGACAGCCGGGGCATTCCCCCTGAACTCTTGATGACTTTCATCTCTAACCTAAGTGTTGAGAGAAGGCAGTGATAGAGAGCGTTTCTTCCTTTACGGTGCTTGTACACACCTCATACCATCTGCACCCCCTTCTCCAGAGTGACACAGTGAGAACAGCACTGCACAGGACAGGATCAAATCATCACCCTGAAAAATTGGGGTTTTTGCCTTTCCACACAGGACAAGAGAAACCAGTCAGACCTGTCTAGATCAGGCTGCCAATTGAGTGCTGTGGTGAAAAATCTGTGATAAGCTTCCATAATTAATCTAAATGGGGTTCCTATTTCAAGTGTGAATTCTTGACCTTTCAAGCCACTGAGAAGCCACTGATACTTCTGCACCCAAACTCAGGCACTGTTGCTACTCCAACTGTTACGAAGTGCATTGGCCACATCTACAGCATTAGAATGCAGCAGAATGATGCTCTGAGTGAGCAGCATCTCAGGATCAGCAGCCACCATGAGCTCTAACAGCTCTTTCTCCATGACCCCACTAGCACAGATCAGAACATCCCTCCCATTGCTGTGGCACCAATGACTGATAACCTCAGTGGGCCCTGATGTTTTATTTGCACCCATTGCTTACCTCACAAAAATCTTGTCCATTTCTTCCAATCTGTACACTTCCTTCACTCTGGGAAGAAAAGACAGAAACATTATTTCAAAAAAATTTAAACTGCGCTTTTTTTTCTGCCCTGCTACAGCCAAATGGTTGATTTTATACAGCATGAGGGAGTCAGGCTCAACTGAGGTTCACCCTTCTTTATCTTATGCTTCAGTGCCTAGTTTTTCCTGGCTTGAGAAAACCTGACACTGCATGCCCATGGCTGAATTGCTGTAAGCAGCAGATAAATATCCTTGCTGCTAAGGAAGCTGTGCGTTTTTACCTCTGGTTGACTATACAGAACAGTGAAAACAGTGAAAGTCAGGTGCTTTTGTTTTCCCATCAGATAAATTGACCAAGGTCAGTCCCAGGCATGTCCTGGCCTCATCATGCTGGCCTCACAGTAAAATTAAACAATCCGATCTTCACCATTCCTATCCTCAGAGATGCAACAAACTTGTTAAGTTACCCTGAGGTAAAAATAGCTTTTTTTTTTTTAAATCAGTAAAGATTTTTTTTGAGTTCTCATTCTGTCATTACATCAAACTGGTTTTGTTGTTTTGAGACGCAGAAAAACAATCAGTAAGTTAAAAAAGCACTGCCTCTGATTGGATACTCCAACCACTCATTTCCCACATACTGCTACAAGCATTAGGCTTCAAAGAGCACAGCAGGAAGACTTTAACACCTTTCCACAAAAGCAGCAAATGAACCCTGTACAATCCATTTCCCCAGCTCTCCTTCTCACTTCACCTTCAGCCTTCCCCAGCATTTTGGGCTCCTCCAATTATTACAACTGTCCGTTTGTCATTAGGCAGAGATTCCACTCGTTACCTTTCATTAAGACATCAAGGAGAAGATCCTCCTTCCCTTCCTCCAGATTTTTTCATGATATTACTGCACTTCAGCTTGTGAATGAGAAGCTGTTTTGTCCATAATACGTAACTGATGCCTTCACAGTGGTGCTCTTATGCTACACTGCAGTAGAATTAATGAAATAGAAGGCCAGGAGACAACCAAAGCTGAAGTCCTTTGTTGGGAACTGTCCTGGGGATTGTAACTAAAGCCTTGTCCTCAGAGATGCTGGTCAGTCCTGCATTTACTAACAGTCAGCATCACTGTACTGCTGCTGACCCTTCAGGGCAGACAAGGACAGAATTCTTTGCAATGATTAAGCTCACTGGGTGCTAGACCTACAATCACACATATTTGGAATCAACACCAGCCAATCTACCTATGATGAAAATGTGACTGTTTGACATGTGAAAGGAGGGCACAACTTCTCCATTAGCAATATTTACCTTAAATATATAAAAAGCTTTTAGCCTCTTCCCAAGAAACATAACAGAACTATGAATTTCAGCCTGAAACTTAACTCTCTTCGTGTCCTCCACACTGACACCAAAGCCAGTGAGGCTGAGGGAAGGAGGTGTCACTCACCGGATGGGGTTCATATCTGGCCGGCTGGGTTTAGAAACAGCTTTGACAAACTTCTCTGCCAGCCGAATCCTGAATGAAGATGGAAAGAGAACCCAGCAATTTAACAGGGCCTTTGGCACAGCAGGTACAGAACAGCTTCAACAGAGTAAGTGATTTGACAACTCAGGACACGCAGACTGCTAGGCAAATGGGTCTAGCAAGAATTCTTTTCACTCCACCCTCCCAATTCAGTGTCCAGTGCCTATAGTGCCTATTATGTATTACAAATGAGTCTCCATAGCTTACTCTCTAAGTCCACATGCTGATGAACACTGATATATTTATCAGGCTAGCAGGATTAGCAGAGAAATTATGTTCCTGAGGAAGGAAACAGAGGGGCTTGTTCCTTCTCTCTCAGCTCATTCATATTCCCAGAATGGTCAGATTACCCTAGCCATGCCTGGCTCACCCTACACTAAGAAAGAAGCTAGAGCTGCCCTCATACACAGAGAAGATACAGTTGGAAAAGCCTATATGTACTTCAGTTCAGAGCAGCTTCATTCACAGTTCATCTTTATAGAAGTGTTTCAGCTGAATGCACTTGTCTCCCTGTGCTCAGCATTCTGCTTTTTGTCTACACACTGTTTCCCAGTCACTCCTACACACATACAGAAAAAAGCTTCTCCAGAACCTACATACCTCTGGTTGAAATGCTGCATTCGAACATCATTGCCATTCAGCACCAAGACATCGAGGATGTGGATGGCACTGATTTTTCGCTGGGCTTTCCCCTAAAGAGGGCAATACAGAGATTGATTATTCACACTGTTGATATTTCAGCTTTGATTTATAGCCTGTTTTTTGACAGGACATCTCTTCTAGCAAGAAGGAACTTTTCCAGATATTAGAAACACAAATTCCCTGCTGCCCGTTATACAGCAACATGGCATCCTCCAAGAACTGGTGCATCTCAAATACCCAGTTTTGTCTTAGGGGAGAGAGAGGGCAAGACCACGGCTGCCATCACCGGCTATCTGTGCCTTATCAGGTATCACAAAGCCCAGCACACTAGAGTATCCTTGTCTGAGGTGCAAGAGGACAGGGAAACTGCCAGGCAGCTGGGATTTTTCACCTCACACTGTAAATATACCACAAGGATCTTCTCCCCATAGCCTGCAGTCACTACTGAGCAGTTCTGTACCCACAGAGCCACAGACACATGAAGTCATGGTGGCAATGCCACATGCAGCTCCACTTAGAACAGCAACACATCAGGTCCAGAATATTTTCAAAACAATGTTGAAAGCACATATTTCTAGGACTGGACAGAAGGAAGGAACTTAATCCAAAGTAGTTACTTGAAAGATGATATACAAAAAAAACCCCACCTTGTACCTGGCACTGATGGAAGGAACATTTATTCTACAGTATCATACAGAGATTAAGTGAAACTGGTCTTTGTAGCAAAATGGTAAAAGAGAGAGTAGGCTCCTACCTCTCCTTTCAGCTCATGAACAATCTCCACAGAGAGAAGAGTATCTCGTGGCAGCTCAGTTTTCAAATCCAGCTTTGTCCAGCGGTCTGACTGGCGACCACCCCAGGTGTAGATCTGTGATTTCTGTACATAAAGACAGAGTCAGATTCAGCCAAAGCTTCCTGAGGGCAGGGGTGGAGAAGAGACCTCTAACTGCAGAGCAACCCTCAGAGAATCTTTTTGTCCTAGGCTGTCACAGACAGTTTCTTTGTCATAAGTTTTAAGAAAGTACCTTAACCTCTACAGCAAAGGAACAAAAACACCAATTCTAATCCACCAGTGACTTTTCACACCCACACAAAGAACCAGAAATAGAACACCTTTAAAAGGATAGTGAAGATAATTAGAGACACTAGCAGGAATGCAGGTCTCTGTGTAGGCTGAGATTACAGAAAAAGGGTTAATTAGTGTGAAAGGCAGTGACATCAGAAGAAAGAAACATAAATAACTAGCAGTCTCAGGTACTGCTGATGAGGATTCTTTTAGGCCTTTGGGGACAGAAAAAGATGGGATGAAACTGCAAGGCAGAATAGTAGCATTGAAATTAATTAGCAAGACTCCTGGACTGTTCTTAGCACTTACCCCTAACCCCAAGAGGAACTTCTGGTCACTTCCAGACACCATACATCGGTAATCTAACACTTGGCGAATTTTTTCCAGTGTGCTGGAATTCAGAGGAGTGGGTTTGTAACTGAAGGTATCAATGTCTGTGCCCTAAAGAGCAAAGTATAGAAAAGGCAAGATAGACACAATACATCAACAGGCAGGTAAACATAACTTCTACATGAAGCAATAATCCAGCACTAGCTTCTTCATCTCTTAATTACAATATTAAAAAAGATTTATATTTGTATGAAAGGACTCTTGGCAAGCTCTCACCTGAATCAGCTCAAAGAACTTGGACTTGGGATCTGAAGATGAAGGAGCAACACGAGCCTTATCAGGAATCTGAAAACAAATTCAAACAATTGATACTGAGTATTATTCTTTGGCACATTCAAAGGAACATTTCTGGTTTCAATATATGACAGGACATTCTGCCCCTGAAACTCCTGCTCTTGGGATTCGAGATGAAGAAGAGATGTCATGTGGCAAATAAAATGTCTCACTTGTATTAGAAATTTAATGTAGGCATACCACATCTCACAGAAACCAACCAGCAACTCCAGAAAGATTTAGTCTCAACCTTTGATGTCATGCATGTTTTGATGAAATATCCTTTCATCAAAGACACACCATCAGCCTGTGAAACTAACTGCCATATCTATGGCCCCACTGCAGTCAAAAGCTTAGGAAACAGAAACTGCAGACTCATAAAACAAGACCTTTTAGAGAGCTCTGCTGCTTGGGATCGAGGTGCTGAGTTCACTCTATGTACAATGAAATATTCTAAACTGCAAAGAAGCCTGCTCAGTTAAGCCATACACAATAAATCAGGGACATCCTGTTTGATTACATAACAGCTTGAAATGGCTTCTGACTTTCCCACAAGTCAAGATACTCAACCTCTGTCTAGAAAGTCCTATCTCTACTGCAGCTCCACTCTTGTTTCACTATAGCAAGGACACCTTCACAATTTGCCTGCTTGACACCTTACTTACCCCCCATAGCTGGAGACACTCCTTTCGGATTTCAGCCTGACGTGGCTCAACCAGAGTTCTGAAGAAAGACAGCAGACTGTTAAGATGGTGGAAACTCCTTGATCTTGCAGCATTATATATCCCAGCCTTATAAAATTTGGAACTTTCAGCATCTGGCTTGAGAATAACAAACAGGAACTGCTCCACAAAGGGTTCTGTGAAAGAGGATGCTGCCTTCCCTCCCCACCCTCCAGTTCCTGTGTTTAGCTTTGTTTCATGGTCTGCACTACTGACTATCAGCCATCACTTCATTCCATGAAAGCACTACTGGGTAGAAATATTTTCAGTAAGTTATGTATTTGTACAAACTTGTGCTAATCTCCAAGAGCTGGGTACACAGCCCTACTTAAGAATAACAGTGAAAACATGCTGAAGGCCATACAAAACACAGTGTCAACGTAGAATCAGCTCTAAGACAATTTCTAACTACCATATTCACTCAGCTTTCTACCACATATTATGTCTGGATAATGCCTGAGCAGAAAAGCCATTGCAGGTAAACATTGAAATGGCTTTATTTTTATGCAAGCAATTAATGTCAAACTTTAGGTAATTCTAGGTCTGTAACATAGATGTTTTGAATTCCCCTGGAAAAATGAATGGCTATGAACTATTCAACTTGGATGGTTACCTCTGGATGGTTACCAGCTGCAAGTTATTTTTCTGCTTACATTCCTGCTAAAAAGCAAGCTCACTTATGGTAACTGGAAATCATCCAATGCATGGAAGCCTTCTCAACAAGGGTGATAATACACCATCAATTTTCAGGACTCCTCCAGCCACCCACACACCTCTGCAAATAACTCAGGTGGAGACACAAACAGAGCCACCTAAAAGCACTTCTCACTTTCCTAGCTCCAAAGGCCAAGACAAGTACCAGCTCAAATCAACAACTTATTAGACAAGGGCAAAACAATTCATTAATAGTAGGTTAATTCAGTCTGCACCAAAAGGAAGAGGAATATACTCACGTGTCTTGAACAAAGGCACGAATTTTGGCTAGTGCCTTTATCTGAACTTTGCAGTGGCTAAAAGAGAAGAAAAGTTTTAGTCAGGGAGCAAATTAATCACCACCAACATTGTTCTACTGTTCAAAACAAGAAAGAGTACTGAGACAACAGGGGGAAGCCAGTCTGATTCACAGAGCAATGAGGGATCTTAGCCAACATGATTCAAACTGACAGGAAGATCACTGGAACAAATTAGGCAGTACTTTCTTTTCTACACAGTACTCTAAGGCCAAACAGTCACTAACAGTAATACAGCATTTCTGTCTGCACAGAGTCCCCCTGCTCTGCTCAGCCTCTCAGGGAACAAAAGCAGAGCAGTGTGGCAGCATCAACAAGTACTTCCATGAGTGCAGGAAGTTACACCTGAAAGCCATGCTAAATTAATCTGCCTACAGCCAGCAGCCTTCATCACCCATAGGAACTCACTTTTCATTGGATTGGACAACGTAATTGTAGAAATCCTGGTTGTCTTTGATCACGTTCAGTGGGACAATTAGATTCACATCCACGTCAGAATTGCGCAGCTGGTTGAGTCTGATGTTCACTGTGAAGAGGTAATCCCGCACATCTTCAATCCCTGACTTCAGGCCTTTGCACACCACGTACCTGCAGAGCAAGGCACAGAGATCAGTTCTTTCACACAGCCAACTTTTCTGCCACGCTGCCATCATAAGGAGAGCCTCCCATACCCCAGGAACTCTTTCCTCCTGAATATCCTTAGGAAGATGCAAACTGACCTATCACTGAGTCATCGTACATTTCCTAAGCTCTGGAAAGACAGGGAAATGCAACCCTATGTAAACCCCCCCACATATCTCCCTCAAGTAGTAAATCAATTCTGCTGAAATTGACAGGTACAATGAAAACACAGATCATATCACAGAATCATAAAATGTTTTGGGTTGGAAGGGATCTTAAAGATCATCCAGTACCCTCAAGTACTGGAAGGCCCCAGTTAGGTCACCCCTAAGCCTTCTCTTTTCCAGGCTGAACAATCCCAATTCTCAGCCTTTCTTCATAGGAAATGTGCTCCATCATTGAAATCATGTTGGTTTTCCTCCTCTGGACTTGCTCCAACAGGTCCATGTCCTTCCTTGTGCTGGGGACCCCAGAGCTGGATGCAGCACTGCAGGATGGGTCTCACCAGAGCGGAGTAGCAGGGCACAGTCCCCTTCCTTATCCTGCTGGCCAGGCTGCCTTGGATGCAGCCCAGGATACAAGTGGCTTTCTGGGCTGTAAGCACACAGTGCCAGCTCATGTCCAACCTCTCATATATCCTCTGGCTTCACTGAAACCATAGTTGTTTCATTCAAAACAAGATTTGTTACATACCCAGTTCCACAGCTTCCTTCCCATAACAGCAACTTGGCAAATATCATCTTTACCTTGTCTATAATTTACCAAACATCTAAAATGTTTCCTCCTTGAAGACAGCTGCTAATTGAGGCAGGTCACAAAGCCTCCACTAGGCTTACCCACATCCATCTATCACTGTATTTAGAGGATTGTTTTCTTTAGTAGACCCTTATGCTCAAGCATCTCACCTCTCCGAGTTAGCAGGGCGGCTTGTCACAGGTTTAAAGATGCAAACTCTCTCAAAGCAGCAATACAGCAGATAAACAAGACCCACACTGAATGGAGTAAACAGGTCAAAGGTTTTGCAGACAAAATGCCCTCCTGTAAAAAAGAGGAAGTACACTGATGCCAGCAGATAACAAGAAAACAAACTTCTCCATCCTTCTGCAGAACTAGTAACAGGGGTTTTGTGCAATTAAACAGCATCCAGAACACAGTTATGAAGTGGGCTAGCAAGACTTCATGAAACATCTTCCCTATGTCTGCAGTAAAGGGAGAAAAGCATTCCCTTGGCAAGAATCTAATTGCTATGTAGGGTGTCTCACAAGCAAGCCTTCTGTCTGCCCCCAGTCCTTCTCTTCCAGGCCCAGACTATGCCCTACAGCCTGGCAGCATGCTATCCCAAAGCCTCCAGGGAAGAGGAGCCCTGATATATATATACAAGGAACCTCAGACTAGAGGACAAGACTAATAGATGTTACCTAAACGGAACAACTTGCCATCTAGAGAGAAAAGAGTCTGTGTTGCCCCTCTCCTTCAACCAAGATTCCCAATTTCCCCAAGCAAAAAGCTATCATCTAACCATGTAGGGAAGACTTAAAGGAAAGCTGCCCCTTTTTTCACACCACATTTCAGACTACTCCTTAGTAGATCATTGCCTCAGGTTCTTCTAAACATAGGGCACAAGATACAAATTATTATTTTGTTACAATTTGTCTTCTATATCAGCGCCAAAGGCTAACTAAACTCAGTGGAAGACAAGGAGCCATCAGAATCAGACACGGGGTAAGGTCCATCATTTAGCAACAATGAGGTGCAGCTAAGACAGGGTAAGGCATCATTAGTTCTTATCACACAGATGGCAGATTTAAAGGAGAAAAGCCTTCAGAAGTCAGAGGAAAGAAAGAACTGGATAAACACCACTCTGTTCCAATCAGCTGGGATACTGAGGAAGTTGGTCCAGCTAGTGCCATAAATCTCAGGTAGACTGTCCAGTTAACACACTGCATGACCTTCCCCCAAGACAGTTACATAACCCAACAAATTAAGTGCTTTAAATTAATGCATTTTAGCTCATGCTTTTAATCAAAAGCAAAACAGACAGAGATTAGCTTATTTTTCTCACCAGATATCTTAGTTTAGTGACAACCATCTCAGGATTCACGCATACACATTCAATTCTGTGCAACTCATGGCAGAGCAGACTTCCAAAGCACTTATAAAAATTGTACAGCAATGTTCCCCAGTGCCACCCACACCTTAGAGAAGGAGGAAGATTAAAGAAGAAAACATACCTGTCCGGACAATGGACAGTGCTGTGAGGAACTGGCAAAGCATGAGTTGTTTGCTCAGGATTTCTTGCAGATTCTCCTGACCCTCCACTGAGAAACCCTGCAAAGTGCATAGCATGTGATTAGTATCTCCACAAATCTGTTGGTCAAGCAAAGGATTCTGAAGAACTAAATCATGGAATCATGATTATTTCTGTTTGTTTAAAGTAAAAGAATCAGCACCAGGAATTTTAATGGCAAGGCTTGTAGAATTTCATATTGTAGCTACACATGTCAAACACCCTATTGTATGCAGACAAAGGTATCCGTTTTGTTGGGTTTGTTTTAGTGCATGAAGAAAAAGAAATTAACCAACCCCATCTGCCATTAAGAAATGCACTCCCTTGTGATCAGTATTGTCCAAAACAAAATTCTGGAAAGCAGTAATGTTCTCTGATCGAGTGATGTCTCCGTCTCCATCAATCCCACCCTCTCCTAAAGAAAAAAAAGGAGACAATCAATAACACATTTACAAGTACAAACAAAAGATCAGTATGTGCAGATGATCTATTGTATTCAATCAACATTTAGTCAGAAATTACAAAGACCTTGATAGGTGGAATAAACGTTAAAGTCCCTTGTTCACCATCAAAGAAAAGTCCCTTGTTCATGACCAATTCTTTTTAATTGAGAAAAATTATTCAGATTGAGTGGTTGGGGCGCTGAAACAAGACCATTCAATAATCATGCTCAAATGATGAGTTGTACATTAGCCTCAGCACAAGACAAATGAAGACTATATGACAACATAGTATTCTCATCCAAGCAAGCAGGAGTGGCACTTAGCTGAACCTACCGAAAATGTAAGATTCAACTTCACTGCACAGTTTACTGGCTAAAAACATGTTATTACAGACAAGGCAAAATTCTTTATATTGTGCATTTGTAGCCTTCTACTAAGAATTCAAATCATTCCAAAGAAACATAACAGTCTATTATCAAGCACAGTGTAATATGGGCTTTAAAAAAGGAACCCCCCCAAAAAAACTGTGAACAAGTTTATAAAGGGAGTAGGGAAAGAGACATAGGGTTTGTGCACAAATACTCATACAGTTTTCCCATATGGCTCTTTTAAAAGAGAGCTAGACTGTCCCCCAGCTGGTGTTTTAGAAAGCTGACCTAAGGTGTATTCTAGAGCTCACCAGTTGTGCCTCAAGTAAGCCTGAATTTCTATTTAGTATTAGACCCTGTAAATCATCTTCAACTACAGATTCTATTAGCTCAGCTGGAGGACTAGAAAGCAGAAGAGATCAGGATGCGTGATATGGTTTTGATAACCAATAACCAAACTCCCCACAATCCTCCTGTCAATAAGTAAAGTGACACTGGAATTTTTTACCGTTACAACAGAATTTTACCATTTACAACAGAAATATCATGGCAGGCTACTTCCTTTCCATTAGTGTGTACACACTTCACTAGACTTTATAGCATAACAGAAAGGGATCAAGAAAATTAATCAAAATCATTGGGCTATTAATTTCTCCAGGCATCTCCTCCTCTCCATAACACCAGTTTGCCGCAAACTATGAAGATCCAAACACTGCAGCCAAGGTGTTTACCTGCCTTGCTGCCCTTGCCATGAACCTTCACTTTAACCAAGATCTAATCCTTAACCATTGCCTAAGAGCTGATAGTCAGCTCTTAGACTGAGGGCTGGTCAGTGTGTCAAGAGTGGCAGCCAATAAGAGTCAGTGGTGGACAGGAAAAAACCACACAAGGCACAAGAACAGAAAAGCAAACCCTCTGATCTACACAACAGTCACCTTCCAGTTTCTTTTATATAGTCTGAAATAAGAAGCACGAATACTAGCAATCTTTGGATTTCCCCTCCTAGTCCTGAAGGCAAGGCAGACAGAGGGCTCAAACACATCATCAAGATTAACAAGTTACAATGCACGAGATGAGATGCAGCAATTGTCTGTGTACACCTGTTTAGTCTGTCTCAAAGCAAGGTAAAACATGTTAACATAACAAACCTCCTTGGATTAAGCAGCTCATTTAGTCACAGTGATTCAGATACAGCCTCTAGCCCAAATCTGTTTTATTTATCTTTACTAAGAGCCCACAATCAATTATGAGAGCACAGCTAGGAAGGTCTGATACAGAAACATGCTGACAGTTGGGTAAATGAGGTGTCTAACTCCAGCTCTGCTAATAGATCTTTGGGCACATCAGGAGGCTGGAGCACCTCTCCCATAACGACAGACTGAGAACACTGAGGCTGTTTAGCCTACAGAAGAGAAGGGTCTAGGGAGTCTAGGCACCCTTCACTACCTAAACTGGGCTACAGTAAAGATGGGAAGGGACCTTTTATCAGGGCATATAGTGATAGACTAATGCATAATGCCTTTAAACTGAAAGAGGGTACATTTAAAATAGACATTAAGAAGAAATTTACTCAGAGTGATGAGTCACTGGGACACATTGCACAGAAAAGTTGTGGATGCCCAATCTCTGCTCATGGCCAGCTTGGATGGGGCTTTGAGCAATCTAGTCTCATGGAAGGTAACCCTGTTCACAGCAGGGGGTTGGTGCTAGATGATTTTTAGGTCCCTTTCAATCCACACAATTCTATGATTCTATGACAAGTCGTCTCATTCACCATGTTTCAGGCTGAGATCAGTAATGTGAGAAAAACATTGCCAAGCAATCTTTCAGCACTCTATAGTGTTCAGATAAGCAAAGTGCTCAAATATCAACTGCTACAATGAAACACATTCCCACGTCAGGCTGTAATAAATGCAAATGACTTTGAAAAAATGAAAATTACTTGTCAGAAAAATTACTTGATATGAAAGCTCACCAATCTCAACCCTTTTCTCCAATGACAGCCCCCTTCTACCTTGCAAAATGGTTCCCTAGGCTTCTCCTAGATCCCCCTGCTGGTATCAATACCAGTCCTGCCACTAATACAGAGGCTGCAGCACGAGCAAAAACATCAGGTGACACTCATGGGTGCACTACATACCATAATAAGGTTCAAAGAGCTCACTGGAAGCAGAATAGAAGTCCTCGAGTTTAAAATCATTTGGTCCTTTCAAGGTCATGCCAAATCCTTTTGCATGCCACTTCCGCCTCCACAAGACATATTCAGAGAAGCCTCCAGGACCAGCACACACATCAGCAAAGTAGAGCAGCTCTGCATCATACTCCTTTATCAAAGGCACCTGCAAAAGGAAACTGAGGAAATTCTACTGACCCGTAACAGCTCCCGTCAGTCAAACCATACACATCATAAACCACACTGCTCAGAGGAATCTTTCAAGGACCTGTTTTCCCAGTACCCTAAAGATTCTCCTTTCTTCCCACCTTCCACATTCTCTGAGAAAACACTGCTGTTTGAAAGTTAGAGGAACTCACCCCTTGGCAGTCCTTAGGGTTTGTAAACATGTAGTCAAAGACGTGGTCCATATTTGCCATCTTCATTGCAGCCCTGTGAACACATAAATAGGGCCTTGATAAGTTTCATCCTTGGCTCCTACAGCTGAAAATGGACATACATGGGAAAGGGACTACAGTACCAGACATTCTACAAACCTGTTCAGGAAGAAAGCTCCACGGATCATCTCATAGGGGTTAGACCTTGTTCGGGCCCGACGCATTTCTTCTCCATCCAGCTCATCAAATACGCTCTGCACAAACAGAAACAAGGCTCAGCTGGACCTGGCACAGGCTGGAGGGATAGGCAGGCATCAACATTTCCTATCTTATTGCTTCTCTCTCCTTAGACAGCAAACCCCATGCAGGACTTGGTTCACCAATTGTTTTTCTGTCTCATAATGATATTTGCTCTTCTTCTAAGCCACCTCAGCTCTCAAGCAAATTTAATAACACTGACAAATTCTGTACTGATAGCTCCAGAGCCTGATAATATGGTTAGCAGTCAAAAGCAGTCCCAGCCTAAAGTATTTCTTTCACATATATACACACACATTCTACTGCAGTATACAAGGGGCATGATAAAATCTAGAAGGGAAGATTGAACAGACAAGAAAAGAAGGGAAGCTCATTTCCTTAGTTTAGTCAAGCCTTCAGCCTTTCAGTCGGACTAAGGGCGAGTGACTGCTTTCCATCATGTCTAAGCTGGTTTTGGCTGGGGTAGAGTTAATTTGTTTCATAGTAGTAGTTTCATATTAGCTAGTATTGAGATACATTTTGGATTTGTGATGGTAACAGTGTTAAAAACATAGAGATGTTTTTGTTACTTCTAAACAGAGTTTGAACAGCATTAAGACCGTTTCTGATCCTCATGCCACCCTGCCAGCAAGTAGGTGAGGAATGCATTCTTGTGGAGGTTGGAGGGGACATAGCTGGGACAGGTGACCCCAGCTGTCCAAACAGATATTCCATACCATACCTCATAATGCTCAGTATATAAAGCTGGGGGAAGAAGGAGGAAGCTAAAGACATTCAGAGTGATGGTTTTTGTCTTCCCAAGTAACTCTTGTATGTGATGGAGCCCTGCTCTCCTGAAGATAGATGGCTGAACACCCTGCCCATGGCAAGCAGTGAATTAATTCCTTGTTTTGCTTTCCTTCCACTGAGTGGCTTTTGCTTTACTTATTAAATTGCCTTTATCTACACCTATGACTTTCCTTCACTTTTACCCTTTCCATGCTCTCCCCAGTCCTGCTGGTGGGAAATGGGTGAGCAGCTGCAGGGGGCTTAGCTTCCAGCAGGAGTTATACCAAGAAAATCTCTCAGAAGGCTGAGGTTCAAAACAGACTGCTGAACAGATAGTAAAAAACAGGATGCTAGGTCATCCCAGTGACATCGAGGTGACAGAGGACATTCTGAGCTCTTGTCAACCACTCAATCCTCTTTAATTATTTATTTCACTTGCTTCCCCATAATTTCAGTTCCTCTCTAAAAAGGGGGCTCACCTTGCACTGCAGGACATTATGTAAAAGCTCCTCATTACAGAACTCTGTTTCATCTTCAATCATCAACTTCCTCTGCAACAGGACAAGAGCACAGGGAGCAATTAGCAAGCATGATATTGTCATTTCAGAATGCAGCATGTACCAATAATGGATGAAGGCTGCCAATCACACACTAGGCTGTATCAGCAAAAGTGGCAATTAGGCTGAGGAATTTTCTCCTGTGTTAGACATCTTGAGATCACATATGAAATCCTGTATCCAGTTTAAGCACTCCCCAGTATAAGAACGGACATATTGGAACAAAAGCTGCAAATGGGCCAGCAAAATGACAAGCATCAAAAAGCACCTGGTGTATGAGAAAAAGTGGAGAACAGTGTCCTAGGGTGACGTTATGATGCTTGTATCCCCATTTGTGTGTTCTGTTTATGCTGGATATTATGTTCTGTGCCTTCAAGACTGGCTCTGAAGAGTGAATGTTTTGTTTTGGGTTTTGTTATCTGCCCGCTCCCCCACGGCTGGCGGGACACAGAGACAGGGAGTACATAGTGCGGCTTTTGCTTTTTGCTGGGCTTTTTGCTTTGCTCTTGCTCTGGCTTCTGCTTGCTCCTGCTTTGCTCTTGCTTTTGCTTCTGCTTCTGCTCATTAGCTAGTTTAGCTAAGCAGTCCATTTTTTTTTTCCCTGGACTGTTTTTTTTTCCTTTTTTCCTTTTTTTCTTTTTTTTTCCCTTTTTTTTCCTCCCCTTTTTGGAACTACTTGAACCTGCTCTGGACTGGGACCTGGAAACACCGAGAGCTTGCACCTCGTGGCTTGTAGCAGCCATCTCCAGCGCCGGAGGGACTGACAACAGAGCAACCACCCCCCAAGAGAGACTTTCTGAATTTGTCATCCTTTTCAGAGTGGTGAAGGAGTGTTATCATCTGGTATTGTTCATTCTGTGTGCTGGGGGGTGCTGTGCCTGTTAAATAAACAGGTTCTTTCCACTTCTCTCCGAGGAATCCTTCCCGAACCGGTTGGAGGGAGGGGCTGTGTGGGTTTGCTTTCTGGAGGGGCCTCCTTTTGCAGATTTTCTCCCAAATTTGCCCTAAACTAGGACAAACAGTTTGTTCAGAACGCAGAAAGGGAGATCCTATTGCTGGACCTAACAATGGGACAAGTCCCTAACAGAAGGCAGAAAAGATTGACCTAGGCTCCTAGAGATGTACAGTGACATGAAAAGAAACAATGGACAAAAGCCACATTAAAAAATGCTAATTAGCCATATGTAAATTTTTTTTTGTCAATTGGGTTGTCAAACACTGAACAGATGCCCAAACAGGCTGTGAAGCTTCCATCCTTGAAAATACCCAAAACTCCATTAAACAAGGCCTTGAGCAACCTGATCAGATCTAGCTGGATCTGCTTTAAGCAGGAAGCTAAACTACTTCATGCTACTCTGCAGCTATTTGACATGGCCACTGTCCCAGGCTGAGTATCCTGCTGTATTTTAGGCTAGTAAGTACTAAGATATAAAAAATTACCTTCCCCACAGTCATCCACTCCTTCAGCTCCTGAGCATCTGGGATCTCTGTGGTACACTCAGGGCACCAGTCCACCTTCTCATAGGCACTAGGCTGCAAACACAAGTCATGGGAAGAGCCAAAGATGTTTTTACTAGAAAAATATAAAATCTAATTGCTCCCCAAAAGTTTGCCTCCCAATGCTAGCATAAGGGATTATGCCATGACTTCAGTGCCAACTGTAGAACTTTTTCCTCCTGGACTAAAACATGTCTTATTTATTTTTAAAATTAAAAACAACCTCAAACACCTCCATCACAAAAAAAAAAAAAAAAAAAAAAAAAAAAACCCAACAAAAAACAAAAAACAACGTCACCACGTTTCCCTTTATTAGCGTGTGAAAATCAAGGCAAAACAGAAGTCTAGTATTCAAAGTACAGTTTAGAGACGCTGCAAAAGAGACTGCCAAGAAAAACCACAGTTTACACATTCTTTCCCCCAGTTTTTGCTGAACACAACAAGAGAAATGGGGCTTAAAACAGAAAACACTTACCTCTGGCTCATCCTGCCAATCAATATTGAGCTCCCCATCAAATCCTTTGAGGGTCAGGCCAAAGCCTCTCCTTCCCTTCTGATTGGAGGCCTCAACAATATCTTTCCTGCCTTGGCCGTATTTTCCCAGACCTTCTCCTTCCCGGAAGCCCATCTTGGCCTATAAAGGGAGCAAAAGGAGCACTCTGAGGCAAGTGGACTTGAGTTTCTGTACTAGCTAAGGTCAAAGAGTAGTGCAGAAAATGGCACATCACCCTGAAGTGACTTGAAGGCACTGAGCATTTTTAATCTCAACTGCAGCTTTCAGGACTTTCGAGTGAGTTCACTTCACTGAGGCAGGACACAAAAAAACTAGAATGATGTTTGAGATGACAGCAAATTGCAAAAGGTTCAGTAATGCGGGAAGAGCCTGCTCAGAGAGCAAAGTAGTGAGAAGCCTGGAGCCATTCATCACAGGGTTCAGTAAGCATGGATGGTTTAAAAGAAAATACATTGTTACAGGAAAAAAATAATGTTGTGATGATGTTCTTTGTTGTGAATATGCATTCACATGCATTTCAAATACCAGTTAAAACTTCACCTAAAACTCAGAGGAGAAATGCAGGACACTGCTCCTGAAACACATACACATCTCTTTGGTTAAAAGAACTATGTTCATTACCTGCTAGTTTTTCAGGCTTTTCTATCAGTAAATTTTAGCAATAAGAGAACAATAATAAAAAGCGGGGATGCAGTCAATGTCATGTATGTACACGACAGTAAGGAAATAAGACAGAGAACCCTGCTGCAAAGAGGATCAGAATCAAAGTATTTTTTATAACGAACTGGTCTTTTAATTTTGCTCTCATCAGTTCTTAATAGTTTGGTCCAAAACTATTTTGACCTACCATAAGCTTTTGGGAGACACTGTTATACATTGAGTAGCGAGATGAAGTACCCTCCACAAGAGAGTCTTGTTTGAACTCATTGCTGAAGACTGGTCTTTTTTCATCACTCTCACTGTCAGACCCACTGGTGCTACTGGAAGATTCTGAAAACAAACAAAAAAAAGTGAGAATGAAAATAAAAATAAAATGGAAGAAAGACATCTCTGTAACCACATTAGAATATAGTGAGACTCATTAAATCCTCTGAACACACACAGAGGACACTTCAGTATCTCAAATGTGTTACAGGAAGCATGCAGGTGTAATATAAGATACCCTGTGCAACCAACACTTGCTTATCTTCCCTGTTGCCTCAGGGACACGCACAACCTCTCTGACCCCATGGATTCCAGGCCCCACAAAGGGCTGGGCAAACCCCATCACACAGCAGAGCAGCCACAGCGTGACCACAGTAGTACTGTGGTGGGCCTGACCTTCACAATGATCCTGAGGAACTGAGAAGGTCCACAGGGATTCTCTCCTGAGAATAGTGACAATTACACCCTGATGAAACATTTTGAATTTTCTTCCATATCCTATCTAACTACAAGTGTAAATCCATCCCTAACTTAGCCAAAAATTCACATCAAGTACACAGGCAACTACCAAATGGCCAACACGGCAGAAAGAAGAGAAAGCTAAATTTATTATACTTCAGTTAGACACCCACTATCCAGTTAAATAGCAAGGATCCCCAAGTTCACCACAGCAAGTGAGAGCATTTTTCACCTCTAGAGCTTACAGATATATACAAACTTAAGTGAAAGATAAGGTCAGAGGACACCAATCTTCTTTAAAATACCTTGACAGAGGTTTGAGGAAGAACTTAAGTCAATGGTTCAGTCAAGGTAATATCAACATACATAGCAAGCACTCAAAATAAACCTTCCTCACCAGAAACTGATGCACCAGAACCTTCGTGGGCATCAAATAATGAAGCTCTGTCTGTGCCCAGTTCCACCCTGGGATCTAGTTGATAAGAACCTAGGCCTGTATGAGCTGTATAGTCCTCACTGCTGCTCTCCAGCTGTGAAACACCCCAATCTACTCGCTCCAGACAGGATGTAACTGGGATCTGGGCAGGAATCATGGTAGTCTCATTTGTCTCAGCCTGCTCTGTACCAGCTGGATGCCCAGGGAGGCCCTACGATCCAATGAGTCCTTCTGTTTTTCCTGAGGTAATATCACTATGAGGATGAAGCAGTGGCACAAGTTTCTTACTACAGCTAATTCATACAGACTACAGGAGCAGCAATCCACAGCAAGCACAGCCATGGTCAGTGTTGGCCCTCTGGCTCTTGAGCTCCCTTGTTTGCCAAGTGCTAGAAATAATTTTGTGCTGGTTTGTACAAATAGGGGAAGTTGAACTACAAAAGTTGTCCTGACATAAAACAGAAGAGTGTTAGCAGAGTTGATTGTTTTCTGTTTATCTCTTAGGAAGGAACAATTTAGCTCCACAGAAGTATTAAAAAAAACCCCAAAAGATTTATAATACTTAAAAAGAAGAATTGATCTTTTCTTAGATTTGTCTAATTTAAGAAAAAACACAGACTATTTCTCTCTCAACTCACAGATCTCTGTATTTTCCTGTTCTGGAAAACTGAGCATCAGTGAAGTAACAGGAATCAACTGAAAAATGGGCAAAAAAAAGGCCATTACAAGACAGTGAAGTAAAAATGAAAGACACCACCGTAAAATATACAAGTGTAGTTAAAACCCTTTCAATGTGTCCTCAGTGCTTGTTGAGGAGCAATCAGTTTTTAAGATTCAGGACTTGTGCCCCACATAAGTACTACATTAGAGTTTTACAGTATCAACATTTGAGGCTTCCAGCTCCAGACAAGGAAGGCTATGATTCAACCTGTGTTTGCAACATTCTATACACATCTTGATTTTCAAATATCTATCACAAGATATATTCCTGTTTCTTTCACAGAGCTTTTACCTAAGAACACAGTTACAAGGGATTTTTGCTTTAGGGTCAGTTACTGCTTTCTGCTTCTTTGGTACACAGCTTCAGTTAGCTTTGCTACCTGCTTTTTAACTTTTTGCTAACTGCTATCTGTCTTATTTTCTAGAGACTCATAAAGTGCCTTAAACCCAATTACCTACTGCATAAGTTTCAATGGAGTCCCTTCACAACTCTTCTTGTTTTTAAGTTTTACTAAGCCATGCTCAGCTGAAATTAAACCTCAAATCAATTCTTTCCCCAACCTCTCTTATTTCATTAGTAACCACAATGGGTGTAATAGACTAATAAACTAATTAACTGCACCCAAAATACTGTCCTTGAACTGTATCAGTTTGTTTCTTTAACACTAAGGCTTGCACCTATTTTGATTCATGTATGAACTCAATAATCAAAAGGGGGGAACAAATGAAAAAAACCATCCGTTTGAATTTTTTAGCTCAGCCCTGGGTGCACAGAGCATTCTCTACCCCAGCTCCCACATTCTGCACCTCTGGCCTCCTCCCTCACTTTGGGCCTTGTCAAACAGGTACACACACTATACCCTGCAACTACAGCTACTCCCACACCAGCCCACTCATCTTCCACAAACATGCCCTCCCATTTTCACCAGGAAAATGTGAAGGTTATTTATGTGTCCAGGCACTTGAACACTTCATGACCATGAGAAATCCTAAGACTATGACACAGCAGGCACACAGTGAGGCAAACTGAAGAGAGAGATTCTCCCTACCATCTTGGGAGAGTTTAAAGGGTCCCACAACAGTGACACCAATTGTGTGGGTCACGTGCCTCATCTGTGGTATATCCCAACTCCAGGTGAGAAAGCACACTCCAAGAAAAAGTAGGCAATGAGTTAACTCTGAAAAGGATCTTTCTGCAAAGAAATGCCTGTGAACTCTCACAACTCTGTCCCCTGGCAAAATCACACTGAGCCAGCATAAGAGATGGTTCTACAACGTAGAAGCCCCAGTCAACTGGCCCCATTGTATTCATCCCAATTTCTCCCATCTGCAGAAATGTGGTAAGACTACTGATTTATTTATTCCTTTTTAAACAAAATTAGGATTATGATGCTTCTTCATGGTCTAACACCCACAACGCCTCAGTACTGAGTTTCCAAACCAGAAATAACTGCTGAGACTGAAAAGATCAATATGACAAGAATGTTTAGAGCTTTGGATCATACACGTCATCTACCTCAAATCCAGTTTTCTATGTCTGAATTCATACAATTCCCAGATTAAAAGGTTTACATAAATTTTTTTAAAAGCCTAAGAGAATTCACACCAATCCAAGGTTGTGAAAAGAAATAATGTAGCTTTTTTCCTAAAGAGAGAGTATACCCTTGAAATTCAGGCTATCAATCAGGACTCAGGAGATGTAGGTTCAATTCCTGGTTATTATTTACACCCCCTGCAGCAGCACATTCCAGATCTCCAACCTTACCTTGAGTAGTATGATTACTAAATTGATTTTCATCATCTGAAGTAGAACTGAGGGTTAATCCCAAGTCTTCTATCCTCTTCTTCTGCTTATTTTGGGGGATGCTAAATTCGGGTTCTGCCCTTCTCTTCATGTTTTCCTGAAATGCTAAAAGAAGAAGAAGAAGATGATCACACTTGGCAAACATTAAGCATAACTTTCTGTAATGCACAGCAGCATGGTGGCATAGATCATGTTATGCTGTTTAGTATTAGGCTTCTCAACTTAAATGTCTTCAGGTTAAAGTCTTTCTTTTGATCTAATCAAATGGGAAACTGATATGGAAATTCCCCTATAACTGATGAATTTCAAATCACTTCTACAACTTACTTATCCCTAAATGCAAGTAGATGAAGTCAACCCAGATGTAGACAGTTAAATAACTTAAATATATGGCAGTTCATTACTACTACTGAATCAAAGATTCATTTTATCCAAACACACTAAAAAAATGTCAAATCCATCTAATGGAGAATATGCAAGGTGGAACCAATTTCTCACAAGACTCCAAACTACTCTGATCTCACCTCTGCAAATCTTAATTAATAAAGGAGCTTTCCTGCATGACTTTTATAACAGAACTTTATTAAATATGTTTGCTCAAGTTGTGCGTGCAGTTGTGTTTTTCACCAGGAATCACTGGCAAAATATCAGCTTCTGGATGTGGCTGATAAATTTTGCATAAACTCAGATAAAGTTCTAATGCTTAAGATGGAGTTAATAGAAGCCAGCTTGGAAGGCTTGCAGAAGACAACAAGCAAGGAAAGGGAAAAATTTAAAGGCAAAAATGCTTAGCACACCAGTTAAAACCTCCCTGCTACTGGAAAAAAAAAATGAAACTGTACCTTGATTAGTATTTATTATTCTACATAGGATTGTTGGGTTATAAAAGATGCCCCAGGTCACCAATTCAAACCTTTAGTTATCAAATTAATTTCCACAAACACATGCAAGGCAGCTTAAGGCCAAATCCTTTCTTTATCCCCACCACTCTGAGTGCAAAAGGATCCCACAACCTCTCTGCACTATGGCTAAGACATCTTCTCCCTTCCACCAGAAGTTCTGTTACAGACAACTCACCTTTATCTGCTCTTGCCTCAATTGAGGGTTTTGGTTTTTTACTCTTGTTTATCTCTAATAAACCAGCCATTTTATATTTCTTCTGAGAGAGCCAAATGAGAGACCAACATTCTCAGCTCACTCCTTGCCAGCTCCCTATCAAGACCCCCAGCCTCCACACCCCACTAAGGGTCCCTCAGCGCACCTGCCTTCCCGACAAATTTCAAACCGTGCAAAATTAGGCACAAGTTAGGGACACCCGGTCCCTCAGGAGCCCCGCAGCTGTGAGGGAAAACCCCTCTACATCCCCACCCGTGCCCCATCGCCCCCTTGCACCGCACCGCCGGCCTCTTACAGAATCATTTAGGTTGGAAAAGTCCTCTAAGGTCATCGAGTCCAACCCATGACTGAACGCCACCATGGGAACTAGGCAATGGCACTGAGTGCCACGTCCAGTCTGTCCTTGAACACCTCCAGAGATGGTGACTCCACCACTTCCCTGGGCTGTCCACGCCAATGTCTAATCGCCTCTTCTGTGGAGAAATTCCTCCTGATGTCCAGTCTAAACCTCCCCTGGCGCAGCCTGAGGCTGCGTCCTCTTGTCCTGCTTGCCTGGGAGAAGGGGCGAACCCCTCCTGGCTACACCCTCCTATGGGGGTTGCAGAGAGCGATAAGGTCTCCCCCGAACCTCATCTTCTCCAGGCTAAACACCCCCAGCTCCCTCAGCCGATTCGCACAGTACTTACCCTCCAAACCCTTCACCAGCCCCGCTGCCTTCCCTGTCTCTCACCGCCGTCACACCGCCCGCCGCGCAGTCCCCGGTCCCAGAGGCCGAGCCGAGAGCCCCCCGCAGGCGGAGGGCGGGCAGCGGGGAGACGGCGGGAGCCGCCGGCGGCCGCGCCGCGCACTGACCCACACACCACCGGGGTGCGCGGACAGCTCCGTGCTGGAGCGGGCGGCACTCACGGCGAAAGCGCGGCAGGCGGCCGGCTCCGAAAGGCTCCGGTTCCGAAGGGCTCCGGCTCCGAAGGGCGCGGTGAGGGGAGGGCGCGAGGCCACGGCCGCCGCCGCCGCTTTCGTTTCCCCGCTCTGACGCGGCTCCGCCGCCGCCCCCGGCCCGCCCCTCGCGCGGGGCCTCGCCGGCCGGCGGCGCGCGGCAGTGACGCACCGCCCCGCGGGCCGCCTCCCGCAGGCGGCTCCGGACAGCCCCGGCCCGGGCTGGAAACACCGGGATCTGTGGGAAACGCTGCACGGACTTAATAATTTGTAAATATATGGATGTAAAAATGCTTATCGATCGTGTAGCGTAGCGGAAGGTAGGAGTGTTTTTAGGCTGGAGAAGAGGAGGCTCAGGGATGAGTTTATCGCTCTCTACAACTCCCAGAAGGTCGTAGCCAAGTGGGGATCAGCCTCTTCCCCCCGGCCACCAGTGCCAGGACAAGAGGACACAACCTCAGGCTGCGCAGGGGAGGTTCAGGTCGGACAGCTGGAGGAATTCCTCTACAGAAAGGGTGATTCGACATTGGAATGTGCTACCCGGGGAGGTGGTGGAGTCACCATCCCTGGAGGTGTTCAAGGAAAGGCTGGAGGTGGCACTCAGTGCCATTGCCTTGCTCCCGTGGTGGCGTTCAGCCAGGAGTTGGACTCGATGACCTCAGAGGTCTTTTCCAACCTTATCCTGGGAGCCGTCTTGTTCTTTTGCATTAAGCTCGAACCCTCGGGACACACAGCTCGGCACACAAGCGGGAATGCTTAGTCTCTCAAAACCAAAGCAAACACGGTAGTATCAAGAGACAGGAGGATCCTACTTGGGAAGTGTAGCTCATGGTTATGTAGTTGTTGTAAGCAGTGTGTCTAAAAAGGTTGAGTTATGGCAGGACGGGAAGATGAGGAGGAGGAAGTAAAACACTGACCAGTCAGAGCATACCTTTGGAAAAGAAAACCTGCACTTCACTTGGGGGAAGGGGGGCACAGCTGGATTATTAAATTGCCTGTTACACATTCTGCAGTTAAATTTGACAGTTGTTGCTAAGGCTCTGTAGCAGGATGCTTGCCTGGAATGGGAAAAATCACTCCAACAACTATGGGAAAAGTTATCCCTGGTAAATGAAGACGGGGTCATCATGCTGCTTTTGATGCTCAGTAATGCTGAAGCCAGTCTGACTCATCAGTCCCAAAATTAAACATCCTGATAGTGAGATGAAGATGTGGTAGACGTCGTAAAATACCCAGAACCAGTAAGTGATACTATGGATAATTTATCCAAAGTTGCTGAGCTGATACAGCTAGCCTAAAGACCTATGATTGGCAGTCGATAACTTCATACTATAAAAGCCCAGTCCCAAATTTTAAGGGCAGGGTCTTCTAAAATACCCTTTGTCGAAGTGTATGTGTGGAGATTTCTCCCTTGACTGGGGATGCTGCTCAAGGTTACTTCTCACGACTGAGCAAAATAAATTAGTCCACAGTCATGGGTAAATAACATTAGCTCTACTTAATTGGGGTTTTTTCCCTAGCTTTAATACAATTGCTTCAATATTGCATCATAGTGCACTGTAAGAGCTGTTCTACCTCCTATAACATTTAGTAAATAATTCTGATTAAGATCTTTTTGTCCAATCATTACAATAATAAATCATACATATTTATAGATCTGGTTTGCCATCCTTAAATCCTCCAGGACCAAGTTGTATAAAGGTTCATTTACACCTATATAATCCTTTACACATGAACCACTGACAGTCTTGGGCTAAGACTGGATCCAGCCACATCCAGGCTCCTCTCTGAGAAGGATTTTAGAAAGCAAGGGGGCCCTGTTTGCACCTCGTGACTCAATGGGAGGGCCTCTTTAATAATTAAACTTTGTCTGAAGCTCCCACTCTGCCTGTGACAGGCTCACCACACACGTGGTATATTTTTCTTGCACGAGATTGTCAGATTGGTCTTGGACTCCACAGATCTGTATGAGGTAAACATCCCTCTGCGATGGTCCCCTTTTACTAGCAGCCCTTCCCAACTCTTCCACTGATGATGACTGTGTATTGCTCTGAAAGTGTCTGATTATCACACTACCTGACAGCTGTCTTCCAAGGGAAAACAGCAAGTCTTGAACCTGCCCTGCATCACCTGTGACTAGCTCAGTTATAACCTGACATCGGGAAGCATTTGATGCCATCCCAAACCAGGTAACAGTTCAGGGCATAACATCTCCAAGGGCACATCCAAGTAGAACCAAGCAGTCAACCAAGTAGAAGAAAGGATCCAGACCTTAGAGCAAAGGAGAGCACACTGCAGATATACAGGTTTGCTTTTGTCAGTGAAAAGCTTTTGTACGTGGACAGTATTAATACTTAACCTCTTTCTGTGGACGTTTACACACTGTGCACCTAACCAGTAAGAGCGAAAATAATTTGGAATACACCACTTACATTCTTCGTGTTCTAGTGAAAAGAGGACACACTCAGAAACCAAACCAAAGATTACCACTCTGTTACCAGGGGAAATATTATCCTTCTCTGCAATATGCATAAACACCAACATAATAAAATAAATATGTATTTTGTAAAATGAAATGAGAAATAAAACACAGCAGTATGGAAGAGATACAGAGTCGAAGAATTCACGGTCCTACGTAACCAGAGTATTTTCCTTCTATTCCTCTTCATTGGAAATGCCTGTTCCACATAAGCCTATTTCATGAGCATTTTGAGGAACGCTATTCTCTTGCTCATTCTAGAAAGCATCTATTCACAAAAAAACCTCTCAAGAGCACATACAGAAAATGAACATTAAAAGAGAAAGAAGAATACAGAAGATGTAATATGTCCTTCACAAAAGAAACCTTACACTAATGTTTTAAGCAAGCTGCCTGGCCCACAGATCAGGCCCCTCCTGTTTGAATCCTACTGTCCAAATTTGTCAGAATACACTACTTCCTTAGGACATCATTCATGCACCTTTTTAATGGGATCTTTCTTGGGGAAAGCAGGTAAAAGGTATGATTGTAGCTATTAAATTAGCATTAGGGTAGTCACAGTCTTGAAGGATTGGGCTGTCTTTGATCAGTTCCTGAATACAAACGACTTTCAATTAACTTTACAGTAGTCACACTGCATACAGCAATCAAAACATAAAGCAAAGATAAATTAGATACTCTGTTTTTCTCAAAAAAGTCTAAAGACAACTAGAAGACATCTCAGTAGCTGCACCAAAGAAGACTAATGCAGAAATGGATTTGTATTTTTGTTCTTAAACAAAATAAACATAGAAACAGAAAGGTATATACAAAGAGCCAAAGAAATATTACAGATGAGAAGGGCTTCCCCATCCTGTTCTCACAGTGTAAGAGTCCTTTTCATGTAACAGCTAAGTCAGAAGCTTAAGTCACTAGAAAATGGAACTCAATAGACAAATACATGATAGGATGAGGCAAGACTTGATCAATCTCTTGTGAACGAGTGATTTGGTATGAGGGTAGTACAGCCCACAGCTCAACAGTTATGTCTTGTAAACAATGAAAAGAAGTGCTTCATTTGGTATCTTGTGGTTGTCTACAGATGTTGCTTTCCTACCCTGCCAACAGGACATTTCATTAATTTGGAGAGCAGCACACCTGAAGACACAGAGGTTCCTCTCTTGCTGCTGACTATATGTTTTTAAAGTCTTTGCTAAAAATTTCTGGATGTGCTGCTTCCCAGTTCTAAAATCCTTTATGCAAAAGCCTGAAGAGGGAACAAGCCAAAGACATACATGAAAAGAACACTAGCTAAAGACTTCTGGAAGATTTAATCTCTTCTATCCCTATCTAATGGAAAATGGGCTACATAAGCAGAGCAAGCTGATGGCCAGCAGCTAGCTTACAATGCACTTGCAGCCAACAGTGTCCATATCCCACCGTTTATCACCTCTAATGCCAAAGGCCTGGGATGACTCTAGTTGCCATATGAAATTCAAGAGGAATACCCACACTGGCACTTTTTCCTGCTATACCTATCTCCTGCCTGCTGGTGGGGATGGCCAAGTTCTCGAAAGGCTTGGGACATTCCCTCTGCTGTCTGAAATAAGGGATGCTGATGTAAACATGTAATTCATTAAGGAAAGGGCAATGATGCAACACAAACTCTTTCATTACACTGAGCAGGTCACAAGCTAACGTGGAAGTTTAGGGTTTGTAAGTCAATTAGCCAGCATAATGGCAGTCTGTTCTCTCACAAATCCAATTTTGTTTTAGAGATCAAGCTTCTGTGCATTCATTTGAAAAACAAGATCCTTCTTCCAAATGCTGCTAGTTTAAAGCTCCAGCCTCTTCACAGGTCCTTCCAGGTGCCTAGTCCACTCCTCCAGCAGCAGTCAACCAAACACCATTAGGTTGGTTCTAGGCAGCACAGGGGCAATGAGTCTGCAGTAACAATGTTCAGATAACATAGTAGCTTTCACTATAGGGAGAATCCTCCTCAGAGTCCTCACTGTCACAACTGCTTATTGTCAAGATGGAGTAGGTGGTAGAAGGGACACCGTTGTCACAGTCTGTGGCTGGTTTCACCATCACATTCTGCTTCTCTGCATTCAAAACACACAGATACAAAAGTTAGCTGTGACCACTGTACCCACAAGTGCTAAATTACTACTTGTCTTTGAAACTATGTTTTAGCTTCTCACAGTCAGTTTGCAATAAGTCTTTCAAGCTGCAGGACACAGGCCTTTTTCATTTCAGTTTTCAGCATAAAAGAACGAAGGAATGGGAGTTTTTTGTTCGCTTGTTTTCTTAAGTGCTCTAAAATGTCTTTATGTCTTTTCCTATTAGGTTACACAGATGAGGAGGAGACATTCTCCACCCCTTCACAGGGACACAGCTGGCAATGGAAGTGGCTAAGTATTTCAGTGTCTTGCCAGGTAAGAAAAGGAAAGAAAAAATGTGGTAAGGGGCACTCATACAAGTACTGATTGGTCAGAACATTTATAGCCTCATCAAAAGCTTCATCTATTTAAGACTGCAAGCTGTCCTTCTAGTGCCAGGGCTACTAAGACTCCTATAAAGGTTTCTTGGAAAGCCTTTACAGCTTCTTAAGTGCCACTTCCAACATCATTCTTCTTTTAACAGGTATATTTCTTAGGAATTAATTTTAAATAGACAAATGGTTATCTTCATTTCAATCAAAATGTTTCCATCACTGCACAAAGAGGCACAGAAACCATTTCACCTTCTAGCTGAAGTGTGTCACCGTAAATTTAAATTATTTCCTACTGGTAGTTATTTCTGAAGGTAGGCTATGAACTCATTTGCTTTTTGTTTGAGCGAGGATGAAGACCATTGGAGTAACACACAATGGGCTGCAATGAAGGCACCACTTCAGCTAGAGCCCACCAGCTACCTGAGCAGACACTTAGGAGCACTGTGGCACTCTGCAGATGCATGCAATGCACAAGGGCTGCCTCAGTACCACAGAGGTAAAAGCAATTCTTGTAGCTAAGCCGGGCAGCCTCTCAGCAATGCAGCACTTCCTGAGGGAATCAGACTGAAAGGGTTACATAGGTTATAATTTCAGGCTTGAACTAGCACTGCTTAGTGATGTCATTCTATGTCACCGTGGCACATCTGAAAGGTATCAAAAGCACCTTTCTTTTGGTAAAAATACAATTTGATACACTGCAAAATTAAGGATCATGCACTCATCTCTATGAAGGGAAAACAAAACAATTACTTAAGAGAACACAGCAATAGAAATTTAAGGGGTAGCAGGAACAGACATCTACATTTCAGCACCTAGATACCAATGTCAAGTGCTCTAGAAAGAAATTTGGAAGGAAGCAGACTAGGAATAACCCATGCTGGGGTTTTTCATAAAGCAATCACCATCATGCACAGTATTTTAGCAACAACTAGGCAAGATGTTATGCCTGTAAGCCACAGTGGCTTTAATACCACAAAAATAAACCTGTCAGAGCAACTGTCAGTTCAGCCATACTTAGATATACCAGTGTCTCTTTCAGAGATTTCCTATATAAATTTAGCACATAGAAAAGAATTCAGAGATTCTTGTCAGATCTGCGGAGTTTCTGTGATTATGTGCTCCACAGTTTAATCAAAAGTGCCTGGTAAGTTTTTCAAGGACCATTCTATGTATTTTTGCTCTTATTAAGTGATGTCTTTGAAGGAGACAAACCTTTAACCTTTAGCATGGTTAAACTAAGTTTTCCTGCCAGACCATGGAACTCGCACTGAAGTCTTTTTCCAAACTTTGTACTGATTTTATTTTACTGTGCAGTAAAGCTAGTTAGTAGAGAGATCTCATTATTATTCTTTTAGTGTTTCTGCAGCGTTCCCTGAGCATCTTCTTGGTATGTAGGTGCCAAAGAAAGTCATGCAAAATAGATGGAATAAGAGATTGTACTCATCATGCCACATCCACCCACCTCTCACCTTTCCGCTCTCTGATAAGGCTCAGGCGATGCTCTTTCATTTCCACATCCAGTTTTTCTACCATCCTGTTAATGCAGTTATCCAGCACCAGAGAGCGTGTCTTTGATTTGATCTCCTGCCTGCAGATAGGGCACTCCACTTTACGTTTTGTCCACTCATTGATGCAGTAGGAGCAGAAGCTGTGTGCACAGTTCAGAGTGACCGCCTGTGGAATTCAGCAGAAGGATACTGGTCACAGCGTGCTCGCACAGGCACTGTCAAGCAAAAACCCACTGAATACAGGGAAATATTAGATGAATATTTTGTATAGGGAAAGGGACTGGAGTGCCCAAAGCCTTTAGGGCCTTCACAGGAGTCACACACAAACTACCCCCTGCCAGAGGTCAAGCCAGCATTACAGGTCAGTTAATGGAATCACTGTAAGTCACACCAAGTCAGAAACAGGAAAAAGTAATTAATTTTATGACAAGTTACCCAATTTGAAAAGGATAAATTATGGAAAACACTCAGATACTGCAAAATAGCATCTTAATATACTGAGAAACCAGAAATTAAAATTTCAGCTAGCTCTTAAGCCATTATAACAAGGCTAACACATCAGGTTTCCCATAGTAAAAAAATAATGCAATGAAACTGACCTTCTAGCAAAACATGAACAAAAATAACAGTCTACACGACAAGCATAGGCTATCACTTGCAGAATCAAATGAAAACAGGCTAATTTCTCCAAGAAAGAGTTTATCTGAACAATATAAACATCCCAGGACTTGACTGAATACCGTACCTCCCTTCCATTACTAACCTCTCCATATAGCTAAACTTTAAACAGTCCAACTCTAGTCAGCTTAAAGCAAGGTCCACTACAAAATAATTCTTCCCCAAGCAGCTGTCAGCAGCAACTCTGGGCACCAGTTCAAAAACCTACACAAGTGCTCCAAACTTATGTGCATTTTAGGATTAAGCACTTTTGTCTATGCAGATAGAGACATTAAAGCTGAATTTGCTGTCAAGCAAAGAGTCAGGGGAGACAGAATAGATCTCTGGATCAACTCTTTCCCATAAGAACTCACGGTGGGTCTGTTGGGACTGTTAAACAAGGTAAGTAAAGAAAAGGGCTTAAAATTATGTTATTAGAGCTATGGAAAGCTTCTCAAGTCTCTTTTTTACTGGCAAACGCATACAGATTTAAACATACCTCGATAAAGTGCTCAGAACAGATTGTGCACTGCAACTCATTCTCCAACACATCATTCATCTGATTCAACACCTCTTCTTTTTGGGCTCTCACCTTTTCCTTCTCCTCCTGGTGGAAAAGTACATGTTGTTGTGTATCAACAAAGAACAAGATTTTTCTCAATTGGCAGGAAGTGTGTGTGAAAGGGAAGAAAATCATACTTCAAATCTCCACATGTCAAGTGGACTGGGTATCTATCACATACCCAGATCTGTAATCGCTTTCCTCTTTGTAGTCTCAGCAGTATTGAGAATATTCCCACCCACTACAGAGAACTTGGAAGAGAGAACAGCCATTACCAAATTCCCTTCAGCCTAAAGGAACTACCAGCTGATCAATCTTTTCAGAATCTTTTTCAACCTGTTCCTAGCAAGAGTTTGGCTTTAATCAGTATTTTTTTTTTGGTGTCTGATATAAAAAGCAGAACACCCAACAGACCAAATACCTCAAATACTAAAAAAAGGAAGCAATAAAGTTTAAAACATTTACTTGCATTTAACAACCTAATAATCTTTTTGTTTGCTTGTTAAGAGTTAAATTAGGCTGATTAGGCTAAGTACCTGCTCTATCTTCTAAAAATAACAGGAAAATTCTACTAATTGAAGCTATAGTTGAAACAGCAACAGATTTCCAAAGATGACATTAAAAAAACAAAGCAATCTGTCAGTGGTGGATGATTTGATAATTTCCAAAAGTAAGACACAGGAAAGGATCTCCTTAATTATTTTCCACTCATCACTTTGTGTCAAGGCCAGGAAGAACTGTGGCTTATCTCATTCATTATTCAAATTCCATGTTGCTTCAGTCCTACAGTCCCTTATAGAACTGCTGTCACAATGCAGTTTTACTTGAATGCACTTTAACTGAAAATGAAGCACATCACTCTTCAAACACTTCTGCTTTGTCAGTGGATTTTTTTTCCTGTTATTTCTGGCTTGATTTTTAGTTTGTTTGTTTTTCAAAGAAAGGGTGCGGTGGGCCCATTTCTGTTCCAAAATGCACTGTTCAGGTGCTTTGGGCTTTCTTTTTGATTAAGAAAGTTTTAATAATAACTGTTTGACACCAATTTATAAAAAGTGCAAGGTGCCTCCTCCGCCATTGTCAGCTGCCACCTCAAAACACAGAAATTTTGCACTATAGGAGGCCAGGCAGAGCCAAGACAAATATTAAATAAACCATTCCCTCTGCTCATGCAGCATATCATGTTTCACTTATGAATAAAACTAAGAATGCAGTTATTCCTTACCTTGGTTTCTTCCAGTTCTTTATTCTTGGCTCGAATTATCTCCTCAAAATCTTTTTTATTACGATTCAGTTCTTCCATCAAAGCACGATGCTGTAAAAATACCATTCCAGAAGTTATAAGAGTACCATTCTAAGCTATCCTATTAAAGACACATGGTCATAGTCATAAGGTTCAGCACACATTTATTTCTCCTATTCTCCTCCTAGAAGAGCAACATATATAAGTTGAGGTGTTAAGGCAGTTTATCCTTAACTTAAAATTGGAATGCACTGCCAGTTATTTATGATCTTCCCAGTGCCATCACACTTTGCATTCCCTCTTCCAGGTTATTCTTTCACTTCATTTAGGTTTTTCAGTCACCTAAGGCCAAGTCCTTGTCTTCTACCAAGATGCCACAACACTTGGAAAGATTTAAATATCCAAGTTACACAGTTAGACCAAACCTAGACTCATAATCACTTGCCTCTTGCAGGACCTGGGCCAGCTGCTCCTTCAGATTCTCTTCCCCTTGTTGACACTTTTCTCCCTGGGTGGGGTAAGAAGTGGATAAAAAAAGACTTGAAGAATATAAGAGACAGAAAATTACTACTCTGCACACTCTCTTTAGAGGATATGCTTAAAGAAACAACACTGATTTTCAACAAACGGTGAGATGTTCCACTCTAGGGTTACATGTGTACAACAGAAATCAGAGCTGTCATTTACTGTGATGAGTTAAAATGGATATATCATTTACAGCTCCATATTTGGAATACCTCCACATTATTCTAGGTCAAAAGGCATCAGCATATTCATAGAAGCAAAGACAGCAATTCTGTCTTTGAGTACATTCAAAGACTTCAGAGATACCTAAAGCTCCAGGTAAATATCCCATTGTTTCTAAGGACACAACTCCAAACTTTCTGTACCTCTAATACTGGTATCTTGCCTTTAGAGCAGACTTTAAGGAAGTAACTAATAAATTATTAGACTCACTCCAAGATGAATCCTCACTTTCTTTAAACCAGATTTTGAGCAGTCTCAAGTTCAAACAGATTTCGGTCTGTTTCCGAAAAAGCAACTTATCACATATACTTACTGCTTAAAGTACTTATAGATTGCAAGAGAGGGTTTTTTGAAAGTAGGAAAATAAACTCCTTCCCTCCAGGGATTAAGGCATGCAGTATTTAATTGACTGTAAAGACAGTGCACTTGCCATGCAAACTGGGCTTTATTTCAGCCATATACTGAGAGAAATTTACACTTAAAGTGATTACTTTTCAACTTGTCCTCTCTATAAGCAAGAGAGATCAGGCAATGACTTTCTTTTTTTTAATTTAAAAACATGCTTCTTTGCCAACTGAAATGCTTTATTTTCCACCTTTTTCTGAATTCCCCATGCAGCCAAATCTCTTCTGTCTCTGCCCTTTCTTTTGGTACGTGCACTGTGATACATGCTAAGTTAAATACTTCCATGAAAACTTTAGTAGGGGTAAATCACACAAGCACTATTTTTGTTACTGTGTAGTTCAAGAGCTATTTTGGATCAATGCCTTATACGGGGCATTCCATCAAAGTGAAGACAGAAATCAAAATTATTGCCACCACTATACCTCTAGCTTCTGCTGCTCTTTACAGAATGTCCTCTCCAGCTCTTCCACCTGCTGCTGCTGATGCTCTTGTTCCATGCAGAGTTGGTTCTGCAACTCCTGCAGCTCCTGTTCCATTACTAGGATCTCCTTCTGATCACACTTCCTGTGCTTCTGCTTGACATTTAGAACTGCAGTCTGCTTCTCCTGCACTTTGACCTTTAATTTCATTGTATCTTCTAGAGATTTCCTCAGCTTTTTCAAGCCAGTCCATGACTCTACAAGACCAGAGCCTTTCTGGTCCTTCTGGGGGACAGTCACAGCTTTGGAGTGAACAGGGCTACCATGCACTGGACCACTATCCCCCTCACTGGGTCCAGGAGAAGGCAGCTTGACATCCATCTTCTCTGTTAGCCGTTTGGCCTCTTCTGCCTGTCCCCATGATTTATCTAAAGATTCATTGCCACAGGACATTCTGTCTCTTTTACATCTGGAGTTTGAAGGGCCTTCTGATTCACATGTCTCCAATTCCTCCAGACTAAATTTACGTTTAGGTCTTGAACTCTTAGCTTTCTCCAGGTCACTTCTTTGGGCTAAAAAGGGCCTAATTTTCTCCCATTCATCTTTAATTACTTCATACTCATATTCAGCAGTCTCTCTGTTTTCCAAAGGCACTCCCAACTCGATACGGTCTCCTTCAGCAATAGGATAGACTTTTGATGGATCCAGGCGCTGTTTATTAAGCCAAACTCCATTTAGACTCTACCAATAAACACAGAACCACCAAAATTTAATATGTAGTTACAGCATCCTCTGAAAGTTATTTCTGGCAACTGTAAATAAACACAGCCAACCTCTTCAGTACTTCAACCAGAACAAGCCACCTCTTCAAATAAACCTTGTAATATCCAGTTCATTGGCTCAGTGTTGCATTTATTACAGTTACTGCACTGTATTATTTACTGCACATTATTCTTGCATTACAGATTTTGTGTACAAGCACCAAGAACAACATTCTGACATATATGCTTGTGCAGAAGGGAAACACTGAACTCTGAGGGGAAAAACCTGCATAAAAGCTTCAGAAATAAGAACTAAATAATAAAAAGGCTCCACAATAGATCATTGTCAGGAACACAGAATACTACAGTAATTATTTCTGACAATTAATATTACCTGAAATTCCAGAAAAAAAATAGGAAATAAAATGAAGCATTGGCTATACTCCTTGAAGAAAACAAAGTTTTTCATAAATACAAGGAGACTGTAAAGAAGAAAAATGTTCTTCTAGAGATAATGTTCAAAGCACAAAAAAGGTTTCAAAATTAGCTCAAGAAATAGTTTTCAAAAACAGCAAAACTGGTCTGTGCTCCGGATGAACTGCAGAAACACTAGGAACTGACATATCTCAATGAGATACAATGAAACAAGCTGACCAACTGGTCAACAGTGGAAACAAACAGGAAGTGTTAATAGTTAATCTACGGTAGATGTTTCCTATCAGGCACTAACATTAGGTTTTCAAGTTTATACATATACTACAAGAGGGTTTTGTTTAAGAGCAGTGTCATTTTAATAGTAGCCACTCCATTCCTTTCTGACTAATCTGCTGTCAACCCAAACATCCTTCAAATCTGCAAGACGTGTTGAACATTTTTGTTCTACCAGTGCTGTTTTAAAGCAAATTATTTATTTACTGTTTTCAGACCAAATGAGAAAGTGGAGAGATCATGATATAAAAAACAGATTACTGAAGTCAAAGTGAGACCTAGTTGAGGACTCTGACATCAATATTTTATCGTAATCACCTGACAAGAACTTTCAGGAGAAACTCATTTGAACAAAACATGAAGCATAGTTTTTCTAACACTAGATTCTTGTTGAAGTTGATTATAATTAAAGCAATTGTGTCACTACAGTAAGGAGTTGAACTTTATCTTTTCATTAGCACCACAAGAATGTTATCCTTTTGAAAGGATAAAATCCTACGTCAAAATTCATATAGGATATTTTTTAAGAAAGCAACACCAAACAGGTACACAGACTGCAAAGTGCCCTTGGCCAGGCTGGTCTGAAAAATGCTAAACCAAGAGGTGGATCGACATAAAGAAAGTAATCCAGTTTACATCCCTACTGCAGCAGACAAGTTTCCTGCTGGAAGTGCTCAACAGGCAAGACACATTCCCATGGACCTTCTATCACACTTATGCTATATCACAGCCCATACATTGCTAGATCCAAAACAATGGATTCTGTTCAATGAATCTAAGAGTGCAAGGTCTTCAACTGGTCTCTGTACCTTGTTATCCTTGACAGTCCACTGCCCTTCTGCATTCTGCTGGAAGACACAGTGCTTACGAGAGATCATCAAGGGACAAGTTTTTGACACCAGCTGGTACGTGATATCCAATCCTCGGCCAATAGTCACCTAAAAATAAAGTAGTGTAGTTACTGCAATCAGTAATGACATGGTAAATTCAGTTTATGGCATTTCAATTTAAGTACAGCAAAACTCTAGATCAACATCTTATGGTTATTCAAAAAGTTTGGCATAATATGATTTTTTTTTCATTTAAATTTAAGAGTATATAGAAAATGGAAGCTTACAAAAAGTATTATCTTTGTCTCCCACTGAGGAAATTTTGATTTCTCTCAGGCGCATTACAACCTTGGTTTCATGGAAATCTTCCTCAGCAGCAAACCATCTGTGTCCCACCTCAGTCATTACCTAACCACACACCATTTCTTCAAACTAGCACTATTGTGTGTGGGTCTCAAGATTACTTCCTACCCTCTTTTTTGCTAGTTGCATCTGTTCAACCATTTGTGAACAGGAAAGATACAGGAAAAATATAGTCCAGAAAACTGCCATCAAAAAAAGCGCACACTCAACATTGCCCTAAATACACAATATTTTTGTAAATCACACCATCGATCTTATGGCTCAGAATCTAAGCTACATGCAGCTCATAACCAGTAGTAAAAGTGATCCAAGTAACTGAATTAGACTCTAATAGTATCTTCTGGAAGAAGGGACATAATTTATTTCTACTACTGCACAGTATCTTATTAAATCTCATCTAATTTCAGATTGCCATTTAAAGCACATCCCTGCTCTCCCTCCCTCTGCTGCCTCCTCTGCACACTTCTCTTAATTCATGTGTGCACTGCATTACCTGAGCAGTTCTCACCTTGAGTTTAGAGCAAGAACTCAGACCCCCATGTCATAACCAAAGGCAAGGAAGCAAACTAAGATGACAAAAGCAAGTGCAACCATGTTAGTGCCTACCTCTTAAATGTTTCATATAGTTTTCTGTCAGCAAGGATTGCATATGTAAGAGGTACAGGGACTCGAATGGATAAAGACTCCCTTCTTCATGAGGATTCAAACATAAAATCAGCTTTGCATTTGTCCCTGCAGTGGTATCCTCAGGGCCCAGACAGACACATCCGCAGGACCTCACATACCAATATGAGTGAGAGCAAGCAGGGCCAGTCACAAAACTGCCACTTGACCAAGTTCATTTAGCAAACAGGTCCAAGATGTTACCACTCACCTGCTGGAGTTCCGTGCTGCTCACAGCAGTACTGGCAAATCACATCCCATCCCCACATATCAGCTGTGTCCTTTGGCACCAAAGTGGTCACAGCACCAAGCCCGACAATGTTCAAGAAGTGTTTGGACAACACTCTCAGGCATGGGGTGTGATTCTTAGGGCTGTCTCGTGCAGAGTCAGGAGCTGGACACAATGATACCTGTGGGTCCCTACCAACTCAGAATATTCTATGATTATGATTTGAATCTCCAGCAAAAGCAGTTTGTGCTCTGTGGCCTGACACACCTACAGCACCAGAATGCCATCAGCCTCCCTGTTGCGAATGACAACCACTGTGCAGACAATCAGAGCAGTAACATCCCAAACTGGATTCCCTGCACAATTATCAGCACTCTGGCTACAAGCTGGGCTACCTCCAGTCCTTCACCGAGGAGATCTGCACATCTCAGGGCTTCAAATCCATGACGGGAGAGTAACAAAAGCATACGTTTGGACGGATGCCTTTTGCAGTGTGTGAGCACAAGGCCTTGGCCACAGCATCAGCCACACCATCTGATTTTGACCACCAAAACATTAATCCTTTTACACTGCCCCAACGTCATCACTCATCTTTGCCTGCTGGGTTTTAGGGAAGAGTACCAGGGCCCATTTTTCAATTAAAAAAAACACGATCACTAAGAAAACGGCTATTCCTGTACCGCACCAAAACATAACCAAAACAATTTAAACGTAACCTCGTTTACACCTGAATACTTTAATCCTTAGGTACTGTTAACCTCGGCAAAGCATCACCTTGGTAATTAGGCTAGGGACTCCCTTCGTCCTCACTTACGTTACCATCACACGCACAACTCTATCTAAATACGCCAGAAGAATTTAAAGATATGAACAAGCGAAGGCTTGGCCAAGGCGACTCCAGCGCCTGGGTCCGCCCTCCCCGCCCTCGGGCGTTACCGGGGCTGAACGGCGCCCGCTCGGGCGGCCCGTCGGGGAGGCCGGGCGAGCGCTGGGGCGGCCGGGCGGCCCCCCCGAACGGCCCCGAGCGGAGGCAGCTCCTTAAGCGGGACGAGGCGGTGCTTTTTCCTCCTGGGAAGCGCTGTAAGAAACCACGAGACCCCACCAAACTGCGCCCCGAGAGCCGTGCCCGCCCACCCGCCCGCTCCGAGGGGCCGGAGCCCGGCGCGGCTCACCTGCGTGCCGGCCTCCAGCAGGAGCCAGTCGCCGCTGGCGCCGACTCGGCGGAGGCACCAGGCCACGCACGGCACCCCGCGCACCGCCATGACGCCCGCCCGCCGCCACCGGCGGGAGCGATCGCTGCGGCTGCGGCGGGAACGGGTCGGGATGGGATGGGATGGGATGGGACGGGATGGCCACCCCGACCGAGCCCGGGGCTGTGACCGGAGCCCGCGCGTGCGCCGCAGGAGCCGCGGGGACGGACGCGCGGCGCTCTCCCACTGTCCCGCGGAGCTTCCCCGCAGTCCCGCCGCGCTCCTCCGCGTCCCGCCTCCCCCTCGCGCCGCCCCTTCCGGCCGCCCCGGCGCCGCCATCCGCCGTGCGGCACCATGGCTGCGGCCGCCCGGCTGCGGCGGCGGCTGCTGCTGGAGGTGCCGTGGCGCTGGCGCTGCAGCCCCCGCCGCGGCGGTGCCGCCTGCCCGTCGGCGGGGCAGATCCGCGCCGCCTTCCTGCGCTTTTTCGAGGAGCGCCACGGCCACCGCCGCCTGCCCTCGGCCCCCGTGCGGCCCCGCGGCGACCCAAGCCTCCTGTTCGTCAACGCGGGCATGAACCAGGTGCTCTCCCCGCTCCCGCACCTTCCCTCCTCCGGCTCACCGGCGCTGCCGTCTCAGAGGAGCGCGGCCCGGCTTGGGGTGTCCCCTAGCACGGAGGTGTCCGGCGTGGCTTTGGGCTGCCCGCGCCGCCGCCCCCCCGGACGCCTCTCGTAGTGCCGTAGTGCTGTGCGTGTCTCCCTCGCTGGCGATAGTTAAGAACCATGTGAACACAATCCTGTGCCGTGCGTTCTAGAACGAACTTGCTTAAGCAGGGAGCTTGAACCAGCTGACCCACCGTGGTCCCTTCCAGCCTGACCCGTTCTGTGTATCAGGAGCCCCCAGGCGCAGGCCCCTGCGCTGGGTAGCATCTGTCCCCAGCGGGTGTCTCTCATTTCCAGTTCAAGCCCATTTTCCTGGGCACGGTGCACCCCCGGAGCGAGCTGGCCCAGCACCGGCGCGTGGTGAACAGCCAAAAGTGTGTGCGTGCGGGAGGGAAGCACAACGATCTGGAGGATGTGGGCCGTGATACTTACCATCACACGTTCTTCGAGATGCTGGGGAACTGGTCCTTTGGGGATTACTTTAAGGTGAGGTGATGGGAGTGAAGCCTTTCTGGGGAAAACATATCCTGCCTTTCGGAGCTGTGCTGTAGTGCCATGGGACTGTGTGCAGAAGGCGTTTTGGTAAGATCCAGATTAATTCCTGGGAGCTCTGTGGCCTGGAACAGAGTTGGTCAGCTCATTGGTTCTGTTGCTGAATAAGTCCTGCAGACTCTCAAAGCTCTCAGCCTGCCAAAGCTGTGACCAACATGTAAAAATCAAAGTTTTCTGTGAGAATACCAGTGTTGACTGCTTAATATGGTGAAAATATGGTGAAAAATACCAGTTCTTTTGATGCTAATTACTAGAAAGTTTGAAAAGGGAAGAAGAATAAAGGATGTTAAGTTTTTTAGGTGACAAATACATTTTTTCTTTGGAAAGAAAATAATCTATACAACTCTGCCAGTAGATGCACACCATGCTGAAGGTCTCACAACACTTTAGGAATGTCAGTTTTCCACTGGCAGCAGTGAGCTGTCTCACTCTCATGACCTTCATCCTGCTCTTTGCAATACACCTGAAAATTAGAAAGGGAGAGAAGCAGTTGAAATTAACTTCTTTGTTGTTTGACTCCCATTCTAAAGACCCTTCCTGAATTACTGTGCTTCATTTATGTTCCCTACCTGCTCAGGAGGAGGCATGTAGCATGGCCTGGGAGCTCCTGACAGAGGTCTATGAGATCCCCAGAGATCGTCTCTACGTCACCTACTTTGGTGGAGACCCCTCGCTGGGGCTGAGCGCAGATGAGGAGTGCAGGGATGTGTGGCTCCGCCTGGGGTAAGTGTGTTACAGAAGAGGTTCTGAGCAGCAGGTGCTGACATTTCACTTTCCATAGTTTCACATTTGCTCTTTAGTTGATCAGCTGTAGGGGCCACAGAGTGTGTTTTGAACCCATTTTGTTTCTGGTTTCTTTGGGCTGTTAAAACTCATCTGGGCTCTGAGCTCACTGGGTCTCTTGAAGTTTTGGTTCATCCTCAGACAGTGTCAGTGGGGGTGGGTATGTGCCTACAACTGGCTGGCCTGGAAGAAGTATGCACAGGCTCTCCAATCCTTTGCTTCCTCTCCATCGTGAGAGTACGTTCTCTGAAAGCAAGCAATGAGTGAGAGGGTGCAGCCATTGCAGAGAGCACTGCTGTGCTTTGGGAGCTTGTTCCAGCTGTATGTAGGCTTTGAAGCCAAGGCAGCCAGCTCTGTGCCACTGATGGTGTTCAGGTCTTGTCTCTTCTCCAAGAGCAAGGTGCTCCACAGACCCGGTGGACAGCCTATCTTGGTCATCAGGGGCCAGGCTGTATTTGCCCATCATTCTGGGCTGAGACGAGGGTCCTGTATGCTTTGGCTCGCTTAATCTTGCTAAGGAGAGTAATTCTGTGTGAACAGAAGGAAGCAGAGGAATTCTGATGTCTTTGCTTATTGAATCTGTAGTAGGAAGAAAGGATTCCTTTCTTCCAGCTTTCTCTGTGATCTAGGCTGCTGTGTGGTTTGTGTGTATGCCTCGGCACTGCCATCTCTGTTATTTGCCTTTCCAGGGTTCCTGCCAGTCACGTGCTTCCTTTCCCCTTGAAGGATAACTTCTGGGAGATGGGGGACACGGGTCCCTGCGGTCCCTGCACAGAGATCCACTATGACCACGTGGGTGGTGGCAGAAATGCTGCAGCACTGGTGAACCAGGGCAGTCCCGATGTAGTGGAGATCTGGAACTTGGTTTTCATGCAGTACAGCAGGTACCAAGCATCTCATCTGAACTCCAGAGCCTTCCCCTCTAGCCTGACTCCAAAATCATATGTATATTCTCAGACTTACCGCTATTTTCCAGAAGGTGGCAAGAGAGAAGCTATGGAGATTTGTCCAGCATACCTCTTGGGCCCCTTTGCTTTATTTTCCTGTCATCTTCTTCAACCTTCACTGCCTATTCTCCCTTAATTATTATCTCCTTTCAACCTTCACTCCCTTATTCTCCCTGCTGCATTCCAGAGATCTCTTGAGATCTGCAGCAGCCTGGAGGAGGAGGAGGAGGAGGCCTTTTTCCTTACATTGCAGCCTGTCCTGACTTTATGATGGTCAGATCCTGGCTGCCTGACAGGGCCAAGGCAGGCTGCTGTCACTCTTGTCTCTGAGCTTCCTTATGCTGGGTCACCCACTGTTTCCATCCCCTGTCACTTCCCCCATTCTCTTTGGTTCACCTGTTCCTTATTTTTGCCCATGAACTGATGTTTGCTTCTCTTTTGCCTTTTATTTTTCCTGCCTGGCTGACAGAGAGGTGGAGGGGAATCTCCTTCCCTTGCCGCAGCACCATGTGGATACAGGAATGGGTCTGGAAAGGCTGGTGACAGTTCTGCAGAACAAACGTTCCAACTATGACACAGATCTCTTCACTCCCATCTTGGATGCCATTCACAAGGTGATGGTGCTTCTGCTCAGAGTCACAGCTCAACAAAAGCTCTTTGAACACAGACTGCTTGCTGGGTAACATAGTATAGCCTTCTCTGAGCAGTTACTGAGCAGTATCTTGAGACAGGAGGTTATGTCCTGCCAGGTCCAATGCAGTGTTCTATAAAAAAGGGAGGGTTCCGAGTTGGAAATCCGCTGGAGTATCAGCACTGCTGATTCATTTTTCCTTCACAGTGTCTTAAGTTTCTCAGTGCCAGGGCATTGGCTGACCTGTGTTAAGTACAGAAGTCTTGGTCTGTAGTGCTGTGGAAGGATTTAATGAGTACATCTTCAGTGCACGAGGTTCAGAGGTAGTTGAAAAACATGATGTCAGGCGTAGCTGGCTGCCTCTTGCATTGAAACTTCTTCTGCAGCCATTACTTTCTGCTGACTTGTCTCCCTACTTTCTCTTTTAGGGCTGCAGGGCACCCAGATACCAAGGTTTGGTTGGGAATGCTGATGCTGGGCGTGTGAACATGGCCTACCGCGTGGTGGCAGATCACGTGCGTGCCCTGTGCGTGTGCATTGCTGATGGCATCTACCCAGGCTTCTCTGGAGCAGAGTAAGGACATAAGGAAATGGCATGGGGTGGAGGAAGTTAGGTCTAGAAAGGAATATAAACAGCCAGGGAAGAAGTTCTGGTGTGGGCACTCAGATAGGGAGTGCATGAACTTTTGAGAGACGGGAAGGGTGCCAATCTGCAGATTTCCCCTTGGATGGGTGTCGAGTGTTGGGAGCACCTGGCCTGTGCTGATGAATCAGACCAGATGAGCTGGGGGATGCTGGATGTGGCAGTTGGGCAGGGATGCTCACAAGGCTGCCTGAGGAATCCTGCTCTGTTTTCAGACTGGTGCTGCGTCGGATCCTGCGCAGGGCTGTACGCTTTTGCTCTGAAGTTCTACAGGCTCCACCTGGGCTCCTGGCCTCCCTGGTGCCTACCGTAGTGGAGGTGCTGGTGAGTAAAACTGCTGTCTTGGGGGGAAAAAGGTCATCACACATCCTATTCGACCCCATGTCTGTTTTCTGCACGCTGTTGGGAGTCAGTCTTGGATGGGAAGGAGCTCCAAGGCGGTGTACCTGATGCTATGCATTCCAGCATTAAAAACCTCTTGTCCTCATATCACTTGTGATGGGAGGGAGGGGGCCTAGTGTCATTAATGGTACAGTCAGCACAAGCATGTATAAGTGTATGCAAGTAACCTCTGTAATGTTTGTGACATGCTGCAAGATCCCCTGAGGAAGATGCTGAGGATGTTATCACTAACTGAGGCTCACTTCCACAGGGAGATGCTTATCCAGAGTTGACAAGGAATGCCAACCAGGTGAGCAATGTGGAATCCCCTTGTCTCATTATCTTTGTGAGGCACTGCTCTGAAACCCAGAAATCAGCCCGCCCTTGTGACTCAGCTGGAGGAGTTTGCGTAGCCTCCTCCACAGCCACGTTCTCGTGGGTGGACTGAGAAGTTCTGGGCACAAGTATCTGTGGCAGATTTCCATATGGTCCACTAGGTCCTTACCAGGGACTGCATGTGCTGTGTAAGGCGGCTGTTGCTCTAAAAAAGCTACAGTAGCTTTTTTGGTTGAGTGCAAGTACAGCCTGTCCTCGCCCGGGTACCCTTTGTCTAAAGTGGAGCGATGATTTAAGGCTAGTCTCAGCTTGCTTCCACTGACAGCAACTTCTCTGGCTGTTCCAGACATAAATTGTAATTGGGTCACAGATATGAATGCCCATTAGAGAACATTTGTCAGCCTAAAGCTTTCCCCACGTGGATGGTCAATATTTCTTTGACAGGAATGGTGACAGGAGACACAATGACTTTGGCACTGTTCAATAATGCATCAGAGCCATGTTGTGATGGATACGTGCAGAACAAAAAGGCTGATTGATATGCTTTGAGCTGACTGAGCAGGGCTGAGCTGAGCTGAGCTGAGCTGGGGAACTCCCTGAAATGTGGGTAACCCTTCTGATCCTTGGGCAGATCAAGGATATCATCAATGAGAACGAGGCCGCATTTCTGTCCTCCCTGGAGCGTGGGAGGAGCATCATCGAGCGGACAATACAGCAGATGGAGCCTTCCACAAATTTCCCAGGTGAGTGTCCCTCCTCTGACAAGCTGCACTTAGAGGCAGTTTGCTCCAGGTCCTCACAAGCATTGCAGTCAAAACTGGTGGATGTGTGCCTCCCCTACATTTTCTGTGACTGTCTAGCCCCAGACAGAGTAGCAAATGTTCTTTTCTCCAGACTGCAGTTGTTTTCTACTACTTTGTCCTCACAACAAACTAGGTACTAGGCAAGTTACAAACATTCCCTTGCTGTTTTATTGACTGATCAATGAAGTCATTGTAGGACACAGTTGAGAGAAGTAGCACAGGACCCAACCAATGCAGCTGCCTGTGTAGATGTGTTGCACTGAATTTTAGCAGGAAGGGGGTTGTGGAGCATTATTAATACTCAGTCCCATGCAAGAAGAACTCCAAGGCTTCTCTTCCCCATTAACTGTGCAGTTGCACGCAGTACAGGTGGATACAGTTACCAAAGCACACACTAGATTGGTCCCATCCAGACAAATCTTGAGATGCCTTTGCTTTCTGTGTTCTCACAGAGTTCTTGACCTTCTTTTTGTCTTACAGCTGAAGTAGCCTGGTCTCTCTATGGGAGTTTGGGATTCCCTCTGGATCTAATTGACTTGATGCTTGAAGAGAAGGGAATCAGTTTGGATTCAGCTGCTTTTAATGAACTTGTTCTGGAAGATGCAAAGGTAAGAGGGAGACCTGCCTTGTCAGAATAATTCAAAGCATTACCTGTCTCCTGTGAATGTGGAAGCAGGATCCCTTTCACTGCTGAGGCTCTTCAGAGCACCACAGGGCTACACGCCGCCTTCTTCCCGAAGGGGAAGTGAGTCTGAAATAGCATGTCATCACAATCCCCTTGTTTCTGAATGTGGAACTGAAGTGTTGGTGATTTTTCTTCAGGTATTTTAGGATGCTGGAGTGAAGAGTATGAAATATTTATATAGGTTAGGACAGTCCTCTGTTAGTCATGTAGTCTAACTTCTCACGCAAAGTAGAACCAGCTTAGACAGCTGAAGCAGCAAATTATTTATGAAGAGTTTACAAAATCTCCATGATCTCTGTAGTGCTGAAATAATTGCACTGCCCACCCACCACCACCACTCCCTAGTGCAGTAACTGGTTTGAGGCCTTGCTCTCCTGAGCTTTAATGGCCTGGAAGCTTCACAGCCACACAGCAAGCTGTGCCAGGAGAGATGTGTTAACAGTTGGTATGGGCTGGCTCAAGGCTAGCACAGAGTGGTATTCAGTGCTTGTGAGGTTTGAAGGGATGGGGTTAGTTAGCAGTAGCCTACGTCAGCCTGGATCTGAACTGGCCTTTTCCATGGAAGTGGAAGAAGCCATTCCTAACCTTACAGCTCCAGTTACCTGTTTGCTTGCCCCCAGGGATCTCCCATCTAACTGTGCCTTTGCTCTGCTGCAGCGGAAGGCTGGTGGCCCACAGGCAGGACAGCAAGGGAACACAAGCACCCACCTGGATGTGCACTCGCTGGCTTGGCTGCAGGGCAGCAAGGTGCCTGCTACGGATGACTCTCCAAAGTACGCCTACACGCTGGGGCAGCACGGGCAGTACGGTGAGTGCCTGGCCCTCCTGCACAGCAAGCTCTGCTGGAGTCCCTCACATGGCTGCTTTTGCTGCCTAACCCCATGCGTGCACAACGTGTACTTCATTTGTTTCACCACTGCACCCAGTGGTGGTCCAAACCTGTCCACCTTGCTGCCACATCTCTTCCCTACCCCTGTCCCTAATCCCAAACAGAGTGCTTGTCTTAGCGCTGTCGGTATGTCCCTAGGAAGGCTCTGGGCTGGTGACAAGGCTCAGCTCTGGGTTGGCACCACTGTAGTGGTGAAACATGGACTGTTGATTTCTTCTAGAGATAAGTCTGTCTCCAACAATTAGGTTTCTGGGTGTGTGCTCGGGAGAAAGGATGATTACGCAAGGGTTTTAGGTGGTTGTGCGGAGCCGTGCCCTCGCTGTTTCCTGGCAGACCGCTAGGTGCCAGCGCAGGCTTTTCGTCACCAAGGGTGACTGAGGCTGCTAGTGCTCTACCGAAGGCATGAAGATAAGCCTCAGGGAGCAAGAGGTGGTGTGGCTGTCGCAGACAATTAGAGAAGGCTGTGTACAGCCAACTCCTTTTACCCAGTGTGCTGGCTGCTACCCACACTAAGCAGAAAGGGAGGCAATCCAAGCTATGTATACTACAGCAAGAGCACAACAGAGGAAAAAAACCTAGCAGTGACATTGGCTCAAATCCCCAAACTAGAGCTGTTCCACCTTCTCAGCTTCTGAATTATGGAATAATTTGGGTTGAAGGGGGTCTCTGGATGTCCAATTTCTTGTTAAAAGCAACATCAATTTCACAGTTGGATCACATTACTCAGAGCTTTGTCCATTTAAGTTTTCAGTATCTTCAGGGACAAAAATCTCACAGCCTATCTGTTCCCTGTTCTTTGTCACTCTTAGTGTGTAAAGGTTTTTTTCTGTATGTACAGCCAGAATTTCCTGTACTTTAGATGTAGTCTCCCAAATGCTAAATAGGGATGAATAACCTCTTTCTTTGACTGCTGGCTATGTTTGTGTTCATACAGCTCAGCAGGCAGGCAGCCTTCCTTGCTGCAAGGGCACCCTGCTGGCTTGTGTTCAGCTTGCTCCCAAGAATCTAAGATTTCTGTCAGTTTGTTTCTGTAGACTGCTCAGATGCCTTCAAAAACCAGTCCAGTTCTTCAATGTATCAGCCAGTCCCTGCCAATTAAGTGGGATATGGGTAGATCCCATTTTGTCATGGATAGTCATTAATGAAGATGTTAAGTGGTGTTGTCCCTTATATCAGCCACCTAGTAGCTCTGCTAGTAGCTGAATATCAGTTGAACATTGAACTACTGAGCAATTCTTGCTGGGGCCCCTGTGCTCAGACAATTGCACACCCACCTGATGGTCCATAGTGCCCAAATCTGGGTTCAAGGAGCCTACAGGAAAGCATGTTAGAAAATTGCTGCACCCAGGAACGTGACATTGCTGCTATCCCCTATCCACAGCATCTTCATAAGAGTCAGTCAGGTTTGCCAGGCTTACGGTGCAGCAAGATGCAGATGTGTCTGTGCCACATTTTCTTCTGCCAGGCTCGTGTGGAGCTGGGTTGGGTGTCCCTGCCTGCTTAGCTGCTACTCTGCAGTTCTGTCATTAGTAGTGTGAGGGGTGACTTAGTTCCAGTCCTTTGTCCCTTCTGCCAGTAGCTGTTCCTCTCCCACCAAGGCAAAGTGCCAGCTTTCAGTATAGCCCAGGTGTTGGCAGGATTGGCACAGGGAAGTGATCCCTCCTTTCCTGTTGCAGTCTGACAGGCTGTATGCACTAACTGCTGCTGTCTTCTTCCCCCTGACAGAGTTCAGCCCATGCCAGGCCACTGTCCTGATGCTGTACAGAGATCAGTCTCTCCATAAGGAGGTTGGGGCAGGGCAGCGCTGTGGTGTCATCTTGGACAGGACTAACTTCTATGCAGAGCAGGGAGGGCAAGACTCTGACCAAGGCTACATGATACGTTTAGGACAGCAGGTAAGACCCTTTGCTGCCTAACCCAAGGCTGCCGTGGGTTCTGAGGCCAGGCAGAATTCTCCAAGTGATTGGAGTTGTTCTGCTGTGTTAATTTGCAAGCTGCTGACTCTTGACGGTTCCCTTGGCATAGCATCAGAGTTGGTGGGGTAAGGCAGAATCAGCAGTAACTTCACAAGGGCATTCTTGCTGCTCTGGTTGTCTCTCACGGCCCTTTGCAGTTTTATCTTGCTGAGGAAGACTAAAGTCTTCTCAGGTCTTCCTTCAGTGTGCTGTGTTCTTGCCAGCTGGGGTTGTAATGCTGAGAGAAGGCAAACATTGATCAGAGAGTCTGGGAACTGAGTGACTTCTCTCTGGTCAGTCCTGGACAGCTGCAAGTGCTGTCCAGCCTGAGACCCAGTGCAAAAACTCTTATTCCTCCCAAGAGCATCAGGGAGGACCTCCACTTCTGCACCATGTTCCTTCAGCCTTGCCAAAGGGAGAGCTTTGACCATGTCCTGGGAAGTTACACAGGGTGCAGCCTTTTCTCCTTTCCTCATTTCCTGGTCTTGATAATCATCCTTGGGCCTTTTTAGCCTTGCAGAGGGTTAGAGTGCCTTGCTCAGCACTTCTCCCCAAGCTATAGTGGTGGTCCAGTTTTGTTGCCATCCCAGTGAGGCAGAAATGGTACCTTGGATGCCAGAGACATGCCTTGGGAGATGCTGTTCATTTTCGCACGGATGAGCATAGTTAAGAAAATTTGTCTGCCTGGATGGTGTTACTGCCCCTCCACTGCAAGCTGGCAGCCCCAGCATACTGTGTAGCGAGTGGCTGGGTACAGGTGAGGTCTGAGACACCTTGGTTATGTTTGCAGTAAGCTTCTCTCTGCTTTTCCCACCCCATCCCTGTCTTTTAGGAATTGGTGGGAATTGTGTTTGCCAGTAGGGTCGAGCAGGTACAGAGCATAGATATTTGGATCTTCCCTGTGTCCTAACTCATTTTTCTGTCTCTTTGCTCAGGATGTACTCTTCCCTGTAGAGTCAGTTCATCTCTGTGGTGGCTACGTGATCCATGAGGTCACTGCTGTGGAAACCCTGCGTGCTGGCGACCAAGTGCAGCTCTTTGTGGATGAGGTGATAACTTAGTGCTCTTAACCTTTCCTTATGATGTCCTGAGTAATCCGGGCACAGCAGATCTTTGTCCCTTGTATTCTTGAGACTGTTCTTTATCACAGTGTGCAGTGGGAAGGAGATATCACAACTGACTCTGTAATCATTGTTCTGTCCAAAAGTATCCAGTTTACCCTTTACTGCTTTACAAAGATGATCCTGTGGAAAAAGGAGTTAGATCTGCCCTGTCACATAACTCATCTGACAGCTGTACTACCCGTTTTTTTTACTCCATCTTCTCCTATCCCTCATAGGAGGGGATAGGAACCTTTTCCATATCTCTTCGTGCCATCCCTTGCTCCCCTGAGCTGAGGAGAGCCAGCACTCCCTGCTAAGTGGTGTATGCTTTCAGGCGCAGCGCCTGGCCTGCATGAGGAACCACACTGCCACCCACCTGCTGAACTTCGCGCTCCGGCGTGTCCTGGGTGACGGCACCGAGCAGCGGGGCTCCCACGTGACAGCAGAGCGGCTGCGCTTCGACTTTGACACCAAGGTGACTCTGAAATCCAGTCCCCTACTCCTCAGCAGTACCAGCATTCCAGTACAGCTCCTCCCTCCAGGCATTTTCCCCCTCTCCCCATAATCACTCCTTCAGAGACAAGTCACATTTTATCTGAGCAATGAAGCTTGGTCCTCTGGACGTGACTGTCCATTTGACGTGACCCTGAGCAGGGCTTGCCATGGGGACAAATGGGGGTCAGAAGGGAAAGGACTTAGCAAGGCCAGTTGTCATGGGACTGACACAAAATAGTGTAAAGGAGTCTCTGAGAGATGGTGCTTGACTGTGGCACGCATCTCCTGCTAAACTGTACTGGACATGCAGGTGAGAGTATTTGTGGAGCTTTGGGTCAGGCTGAGTGCTGGCCCTGGTAACCTGTCACTCATTCTGGTATCTCTTTTGAAGACTTTGGCTGATGCTCTTGTATCAAAAATCCTTATCTCTCATGGGAGGAGAAGGTGGGAGGGCCGTGATGTTCACAGTTCTCTTTTACAAGCAGAGAAGATGAAATGCAGGGAAAGACTGGTATGCCCAAGCTGAGTCATCTGGTGGCTGTGCCACAGATCTCCCTCCTTCGTTCTGTACCTCTCAGGAGGCTTCTCCTGAGCATGGCTGATTTGCTTCCTCAGGGCCATGTGACTGTGGAGCAGCTGCAGCAAGTGGAGCAAGTGGTCCAGAACCTGATCCAAAAAAATGAGGTGGTGCATATGGCTGAAGTCCCCCTCACACTGGCAAGAAGAGTTCAGGGACTCCGTGCCGTGGATGAGGTATGACAGGATGGCAGCACACATCTTCATGAGCCTCCTTCTTCAGCAGGAATCGTCTGGGATACGAGATGTTGTCACAACATCTTTCTTCAAGGGAATTTTTACCCAAAACTCAGATGAGAAAATAGGACAGAGATGAGGTCGCAGGATACTGTTGTAAAACGTGGAGACTGGTGATGCACAGGCTTTCTGTTCATGCCTGTGGACCAAGAGCCTGTCATGTCACCAATTTTGTCACAAATTGTTTCTTTCTCCCACTGTGGCTGGCTGTGGGGGAGAAGTAGTGCCACCCCTGACTCAGGAGCTCCTCTAGAATAGGGGAAAAATGAGGCAGACACCTGAAGCCATGTAGTTAGTCTGTAAGTTCCCCTGAACAACCATGTTGTTAGCTGCTGATCCCTGTCTCCTCTGTCAGGGGTATCCAGATCCAGTGAGGATAGTGTCCCTGGGGGTCCCTGTGGAGAATGTGCTGACCTGTGACTCCAAGGCTGCAATGCAGACCTCTGTGGAGCTCTGCTGTGGGACGTAAGTGACTTTTACTTGCAGCCAGAAGGCATGTTTGTGGGCACTGGTGGCTGAGGTAGGAACATCACTACAAGCTCACCTCCCTGTCCCTGTGAAACTAAGTTTCCTCACTGGAAAAATATTGTGAGGAGAGGATGGGCTATTTGCAAAGCTTTGGAAGTTCCAGGGTGAGCAAACTTTAACGAAATGCACAGCATTTTTCCTTAGTTCATAGTCTGAAACCAACCTGGAAGTCACACAGAGCACCAGCAGAGTATGGGAAAGATGTGTGTGACTTGTCACACCAGGGTTGTGGTGCTTTGCCTTTGGGGTTTACAGAAGGGCTGGGTACCCAGCTGGAGACTCCAATTCAGCTGTGAGAACCTGAGACTGCTCTGATTATTTTAATTAATTATCTTCACCCTCTTCTGCTTTTAGCAGTAATGAGAGTAGAAGAAAAGTTAATCGATCTTAGGACAGTGCTGTCACAAAAAAAAAAAAAAAAAAAAAAGAAGGAACAAACTGGCCTTAGAGCAGATAGAGCTGAAAATGAGCAATTTTCTACCCATGAGATCTTGTGGGAGTAGTGGCACAAAAAACTGCGTGGGAGAAGAGATGATCAATTCTTACGAAGATGTCTGGAATGATTGTTTGTGGTAACAGACCTGAGACACTGTAGTTTTCATATCCAGCGTTGAATAAGCAAGAAGGAAAAGGGAGGTTGTCAGTGTTCTGAGACTGCACAACTATCCTTTGTCTGGAGTCTACTGGCCAGGCAGTGAGCTGGCCTGACAAGAGAGTGTGGGGTAGAGCAGTTGAATAGAGGAGAAAAACACCAATTCATCTCACTGCAGAAGGAGAGGAAAGGAGGACAGAGTTTGGCTGCACCATTGGACTGGAGCCTGCTGGGCAGGTGGCACAGAGGTTCCTCTGGAGTAGCCTCAACTCTGCTGTCTCTTGCCTGAGAAGATACCATCAGCATTTTAGGGATGGAAAAGGATTCAAGGAACTGGGATTAGGATTAGGAAAGGGCTGCTGGACTTCAGAGTTTTTGAAAAAGAAAGTAGGGTTCTTGATTTCTGTTTGCAAAGAGCAACTTGCTTTCTTTCCTGTTCTCTGCTGGCATTTTAGGCACCTGCTCCAAACAGGATCTGTGGAAGATCTGGCCATCATCAGCGAGCATCAGCTAGTCAAAGGGATTAGCCGTGTCATTGCAGTGACAGGGGGACGAGCCAAAGAGGTAAGAGAGGGAAATGAGATTTCTGCCATGTCAAGGCAGTGCCAGAAGGACCAACCTTTGTAGGTTCCTCGTAGACAATTAGCTCCCCACTGCTTTGGTTGGAGCCTCCCTCCTGTGCCACATCTGGTTCCTGCTTCAGCCTTGGACTCAGCTCTGCTACTGTTCCTCACTGTTCACCTCCTTTCCCTCCCATCCTAGTTCTCTGTCTCCTTGACCTTCATTTCTCCCTTCAGACTGCCTTTTCCAAGATAAAAACTTGCAAAAATATCAGGAAGCCTCTGGTCTATAAACTTCAGTCACCCAGTAGGTATTTTAAGGTGTAATTCTTCATGCATTGATTTTGCCTCCTGCTTATCACAGCTGGATTTGCACTTTATGATTACAGGGTTTTGGCCTCATTCTTACAGCCCTTTTCCTTCCTTCCTTTAGTCTTTCTCCTGCTAAACTCTGATTCTGGTCTGGCTGGTTCTGTATAAAAAGTAAGCAACCTACCATTGTGTTTGTGAGATCACTCTGTCCTTTGAGTATTTGGAAGTGTCAGGTGCCCCATAAGCCTTCCCTCTTCCTTTAAGGCTGCTGTCAGAGGAGAATGACTCATAGTCACTGGAATTGGAAAGACTAAAGGCAAAGCCCACCCCTGCAAATCTGTTACTTTTTGGCTGGCCCTCCCCTGTGCATCTGTGTCCCAGAGAGGCTTTTCTTCATGCAGAAGAACAAAAAGCTGCAGGGCACATCTGCATGCTTTGCTGGAAGCACTGACCTGGAGAGCCCCTGAGAGGAGCTCTGTGCAAGTGTTAATGAGACAAGGGAGTCTGCAGAGAGATTTATTTGAAACAAGGGTTGTGTGGCCTAGCTAGGCAGAGCAGTCCTCTGCTGCCTTACTCCAAAGTCTTGCAGGACTGTCCTGGGCACAGAGATCTGGCAGGGAGGAAATGCTCCAAACCATAAGGATTGGTGCTGGGGAAAAAAGCTTGTAATAGCTTTTTTTAAAAAAAAATATTTATAGTAGCACTGTTGGTGAAAACACTAAGAAATATATCAGGATAGGTAAACTCAGGAAATGTGCTTCAATGGCTGATGAGGTTTCTTTTAGTGTTGGTGTTTCTCTTGTTTCTTCAGTCAGCAGTTTCAAGATTGCATTTGCTAATGGAAAAAGATTTATAAGATGCTCCACAGAGCTCCCCAGTTTTTCCTCAATGAAATCCTGATTATTTTGGTGCAAATTTTTGAGGAAACATTAATTTCGACCATAAATATCACCTAAAGCTTGACAGCTTAGTCTGCCTGAGTGTGACCATCTCATGTTGGTTGCAAATCTCGAGAGAAATGTTGTATTTCAGAGTCTTGCAGGAACAGTCATTCCTAAACCATCTGTAGGTGTCTTCTTACTGGATTCTGAGCAGCACGTCAGTGTTCATGAGACCCTGCTGTCTCCCTGCTTTCTCCAGGGAGTGTGGAGTGTTTCTGTTGCTGCATTTGAAGCATGCATTCCTTCCATCTCTGCAGGCCCGGGAAGTAGGCCAGTGCTTGGCCATGGAAGTGGACTCCGTCTCCCTGCGGATGAAGCAGAGGATCACCTCTATTCCTGAGATGCAGAACCTCTCCAAAGAAGTGGGCCAGTTGATCAAAGTAAGGATCACACTCCTGTACAAAAAGCCCAGCATGGGCACATGAGACACATGACTCTTTCCCTATCAGGTTCACATTTTACCATGGTCAGTAGCAAGGGCAAGTTGCTACCTGCTCTTGCCTCTTTGGTCATAAGGATTTTTACCAGTGTCCAGGTAGCTGTGTTGACAATGGGCAGCTGAAAAGAGAAAGCTGCTCAGCACAGTGACTGGCTGCCCTGGTCACGGGGGTTAAAGCAGGGTCTGGGAAGAAGCTAAGCTCCAGCCTGACCTCCCAGAGAACTAGCACTTTATGTCTAGGGGTACAGTTTAATGTTCTTACAGAGCAAATTGTCTTGCAGGTGGTGGCCAACACTGCAATGCCCCAGTGGCAAAGAAAAGAACTACAGACCATCCTGAAAGCACTACAGCGATCAGCCAACACAGCTATCAAGAAACTGGAGCTGCAGCAGGTACTGAGGCAGCAGCACACTGACTTGCAGCCAGCTGATAGCACATACCAGTGGACCTCATGTCTGTGTCACACTTCAGAGCCACTCAGTCACTAGAGTCTGAGAAGGCAGAAGAAAGCCCATACAATTACTCATGGTGCAACACAGGCCCTGCGTTTGGTTGGTTTCGCTGGCCATTGTTTATGGGGCCATTGGTTAAAATGCAGAGAATGACTGGCTGGGCTTTTAGCACCTGCAGAATTTCAATGTCTTCCTGCCTGTGAAAACAGAGAGCCCCCATACCAGCACTTTTGGCCAACACCAATAGGCACTGGGCATCACCTCCTTGTTTATGCATGGAGAAGATGAGAAGGTCCTCACGGTGGGCTTAACAAAGTTGTACGGTCAGTGACAGGAGAAAGTCTTTCTTCCAGCTACATGGATTTTGCTGTGCTTCCCACATGTGTTTGTGTTCTGCCAATTTAAAGCAGATTAGAAATACTTACTGGTAACTTAGAGATCTCAGGAAGAATTGTCCCTTTCTTAAAGTAGGAGCATCTTGCCACAGAAGCCTTCCTGAGACATGTGACACTGTATAGGTCTAGGAGAGAGGCTGGGGACTGAATGAGTCACTCTATTCCACTTTTGATAGGGGTTCATCTCTGCTTGCATTTGGGGAAGGAGGGCTGTACAGGTCTCCACATGGAGATTTCAGGCTGCTAGTCTTGCTTAGACTTCTGCTACCAAACGTTCCCGTCTGTCCCACGGAGCAGCACTTGCTTTCCCTTTGCATATATATTACATGGATATATCCCCATGCAGCCTACTCTGTGCCACCTGTAGCCCTTCAAAGTGCTGTGTTTTTTCTCCCTCCAGGCTGAGAAGGTGGCACAAATCTTGCTAGCAAAATACTGCAACCAGCCTGTCATCATTGATACTATCCCAGCTGATTCCCTCTCTGTGAGTAATCCACATTCTTTGTTGGCCCAGTGGTACCTCAGGTGCTGCAAACAGCAAGAGGGAGTTGCTGGGCACATTTTCTGCTGGATGCTGGTCTTCTTTGCTGTTGCCTGACCTCTGTTCTCCCTGCCTCTCCTAGATTCTAATGAAAGTAGTGAACCAGCTGTGTGACAAGTCTCCTGGCACATCAGTTTTGCTGCTCAGCCCTCAGGCTTCGGGTGAGGTGCTCTGTGCCTGTCAGGTGTCCAAGGTAAGCAGAACCCTGACAGAGACAAGGGGAACCTGCCTGCCAAGGGGGGCCGGACCCTCTGCTCAGCAGGTCCTGCTGGAGGCTTTTCATGGGGTTTTGCCCAGTTTTGGTGGTTAATCATGCAGAGGCAGGACCTGAGATGACTGTACTGGGACCAGATGTGCTTTCAGACTTTGCTGGGCACAGATATCCCTGGATCCTCCAGGCTGTGTTTGCCTGGAGCAAGACACAGCGTTAACATGTAAGCTCAGCCTTTGTGGTCCTCAGGGTCATGACTGCCTCAGGCTGGGTGAGGAGAGGATGCTGTTACCTTTCTTTATTCGTAGTCTGCAGGCTGCCCCACAGTACAAGTAACTTGCCTGTGTGTCTTCTCCAGAGTTGCCTCCCCGGGTTCTCTGCCGCTGACTGGGCCGTGGCCGTCTGTACACAGATGGAAGGGAAGGCAGGAGGCTCTCCCATCGTGGCTAAGGGCAGTGGAAATGCCAAAGGCATGCAGGGAGCCCTGACTACTGCACTGGAGTTTGCTCAGAGCAAACTGTGATGCTTTGGTGCCAGGACAGCTGTGTGCACCCAGCTGGACACTTGATACGAAGCATCTGCTCTGCCCATCTGAAAGGATTAGCAGCTGAGCATTGCTGCAACCACTGCCTTGGAGCACTGGACGTCTGACCATCCAGGATCAGCAGAGACCCTGCTGAGAGAATGGTGCTGCCTGTTCTCAGCACGAGCCTATTGGGATGGAGCCTTGGAAAGCACCAGTTGCAACAGCAGATCCTGCTTCTTATGGAACAGTGCAAATCTTGCCACAAGACCAGCACAGAGATTTTGTGAGAATATGGAGAGTTGGCACCATTATCTTAAAGCCATTAAAGGGTGGAGAGTATCCAATCACCTGACGTTCCTTGTAGCTGCACCTTTTTCTTCCTGCTCTGGCAGAGGGTTTCGTTCTGCCCCTGCAGCTCCAGAAGTCAGCATGTAAGCTTCATCTTGTCTAAGCAGTTCCTTCCTGCTGCAGAACTCAGAACACCCCTCTGATTAAAAATGCTACTCTAATTTATAAATTAGAGAAATCCCACCTTGCTTGTGGGGTCAGGCTTTTTAGGCTATGCAATGGGTAGAGATGAAGCCAGTCCTCAGCACTGAGGGAGCAAAATTGTCCCCCTCTCCACCTCTTTGCTTTGGATGAATGTTCTTATCTCTGCTTATTCCTGCCACTCCCTTGCAAGTCCTTCCTTCTAGCTTCTTACTGTCTCATACCTAAAAACCAGAACTGATATAATGAGTTGTGAGAATGGAAACTGTTGCTGTGTTGCAGCATGGAAGTCCCTGCGGCAGGACTGTGTCCTGCTTTGTCTTGAGGTGAGCGCGTCTCATAAACTGGTTGTTTTTCACAAGCATTGGTGGACCCAGCAAATTCAAGTCATAAAGACATTTCAGACTTCAGTGTTAAGAGTGATGTTGAGAGCTCCTGGCCAAAGCATCATTATTTTAGATACAGTATTGACCTAAATAGAGATCATAAATGGTAGCTGAGCCAAAAGTGCAACAGGATAGTGATACAAGGCAGGTTTTCACCCTGTGAGCAGCAAGAGTAGCCTGACAGAAGTGAATTTCATTAGCAGGTAGGGTTGCCTGTCACTGTGAAGGGAGATAGAGGACCTGCTTTTGGGGAGGGAGGGAGGAGGTGTAGAAGCACAGTGATGCTGATGGACAGGTAGCAGGAAATGGCTGTCACATAGATACAGATTACTGAAGAGGATGTAGTGGGGCATGGCTGTGTCCAAATGAGAGGCTTCCCACTTAACTGTCTGCCTGAGGGAGGGGGTATAGCTGCTGTGAGCAGAGCCTCATTTCCCTTTTCTTCAGTGAACAGCTTATCTTAGGGGAAAAAGGGGCTTTGGGGGGCATCATTAGCAGACAAGGCGTTTTCCTCCATATCCCAGTGGTTGTCCAGCCAAAAATCTCATATGTGGGTCCCTATGACTTAGTGTGGCTCCTGCTCATCTTTGCCAGCAGCTGGTTTTGCATTGGAAAGTGCCAGATATAAATGTGAGGACTCAGAGGCAGAAGGAATGGGGAGCCTTTAGAGGCTGGTAGTGCTCCCAGCTGTCTTCCCCTTCTCCCCCAAATCACTGACAGCTACAGCAAGAGTGCAGGCCTTAAGCCTTTGGTTCAGTGAATGCTGCTTCCAGGCAGGAAGCTTAAAGCAGGGCTTATTGCAAAGGGATTTGTGAGCCAAGGTCTCAGGCATCTACCCCTGCTGCCAAGAGTTCAGCCATCAGAGGGGTGCATAGGCCCTTTTCTTTCATCACTGTCAGTAGGGCAGGTTGCTGCTCATTCCAGACCCTGCCTGCATTCTGCTGTGGCTTGGTGCCTTCTCAAAATTCTTTCCATTTCTGGATGCAGGGGTGCTACTGGTGCTCCTAACATCCCTGCATCTGAGCAGTGAGGAAAGCTGGAACACCTAGCCCAGTGCTTCAGGGCCCTTGTGACAAGGCTGGTAGGGTGCTGGAGAGGGGGTGTGGAGTCCCAGAGGATGGTTCATGCCATCAGCTGAAAGCGGCATCCGTGCCCGGTGTTGCACAATTCCGGTGTTTCACTTGGGCCCCAACAGCACCAGGTGGGGATGGCAAGGGGTGTTCTGTGTTACTAGGAAAGCTCTTTCCCAGAGTGCTCTTGTGTTACTTTATTAATAGCTGCCACAGGAGATGATGTCTCCTCTCGGTGTTGGAGAGTAGGTGTGAGGAGGAGGAAAGGAATGCTGGCTTGAGCTGCTCCTGCATGATGCTCCAAAAGCAGAGCCTGAGCTTGCCAGCAGCAGCCTTATGGAATTAACCTGCTTTGGCTTGATTGTTAGCTTAAAAGCCACTGACCTCATAGACTTTTGCCCAGCCCCTTAAAGGGCAGAGATCAGGGTGCTGCTCTTCCAGGTACTGCCTTTACTGAGCCCCTGGCACCACCCCATGGGAGGTGAAGGGCTGCTGCTAGAAGCACCACAGAGGAGTGGCTCTTAGAGCTGTTGGGAGGAGATCCATCTCCACTGCAGTGCTGTTGGGCTCTCAGCACTGTGTGGTGAGCAAGCAGCAAAGGCCTGATGCCTTGGCATTTCATCCCTTCCTGTGTTCCATGGGAAAAGAACTCTGTTCCCAGGGTATTTGCAGCAGCCCCAGCACCCACCACTGGCAGGGCTGCTGCAGCTCCTGCACCACCTTCCTATAAACCTTAAGAACCACCTGGTCTGTACGCAGGGCTGCAGCTGCTGCAGTGGTGCTCCTCTGCCTCATCTGGGGCTGTCTTGGGAGCCCCATTTTCTTCCTCCTCCTTTGCTGCTCTTGGCTGTTATAGACATGAAGCTCCGTATTTCCCGTATCCTTTCTGAGCTTGCAAGAATCAATGATGTCACAGCATAACCAAATCCTGATCTTGTAAGTGCAGTAGCACTAAAAGCGTTCTGGAATCGAAGGAGAAAATGGATCTTATCCTACCAAAGAGTGATTCTGTGGAGTCATCCATGGTGCCCATGTCACCTCAGGCTGGTAAAGTGGGTCACTGCAGTAGAAATGCTAGAGTTTCTGCTGCAGCCATGCCAGGCTGCTGATGCTAGGAGAGGGCACTTCCTGTCATTCTCCTGGCGAAGTCCTAGTGCACAGACTTACATCCCATGCTCCTCTTTCCCTGCTGCAGGACAAGACATTCACATACTGTGCTGCAGCTGCAGTAGCTGCCACGTTTGTGCCTGGCATGCCCTGCATGTCAGCAGCAGGTCAGGCAATGCTTAGCTGGGAAGGCTTTGGGAAATGAAACACAGATTTGAAATAGAGTTCTCTGGCCAAAATTGCAGCCTACATTCCCTTACAAACATCGAAGATCTAAGGTGCAGCAGTATCCTGGGCACACAATTGCACCTTCAAACACATGCACACAGAAGGGACGGCAGGAAGTGGGAAACTAATTAAAAACCGATGGGGTTTTTGCTGTGAGCCGGTGCTGTCAGGTTGGCAACACCTTCATAAGGCCAGATGGACCCCGAGGTCCCTTAAGGGCACCTGCAATGCAAGGGCTTGCCAGCATCAACCCCAAGCAGCTACCTGACATTGGCAAAAGGGCAGCAGAAAGTACTTGCATGTCTCTTCTCACACACTTTGCTCTAGGAGCTTCACGCTCAGTAGCCTGGGCTGCAGACTGGGAGGCTGGCACGCAGTGTCAGGAAGAAGCCCAGCTCTCCCTAGGCACCCCTGCCACCCCAAGCCTTGGGACAGCCTGCTGCAGGACTTTGACATGCTGCTCCTTGGATGCCACAGGACTCACTTCAGGAAGGTCCTGGGATTGTTGTGGTAGTAGCAGAGCTGAGCCATGCAGAGGATGTTAAAAGCGTGCTAAGCCACAGGCTCAAAAGCTGTGGGGCTTGGTCCATCAGATCTGGTGCTGAGCCAGCTCCCAGCAACATTGAACATAATGTAGCTTGTCCAAGCTGAGCCCTGCAGGGAGCCAGAGGTGACCTTTAAATGTCCTTGCCAACCCAAACTGCTCTGTGATTCTGTGATTCTGCATGCATAGTGATAGTGTGCACTGAACTGGTCACACCACACACGTACGCCTGTAATCCAGGAACCCAAGCATCCACATACCTGGAATTCTGGGTTACACTGGGTTACAATTCTGGGTTACACTTACTCTCGCCCTGCACCACAGGCTCCCTGTTCCTGCAGCAGCCAACACCCACTTCTGGGCAGCTGCTGCACAGCACACACGAGGCTGTGGAGGGGAACCATGCACTCAGCAGCCATGGCAAGCTGAGACTTCCCTTCCTTCGGGAGCAGCTCAGGGCTATGTCGAGCTGGTGCTGCTGTTCACCTCCTGCATCCCAGATGCTTGGGAAAGGAGAGGAATGGTTCTGTGCTAAAGGTGTTCACCTGTGGGACAGGCAGTATGGGTTGGGCAGGAACACCCCATGGCTGAATCACCCCTCCAGCCCTGGGTCCCCAGCTTCTGGGGAGCATTTTTGGGGAAGAGAAGTTTCCACCGCAGGAGAATGCTGTCCACAGCAGCAAGCTGAGCGGCCAAGGAGGCAGGAGAGGCATTTCCTGGGGAATCCCAGCAGCCTGCCTTTGCCGTGCCCTTCACGGCCAGCTGGTTCCCTGTGCGAGAGCACTTTGCATTCAGCTCCTCAGCCTGGATTGCAGCTGGCGTTTCTATGCTGCTCGCAGAGAGGCGTGACTTCCTCAGCTGCAACCCAAAGCTCCTCCCTCCTCCAGAAAGCACCTGGTGGACCCACAGGGCTGGGAGAATGCTTCTGCTTCCCCTTGCATCTCCTCCCCATCACCATCAGGAGCACCCTGCTACAGAGCCCACCCTCCTGGCCGGGAGCAGCCCATTTCCATCAAGGGCTGAATTTTGATTGATTGATGTCATTCTGGGTCGCTGGAGGGTGGCAGTGGGGTCCCAGGGTGTGGGAACCCAGGACATCCTTCTGGGTGCCCTGGATGGCCAGAGCCGCTGGCAGGGGGCTCTGAGACCCTGGCATGCAGCCAAAGACACTCTTGGGGTTTTGATCTTAGCCCATGGAGCAAATTACTAACTCTGTATGAAGAATTACAAGCCACACACACAAGTTTAGGTATTGTAGTAGAAGTAGTCACGAAGTGAAAGGAAGGATTTTTGAGTGCTGTACAGGGGGATTTTAAGCCTTGTACTCAGAGGTCCAAGTTTTGTGCATGGGGGTCAGGAGTTCTAAGATGGAGGGAGTTGGGTGTGCCCTGTCCTCTTTCTTTCTCCTTCCTAGCCTCCATGTCTTTGGTGATGTTGGCACTCACAGATTGGTTTAGAGTAGAAAGTCACCATTCAATATAGATAGTAGGCATTGGGGGGAAAGTATAAACATGTAACACGTAACGTATGATATAAAAGATGGTACCAGCCCCCTGGGAGGGCAGCGTGCCTTTGTCTGACCTGCTGAACGGGCCACAGCAGAGCAGGAAAAGAATCTTTTAGATAACCAACAATAAACAACCTTGAGACCGGACAACAGAAGACTGCTGAGTCTTTCTTTGAAGGCACGGGTTGGAGCAGAGACTTTTCCATCTTTCGGGGTCACCCCAATCCGGGGGTGAAACCCGACAACTGGCGTCCGCTGGATGGGCTGGAGACCCGACAGCAGGGTGTCAGCACAGAGGGAATGCAGTGAGGTTCTCATGGTGTCAACCAGTCTGCATTCAGAGAGCCATGGGCTGCTGCATCCCCTGTGTGCTGCAGAGCTGCTCATCCTGCAGGGGTGTAACCATGGCAGGCTCCAGTGGAAAGATGAGCAAAGCTGCACCCAAAGCTACATCCATGACCAGCCTCGGGCACTGGGGTGCTGCTGCCCACCACCTACAGTGGCTCCCTTGAGACTGGGGGAGGATGGAAGATGACCCTGTAGAGTCTGCTGTGGTGTAGATTAGAAGGAGCTCCATTGTGCCTGAGTCCATATTGCAACCAGTGCCTGTGTGTTCACTTCTGTGAGCTGGAGGGCTTCAGACCAAGTTGTGAAGTGCTACAATCACTTAAGATTGCTATGGGGGCTGTCAGCCTCAAAGTATTGGTGTAATTCCAGTCCGAAATCCTAACTCAAAACCCTTCCTGTGTTTTCAGCTGGCTGTGGGATCCCTATACCAGAACTATTGCCATCAGATAGTCTGGTTTTCCTGAGACACACCACCCTGAGCCTGCTGCAAAAGTCCCTGAGGCTATGCAGACACTGGGTTACTATTCCAGTCCCCAGCCAAGATCCTTGCATCTCCTTCTAGTCCTTGCCCAGCCTCATGTCACGCACTTTCCTCTTGCTTTACATCAGAGGTTGCCTGGGCTTGAGCTCCAGGAACAGGAAGATAAATCTGAGCCTACGTAGACCTTCTTTTCACATGGTGAAAAATTATTTACACTCGGGTTGGGATTTGCTGCTCTACTAATTTCGTTGTCTCCTCGTTTGCCTGTTTGTCCCATATTCCACACAGTGTTTCCTCCCTCCCTCCCCCTCCCTTCTCTCACTGCCCTCATGGATGTCTTTCCTCTCTCCTCCTCCTGGATGGCCAGGTTAGGCAGGTGCAAGAAGAAGATGTACAGGGAAGATAATCCACCAACTCAAATATCACCGAGTTTTACAGAAAAAGGGGGAAACAGAGGCAAAACTAAATGACCTTTAAAACAAGCAAGTTCTCAGGTTCCCTCCCTCACTCAGAAGTGGCTCCTCTGCTCTGTTATAACCTTCTCCTCCCTACCCCAGCATTTATTTATAAGCACCATCAATAATTAAGAAGCTGCCTGCCTGCCTGCTTGCCTCAGCTGCAGTGTTGACAGAGGCATTTCTGACGTTTCCTGGCTCAGCCTGGCTGCTTTGCTCACTTGGGCTTTTAATTTTCTTTCCCTGCCTTGTTAGAAACACAGGAATCACCCACCTGGAACAGACTGGACATCCAGAGAGCCAGGAGAGCTTCCTGCTGGAGCTGGTTGCCCCGGGAGGTGCTGGCTTTCACAGCACTGCAGCAGCAGGATGAGCTGGGATGTCTGGGGTGTCCCCACTACGGGCACCACCCCTTCCTACCAGAGGCAGGGTCTGGGAGAAGTGACACCCCCGTCCACATCTGAGAGCCATGGAGCTTGCACACTGGCATTTCTTTGTGGAAAAGACAGCAAGTGAGGTCCCTGCATCTGGGCTTCCCAGCCCTGGGCGAGCAGCATCACCCTGGGCACCCAGCCAGGGAGATGGAAGAAGGAGACCCACCAAGCAGTGCAGCCAAAAACCACAGCTGAGCAGGATGAGTTGGCCCTAGCAGGCAGAGCCAGAGGCTTCACAGTGCAAGGGGACAGCTGGACTTAGAATCAGGGATGGAAAGCTTTACACTGGTCCAGAGGAAGCACTAACCCAGGGACAGACCAGGCACAGAGGCAGCAGCTGGGCTTGGCACATTGCTGGCACCGCAGAAGTCCTTGGGAACACTCCAGGTTGCTTCTTGCAGGTTCAAAAGCACCCTGCAGGCATCAGGCAATCTCTGACCCTTGAACAAATCCTCAAGTGTAGGGTTTCTAGAGAGCCTGGCTCAGCAGCTGCAGGCACAGCCTGCAGCATGCCAGTCCAGCTCCCTTTGGCAGTGTAAGCTGGATGCAGCAGTGGGGCACAAGAGGGAAGCCCAGTGGTTCTCCCTGAGCTGGCCTGCGATGCTGCAGACACAGCAGAGACTTTCAGGGAGGCAATGACAGAGAGCTGCAGGGGGGCATCTGGCAGTGTGCACCCAGCTCCCCCCTGCACACAGCACGATGCTTTGGGGCCCTGCTCCACCAGCCGAGCCCTGAAAGAGAACCCCCAGGGGACCGTGGCTCTGCCATGGCCCCCATGCCCTGCAGTGAGGCCAGGGAGTGCCCGGGAGCTGTCGCAGCAGCCGGAAGCAGATCTGTCACAGAGCATGGCTCTGACAGTGATGGCAGCTGGCAGCTCCACAGCTCTACCGGTGCTGGGCTCCGCTGGGCTGGGAAGAGGGCACCAAAGGACAGTGTCAACTCAGCAGCCCTTGGCGCGCAGGCTCCCGGGCTGTCCTATCCCATCAGCGTCCAACTCCCACCACAGCAACTGCCCCATGTTGTTCTTGCTGTCATGGGGTGAACTGAGCCCCCTTCTGCTCCTGCAAGATGCCCTACACCAGGCCCTGCAACTCCTGGTACAAGATATATATGGAGCTGCTCCTGGGAGACACCAAGGGTCTGAGAAATGGAAAATGTGCCTCCTTCCCCATGCGCCCCCACCTGCCCAGGCCACACAGCCCAGCTGAGCCCCCTCCCAATGCTGTCTTCTGTGGGTCAGGCTCCAGGGAGCGTCCCCAGCCTCCAAGGGAAGGGGTGTCTACTTGTGAGGAGCGTTAGTTGTTCCCTCTGCAAAGGACATCACAGCCCAGCTGGCCTTGAAGGGAAATAAGGCAAGCAGGGAGGATGCCCTCATTTCAAATATAACCAAGGACCATGGACCTCTGAGCTGCTTTCTGGTGGCCACACAAGGGAAGGATGAGGCACTGCCTCCTCCGGGATTTTCAAAATCTATAGCCTGTGCTATAGGACCTGATCCTGCTTCACGTCCCTCTAGAGCACCTACACTGTTGCAAGCACTTGGATTTATCTAAATTCAGCACAACAAGGAGAGGTGGAAATTGGGGCAGAGAAGGGAATGACACAGAGTCACAAGCTAAAATGCAAATCATGGACCATCCTGTGGGAAAAAAGAAACCAATGTAAAACCAATGGATCATCTCCATGAGAGTGCTGGAAAACAGCCTCCCACTAACTCTCATCCCCAGCCTGGTAAGGGAAAAGCTTCACACCTGCTCTGAATGTCGTGAAGTCTGCAGCAAGCCCAGACAGGAATAGAAGTCCCTAACTAGAAGCTTTCCCTCCTCCAAGCAAATATGCAGCCAGCTCTTCTCCCACAAGGCACCCCAACTTGACTCATGCGGCCAGTGCCAGCCTGGTCGAGTGGTGATGCCACATCACAGAGCCCTGCAGCCAGGTGGACAGGGCAGGCCAGAATGTGACCAGCACGGCCGAGGGAAGCTGGCCACAGCTGGCATCCTTGGCAAGGACACAACAGCACCCCATTCACCAGGAACTGAGGAGGAAGGCTAGCAAAATCTCAGTGATCAGTGTTTCTATATGAATTACCTCCCTCATTACCAGCCCTCTTGCAGCAGGATGCATCTCATATCTTCTGTGCATGTCTCCTCCTGGACTCTACTAAGGGTCACGTCTTCCTCATCCCCTCCATGGAGTTAAGTGACAGCAACCTGGCAGTGAGGAGACACATGTTCCAGGGACAGGACCTGTGGGGATTGCTGTGACACAGTAGTGACAGCAGAGACCCTAGAGCCGAGGCAGTACTAATGGAGATGCCCATCCCTGAGCATCAAGAAGAGCCAGCAAAAAGCACCAGAGTCCCTCCAGGAAAGGAGGGTTTATTCAAGGGACCAGCCAGTTCTGAGCCAAAAGCAGCAGGCACTGTGCTAACACAGCTATCTGAAGCAGAAAGCCTGGGAATATCTGATCACATCCTCCCCAAGTTCCTTCTGCTGTCCAAACACAACCCCATGCTCCCAGCAGGACTCACAAACAGGATGTTTCTGCTGCCCACAGCCTCTGTGATCCACATTCTGGCAGGGCAGTTGCTCTGCTTTTCCTCTTCTCCTCCTCATTTCAATATAGGGGTCCTGGGCACTTGTCCTGCCCAAAAGGAGCTTGCTAAACCTTCAGACCTGCAGACCTTTGCAGACAGTTACCCAGTGCTGGTGAGCAACCCTGGGCAAACAATAAATTTTCCAACAAGGAAAGAAGGAAGCAGGGCTGGGGGAGCATGGAGGAAGCAGTGGATGTGGTTGTGTCCTCGGCATTGGTTGTTTATTAACACAGAGCTGGGCACAGCTTCAGAGTAGGTCCTCTCTTCCCCGGCACCCCTTGCTCCAGGGTTGTGCCAGTATCTCCCATGTCAATGCCACTGGAAGTGGGGCTGAAGACCACAGAAGCTGGCACAAACACGGCAGCCTGAAATCTGGCAGTGCTGTTTCTCTGTCTCTTTTCCCTAGATCGAAGGGGGGAGAGAAAGGGAGGGGAGCCTGGCACAGCTCCTTCTCGATCCTAGAGTGCCATCTGGCACTTGGATGCAACACAAGGGGCTGAGTGGGAGTCAGCAGAGGGACTTGAAACTTCTGGTCTGACGTTGGAGGGATCTCGGAGAGAGGGAAAAAGAGAGGGCTCCAGAAGCAAGGAGGCAGGGGTTTGCAAATGGGAACCAGTTGGTCCCTGGGCACAGATCACAGATCCTGCCTGCAGGAAGGTTTCTTTGATTCAATCAAGAAAACATATGACCTGGACAAAAACTAATTAAAAACTAAGAGGCAAATAAACTGTCTCGCCTGGGAAGTTTCAGCTTGGCAAGATGGAGCAGCCTTTTACCTCTTGTCCTGCTGCAAGCAGCAAGAGTCAGTGAAGGGAAGGGGTTCCCATGGTGGAAAGTGTTACCAGCTGCTACGCTGAACCAAGAAAGGAAAAATCTAAGTTTTCAGGGAGCGGTAAAGAGTCATTGAGGCGCTGTGGCTGTCCAGATGGGAAGGACAGCTGAGAAGTGGGATTGTGAAGTGCAGCCTTACCAAGCATCTTGGGCAAACGCTAATGCCGAGGATATCCTGCCCCAGAGCCAGAGTCTGGGATGCACAAGAAAGATTTAACATTTGCATCCATCTATTTGGAGGTGATTCCTAGGAGGCACAGCCTCCCAGTGGATGAAGAAAACCTCCTGCACTATTGATGCAGTATTTTTGAAGTAACCTGAACGAAGGAAACCTTCCTGCTTCAGAGTTCAGGCCAGAGGCGCAGTTGTGTGAGAACAGAACCATCCCCCTTGCGCAGGTCATATCCTGATTAACCTATGGCAGCTAGACTGTGCCCTGTGGAAGATGGAGGGCAAGTCTAGGAATATTCTAGGGCTGGTTTTGTACCAGCAAGGGAGGAAGGATACCCCTTTTCACAAACCTTGGTGTGATGCATGATGATGGGGATGCCAATCATAGCAACAGGTCAGATTCACTGATTATTTGTTCCCTTGTTTTGTCTCTTTAATTAATCTCAAAGTGAGAGCATCCAAGCCAGCTGCACCTTCAGCCTGTGGTGGGATGATTGATCTCACCCCCCACGGGGCCCCCTGTGTGCACTGGAAAGGCCAGGCTGAGGGGAGCTGCTGCAGCCTGTCAGCTGGCAGGCTCTGCCTCCTGCCCTGTGCCCAGCATCCTCGAGCAAGGCCTCGAGGATGTCCTGGGGAGATGAGCCTGCACTCCTGCTGCCAAGCCCCGTTCCCCACAGAGCCAGTGCAGGCAGCAGATGGGCTGGGCTCTCCCTGCCAGCACAGGCAAGGGGGCTGGAAGGTAGGAGGTAGAACCAAATCCAGTCTCATTAAGGGTAATTACCATTCATCCCAGGAAGCAGTAGGAAAAAGAGCCCACGTTCTCCCCATCTATTAATAGCTGTCAGCAGCTGCATGGTTCCTGCTGCGACCCGGGGAGAGCAGAAAGCTTTGGGAGAGCAGCAGCACAGAGAGCATCCTGCTGCCCCATCCTTCAGCACTGGCTGTACTGGGGCAATTTTCCTCCTTCCAGGATGTCATTTGTTTTGCTGCTTCCCCCAGGACTCCAGGAACTGCTGGCTGCTTGTAAGCAGTGTTTTCCAGCAAGAGCTGCAGGGAGCCAGCCAGAGGAGGGCCTGGAAATAGAGCTTTGGAGCCAGTCCCTGCTCCTCAGCATCCTCAATTTTCTGAGTCCTGCCCAGTTTTGGCAACTTTCTGTGCTCCTTGTTGAAAGGATAGAAGCCATTAACGAAAGAGGACTCCATCAGTGCTGAGGACAAACCTCACTGGCTCCTACCCTAGTGAATCCCTTTGGTGTCAGGCAGACATCAAACACCAATAGGCTCCTCTCAAACCTGACCTTCAGCTGTGCCCATGGTTCTTCCCCACGGAGAGATGAACCACATCTGACAGATGGAGGTTGCCTCGCTGCAGGCATCAGCTAGAGAGGCTGCCCCACATGGAGCACAGCGCTCAAATGAAATGATATCCCGGACTGGTGTGGTGACTTCTGGCCATCATGGTGTGATGTGAGGACACTGCAGGCTGCAGGAGATGCCCTAGCAGAGCTGACCAGGAGGACACATACACAGAGAGGGGTTTTTTTCCACTCCTTCTACCTCCAGCTGCCACTGCAAACAAACACCCTGCTACTTGCTGTGGACAGAAAGCTCACCAGATGTGTTCCTACAGTCCCTGAAGAGACAGCTGGTGCTGGTGTAACTGGAGAGAAGGAGAGGGAGAGGAAGATGGAGAGGAAGAGAAGAAATGCTTGGCTGCAGGATGCGTTGGTGGCTGGGCAAAGCCAGGGAGGATAATGTTTCTCGTCCATCATGCTGGGACACTAAAAGAGGTTGTCACCCTATAGCCACAGCTTTGTTTCCAGAACAGCACCTGAATCTTCACATTAGCAGCAGAAGATGCCCTGTGGGATGTGTTCCTCCCACACAAGGCACTGCAGGACCTGGCTCCTGTCCAATTTATTTGTTGTGATATGAGGTTTGACTGTTGTTACACCGTCCTCCAACTCCAGGCAAAGCTGGCAGAGCTGATAATGCACAACACCATCACAGGTGCTGTCTAGGGGAAATCTGAGACCTGGTAGCTGCAGGGATACAGAGGGCACCTGGGGTCTGCTGGTAGGACAATGCCTTAGTCACTAGGGCCAGGAAGCAGCACCTTCCCTCATCCTTACTCTCAGCTGTCAACAGTGGGAATGGGAATGGACACAATGTTTTGCATCCCTACTCCACAGCATTTAAGGAGCAACTGCCACTGCACACCCCACTGGGAACAACACTAATGTCTACATATGGAAATAAATGCTAAAGTACAGAAAGAGTTAACACAGCTATTTTTGGACTACCACTGCTTCTTTTCAGCATATGATTCAACACCTGATTGCATCCATTTTGACAACTGACTGCAATATTGGGCACTGTTGTCTCTGGAATCAATGACGGGATAGACACAGCTGAACTCTGTTGGACTGTGAAGTCTCCAAAACATGACATTTGCATTATATTGTCCATGAGGTGGGCAAAAAATCTCAGTGTCGATGGCTTGCTGAAGGCTCAGCTCAGAGATTGATCACTGTTATGCAGGCAGCTCAGGGGTGCTATTTTTGTGGATCTGGTTTGGCTATCTCCTTTGCAATTCAGGAGTCTGACTGAACGTGTGCATGGAAATCAGTGCAAGAGAAAATATCCCTGGCTTTATGTTGCTCTCATTTCTGCTTTTCAAGGTCTCAAAAGCCCTGGAGATATGTTCCCAGGAGTAACATGGTCAGTGTGAGGCCAGCGTTTGTGAAGGGCTTTGCAAGCCTTCTGACTACCCCACTGTGCTAAACACCAGCTTGACTCACAGGCAGTGACACTGTCTTCTGGGGAGCTGAGTGACAGAATCAGGCCACACCCAGAAAAAGAAGTACATTGCTGCCAAGGTCTAACTTTCCATCTTTGAAATTCACAAAGGAAGCCTCAGAGTCTTGATCCTTTTTTTTAACCTATGCCTCTTTGCATTTATTGTTTTGTTGCTGAGCCTTTGGGGCGATCTGGGATCATGCTTTTAACATCTTCTTCATGACCAGGAGGTAAATTTTATATGAAAGTCAGCACAGCTTCCTAAAACTGCCAGCTATTATGGGACTTGCAGGACTATCATGAGAGCTGGCACAAGTGTTATGTATGCTCCCACGGGGCACAGGCTGGCTGCACTCCTCTTGTGCCCGCTACATCAGCATTCCAAAGGAGTGAAAGAAAAACCTGTCTCAGGCTGGAAATGCCCTGGCAAATACTACAATGCTTAGATCTGAGAAATGGGAAAGAGGAGATGCATGTTTTCCTCCCCTTGCTTGCTCTTTATATTCCACAGCGTGATGTTTGTCTTGATGAGGATTCTGGTCTTTCCCCACCTCTGTAGAGGATGCTTAACAACAGGATGAAAAACAAACAGGTCAAAGAGAACATGCAGCAGATGGACCAAGATCTTCTTGCCATCAGTGGAGTTCTCGGATTTGCTTTCCTCCCCCTCAGACCTGCCTGTGACATCACTCTGCCCCAAAATATGAGGCCTTGAAGTAAGCCCATTTCAGGCACAGACAGCATACCTTTAGCCATGCAAACATGCAAGGAAACGGGTATCTTGAGGACAGCGATGTATTCACCCTTTGAATACTGACTGGTACAGAACCATTTGCATTGCACACCTTGCCCCATTCTTTCCATGATGCCACAGCCGCTGCTGCTGCTGCAGGAGCGTCCTTCGGCAAACGCTCCCTCCCCACCCAGCGCTCGTGGAGCACGGGGTCCCCGAGCTCACACAGTTCCTCTGTGCTGGGAGAGGGGGCTCCTACTCCCCACGGCACTAGCTCTCAGCAGCTGCACGGGGCGGGGTGGCGGGGGAGCGCCATCCCAAATCCCGTCCCTCTGCCTTCCTGCTGGTTCTCGGCGCCCCGCGTGCCCCGGCAGTGGGCAGGCCCTGTGACGGGGCCGCGGAGCACGGCGCCCTGCCCGGGCCCGGCTCGGAGGCGGCCGCGACCCCTCAGCGCGGCGGGGCCCGGCCGGGGGTCGCGGCCCGCGGGAGCCCCGCCCCGGCAACGGCCGCGTCCGTGGCGACAGCGGCGGTGGCGAGCGCGGGGCCGGGGCTGGTGCCGGTCCCGCTCCGTTCCCTGCCCCGCAGCAGCAGGACAGAGCCCGCAGCCGAATCGCCAGGCCCAGGTGTCGGGAGGGACACGCACGTCTCTCGCCCCGGGGCCCCCGGCGCTGCCGGGGCTGGCGACGCCCAGCGCCCGTGACCGGGCTCGTCCCCGGCGGTTCGCAGGTGTGACTCGTACCGGAGCGGCCGCGCCCATGAGTTCCCTATCCTCTCGGGGTCTCTGGAGAGGAGCTTGGCTGGCAAGGGGGAGCGCAGGGCCGGCATCCCACGGAGCTGGGCTGGCGGGGACATCCAGGCGCCCCTGGGGAAGGGACCCCTCTCCCCGAGCCTCCGGGGGCCGGCACGGCAGAGCCAGCTGCGCGCAGTGCCCGGGCCCGCGGTGGGCAGTGCTCGGGTCCGAAAGGGCTTTTGGTTTTCTGACATTCCGCTAGGGCAGTGGCCCTTCCCTCCTAGGTCATGCTGACAGAGATGCAGGACCACAGTTTTGGCCCTTCACACTGCCAGGATTACAGTGGTGACATTAACCAAATTCCCAAACGGCCAGCTGGCCTCACTCTGCCCAATCTCCCATTACAGACAAATTTCATGATACCTGAAGCTAAATAGATTCTTAATTTGGCCTTTTCTTTTTTCTTTTTTTTCTTTTTTTTTTTTTTTTAAAAAACTCACAGAAAGCCCATTGCAGTGTCTCAGGCCCAGGCTTAGCCTGCAACACGGTGTCCTAATGCGCTCTTAGCATTGGCCTTTGGAGGTGCTACAGAGCATGGCAAGTCCCCACAGGTGTCGGTGGGATCAGTGGCGTTAGCCACTAGTGGTGTTAGCCACTAGATCAGTGGTGTTTGCCAGACTCAGGATGACTTGCCTGGACTACACATAACAGCATTAAGGTCAGCACACCTGCAGAACAACTGGCATTTTCAGGGTGCTACTGCAGTGGCATAAGAGCTTCCTCAATTAATGGGCAGCCGGAGCTTCAGTGCAAATGCAGTCTTGGCTGGGGCATAACCACCCTCAGAAATAATTTATTCTGCTCTTACAAACTCTCCAGTAAGCACAGTGTTTACTGTTTTTCCATGTCTTTGATCTCTGTAATCCTAGGAGCATCAGCCAAAGGTCACCAATTTCCATGCAGCTCTTTTTTTTTTTTGGTCTCTCTGGGATTTGGTGTGAATGAAAAGAGCAAAAATCTTTTATTTCCAGATCAAAACAGGTTTAGCTGAAGAAGGTTTGTAAGGCATGTTAGTAGCAGCATAATTTGGTTGTGTGAGTAGATTTCTGTCAGTTCCTCCTGGGGAAGGGAAGTGTGATTTCCTTTATTTTTTTTAAGAAGTTCAAGCATTATTTACTTTTCAGTCTGATCTGGGTGTTAAATGACAAAAAACTGGGAATTTACTACATGACTCTGTTCATTGTATATTGTCTAATAAAGCCTTTTTAGGGTTGGTGACTGATGTGTATGCAGAGTGGGTGGGAAGGAGCGTGCATTAACAGTGTTGACTTGGTTTATTGATGGTGAATTACGGCGCTACCCCTGTGTTTAAATACGTGCTTAGCAAACCTGGCTCTGGAAACTGGCTTAGAATCTCAGCTCTGGCTGGGTGAGACTCCTACAGCCGAGGCAGAGGGGGTGAGCAGTGAAGGAGGCCCTTCCCTGGTGCCAGGGGCACCTGGCAGGTGTGCTCACCACGCTGGCATGGTGGGAATGGATGTATTGGGAGCAGTGGCTCTGGGTCACACCTGGCACCACAGGCATGGGGTTGATTTGGATGCTTTGCAGCCTTGCTCCTGTTTGCTTTGTAGTGAATGACAAGTGGGCATGGTGGAGTCAGCTGAGCTGGCTTGCTCTGGGGCTAAGATCAAGGGAAAGCCTCTCAGCAGCCTGGGCAGCTGCCTCAGGGCAGCTGTGTCTCCTGCCTGGACTCTTGGAACTCATTTGGCAGCCCTGCATGTGCCATGGGTTACCTACCCTCTGAAAATCAACCTGCCATCGGTAAACAGGCAATCCCATCACCTGCTGGAACAGACAGGAAATAATCCTAGGCCACCAATGCTGTACTGGCTCTCCCCAACAGCTGGCTTTTAATGATTGTTTCCAAAAGGTCAGGAAAGCCATCAGAAGCTCCAATCAGCTGTGATTGGCCTGGGGGACAAAATGATACAGATGCTTTTTGAATAGGACAAAGGACTGAGCAAGGAGAAAACAATTTTCCCAGTCACTTCTATTAATGCCACCTCTCTGCCTTCTAGCTGTGTTTTGCCCTTCCACGGAAGTCCATCGAGCACCAGGAGTTGGGTCTCAGCTGAGCTAGTGTGCTGGGGAGAATCAGGTCTCTTCCCCTTGAAAGGTGGCCTATCATCATAGCACTTTCCTTAGGCACAAGGACATTTGCAGGGAAAGGATTCCCGGCATTCTCACAGCTGCCTAATACTCATTCCTTCTCTTTCCATTTCCACCCTTCATCAGATGAGGCTCCCTTTTTCTACAGCCTTTACCTTTGTCATCTGTACACCACTGCCTCCCAGGAAATACAGTTTCCCTGTTCTTGGCACCCTTCATTCTCCTGCTTTGGGCCAGAGAATGCCCTGCCACTGCCATCCCCACCCTTTCCTGACTGCCAGGCCTGCCTCAAGCACATTTGAAGAAGCCTTTGCTGACATATTTGCAGCATGAATCATTTGCTCCTCTCTTCTAGACCTCAGCATTTCACAGATCTCCTCTCTTCCCTCTTTTGCAGGTCCTTCCTCAGATGCCTTTTGGAGGGGGAAGGAGCAGAGGGAGTAAGACTAGCAAAGCCAGCTCCAGAGCTTTCAGGGAGAGGGCAGTGCTGGCAGAAGCAGCATCAGCTGGGAAGGCAGAGGTGAAAGGAGCAACCTTATGCAGGGGAAAGAAGGACTAAGATGGTTCATCTAGGGACCACTGTCTGGGTCACATCCCTCACAAAGGAGGAGCTGGTTGGGATCAAACCACCCTTCAGGTGAGGGATATGGTGGCCAAAGATACTATATGGCAGTTATCCTTCCACAGGATCCTTTAACCCTGTGGTGGTGCAAGGCCACCACTGCCCTGAGATATCCTCTTGGTCATGCAGGAAGGTGTTCTCACCTCTGACATTGCCATCCACCTCTGCCTCATGCTTCTTTTAGGTGTCCTGCAGCCCTGTTAAGTGCAGTTAGCCCCAGTAAGGATCAGCATGGGTCTGTATGCCCTGGGTGATGCTCATCAGACCTAGATGCTCTTGTGGAACCCAGAACTCAAGTGGATCATTCCTTCCTGGGGTCTTTTCTGCCTCTTTCAGACTGGCTGGTTAGAGAACCATTAGGACTTGCAGGCAATAACCATACATGTGGGATTCTGAGAGCACTGGCCTTGAGGTTGGAATAGGAAACAGCAAATGGAAAACTTTGGTCTGGGAAACCTCTGCAAAGTTAATAGGACCAGGCATCCTTCCTTCTGCTCCAGGCTGGTTCTTTTAGCTCATATCTGCTTAGGCTCAGTGTGGTCTGAACAGGTCTGACCCATCTCATCAGTTAATGGATATTTGGAAGGAGTTCAGCTGGAGAATAATGGAGAAAAGCAGGAAAAGAATACACTTATAATGTATTCATCTGTAAAGCATCTGCCTTTAGAGAGCCATAAGAACAGGCATACTGGATCAAACCAGGGGACAGCTGGCCCAAAAACCCATCTCTGACAGTGGTTAGAAGCAGACACCTGGAGAAGAGTAGAAAAACAATGCAAGTATGTGTTCTTTCCTCCAGCACTCTCCCCACCTCCAGCTGTGTTCAGCTGCTCACACTGAGCCACATGACTTCTGTGTATTTCATTATTCTCAAAGGCTTTCTCAATCATGGACTTTTCTTAGAGTCTGAAGACTCCTAAAATCCACAGTGTCCGGTGGCAAGGAATTCCCCAGTTCAACTGCAGCCCGTGTGAAGAACCCTTTGCTTTAAGCCTAGCTCCTGCCACCTTCCCCTATTGCTTTTATTGGAAAAGACAGTAAACAATCAATTCCTGTCCATCCTCTTCAACAGCACTCTGAATTAACACCACGTTATTATCTCCTTATTGCATGTGGTACCTAGAGACCTCTTGGTACAGGGCAGGGTATAAAGATGAGGCTGAATAATAGTTGTTTGGCTGCAGTGCTTCCAGTCCAAAGCAGAGAAGGCAAGCAAAGGGCAAGTGTGGTACAGGAGAGCAGTGTGAGCTGACCATTAATATTGCTAGCTTCTTTCTAAAGCTGCCTTTTTGTTTTGCAGGTAACCACATAGTGGTGATTCTCAAGGTATTTTCCCCTTGCTTCTCCTGAAGGAGAAGTAGGTCCTGAGCAAGGATGCAGCAGCCAGAAGCTGGTGACAAGAGCAGATCCACTCCCTCACCATGTCCACCTCAGGCCAGCCTCACTGATGGCCCATTCTATACACGCCGCTGCATCACTGAGGATCTCAGCTGGTCCCTGGTCACTGTCCCCCACCTCACTGAGCTCTGCCTCCAGCACATCGCTCACAATTTCGAAAGTAAGTGGGAGCGCATTTACTCTAGGACACATGGAGAGAGGGTCAGTTCCAGAGAGCAGAGAGTCAACAAGGCAGGCAGATGCAGCTGAAAGGCAGTGTGGCACCCAGCCCTGCCAAAGGAGCAGATGGGGAGAAATATCCCCTTGGGCAGCCAGTTAAACAAACTGTTTAGTTGCTAAGTATGTATTTGTACACTCCAGGGACGGCTGTAGTCCTCTGGGCTGCACTCCAGGATGTGACTGTACTGACCTTGTTCTATCACATCTTCTTCCATCCATGCTCTTCTGGACTCACCTCAACCATGACTGGGGCTGTGCAGTTGCTGTTTCCTGCTCTTGATTCATACAGACGTTAGGGTAGCGCTCAAGGATGGAGCCCTGTTGTACTGAGTGCTGTACAAAGAGATGCAGAATTGCTCCTGCCCAGAGGAGCTATCATCTCAGTATTGTACTCACAGGCTCAGCCCTCTTCCATGGCTTTTGGTGGTGATGTGACAAGTTATATCCTCAGGCAGGGAATGTGCTTTTGAAGCAGGTGGACTGATGAAACACAGCAAAACAGAAGACGCCTGTCTCATCTGAGAACTGACTGGGAGGGGTAAAAGAAGGGCCTGTCTTTTTGGCTGACTCAGTGAAGTGGCAGCAAAGACCAAAGATAGTTTTAAGGCTATGTCCACACTGGGACTGAAAGACAGTACAGAGGAGCTCAGTGCTGCCTTATGCCAGGAGCTGAAGGTACTTGAGGGTCTGAGCTGGGACAACCTTGCAGTCTCAGCAGCCTGATCAGTCAGTTTGATGCCAATTGCATTGGACCTGCACTGTGCACACATAAAAGCAGTGTGCTTGTTCTGATGGGGACCCTCATGCTGTTACCTGAGCTGTGAGGCTGCACCTTGCCCATGGTGGGGCCTGGGTGAGCCAGAGTGAAGCTAGCCCAGCCCTGCCCATACGAGTCCCACCTCTGCTTGTGTTGTGGGACTTTGCAGAGAAGGTCACCACAGTGTCAGCTGTGGGACACTGGAAAATAGCTTCCAGGAAGAGGCTATGGTAAAACTGCCAGCGCCCTTAAAGGGACGAGAATGCCCCAGAAATAGGGGAACTATAAAGCTAATCCCACTTTGTGTTTCATAATCTGGTTTCCCATGCACAGATAAGTTTCTTCACTGATGATTTATGTTACTCAACACAACTGTGTACACATGACCAAATATTCATGGTTTGAGTACACGTGGCTTTTCTCTGGCATTTCTGCACACAAAGAACTTCCACCAGAGAAGACAGCTGAGACTTAGGGCAAGCATTGGGAAAGAGACTCGGGGGAAGGAGTATCTGGGAAAACAGGGTTTTTATTTAAACAAGGTGGACCTAAACGCTAGGAGTGTGCCTCAGCAAAAAGGAACAGGAATCAATTTGAGGTAAGACCAATGCTTGAATTAAGATAAATAGGCACAAGGACCTGCATGAAAAGCACACAGTTGTTCTCAAATACTTTTCTTCAATATGCTTAGAAACCAAAAGGGAGAAAGTTCAGCAAATGGCAGGCCAAGCTTTCCCATCACTGTAAGGCTGAATTAGTTCTCTTGGGAGCAGAATTCCTGCCCTGAATATAAACCGCATTCAAACCAAGTTTAAATGGGGAGCTCAGTTTCTGGCACAGTTCCCAAATATTATGAGAGTAAACCAGATTGCATTGATGTTTCATTGTAAATGTTAGAAGTCATATATGGAAATGTACAAATGAATCCTACTTGTGTTCTGCCAACTTAGGTCTGTGCTCCAGCTTCTGGCAACCAAGGAGAGAGCCAGTATCAGCAGCTGGGGGCTTGGGCAGAACCACAGTGCCAGTAATTGTTCCTATGCTCAGACCAACCTCTCATTCTTTTTATCTCTTCCAGAGAACCCTATTTTGAATGATCTTCTGCCTGAGCACCAAAAGAAGGTGGTGGAGAGGCTCTCCACCAGCCTTCCACTCACTGTGACTGCCAACACAGTAAGCCATGAGGAGTACTGGAAGAGGTGCTGTATGGAGCGCTGGCAAGTGTGTGACATCTCCAACTATGGAGACAGCTGGAAACGGATGTTCTTTGAACGTCACCTGGAGAACATTCTGAAGTTTTTCATCCCTAACACCACAGACCCCGAGCAGGTCCTAGAGCTCATCCCGCTCTGCAAAGGCTACGTGCGGAAACTGGAGATCAATCAGTTCCTGCCACCTTTGTGGGATCAAAAGGAGGAGAGCAATGACCTCTCTGACACGGAGGATGATGCTGAAATTGGTGAGGTCTACATGCATCACTACGACCTGAGAGCTCTCATTACTGCTCTCCCTCAGCTTGAAGAGCTTCATCTCATTTACGATGTGAAGAACTGTGGCATGAACTTTGAGTGGAGCCTCTTTAACTTCACTGAGCTGGACTGCTCCAACTTGGCTGCTGCCGTGAAGATGTGCCGTAACTTGAAAGTAATATACCCCAAACTGAACCTTACTGCCTCAGCTAGGTCTTCAAATTGCCTGTGGATAGAAATACAGGGACCAGTTCTGCTTGCTGGTACCACCCTTCCTCTTGCAAGTTACAGACTCTGACAGAGTGCAGAGATGTTAACCTGCTGGCCTAGAGCTGAGTATCTTTTTCTGCCATGTCCTTGTCAGAATGGGTTGTCAGGGGATCAGTGAGCAAAATATTTACTCCCACAAAACTTGTTGCCTGTAGCGTAAGAGGCAGCAGCACTCCACTGTTTTAACTCCTCATATAGTTCTGGGAGGCAGGAGAGGAAAAGTCCAGAGGGAACTTTTCATAAGGGGTTTTTGGTATTTTGCTCGGTGAATGCATGTCAGCCTCTCCCAGAGGAGCAAAGACCCCCCAAGAATAGCGTGGGGAAACAGTCACACTTGCCTTAGAGCAATGAGGGATTTTCTCCCAAGAACGAACAGTATCTTCAGCTCTGTGGCAACTGCAGTGCAGATACTCAGCCCCTCCAAAACATCAGTGGGTATTGCTATCCAGAGTGGAGCCAGTGTAAGCTGGATGAACTCCCCACAGACTCTCATGCTTTGGGAAATATGGCTTCCAGAAGAGAAATTACCTCCCTTGTGGCTATTAGGATGCCCCAAGCACACAGAACATTGTACTGTGGTTATCACTGGTGCATGTGTTCATTCAGACAGGTTCTGGGCTGGGTTCTGCTGCTAGCTGCTGCAGATGTTTGGACAGCTTTATCTTGCTTTAATTTAGCACCAGTTAGAGATCTTGTGCAATCAGAGGAGAGGAACAGGCATTTCCAGGAGGCAAACCCTTTTTCCCTAGAATAGGTATGGGATATCAGTGGCATGCCCTGCTTGCTGGAAGTATCAACCCACTAGGAAAGCAAATACTTGAGCCTGCTAGCTAAAGGTGTCTGAAGTGAAGGGAGATGAATCCTGTCCGGTGGACCATAGGTTTAACTCTGTGGTGATCTTGTACAAAGCTCAGTCCAAAGCCTTGGCTGTTGTAGTGACCCTGGTTTTTATGCCCACAGGTTTTCAAGCTGACACGAAGCAAAGTGGATGATGACAAGATCAAGCTCCTGGCCCGTAACTTGCAGCATCACCCTTGCTTGTTGGAGCTGGACTTGTCCCACAATCTCATCAGGGACCATGGGGCACAAGCTCTTGGCAAGCTGATCAGCCACAGCAGACTAGAAACCCTAAATCTGTGCAACAACCAGATCTGTCACCTGGGGGCTCAGGCTCTTGCTCAAGGCCTGGCTGAGAGCTCCACCCTGACCTCCCTGAATCTACGCCTCAACTTCGTGGAGGACAAAGGCGGGGAGGCGATTGGCCGTGCCCTGCTGACCAACACCAGCCTGAAGTGCCTCCATCTGGGAAGTAATAAACTGTCGGAGCCAACCGCGGCAGTGTTCTCCCAGGTCCTGGCTCGGAACACCACTCTGACGAGCATCAACTTCTCATGCAACCACCTGGGGCTGGTAAGAGAAGCCTCTTCTGCCCGCAGTCTGTGACCCTGTGTGGTGGCCTTGCAAAGCAGATCCTGAGCCTGCCTCAAAGACACAGAGGCAAATGCATCCCTCATTTTTCATTCTTGCTACGACAACAATCAGTTGGGAGCAGGGAAGAGACTGTAGCAGATGTCAGGAAAGAGAAGGACACCTTCTCTGCATGAACATGCATTTACCTCACTTGTTACATCTAGCTCTGTTCATAGGGCTGAATCTGTCTTTGAGGCTTTGGGCTTTTGGGCAGAGAGGGATTTTCCCGCCAGGAAACTGAAACCCAGGAAGCATGTCTGGAAAAAAATCACAGATGCTTCGCACATGTGAGTGTAGTTAATGATAGGCAGCATGAGATGAGGGTCTCATGCATATACTCTGTGCTTTGGATCTGCTGTGCCATCTGTCACTCAGCAGCACACAGATAGTGTCACCCTTCCCAGAATTTCTCATGTCCATCACACGCTCAGAGGACACTGTTAGAAAATTGGCTTGGTTGTTGAGCTTCTTTAACTCACCCTGCGGCCCGGGAGCGGTGCGGTGGGTCACTAGTGTCATGTCTGTGTGCTTGTAAGTAGCTCCTAAAACACAGGCTTACATTTTCTAGACAGAAGAGCAGCCACAGATCTTACTACATCCCTAAGAGCTGCAGTGTGCAACATGCCCACAAACCAGACCGCTTCTCTTCTGCTGATTAAAAAGAGCTTTAGAAATCTGAAACTAGACAGCCAAAAGCAATCATGCTGGCTTTTAAACTTTCTGTGCTGCCTCGATTATTCTCACTGTCAAATAAAGAGACAGCAAGACCAGCTGTCCCTGCTGGCAGGAATATTGGCATCAATGTGTTTGACAAGGGTTTTAAAAGGATTTGATGGCAGAAAACCTTTTGTGAGTTCTAAATTTTATGGTCCTGGATGTGGAAAACCATTTGAGTTTAATGATAGAAGGGGGCAAAGGTTGGAAAGGATAGAAGGATTTTTGTTTAGTAAATAATAATCTCTGTGCTTAGAATCGTCCTTCTGATGAGCTCTCCTGTTACCCATTTGTGAAGTTCCGTGGCAGCCCAAACGGTGGCTGGTAGTATTATCTTTGGGAAAATTGGGGGTTTTGATAGAGAAGCATTCAATTCTGACCTCTGTAGCCCATTAAAAAGAGACCTCTTCCCAGTCCTTTTTGCTCTGCCCTTTTTGGCAAAAGGGCTAAGAGGCAGGGTGTTGGGATCAGGGGGCCATCTGGATGGAGGAGAAGGGACAGGAGGTGCATTTGGTACCTGGAAGAGAATAGCTACAGCAGAAAAAAGTTCAAATTGTCACATCCCTAAACACAGTGCTTCATGTATGGGGGGGGGGGGGGGAGGAAATGCTTCTGAGTGGGTCGCCTCCCTAAGGCTGCATCACATTTTCTGTCTCATGAAGGCTGGTCTTCAGTTACATGAGATACTCCTCTCAGGAAAGCCAACCCAGCCTGGGAAATGGCATCCAGACAGAAAACTGCCAGTTCTGGGGCTCTCACAACTGCCAAGATGAGGGACAGCACGCTAATCCATTTGTGCCCAGCCAGCAGTAAGCTGGGAACCGGGGGACAGGGGGGAGCAGACTCCTCTCTCAGGTTATCATTGCCAGATGTGTTATTAACCAGCATGAGCTTGAGAACTCCTGACATGGTACCCAGAGGGAGTCATTAGCATGTGTCATGTCACAGAGAGCTGCATAAGGTTACACTCTTCCTCTGCACTTCTCCTGTGAGCAACATTTCGGACCTGGGTGGAGGCCTTTATCCCTTTTGGCACCATCTCATGGACCTCCCACTGACAGCAGCAGAAGTTGCCCTGGGGAGGAGGGAAAAGGAGCAATACACTTCTGTTTTGGATGTCCTCCTTTAACCATCCCCTCTCATCCTTTTGCAGGATGGTGGGAAGCAGCTGCTTAAAGGGCTGGAAAACAACAAGACTTTGACCGAGCTTGATCTCCGCCACGCAGAGGTGGAACAGGAGACTGATTTCCTCATTCACGAAATTGTGTGGGCCAATCGGGAAGCGGTGAGGCTGGGATCTCTGCAGCACCCCACCAATGAATCCCTCTGAATAAAGTGCTCCGGGGACCAATGAGCTTTGGGTGTGCAGTCTTGGAAACGCTTCACTTCAGGGTCTTGGTTTTATTGGCTTTTCTGAGAAACACTTAACTTGTGGCTGCCACCGCAGCCTTTCTCAGACCCCCATCATCCAACCTGTGACTTCACTGGAGACAGATACTTGATCTCAAGGCACTGTAGTGGCACCACAGAGCAATTTGCTTCTTAAGCCCTCTCTCTCACTGCACCCTAAATCTCACCTCCTGTGATGCTTTTCTGTGCTCCAGCAGCAAGCTTAGTTCAGGCAACTGAATACTGTTTCACCTGGAAAGCAGCTAAAATGAAGTCTCTGCCACCCAAATGGTCTAGTTCAGACCTAACTTTAAGGTTTTGCTGAGGAGGATGTGAGAGGCCTAGAGGATTGAGGGAATGTTGTTTCTAGTTCCTCAGCAGCTTTTTCTGGCTATTGCTCTGCTCAATAATCTATTTGAATTTATAATAAATGTCTCTGGAGTCTGATATGGGTGGTGAAAAGTAAACAGAAATAAATTCAATAACTCAAGAGGTCTCAGCACCATGGTTTCCTGCTTTGGTTTGCTCTGCTTTTAATCAGTGATAGCCTGCTTTGTAACAGGTGAAATCTTTACAACCAGATGCTTACCTTACCTAGTAGTGCTCTTCTGTGCAAACCTGTCCAAAACAATCTGTGTTTTGCATAACTTCAAGCTAGAGGGGTCCCTTCAGGACTGCTGGCCCACATAGCTCACAAGTTTGAAAACAGTGCAGCTTCCTTGGCCTTGGAGCAAAATGGAGCAGCTTCCTTTTGCTCTACAGGCTGGAGTCACCTAAGGATGGGACAAGGCACATACTTGAGTGAGTTGGTCCACTGGCCACCCTGCTCAGGAGATATCAGGGAATTAAGCAAGTCGGTTGACTTCCATCCCCTCCCACCCTCTGAGCAACGCAGGAGCTTCCCATGCCTTCCAGCCTTGCCCAACACCAGTGCTCACAGACCCACTGCTGGCAACCACCTCAGTGAATCATCTGAAACTTTTATTACACCGATTTGGTTTACAATCTTTGTACTTTGATATTTCCAACAAAAAAGGCAACATTGTGATATACTGTTTGTACATATATAGAGAGACAGACAGAGCTAGATCATATTGACAGAGTTGAAAAGTAAAAACCGTTTCCCAGTGTTCACAAAAGAATTTATTCACCACGTACCCGCTTCTGCCTTGCCCTGCCTGATGGATACAGACACCGAGGTGCCGCTGGCCCCTGGCTGACAGGACCTTTACCTGCACCGTGTCACGCCCATATAGATCAGAAAGGATGGAGTGCGAGGCTGCCCTGGCAGCAGGGGTGCTGACAGGGCTCTGCCCCAAGCCCTCACAGGTTTGTGTAGCTCCCTTCCCAACTATTGATGGATGCTCCAGGGGCTACATCCAGAAGAATTCCTAACCAGCAGTAGCAGCTGTGAAACCTCCCTACCTGGGCAACTCCCACTACTTGTTTCCCATCCTCGAGACCGAGGTATTGAATATACTTATTTATTTTTATTTGCATTTACAAAATATTTTCACTGGATGACACACCTCAATGAGATGAGAACTCATGTTCAGAAACAGCAGAAAAGACCCAGATCAGCATCAGGCTGATGAAGCAGCAGCTCCAGCAGCGAGGGTGGGGGTTTAATGGGGGTGGCCTGGTCCTAGGCAAGCCTGCCTGTAGCTCCAAGGACAGGGCTGCAGCTGGTCAGCCAGTTGTGCAATGAAAGCTCATGCTTGGAGGGCAGCAATGAGATCCTGCAGACATGCTAGCAGACACATGAGGAGGAATTGGCCACCAGAGCCAGTGAGGACAAGGGATGGAAAGAAAAGGGCTTGGGAAAACATATCACCAGAACAACTACTGACTTGCTTTCCAGGATATTCACTGCTCATTTTCCTGCTAACAGCTTGAGACTGTTAACATCACTTAAACACCCAAACCCGCTCCTGGGCTGCCACGTGCAGGAATGCCCGGACAGGTAGCTGTTGCCTGGAGAACTCTTTGCCCTCTCTCCCATCCATCTCTTGGCCAGAAAGCAAAGTCCAAACCAAGCAGCCTGCAGCACTTGCCCACACCCAAGACCAAGAGTCAACTATCTGCCAGTCTGCAAGGGTTGAAACCATTTCAAATGCCACACACTCTGGCCAGACAGCAACAGCAGATTGTTGGAGTGTGAACATCCCTGCTGTTGGTGGGTCACTTGTCAGCTCCAGGTCCAGCCACCACAGGGTGGGTAACTAGCTGGTCACTGTGCTGAGTGCAGGGCCCTAACAAATACCTTAGCTCTCCCATGAGATCTATCTCCAGGGAGTACTGGCAGGCTCTGAGGAGGGGGTGTCATTTGTGGGCCTCTGTCTGGAGGAGGGAACGAGCTTGGGCACTGCCACCACCCACCAACACAGCATCAGCAGCCCTCAGCAGAGTCAAGCTGGGAGCACCCCCTCACCCATGGGTCTGTGCCAGAAAGATGGTGAGAGACAGGGGTGGTCAGAAGGTAAAGAAGGGGGAATGACCCTTGGGCTCTCCCTCGGGCTGTGCGGGGGGTGTCCCATCAGGCTGGAGCAGGGGCACCCGGCTGCCTCCCTTCCCACAGCAGATGGCGAGCCTGGCTCCCACTGCTCTGAGCAGAGCACACACGGCAGCAGGAGACAGTGGCCAGCTTCCCAAGCCTGGCGGTTTCTGCTCACAGAGACCCAGGCATCGATTTGCAAGGTGTCACACTGGCATATGTCACAAACAAGATGGCAGGTTGGTTTTGAGCACCGACTTGGGGAGGAGGAGCAGGCTGCCACAAGGATGAGCAGAGGCTGTGCACAGAAATGGCTGCTGTGTTCAGCCTCCCTTTGCTCCCATGGAGCTGGATTTGTCTAGGCTGAGTTGTCCCTGCCCGTTTGGTACCTGCTGGCCCTCTGCACAGTCAGCCAGGGTGCTGGTGGCTGGGGTTCACACACAGGGGATCCTGAAAATGGGGGTCCTATCCACTGCCTGTGGGACAGCACAGCGGGGTGAGGAGGAAACAGCATGCTTCTAAAATGTAGTGCCAAGCACTCCTGCCCCGAAACACACCCAGACAACTAACACAAGCTCTCCCAATCACTGGGGACCCATCACTGTATTCCATCACCCCTACAGCACGTGTGCCCTGTGTGCATCAGCTTCCCTCCAACCTCAATCACCTGCTAGCCCCGTGTACCACCCTGGCGACAGGGCACTTTTGGCTAATCTAGATCCTTTCATGCTTCTTCAGTTGCAGTGAAGAGGGATGAAGCCTGAGCTCGTGTGGCTGGGAAGATGGGAAGTGGCACAGAGCCAAGCCCTGCATCAGCTTCCCTAGGTGGGGGGGACGGCTCAGAAACGAAGCGTCCCTCCTCCCTACAGGGTATGCCTGAAATAGCCAGGCTTGTCAGATCCCTGTCTCTGGCCGTGATGGATTAGCCTCTCCAAGGCACAAGGCAATTTATTCATTAGTGACATTTACACCTTGTGGCCATCGTGGTTGATGACACGTGCACAAGCTGTCACTGCTGGGCTTGGAGGTGGCATTGCTGCTCCAACAACGCAGCGAGACATGACCTGGGCACCTCAGCTTAGGAATATCTCCTGCCTTTTTCCTCAGCCAGAGCATGCACAGATTGCTTTGAAAGCCCACTCTGTTCCTGAGCTTCTCTATCAAATGCCCTGCTCCATCTCCGCCCCATCCTCCCTGCCTTGCAGCACCGCATCCTCTTGCCCCATTTTGCCTTTTGTCTCCTGTAAAAACCACCACCTTTGCAAAGCCTTTTACAGATGTTCTCAACCATCTCTCTTCCTCCCATGTGTTGCTGAGCATTCACATCCTATTCTGCCCTTCGTCAGCTGCCCTCAGCCCCAGCGGAGAAGCACAGAGCCCACGTTTGGAGATTTCTCCAGCAGACATGCTGCTTCCACCATGATGGTGTTCCCTGCTCCCTCACTGCCACAACAGCTGACCTGCCTCTCCTCTCCTCCTTGGTCTGGAGACCAGGACCACCAAAACATCAAGGCCTTCCATTTTCTAACTTAGGACAAGTGCTGTGAAATTCTCTGGGAAAGCACTGAGTGCTGCCAAAGTGATGGCAGGATGTGCTGTGGTTGCTCTGCAACAAGCAAGCATTTGGGCACACCAGGGCAGGGAGTGCTGCTGGAAGGCAGTGCACAGGCAGGGTATGGTGAGGTCTGGCCACCAGCATGCCTGTGGTCATCATGCATCTGCTGGCATTTCATGGCGCCCAGCAGGGAGGGACCAAAATGATGGGAATGCAGGAGTTCAGGGGAGGGGAGTGCTTTGGCTAGCTCACAGGAATGACAGTTTGCACATCAGGTTTGGGGAGAGTGAGAAGAGCTGGAAAGCGTTGTCCAGGGAGCAGATCCAGCAGCTCTTCGGTTTCAGATGGCCAGCAATGGATTAGCTTGTTCTCAAACACAGCTCGCTCCATGCTTTTATCCCTGCTCCCTGCCACTCTCTGCAGCAAATGTGACACTTCACAAATGTGACCATCTCCTCACAGAAATCAGGTCAGGAGTTTCCTCTCACGAAGAACAAGCAATGCTCTGTCACCCTGAAAAGCCCTTGCTGAAAGGGTGGATAGGTGTCACCACACCAAAGCCACAAACATATCAAGCCTCCACAGGGCCACAGATCCCAGCTGTGCACAAGCACGCAGAACCCCACCCTGCCACGCCTGGGTGGATAGCCATGCCACACCTCCGGGGGCAGAGAAAGATTTTAAACTCTGGCCTCCGTTCCTGATCAACCTACCCCACTGCAAAGCCACAGGGCCACCATCCTGATCTGCCGTGGGCATTCCTTCTCCACCAGCATAGCACATTACTAACAGAGATGGAAGGAGTGGAGAGTGTAAACCCACATCATCACCAATTTTTTTTTTTTTTTTTAAGCAAGGAACAGCAATGCGAAACACTTCTAACAGCTGTTAAGGCCTTCTTGTGGCATTTCAGTTTGAAAAAGCTCCTGGCATTTCCAAAGCGAAATCCTGTTATTTTGGGGTCTGGTTGTCACTGCTATTTCCCCAGTCAGCTGAGCAGTGCTGCTCCATCAGACACACTGCTGCTCTCAGGCCCCTCTGCTGGGTCCCTGGGGACAGGCTCTTCCCGGGGGGCAGGTGCAGCACTAACAGAGCCCACCAGCTTCTGCCAGGGCTGAGCAGGAGGTGATGCCTGCTTTCAGCTGATCCTCCCTCTGCATCTGTTTCTGGAAATGTGCATAGACTCAGGCTTGGGATTTTCCAAATTTTCACCCTGACTGGTTCATGGGCTGCCATCCAAAGTCTGAATTCATGTCACGGCAGCTGACGGCGCTGCTAATGGACGCTGGGACCATGGGACTGATACAAAGTACTACGTCATCTCACCACATTCTAGCTAGGCTTTTTCTTTCACTAATGTGAGTAGCTAAGATTGCAGAAGCAGCTTGTGCTGATGGAGACTGAAAGAACCTCATGTGTCTGTGTGTGAAGTTATTTTGTTCTACAAAATCCACTAAATTATAATCACAGTAGGTGATCCATCCATTCACAGAGTTCAAAGGACTGGGGAGGGTTCAGGATGGGCACCAATTTCTCACAAGCTTCATTTCCCTCAGATGAAGTTTACAAAAACCAAACAAACGAACGAACAAACAAAATGGCCCAACAAAAAGAGTCTTCCTGGGGAATGGGGGAGGAATAAAACCCACTTAGCTTTCCAGCAGCCGCTGTGCTTATTCTCAGTGCTGGACGGCCATGCTGCACATTGTAATGGGCTCCTGAAAATCTGGCAGCTTCTGGAAGAGTTGCATAGGTGGATGATATACCTGTTTGTAGAGCCTGTTCACAAGCCGCAGGAAGAGGAGCTTGTTGAACTCCAGAGGGAAACTGTCCCTCCCCCAAGACAGACATGAGGTAAGGAGGGAAGGAGGAAGGGCAGGCCACGAGGCCATGGATCTTGCAGGTTCAGTTCTGTCCTTGGGACCTCTTTTAGCTCAGAGGCAAAAAGGCTATGGTCCCATGGGAGAAAGCTCCTCTCCCGGTGCTGTGGAGGTCATTTTGCTTGTTAGCTTGCTTTTGAATGGGTTGACGAGATCACATCCATGGGCATAATGTTCCCCTTGGCAGAGCAGCTGTGAGGCAGTAGAGCAGAACAATTCAACCCACTGCTTGTAGAAACTACAGATATTCAACATTCATTCATGTTGGCCAAGTTCCAACACAAAATCTATGCATCAAAGCAACACTGTGACAGATCAATTTTTCTGGACTCAGGGACAGACCCCTCTGAGGAGCTGCTAAGCCAACCTCACATTAGTATAGTACCACTGGCTTCAGTAAAATTACCCTAGGAATGAACATAGCCCATTAATTTCTACCTGAAGTGTGGCTATCATCCCTTTCAACTTTTTCCAGAATGCCCACGGGGAAAACAGCCCTAGGCAGGCTCAGACCCAAGTCCCCACTGGGGTCCCAGGTCCTTTGAACCAGCCTTTGGTACCCATGCACACCTGGCTCAGTGGAGAGTGTAGGCCCAAGTGCATCACAGGAAGCAGCAGCACCAGACAGAGCTATCACTTAAACTATGTTTAATTTCTGACATTACCTGGATCCAGATCATATTCCTACAGACTTTATTCTAACCACTGAATATGAATGAAACACGATCAGAAGGACACATCCCAACTTGAGACTTAGAGCTCTTTGGTAACACAACATCTTGGTGGTGGTGTGGCACTTCAGACCCAGCCCCTACAGTGACTGCAGCAGAGTAGGAACACACTGCAGCAAAGTCTGTCCCCTCCTAAGGCAGCACCCTGGTGACATTAGACAGCAGTACTGAAGCCGTGGTTGGAAAGGCTGGAAGGAGAGCTTAAAAGGCATTATTTGTCCCACCTGCTAGTCAGCAGGTGCTCTTTTACTGGCATTGATGCTACCTATCTTTCTTAAACTTCCACTTCATAAATATTTTCCTGCAGTTCTCACCCCACAGGCATCCATCAGTTATTAAACAACTCTGCAGCCTCTTGAGTGAAGAGACAGCAAAGAGGGCAGGGACCAGATGGATTTCTAATGTGCATTTTAGGGGGAGCAGAAAGGAAGGAGGTTGCATTTGTCTGACAATAGAACAGCAGCTTCCCCAGCCTTAAAACTGTGTATTTGCCTGGAAGGTTTGGCCTTGGTAATAGGCTCAGATTCCCTCTCCCCATCCTAATGAATGCCCCTACAGTTGCTCTCCCCAACAGGCCTCTCTGAAACCTCCCTCCTTGGTGTGGAGTGAGACATGACACACAGAGGATCAAAGAAGTACCACTTGGCTGGCTGGTGTCATAAACTTGTTCTGCACAAGCAAGGTGCTAGGCACTATGTGGGAAGCTTCCACCGTGTTGAAAGAGAGATAAATAGGTGGTGATGTGTCTTGATGATCAGGTAATCCAGAGCTTCTCACACACTTCTTCTCTCTCTCTCTCTCTCTCTCTCTCTCTTTTCTCTAGTTCAGAAAAGCCGGAGAGCTTTTAAGTACCTGACAAATATATTGAAGAGCGGGAAACACCAAATAGCCCAAACCAATTCTCCAGTCTTGCAGCAGTAAGGACTAGCCCTCTTCTGGGTTGCATTAGCACCATGAAGGGCCACAAAGAGGAGCTGGTAGCATTCCTGTCTCCCTCCTTCTTACATAAGAGGAAGGTCTGCTGCTAAGTGCAATGCTGAGCCTGACTTTCAGCCCATGGGAAATTGCAATGTTCGAATGATGTATGGAAAAAAAACAAAGCCATCTGACTGCAGAGATCCTCCTAATTATTGCCCCCATCATACTGACAAGAACCCAGCTCTGACCTTCCCAGAGGGTGATGCGTGCTGTCCCGCTTTCCTTGTGTAAGCAGCCAGCAGCTCTGTGAGCTCTGCTCACTTCGAAGAGATGTTCTGCACCAGGAATGAGGACACAGCCACCCTGACAGAACAAGGCATTGCTGGCACCTTTGGCCCTCTTGCCCAGGCCAGGATCAGAGCAGGAGTGACATATTCACTCCACAGTGAAAACTTCTGCACCAACACTGAAGCCAGGGTCTGGCAAGTGAGATCAAGACTCTGGGCTTGCTGAAAAGATGGCTACAGATAACAGGCCTGCTTGTGTCAGGAAGGCCCTAAGAAAAAGGAAAAGAGCCAATTAGACTCACTGGTCAACGGAGGAGAAGTAATGGGATTAAGATACAGCAGGGAGAACTCAGGTTAGATATAAGGGAGAAGGCTATCCTGAGAGAGATATCGAATGGCCTGCCAAAGGAACCCTCATCACCAATGTGGATACAGAGAGCAGGCACAAGTCTCAAGAAGAGCAGGCACCTGACTGCTGCACGGCCCAGAGTGGTAAGTGGTGTGTATGTGCCAGGAGATGGGACCACTCCACCACGGAGAGGCCGTGTGCCCGAAGAGGGACAGGCCATCTCTGGGTATCTGTGCTCGTAACCTGAGCCACAAGGAGAATTACAGCAGCTGCCCTTGGCCCAGGGCACTGCATTCCCTCACCAACACTTAGGAGAAAACCCTCTTTGCTGGTAGTGTCCCATGCCAGGAGTAGTGTCCCATGCCAGGAGACAGAAGGGAGAGCCCAGCTTTCTGCTCTGAACTTTCCTGCCTGACTAGACATGCCAGGATGAGCCCTAGTTTCAGTTTCTCCTCTTCAGCTCCACCACTTCTCTGTCAAGCCACCAGGCAGCTCCTGTCTCTGCTGCCCAGTCCTGCTCCCCTACCATGTCCAAGTGCACCATCTCCTTTTCCTGAGCCTGAGGCATGTCTCCACCACTGAGAAAATGGAATGGGATGGACCAGGGGGGCAGTTCTACCTGGTGCACTTGGGTAGCACCAAGAATATGAGGGATGGGATCTCTGAGAAATCCTGGCATGCAGTGGGGAACACTGACTAGAGAAGTCTCATTTCTCAGAGTACTGTGGGTCTGGACCAGCCACAGACAGTAGCACTGGGACTACAGCTGCCACCATGTACATGGGGAAGGTGTTCAGCAACAGGAAGACTGTATGGATCCTGTGGGTCAGAACAGCAGCCGTGCCTCGAAGTTCCACCTGGATAGACCACCTCCAGATAAGATTTCAGAGGTGAAAAAGGGGCCAGAGCAACAAGGCCAGGCATTCTTATAGAAAGCCCCAGAAAGAGCCAAGGACACGGTGCCTGAAACTCTGCTGCAGGTGCTAAAAGCTGGGGGCATAGAGACCCTGCTAATCTATCCCTGTTGTGAAGACTGTCTTTGCCACAGGGAGCTAAAAAGGCCTGCCAAAACTGAGATAAATCCATCTGTCCAAGGCACCTTGGAGGCTGGAGATAGAAAGATGAGCCATTACAGCCTAATTTAAGCAACAGCCGCAGATTTCAAAGAGAACATGTCAGGAAGGACAAGCGGGGACCTCATTCCTCACTAATGACCCATTGCAGCTCCACTGTCTCAATTCACTGGGACATACAAGCACACACCACCATCTCCCTGGAGTCACTAGAACACTCCACATTGGCCTTGGCTTACATTAGGCCCTTGGAGAGAGAAGCACGAGTGCACAGCAAGCCAAATGTCATTACTAAGCAAGGAAATCCCAGGGCTGCTTTCGCCCAGCTTGAATCTATGCCAAAAAAAAAAAAAAAAAAGAGAACAAAAATGCAGAGAGGGATGTGCCTACACCAGAGACCTTAGGCTTCTCTGTCTTCCAAGGGACCTTCTTCTTTAAGCTAACATCTAGTTCTGGTAGTGGAAGTAAGGGCAGAATCTAAGAATCATAAACAGAATGAGGTTTTAAGAGACTTCCTGTTCAAACCACTGTTGTTTGTAGTTTAGCACCTGAGATCCAGGAGGACAAGCTGACTTGAAGGGCAACAGACACTAACCAGGATATGCAGGGCATAAAAAGCACAACAGACTGCTCTGGGGTAAATGAAAAGTGGAGCCCTACAATGCCCACAGGTGCTGACCACTCCAGGCTTGCCAGCAGGAGATGACTTTCAAAATAGGACCGGTGTGGTACATGGGTGCATTTGCAGCCTCCTGGAGACCTGGGAGGCAAAGCAGTACAGCAGCACGATGAGAGAGCCAGACCCCTCACTAATAGCTGGCAGGAGGAAGATGGCTGGACCAAATACAGTGCCTCACTGTTTGCCCTTCTGTGACAGATGGGGAGGCAAACACCAAGCACAAATGCCCAGGTGCCAATGGACTTGCCCTTGTCACCCAAGATGTGCTGCTCTTAGCTTCTGTTTGCCACAGCTGATGAGAGAAGCGAGGTGAAGCTGAGGAGTAGTGCTGCCTGGAGAGACCGCTGGCTGATTTGGCATGCACTCTCCAAAGAGCTGACTGAAAAGGAGACAATTTTTCTGAGAACAAGGACACAAGAGATCTGGGGATGTGTTGCTGGAGGAAGAAAAGCTGGGTATGTGCATGCTGCAAACACTGTTGCAGCTTCAGTGACACAAAGGCTCTTTGCCCAATGTCACTGAGATCCTTTCCAGCAGGGTAGAAGGGGCAGCACAAAGCTCAGAGCAACCTGCCCTGACAAGAGCAAGGCAGAAGAACCCAGTAGCTAATGAGCTACACGGAAGTCACCTCACTTCTGACAGCCTGACGCCTCCCTGCAAAAATCTCTGTCGTGCAAAACGTTTGTTTTAATCAGGTTTTCCTCTAACGTTTCCCCGGCCTCTGTTCTGCAGAGCATCCCTCATGGCAGCGCCTCCTGCACCAACAGTGGGGTTCTACAGAAACAGAACCCTTCTGATCCTCCTTTCCCCAGCCAAAGTTCCCAATGTTCCAGCATGCTTTTGCATTTGTCCCTCCTATCCCCTCAGAGCTTTCTGCCAAAATGAGGCTTCCAGGAGCCTGCAGCTCAGAGTGCACAGCCAGAGCCCAGCTGGATCTCATGCAAAATTCACTTGTGCAGACTTGCACCAACCTGCTGCTCCATTATCAATAGGTGAACTGCAGGTGAACCTACCAGAGACTTCCTTGATGCTTGGCTGAACCAATTAGGACTTACTTCAAAGCCAGGAAGGGTCCCCAGCCACTCGATGTGCCACCTGATACAACGATGTCTGTTCCAGTGCCATCCTCTTCCCCTTCCCCAGCTCACCAGGGGCCTCCCGTTTTCTCTTTCCAGCTGAGCCCTCCTTCAGCAAACACATCAGTAGCGCTGCAGATCTCTGCTCCATCTGGATTTGCACATTCATCCCTCCCCGGTGCTGAATGCCCAAACAGAAAACCCTTTACCAAGGGGATGCTGACTCACGGCTGGCACACCGAAACTTCCTAAGAAGCTGGACATGGGATCCTCTGGAGGCAATGCCATTCCCAGCAGTGAGAAAAAAGTAACAGTCGGAGCATGGTCTAAAAAAAAGAGGGGAGGGTGGGGAATGGTCAGGGGGAAGGGGAACAGGTGGATTCGTGGCTTTCAGCCTTTGCTCTAACCTGCCATTCAGCTCCACGTGCCTGGGTACCCATGACCTTCTGTCACAGGCAGCGACACCCTGCTCCAAGGGGCCTGTTCTACTCCACCCTGTGAGGGGTCTCACTCCAGTGTGGGAAGCAGGGAGGGCAGAGGTGCAGCAAGGTGCTTTTTGGGTGGCTGCTGGTTCCTTGGAGCACAAGCCAGCCTGGAGCCAGGCCTGGGAGCCAAAGCCACCCCCTCCCTGCATCAGGCCTGTCGTTTTATTCCCCCCCTTTGGGTCTTGATACCATGAATTATGGTTTTGCTGTTGGTTTGGTTGGTTTTGTTTTGTTGGTTTTTTTTTTTTTGCATGTGGTGATCGGTCTAGAGTTCTGTGCCATGTCAGGGGGAGCATCAGCATCCACCCTCCTGGGAGGTCAGAGCCACAGCGGGGGAAGCTTTTGCTGGCTGCCGGAGCAGGATGCCATGTCCACTCCATCCTGATGTCCTCCTAGGCTATCCCCCTTGTGCTCCTCTCCCCAAATCCTGCACTGGCTTGGGCCAGGCAATGGACAATGAGATCTCACTGCCTTCTGCTTTCACAGTGAGGTCTCCACGCAGGACCCATTGCGATGGAGGTGACGGTGGTCGTGGTTCAGGCAGCCTTCGTTGCGGTGCACAATGAGGACGGGGAAGTAGAGGGCATCCTGATAAGGAGGGGGGTCTTCCTCCTCCACAGTCACCTGGCTGGAGAGGCGTGTCTGCTCAGTGGGGCAGCTCTGCTCGTTCAGGCTGCCACTCCGGCTCTGCCAGAGGCAGCTGCGGCGCGAGCCGTACAAGCGGCCCAGGGAGAAGCGGCTGCTGCTGAAGGGAATCCTGGGACTGCCATTGCAGATGCTCAGAGCACTGCGGGAGAAGATGGAGGAGCTGCTTATAGTCCTGTGGCACCGCTCGCAGTTCTGCCGGTAGCCCCCGTAGCGGCAAGCAGAGTAGCTGGTGCAGCCGGAGAGCCCCACCAAGTCCATCAGGACCGCTTCCGAGTAGCTGGGCACCAGCTGCTGGTTGGATCGTATGTGCCACTCCAGCTCGGTGCTGTCCACCGTGTTGACACGGGGCATCCTCCGGCAGAAGGAGCGCTCCTCGGCCGGCGTCACCGCCACGTAATCGAACCCAAAGAGTTTTTCCACGTGGTAATGGACATAGGAGGTGCGGTACTCATTTAGCACCCGCAGGGGCCAGGATAGGGTCAGCAGAGCTGCCACCCAGAAGACATAGTGAGATACATACCAAGGCAGGTTGTCTGGGTCAGAAAAGGCCACCATGTATTCCTTGAAGTCCACATTTTTGAGGTGCATCCCCTCCCTGGCCTCCATGTAATCGTCTAGGCCCTCGTTCTCCGTGAAGAAGCGGGCTCGCTGGGTCAGATAGGAGTTCTCGGACTCCACGTTGGCAAAGCTGAAACACTTGGTGAAGCGGAGCCGTGTGGCTGGGTAGCTCTCCAGGTCAATGAGGTCCTTGGAGATGTCCTTGACTCCACAGTTGGAATAATCAAACTCGGCCTCTGCCACGTGGGTGTTGACCCGCTCATGGTACACCTGGGTGGTGGTGTAGGCGTCCCCGTTGCGGTAGCGGGTGACCTGCCGGGTTCTGCGGACGTAGTGGTAGCTGATGGCCTTCCACCAGATGCAGGGGGTCGCCTGCTGCATCCGCTGCACGCGCTCGTGCACGCTCTCCACGTCCACTTTGTACTGCAGCTCGTTGCGCGTGTAGCAGTGCCAGCACTCCACCAGGTACACCACGTAGAGCATCACCAGGAAAGCCAAGGGGATGTAGACGTAGCCGTTGGAGCAGGGGCTGTCATGGTACATCATGGACTTGCCCTTGTAAGCGCTGTCAAAGGTCAGCCGGGTCACCTTGGTGACGTGGCACCAGGTCATGGCTCCCATGCAGCCATACATGAGGAGGGACAGCAGCAGGCATTTCCAGTGGGACTCTCGGCACAGGGACTTGCTGAGAGACTGCTTCACTGGCCGCTGCTGCTCCGGGGGACCGGGGAGAAGGAGAGAGAAAACAAAAGAGGAGTCAGTAGGCTGCAGCAGCAGGGGAAGGGGAGCAGGCAGCAGGGTGCTGTGGTAGCACCTATAGCTCCGTGAACAGAGACCAAACAGCAGATGCCACAGGGCTCCTGGCCTCAGCGGGCAGGGCAGAGGCTGGGACTTCTCACAGGATGACAGTCATGCAGTGCAGGCAACTGTCACCCCCACCTCCATTTCTGGTGCTCTGCCCCTCCCTGGGAGACAGACAGAGCCCAGCTGGACATGGGGGAGAGTCGCAAAGGACAACTCTGTCAGCTGCACACTGAGCATCTCCCTTCTCCAACACGGAGTAAACCTTACCATTGCCACTTCTCAGGGGGAGCTATTGGAGCGCAATATAAGAGTCTGGGTGATCTCTTCCACATTCCTCAGCTTTTGCACACACCCCACCAGCACAGGCAGCTGTAACTGATGTCACCCCACCTGAACCCCTCACCACAGCTCATCCCACTGCACACGAGTCTCTCCCCCACTTCCCAGTAACGACCAAGAGCAACATTCCAATTCCGCCACCAGGGCGGCACAAGCTGCCTGGTGCGCCTCTAAGATGGAGAAACAGACCTTCTGCAGCTGGGAAGGTCTGTGTTTGGTAATGACAATTCCCACTACAACACTCGGCAGCCTAAGGAGCTCTGAAGTGCTTCTCAAGTGCTTTATAAACCATACCAATGAGAAAGTACTTTTCCACTATTGAAACGGAGCCACCTCTGGTAGGAAAGAAAGCAAATATGGAGTAACATCCTAAAAAGTGTTCAGGCTGGAAGGGAGGAGCATCCTACCAATCTGCAGCAGCAAGGAGGGCAAGAGGCCACTCACAGCTGCTGGCAAATGTACCTGCTTGCACTGGGATTCAGATGTGGCAGTCCACACTTCAGAAAAAACTGCTCTTAGGTTTTCCATGGTGAGGAAAAGGCAGAACTTCAGCAACATGACTTTTTAAAGGGATTGCACTGGTGCCTTTACCACAGTACAGTGCAGGGTTTGACATAAACCCATGAAAAAAACTTGGTTAAGAAAACCTCTGTCACTCTGCAACACTCTGAAGTCTCAAGTATTGATCCATTGTCTGTGAGATCTGACATCATCCTACCCAAAGAAAGAACAGGCACAGTAACTATTTGCTTTCTTACACAGAAGATTTTATCCAGCAATCTCCAAAGGTGCAACCTGAGAGAGAGGGTCAAGAACCCCAGCCTTGTGCAGATGCCACCAAATTCCCTCAGAGACTTCAAGCTTTGCTCTCCCTCTGCACCTGCGGGCAGCAGCAGCAGCTCCTGAGCTCACCTCTGCCGTGGTAGGGGCCAACACCAGCTGTAATGACACTGCTCACAGCACTGCAGGCCAAGCCTGGCTCCATTATTCTCCACTCCTGAGCATGCTGGGCTGGAGAGGTGTCTCATCCAGGAATCCCAAACAAGTGACTGGGCTCACACTGCTAGAAAGCAGGAGGGGCACTTTCAATCCAGTATGAAAATGAAAATTAAAGCAAGAACCAGAAACCACAAGGGCACTGGCAGGTCTAGGGACAGACCTGGGTCTCTTTTTTCCTCTAAGAAATGCATCTTGCTCTTCTGAAGAGCCCCTCATTCCTGGCTTGGTGCTCTAGAGTCCCACAGGCCAATCTTTCCTCCCCACCCTTGTCAAAGCATGCCAGTGGGACTTCTGTCACTGCACTCAGGGATCCTGCCCAAATCTCCAACAGAGGTTTCTCTCCCAGAGGCACAGAGCTCCCCTGCCTGCCCACCCCACCAGCCAGCCCGTGATGAGCAGACCAGGCAGCACGTCCAGAGAAACCACTGCTGCCAAGGGGAATGGTGGTACATTCCACTGGCACTCCCAGCTACCAGTAATGCTGAGCTCCTCTCTTTGAAGCCACTAGCTAAGAGCAGGACCTGGAGACAAACAGACAGAGCCCAGGGCTGGCAGGTGGGGTGGTGCTGGCCTGCAGGCAACTCAGAGAGGGGCAGGGTGGCACTGCTGGCACGTACACATGTGCAGCCCAGTCTTCCCAGTGCAACTGACCACTGCAGCAGCCTCACCGTCATGGGGCAAGAAGGCAACTCCAGGTAAGAGAAAAGGGAGTGAGGAGAAGAAATGGAGAGCATTTCAGGAGGCAGAGCCACCTCAGCTGTGCTCTCCCTCCTGAGGTCAATGCTGCAGTTACAAGAGCTTGCTCGGACCCCTGTCTTTGCCTGGTTGCAGCACGGCTCTCCCTTGCTGGAATACTGTACCACTGCCCAGGCAGCTGAAGGCTTCCTCTCTCACTGCTGCCTTCTGCGTTGCAGGCTTTCCCTGGCAGCAGCTACTCTGACTGTGAGGATCTAAAGGAGCAGCTCAGCCAAAGGAGGAGCATGGGGAGGGTCTGAACAGGGCCCTTGGAGTGGTACATGCCAAACTTGGGGTGCCGGTGGAGTGTGAATGCTGAGAAACAGCACCTTGTTTAGGAGGTAGATATGCAAACCGAGCACAAGGAATAAAGCAAAGCATCCAGCTCATTTGTTTGCCAGCTGGGGAAGGGGCACCAGAATGACAGGTCTTTGGACACGTCTGTCTCAAAAGCAAATTCCACCTCATAGTCAGTCCCCAGCCCCTCACATTCTGCACTGCCTGTGTTGCAGGAGAAGAGAGATGCTGGCTGCCACCCTGCAGAGATGTAGGCAAGCCCCACTGCGGTTACCCACCCAGGGCAGGGAGCACGATGCAGCCCAGGCTTGGTTCCAGGAACTGTGTTAGCAGGGCTCTAGTCCATGCATTAGTCTCCTCCTAGGACTACGCAGTATTTAGATACTGCGGCGCTTTTACGGGGTCACACTAACCCCTGCTGTAAACTGTTTACAACCCAGCTTTCTCCTAGGCTTCTGAGGCAAAACACATACACCTCGGCTGCACTGGTGGGGGCTCCGAAAGCTGATCAAGTGCCAGTGACAGGATACAACCACAGCAGAGACAGAGGAGGAGCCAGATGCAGAGTCTAATCCCAGTAGGAACTGCAGCATCCCTGCTCCTCTCCCAGGCTGCAAAGGGCTCACAGGAGAAAACAATCAGCTCCACAGATTCCTCCGCAGAAGCAGCTGAATAAGATTGTCTCCTTGAGCTCTTAACCAGCCTTGGATAAGTCCAGCATAGCAAACAAGCAGATGAAAAAGCTGGGGAAAGAGAAATCTGTCTCAGAACAGTGTCACTAGGAGGAGAGCAGGCACTGATATAAATGCCATCGTCATCTGCCCGCTGCAGTCTGATGGAATGAGGCAAAAGACTTGTCCTACTTCACTGCAAACAGGGTTTCCCTCCACCACCGGGAGCTTCCCTCACTGCTCAGGCTCCAGCACTGGAGAGTGGTAAGCAAATCTGCTATTGCAGGTGCACTGGAACATCTCTGCAGTGCCAGGGGCAAGGCTGGCCATAGCTTAGCCGAGCCTGCTGCGGGATCCCCACCAGCTCCCTTCCCTGTGCTTCAGTTCACCTCGTGGACCGCATGGGGCAACCCTTAGCAGGCACTAACTGAGACACACCTCGGGAAAAGCAAGGAGTAGGCTGCTGCTTGGGCCTCCCCTCCCTCCTGCGTGGCACTGGCCTCTGACACTGCCCCTGAAGTGGACAGAAATGGAGGCCCACACCTGCAGCTGCTGCTCGGGATGCGTGGGGAGGGATGGAGGGGATGACTCACAACCAGCCGTGAAGCAAAAGGAGACACCCACAATGCACAGGGCACAGGCAGTAGAAGAGGGGACCCCATCACTGCTTGCACTAAACTCCTTTGAGGCTTTTAAAAAAACAGCCTCAAGGGGACAAACCTGCCCAGCACCTCAGTGGCCAAGCGCATGGGTCAAAATCCCATAATCACCCCTGCAACCTTGACCCTGCAACTTTGAATACTAAAACCCTTCAAGTTCTCCCAGTAACAGCCTGGCCCTGGCCCCATCCACTGTCCCCTTTTTTAACAAGTGTTTCTATGCCATTACCTCCCATGCCTCTCACCTGCCTCTCCCTGCAGAGACCTCTGAAATCTCCGATTCACCTCCAGAATGCTAAACCTTCGTATTTCGAGACAGCCTGGGGTTCAGAGGGTTAGGTGTCCTAGAGACAGCCCTCTAGAGGGCTGAAAAAACAACCCAAAAAAAAGCCCCAGAGCAGCATCCTGAAGGCCCAGGTAGCTCCCGAGTGCCAGGTGGTGGCAGCAGCCTTCAGAGGACTCCAGAGGGACTCCTGAGCATCAGTTTCCATGGCTCTTCCTCAGGATTCACTTAAATCATGCAAGAAATGAATAAGCCCTGATTCCTTTGACCTCAAATCCCCAGAAAAAGGGAGGTAGGGAGGATCCAGTCATTTCTAGGAATTACCACTGTCTTCGAAGGCTCTGGACAAACATTGACAACTCCTGGCCAGGATGGTCCCAGCAAATATCCGCATCACACACGCCATGCCTACAGCCCAGGTTCAGGAACCACCTGCCTACAAGAAAGAGGTGGCTCAGTCCCAGGCTGGCAGGGTTGCCAACTGCAGAGGACAGAGGAAGGCTGAGCATCGACAAGCCAGGGAATCCTGCCAGCAGTCAGCTCCTGCAGCGGTACCAAGGTCTCCATTTTACACAGTAGCTTGGAGGAGGACTGGTTCCTTCCATCACATCCCACCTGAGCAGCAGGACAAGGACATGTTTTTGCTTGTTCCCAGGCTTAAAAGCTTGTCCCTTGGCATCTCCTACCCTACAAGTATGCATTGATGAGTGAAATTCAGTTCACCACCACTAAGTGTGGGTGTAGGCATGTGATGCCAAGATGGAAAAAGGGCTCAGTCAGCTCTGGTTAGTAGCTCTTGCTACTTGCCTTGCTGGGACAAGATGAGAAGCACCTGAAGCCCTGCCTGGCTCCTAGACAGAGCAACCTGAGATATCAAGATGAGACACCATCAAACAGAACAGGGCAAGTTTCCCATTTTCCAGACATCTCCTCTGGCTTCCCACTCACCCTGGCCAATGGACCCTGACGTGTGGGATTGAGCCACACTGCGGGGACACTCGGCAATGCTGGCACCAGCAGCTGGTTCCGATGGAAATTGGACATTGCACAGCCTGTATGGCGTTACATAGGCACTAGAGGGGAGGAGGAACATTCTCCCCTCCTGACAGTTCTGAAGACAAGAGGATTGCACTAGGTCAGTCCATGAATCCAAGCTCGCCACTGAAGTCTCTCCTCATTGCATCAGATGAGACACCAACAAACATGGCACCATCACGAGAGGCTGCAGCTTTCCTCTCCTCCAACAGCTGCTTCATGCAAGTCTGTGATAGCATCTGGCCACAAGAAGGATGCCCTTAGCCTAAACAGAGCAGGTCATGGACTACAGCCCTTCTGCCTGCTCCCATGGAGTATTATACTGACAGCCTCATTGGCAGACACCACAGAGTAACTGAAGCCCAGACAATCCTATAATCCCTGCGAGCCAGGGGGCACTGTAGGTGAGGGAAACTCGTCTGGGCACTGCCCCTGCTACACTTCTTTCACCCAAACTGGCTCTTGCTCTGGCACCTCTGGAAACTCTGTGCCATCTAGAAAGTAGACCCAGCACTGCCAGAGCACCGGCAGTAAGAGACCACATCACAGCAGGGCACAAGCACATCCTCATGCTAGAAAAGTGCCTCACACTTTGGCTACCCTCGTCAGGATCTGTTTGAAGAGCTGGGCTCAGATCATCAGGAGTTGTTGAATGCAGGCAGGAAGAGAGGAACAGACACAGAGTATACAGTATTTGTACAGCTTCCCAGTCCTTGAACTTCAGCATTCCTCTCCTGCACTTATTTATATCTAAATATAAGTCTGTATATATAGAATAACCGTGCATGGGCATGCATGCTCTGCCCAAGCCAAGGAGGCAGAGAATACCAGGATTATGCAGCACTCACAAACTGCAGCTCCTCATCAGCAGAAGTGGAAGTGATGCACCAGCTTCTGAGTATCCCCCCAGCTGCCCTTTGAGCTGTCGTCTCACCAGACAGGGCAGCCCACCACCTGCAGAACACTGCCCTTCCTGCACTGCCTAGTTGCCCTCCATGGGTCAGCACCCCCATGGCATGAAGTGAGTCTCACCAGTCAGTGCAGTTGCCTTCTCTCTTCTTGGGAAGCCCAAGCTGCAAGCCGGATCTGTAGACGCAGACAAAAGGGCTGGCATTCCTGCCTCCCGGTGGTGTTCCCAAGGCACAGGGCACCCTGCTCTTGACCCTTTCTGGCATCTGCTGCCTGGACTCCAGAAAAGTCATCTGCCGAGGGACACTGCAGCACACCTGGAGTCAAGGCTGTGCTGGTACCTGGCCTGCCCCAGTCTGCACCTTCCACTTCTCTAGTGGGGAGCGGCCACCAGCAACAGCCCCTGGCTTTGCCATGTCCCCAAGCCCTCTACCCTGCTGCCCACCGCGTCTTGCCTCGCAGCGACCCAGGCAACTGTGCCACATCCTGGATGCCGCCAGAAGCCAGCACGCAGCAAGGAGGGGGTCTCCACGTCCACTTCTCCCAGTCATAACAAGCTCTGTCCGCGGCTGTAAGCCCAAACGGTGCCCCGCGCTTCTCGTTTCTGATTTTTCCCTTCCTCCTCCATCCCGGCCACTCCAGCTCCGGCCCCCGCTCCGGACGGCGCTGGCTTGCTGCTTCCCTTCCAGCCCCGGAGGCGCCGCAGCGATCCCCAGGTGGCGGGCGAGCGATGAAGAGGCGCGCCGGGGCAGCCCATCGGCGGCGCGGACCGACGGCCGGGTATCCTCGCCCCCCAGACCCCCCCGTCCCCCCGGCCCGCATCGCATCCCCGGGGCCGGAGCGGGGCGAGAGGGGCTCCCAGCGAGCGGGTCCGTACCTGTGCGGGCAGAGCCCGGCCCGGCCCGCGGCGGGGCGGTCAATGAACGCGCCATGCAAAGCGTGCGGGGAAGAAGGGTGGTAGGGGGCAGCCCCGGGCCGGGGGGCGGCCGCTCTGCTCACCTCCTCTCGGGCCCCCTCCGCCTCCTCCTCCGGAGGCACCGGCGTGCTGCTGCCTCCCTCGCTGGCGGCGGCCGCCGAGGCCGGGGGGGACATGGCGGCGGGGGCGCCCCGCTGGCGGTGCCTGCGGGCTGGGCAGCTGCATTATCCCGCCCGCCGCCGGGCGCTGCCTCGCCGGTCGCCGGGCGGGCGGCGGGGCGGCGCGGCGGGCGGGCGGCGCGGCGGCATCGCCCCCAGCCGCGGCTCGGCGGCAGCGCTGGCCGCCCGCCGGCCCCGGCCCCGGCCCCGCCGCAGCGCAGCGCCGCTACACGCGGCGGAGGGCGGGCAGAGCCGCGGTGGGAGGGCCGCGGCGGAGGCGGGGGGAACGGCACGGGGATGGGATGGGATGGGATGGGATGGGATGGGATGGGATGGGATGGGATGGGATGGGATGGGATGGGATGGGGATGGGATGGGGATGGGGATGGGGATGGGGATGGGGGCACGGCGGGACCCGCGGCCGCCCGAGCGGAGCGGCGGGTGACCTTGAGGCGCCGGCCGGCAGCAGAGAGGGAGGGAGCCCGGTGCAGAAGCCCCTCCCGAGCCCTACCGGGAGCGGAGCTACCGCCCGGCGCTGTCGGGGAAAGCTCCTGCTCTCAGCCGCGCCGAGGGGTCGTCAGGCTGTCTTCGGTCCCTGCTGGCCAGCTGATGGAGAGGTGAGGGATCCCGTGGGTTTTCCTTCCCTCGGGATGAAGTGGGAGAAGCGGGAGCACTTTGCATGTGCCCCGTCTGCTTTTCTGATCTGTGGGCGCCCCAGCTGGTCGGGGGAAGTGGGGTAGTGCTGACCGTCAGTGCTGATGCTGGCAGTCACGGAAATCTTTAGGTTGGGCAGGATCTTCCCTGCTGTGATCTGCACCGGGCCCAAAGGTTCTCAGCTAGCTATTGCAGAGCCGACTGCAGCTTATTTCTCCAGAGAGCTAACATGCTTGGTTACAGGGATGGGTGGAAAAGTCTCTTCAGACCCTCAACCTAAACTCACAGGGGGACACACACAGAGCTTGGGAAGGGTTCATACTTGTCAAAATCTGGATATTGCAGGTACAGCCCAGCTTCCGTGACAGTCAGGAAATCAGGTGTCTCTGCAGGTGCTTCCCCAGATCCAAACTGGGGAGAAGCATAAACTGCAGAATTTGCTGGAAACTTCTCTTTTTCTGAGCTCTGAGGCTCAGCCTTGGCGATGGGATGATTGGCATGCCCTTGTCCACTGTTGCCTGGGATGAGGAAGGAACAGTGTGTAGGCCTGATGGTCTCACTTAAGGAGATGCATCCGAAGGGAACTGCCAACCCGTGCTTCTTATGGGAATAGATGTAATGGCCGGGGGTGCTGCTGAAGGAGCTCATCTTCAAAAGAGGCTGGGGATGTGTTTCCTCTCGCCTTTCCCCTGTTTCCATGGGAACAGCAGCAAGCAGGAGCAGCCTGCTTGGAATTTCACTGCCTACTGCTCAGACACCCCCTGCCCAATCATCCCAGCAGACTTTGGCTCTTGAGGGTTTCAGACCCACCCTCACGTGATGGATCCCATGCCTCCGAGCAGAGCTCACCCATGGATGTGTGGCATGGCAGAGCAAGGCAAAGAGGCACAAGCCCAGAGATGCCACAATCCCTGCAGCAGCGTGTTATTCCATGCAGACTAATAGACGGTTGAAAATAATTTGCATTCCTATATGCATTTCTGCTTTTTATAGTATGTGACCTCAGCTAGACCAAAAAGTGCCTGAGGGATGATCGCCCTCCAGGAACAGCACTGGTTTTATCTCAAATATGTTAATATCACACAAAAAGAGCAAAGCAGAAGGGTGAAGAGGGGGAAAAGGTGGTACAAGTTTATGTCTTTGCATTTAATAGTCCATGGTGTCTTTTCCTGCAAGGAATTTGTCCATTTACTTTTGAATTTGTTTTGATTTGGGACTTGTAGATGCTTCATGCATTCTGTGGCAAGGAGTTTCACAGCACACCCACAGACTCAAGGAGCTTCCTTTGATGTGCCCGTCCTGGGCTTTTTATCCACTAGGACTAACCCTTGGGAAGCAGGCTGCTGCCACCCTTATGGAGCTACCCACAGTGCAATTTATCCTCCACTGGTGGAGCCAGAGGTAGAGTTTTTTGTGTCAGGCATCTTTGATACTGGTCCTCCAAGCATATCTTGGAGACAACACTGTCAAACACATCACCAGCTGTGCTATTTTTGAGATGAGGTGGCACAAAAGAGGTTGTGTGCCCTGCTTTGTCTGAACTGGAGTTGTGTAAGTTCTCAGCCACTTTATGAGGAAAACAGGCATGTGGCAGATTTAGACCCTCGGGCAGGTACCCAAAGGCACGGCTGATAATGTGTAACGAAGGGCACAGGACTCCCAAGAATGAGAGAAATAAGACTATATATGCTGCTTAGGCCTTTCAGAAACTAAAACAGGATGGACAGCATCCAAGATTGTGTTCTGTGTCATGATCAGAGGGAGGACTCAGAAGCTGTCATTACAACACACTGCCCGATCCACTCAACCCTTCTTTTCTTGGGGGCAAGAGACAAAATTTTGTGACATTTCCCTCCCATTATTCCTGTAGGTTTCAGGATGCTCTAGTGGAAAATCATGTTGGAGAGCGGGATATTTCTGGGATGGAGGCCTTTCTGATATGACGAAATGGTTGAAAGAAGCAGGGAGGCTTTTAAGAAGACACAGCAACTGAAGTAGAGGTGGTGCCCTTACCAATAGGTTTGTTCTCCAGAAACCCTGTATCTGCCACCCTGCAGAGACATTCATATCTGTTCCAAGCAAGCATAAAGCATGACATCATATTAGCAGGATTCGTTCACTTTCCATAATGCATCAAACCGCAAAAGGTCTCACTCTTCTGTCTCTGGTAGTTGCAGAAAATAGCCTTTTAGCTCCTGCTTAAATATGTTATTAGTTCTTACCCATGCAGCACATTTGCGTTCAATTTCTAGAAAAAATTTTGATGGAGGCTGCATTTTAAACCAGATGGCCACAGATAACCTACCCTTGTGGTGGTATTTGTAGCCTAAATATAAAAATGGATTTTACACATCATATAGATATACATATCATTGTGTTTAGCCTTATTTTTTCCAATAGACCAAGTATGATCAAGACTCAGTCTTTTGTTCCAAAGCAATCAATGATTCCTAGCAGTGTGCTGCTTTTTGTCTCTTAAGAAGATGCGTGGCAGAGAATCCCCTCATGTCAGGATGCAGGATTTTCTGTGCTCAGAAATTAATGCCTATTCAATTTAGAAATTTCAAGGATACTTTGTGCTGGCTGCCTGAGCTTCCAGAATGTGTCACTCCAATTAAATTACTCCTTATTAATGCAACAAGGGGAGTGTGGGTGAAGGAATGTGCCTCTTGCTCCAGTTAAACAACATCCCTTTGCCACTGCTAGTCAGTGGCACTGACTGTCTGGGCACCATCTACCTCTGCAAGCTTTGTCCTCAAGGAAATATGTGCCATTAGTTGTGTTTTCATCTGCTGCACTCAGACTTCATGTCAGCTGGGAGGACATTCAGGTGTGCTTTTTTTTTTTTTGTTGTGGGAAGGAAACCCCCAGGGGTCATTAATTGGTGACTGGGGAGCTCATTTCTGTTTAGCATCACTAACAGGGGTACACATCACAACTGCAGTCCCCAAACACTCAAAATCTCAAACCTCACAAAGTAGGTGGGTTTGTAGCTGCTGCTCTGGGGCACATTTCACTGCATAGAATTGCTGTCATTGAAAAGTCTTTGATCGCCGCTCTGATCCTTTCTTTTCCAACAGGCTGCCTGTATACAGTTTGTTTGTTTTCCATCCAGCCTCATGAGAGTCTATTTTGTCATCATCACAGCTTTTGTGAGGCTCCACAGAGGTTTCTGGGTCAGGTTAAATCACTTTCCTCTCTGCAGTAGCCCAGCAGGATGCCCAGGGCCCTCCCTCACATCCCCCCTAGAAATGAAAAGCGGATTCAGCACTGCCCAGATGCTGTTTGACAGTCCTCAGGACATTTTGTCCGATATAACTCCAGAACAGCGGCAACCGCCCCAAGTGCCTGGAAACTGAGCCAAATCCTCCCTTGCCAAATGCTTTGTTCTCACTTAAATTTTTGGCTCATCACCCCCAGAAAGGAATAAACCACAGAAACTAATGGCTCAGAGAATTTAGTCTGTCTCTAGTCCCAGGAGTCACCTCCCTAAAAGCAGAAAATAGGTTTCTGTTGCAGTTCGCCTTCCCCACACTGAAGGGTTGGAGTTGACATACCCTGACATAGAGAAGCATCTCTATCCCACCAAGCTCTCCCCATGGACCAGGCTGGCAGGGAAGTCACGGTTCTAGGGAAGGGGCTAAAACCCACTGCATGCTTAGGGGTCATTGTATAGGCCAGGTCTATCAGTCTGGCCACGGTCCTGAGGAATGGCTGAGGAATGGCTGAGGAATGGCTGCAATCCTACTTTCTGTGTGCCCCATCACCTGGGCAGCACAGACTCGGTCATCACTTTTTCATGGTGTCAGAACTGCTCTGTCCAATGGGATGACCACCTGCTCCTGCTCAGCACCTGAATATTTCAAACAGATCACTCAGCCCCACCTCCCCTCCCTGCCACCCTGCTCACCCCTCTCTCCCAGCCCCTGCTTGGGCTCCTCACTTGTTTTCAGTAGTGTGGCTCCACCAGGCCTGTTCCCAACTCACTCTGATGCAAGTGTGGAGAGACACAAGCCCTAATTGAGTCTGGCAGCTGGGAGGTTTAACTCTCCTGAGAGCAGAGCTGAGCTTGCATGAGTAATACCTAGCCACTTGGAGCACTGCTAGGAGACAAGGACCGGGCTAGTGGGGGTGCAAGGCTGCGGTGAGGGGCTGAGGTGATGCAGAAAGCAGCTGAAGCAGAACCAACTCAAAAATGAAAGTTAACCCATCCTCCCTTCTACCAGCCATCAGGTCCAGTGCAGCAATGCTGAAGCCCAGGAACAGCACTGGAAGCATCTGTCCCGTGCTCCCTGGCAAGGTGAGCTGAGGGATGCTTGGGTGGGTTGAGGTTTTTGTTTTGTCTTGGGTAGTCTCTGCCAGATAAACTGTACTTAGAGAGTCATGAATAAATGATAGCCCGGCGATGGAGCACTGTCTTCCACAGCTATTCCATGGGGAGGGAGGAGCGTTCTTCATTAGAGTGATGTGGCCAGACAGAGGTTATCAGAGCCACCCTCTGAAGTGAGTCTGTCTCATCGTTAGCTATAAAGAGAGCCCCAGGTGACAAGATTTCTCACCTAGGGCACAGTTTCACCATCTATTTAAGCATGGTTTTATTATCAGTTCTCCAGGACCATCTGCCACTCCCTCCCCATTCATAACCACATCTGCCATCTCCTTTGGGAGAGCTCTGAGCACACACACACACATAAATACATAGCAAGGCCTATCAGCCATGCATTTGCCCAGATGCAAGCAGGGAGCGTTGCTGCAGCAGCCACCAGGCTGACAGGAATTACACAAGAGGGATATAATTTAGAATGAAGTTTTGTTAAAATATCTAGGGGTTTTGTTCATTCACTTTGTAAGGTCAAGGATTTTCAGCGCATCTTTTTACCAATCACTTTCTGTTTGTGGAAGTGAATGCCGAGGCTGAGAGTGGAGTGAGTTAGGTGTGATCCCCATTCAAGGGATTAACTAATCCTCTTGTCCAACTTCCTACACATCATACACACAGTGAGCAACAGAAGGAGGTACAAACTTCCCTGCTCACTGGGACTCTGAGCAACAGTGGGAATCTTCTCAGGAAGGGCGTTAGCTGGGCAACTTGCCGACCACCTACCACATGTGGACAAACCTGATCTGCTCTGGGTTGTGTCACCACAATGGCACGATGGCTCCCATACATTCCAGGAGTGCACAATGAAAGTATGAGAGGCATCCAACAGACTGTGAGGAGAAAAATTCTGGCTGGAAAGAATCCCATATTAAAAAAGCAAGCAGATGCCCAGAGCAGGATCCCTGGAGTGATCCAAAGTGACCCTGTGACTTCAGCCAGACTTACCAGGAGAGGGCAGCCAGTGCTTTCTGGGCTGACTACCCCAGAAAATGGGAACCCAAGGAGTACCTGCTTTGCCTTGCTCTGTTGGAAAGCTTGGCCTTGCTTCTGGGCATAGAATCTCGAAAAGTTGTGTTATTCCTTTTCTTTACTGGGGCAGAAAGTGAAGTGACCCACTTTGGTGCACTACAGAACTGATTTGCTGTCAGATATGTGAAACCACAGTCAGAGCAGAAAGTCTGTTGTCTTTCCTGCAGCTTTCATCATTCTTCCAGGGCTTCTGCTTCCCTTGAATGCCCAGCTCACAGGCTGAGCTCTCTGAGCTGGAACTTGAGCTCCAGACAGAGGTCCAGACTGTTCCTAGGGTGCCCAGCAACATCTCTGGTGGGGAGAATGCAGAAGGAGCTTCCTCAAATGGGGATCTAGCACCTTTCTTATGGACTCAGCATTTCTGATTCTGGGGATGAGGGAAAAAAAAGGCTGCATCCTCAGGGAATGGGGCAGCTCAGTGCTCCTGTGGGATGAAAGCTGTGCAGTGGACAGCCTGCATGGGGGAAAGGCAGCACCGGTCATGTTGTCTGGTGTGAATTATTGTGGCAATAACTGCTTATCACAATTTCAGGTAACCCATGTTGCTTACAAAAGACAGGACCACAGCTGGTAATTAAAGGACCATTATATTTTCTTAGACCAGACACAGACAGGGTATGACCTCCCTGGGTATAATTTCTCTTTCTCCATCTCTCTCAGCTGCTTTTCACTTATTTTACCCAGTTAACAGCTCAAAGAACAGAGAAGATGCTGGTGCCAGGCCTTCGTTTAATTTAGTCAGTCAGAAGGCTGTGCTTGGGGACACGACATTATCAGGGACAATACCCAGGAGTCTGGGTAGCCTAGGGATTCCCTCCCATGTCCATGCTCTGATGCTCCTCGCAGCGCAGTGTGGTGGGAAAGTGCTGCTTGAACAGAGTGTGCTGGCACTGACCTCTAGTGGGAATAGATCCCTTCCTCTTTTAGATTTTCCCTGCAGTTTTAACCATTTTAAGTGACACATATTAAAGGGGATTGGAGAGACCCAAGAACCAGAGCTTCGTCTTTTAAAACCATCAAAACTAAACCAGAATATCAAGATTTAATTATTTAATTTTTAAATATATTTAATTATTTTTAGTCCCTTTACCATTGCCTTCAATACATTGTAAATATATACTTATGCATATGTGTATCTCTCCGTATTTAAAGCCTCCGAAAACCATGGAAGTCCAAAACTTGCACAGCCAGGCAGAAAAGTTCTCTTTTAGGAAGACAGCATGAAAGGGAGCCCAACCCTCACAGAATGAGTAACAGAAGGCAAATAATGGGGCAAAGTGGCCAAGTTCCTCTTTCAGACTTTCCAGTAAAATTGTCTGAAAGGTTAATAGAAGCACACCCAGTCAGAAGAGGGGTGGCAGGAGATGGTGCCTGAGCTGGGCGTTAGTGGGTGCAGTTGGAAGGTCAGAGCAGAGAGTGGCTGGCCATGGATGCCTGGGGGGCACAGCTGATGTCAATGGGGCGCGCCTGGTCTCCCCACTCAGCTGCAGCAGACCACGGCAACACAGCCCTGCCACAGCACTAGCCAGCTAAAAGAGTTCAAGGCTCACCTTAAGGAAGCTGCAAGATCACAAACTCTAGATAAATTCACATCAGCAGCAGAGGAAGGCCGCTTCCAGGGGCTACTTGCTAGCCAGAGGTGTAGACAGCTTGCAATGGACTGGACTGTAGAGTCCCTGGTGGTGGGTCTTGAATTGCCTCTTTGCTAGAGCTGGTCCAGGGCTTACTACTCCAGGTTCTGTGCTTTGGCTGAACCGTTCCTGGACATGTGCTAGTCCTGGAATCAGGATCCACACCTATTTCCCAACTGGAACAGCACATCGCAATATAATGAGGGTGTGACTGATGCTTGATGCAAAGATAAGCTGCAACTAGATGACAAAAAAAATTAGATCTTTGTGGATCACCACACAAATTTGTGTTGATTTGACCACTTTATCCACAGGGAAGTGTACAAGGAACCATTCCATGATGGAGCTGCATCTAGTATGTTACTAGAGAAAACGGCAAAGGCATTTAGGAAGGCAAATTGGGGATAATCTAGTAGTAGTTGGGTATGGAAAGCCGAAAGAATAGAAATTCTGTGTGCAGATCAGGAACAACAGCTACAAGTGGAGCTGGGATGCAGCCACCACCAGGGCGTGAGAGGGAGTGACATGGATATATGGCCCAGATCCCCATACTGCACTGAACAGAGCTGACAGATGTGGGAGAAGCTCCTTTCCCTCAGTAATTGTAATCTTGCAGCGACACAGTGCCAGAGACACAACTGGAGACACTGAAACAGATCCTGAGCATGGGAAGAAAACTTTTGACTGGAAGTCACTGACGCCGAAAGAGACTCATCTGTCTCACTGCTGCTGCCCTTACACCCCAAAACCTTTCTTCCTACAAACCCAAAGCAACAGCTGCAGTGTGGGACAGGGAAATATTTGTCCCTCTGCATGTGGTTCCTGTGAGTCCATCCAGTATCCATCACCAAGCTCTTCCCAGGTAAGCTTCCTTGCAGGAGATTGTTCCCCTCCTGCTCAGATGAACTGGAAGAATGGGCATCCTGCAGAGACAGAAAGTCCTCTCAAGCAATAAAAGCAAAAATTTAAATTGATTTTAAAGTGTCAGCTATGTTCAGAGCTATCCTAGTTTGTCTTTTGAGGAAAGCCCACTGCTTGGGACACAGGAAAATAATTACATGACATCTATGTAGATCCATAGGAGTTTTGGCATTGGGAAGAGACCACTGAAATGCAGTCTGGTCAATCATTCATTCACAGGCAGTGAGCTGGGCCTTCATTTGACCTTCTATTTTCAGCTTTGATCTCCATGTCTTAGCTGCTCTTTTGTGAGCCCTGGTAGCCACTCTGGGCTTTGAAAGGATTTCTATTTGAAACACAGAGCGGTGGTTAGAAGTGGTTGGACCAAGAGTCTTGTGCAGCCAGCTAGAGTGACGTCCTGGCTTTCCCTGTAAAGGCAGAACAGATGAGAAGGTGTCCTAGTGGGTAGAACAGTTCGATGTGTGCACACGGGAAAAGCAAACGCCTTGTTTGCGCCTCTGCTGCAAGTGACATCCACCATATTGTTTCCCACGGAGCCTGCGGCTTCACTCAGCACCTGCACACGCAGCACATACTCACCCACACACCGCCTGCTTGGACGAGGTCCCGCTCCCTCCCCGGCAGACCTGCCTGCTATTTAAAGAACCCAGATCAACCAGGCAGGGGGAGGCAGGCCCAGGACAGACCGGCGTGCGCTGCCCGGCCCAGGGAAGCGCAGCCTCGCCACCTCCGTGCCCTGCGCACCCCGGATGCCGGCCCCCACCCACGCTGCCGCGGCCACCGTCTTTCCTCGCTCTGGGTGCCTGGGCGCTCTCCCGGACACAGAGGGCGGGGAGAAGCAGCCCCTCGTTGTGCCGGGGCGGGGCGGCGGCGGGGGAATCCCGGGCAGGCGGGCCGGGCGCGGCTGAGTCAGTGCGGGCAGGGCAGGAGGAGGCGGCGGAGGCGGGGCCGTGGCGCCTTAGACTCTGCGCCGGCCGCCGCTCTCTGGCTTTCCGGCCATGAGCCCCCCGGCAGCGGGGCCGGGAGCGGGACCCGGGCCGGGGCCGGCGGACGGCGGGCGCTGAGCCATGTCGCGGGCGGCGGGCGGCGAGTGCCGCAAGGAAGCGGCGGCCTGGGAGGGCGAGGACGGGCAGTGCGACTCGGGCATCGAGTCGCTGCGCTCGCTGCCGGGCGGCAGGGAGACCCCCGCCGCGCCCGAGGGCCCCCCTGCCGCCCCCGAGGAGACCCTCGCCGAGGCCGCCGCCGCCGAGGAGCGGCTGGATTCCAGCTACGGCTCCGGCGCCCTGCCCGAGGCTCTGCCCGAGGCTCTGCCTGGGCTGCCGGGGGCTCCGGGGGGCCGCCCCGAGGAGCCGCCGCCCCGGCCCGAGGGGCTCAGCCGGCAGCAGCTGGAGGCCCTCACCTACCTGTCGGAGGACGGAGACACGTGAGTGACCCCCGGGGAGCTGCGAGCGATTGCCCCCCAGCCCCGGGCTGCTCCCCTCGCAGCGGCGGGGAGCCGGTGCCTAGAGATAAGCCAGGCTGTGTTTGCCGCGGTCTCCAGCTCTCTCCCGAGGAGCATCCGCTCAGCCGTGCTGTTATGGTCTCCCCGGGCCCCTGTGCTAAGAGCCTCCCGCTTTGCCTTGGTGTGCGTGGATGCTTGGCATCCACGTTTGGGTGGGTGACCCCTCTCACCCGTCTGAGGTGTCTGAGCCACACTGAGAGGTATCTGAGCCAGGTCCAGCAGAGTGAGCAGGAAGAGAGGCACCCCAGGCTCCATGGCACAGAATGGACCCACCATAGGAAGCCCACCTCCACTTGCCGTGGAGCTGCTAGCAGCTAGAAGAAAGGAGAGAGCAAACCAAGCCTCCCCCACTGTCTTTTCCCTAGAGAATGCAACATTTCCTCCACAATGGGGAAGGCTTGGCTGCGTGAGAGGGCACGTAAGCAAGTCCTGAAGCAAGATTAGCTGTGCAGGGCAAGACCTTGCGATGGCTGTGTTAGACACTGCTCAACCGAGCAACCCAAGAACTATTTGTTCTCAGGTGGGATTTGCCTTGCTTTGCCAACTTGTGCGCAGAGCCGCAGCTTTTGGCAGAGTTGTGACGCACACCCCGATGTGGGGCTGCCCTCCTGAGCTTCTTTGACAGAGACAAGTGTTTCTCTTAACGAGGGGGGCTTCCCACATCCGTAATGCCCTCTCAAGGGCAGAGGCATCACGCCAGAGTTATTTGGTTTGGCTTCTGGTAATTACCTTCAGCTAATCACAGCATTTTTTCCTGTTGTACATTCCCTCGATGGAAGGTTTTCATCATGAGTGTACACACAGAGCGTGAGCGAAGTGTTCTCACAGCTGAGGCTGAAGCTTTGCCCCAAAACCAAGCTAGAGTTTAATACTGAGTAATGGTGCAAGAGGAAGAGAAACTTAGAGGCACTGACATGATCAAGCAGTAGTGAGAGCAGCAAGAAAGCTCTGTCCTTGCCTGGCAGAGCACCTCTGGATTGAAGCTGAAGATGAGCTGGGAGACAGCCTGAGTGTTTACTTCCCTGTTAGGAAGGAATCTGTGCATCTGCTAATTAGTTTGTTAATGCTGACTCTGGGATCTGTTCTGAGGATTGGCTGGAAGTCTCAAAGTTACACTAAACCCAGCCTCCCACACTCCCCAGACAGGCTTTCTAGTCCTGTCCTATCTACAGGCTGGTTCTGTGGCTCCTGAGAATGGAGGAGCTTTGCCAGTTTTCCCCGCTGTAATGCTAGAGCCAAGGTGCCCGTGGAGAGAGCCAGGTGTCTTTTAATCAGAGGTGTGGAAGTAATACTTCCCCCCAGGTTTGTCTGTCATGGTGTGCCCAGGGCTTCTCACTTACTGTTTTATTAGCGAGCCCCACAGATGCAGCTGCTTGGAGGTGCTTTTAGTGCTTGAGGCTGTCTTGTTTGGTGCTTGAAGCCCTTTGCCTGTCAAACTTGCTTGGAGAGACCTAATGCAAACATCTTATTAACTAGGAAAACATTAATCAGTGGTGCCTTGGTTACTGTAGGCAGGAGAGGCTCTCAGAGGTTGCCTTTGCTCTTCTGTTTTCTCTCACACAGTGCATTTCAGAACAGGAAATCTGTTAAGACTGAGGGAGGGAGCTGTACATCTGCTGGTTGTACAGCTCTGGGCTCATCATGTCCACACAGGAGACAGGCTTTCCTGGGATCTACTCCCACTGCTGGGAGAAAAAACTATTCTTGTGGTTAGAGTGGTGAGCCTGTGGATAAGTGCCTCCGCTATTCTTGTCCCTCCTTCTGACCATGCGGCAGAGGTAGGTGGCATTTATATTTAGAAGTGCTGAGCATCCACCACTCAGGTCAATGCAGATGGGGACTGTGAGCACCCAGGAACTCATTGAACTGCCACCGGTTTTGTATGTGAAAACGAGTCAGGGCTGATAGTAATGCTAAAGTCTGTGATGCAATTGCTCATCCAGTGACAGAAGGTCCCCAGAGAGAAGGGATCAGATGGCCACAGGCTACATCCCTTTCATCCGGCCAGACAAACCCATCTTCATTTCTTCTTTTCATCTCTGTCAGCAGCATATTTCCTTGTGTGCCTTTTTTAAATGTCTGCCACAAACCAGCTCCAGGCAGAGAATTAAAATCATACTATCATTATATTTAGAAGACTTGGGCAACTACACTTTCCTGTAATTGTAATTTTGAAAATGCAAAAAGTCCAGGGGTTTTGCCTACATAGTTCCTGTTTCCCCAGATGCCCTGGCTGGTACTGAGCTGAGAGGAGCACTGGGCTTGCACAAAGGGAGCTGGCAAAAGTCTTGGCTTTACATCTAACAAAAATCTTCACTGTCCGTAGCTCCCTCAGGCTCACCCACCTGTGCCATCTCAAGGTGTGCCTGTGTTTGTCAGCCTGGCACTTGTGGGATAAAAACAGGAGGTGGAGGCAGAGGTGAAGAGCACATGCTTGGGCGGCTGGAGTGTCAGCAGGATCCTCATTGGATACCTCCCTGCCTGCCTCCGCAGGAGAGGAGCGTCAGAGCAGGCAGGATGAAGCAACAGGGCTAAAACTGTCTCTCCTTGTGCCCAAAGTTAGAAGGAGTCTCACTTTGTCAGGAAGGAAATTGGCTAACAGGAAGGATGGGGGTATAATGGCCAGTGAAATGCGTGGGTGCTGTCTTCCAAGAATGATTTGCCCAAATATCATCCTCTCCGTGGCTCCCTTGTGCCACTGGCAGCCTCTCTGCCTCAGGGAAGTCAGAGCCACAGTAATAAGACACATTAGTTCCCAAGAGAGTGTGGCTCAGCTGTGAGGCAGGAGAAGTCAAGCACGAGGTGGCAAGCGGAAGATGGTGGGTGCGCTTTGGGCAGTGATCTGTATCCTGCTTTTTGTGTGGGCAGGTAGAGAACAAACCCTGTGCACTCAAGCTCAAATGGTCTCCTCCAAGCATCCATCTTTTCCTTGTGACCTACAGCTCCAAAAATCTGTCTCTTCCGTGTAAACAAACTCCTTTTCTGCTGACTTGGGTCCTGATGGGACAGCTCTGTGTGGAAGTGAAGAGAGGGGCTTTCCAGCTGTGGGCCTGGCTGCCTCTGAGGGGACTGCAGGCAGATTTATTGTTGTGCCCCAACCTCCAGACCACCTCAACCTTTGTGAGGATTCACTGAGGAAACCCCATCCTTCCCAACCTCACCTGGCAGATGCACAATTCCACCATCCTGGGAAAAGAATGAGTGTGGGACCAGCTCCTTGGAGGTGAAATGGGGTGTGAAGGGATCACCTGTTTTTGTTCCAGCACAAGAGAAAACCTCCCCATTTCCTTGGGCTGATGTCAGCCTTTGACAACTCTGGAGAGGCACAGTTGATTCATGAGAGTGTGAACTTAAGCAGAGTTTCCTCTCTCCAGGACTTAAAAACATGTTTTCCTTCCTGCCCATGCTGGTTCTTGACTGCACACAGCTTTCTGCCATTGTACCTGATGTCGTGGTGATGGAAAGGCTGGGGACAGTGTCTCTGCAGGAGAGTGACTGTCTTCTGCATGCGGCTCTGTATGCAAAGCAGTGCAGCACCTCTGCAGGGGTGAAGGTTGAGGGACCCCAGCTCGATCCCAGAAGACCTAGGCCTCCTTCAGATGGAAAATGGGACTGCATGGTTTTGGTTGGCTGTGTGTTTCAGGGAGGGAGGGGAGCAGAGGAAGCCTGACTTCCTCCTTCCACCAGAGACAAGTGGTGCCCCATCTGCTGATAAGAAATCACGTGCCAGTGACTCGTGGGCCCTTAACAAGGGCTTGGGGACAGTTAATCGAGTAAAATCAGGGCCCCATGGGAGCTGATGTTGTGATCTCTTCACATGATGGTAATGAAGGGGCCTCCCTGGCTTGCATGGGTTGTCACTGAGCATGAGGCTCATCTTCAAGGGGCCAAGAGCCACTTCTAACCATTCATTGGCATGTGCCAATCATAACCCTCCTGAGTCTCGTGGTCTTGGGCTGGAGATCTTCCCTGAGCAGGGGAATAGAGGTTGTCCCATTCAGGTTGTCTGCTCCAGTTCGGCTGCTTTCTCACTGCTTGCCCTGCTGTACAAGGGTGTTGCTGAACCCCTGTGCACCTGGGGGAGTGCTCAAAGTGTGACAGCAAAGATTAAAAAAAAGGGAAGGAAGGAAAGAAGGAAGGAAAGAAGGAAGGAAAAAGAAACTGAGGACTGGAGAGACTCAGTTTTAGGAGAAGGATTAAAGAAGTCAGATGCAGGGAGCACACCTTGTTGCTGGTCAGGCTAGGAGTCCCCCTGCTTTGCTATGCTGGACTGTTGCCAGCTGCCCAGCAGTGGGATGGCCATAGTTAATGGAAAGTGGAGATGCTCTTGATTTTACCAGAGGGTCTTCAGAAACCTTGCTTGATTGCCAGGATTCAAGTCCATTCCAAGTTATTCACTAGCATGCTGCCAGTTGTGGGGCATTAGAGAAAGTGAGTCCTAGCATAGGTCTGCCAGGAGGGAGATTTTCCTGTGTCCAGCTGTCTGTCCCTGAACTCTCAGCTCTTCCTCTGTGTGCTCAGGAGTTTGGTAAACAGAAGAGCTTGGTGTCCCCTCTAAGCAAGGCCAGGAAGCTATGCACAAGTTGCTTTGGAATGCCCCAGAAGTTTCTGGCTGCTGCAGGGGTCACACACATACAGCCTTGGCGTAAAGTGGGTAAGTCCTGGCAGCCTTCTGAGATCGTGCATGCAAGAGGTTTTTTTGCCTGCTTGGATGACTTCAGCCTGGCCTGGAGGAAGTTTCTTCAAACTTTCCACCTGCTTAGGTTTGCCTCGGAGCTGGGGACAAACACAGGGAACTTCAGCACAGGGGAAGGGAAAGAATGGCTGGAAATTTCCGTGTCCTGAGATGCAGAAGCCTGGCTGTAACAGATCAGCCAAGGTGTGGAGGGCTTCAGGTCCTTGCACTCTGCAGGCAGGCTTGACTGCTGCTGGGAGAGGGTTGAGCTCAGCTAATTAAACACAAAAAATTGTTCTTTTTTATTGGCTTGGGTTTGGGTTTTTTTTAGTATAACGTGAAAAAATGAGGAGTCAGACATGACTGTGTAGGAAGAGCTTGTGGGCTCTGAGCTGTGAGAATGGTTACTGCGTGCCTATCAATGAGCTGCGTGGGATGCTCTGTGTCACAGAGTTGGGAAGCCCCTCTGACTGGGGCAGATCCAGAGCTGAAGGGGGGCCCTGAGGTATCTTAGACCCACGGCTCATGCCTCATTAAAAGAAAATCCTGAGACAGTGAGGATATCTGGGGTTTGTAAATGATTGCCAGGGTGTGTTGTACAGGCTCTGGCAAAGTCCAGGCGCTTTCCTCTTGTAAGAGGCTCGTCTGACCTCAAGATATCTCTTTGTGTACAGAAACTGTAGAATGTATTTGCCTCCCAAGGAGTCAGGCGTGAGTTTGTTCTGTTTGAAATGCACTGTCCACAGTCAATGGACTTTTTGGGATATTTGCTGCTTTTATTGAAATTGTTCATCATGCTTCTCTGATGGTGACTGGCCCTTGCTGGGGTGGGTGGGCTAACTTGTTTTCTGGCTTGGCCCATCTGTGCCTAGATAGTAGCATGGGACAGGCCCCTTGTTTTGCAGGGAACAGCCCACATGCATCTGATGTTTAGTGCTTCTGCAATCCCAGAGCCACCATCTGCTCAGAAATGGAGCAAAATTCTCAAATGTGTAGGTGCAGAATCTAGAGGCTGTGAGGTCAGGGCACCTTCTCGTCCCCACCTCACTGAAAAACGAGGTGCCCACAGCCCTTCTGCCTCTCCTGCCAGTCAGCCTCCAGCTTCCCTTATCCTCAAGCACTCAGACCAGACCTTCTGCAGAGCACCCCAGGAAAGGTGAGACTGTCTCCTCTGCTCACCTGTCAGTTCCCACCCCTCACTCTGGCCCCAGGAACAGCAGGCTGAGAAGCAGCTGCTGCCCAGACTGGAGATCAGGAATGCTGAACCCAACATGGCTGAAAGGGCTTTGCATGCCTCTAGCTGCAGCCTCCCTCCAGTTGCATCCCAAACTCCCCCTTCCACTCAAATTCAAGCTGTGCCCTTCCCAGGGAAGGGGCGATGAAACCTGCAGGAGCACAGAACATGGGATAAGGCAGCTGAGATCCACTGCTCCCTTGGAGCTGCCAGAGGGCAGCTGGAACAGCTTTATGGAGCAGGGCAGCATTGCATTGGTATGTGGGGAGGAAGGAAGGGAGCCAGGCTGGGCTGGTTCAGGGCTGCAGGGCAGGATGAGCTGTGCTTGCTAAGCCGCTGGCAGAGGTTCATGCTGGTGGCTGAGGAAGCGGTTAGCAGTGCAGGTTACAGGGCTGGAACAGGAGAGCAGGGTAAGAGTGGAATTCCCCTGCTGTTTTCCTCCTCCCTTGCTCTCTTTTCTATTGCTGCTGGGCCATTTCCTCCCCTGAACAAGTTTCTCTTGTGTGAATTGTTTGCATCATCTTCTGCTCCACTCAGCCAAAACAAGGAGCTGGGAATGAGCTGTTCCTGCTGCAGGCAGGGACCTTATCTAGAGAGGGAAAGAACTTGTCAAAGCAAATTCAATTGAATGCTGGATCCCATGATTAAGGTGCTTATGGGGTGATATGGTGAAGGGAGAGGCTGCTTTGTGGACAAGGTGTCTTGCTCTACAGAGGGGGGGATCTGCATGGTCAGCTCCTTTTCTAAAAAGATAGAAAAAGATAGCCAGAGAACTGGTGAGACTTCATCCATTCTGCTTGTGTGTCAGAGCTGGGTCACCCCTTACACTGTTCTCCTGCCTCCAGTCCTCATGTGTGGGAACTTTTCCCATTGGAACTTAAGGACACTCAGAAGTTGGAGTTGGACAGTGCTGTGGAAATGGATGCTTTCCTGTGCCTAAGCCAGGACCACTTTGGGCATGGCATGTTCATTCCCTGGGATATCCCCAGGGACAGCCCCAACCTCTCTGCTCCAGAGTTGTTATCTCTCTGATAACAACCCTATGGGTTGTGCCAGGGATGTCCTATGCCTTTGTGATTCACAGTGTTGAGTCCCCTTATGCCAGGACAGAGCTGGTGAGCAAGTGGAAAAGCTGAGAATGACCCCAGCAGTCTGTCTTCCTGCTGTGTTTCCCTTGCTCACAGCTCCTCCATCCCATGCCCTTTTCAAAACTCCCTGCTGCCCTTTCTGACAGTTCCTGCTGCACACCCACCCCTGTGGCTGCAGCCAGGAGCATTGCGGGCAAGAGCATGGGGAGGGAGGGAGCGAGCAGGCAAGTGGAGGAAAGCAGAGGAGAGATGTGCAGGCAGCCTGGGATGGGCAAGGATGTGAATATGGCAGGGCGGAGGGCTTGTTCTGGCAAGGGCACACTGCTGTGGCTGGGCACGGAGAGGTTCTGGCATCGAGCGGGTCTCTCCATTGCCATGCCTTGGCTCTGGCACACGATGTGCCAGCGCACAGCAGCCCATCAGCAGACGGACCACGCGGCTGCTGTGACACAGTGAGAGCTGTGCTTGTAGCCTCGGTGGAAAAAAGTGGAGATTGACACGATGCCTGCACCTCGGGTCTCCTGGGTGTAAGAGGTTTGCTGAGTTAGGAGACAATCCCAGTTCCTAGTTGGCAGCACTGCCGGTGCCACAGAATGCCTCAGTGCACATGTGCTCCTGGGCGAGCTCCTCCCAGCCCACTGGCCTTGTGATGATTCCCCCAAGTAGCTCAGGTTCTTGCAGCCATTTCAGGAAGTTGAGGGCTGATAATGAGGAAAGGCGGGAACGAATGCAGAAATGAAAGCCCAGGAGGAGGCTGCATCCGGGTGGAGAAGGAGGGGGGAGGGGGGGAAAGCAATCCTTCAAAGCAGGAACATCCCAGCTGAGAGGTGGAAGCCGGAGCTCTGGCCGGGGGAATGGTCACCCCCGTTGCCTCTGTAGCATGGATGCTCAAAGTAGCTCAGTGTCAGCCCAGCCCCGAGCAGCTCCACTGCCTTGTTGAGCTGCAAAAGCAGCCGAGGCAGGAAAAGTGAGGTGCTGGCCGTGGCAGAGAGCTGCTCGGGGCTTTCCATCTCCCCCGGGTGACGGCCCCGCTCATCCCCACATGATAGTGCAGTGTGGTGCGGGTAGTGACAGAGGGGCCCGGGGGATTCCTGGGGCACGAGGGCTGTCTGCCGTGGGACACAACCATGAGAACTGCTCTCTCCCCTGGGAGCCCAGCGTGGCTCTGGAAAGCGAAAGCACCAGCGGTTTAAAGTTCAAGCTGAATTGCTGTGGAAAGTCCCTTATTTGAGCGGTCTTAACTCTGCTGTACCTGAAGAAGGCAGATCCTGCAGCCTCTTCCCGCACGTGGTGCCTGGGAGCATGTTTGGAGAAACAGGGACTGTCCCTGCAAGTGTGCAAAGGGCACCTCAGGTGCTACCGCAGGGACTGATGCAAAACCCAGCAGGGAACCTCCCTGCTCAGATCATACCTAAGCTAGGTTAGTAAAAGCCTGATGAGGGGAGGGCTGTCCTTACAGCTGGTTCCTTGTTCCTGGGCTGGGCCCCTTGGCTGTGCCTCTGCCTCATGGTCCATGGAGGGTGGCCGGACCCTGCCCGTGGCCCCTGCTTGCAGCCCTCTCCCCTGCCCTGGGGGTGCTGGCAGTGAGGAGGCGCCCCGTGGCTGTGCAGGGGCAAGCAAGTGTGGGTGGCCTCCCCCCGCTTCCAGTGGGAAATTCCCTGCTGCAACATAACCTGGGGTTTCCCTGGGGACAGAGCCTCTCCTGCTGGGCACAGCCTGTCCCTGGCCGCGGTGTGAAGAGGAACTCGCCTTTAGAAACTGTAGAATGTATTTTGCCTTCAAAATGAGGTTTCAGCTGAAGATGCCTGGGGTCCCAGATGCTGGCTTGATCTTCAAGTGGGACGTGGGAGGAGGTCAATAAAAGACATTCTTGGGGACTGGCCTCTGAGCTTCTCAGCACATTTATGTCCCAGTGCAATGGGCAAAAAGACAGCCCCAGCCCCACTTCTTATCTGCAGTTCTTTAGGGCCTGGTGTTGTTCTCCTGCCTGCGGAGGGATGCTCTTTATGCCCCACATTGCAGGTGGCATCCCAAAGCTGGGCTGTCAGGAGAGTGGAGTATCTTGCCAGGGCTGTGCACAGCTCTCACTCTCCATCTCTTGGCCCTGTCAGTCTCTATCAAAGCAGCATGGGTGGCAGAGCCCAGCCTTCAGTTTGGAGCTGGTTCCTTCCAGAGACAGAGGCCACCCAGGGCCTCTAGTGCAGTGGTGAGGGGTCAGGAGGCTGAGCTCATGCCAGCCTTGCTGTGCAGAGTGGGAGATGCTGCCTGCTGACCATGGTGGCCAGGTTTGGCCTGTGGGGGCTGCCCTGTGGTGGGAGGATGGGCCTTCAGTGCGGGGGACCTGGGAGACAGGGGGTTGGCAGGGGAGACTGGAAATTCCCTCTCAGCGCTGCCTCTGTTGTGCTCTCACTTCTCTTCTGACTCTGCAGGGGCCATCTGGAAATTAGAGCTGTCCTTGGGCTGGGGGACTCGGGTGTCTGGCCACCCCATAGCTGTGGGGACCACAGTCCTGAGGACCAGAGCTCCCTGCTTGCCACCAGACTCTGACAGCTGCATCTCTGGTGTCCCTCTGTGCTGGCGGGCTGCGTGCTAGCCCTGCCATGACAGTGCTTAAAGGGAAGGATGTGGGGGAGAGAAGAGGAAATCAGTGTGGGACTGGCAGATTGCCTGGAATAGGGACCGTGCCATGCAGGTGATCTTGGACCAGCCCTGGGCTCCTGCCCAGCTTTGACTGTTTGCCTTTGTGGAGGGGAAAGCAGAAGTACAGTGTGCAGCTGGCAGTAGGGAACTGGAATTCCCCGGGTAGCTGCCAGAACCCAGACCTCTCTCCACAGCCACCAAACCCAGCTCCTGGACTCTGGGAAAGACATCCCAGGCTCTTTGGACCTACACCAAAGGCTTGGAGGCCTGGCTTTGGGCAATGCCAGATTGAAACCCTACACATGCTGTGAGGTCTGAGGGAGGGCCCTGTGTTGCTTAGCAGGGACAGGAGGGTCTGTTCCCCATGAGGATCAGAGTGAAGGACTGCCATGTGGAGCCTCAGCAGAATGTTCCTGCCTTGGTCTTCTGCTGAGCTTCCCCAGGGAGAGGGCAAGATGGAGGACCTCCAAGCTGGGGGAAGGAGACTGGAGGAAGCAGGAAGATTAATCCTTCATGCAGCAGGGAAGGATCTCTGCTCCTGAGCATGGCACTCGGGACTTATTTTTCTTTTTTTTTCTCTCCTGTCACCATTAACCCCTTGTAGGTTGGTTCATCTGGCCATTATCCACTGTGTCCCAGCTGTAGCACTCTGCTGCATCGCTCAGCTACCCAGGGAGGTGCTGGAGATCCAAAATGATCTTTTCCAGGTACGGTGTTGTGATAGGCAGAAGATGGGAAGAAGAGAAATGCCACAGGCTGTTCCCTGGATAGCTGCTCAATCCATCTGCCCCTTCCCCAGAACCCCACACCTGCTTCCCGCAGAGCATGGTGAAGGTCCTGTGTGTGCAGTCTCTTTGCAGGGAGGGGAATAAGGGAGGTGGAGATACCCTGAGAGAGATGTGTGACAGCTCCCAGCACTGTGGGGTGAAGAGTTTCTTTACAAACTTTGCAGACAGCCACGGAAGAGACATGGCTTGAATGTGACAGGGTAGATAACTTGGGAGAATGAGATGTCTCCATGGGTGATCTGTGAGCTGAGGTGCAGGGGAACAGCAAGCTGTGTGACCCCACCAGTATCAGCCACGTGTAACGTCACCACGGGGATGGGGGTGTCCTGCGTGGCAGTCAGCTCTTGCTGCCAGGCTAGCTCCTGGAGACTGGTGGGGCTCATCACACCTGGTGTCCTACAGGGCATCCTCCCCTGTGGCAACAGCTCTCTGGCCACAGAGAGAAACACAACTTTCCCAGGCATCGTTCTGGGAAAGGATGTGAGATCAGAGAAAAGAATGAAAACAATTCTTATCTTCACTTACTACACCTAGTATTGTGAACATGTAGAATGTGTTACAGAGATTTGTTTACCAAAAGGTAGTTTCTTAATTAACCAGTAGTGGTAGTATTTTAATTAGAAGACCAATTAGGTCCAGCTGTATCATAACTGTCTATAAAAGTATGGGTTTCTTAATATTAAAAAAAAAAAATAAACCTTCTGTAAATCATAAAGTCTATATCACTTATTACCCAGCCAGGGACCTCTTGGGTGACATCTGTCCCCTCTCTAATTTCTCTCCAGACCCCGCTCCACCTCGCTGTGTACCTGGAGCAGCCCAGCGTGATCCAGGCACTGATCCACAAGGGAGTGAACCCTGGGCTGCAGGACCGTAATGGCAACACCCCACTGCACTTGGCCTGTGAGCAGCAGCACCTGCAGTGTGCCCAGCAGCTGCTGGAGGGCCCAGCCACACCGGATGGCACAGCTCAGCCTCGTGGGCACCACCAGGACCTGCAGCTCCAGAACTGGCAAGGTGAGACCTGGGAGCAGCACAGTGGCAGAGCTGGAGGCCAGATTAGGGCAGAGACCATGAGATGTGTATGCAGGGATCCAGGAGCACAGCAGAATGGGAATGCAGCTGGGATTGGTGTGCCCCAGAGTGGTCTGGGCTGACTGTGGCTCTCTCTTCTGCCTCCCCATCACAGGCTTGGCCTGTCTGCACATCAGTACCTTGAAAGGGAACATCCCAATGATGTCTCTGCTGCTGGAGAGTGGCGCCAACATTGATGTTCGGGTAAGACTGGGCATGGTGTGATGTTTTGTAAAGGCTGGGACGGTGGGTCTCTCCTTTGGGCACTCCCTTCAGCCCTGGGGCAGGCACTGCTGTGAGGCTTGGGAGCACTGAATTTTGAGGGAGCAGAGAGTAAAGGTCCTTGAGAGGTTGTTGGGTGCTGTGACAGCAGTCAGGGTGGGGACTGCCCTCTGCACCCAGTCAAGGGGGGTGTGGGTGGGTGCTGCAAGGCCCAGATAAGGGAACCCCCCCCACCCACACCCTTGTGATCTGTGGGTTGCAGGAGGGCACGAGCGGGAAGACCCCATTGCACCTGGCTGTGGAGTGCCACAACCGTAGGGCTGTGCAGTTCCTGCTGCGCCACGGGGCGTACGTGGATGCCCAGATGTACAACGGGTGCACTCCGCTCCACCTGGCCGTGGGCCGCAAGGATGCTGCCATCGCCGCCATCCTCTCACACTCTGGGGCTGACACCCTGCTGAGGAACATGGAGAATGAGACGGCTCAGGACCTGGCTGATGGCAATGATGATGTGAGTCTCTGTGGGGGGAAGCCTGTGGCTTTGCAAGTGTGTCAGGGGGTGCAGGAGTTGGATGATGAGAGGGACCCGCCTAGGAGGAGTTTCTAGCTCTTCCTATCCTTCCCTATATGTTGTGAGCATTGGCTCTCTGACGTGTGGGATAACTGCCTTTTGCCTCGAGCCCCAGGAAAAGCCTAGTAGGGCTTCTTGGCACTTCCCTGGGGATGTGGGAGGCTGGAAGACTGGGTAGGGGAGAAGATTTGGGCCCCTACCCCAGCTTGGTGGAGACACAACCCCGGATACTTACATGTCCATACCCTTGGTCTTTGCAGCTCCTTGCCTTGCTGCCCTTTGATGACCTGAAGATCTCGGGGAAGCCTGTTGTGTGCTCTGAATGAGCAGATGGACTCCTTTGGCCCATTGGGCTGCCTCCTTCCTCTGTGCTGCTGCCCTGCTGCCCACTAGGATGTTGCCTGCCTGCAGTTCAGTGGGAGCAGAGACACTTTGGGAGACTTATCCCACTGCCCCTCCCCTCTTTGGAAAAGTTTTGTTTGCCTCAGGCTGCCTTCCCAGATGGAAAAAGGTGGCATTATGAGCACTACACAGGGGAGGCTTTTCTTCTAGAATCTGTGCACTGCGGCAGGACTGAATTTCCCCTCCCTGCCATGGGTCTGACTTGTGGGGATCTCCAGCATACACAGGGAAGGAGCAGGAGAGGACTTATTTTCATACTGTGGGCCAGACAGCATCGTCTGGCACCCCATCAGAATAAGTGTGGGGTGAGGAGAGTCAACACTCACTCTAATAAATGTTTGTTGTTGCTGTGGGCACCAGAGGTCTCATGTGATCTAACACACCCCACAGCGTCAGGAGGCTGTGCATCATGGCGGGGGCTTGGGGACATGAGGGCTACAGGGGTTTCCCCAGTCTGCCTGCTCCCCCAGTCCTTCACACCGCAGAAGGTGAGTGGGAGCACAGGGCCTTCCCCACTTGCAGAGCCTTTCTGGTGCTCAGGGCCGAGGCTGGGGATCCCAGCAAGGTGCTCTATTCCCATGCTGTCTTGTCGAACATCTGCCTGCAGGGCTGGAGAAAGAGCAGAGGAGATGCTGAAGAACAGGTTACGGATCCCTGCTTCTGCCATTGTGCCTGACACCTCACTGCTTTACTGTGCTGTTGTTTCCTCTTTCACAGAGGACAGGAAGATCCTGCCCCTCTCCTGCCTTGGAAGGGGCTTAGAAAACTTAGGGTATGGGTCTTCCCTGGGTTTTAGATCCTCCCAGGCTGAAAGTGGAAGAAGTGGCAGTATTATCTTCCCATCCCTACTGTTCAGCTCACCACCCTTCCCTGCCACTTACTTCTCCAGCCAGATGAGCACATGCAATGCATTAGGAAATCAGCCAAAGGTGCTGTGGGAATGGAGGCACAGATAACTTACCCCATCTCAGCCAGGAAAATTCCTCACTTGTTGCCTGGGAGCAGCTGCTATTGTTTGGGACAAATACTGGATGGTGCAATCGACCAGGATGCTCTGGATTGAGCTCTTGTCTTCTTCCTCCCTTCTTGTAAGGGAATGCTGCCAGGAAAGCAACGTAAGGACCCCCCAGGCCTCTGGACCTTGCCTGGTTTCTTCAGCAGTCCTGGGATGGATTGCTCTGTTTCTTTTGAATCTTTGCCTCTCACCTTCTGGCAGGGCCTCAACCCTGCTGCAAACCCATGGGGCTGTTTCAAGGACATCTTTCACAAGGGCCAGGAAGCATTTCCAGGCTGCCCGAAGAAGCAATTACAGATGCTGCGGGCAGTGTGGTATGGTGTGGCCAGGGCTGCAGCTGGGAGCAAAGGGAAAAGGCAGAAAGAAATGATCTGCACTTTTTTTCTTTTTTTGTTTTGTTATTTTAAAATAAAACTATTTGTTTTGAAAAGTTGTCTTGTAAAGCATCACTGTGTGGCCACGTGCTGGCTCCAGCTGGCCCTGCAGCCATGCCTGGGGCTGGGATAGGGGATTTGGAAGCGGGGCTGCAGTAGGTGCCGTACTGACCTGCAGCCCCTGGGCAGCACCTGCCCCAGCCCAGTGCAGGGCTAGCAGCTCAGAGGGGGCTAACCTGAGACAGGGGGCAGGGATGGGGCTGGGGGTCAGCTTTGAAGGCTTTTAGCTTGAATCAAGAATAGTGTGGCCATCAGGACTAGGGAAGTCATCATCCTGCATTTGTGAGGCCTCCCATCGTGTCCTGTGTCCAGTTCTGGGCCCCTCACTTCAAGAGGGTGCTGGAGCATGGCTAGAGAAGGGCAACAGAGGTGAAGGGAGGGTTTGGAGCAAAAGCCCTATGATGAGCTGCTCAGGGAACTGGGAGTGTTTAGCCTGGAGAAAAGGAGGCTCGGGGGAGACCTTGTCACTCTCTACACCTCCCTGAAATGCGGGTGTAGCCAGGTGGGGATCGGCCTTTTTTCCCTGGCAACCAGTGCCAGGACAAGAGGACATAACCTCAAGCTGTGCCAGAGAGGATTTAGGTTGGATGGTAGGAGGAATTTCTCTACAGAAAGGGTGATGAGACATTGGAATAGACAGACCAAGGACGGTGGTGGAGTCACCTTCGCTGGAGGTGTTTAAGGAAAGATTGTGGCACTTGGTGAGTTGAGATGGTGGTGTCCGCTTATAGCTTGGGCTCGATGATCTCAGCTCCTTTAAAACCTGATTGATCCTGCGCTCCTGCGATCGCGGAGCCCGCCCCGCCCCGCCCGCCGCGCTCCCTCCGCAGCGGCAGGGGCGCTGTGGGGCGCGGAGCGCGCCCGCCGGGCGGGGTTCCGCCGCCGCCGCCGGGAGCGGAGCCGAGGGGAGCCGGCCGAGAGCGGGTCGGGGCCGGGCCGCAGGTGGGTAACGAGGCCGGGGCGGGCGCGGAGGGCGGGCCGGCCCGCGGGCGGCAGCTGCCCTGCTCGGCGAGGGCGGGCGAAGGCTGCGCCGCGCTGCCGGCCTGCTCGCTGCGAACGTGGCCGCCGGGCAAGGAGGCGGCGCCGGGGCCACGCTCGTCCCGCAGCCGGCGGCTCGCTGCTTCTCCCGCGGGGCCGCCGGCGCCTCGGGCAGAGAAGCCCCGGAGCGGCAAGCGTAGGGCTCTCCCCTGCCGGGAGCCCCGCGCCGTGCCCGGGGCGGAGGTGCCCCACGCCGGCGGGGAGCCCGTGCCTCTGCTCGTGGCCCCTGGGCAGAGGCGGCCGTCCGCCCTGGGGCGACAATGGCAGGCACCGCTGCGACCCGGCTGCGTGCAGGGACAGGGACTGGGAGCAGACACGAGATTCCGAGCTGTTAGTATGGACTTGTCAGCTCCAAGCTTGCGTTTGACCTCAGCCCTTCCAGGCGCTGGAGGCGCGCTGAAGAGTATCAGGGCTGTAGGCAGGGATCTTTTTCAGAGCCGGGACCCAAATTGCCCATCCCAGGCAGAAGGCTGGGTGCCAGCCCGGCTCTGAAGCGGTGCTTTTGAGAGCTGCCCTTGCAGTGCCCAGGGGAGCAGCGGCCGGCTCTGTTGTCTCGGCTCCTGAGCTGCTCCGCAGAATAAGGCTCCTTTCATGCCTCAGCATGTTGCCTGCTCAGCCCCCCCCGCTTTCTACCTGTAACACTGGCGTCCCTGTTCCTTCCCAGCCTCGGCAGAGAGGGCAGGGGCTGCTGCTCTGAGTCAGCTCTCAGGGCCTGGGAATTGCTAGCGCAGGCATAGAGAGCCATTGTCCCTCCATAGCCTCCTCTTCACGCTCGCTGTGGGAGAGCAGAGCTGATTCTCCGCCCATGGCAGCGCTGCAGGAGCTGGCGGGGTAACGGCAGGCGCAATCGTGCTGAATGGAGCTTGCAGTCCATCTCAAGTTGCAAATGTGGCAACAGACCCTGTCATTTATATCTGACTTCTGCAAAAGTGAATGGCGTTTCTGCACCCCACCATCAGCCACAGTTATTTAATATGGACAAACCCAGGAGCACTGAGCCCTAGTTTTGCACCACAGCATCTGTGCAGCCTGCGATGGTGCCCCTGCAGCAGGAGAGATTGAGTGGAGGCGTCCGACTGTCTTTTCCAGGGGAGGGGGGAGACAGAGGAGTTGGAAGCAGGCAAAGAAATCCACCCCTAGCCATGTGCACCTCTCCCTGCTCTGGGAATTCCTATGTCTTTTAAGTCACAGAAGGGAGTTTTCTGGGTGAAACACAGCCCCAGCTTTGGTCAGGTTATTGAACTCCAAGAGCCTGGCCACAGTAGCTGAGATGAGAAAAGTCCCTGAGGTCTTTCTCAAGAGGTTGATGGGAGTGCTTGCTCATGAAATGGCAGGGGACTTTCTTGCCTTTAAAGTCCTTAAAGTTTGTAAATTTCCAAGTAAAGTCCCTAACTTTGTAAATTCCTGAGTTTCATGTGGGAGCTACTGGAGGTCAGTTATACAACACTGGGGCCAGGTGCACCCTAAATAGGGCCTAAATTCCTCTGACTCGCTTGTTTCTGTTGGAGGAGGAAGTAACATTTCTGTCCCTTTCAGTCACAGGAGCTTTTCTGGTGTGTCTTTATGTAGCCAGCCCACAGCACGCTCACCTGGTACCCAAGGCTACTAGGAGGCTTTTTCAACAGAGGAATTGGGGCAGGGATGTAGCGTGGACCAGGGAAACGTTCTACCCTGATGCAGTAATCTGCAGCTTGCTTTGTGAGGGGAGGATGCAGGTGGCCTTGGGTGTAGGAAGTTGTTGCCTGCTTGCTCATTCTGTTGAGTACCTAGTGCCCTTGAATATTGCAGGTTTGCCTCTGTGAGAGGGAGGACAGTGAAGGGAAGAACTCCTTCAAGGACTATTAAAGCTGTTTTAAAGCTGGCTAGATCACTTCCTACAGCTACAGCTGAAGAATATCAGCTATACCTCATCATACAGCACAGTCCTGGTAAAATCCCACTAGACAGCTGGTAGGAAAGTTCCTTTCCAGCCTTGCTTTCTGGCTGTGTTTTGCCAAGCGGGTGAACCCTGGTAATTTCCTCTGAGCTGTGAGGAATGCCTTGGCACACTTCCAGGGCTGCATGGGGAGGTGGGGGAGGCTGGCAGCCCCAAACCCTGCCTCTTATCCACTCACCTGTTTTAGCTGGAGGGAAAAGCTCTGAACTGTTTGCTTCCAGAGAAAGGTTGCTCATTGCCACAGGCTTGAAACATGAGCTTCTAGGTAGGACTAAATTCTTCTGTTCAGTGACCTTTTCCACCCAAAAGCTGTGCTAAAGTTTAACTTATAAAGGTGAGGTGTGAGGTGCTCCTTACATTTGGAGTAAGAGTGTAGTCAAAACCAGATGGTTACAGCAGTGTTCTCTCTAATCCTGGGAATCCAGGGTTCTAAGTCCACATGTTCCAGAGCAACCACCTTTACCAGAAGCAAACATGGATGTCTGGCCTGTGCTTTTCAGCTCCAGAGGACTCTTCCTACTGTGTGTGCTGCCAGCATCACTGTTGTCGCTGCAGTGGGCTCTGGGTGGCCATATTACAGGTGATGAGGATCAGGCTGGATGGTGGGTATTACAGGCATGTGGAGTGGAGCTGCCCATGTACCAGTAGCCCACCACCTGCCTCTTTCTCTCTTTGCAGATTTTGCATTCCCCTCCTGCTGGCCTCCCTCCCTGCGATGGCTGCAGGTGAAGAGATCGCCCCTGCCCTGCAGGACTCGTGGGGGGACTTCTGGCTCTTCCGTTTCTTTGTTAATGCTGCTGGCTATGCCAGTATTGTGGTACCGGGCTTCCTCCTCATCCAGTACTTCAAGAGAAGGAACTACTTGGAGACAGGTAGGAGCGGGAGCTTCCCTTCCTCAACCTGCATTGTCAGGCTTGAGCCTCTCACAGAGCTGTGTCCCAGTGCTGTCCAGCTGCTATCCTGAAACAAATTTCTCTGAGGCCCCCATACTAGCAGATCTGGAGCCTAGTGAGGAGGAAGGCTTCACCTCAAGCTGGTGCAGCATGTGGTGCCCAGGCTTTGGTTAATTGTGTCTCCATCTTCTCTTATCCTATTCAGGCAGAGGCATTTGCTTCCCTGTCATCAAATCATGTGTGTTTGGCTCTGAGGTGAAGTCTGTACATCAGGATGATGGCTCCCTGCCACCCCGAGCAGAGCCCACAGAGTCCTCCACAGCCCGACATGTCTTCAAGCTGCTCTTCTGTGCTGCTGGTCTACAGGTAGGGGTCCTGTGCATGTGTGGCTGTCCCATTCTGGAAGGAGGAAGTAGCCAGTGGTTAGTGACTGCCGGTTCCTTGAAGACCAAGCATGCAATGCTGTCCTTGATCGAGGCAGGGTTGGAGGCTGGGACAGGACAGTCCACCTCCAAGAGCTGTGGAGGTCCATTTAGCTTTTGTCATTTGAGTTGGAGCATCCTGTCTGTCTGATCACAGTCCTCTAGAGCCTCTGAAAATTCTGTGATTCAGCAGGTTGTTAAGGCTGCTTTTGTTCTGGCTCTGATGTCCTATAAGCACATAGTTTGAGCCCTCTTTTATCCCAGGCCCTCCCATGGGTCACTGTCTGGGGCTGATGCATTCTGCCTTGATGGATTGAATTTGAGTACTGGAGAGAAAATACTTAATTCAGCTACAGATGAACAGGAATTTAAAATGTTAGATTCCCCAAGTCTCAGCCACAGCCTGAGCATCATTAGGAAGGGCAACTTTTTTGATCTATGAGGACAAAAAAATAGCAGTGTGGGCACTGAGATAGAAAAACCCAGCTGTCCTGCAGCCAGTAAACAACTCACTCTCTGGCTTACTCCCCCAGCCTATTCAGATATGCTGTGGGCCACCACATTCTTCCATCTCTCTGTGTCTTACTTTCTTGGGAGATGGGTGATGAGAGGAAGTCTGTTACTTCTGCGAGGGGCTTGGTGTTGCACCAAAAGTAGTGGAGATGACAACCAGGACAGTGATCATCCCTTGTGGACAATTTTATCTGCTGGTTTTGAAACTAGAATTGATTAGGATGTAAAAACCAGGCCTAGGGAGCTGGAAGTGAAAACCTATGCAGAGGCCACTGGGAAAACTGCCAGGACCTGCCGCAGGGAGCTGGCACCAAAACCGCAGCTGTGTATCAGTAACGTTCCCTGATTCGGTCCGTCTGATTCCACAGGCTTAAAGCAGCTCAAAGCGTAACTGTTCGCTCTCACCAGGATGTTTACATTGTGGGCTTTTCCCCCCTGTCCACTGAGCAGGTGTGCTTTGGAACAGGATGTTCCTGGTTATAACCACATGGGACAGCGGGTTCCCTCAGATGGGTGGAGTGGGGAGTGGTCCTGTCTCCCAGTGTCTCAGGGGAGCATTGCCATACAGAGGATGAGCAACGCTGGGAAAAGCAAGGATCTCCTGGGGTCTGTTCTTCCTGTTGCTGGCAACTGCTGTTGTGGGTCCTGACTCTCCCTGTGCTCCTGCTGCTTTGCAGGCTTCCTACCTCACATGGGGTGTCCTCCAGGAGCGTGTGATGACGAGAACGTACGGTGCTACTGAAACAGACCCCGGAGAGAAGTTCAAGGACTCCCAGTTCCTCGTGTTCATGAACCGCATCCTGGCCTTCACAGTGGCTGGTCTGTACTGTGCCCTGACCAAGCAGCCACGCCATGGGGCTCCTATGTACAAATACTCCTTTGCCTCCCTCTCCAATATCCTCAGCAGCTGGTGTCAGTATGAGGCACTCAAATACATCAGCTTCCCCACCCAAGTGCTGGCCAAGGCCTCCAAAGTGATCCCAGTGATGATGATGGGCAAACTGGTGTCACGCAAAAGTTACGAGTACTGGGAGTACCTGACTGCTGCCCTCATCTCCGTCGGGGTCAGCATGTTCCTGCTCTCCAGCGCTCCTAACAGGACAGTGTCCACTGTCACCACTTTCTCTGGCATAGTGCTCCTGGCTGGCTACATAATCTTCGACAGCTTCACCTCCAACTGGCAGGACGCTCTCTTCACCTACAAGATGTCTCCCGTGCAGATGATGTTTGGCGTCAACGTCTTCTCCTGCCTTTTCACCGTGGGCTCGCTCTTGGAGCAGGGTGCCTTGCTGGAGTCGCTGCGCTTCATGGCCCGCCACTCGGAGTTCACCGCCCACGCCGTGCTGCTCTCTGTGTGCTCTGCCTGCGGCCAGCTCTTCATCTTCTACACCATCAACCAGTTCGGGGCAGCTGTCTTCACCATCATCATGACACTCCGACAGGCCTTCGCCATCCTCCTCTCCTGCCTCATCTACGGCCACACTGTCACTGTTGTGGGTGGGCTGGGCATAGCCGTTGTCTTCATGGCCCTCTTCCTCCGAGTCTACGCCCGCAGCCGCATGAAGAAGCGCAGTAAGAAGCTCCCGCCGGGCGAGACCCCTGTACAAAAGGTCTAAGGAAGCGGAGGCCATGGCATTTAAGCCATGCCTGCTGTCCTGCCTCCACTCAAGGGTATTTGCTGAATTTCTCAGAACCCACTTAGAAGAAGAGTGGGATATGAATAGGCAGGACCAGTGACTCGGTTTTCCACCTGCTTTTCCTGAGAAAGGGGCTGGAACAAGCCCAGGAAACGCTCTGGGCTGATGCAGCTCCAAACCTTTCCATTTGCCTTAATAGGTGAAAGACTTACAGCCAAGGCACAGGCCTGGGGACACACCAGCATGGGGCTGCTGGTATTCCTGCCCCACCTCTGTCTTGTGGCTTCTCCCCAAAGTCACTCATGAACAAGGGAACTCTTCCCTGGCACTGTCTTGCCTCTGGCTAATGCTCCTCCATTTCTGTTAGTACTACAGAGCTTGGCAGGAGGAAAGGGCAAGCAAAACACTAGGTTTCTTTTTGAAACACCTCTGAGTGAGGCAAGTCCCAAGCTGAGCCCATCGAAGGGTGGGGAATGCTCGTCCTCCATTCCAGGAGGGGCTCTGGGTAGTACAGGTACAGCCAAGGGAAGGACTCCCAGCCTGTCCTACCCCAGGCCTGGGATCTGCTCTGGGAGGGCACTGCAGTGAGAGCCAGTACCTCCCAGTTTGGTTTTATCAATTCTTTACCCCTGCTCCAGGACACTCTTCTTTGCCCCCCTCAGCCCAGGCTGATTTTTATGCAGCACCTGAGCTGGGCAGTTCCCAAGGCTTGCCGAGTCCTTTGAGGTTGCTTTTTGGTTACATCTGCTGTTGTTACAGGCCAAAGGCTGCACTGCCCCGAAACCCCAGCACCACCTCGGGCTCCCTCAGTGCCATGGTTTCTGGGCTTTGCAGTTGCCATTCAGACAAGCACAAACAACCCCTCTTTTTCCTGCCACCTGGAGGCACTGGCCCTGGTTTTCCTGGGGGCTGGCCAGAGTCTGTGCCTGGAGGGTTAGGACGTGGGGCAGAGCCTGCTTGCGGTGCCTTGTTCCTGCTCCGCAGACAGCAGGGGATGGAGCAGTGAAAGCTGTTCTTCCCCCAAAGCCTGGGTTTTATCGGTCAATCCTTTTCTCGTCAACACAACCTGACTGACAAACCAGCAGGTTTTGGTACTTTTGCAAGGCAACTTTTTTCTGTTTTTATTTTATTAAATTAAAAATATGCTGCATATAGTGCCATGGACGTAAATGTTGGGGGTTTTTTTTGGTTGGTTGGGGTTTTTTTTCCATATACTTGGAAGGAGGGAAGAGATTTCCAATTCTTCCTGTGTCCCTAGTCTGGACAGCAGAGTTGTGTTTCCAAATACAGGTGCCTCTGTCTGTCTTTGCCAAGGCTGGTGTCAACCAGGGTTGCACTCCAAGCTGCAAGGTCTGACAGGAGATCCTTGCACACACAGCTGGGGAGCACAGCCAGGTTTGGAATGCTGTTTACTCTGGTGAGCAGGCAAAGGAACCATTAGCCTGAGCCTAGTTTGGCTCCTAGGCTCTGCATGGTGCAACTTAAGGAATTCCCAGTGGGGCAGCTACCAAGAGGTGATACAGAAGCCGGCTGAGCACCTGCCAGCCAGGGCCCCCGGTGCTGCAGCACTTTGTGGGGCGTACTGCAGCAGCCAGAGCCATGAGAGGCTTGAGGTGTGGATGGTCCACGCTCCTGGTAATTGTGGGAGGCCTGGTGAAAAAATGTGTAGGCAAGGGCGAGTCTGGGGTCAGAGACAGGACTGGGGCCTAACACAGCTAGGGAAAGGGGACACTCAGGTGAGGGTTACAAGAGAAACAGAGGAGGAAACTAGGGACAGTGGTGACTTAGCTGAGCCTGGAGGGATACCAGAGCTGGTGCTGAGCACGGCCCAGGCTTCAGAGCACTTGGCTCTCCAGCAGTTTTACCAGTGCTCCTTTTCTAGCTCTGAGCTTTTGGAGGTGCCTGTGCAACCTCACAGCTTTTCATCCTGCCCAAATTCACCCAAATGTCTGCACCCACCATCTGCTGACAGACTGAAAATGGAATGTGATTTCCTTTGACTAAAAACAAAGCAACAAAAACCTACATTGTCAGTTTAGGAATGGGATACAATGGGATAACCTTTCTAATTTAAATGTAGATTTTAAACAAAACATTAGTGGAAAAAGAAATCAGGACATTAACTTAAAAAGTTAATTTTTATTGATTCACTATTTGGCAACACTTGCCTATCGAGAGAGAAATCCTAGTTTAAAACAATTTGCTAGCTCAGCTCCACCACTGCCCTGGCAGGCTGCACCCACCCTGGCAGCACAGTCAGTGTCTTGGTGTGCTGCAAGGGATTCCAGCAGGCTCTGTGTCCCTGTTGAAGATGGATACTGGCTAAAGCCCTTTCTATTTTGTGCCTGTGGCAACTGGCATGTGGGCAGCAAGAGAAATTAAGTGTCACTTTTCTCTGACAAACCCCAAGGGCCATTGTGGCCAGGGGTGACAAACCTCACAGAGTGTGAGCTCAGTGCAAGGGGCAGCTCAGTCAGAGGTGATGTCCCAGGCTTCTCATCTAGGACACAGATGGAAAGAAGCCAGATACTGCCCAACACCCAATGGCTGCAGAAGGCCAGGAAGGGCAGGCTGGAGGTGAGGAAAGGAGTTGAGTCTTTGGCCCGACAGCTGAAGAGAGGCAGCTTGACTACAGTCCTGAGCTGTCACTCCACCCTGCTCCACACTGCAGTGGAACAGGCAGATGGCTCCTGCTGCTGTCCTGCCCCAGAGTGCTCAGATCAAACCAGCCAGCAGCAGCTCAGGCCCTGGCACAGCTCACCCAGCTAACCCACACTGATTGCAAATTTGCTCCCGGGCTGGGGGCATGCAGCTCTCCAGGTGGAGAACTACTGCTCTTTGGAGATGACCCCTGCACAGCAGGTCATGTGTTCCACCCACTTCATCTTGCCAGGGCATGGAAGAGATAAAGATCTTCTAAAGCAGGGCTCAGACAAGCATTCAGGGCACAGGGAAGACCTACACAGCAGAGTCCAGTGCCCTTGGGGACAGGCTGAGATTTTCCTCAGCAGAGTAGGCATGAAACACAAAGGACTCCACCATGTAAATCATCAATTCTTTAATTCCAGTAGAACAAAAACTCAAAAATAATCAAACAAAACCTAACCAAAATACATAATGCTATCCCAGGGCTTCAGGGAGGCAGCAATTCAGAGGAAGGGCTCTCCCACCTCAATGGAATAAGGACAGTGTTTGGTGCCTACTGGTAACATGGGACACTCCATGAGGGGGAGAGAGGGGAAGCCTGATGCCTGCTCACAGCTCCACTCCCCCTCAGCTGTCCCTACACAAGCAGAAAGACACACAACAGACAGGCCTCAGGCTACCTGAATCACTACTAACAAACAGGGAATCATGCCCTCCTGCACCCTGCCAAAAACAACCCCAACCAAACAGAGCCAAAAGAATAGACACCACCAAGAAGTCAGTAGCAGCTGGTGGGGGCAGACCATCTTCTAAGCAAACATGATAGAGCAGAGGTCTGGCAGGTGAAGGAAGAACCTTCCTCCATTAGTCTACCTCTTCCATGCGGGATGTATCTTCATCTCCCTCCAGAGGGGGGATTTCCTCAGGGACAGCTGCACTGGGCTCCTCTGCAGCCACCTCATCTTCATCTATGCCTGGGAGAGGGGAGGAAAGGAAGAGATAAGGCCTCCACATGACACCTAATCCCAGATGTACAGCCTCTCCCAGAGTAAACCTGGCTCCTGCCCCCAGCCTGAGGAATGGGGCTATTAACATCCAACAGTTCTCAGAATCATAGAATATTCCGATTTGGAAGGGACCCACAAGGATCACTGAAGTCCTGCTCCTGGCTCTACACAGGACAGCCCCAAGAATCACACTGTGTGCTTCAGAGTGTTGTCCAAACACTTCCTGAATGCTGGCTTGGTGCTGTGACCACTTCCCAGGGGGAGCCTGTTCCTTGGCCAACCACTCTCTGGGTAAGAAACCTTTAACTAATATCCAACCTAAACCTCTCCTGACAAAGCTTCATGACATTCCCTCAGGTCCTGTTACTGGTCACCATGTAGAAGATATCAATGCAGGCCCCTCTGCTTCCCCTGGTGAGGAAGCTGTACACTGCAATGAGGTCACCCCTCAGTCTCCTTTCCTCCAGGCTAAAAACTAATAATTGCAAGTCAACATTGTTACAAGTTATTGTCAACTCCAGCACTAATCCTGAATCAGCAGCATCTTCCCAGTAACATCTACACTGGTATATGGATGCTACCTATGCCATTAGAGTGCACTCCTTAGCCATTAAAGATTAACTACAAGAGACTTGTTACCCAGCACCACAAACCCTGGAGTCTAAGCCAGGAAAATGTGGTTTAAGCCATGAACGTTTCTCTAGAGAAAGTGCAGTAAATCCAGTCAAGTCACAACTAAAGCAGTTGCAAGACTCTAGAGCTCATCAGTTTCCAACCCTGTGGGTTGCTGTTTCTGAGTACTCTGAACAGGAAATTCATACCATACAGTCCCCTTACCTGCAACTTGACTAACAGAACCCTACTCCTACTGAGACTAGGCAGCACAGAGTTACTAACTTAGTTGTGCCAAGCCACAGCACCTTCTGACTTACATTTTAGCTGAATTTGGAGGAAAAGGCTGTGTGCAAGCACAAGCTGTTTCTCCAGATGGGTCACATAACCCATGACAGACTTCTCACATTTATTCTGAAGGAATAAAAAGCCTCAGCTTGTCATCTGAACATCCTGGTGGTGGCACCTGGTGTTGTGGAGAACAGAGTCCAGAGCCCTCCTGAAGTACCTTGTTCCAGGTTTACACTTTCTCCTGGCCACCTTATGTACAGAGCCACTTCAGCACATCATAGCAGCATGGCTCCCATACTGGCCTCCCCCTGCCCCAAGACGCTAGCCTGACCAGTTAACCTGCTTTCAGGCCTGCTGCAGGCACAAGAAGTTGCGTGGATACTCACCAAGCCCGAGTTTGATCATCCTGTAGATGCGGTTGGAGTGGGTCTGGGGATCTTCCAGGGAGAAACCAGAGGACAGCAGAGCAGTCTCAAAGAGTAGCACCACCAGATCTTTAACAGCTTTGTCGTTCTTGTCAGCATCAGCCTTCTGGCGAAGGGTTTCTACAATTGGGTGGTCAGGGTTGATCTCCAGGTGCTTCTTGGCCATCATGTAGCCCATGGTAGAGTTGTCCCGCAGTGCCTGAGCTTTCATGATGCGCTCCATGTTGGCTGTCCAGCCGTAGGTGCTGGTGACGATGCAGCAGGGAGACGAGACCAACCGGTTTGAGACGGTGACCTGCCAACGTAGCCAAAGGTCAGCTGAGCAAGGCCCCCATAAGCCCTGGACTGGGCCCAGCCACAGCACACTACAGCCCAAGTCTCTGCCCCTGGTTCACCTGGGGACACCCCAAAGCAAGCAGAGATGCTCCAAGCAGCTCCAGGACTGCTGCAGACTAATTTGGACAGTTCAGCCAGCACTTAGAGCAACCACTGCACGTTTCCCACACTTACCCTCTCCCATCAATGCACGTATTTGGGTCAGTGCCCCTCACCTGCAGCCTGGCTGCTTAGAGCAAGATGGTGCATGCTGGGACCTCCAGTCTCCTCTAGCGGCTCCTCTGCAGGAGATGAGAGGCATGCGTTGAGGGGGGGCCCTCACCTGCAGCACGGAGGACCCAGCCCTCCACCCTCCAGCGCAGGTCTAAGCTCCCTGCCCATCTCACCTTCTCCACCTTCTTGTCCAGGATTTCCTTCATAAGTTTGCAGAGGTTCTCAAACTTGGCCTTGCTCTCCTCCATCTTTTTTTTCTCTTCCTCATCCTCAGGCAGCTCCAGCCCCTCTTTGGTGACTGATACCAGGGTCTTGCCATCAAACTCCTTGAGCTGCTGCACGCAGTACTCATCGATGGGCTCCGTCATGTATACAACCTCAAAGCCACGCTTCCGCACACGCTCCACAAAGGCTGAGTTAGCAACCTGCTCCTTACTCTCCCCTGTGTTTGTGGAGGGTAGAAATGAAACATTACCAAGACGTAAGAGCTGGTTACAGCAGGACAAACACCACCTGTCACTTGGGATCCCTAAAATAAAACTGGCAGCAGCCAGGGTTCTAGGCCTGATGGCCTTTCCCCAGCCCCCAGGAATGAGCTGTAATTCAGCAGGGATGACCTGCTGAAGGCAGCAGGAAGTATTTTAAATTAGGGTTCGTATGCAGGTTACCTGCATCTACCTTGTTAGGCTCAGAGGAGCTCTGGCTCACCTGTGATGTAGTAGATACTCTTCTGGTTCTCCTTCATACGGGACACGTACTCAGAAAGCGAAGTCACCTCATCGCCTGACTGGGACGTGTGGTACCGCAGCAGCTCCGAAAGGCGTTTCCGGTTGGTGGAGTCCTCGTGGATGCCCAACTGGGAGCAGAAGAGATGCATGAAGTCTCCAGGACAGGACTTGGATGCACTTGGCCACCCCTGAGGCACAGCCATCTGCCCAGCTCCTGATCATTTGAGTGTTTGGCCTAGGGCAGCCAGAGGGGATAGGTGCCCACAAAGGCACTCAGGCATTCGCGAGACCCACTCCCTTAATCCTAACATCCATGCAGAGGAGACACAGCATAGGAACAAGACTGCTCCTCAACAGATGGGTCATGGGCCCTTCCCTCCTCCAGGTCTAGGGTGCCCAACTCACCTTCAGATTCTTGGAAAAAGCTTCGTAAAATTTCTTGTAGTTCTCTTTGTCTTCTGCTAGCTCAGAGAAGAGCTCCAAGCATTTCTTCACAATGTTTTTGCGGATCACTTTGAGGATCTTGCTCTGCTGGAGCATCTCACGAGAAATGTTCAGAGGAAGGTCCTCCGAGTCCACAACACCCCGGATGAAGTCTGCATAGGAGGAATGAGAAGAGGTGTCAGGTTAAGGATTCTGAGCTTCAACGCAGCAAGAAAAGAGCTAAAACACTGACTGCTATGCACCCACACCAGCTAGCACCTCATCCAGTCCCTCTGTACTGGAAGTGGTACCACAGGCTGTGGGGATGCCAGCTCTGCACTGGGAGGCTGAGGCAGGGGGCTCTTACTTAGGTATTCAGGGATGAGCTCGTCACAGCTGTCCATGATGAAGACCCGCCTCACATACAGCTTAATGTTGTTCTTCTTCTTCTTGTTCTCAAAGAGGTCAAAAGGGGCACGGCGTGGGATGAAAAGCAGAGCCCTGAACTCCAGCTGCCCTTCCACAGAGAAGTGCTGTGGAACCAGGAAAAAAAAACAGCTGCTGGTGTGCTTCACTTCTCCTTTCTCCAGCTCCCACAGCAGGGAGGCTGAACTGCTACTCCTCAGCACTGGGCTGGCAAGGGGGCACAGCAACACCTCTAACATCCAAGCAGCCTGTATTTCCTCCTGCTCAGGCCCACTATCCCCTACGTGCCAAGGTCCTCTGGCATACAGCAGGCTTGAGACAGAGAAGTCAGTGCTTTTCTGAGACCCCACATCCTCCTGTCTTGCTTATGGACTGGCACTGCCAATCCTTCCACCTGCATGGGAGTCATAGTGCAGGTTGCTCCATCACCAAGTGGCCTGAGAGTGCTCAGTCCCACAGAGGCACAACCATGTGGTGACTCTGGATAAGGGCTGGAAAAGGGCCTCTCCCTGGAAGGCAGGGTAGCCCATCACCCACCTTGACAGCCAAGTGGTCCTCCCAGTCATTGGTGAGGCTCTTGTAGAACTCGCCATACTCCTCCTGGGTGATGTCATCAGGGTTGCGGGTCCAAATTGGCTTGGTCTTGTTCAGCTCCTCCTGGTCAATATACTTCTCCTTGATTTTCTTGGTCTTTTTCTTCTTGCCTTTGTCTCCCTCCTCCTCCTCATCAGAGCCCACATCCTCGATTTTGGGCTTCTCTTCATCTTTGGACACTGACTCTTCTTCCTTCTCATCTTTTTCCTCCTCTGCTTCATCATCACTGATCTCTTTCTCACGTTCTTTCTCCAGCTGTGGAGAAAGAAACAAGCAGTAGTCAGGTTTAGTTCGAAGTTACCAAGAATCCTTTAGCTCCAGATGAGAAAAACGGTATCCTCCAAGGCCAAACAAATGCATCATCTGCAATGAAAGCTCTTGGAGCCGGTCCTCAAAAGCCCCTTGTCATGCAACCAAAAGCTGTGTCTGAGAAGAGGAAACTGTCAGGAAACTCTCCTTTTTCCATGGCTGATTTAAGATGACCTTCAGCTGCAGAGGTCACAAGCCTTTAGTGTGGCTGGATACCCACCTCCTTCACCTCCAGGAAGCCCCCAGCCTCAAACCACCTTTGGCCACAGAACCCGAGAGCACCACTGCTCAGTACCCAGCAGCCAGGAACTACAGAAGGGACCAAAAGAGATCATACGCTGGGCCTTTTCTGTGCTCTTGCTTCAAACACCACCCACCCCTGCCTCCAGCTTTCCATCTGGTCTCCACAGTCCTTTCCTTACGTACATAGAGCGTGATGGGGTAGCCAATGAACTGGGAGTGCTTCTTCACCACCTCTTTCACACGACGCTCCTCCAAGTACTCAGTCTGGTCCTCCTTCAAGTACAGGATCACTTTGGTGCCACGTCCAATGGGCTCACCTGCAGCACGGGGAGAGAAACATCAGTATTTCAGGGCAGAGAGCAAGCGTGACCAGCTCCTCCAGCCTAAACATTATGTGCTACTCAGCATTAACCAGCGTGACTAACAGTTCAGCACAGCTGTAGGGAGCACCAGCAAAAGGGGAGCTGCTGGCAGGAAAACGTGCTTGGCTTTTTGTACAATACGCACCATGGTCAGTTCTGACAGTGAACGAGCCCCCAGCTGACGACTCCCAAGCATACTGCTCATCATCATTGTGCTTGGTAATGACAACCACCTTCTCAGCCACCAGATAGGCAGAATAGAAACCCACACCGAACTGCCCGATCATGGAGATGTCTGCACCAGCCTGTGAAAGCAGAGAGCAGCTGCTAAGAGCAGGGTGGAGGTAGAAAATGACTGATTCACAGCAGCAAAGAACTGGGTCAAGCACACGGAGAAAAACATGCAAGTGCCAACAGGCAACCAGCTATACCCTCAGCTCCTCCCTAGCGTTGGAGAGATAGGGGAAGCACACTTAATTAGGCCAACATTTCCCACAGCAAACAAGGCAGCAGGGCCTTTTTATTGTTTATTTATTATCTGTACATTCAGCGCCAGCCTGTGACCCAGGCCCCAGGGGACCCATGCAGCCAAAGGCAACCCACCTGCAGGGCTTCCATGAAGGCTTTGGTCCCAGATTTGGCAATGGTGCCCAGGTTGTTGATGAGGTCTGCTTTTGTCATCCCAATGCCAGTGTCCACCAGGGTCAGTGTGCGGTCCCGGGGGTTGGGGATGATGTCAATTTTCAGGTCTTTCCCACTGTCCAGCTTGGAGGGGTCGGTCAGGCTCTCGTAGCGAATCTTATCCAGGGCCTGAGGAAGAGAGGGATGCTCGACACGGCCTCCCTACTCGACAGCCTCCTCCACCCCTCCCCTGCACAAGCCTTCCCGGAGAGGCAGGAATCGGCCTCTCCCCGGGCACCCCTGCAAGGACACCAGCCCGACCCGGATCCCCGGCAGAGGAAGGAGCCCACTCCCGCCCGGGCTCACGTCGGAGGCGTTGGAAATGAGCTCCCGCAGGAAGATCTCCTTATTGGAATAGAAGGTGTTGATAATGAGCGACATGAGCTGGGCGATCTCCGCCTGGAAGGCGAAGGTCTCCGCATCCTCCTCCTCGTGCTGCACTTTCTCGGGCATCTACAAGACAAACACATGCCTATTTTCAGTGCATTTTCAGGGCATGAGAACCAGAGAAGGGGCGGTGGGGGGGAAATATCAGGCCCGGCTCCATCCCCCATCCGACCCCTACCGTCTCGGGCGTGAGGGAGCCGCGAAAGAACTACACCCCTCCGCCGGCAGCTTTTTATAGACACGGAACGAGCGGGGAACCTCACGGCACGTTGTATCCTTCCGCCTTAAAGGGGTCTTGGTCAGCGAACCACAGATCGATGGTGTATGGGAGGCACCGGCGTTGCCGTTTAGCGGCGGCCATGGCGGGGGCGGGGGTGCGATGAACGCTCGGCTTCACGCTGCCGCTCGGCGGCTGCCAGCCGCGGCTCCCCGCCGCCCTTCGCTGCGACGCTCGGAGGGCCGCAGGACCGGGACCTCCTAGCGCCCCGGCGAGGGGCGGCGGGGAGCCCCGGCCAGGAACTCCTTTCCGCGCCCCGTCGCGGAGGAATACAGCTGCGGCTAGAAAACCATTTCCAGAGTATTCCACAGAGGTTAAGGGGCGCCTCTTCGGCTCCACGGCTGGGGCAGGGAACCGGAATCCGCACTGCCCCAGCTTCAGCCTGCAGCTCCCCCCGAGGCCGGGAGCCGCCTAGTTCTGCCGGCCTGAGGCTGCGTGGAACTTAAGCGCAGCGGAAGGAGGGGCGGGGACAGAAGGTGTCGGGGCCGGAGTGTGTGGCCGGCCCGCGTCGCCGTTGCAAAACAGCGTTAGGAGACGTTGTCTTTTCAGTGTGCTAGGGAAATAATAATACAAATAATCTTAAGCCTTACCATTCCAGTATCTGCAGTACTCTGTCCGCTTCTGAGCTTCTCAGTGCAAGAGAGACGTGGAGCCCCTGGAGCCGGTCCAGCGGAGGGTAACAAAGGTGACTAAGGGACAGGAGCACGTCTCTTATGAGGAAAGGATGAGGAAGCTGGGCCTATTCAGCCTCGAGATGACTGAGAGGGGAGCTTATCAATGCCTATAAGGGATCTCAAGGGAGGGTGTGCAGGATAGAGCCAGGCTCTACTCTGTGCTGCCAAGCAATAGGCCAAGAGGCAGAAACCACAAACTGATGCACAAGAAATTCTGCCTGAAAATGAGGAAGAACTTCCTTACTGTGTGGGTGACCCACACAGAGAACAGATTGCCCACAGAGATTGTGGAGACTCCATCACTGGAGATGCTCAAGAACTGGACACAATCCTGTGCCCTGTGCTCTAGGATTACCCTGCTTAAGCAGAGATGGTGGACCTAGATGATCCACTGTGGTGCCTTCCAACCTGACCCATTCTGTGATTCCGTGTTGAAGCTGTGGGTACAAAAGCCCTGACCAGCAAAGGAAGCTGGAAGTGGGATGAGGGGACCCGAGCTCCCACGTGGGTTTTGGTGCCTGGTGGTGCAAAGAGGTGATGGGTGTGAATGATGTGGGACTGAGGGAGGGGGATTCCCGCTGGCAGGGTGGTGTAGTTCACCCCAGGAGCAGGAGGTGGCACTCTGGCTGTTCCCAGGCTCAAGGAAAGCTCCCAAGATGCAGTGCTGCAGGTGACTGCACCTCAAAATGTGAAGGTGCATCTGCTCTTCATCAGAGATGTCAGTGGTCCCTTGGTGTACCTCGAGGGCAGCATCCCCGGGGTGCTGGTAGATGAGAGACTGGCCATGAGTTCACCGTGTGCCCTCACAGCTCAGAGCCACAGTGGTGTCCTGAGCTGCATCCAAAGCAGCATGACCAGCAGGGCAAGGGACAGTTTTCTGCCCCTCTCCTCTGCCCTGGTGAGAGCCCACCTGCAGTGCTGCACCCAGCTCTGGGGTCCCCTGCACAGGAAAGACTTGCACCTGTCGGAGATAGTCCATAGGAGGAACAGCAACATGATCAGAGGGATGGAGCACTTCTCCTCAAGGGATGTCTGAGAGAATTTGGATTGTTCAGCCTGGGGAAAGCTTTGGTGTAACCTAATTGTGGCTTTCCAGTACCTGATGGTCACCTACAATAAAGATGGGCAGGGACAGAGTATGTAGTTACAGGACAAGGGCGAATGGTTTCAAAGAGAGGGAAGGTTTAGATGTTGGGCAAGAAATTTATTACTCTGAGGGTGCTGAGGCACTGGAACAGGTTGCCCAGAGAAGCTGTGGATGCCCCACCCCTCAAAGTCTTCAGGGCCAGGCTGGATGGAGCTGCAAGTAACCTGGTGGAGTGGAAGTTGTCACAGCCCATGGCAGGGGGTTTGGAACTGGATGATCTTCAAGTCCCCTTGCAAGCTGACCCCTTCTGAGTCTATGGTTCTACAATCCCCTTCCCATATTGGCTGTGTCCTCATAGCTGGGCCTGGCTGTGCAGGGCATGCACATGCCATTCCCACAATTTCTGACGCTGGTGGCAGGGGACTACAGGGTGGACAGGAAATGCCAGGGCCTTCTCACTTCAACCCCTGACCCTCCACAGCCCCTCTCCCCTGTGGCGACAGAGACAAAAACACATACCCAAAGGAGCATTTTGTTCTTTTTATAGAAAATGGCAACTGTATAGACACATTTACACGACAAGGGACAGGAAAGCCAAGGGAGAGGTGAGCCCTTCCCTTGTAGCACACATGGGTAGGGAAGGCAGCTTTGTTGGGAAGGGAGTTGCTGCTTTTCCTCTTGTAACCCACAGTAGAACCTCCTGTCACACAACTAGGAGGCTGAAAAAAAAATACCAATGTGAGATTCACCAAAAAAAAAGGGAAGAGAGGCAAGGAGAGGGGGAGAAGGTGGGGTGTGGAGACCTCCTCCTCCCTCAGCCTAGCCATGGTGTTGGCTCTTTCTGTGGCTGGGACACAGATGTCTACACTTTCGGGACACACTGGGCGGGGGATGTGCGTATAGCAGAGAGCAGGGATGGCAAGGCTGGCTGGGGCTCTCCTCCCCATTCACAAGTCTACCAGCAGGAGGAGGGGTGTGGTACATTTCCAGGCCCCCTAGGAGGAGAGGAGAGAATCTCCTAGGTGCTTTGGAGACAAGGGCAAGAGAAGGAGTAACACTAGTTACCAGCCTTTCACTCTCTCAGAGAGAAAGAGGCTGAAAATGGCTTTTGGCCTCGAGCCAGGGAAGTTATGCAGCATGGGAGACAGCTGGACTTCTTGGAGATCCCGGGGGTCTTACAACACACACAGCATGGGGAAGGAGAAGGCACGTAGGCCTGAAGGCATCACACAGCCGAGCGTGGCAGGAACCAGGCCAACCCGCAGGAGTGGAACCATCCCTGGGTGTGATGTCTGCTGTGGCAGTGTGATTTGGCAGGGACAGGTGTAAGCTGTTATTTCCCCACAGTGCTGAGGTGTCCAGGGCCTCAGTGGAGGATGCAGAGCCATGTCTTGGTGTCCCTGCACCCTCTGTGTGCCTCTGCTAGATGAGAATTCGGACCAGAAAGGACACGGCAGCTCCTAGGGCCAAACCCAGTGACAGGAAAAATGCCATGACAGCTCCAGCTGTCTCTGCTTCGTGCACAAGCACTTTCCTAGGGGAGAAACAGGTGTTAGATCCATCCTCAGGATATGTGTCCAGTGCCCCACTGTTCAGTGGAGCTGGGAGGCTTGTCTGCAGCAGAGGAACGGCAAGAAAATCCCCCTTGGCTCCCAGAGCCACAAGAGCTCCAAGTCTCCCCACTGTTGGCTCATGAAGTGCATCAGGCAGGCCACCCTGAAGCTCCTGGCACCAGGGACATCCCTCTCTGACCCCTACTGACAGGCTACTTGTGCTGCCTATGCTGGGCAAGGCTGCTCACCCTGCTGTGGGTGCTGTGCCATGCTTTGCTCCCCTCCAGATCCTCACTGCATTCAGCCCCTTCCCCTCTGCGGCAGGTGGGGAAAATGGAGAGCCCAGATAGCTTCCTCATCCCTAGGATATGGAGGCACAAGCCTGGGAGATCGGACACTGTGGGGGGTGACAATTCCCTTCTCTGCCTGTGGCCTCTTCTCCAGAAGCCAGAGCTGGGCAGAGCTAGACTCCCCAAGTCATTCCAGGGCTGTCATCTGGGGGCATAACCAACCCTTCCCTTGTCCCCAGCTCGCACTCACTTTGGCCCGAAGCACATGCAAAGGCTGGCCAGGTAGCCATTGGAGATGGAGAAGAAGATCATGAAGACGATGTACCAGGCGTCATGAGAGAACACAACAGGCAGGTAGTAACGGGGTTGCACGTTGCACAGCATGAAAAGAGGGACAAAGATGACACGAAGGACCACCATCACTGGCAGGAGGCAGCTGTCCATCCCGGGCTGGGAGAAAAACACAGATTGCTGAGCAGCTGAGAACTGGACATTCCCCATCCCATGGCAAGCTGGCAGGGGCTCTACAGAGGCTGTCCCTACTGCGCCAGGGCTGTGGAAGAGCCACAGAGCTGCTGAGAGACCTTCTCAGCTGCAGCAAATCTCAGCATCACTACCTGCAGTCATAAGTAGGTTCTAGGTCTGAAACCCCTGTTGCAGGTGACTTGAAACAGCACTGGAGCCAAAATACTGAGCTGAGCTTGTGGGCAACTGTTAAGCCCTTGCTGGCAACAGACAGGCAGGCAAGAGAGCTTTGTGCACGCTCATGCAGTGAGCCAGTGTGCAGAACAAGGGTGGCTGAGGTAAAGCCCCTCTGGCACGTCAGTGCCTGCAAACTGGGCTTTAGCCAGCTCTTCAGCGTCCTATGCCATCCACCAGCAAGCAGGGCAAGATCCAGCAATCTGAGAAAGGGATTATGCTGGGGCTGTTTTGGAATGTGCTGGGAAAGGCATGGACCGAGTTACAGTCTCCTTAGATCCTACCAGAGTTCCTGAGCAACTAAGGCTGGGACAAAGAAGGAGGTACCATCCCCCAGTGTTGTCCCTGCAGCTGGGACTAAGGCAGCCCCTAGACAGACAGACCTCGTCCCCTCAGTGAGGTGCCAGATTCACAGATGACAGGGTTCACTGATCTGAGGTGAGGAGAGACCCACAGCTGCCTTGGGAGCTGCTGGGCTGGCGTGGCCACAGGAAGCTCCATGAACACAGGAGGAAACTGAGGTTAGGCCAGCTGCCATGTTTATGGGGCAAACTGGAGACAGCAGCTGTCTCTCCTGCTTGAGGAGAAAAAGAGTGAGCAGGGCCCCAACCAGGGAAATGTGGCCCAAACCACATGCAGTCAGACTTTCCACACAGCCCTGTTTTGGAAACATCTGTTGGGTCATCTCGCCATGGAGGCTGTGGCCTGGACACCAGGCAAGGCGGCTCATGGCCAAGACCGAAGGCAACAAGCAGTGATGGCCAGTGGAGAAGCAGCTCCAGGCCGGGGGGAAGGCAGGCCCAGGCAGACCCCATGGGGCACATGGTCCTGAGGAGCTTCTCCAAACAAACATCCTGAACAATACAGGGGGAAACAGTGCTTGGGGGTGGGTGAAGAGGCAGGAAGAGATCCAGACAGGAAAGTCCCTTTCCTTGCCCATCCTGAGGAGATGAGAGCAAGGGGATGTGTCAGGGGACAGTTCTGTGACCCACATGGCATGGCCCTGCCCTGCTCTTGTGACAAGGGTCTTTGAAGCAGCTGTGTCCTGTGCCAAGGCCAGAGGGCTGCCCTGTCTTTCACCTCACTTATTTTGGGCTGCCCTGTCTTTCACCCTCTTTCCCTGTCGCCATCCTGTCTCGTCGTTTGCATAGCTGGAGTGAAGGTTTGTTTACAGAGAGGCTGAAATGGAGGAGGCAGCTTCATCCAACCCGTGTTGAAAGAGAGGTGGGAGGACAGAACAACACTGTGGTTCTCGGCTCTGACCTGTAAATCTGCACTAAAGGAGGAGTGATCTCTGCACCTCCTTCCTGCTCCAAAACAATGGATGGCAGCCCCAGTGAGAGCTGTGGCTGAAGGACCTAGGGATAGACACTGCCTGGCATTTGCTCCCTGCCCCATACTTACCCATGTGAAGAGGGCAGTGAGACTCCGTCCTGTCCAGTCAAAGACGTTGAAGAGCAGGAAACAGGAGACAGGAATGAAGTAGAGACCTGAAGAAGGGGATGGTCAGTGAGAATCCAAGTGTGCCCCAGTTCCTCATACCACTGCACAGAAACTGACTGTCTTTCAGGTCTAGGTCCTACCAGTTTCCCACTAAGGCCTGGAATGGTCTCCCGGCCAGGCTGCTGTCCACATCCAAACCGTCATACACAGTGGTTCCCTCTTCCTTTCCAGCATTCTGTATTTGGCTTGTGTGGCAAGGTTTTGGTAACAGGGCTACAGGGGCAGCTTCTGAGAGAAGCTGCTAGAAGCACCCCTAGGTCTGACAGAGGCAATGTCAGATGGCTCCAGGATGGACCCACCACTGGGAAAGGCCATCAGTGACAGTGGTAGGGCCTATGGGATGACATATTAAAAAGGAAAAAAAAATCTCAATGTGTGCAATTGCACCCAGAGAGAGAAGTGAGAATATATGACAGAAACAGCTCCGCAGACACCAAGACCAGTGGAAAAGGAGGGGGAGAAGGCGCTCCAGATGTCAGAGCAAAAATTTCCCTACAGCCTGTGGTGAAGACCATGGTGAGGCAGACTGCACTCTTGCAGCTCAAGGAGGTCCACAGTGAGTCAATATCCACCTGCTGCCTGTGAAGACCGCCCTACTCTGAAGCAGGTTTGCCAGCAGGACTTATGACCCTGCAGGGGACCCATGCTGGAACAGTCTGTTCCTGAAGGACTGTGTCCCATGGAAGGGACCCAGGCTGAAGCAGTTCATGAAAAACTGCAGCCCATGGGAAGCACTCACATTGGACTTCAAGGAGGACTGCCTCCTATGAGAGGGTCCTCATGCTGGAGGAGGGGAAGAGTGGGAGGTGTTCTCCCCCTGAGAAGGAAGTAGTGGCAGAGGAAATGTGTGAAGAACTGACTGCAACCCGCATACCCCTCAAGAAATAGCGCATCCTCCTGCACTACTGCAGAGGGAGGAGATAAAGAAATCGTAAATAAACTTAAGCCTGGGAAGAAGGGAGGGGTGAATGGAAGGTGTTTCAAGATTTAGTTTTCATTTCTCATTATACTACTGTAATTTGACTGGTAAATAAGTTAAATTAATTTTCCCCAAGTTGAGTCTGTTTTGCCTGTGACAGTAATTGATGAGTGATCTCTCACTCTCCTTATCTCAACCCAAAAGCCTTTTGTCATATTTTATCTCCCCTGTCCAGCTGGAGTAGCTTTGGTGTGCACCTGGCATCTAGACAGGGTTACCGCACCACATACCTTCAAGCCCCACCTTCTTTTCTCCCACTTACCTTGTTATCAGTTTTTCCCTACCCCACCCCCATCCCTGGCACACTTACCCCATTTGTTTCCCTCTCCGAGGACAGTGGACACGTTAGCTGTGATGGCAGGAAAGACGCCGATGGTGACAGTGAAGACAAAGCAGACAGACAGAGCCAAGACCCAGAGCTAGGCAGATGAGAGAAAAATGCTGGTACCAAACACAGGGCAAGAGACCAGTGCAGGGCTGGTCTCCTCTCCCCATGCTCTCCTACACCTGTGCCCATCCTGAAAGGGAGGGCAGGACAAGGCTCGCTGGAAACTCACAGACCTTCTTAAAAATAGCAATGACAGAGGGCTGCTCATCAGGGTTGTGGATAGGGATGATCTTTGAGTTATTCTGCTCCATCCCATTCTCGTCTGCAGGGAGAGATACAAGTAGGGCATAGCAGACCCCAGAAAGCCGAGATCTAATTCAGTCCTTCTGTCTCATTCTTTTTTTAAGCTCTTTCTCTTTCTCTTTTCTCTTCCTTTTCTCAGCCCCTCACCTTTCTTAATCAGATCTCTCTTGGTCTCCAGCTCTGCATTGTACACGCGGTACTCTGTCTTGTCCTTCATGGAGTAGTATCGGAAGAAATCCTGCAGAGAGACAGCAGGGAGGACTCATTCATGCAGAAAGAAGGCTGCCAGGGGCTGTGTGACAACAGCAGATATGGGCAATATGGGCAGAGTATTCCTTCCAATTATGTCTGATATTGATGCTTTCCTGCTTACCCAGGGACTCAGATACCCTAAGTATACTGGGTATCTTATACTGGTGGGAAATATCCCAGAGTGCTCAGGGAGAACAGGAGAACCTGCCCTGACACAAGAAGCGGACGCTGCTAATGGGCCACGGTTCTTGTGCTGGGATGTGCAAAGGTCTGATGTCCCCAAGCCCTTCCCTACCAGGACAGCAGTCTCACCATGTGAGGCAGAACTACGTAGGAGACGATTGCCAGCGCGATTGTCACACAGGCCGTGGTGAAGTAACCGATGAAGCTCTCGGGTTGCTGGGCACCAACTGAGAGCACAGGAAGGGAGAGGAAAGGAAGATGATGACAGCTGAGAGGAGCAAAGCCCTGCTGCCATCTTCCACTCACCAGATGCTGTGACAGCAGTGGTCTGGGAGGGCCCTGTCACCTGCAAGGCAGGGATTACTCACTGGCAATACTGAAGATCATTGCCAAAGCAGCGAAGGTGCCTGCCAAACCCTGCCCGCTCATGATGGGGGCCGTGTAGCTGACAGGCAGGAGCCCTGCCAGCCCAAATAGGCTGCTCTGGAGAATGGCGCCGAAGGCTGCAAAGGGGGAAGATGAGCAGATATGAGAAACCAAAGGCAAGGACTTCCAGCACCTCTGCAGGAAGCCAAGGCCCCTGCCCTGCGAGGCAAGGCAAGTCCCCCTCCCCCTTGGCTCTTCCACAGTGAGGTTCATGCTTTTCTCCCAGAGGGATCAGCCCTAGCCATGGGGCTGTGTCCCTCTCCTTCCCTCACTGCTTCACTCACAGTTGATGAAAATAATGCTGATCATGGTAAAGACGAAGAAGGGAAGAGGCTCCATGGGGACTTTCACCATGATCGCGGTGACTAGAAACACCAGCCCAATGGCCACCAGGCTGCCTGAGATGCGGATCTGCTGGGGAATCCTACAAAATGAAGGTCTCAGTGAGGAAAACCCAACCCCCTAAAAACCTGGGGCTGGGACCAAGCTCTAACTGTGTGAATCCCAGCCAACCCCTGAGACAAGAGACCGGTGTTTTGCCTTTGACTTGACTGAATGGGTTGTAGCTTGGCTCAGTGCTGGGACAGGAGAACAGGCCGGGGCAGGGTGGCCCTATGGGGGCTGGCAGGGGCAAGGATGGAGCAAGGCTCACCGCTGGTGGATGAAGGAGTTGAGGCAGGTGAAGATAAGGAGGGGCACCATGGCGCAGAGAGTCATGAAGTTGTCAAACACGGACTGCAGGTAGGAGGGTGTGACGGTGCCCTCATCAGTCTGGTTCCTGACATGGCTCGTCTCCTCCGAGTCCTCAAGGCGACTGATGAAATACTGCAAAGGAAGTAGCCTGGTGGGGCTGAGATTCTGTGAGGCCTTCCAAGGCCACACTTATACTTTGTTCAGACCCATGCCCATCCCTCCTGCTGCCTCAGTGCCACTCGTCACACCCAGGTCACACACGCTTGTGGTCCTCTGCATGCTGTGCCATGCTGCCATATCTACACCACGGTCCCTAGACACGGCAGGGGACAATTACTGTCATGGACAACAGCAGGAGGGAAGCCCTCACCTCCCTGGCGGTCATGAAGAAATTCCATGGCAGCAGCGTTCCCAGGCCGAGGATGAAGAAGATCAGCCAGACAGCCTTGTACCTGTGAAGGGGACAGAGCTGGGTTTGGAGCGGAAGCTGGGTATTGCTTCTGACTGTCCCTGACCCTGCAGTGGGAGGCACCAGACAATATTTAGTGCCCTGCCCCACAGCCCTTGCTAGTCTGGACTGCCAGGGATGTGGCACTTCAGAGGGGCTGTGGAAGGCCCTCCCCAGGAGGCCACAAAGGCAGGGAGAGGCTGGCTGCTCCTCAGCATGTGGCACCCAGATACACAGCATCCATCACAAAGTCTGGGAGGGAGTTAGTCTTCCCAAGCGTGTTTACAGGGAACTGTTTACAGTTTACAGCCCATTTGCTGTGGAAAAGCTGAAAAAGAAGGGACAGCTTGGTAGCCCAGTTAGCATGCAGGAGAGGGGGTCTCCCAGATGCTGGGTCCCCCTGTCCTCCCTCACCTCCTGGTATCCTAGATGTGCCCCCACAGCTACATCAGAACCCATCATTACCTATCTTGGGGCCCGTCTCTTGCTGTCATCTTGTGTGGCAAGAGTTAGCACAGGTCCCAGCAAGTCTTATGGCTGCTCTCCGTCTGGAAAGCAAACAGAAGATTTTATGGGAAAATGAGAGACACATGCCAGGCAGGGACAGCCCTGGTTTTAACCCCAACCCATGCTGCCAGTAAATGTTCCACAGTACTGAGAGTCAAACACCAACCCAGAAAATGACGAGAGGACAGCACAGGAGCTTTGGAAACCTGCAGCTTGGAGTCCTTAAGCCAAAGGGTTGTGGCACACAGCCTATTCTGCTGGCCGGGCACAGCAAGCCTTCCCTCCGCAAGGAAACTGTGTTCCCGAGATACCCAGGCTGCTCATGCTGGCTGCCCAGCTGCTTGCAGCAGGTTCTTAAGGGATTTGTGAGCCTGCAGCTCTCTGTCCCCAATCCTGGGGCTGTGAGCGAAGCATGTGCGCAGTGGGCTGTGTCTGCCCACCCTGCCTGCCCCAGCTCCCTCCAACCCCGGGGCTCGGTGGCACAAAAGGCACATTTAATTCAGCGGCCTCTCTGGCCAAAACCAGCAAATCTCCCGTTTTCAATTCCACTTCCCTGGGGCTCTCACAGCCCTTTCCTGGGTCACCTTGAAAAGCCAAGGGCGTCCCCGGCGCCACTGTTCCCTCCCGGGCACCCACCGCTCCTTTTTTCCCGTCACCACCTGCTCGGGCGCTGCACCGCTCAGGCATCGCTCTGAGAGCCCCAGAGACGTGGCCCCCAGAGCCCCGAGAAGGGACTTTCCCTGCCCGGTCACCCCCTCTTTCCGGGGCAGAGGGGGATTAGCCGCCAGGAGGAACCGCAGGCCTGCCTTGTCCTTTTCCAGTCGGGGCGGCGCAGCATGGGGTGCTCCGGCACTTCTCCCAGGGCTTCACCTGCAGCGGGGCTGCCTGCGCCGTGTCCCCGGCCCCCCCAGGACATGCCCCGGGGATGCCTGCTCCAACGCCGCCTGCAGCATCCCTGCCCGCGCCCTGCCAGGTAGGGCGGAGGAGGAGGGGGAGGAGGAGGAGGAAGAGGCAGGCTGCAGCATGCTGGGATCTGTAGTCCCTGCCAGCCCCGGCACGCACTGAAGGCAGCGCAGCCTGTGCTGGCGCAGGTGCCCGTGGGCTTCTGGGCAGAGCTCGCCTCCTCCTCCGGTAGGACCCTGCCGGCGGCGGAGCCTGAGCTACGATGGAGCCGAAACATAGCCGGTGGATTGTGGAGAGGGATTTTGGAAACCCCTTGGGCCGCGTGGGAAAGACAGAGCAGGACAACAGTATGCCTGCAAAGGATCGAGGGCTCTGCCAACCCGGCAGGTGCCACCCTGTTGATGTCGGAGCCATCTGCAGCACCGCTCCCCTGCCTTCCCACACATAGAGCTCGGGGGCATGGCAGCTCCTGCCTTGCCCTTGTGAGCCATCCGGGCTTCCAGAGAAAACATCCCAAAATCCCCTCCTGGCAGCTTGCCAGTGCCTCTGTGGGGAGGAGACATCCTCACTCGGGATTAGCAGAGGGATCTGCAAACACAACTGCCTTGCACACAGAAACCCCACCGGGCCCACTGCTTGTCTCCAAGCAAACAGATCTCAACCCAAAATAGGCAAGAGAACCTCAGCTTCCCCTGTGGGTCCCAGCAAGCCCCAACATGCTTCCCCTTGCCAGCCAAGCCACTGATCCCCCTTCCAACCCCCACCAGGTCACATCGCTGTCCCTAGAAACGGGCAGGGACTGACCCCATAGACATACCTGGGAGAGAGGACAGAGCCAGGGTGAGCGCCGTGTTCGGAGTATTTGAAGGCAGTGTGTCCCCTGCTCCACACCCCCTGCCCTTGGGGGTGAGTGGTGGGCCCTGGCTCAAGTCACGGGGGCTGGAGCCCTGTGGGTCTAGTGGCACCCGCGGAGGACAAGAAGAAGTATCGGGTACCAGAGCTGGCACGCAGCCCAGGTCCCGCTGCCCAACCATCCAGGGAAGAGAGAAACAGAAAGGTGCTGAGGAGGAGATGACAGGAGCCGGAGGTGTGGGGGAAGAGGCAGGGGGGGTCGGGAGTAAGATTCTGGGGCTGCCGGGGCAGGGCGCTCCACCATGCTGCTTTCCCACCACCTCCTGCTTCCGTCCAGAGAGTGCCCACATCCCTGTGTCAGGAGCCCAGCCTCCTTGGCAGGCCTGCAGTCTCCTGCCCTGCTCTGTTTGTTTTCTGTCTCACTTCGCTAAATGCCTCCTAATTTTTTCCACAAAGAGACAGTGCCTGCCAAGGGCAGCAGTCATTACAGCAGGAAACACTTCCAGCTGCTGGCTGTAACAAAGAACCCTACAACAAACAGAAAAGGTTACATGAACCAACACCAGCAACAGGTGGCAACCCTGCTCCCACTTGGGGAGAGCTGCCCTACCCGATGGGACATGGAACAGATGCCACTCTTCCAGCTGGCACAGCACAGCTCCAACCGCCCCCCGCAGGAGTCTGCTGGTGTTTAGCCCAGCCACCAGCTTGGTGCCTGCACATCCTGAGGGACACAGAGAAGAAGGAGCGGTGCGGGGCCTTGGCGTAAGGACATCCCTTTTCTTCCTGGGCATAGAGCAGTCTGTCTTAACCCCATGGAAGTGATGTGTAAGCAGGAGAAGCAAGATCACAAAGACTGGGCTTAATAAACCATAAGATAGAATATTTGAGCCGGTACAAACAAGAGATGGCACATTTTTAATTGCCCATTCATGACACACAAACGCTGTGACAGATGCTGAGTGACACCCTCAGTGGCCATGTGCAGCCCCATTTCCAGCCAAGCCCGGGGAGCTGATGGCAGAGCCAGCTGTCACCAAAACTGCCTAACCTCTGCAGAAAAACCTGCACTGCAGGACAGCCACACCTGCAGGCAGCTGTTTGTCACCTGGCGTTGGACACTTCCCTACCTCTCCCTTTCCCCACACCACCTTTTCCTGCTGCCTTCACCAAGGGTGAGCACGGTGCATGCTTACTTTCCCACTTGAGCAATTCCCTGGTGCTACATAGGCATGCTATGGCACCATGGAATTATACCCAGAAACACCAAATTTTTAAAGAAAAGCCGTTTACACCAAACCAAGTGTAGAAGTGTTCTGGCAGTCCATAGCCAAAGGGCTACCAGCAGATTCACCAGCAAGCACCTTGTGTCCTCCTGACACCATTTGTCAGGGGATCATTTTGCAGGGATAATGTCAGCATGCATGGCCAGGATGGGACAGGACCAGTTGCCCCACCAGCCTTTCACCCCATCCACCATGTCCGCTTGCCCACTGGGTGACATCAGAGTTCTCCTGCCAGGAAGGCTGATCCAGGGGCCCCTCAAGGTTTATCTGCAGACAGGGAACAAGCCCAGCACAGGTATGCAGGTCACATGAAACTTTGGTGGCCATGACTCAGCTGGAAGATAGGAAACACTTACGAGACTGCCCGTTTCATGAGATTTCATATGCGTGCCTGAACTCTGACCATTCTGCTTGTGGATCCTCCTACCTTGTGCTGGGCTGCAGGCAACTCCACCTCCACCTCCACCTTCAGGACACACGCTTGTATTTCACAAGACAGATGAGTGTGCACAGTTGCGCACCACCGCCGTAGGGCAGAGACAAAAACAAGCCCTCCCCAAAATAAGGGTAGGCAGGTGCCTTGAGTCAAAGCATAGGCTGGTCCAGCTCAAAGGCTGGTCTCCATCAGAGTGCAAAAGCAGATGCTAGGAAAGAGTAAATGTGGCATGGGTGTGGACTAACTGTCCAACTGTTTCCCCAGCCTCTGAGCTGGAAGGGACATGACCTTCATGTGTTTTGTAGCCATGGTAGGTTTCACTTCTGTGAAATCCTGCTTCCCCCTTCAACTCAGGAGCTCCTGAGAAGGGGACAGCAGCTCTCCCCACATGCAGGGCCTCACCAGGGCTCCCTTGCCTTCAACATCAAAGGGTGGATGAACATTGGAGTGGCTGCTTTACAGACCTGGATTGTATCCACCCAACAGCACATTTTTCAAACAGAAATTCTAGCTCACTTAGTCATTCAGGCATGGCTCCATGCCTTCAGTCCTCCTTGTTGCTTTTCTCCAAATCTTCCCTGGCTCCTCTCGATCCTTACAGAGATGCTGGTGCTGGGGGCACACAGGGACTGTGTGGGGGTGAGACACCAATTTGAAGAGCTGCACAAAGCTTTCCTGCTTTGTAGCTGGGAAAGATGATTCAGTGTGTGTTTTCATGCACACTGAGCTATCTGAAATAGCCCCAGGCCTTGCTGTGAGTGGCCGGCTTATGGCTGGCTCAGTGCATAATCTTGTTTGTAGATTTGGGGCTTCTTCCCTTCCCACTTTGTCTATCACTTGATATTTATCTAAACTGAATTTCAGTTGCCTGGTGTAATGGCTGTCAGTGCTCCTCCTAGCTGGCACTTGTCCCCATGAACCTGAGTAATCCAATCACCTCAGCAAAGCCCTGTCATCTCATTGCTCATTCTCTTTTCCAGGTCACTCATGAATGTGTGGAAAAAACATGTGACCAATGCAAAGATCTCTTTTCTCTGGAAAAACTGACTGCTGACTCCTACACTCTCCTTCCTGTTTTCATACTAATTATGGAGCAGAGTAAGGACTTTCCCTCTTGACCAGCAAGTTCCCTTAAGAACTCGGGCTGAAAGCCGGAATTTTTTGGAAGAAGCAGTGTGAGCACTCTGAGCCCAGACTCCCTAGGAAGTGCTGCTCCAGTCCTGGGGGCCCCTCCACAGGAGCCTCCCACCTGCCACAGGCCCCGTCCCTGCACAGACACCCAGGACGTGCAGCAGATTCAGCAGTTGGCTTTTCCCTGAAGTTCCTTCAGCACTTCTTAGAAAATAGCGTCATCTCTTTCCCTCCTCCCAGTCCCTGGGGGCTGGAGCAGTTGCAAATGGATGACTAGGGGCCGCAGTGACAACCAGCCGCTTCACCCTCCCTTTCCTTCTGGGGAACATTGCCTGGCCCGAGGCACTTGTTGCTGTTTACCTTTGCTTTCTAACCTTTCCTCTGCTCTGAGGAGCTCCCCTAAGGAAGGTGGAAGAAACTGCTCAGGCTCTTGTAGAGCTAACAGAGAAGTAAAAGCTTCATCTGTATTTCCTGCTATGGCCTCTCTTCCTCCGATCCCTCATCCATCCAATATCCTGCAGCAGGTTTCCTAGTCCTGGACTGCTTTTTGGCAGTTCCCACCAGCAAGCCAATAGCACTTCCTATTCTTCTTGTCCTCTCTGCCTCTCAGTAAACAGCTTTGTGATGCCATCTGCTCTTCCAGCCCGACTCCGTGCCTGCGTCCTGAGGAGACAGCTTAGCAGGGGAGCAGGAGGGAGCAGGTATTTCTGCTTTCTCCCTTAATTTGCTGCCTGCAGATGAAGTCCTCTGCTTTGCCAGGGCTTGGACAGCAGATAAAAACCTCTTACAAGGTGCTCTGTGCAGCACCCTCACTCCACAGAATGAGGGTCCCTGGGCAATGTTTCTGACCCATTTCACCTCACTCCCTCCTCTCCTCCATGGACAAAAGAAGAGGCACCTCTAAAGCCCCTGTGCCTTTGGGCTTGCTGCGCTGGCGGCCACCACCAACTCCTCACAGAGCAGCAGCTGTGGATACTGACCCTGCTCCCAGCACTTGCTGTTATCTCGGATGCCGGGTGGTGCAGGGGGAGCATTCAGCCCCGGTGTGTTTTGAACTGTGTAGACCAACCAGGCTGAAGTTCCTTATCTGGAGAGTTCAAGGAGCCCTGAGAGGCTCCCTGGGGGCCCTTGCCCCAGGCAGGTAAAGTGATCCAGCTGCGCAGCAAATTCCCCAGGGATTCCAGCAGGGCTTCCCACCAGGTAGAGGGCAGAGGACAGTGACAGGGAAGAGCCAGCCTTAAAACTACCCCAGGTGGCACAGCTGGGACTATCCCAGCTGTCTGACTACCCCTATCAGACCATTACTGAGCTCCAGGAAGTCCTGAATATCCACCCCTTCAGCAGGGCAGCTGAGTGGGTTCCCAGCCCCGACTAATACTGGTCAAACGCCATCGATGGCAGCCCCAGGATGAGCCCACACACATCTCTCCTCAGCACATGGCGAGTGCCCAAGCCCAGGTGCAATCTGGTCCCTGGCCAGAGAAAACCCCCCCAGGAGCAGAGATGGGTGCTCCTGCCCAACATCCCATCAAAATGCTCCAGAGGGACATTGCAATGTCACCGCAACAAGCTTACCAGAAGGACAGGGCGGTCCCAGCCCCTTGCTCCTTGTCACTTCAAGCCACAGGACGATGCAGGGACAATGCGGCCTTGGCAGAGGTAGGAAAAGCCCCACAAATATTGGAGCTGTTGCCTGCTCCAGAGCCGGCAGTTTGGGGATGCGGGAGGAGGCACAAGCGCCTGGGGAAGGGCAGGAGCAGGGGGAAAACGTCATTTATGAGCAGGCGTCAGCAGAGGAGAGATAAGCTGATCTCAGGAGACTGTTTGCAGAGACAGGATTCTTCCAAGAAGCTGGTTTCTCTGATGGCACCTGCTTAGGCTGCTCTCCCCAGGGAAAGGACTGTCCACTCCAAACCACAACCCCAAACTGGTTTTTGGGAGGCTGTGGAAGGAGACACGTTTTTCCAGGGCTAAGTTCAGTCTCTATTTGTGGAAATTTAGAAAAATAAAGACCCCTTCTCCCAAGGGCAGAGGGAGGGATTTGCTCAGGGCTTCACTCAGTGCAGCTGCAGAAGCCTCCAAGCCCAGGCAGAAACCATCTCCAGGACCTGGATGGTGCTTCCAGGCAGCTTTCATCACCTCCAGGAGCTGCAAGGAGTGGGAAGAGGCACAGAGTGATCCACTATGGGCATGCACAGCTCACCAAGCCCACAACACCTGACTGTGGCTTCTTGAGGGACCACATGGGTTTGGGGAGAGCCTGGGGATGCCTTGCCCCAGACCTTCATCCTCGTCCAGCAATCCTCTGCAGCCAGCGGACCCTCACAGCCCATGTCTGCAGGGCTGGTCCAAGTCCCCAGGGATGCCAGGCTGGCCAATGGAGGGGCTGCTCGGGGACCATGGGGAAGGGAAGTACTGGGTGAAGGGGTACTTCCCTCTAATCGATCTGGGGGCTGCAGCAGGAAGAAGCACAATGGCAGGAAGCCACGTTTCCGCTTCCAAATGGAGAAAACCTTACAGGACACCTGGGGAGAACAACCAGATATCATTAATGTAAAATTCATCTGGGAGACAAGGAGCAGCCAGAGGCAGCCTGGAGCTGGAGCAAGTCCTCCTTGCATGGAGGAGCCTGTGTCTTGACGCAGTAGCGGCACAGGCCACCACACTCCAGGACAGCCATGCACAGAGGACAAAGGCAATGCCAACCTTGTGCACAACACAAGGCACAGTTATGGCTCTTGCCTGTCCACATGCAGGTCCTTGTTTCCACCCAGTCAGGTGGGAGGAGGGATGCTCCCTGGTCAGTTGGGAAAGCACTTAGGTAAGACCCCTTGGGATGTGGCTGTCAGATGCACCTCTTTTCAGATGCACCTCTTTTGCATTAGCAGCTTTCCCGTCCCTGCTTTCATGCTTGCTCAAGAGGAATCCCTGTCTCTGTCTGCACCATGGTATCTTGGTTGGCCACACCTTGGGCAGCAGCTAAAGCAGGTCAGAGGGATGGGCTGAGCTGACAGGACCATGTCCCACTTTGCCCTCCTGTCTGCAGCTGAGGGGAGCAAAGATGAGAGACAGAAAGAGGAGCCCACAGCAAAACAGGCTGAGAGCAAAACAGCTCTTAGCCAGACAAGTATGAAGATAAGGACTCAATGAATGTGTGGGAGGAAACCCAGTGGATAAAATCCCACAGCTGAGGAATGAAAGAGGGGTAAGATGAATTTTTCCATAGCCTGCCATCTCCTGGGCTCAGTAGGGCCATGTCTACCAACAACACATGGTTACCACAAAGTCACTGCTTGGGGAGCAGTACCAGAGGGGAAGAGCAGGACTGCAGGAGGCCACCTGCCACTGGCACCCCTAGGGTGCTGGCATGTAGAGTGGAGATGATTCCCCCCTCATTGCTTCATGTTGCTGGCTACAGGACTGAGCTCAGAGCTGGCAGACCCAGGAAGGAGTCAAGCCAGGAACAACATAAGGGAGCTGAGCATGGAGAAACCTGCAGTGACGGTCTGGAGAAGAATGGGGACAGCTTACATTCTGTTTGAGAGGTCCTCAAAACAGTCCTGCTGTGAGGGGCAAGGCAGAAGAGGCTTGGAAGGCTCAGTTCAACCACTCTCCCAAACCAAATGTCACCCTGTACTCTACAGGAACTCCTTTCCCCAAGGAGAATCTGAGCCTTCACTCTCTTGTCCCCAAAACAGGGATGCTTATAGAAGAGCAGGAAAAGCCAGCAACCAAATAGCAGTGAGAGCACTGGCCTGCAGCAAACCCCTGCCCACTGCCACCTGGCCACCTCCTGCATCCCACGGCACCTCCACCTCCCAGGAGAGAGCTCCAGCTCCAGCTCCTTCCTTTATGGAGCCAGATTCAAAGGCGCAAAACTGGCAGGATCCTCAGCAGGCAAGAGCTGCCCAAAACCAGTGGGTGCTGCTGCCCCCCAAGAAGGAGGGAGAGTATCCCCAGGGCTGGACAAAGTGAACCTTGCCGTTGTACCTGGGCAGCCCAGCAGAAGGCTGCAACTCCTGTTTGGGGTACTGGCCCAGGAGCAGAGATCATTTTGCTCCCCCTCAGCAGTTTTTTGGAGGCTGGTCTGGGCTGCACAGCTGTTTCCAATTTAGTGGAGGACAGAGAAACAAAACCAGAGCCAGAACAACACAATCTTCCCTTGGTGTCACCATCTCCCCAGCTTCCAAAATTCAGAGAGGAAATTCCTCCCCACTGAGCAGCAGCCCCCTTGGCAGAGGATGGGACAGACATGCAGGAGCCAACCACCACTGGCCTGTGGTGAGTCGAGGCTGGCTCTGTCCTCTGCCAGTCCCAGTGGCCGGGACAGAAATACATGGGCTATTTTGGGTCCCCACAGACCAAAGGGCCCTTTTGCTTCCAGGCCAGCTCAGAATAGGGGCCCTGGCTGACTGCTGCTTTTGGCATTAAATGTCTCAGCCCTACTGAGGAAGGGGATGGTGAGCACAGAAGCAGGTTTTGGGGCTTGTCAGGCTCCTGTGCAGTCTGTCTGTCAGTCACCTGTCCTGCCAAGATCCTGCTCACTGCCCAGACAGCCACAGCATCTTACAAATCCTGAACTGGCTTCAGATGCTAAATGCAGCTATTTCACAGTGGCCATACTCCAAGAGACAGGGAGTGTCTATCACGCCCTCACCTCAAAAACCCACTTTGTGCCAGCCAAGGGGCACCCCACAATCCCCAGAAACAAAAGGAAGGAGAAGGGATGGATGCCCTGTGTGGGTCTGCTTGTGCCAAATCCACTCACTTCCAAAGCTGCAGCTATTTCCAGAGAGTGGGGTAAAGCCATCCCCACAAGTCCCAGGAGCTGAAGGGACTCGAGGAGCCACATTTGCTTGCATGTTTCCCAGCAGGGAAGAGGCTGCCTGCTGAGAGCGGGGTTTTCATATCCCTGTTCTGTGGCAGACACAGAAGAGATGTGAGTGCAACACACAATCTGTGGACCGAGGAGTGGGAAGCCAAGGAGGCAGCGTGCTGTCAGTGATGTGGTGCAAGCAAAGGAGTTGGAGCAAACACCCAGGGCAGAAGCACCATCTCTGGCACCCTCTTCCCTGAGTAACTCAGCTTCCCCAAACAGCCTGGCAGGACTGAGGTCTCACATGAGGAGCCAAAGCAAGACTTGAGGCAGACACCTCCTTCAGAGCAAATAAGTCAGAGCTCAAACCTCCCACCCTTGGCACTGGCCTTGGCTAAACAGCGGTAAACAGGAAAATCTTTATGCAAGTAGGATCAGGCGGGGAGAGCAAACAGGAGGTGGGAACCACTGTGTCTGCCCAAATGCCAGCAAAACAGAATCTCACACACAACCAACAATAATAAGCCCAGCCACAAGCTGGGAAAGAGCAAGTCACATCCCCTCCAAATCCCAGCCTGTGCTGCTACGTCAGTGCAAACAGCCACCGCCCAGTGTGCCACAGCCATGGTATCGCAGCCTGTCTGGCCTCCTGAGCATCCTCAGGATGTCTCAGGGAAGCACGAAAAACTCTGGATGAGAGCCACCGAGTGCTCTGCTCTTATGGAAATGGCACTTTGCAGCCACTGGCATTGGCTGGCAGGCTCCAGAAGCCTCTGAGCCTCCCCAGATTAATGTGGGGAACAGAGGAGATGAAGGCAGCTCTAGACACCCTGCTGGGAGACCCAAGGTTACAGAAGCCTCCACTGAGGTGAGCTGGCCATCTGGCAAGGTGTCTTGTCAGGGCTTGCCTGGGTGGACGCTGATGTACCTGCACAGTGATGCCAGGTGATAGGGAGCCCAGGGCCTGAGCCTTGCTGAAGCAGTCCCTTCTGACACACTGCATCCCCTTCACAGCCACAGGGAAGGAAGGGAGGCACAGCAGACTTGTGTGTTGAGTATCAATTGTCAGGCTATTTACTGATGCCGGGTTTTGTTTCTGGTCAAGGCTCCACTTTTGGAGCAAGCCCAGCTGCAGAGCCCAGGCACGGAGAGCGCAATGCTCTTCAGCACCTTCCTCATTCCCCCTGCAAGGCATGGATTCTGACCCACGTCACGTGGGCACCCCACAGCTGCCTCCAGCCCTATTCAGAAACATGCTAGCAGATCAGACGTGGTTCACCACACAGACACGCCAGCCTTGTGTTGCCACGAGGAGAGGGTGTGAAGATGAGAAGAAGAAGCTGCAGGGTAGGGCGGATCACTCCATAATAGCTTGGCTGTGCTGCCGTTGGTCTGTGTCCTCCTGCGGTTAATGGATAACACTCCTGCTCTTGCCAGGATGCCATGAAGACCCACCCAACCCTGCCATCCTCAGCCACAGCCCAACACCTACAAACCCTGATGGGATGAAAGCACCATGCACTGTGTGCATCCTGCAGCTGTGGGCTCCCTGTGGGGGCTGAAGTCCAGTCCAGAGCAAATACCATCAGGGAGCTGAGGGTACAGCACTAAGGGAGGATAAAAAAATGGAATTGCCTCCAACTTGGTCCTGAGGCCAGGAAATTACACTGCCTGTCACAGGCAGAGCAGGCAAGGCAGATAAGGCCGGCATCTCCTTTAACCCTGAGCCTCAGACAGGATTGAGAAGCCAGATCTGTCACCAGTCCCTCCTTCCTCCCTGGCTGTTCTCCAGGAGTTATCCCCAAGCTTAAAACAGGGGAGTTTCTCTCATGAGGGCTTACCATGCACAAAAACTCGAGCAAAACTCCAAAGCCCTCACAGGCTCGAGCCAGGTGAACAGGCCCTCAGCCACAGGTGCCAACTGCATCTGTGGTTGGAGGTGCTGGGCAAAATGAACCAGGCAGGGATGAGGACCATGTATGGAGCCACAGTTTGGGCAGCAGAGGAGACACCAAGCAGGGCAACCCAGGCAGGACACCCTTATCCCCAGCAGCTTTGCAGGAGGCTGGAGCCACTTCAGTGGACACAGATAGACATTCAGGTGGATGGCTTGCCCTTGGCACAGCACAGCTGATGACACAGCCCTGCTGCCATGACTGAGCCTCAGTACGAGGCCAGAGCAGGCTGCTCAGAGGGTGAGAGGGTTGATGGCACAACCCTCCAGTCCCGCTGCTGCTGCCCACTCAGTCACGTCCCTCCGAGCCCTGCTCTTCACCTCCAGCCCCTGCCTGCCTCCTCCCTCTGCAGCTTCCTGGTCTGCTCACTCCATGAATTTCCAGCTGGAAATTTCACAGCGGGGTGCCTTCCTATCAGACTAGTCCTAAAGGAAATGAACAAAAGCAAGTTTCACTGGCAGTCCTGTGATGGGAAGAAGCAAGAAGGCTCTGCGGAAATCTGCCTGACTTCCTGCTGACAGCTTCTGCATGAGCCACCAGGCAGGCAATAGGTCTTTGCTCCCTTTTGGTCCCGAGGAAAGTCGGTCTGCTGGACAGGAAGCCTGACTCTGCTCACCCACAGCTTAACCAAGAGGCTGAAAGAGAGTCTTAAGCACTGCACCCAGAATGCCAGACTCACCAATTTGTGTCACAGTCAGTGCATGACAGCCACACACACAGAGCTTTGAGCTTGCCCTTTCTTGGGGAATGGCAAGACCAGGAAAAAGCCTGCTCCAAGCCAGAGCAGGACCAAAAGGTCACAACAGGGACATTTTTCAGACCACTACCATCAGCAATGAAATTATAAAGAACTTACTAGTGTTATTCCTACGCAACAGCTTCCCTTGTATTACGAGAACAACAATCCCCAGATGCATTCCTCATGCAGCATCACAGCTCCTCTCTCACACAGGAACCCCAGAGCCCATGTACAGCCTCTCCCCACCCTCCAGCTAGGTCCATGGAACCTGGAGTGGAAGATGGGGTGGAGTACTGTGCTGCAGCCCCAGCTGGGGAACTGAGTCCCTCCAAACCATACATCCTGATGTAACCAAACCCATCCAGGCTCTGTCCCTACTCTGCACACTTCTTTCCCCATCCCACATCTTGCACACTCTTAATCTAAGAAGCAATTAGTCTTTATAGCACTGCTTAATCAAATCAAGATAGCTGTGTGTCGAGTAAAACCCTGACTCCTGCCCAGCAGCAAATGCCTGTAGCTCATTTTGCATAGTGCTTTGGGCCTCAGTTTGTTGACAGCTGAGCACAAGTTAGCATGGAGATGAGACTCTGAGACCTGGCAGTCCTGCAGCTCCAAGTAGGGCAGTGCTGGGCTGGCAGGGGTCTCAGGACAGGGCTCGGTGTTGCGAAGGCTCAGGAAGGTAAGTGAGGTTTACACTGTGGGGTGAGTACGGAGCTGGCAAGGACTGCAAGCAAACAGAATTCCGTGGATGAGAGCGGGCGTTGCAGCTTCCGTACATTTGCCAAGGGCCTGGACGTTGCACTGAACAAAAACAACCAAGATCTACATGTGTCCCATGGAAACCACCAGAAGCTGTTTGCTGGCTTCCTAAAGCCCGTGGCTGGTGCCTTCCCATTTGGACAGGGCACACAGGTGGTGCTGGGCTCCCTCCTTCCCAATGGGCTGGTCCCGAGGCCCTGCCTCTGCCAGGAGAGCTGGGAATGAAGCTGGGCAGTGAAGAAGGTGCAGCACGGGAGTGGGTGAACGCGTGCCTTGTCCTCCCCACCCTGGCTTACCCCCATACCACAACAAAGAATAAGACAGGTCAGGCAAGGGCAACAACAAAGCCCATGGCTCATCTTCAGAGAGGAAGAGGTTTATTAACACCTCCCAGCCCAAGATAATGAGAGCAGCGATGCCATGCTGGGGAATTGATGCCAGTACTTAATTATGCAGCTTGGTGAGGAATGGAGAAGAGGAACAACTGCAGGATGGAGGTACCATACTGTCCTGTGTGTGCTGGTGCCACATCTGCTGATTTAAGCTGAAGTGAATTTCTTCAGCCTCCTCACTCCAGGTATCTGGTACAGCCTCTACCTCTTGTCTGCACTGGTTGTGGAGGGACAAGTCATCCTGCAAAGCATCTTTTGGGGCTGATGTTACAGCCCTTGGTGCCGAGAAGAAAGTGCCTTTGCTCTTTGAAAAACTTTTTGGTGAGCCAAGAGCAAACCTGCCTGTCTTTTCCAGGAGCAAAAAACAATGGCAGGAGCAGGAGTGCTTTGGGGGGCATATGTGTGGTGTCAGCAGTGGACTGACACTATCATGCCCATGAGCTGCACAAAGATAACCAGTGAACCCAAAGGAAAAGCATCCCTGCACAGTCACATCCTGAGACAGCTTTGTAGAGAAGGCAGGCTCGAGGGAGCCTGAGGCTGTCCAGCAGCTTGCAGGTGCTGGCGAGTGGGAACAATGTCACCAAGCCAGGATGCAGTGCAGAAGGAGAGTGGGATTTCCCATGTCGGCACTCACAGAAGTCCCTCAATTGTGTCTGCTCACAACAGGCAACTGAGGGGCCATTGGGTTGTTTTCTGTTTCGGAGCAGTCGGGAAGCGCATCCAGCTGTGGCCAACAGCTGCACAAATTCTTCCTGCAGCCCCTAGCCCTGGGATCAAGGACACAGGCTTTACTTGTCTGCGATCCCACAGCTCAAGGGCTTAGCTGCTGCTGCCTTCCCACACAGTCTGCAATTCCACAGCCCATTCCCGAGAGGCGGATGGGAGCGCTGGTGAGTACAGGCAGGGACTGTGTTGGTCTGGCAGTATTAGCATCTAGCAGGGGTGTGAGGCGCAGATTTAACTACAGAGGTGAGGAGGACAGCACAAAAGGGCTCCACAGGAGCTCTTGGCGCTTCTGCCTGGACCCGCTCTCCATCAACGCTGACGGTTTACTCAGGAATGGAAAGAAACACTCATTGAAATCATCCACAACATCCCACAGCCAACCGGGAGCATTTTCTTGAGCAGGACCGGGGGCAACCCCGACTCAGCAGTTTTTCTGCCAGCCAAGGGGGCTCTGCCCCACTTCTCGCACAGCAGCACATGGCACCCTGCCCACGCACCTGCCAGCGGGTCCCCCCCGCACCCGCGGCCGGGGCAGGCTGCCAGACACCGCCGTGGACATGCACCACTCGGCAGGGATGTGCACCTCTGCAGCCGGAGGACCGCGGCACAAACCCCTCGGTGAAGTCCTGCATCCCAAGTATCAGAGCATCACTGCGCTTTGCATCCCCAGAGCCACGTGCTGGCCGCTCCGCTTCGCATCCCCAAAACGACATGCTCTCCCCGCGGCAGTAACTATGAAAGGGGATTTGTAGTTGCCGTGCAAGGTAGCAAGGAAGGACCCCATCCCGAAAAGCATCATCTGTGCATCACACACACACACACCCCCTCCCCGTCCCCCACGCCGCGACTCGCACGCCGCCTCTCCCCACGCTTTGGCGCCGAATCCTGCGCTCGGGGAATCCCCCGGCTCCCTCGGAAGGCTCCCCACGCATACGGCAGCTTTGAAACGCCGCGCGGAGCCTCGGAGGGAGCCGGGGTGGCCAAAAGCTCGGCGACTTTGAGCCAGTACCTCGAACTCGAGCGCCCACCGCTGCCCGCCGTCTCCTTCTCTCCCCGGGGCTGACAGAAACTCGCCGCCTCCGAACCGCTCTAAAACTCCGCCTCTTGCTCGCCGCCTTCGGTGCCACGCGGTTCCCGCGTGGGAGAGGCGGCGGGTTTTCCCGCTTCCCGCCCGCTCCCCGTTCCTCCTGGCCCCCGGGAGAAGAGGGGCGAGAGGAGCCGGCACCCCTCGGCGGGCAGCCGTGCGCGCCTCGGGCGGACCCACCTGCGCCGCGCTCCCCGCGCCGCCCGGCGCTCCGCCGCCGTCCCTGCCCCGGGCCCGCCCGCCCCTGGCTCCCCCCATTTCCGCGCCTACCCATCTCCACCCCCCGCCTTTGGCGGGAAACCCTCCCGGCCCGCTGCCGCCTGCTCCTGAAGGGGAGGAAAGCAGAGCAAGTCTCCTGTAACTCCGGTGCCGCGCCCAGCGCCGGGCTTCCGTTAATGTCCATGCATTAGCAGATATTACGGCTCTAAAGGGAGCCATGCATTAAATTATGGCTCTAAATGGAGTGTGAACTGGCCCCTAGCTCCTCACTTGTCCTCCATGCTGCAGTCCAATTCAGACAAAACCACTCTGCTGGCAGTCACCACACAAAGGTGTGATATAGATAAGTTTACATATATACGGATGTGTATATATACATACACTCAAATATACATCTGCATGTTTATACATAAACATACACATTTTCGGCACCAAAGGCTGTAACATCAGCCTCAGAAGATGCTTTGCTTTGCACACATGTATATCTGTGTGTATATATATATATATATTTAATGTATATATATAAAATTATATATATAAAAAATAACTTTCTTGAGTTAGTGATCTACTGGATGTCATCCTTGCCCATGGCAGGGGGATTGCAACCTAATGATCCCTAAGGCCCCTTTCAACCCAAACCATTTACGATCCTATAAGACACAGAGAGGACTGAAGACAGCTTTTTGCATTGTGTATTCCTGGTGGTGCTGCCCAGGACGGCAGGCAATGCGCAGAGCCCTGTGCACCTTAGCAATCCTCCTATATTTGGAGGATATAAGTACTGTGTGTATTCAGTATCCAAAGGGCAGGAACAATCTCTAAGATTAGTTTCTTGCGGCTGCTGCCTTCAGGTTCCTATCTCCCCAGAATTGATATCTACTTTGCTGTGATCAAAACATGTTGCTCAGCTGAAGTGCAAACGTGGAGGATTCCCCAGGTACTTTGTCCCCCAGCAGAGGGGAGTGCACCTGAATTTAACCTTATATCCGTGCGGTTAAACAGTGACAGAAATATTTTTTTATGTAGCTGGGTGTTTAAAGGAAAACCGGGCCCTCCTGGCTCTCTCCATTCTCTGTGCTGTGCAGGCACAGGCAGTGGCACCAGAAAGTCCCTGAAGCAGCTTGGACCATTAAATCATTTGTTCCATTAATAAACAGCCTCAGAAAATTCTCTGCAGATGGTGATCAGTTTGGGTTAGAAATTAAAACCAGAAGTTAGAACACCCCCAAAAGCTCTGGCAGATTCTCGTTCTCACGCTCTCTCAGCAAGATGATCTCTAACACACGTCTTCCTGCAAAATCCAAGCACCAAGCTTGTATTTTAAGACAGACCTACAAAACATTACCCCATAAGCAAAAAGTCCTCAAAGCCCGAGAAAAAGGCAGTGGTAACAGGGCTGAGACAGCTACCAGTGCTTTCTGGTCTGCAACAATGACTGCGAGTCTCACCCTGTGGAACAGACCTCTTCACTGCTCTGCTCAGAGGCAGCCTCCGCAGCTGGATCTCTGCCTCTGCACTGGCCATGGATATTGTCATGGTATGGGCTTCTGTGGGCAGACAGTAGGGTACACTAACAACATGAGGAGAGCAGCAGACAATGCTGCCAGATAGTACAACAGGAGGCTCTTTCCTTAAATTTAAGATTCATATCAGATCAAATTAAATTTAAAAGCTCTCATCTCCAATTAAAGCTCCCAGGCTGCATCTCCCAGGCAATGACAGATCCAAGCCTTGGGCCTGCCTTTCCTCAGCCCCCTTTCTGTAAGCCATTCTGATCTGGAAGGTCTTCTGGGTAAGCCGCAACACAGACAAGACCTCTATTCTCCCCACCTTGCCTCTCCTATCTCCTCTCTTCTCTGCAAAACGCAAACAAAAGAGAAAAGCAAGATCACCTGTTTGGGATGTCTTATGTCACCTCCTCTCTGGCTTTGAGATGTGCCATTTTGTCACCCAGAGAGCCCCACAAGCCCCCTTAGTAGTCCCTGGAACATGGATGCCACAGCAGCTCGGGCACTGTGTTTCTCCTTGTGATATCCACATTTGCTGCTCAGCAGCATGAGCTAAAATTTGAGCATCTCTACAGTTTTGTTTTTCTAAATAAGCTCCAACTTTAGCACAGACTAAAAGCTGTGAGAACTAATTCCCTCAGGAACTTGAGCCCAGGGTCCAGACTGGCGCTGCCCAGCCAAACTGACACTTGTGCTTCCAGAAGCCAGGACAAGGCTCTCAGCCTCAACCATTATAACCTTAGACCCCATCGGGTGGAGAAACACCACAAAATTTACCTTTGAGTGGATATTCCAGGAAGTTTCTCCTTCAGAACAGGGCGGGTGTAGCCGCTGCCTCACCCCAGGCTTTCAGCAGCAGGGCGCGTAGCACTTACCATCACCAAAGTACAGGATTAAATGTTCTCTAATTTGCAGCTCTGGTCCTGCCTGCACAGCCACTCCCCAGTCACTGGAATCAAACATCTCTCTATAGAGACGCCTCTCACTGGAGATGGGGGATGAAATCCATTAGCGCAGAACAGCGTCCCAGCCGCTGGTGACCACAGGCAGACAGGAGGCCAGCAGACAGAGCCGAGGGGAGGCACGGACAAAGGCGGCTTCCAGCTCCTAAGCATAGCACCGGCTGCTGGCTGCTTCCTGCACAGACCTGTGCCCCCACCCACCACCAGCTGGCAGGACAGGGTCTAACGATGTCTTCTCTTGTGTAGGCAGAAGACCTGGAGCGAGCAAGACACCGTGGGGTGAAGCAGGCAAAGTCTGGGAGAGAGTGAGCGTCCTTTAAAATCCAGCCCTGGCTGCTGCAGGACAGGAGACATTTCGCTCAAAGTTCTCTTCTCCGTAGAGGCACTTTAGCCCCTCAGGGAACTCGGCTGCTCCCAAGAGCGATGGAAGTCCTTGGGTGGTGGAATGTCAATGGCAGCATGCAGCTTCAGAGGGGGGACACCTCCTCTGTAGTGCATGGGAAGGTAACAAATTGCACAGCCAGTAACAACTCATTTATTGCCCCACAAACATGAGCTCTTGCTGCAGGGCCAAGCAGCCTTGCTTCATCTTGGCAAAGGTGTTGCATTTGAAGAACCCTCTGTTCCCTAGTGACTCTCATGTTATCATCTTCACCTCTGTGTGTACAATAACAAACCTCCTTGAAATAGGAAACAGCTACGAAAATAGTCTCTGTTCCTAACTGGAACCAGCTGTGCTTTGCCCAGCACTGGTACCGGGCCCACCACTGTATGACCCACAGAGCTGGGTGTTTCTCCCCTGTGTAATTCAGGCAAGGAGAAAAGGCAGCCTTGAGTGGGGCCCGGGGGCTTGCTGTGTTCCCACCCTCTCTGTCCCCAAAGCAGCAGCTCGGTGCCAGAACACGCTGCTGCTGTTGGCAGATTGCTGCGCTCCCCAGAGCAAAGGGAGAAAGCAAGGGAGGAAGGCAGCCAGCAAAGCCTCCCTTACATAAGGCTGGGAGTCCCACGGACATGCTTCCCAGAACATTCTGGTGGGGCTGAAGCTGCCCAGCCCTTTGAGTTTTCTTTCTGAAAACTCAAACGTGCACTGCAGGCATTGCCATGCCATCACCTGGAGCCCAATTTGTACACTCTGCTCACAGCTAGTTTGTGACAGGAAGAACAAACAGGCAAAGTGCTCTCCCTTCAGTGACGCTTGCTGCCAAACCTTCCACAAAAGCTGCTTTTTTTTCCCCTTCCTCCTTTGTAGCAATTCTCTGCTTTAACTAAAGCTGTGAAATCCAAAAAGGGGAAAACAAACAAACAGCTGGTTTGGAAAGCAAGAGCAAAAAGGGAGATTTATTCCAGGCAGTGGATATTGCATCAGAGGAGCTAAAGGAATATTTTTAGTGCCTCTTGGGCAACATCAGGGTTTTAGGGCTTGAGGAGCTAGCAAGTATTTGCAGGCACTTAATGTTTCCAGAATCCTTTACACTTGGCACCCACATCCACCGTTTTCCTTGGAGATTTGCAAGCACTTTGCAACCATACATTAATTAACCCACTGGCCCTCCTCTGCAATGACATTTCCCTTCCCCTGTAATGTGCCTGTGCTAGGGACTGGGTAAACTGAGGCACGGCAAGGCCATCAGCCTGCAGCAGAGCTGAGGCCAGGGGGCTGCATGCCACCCAGCTCTCCTTTCCGTTGCAAAAGCACCCTTCCCTTTGTGAGCATGACTCACACTGACTGCATTTCCCTCCACTGGATGCTGCCTGCCCCATTCCAGAGAAAGGCATGGGCAGGGCAGCTCCTAGAGCCTCTGCGCTGGCCCTCGGTGCCACAGAACAGAGAAACAGAGAGCCAGTATGTCTGAAAGGCAGAGCAGGCAGGCAGGAGTGGAATGGCAAACAGATTAGCAGCTGTATGCGAGTGCCTGCATGTGTGACAAGGCAGCTGTACAGGGAAAGGGGGAAAAGGGGCATTTTAATCAGTCACATGAAGGGAAACATAGAAGATACTGAAGCTCTGTCAAGCAGGTTATTAATCTATTAGCTAATGAGGGCAAAAAAACCTACTACAGGCTCCTGGGAATCCAGTTACAGCAAGACTGCAGTGATCATGGATGCTTTGATAGCCAGCAAAGCATCTCAGCCTGTTGCTGGGGTCAGTGAATGGCTTGAGGACCGATTGTTTTAGTTTTGCTACTCCCTTGCTGGTCCTGGCTGACCCTGGAGCAGGATCCTGGCTGAAGAGCTGCTGGCAGACTGTTTTTGGGGTGGGAGGTCTCCAGTCATTGCTTGCAGGACTCCTGATGGTGATCTCTGGGCTCTTGGTGCCCTGCCCTGTATTTTGGGTTGAGGTTGTAGAACAGAGGTCATGCTCACCTGTTGGCCTGAGCCTTGCTGGGACGAGCTGGGGAAGGAGTGGGCTGCGATACCCTCCTGAGCTCTGCTTGTGGCACAGAGATCCAGCTGGCACATCACTGCTTGCAGGGAGCCACGCACACCTCCAGCATCCTGTCGTCCCTCTGCTTCCTTGCACGGCTCGACCTGCAGGGATAAATTCAGGCAGCTGCCTGTGACTTCTTCACTTGTGGCCTGAGGGCAGCAGGATCTCGCTGCCAGCAGCAGAGCAGCCCTGGGTGAAACCCTGCAAGGAAAGGCAGGGGAGACGGAGTCCCTTGCTGCCCCTGCCACCTCCCCAAGCTAAGCATCGCCCTTCGCTGGTAGCACTGAGATGCAATGTGGTGACACCACTACCCCCGAAGCACTCACAGCCCTGGTGAGCAAATGGTCTGGAGACATGACAAGGAAGGGCCTCCACACGCCTCCAGCCCAGTGGCAGGGCCATGGGTGTTTTCCAGCTGGGCAAGCAGAAACAAATCCCATTGTCTGCTGATTGGTCACAGCTCAGCAAGGGGCCCACGGTGCCTACAGGGCTCCTGGCATGGACGGTGGGGTCCAGTCAAGCTCCAGCCCCCTCTCAGGCTGCTGGAGGTGGGGGCAGCCTGCCCCAGTGGAACAGCAGCATCTTTGGGACACAGGATATCTCCCTGCTGTCAGGCTGGGGGACACAAGCCCCTCTGCCCAAGCCGCTTCTGAGGGTCTCTCATCCTCACCATCTCCTGGGCACAATCCCTCCACCAGCAATCCCTCCCTCCTCCATCTCCATCCCCATCCCCATCCCTCTGCCTCCCTTCCTGCGCGGCTGCTGCCCTCTCCTGAGCTCCAGCTGCCCATTTGCTTTCTCCTACAAGCATTAAGAGAGTAAATACTGACTAATGGTACCAATTAGCAGCTGAGCTGCTGGGTGCTAGTTACTGAGTGACAGCTGTGCCGCCACGGGCCAAGGGTGAAATGTTACCTCACTGCAGGCAGCCTCCACCTGCCAGGGCCCAAGCTGAGACTTGGGTAAATTCAAGATGTTCAGGCTCCCACTTGTACCACAGGAAATAGGGTTAACCCCTGGCTCAGCGGCAGGCAGGAACACCCTGTGGCACTCAGGGCACAGACCACTCCAAGCACCCTGTCATGGTGTCACTCCAGGTCTCCTTGGCTGAGGATGGAGCTGGTGCTGGCAGAGGGAGCCACTCTATAGCCAAGGTCCTCTGGCCCATTGAAGCAGTGCCGAGGGCATATCCTCCTCCTTAACTGGCAGCACCAGTCTCCCACGATGGAGCACAGCCATTAAGAAAGAAGTGGCTGGCACTCAGCCACACTTGTAAAACACCGCAGGGGAGCTGTGGGCTGCTGGGAACCAGGGAACCTGGTGAGAGGAAGAGGGGTGGCAGCTGCTGTGTGGTCCTGTTTCCCCTTTGACAAAGTCCATCCACAGCCCGATGGAGCCAGGTACCCAGTGAGTCCCAGGGTCTCTGAGAACCATCTCAAAGGCACAAGGTGGCTTTCTGTAGGATGGGTGAATGCCAGCTCCGGAGGATAGCCTGAAGCCATGGCTCCCCATCAGCCTTCCCGAGGCACCTTGGTGGCAGCAGACAGAGCTCCAGCTCTCCGAGAATGCTGCTGCAGCCAGAGTCTGCCCACCCTGCGTGGCAGGGCAGGGCCCAGGGCCCACCTGTTCTCCCAGCCAGCCTGCTCCCTGGGCAGTCTCTGTGGTCACCCACACCACGGGGACCATGGCACATAGCCACCCGCAGAGACAAGGGTTCCAAACACCGGTCCAGGAGCTGTCCCAGCCGTGCCAGCCCTGGTCTGTGCCTGGCCCAACATTTTCTGGCTGGCGTGGAGGAATTCCGCTCTGTGCAAATGTCTGGCAGGGCTGACTAAATCCCGTCTGGAGACTTAAGTCCATCCAGTCATGCTTTCCCCTTTGGGCAAATCAGCAGCGGAGCTGCGGCTGAATGCTCCCAAACATCCCCCAGGGAGGTCTCCAGGAGGGCCCTTTCCCACAGTTTCCAACAGTACCAGCCGTTCATCATTTCTTCTCCTTGCCAGTCACGCTTCCGCAGGTTCCCAAGCTGAAACGAGGCCCCCAGGCCACCCAGCGGAGCACAAACATGGGACATCAAAAGAAGGGCAGGCCAAACCCATGACCAGCAGCCCAGCTGCCGGGGTACCACTGGGACTGCCCTCCTCCACTTCCTCAGCCCCTCTGCAAAGCTGAGTGTCCACCGGTGGGCAGAGAATGCTCTCGCACGGACCAGGGAGGAGGGAACCCTCGGGGGGTCCTGCACCCCTCACAGGAGCGGCGGGGAGCCTACAGTGCCCCGCGGCCATGCTGCCGGGGGAGCGCGGCAGTTTGCCCGTCCCCGGGGAGAGGCACTGGCCTCGGGCCCCTTCGCAGCCCCTCTGCAGAGCTGCCCCATCCCGGGGGGCTCCGGGGGTGGCCCCGGCTCGGCGGGCGCGGGCCGGCGCTGCCCCCTGGCGGCAGCCGCGGGCCCGCCCCGGCGAGACCGGGCGCGCGCTCCGGGAGCGCGGGGAGCGCACGGGGAAGGAATTAGCCGGGAGCGGGCTTGAGCGGCTCCGCGGAATGCGGGAGCCAGCCTGGGGGAGCGCAGCAGTGGCGAGCTGGTGGCTGGTGGGAGAGGGTCTGGCATTCCACGGTGGGGAGGGATCCCAAGCCACCCCTCGGGCGGGGCGATGAGGGAAGGGTTGGCACGGCCCCGAGCACTGGGTCACCGTGAGGATGAGGAGGCGGTGAGCGGCAGCAGGGACACGGGGGAATAAACGGCACTGGGAGCCAAGTGCACAAAGTGGGACAGGGCGCCCCGAAGTGTGGGCTTGTTTTGTGTGCGCTGTGCTAACCCATGGAGGGACTGGGGATGAGTGGGAGCCGGGAAATCTGGGAGTTAGCAGGGAAGTCCAAGGGCAGAAGCAGGAGCTTTTTGTCTGAAGGTGGTTTAAGAAGCAGAGTTTGCCTATGGGTAACACACTATGCAGAAGGGCAGGGATAGTGTTAGGAAGCAGATTTCAGGGTCAGGATGGATCACATGAGGACATAAGACTGTGACAGTCACCCTGAACACGGTAGCTGTCCTGCAGGGCTGTGCTTGCTGCTCAGCTGCAGGCCACAGAGGAAGGAGTTCTGGCTGGTCCCCCTGCTGAGAACCCCAAGTTCCACAGGGATGGGATGGGAAAAGGCTTGAAGCGCACCTCCTCAGCATAGGTTACTTCTCAAAAGGCAGCTTGCCTGCTTCTCTCCTTGGTCCTGGGCTGTGAGACATCCAGGAGCACCCTTGTGCCAGGGACCGAGTGCCACAGGGACAAGAGGGGCTCCTGGCACTACCCTCCCAGGGACTCGGGGCCTCAGGCTTTATTCTGTACATCCATACTCAGCTGATAGGGACTCAGTCTCCAGGGAAACAGCCTGCTCTTCTAACACTGCTGCCCAGACACGGTAAATCTCTTTTCTGGCAAGCCCGATGACAAAAGTCAGCCTGGACAACAGGGGTGGCTGGCTTCCCACAAAGATCCCTCTTCTGGGGAGCAGCTGCAGACATCACCAACCCCCTGTCTTTCTCCACTCTCCACACAGGATCTGCCATCTCCAGAGGATGCAAGCAGGTGGGAAAGTCTCTTCTGACTTTTGCTAGTGCTGTGTCCTGGGACGGTAAAGTCGGGAAGCTTCCCAGCAGAGCTGAACTGCCATGCAGTTCCCAGCTGTGCTGCTGCTGGCCCTGCTTTGCATCTGCAGTCATGGAGCTGCTGGGTTCCCTGCAAAAAAGCAGGCTTCTCAAGAAGAAAAAGAGCTCCACAAACCCCTAGCTTTCTGGAGAGCCCTGGAGGGTCTTGTTGCTGGCAGTAGCTCAAGGCAGGGCTGCCTGCTCTGATGGAGGACAGGCTTCTCTGCCACTGCTGCTGGGTCTGTCCCATCCTGCTGGTCCCAGTGACATCCAGCTTGCCTTCAGGGATGCTCCAGGTATTTCCTGGCAGGGAATGCCAGGACTTCTTATATGTTTGTGCAGAAAACAGGGCAGCACAGCTGGTGCTCCTCCACCGCATTCTCCATCACCTTCCCTGTACAAGCCTGAGGTCCATTAATAAATTTCACTATCTCCTACCACCCAGCTGTGCCAGCTTCCCTCACTCCCTACATTTTATGATCCATTTCAGCCCCTACAGCACCTGTTCACTCCCTTCCCAGGACAGCACCAGGGCACTGAAGGGATAAGGACAAAAAGGAGCAGCAGGGACCCTGTTTACTAATCTCTTGCATTAAGACCTTTACAGGGGTAGCAGAGCAGTGCCCTGACCTTGAGAAGCACCACTGATTTGGACTGATTTGGGTCAAGGGCCATGCTACAAACCCTGCTCTGTCTGTACCTTCATCTCTCTTCCGCCTGCACATGAGGTCAGGCTCCTGCAAACAAGCCTTGGGCCATGCCTTGGACTCAGAATGCAGCCAGGACCTCTGCCCTGGGCCAAATCACACCGAGGGCAGCCAGGGAATGGCGCCTGGGGAGAAAGGACCTGCATGGGGAATGGTGCAAGGGGGCAGGGCAAGGTCCCAGCGGTCAGCCTACAAATAGAAAGGGTCATGGGAGACTGCCCAGCTACTGGGACAAAGGGCCTGCGACAGGCGAATGGGGTTGTAGAAGTTGTTTTGGCAGGGAGGTGAGCGGTGGCGCAGCCCCAGGAACCCCAAAACGGGAGGGCTGCCTGGAGCTGTTCCCTGTGGTGCAGGCACCCCCGAGGCCGTACAGGAACATGTGACTGACGGGGCAGGGAGGGAGGCAGCACTCAGAGAAGGCTGGGACTGACACAGGAAGGTGACGGAGCCAGTAAGTGGTGGCCGTGCCAGTGGTCGGCTGACATCCCCACGGGCAGGGTTAACCACGCACCGTCCCCAGCTGACTGTTTCGGGGGATGGCGAAAGGGGAAGCGTGCCTTGCCCCGTGGTACAGCGTTCCCGGACAGGCTCCCTGGCCCCGCGGCGCTCCTGCAGAGGAAGGGGAAGGGAAAGCGCGCCGGGCTCGGAGCCCCGGTCGGACGGCCGCGGCACGGCTGCCGGGGCTTCCCCGAGCGCTGCCGCCGCCGCGGGCCCCGCTCCGCCCCAGCACCCCCCCGCACCCGAGGCAGCCGGGGCACCGCCGCGTCGCTTACACGTTTCCCCGGCGGCTGCCGGCTCCTTCCCGCCGCGCCGGCGCCTGCAGGGCACGGTCCCGTCCCGCAGCGCCCGGTGCCAGCGCTGCCGGCCGCGGCAGGCCGGGTCCTAGCGCTTCCCGCCGCGCCAAGGGCACCGCGCGGGCGGGCTGGGACAGCCCTCGGCTCCGCGGCCGCCGGACCGCAGCCCGGCGCCCCCACCCCTCGCACCCCGCTTTGACCCCGCGACTCCCCCCGCAGCTGCATCGGCCGCACCTGAGAGCGGGAGGCTGCTGGGGTCTCCCCGCTACCACAGCTCCGGCACAGGAGTGTCCAGGGCTCTGGCTTTTCGCCAGTGTCTCCCCTCTTCCTGGAAGAGACGGCTGGCCCTACTGCCCTGGGAGGGGGGCATAGCCGTGCTGTCCTTCTGCCTAGGCAAGGAGGGCAGGGTGCCGGCAGCCAGCCCCTCCACTGCTGCTGCCCGCTTTCACTCCCCTCTGCGCCGGGCTCAGGCTCCGAGCCCTCCTTGCAGCTCTGGGACTAGAAAGCTCCGGACCCTGGTTGGGGTCCCTCAGTGTGTGATGGCCCCAGAGCTCAGCACAGGCTCCCGGCTGCAGGGTGACCTTGAGCAGGACTGCCGAGCCGCCGAAACGGGGAACAAGACCTTGGCTCAGCGGAGGAGGCTGGAACCAGACCCTCTCCTTGGTGCCTGGCAGAACAAGGCACAGCAGGAACAGTGCTTACTCTGGTCACCTCCCTGCCTGCGCCCGGCCCTTACCTTGATAGCTCAACTCTCCCGGTGCCAGATGATGCTGCCTGCAGACTCCTCACTGCCTGGTGCCAAGCAGGGCTGGGATTTCCCACGGCAGCAGGACCAGGGTGCAAAGGCTTTGCCACCCCACAGGCTCTGCAGCCGGAGTGGGTTTTAGAGCCCTGGCGCTGGCTGGGGCTGGCTGAGCACGGCTTCCGCTGGCTCAGCAGGTGGAGGCTGCATGCACGGGCAGATTAGTGGGGGGGGGAGGAATTGGCTTCTGCCATAGGAACTACAGGCGGGATTCGTCAGCGGGTTGCCGTGGGGCCAAGTGCCAGCACAGGGGAGGAGAGAGGGGAGGCTCTGGGTCGGCAGCTGCCTCGGGGGGGACAACGAAGCTTGTACAACAGGGGTAGTGAAAATGGTGCTGCAGGTGCCAGCATCGTCCCTGGGATGGTGTTATCTCTTGAGTGGCACATGTCACCCCATGCTCCTGTGCTGGACCTGGGCCATGGTGGGACTCTTGTTGAGCTCCCACCCCACTATGGGTCAGCATCGACCCCTAAGGCCAGCAGAGGGGCTCTCAGAAAAGCACCCTGCACCCACTGCCCCTGTGCCGGGCCCCGCAGCTGCTCAGGAATGAACTGGCACCAGCCCACCAGCTGCTCTCCTGGTATGCGCAGCCGGAGCCGGAATGCTGTGCCTTGACCTCCTCGCTGGTCTGGACAAGCCTGGCCCCTGCCCAGGGCATCTCCCCTCCCAGCCTTACCATCCTGCTTGTCTTTTCCCATTAAGGAAGTGCAGGCAGCTGAGCTTTGGTGCTGGAGGAAAACAGGTGTCAGAGCCAAGAGTCATGGAGCCAAGTGGGGGTGGTAAGACACAGGGGAAGCTCAGAAAGCACACCCCTGCCCACACCAGGGCATTCCCCACCCCTTGCTGGGAATGTGGAGAAAGTCCATCTGCTGGTGACCCTGGTGTGCCCACCTCCACCTCACTGCCTGTCTCCGGCCCCAGGAACACTGCAGGAAGGAGATGGAGTGGCAGGAGCATTTCTGCTCTCACAGCCCTTGCTGCAGAGCTGGGCTGCAGCCAGCACTTCTATTTTAAGCCCCACAATGTGTTTGAGGAGGCGAGTGGTGTGCACAGCTGAGCCTCACAGCCCGACAGGGAGAGGCCCTGCTACCTACGTCCCTGGAAACTTCCCCTTCTCCCTCTAGGGCTGGTACAGGCTCAGGGCAGGTTGGACCAGCTGCTTTTACCCCTTCCCAGTACAGGCGGCAAAATGGGGCAGTTGAAACTGGCATGCTCTGGTGAAGTTACTGCAAAAATATCTGGGCTGTAGGAATGGGGGTCTATCCACACACCCCTGCCCCTGTGTCATGCAGCATTCACCTGCCGTGATCTAGGCTGGCAGCCATCCTGTGAGAGAGCAAGGCTAGGCAGGCTTGGCAGGGCTGTGCAGGCAGGAGTATTTACTCTGTAGGTAGTGACTTCCCTGCTAAGCTCCCAGGGCAGGGAAAAGGGGCCCAGATAGCCTGTGGGATTAGCTGGGCTGAGTGCAGGCAGAGAGGAAGCACAGGACAAAGCATCCTTGTGAAAGGCACCAAACAGCTCAGGCTTCCCCCCAAGCAGGACTGAACCTCACTGCAGGGCTCATCTGAAGCTCCCCTGACTCCTTAGCAAGGACCCCCTTGCAGAAAGCTCCTTTCCTCCTGTGCTGACGCGTGCTGCTGGACAAAGAAGCTCCCACACTAAGTGTCTATTTTTCTTTTAATAAAAACCATCACCCACCCCCCTCTGCTTGTGCTGTGTGTCATTAGGATGCCTGGGGAGCCAGCAGCACCCAGGGAGAGCACTGGGCAGGAGGGGTGCTCAGCACCAGGCTGAGGCTTGGGGCTGCAGTGGCTGGGGCACAGGGCAGCCCCGGGGCTGGCTGAAGCAGAGCCCCTTGGCACAGCCTCTTGCCCCCGGGAAGGCAGTGAGCCATGAACCGATGCTGGGAGTAGAGACCATGCCAGAGTGGCCCAAGAGGAGGATAAGAGGCAGGTTAAGGCATTTTCTCCCTTTGTCTGGGTCTCACTCTTTCTTCCCAAAGAACTTCTTGAAGACAGATTTGTTCTTGGTGCGAGGGGGGCTGGTGGTCTTCTCCCCTCGTGTGTCCCGGGGGCTCCCTGTTCGGGCCACGAAGGAGTGGCAGCGTGCTCGGGGCATGGCCGACACCTGCTCCCCTATGTACAGAGTGACGGAGTAACTGCTCCCGGCCTCCACCGGCTCCTTGGGCACGGCCAGCGGGCTGATCTTCTGGTAGGTGGCTGCAAGAAGGAGCAGTCAGTGCAAGGAAAAGGGTGCCAGCAGGCCCTGGCAGCCCTCTGGAGCCATCCCCAAATGGGGACTGCAGCCAAGGGCACAGGTATGTAGGACCAGGTGCGTGCTGGAGCAGCGTCGCATCTGTCCTTGGCTGTCTGTGGGGACAGAGGCAGTGGTGCCACCTCCTGGCTGTGACAGCGAAATCAGGACTGTACCTGAGGTGAAGGAGTAGGATCTCCTCTTGTTGGCCACCAGCCCATAGTCATCTTCTGGGCAGATGTTGTCCCACAGCCCGGGGGACGCCCTGGATGACCACTGCTGCTCCTTGTGCCCAGCCCCCTGAGCATTCTCTGAAGCAGAATGGAGACACGTCACAAGGCAAGGCTACCACAGGACACCCCTGTGTCAGCCCCAAAGAGAAGAGGGAAACGTATGACTATCTCAGTATCCCAGGAAGTGAAGTAAATGTTCCTTTCCCCAAGTCCCAAGCCCTGGGACTCCTAGCCCAGATACCACCAGGTTCAAGACTGACCGACAGCCTTCAGCCTCCCTCAGCTGTCTCCCATGTACCTCTCTGGGCTGGGGGACACTGGCAACCCAGCCAGAGAGGAAAGTCACCTGCTGCTGTCACAGTGCCATCGACTGGGCCATCCTGGCTGCCCAGAGGTCGCTGCAGTAGTGGGCTTGCACAGGGTAACACCACAATCTCCTGGCTCTTGGTGGTGGTGACCTGATGATGTCTCTGGAGGTGGGAGGTCCCGGGGCTGGAGACCTTGCTGAAACTGAAAGCGGCAGAGATTTAGCAAACCAGACTGGCCCACCAATATCCTGCTGGAGCAGCACGCTCTGGGAAATGTGGGATAGAGCTATAACAAGTCCCAGCTGGCCAGCTCCTGGCTACTCACCTGCCAGTACCACTAGTGCCCTCGACACGCTGTGCTGCCGCCTGGAAGTAATCCACTTCAGGGAAACCTGGGGGCACAGCAAACATCCTCTGGATGCTGGCAGTGCACAGGACTGTCACACTGAGCCAGCCCCTGACCCGGCTGCCCATGCTGCATGGCTGGCTCCTCCAACCTCCTGCTGTAGTACCTGCTCTTGGTCTTGACAACCAGCCTAGGATTTCATAGCAAGGCTTGAACTCCTCAGGTATGGGGACAGCAACAGGAAGACCTCAGTATTACAGGTCTCCTTGCCTCAAGGGCAAGCAAGGCATTTCCAAGCCCAGCGGATATGGAGGAAGACCAAGGCACAATTATAATTTTCCTGACACGGGCTTTTTGCTGCTGAGGCACCACTGACGTCAGTTGTGCTATTCCTGATTTATAGCTGTGTATGTGGTGTGAAAACAAAGCCTCCAAATCCTGCCTGGCAGAGAACTGCTGTTCCCAAGGCAGGCTAGGAGGATGCATAAATCAGAGTAAAATGTTGTGCTGCTTCTCTTCTGACCCCCCCATGTATCAAAGGACTCAGCGGGGGCTGAACAAACATGGTAACCACATAGAGCTGGGCCCCTGCTCTGCCTGCAAGGGCTGCTCACCTGAGTTTTGCTGCAGCTTTGAGACCCATTCGTTCATGAGGGGCTGGGTGGGGGCTCTCAGGAGGTATTCAGAGCCATCCTGCAGCCTGCAGGGAGAGGGGAAGAACAATGTAGGGTGCAGATATGACAGCCCCCACCAGACCAGAAAAGAAGAGAAGCAGGCGAGAAAGAAGGAAGGAAATCCTCATCTAAGCACTGAGCTGGTCCTGCCTGGGGATGTTGGTATGTGTCTGCCCCAGCAGGGACACTCTTGGGAGGGCTGTGGTTACTGCCCTGGATGGGGGACTCACTGAAGCCTGAAGCAGTTGGTCTTCTTGGTGTACTCAGCATCTGGGGTGCAGACTGCCCCGGAGAGGTTCAGGGGAAGGGCCACCACGGAGCTCTGCAGCACAAGGGAAAGCAAGGGCAACAGCAGGATTGGATGGCTCTGCCTTCCCTGGCCATGGGGCCCAGAGCCATCACCCTGCTGTCAGCCCCCTCCCACGTCACCCCAATCTCCCCCACGGCACCTTGAGGCTGTCCCTGCGGTCCTGGTAGAAGCACAGTGTCTGCCTCATCAGCACGGCGTGAAAGAGGCCCCAGGCCCGGCAGCTGGCCTGTGGGACACAAGCAGGGGACAGCTGTGATGCCAACAGCTTTGGAAGAAGACCGATGGTCTCATGGTGCTCAAAATGCAGCCCAGCCCCTCTGAGGCTCTGCCCTTCTAGAATGGCCAGCAGCACTGCTGTGGCATTTCCAGGAACATCCCTGGCTTCCCTCCACCCCCTGCCATGTCCCAGCACCCCTGTCCCAAAGGAGCCCCACAGCCATGTCTGTACCTTTCTCCCTCCTGTCTGCAATACGTGCTTCCTTTCCAGCGTCCCCTCCATCATCTGAAACTCCATTTTACCAGGCAGGACCTGCAAGGGCACAGAGGGTGAGCAAAAACTTTTCTGGGGCTGATGGTGCCAGCTCAGCCTCCATGCACATGAGGTCTATGTGACCCATGCCCGGTGAGCGATGCTGAAGTGGGAGTGGGATGACAGTGAGGAACCAGTTTCTCATCTGGGCAGGGGCTGGGCTGTGTGTCAGCTTTAGGGGTGAAGTGCCCCCTTGCAGAGGCTAGGGGTTGGTGGGGGGTGTGTGCTTCAGGGATTCCAAATACCACACCTAGCCCTTCCCCACCAGCTGAAGAAAAGGGGCCACTGGAGTCAGGGAGCCCCCAGATACAGGTTATGTTTGCTGGAGTGGATAACCCGGCTGCTGCCTTGGCTGTTCCACAGCCCCCTACCTGACCCTGAAGGAGAGTCTCTCGCCTGTGGATCTCACCTTGCTGCTCTCTCTCTCCTCTTGCTGATGCCTCCGCTGATCCCAGGCACTGGAGGCATCCAAGGGGGCTGCAGACACCAGTTCCTCCATGTGGGGGGAAACCCTGAGCCCACTGGGACTGCCACCGCCACTGTGCACCACCCCGGGGGGGCTCTTCTCTCCCGCCGGGCTGTGGAGCAGCCGAGCAGCAGTGGGAAGGGTGAATTTGGCCACTAGCACGTTGTTGGCTGATGAGAGGATGAGGGGCCCGCCAGCAGTGGCGCTGGGGCTGGGCAAGCTGCCTGCCCTGCTGCCCGTCCTGTGGCTGACACAGCTGCCTCCTGGTGAGTTCTGTGCTTGTCGCTCGTGTGCCCCATCCCAGATGGCCTGCAGCTCCTCCTCCTCTTCCTCAAACTGCCTGTGGGCAGGGTGGCAAGCCTCCTTAGTACCCAGTGCAGGGCTCTGGGGCTGTGGAGACCCCAGGGCCCACTCAAAGACAGAGAGCTGGGTGGGGGCGGCAGGGGAAGCTGGCGACCCTCTGGCCTGGCTGCTGCTGGCTGACTGCTGTGTGCAGGCAGGGCTGGGAATGGCTCCAGCCCTGCCCGGGGTGCTGGCAGGGGACGATCCAAGCTCTAGCCAAGCGGCTCTGTGATGCCTGGCCCTGCCAGTGGCAGTGGGGCTGTCGTCCTGGCCAAAGCGGGTGGCCAGCTCATCCCCCATACCGACACGGGACGGCCGGCTTGGCCTCAAGTCCAGAAGGTCTTTACTGGTGCTGCTGGGGTGCTGCGGGCTCCAGTGCTCTTTCCCAGCACGGTGTGCTCTCTGCTGGCTGTAGCTGGGGTTGAAGCTCACCTCCTCGAACCACGTTTCTTGCTCACTCTTGGGGGACATCCCCAGCCTCTTGCTGGGCCCCCGGGGACTGTGCCTATCTTCCTGCCATCCAACTTCATGTCTGCCTGCGGGCTTCCATGGCCTCACCCCTTGATCCTGCCTCTGCTCCTGCCCCTCTGCCTCCTGCTGCCGTGCCGCAGCTCCTTGGTGGCAGCCCAGGACCACTGCATCCCGTGGCAGCTCCAGGCTGAGCACAGAGCCCAGGGAAACACGGGGGCACGTGATTTTTGGGTGAGGGAGGCAGGGGTTCTGAGGGGCTGCCCCGCACTCGGCATCGATGTCCTGCACCAGCGGGTTCCTGACGTAGAGGAGCAGCTCCCCAAGCTGAGGTCCAGCAGCAGCTGCCCCTGGCCCCCCCTTCCTCCAGCCACACTTCTGAGGCCACGTGTTGCTGGGGCCATGGCATTCCTCAGGCGCGGGCCGCAGGGAGCTGTCGCCCATGATGCCCCGCAGAGTCAGCAGCCGGGCCTGCTCTGCCCTGGCCTGCTCCCGCCGCTGCAGGCTGTTGAAGAGACATCCAGCCCCGGCCTTGGGCAGGGTGTGGGACACAGCCGGCATCCCACCGCTGGATGCTGGAGGGCGGCGGACAACAGCGGGCGGCCGCTTTGCGGTGCAGGCTTTCCTGGCCTCCACCTGCACCTGAGGAAACAGAAGGAGAGAGGCGTGATCCCCATCGCTGGAGCTTCCACCACCTTGTGCCAACCGCCCCCTTTGCATGCTGCATCTGGGAAAGCGGGGAGCTGCAAGGGCAGGCAGACAAAAATGCTCACCAGCAGCACATGCAGTGCTGGGAATGACAGAGCTTCCCCTCAGCCCCCTGAGGGCTGCTCCCACACTGGTGCACGCAGGGTAGAGGCAGACAAGGGAATCTGCCCATGATGGAGTCCCCCAGGTGTGGTACAGCTGGGGCTGACTGCCATACAGCTTTTCCCTGGCACTGCTGACCTCCAAGCCAATCACTTTTGCGTGGCTGCTGAGACAGCAGGCACTGCAGTTCATGCCTGCCAGCCCTATGTGCTCCGGGCAGTAAAGCAACAGAATGCAAGGGCAGGGACTCAGTGCAGATCCTTCCCCTCCCGTTCCTTGCAGACCCTCTCCCGAGCTCCCACAGCTGCAAGAGTCTGCAGGAGCTGGAGCAGTGTCCCCCTGGATCCATTAGGCTGGATGGTACCCCTTACCAAAACCCTCCTGGCAGCCCAGCAGCCCCTCCCCCTGCCTCAACGCCCTTCAGCTTCTCTGTCCTCCTGACCTCTCCCTTGGGCTACTGAGCCTGGCTGCCCTTGGGGCTCCTCACACACAGACCTGTTTACACAGGCTTTGGAGCAACAAAGAGATGTGAGCCCCTACAAATTTCCAAACTCCCAGCCTCAGAGTTACAAGCCAAGCGACCTGGAGTGAGATCCCCACCCCAGCAAAATGTGCACCTCACACAGCCCCATCCACCCTTGTCCCCTTCAGCTGGCTACACGAGAACTGCTGCTGCCCCCCAGAAATGGAGCAGGGAGGCTCTCCCACTGGCCACCAGCTAGCCATACCGCCCATGGCCACCAAAACTACTTGAATAGGGGGCCAAACTGCAGCAAGCTCTGCCTGAGTCGTCCCCTCCTCACATGTCTCAGCGCCCACACTCTGGACCCCACAGCACCAAAAGGGTTTTCCCTCTCTCAATGAACCACTGCCACCAGGGCACCGTGGCACGGCCAGGAGGGTTGGTGGCAGGCAGGTTCACGCCATGCAGCCACTCTGCCCAGCATGCAGCCTTCCCCGGGACGTTACCTCTTCCACCAGCTGGCGAGGTGGCTTTCTTTTTCGCTTTAAGCTACCCCAAGTGTTTCCTAAAAGCCCCTGGCAACGCTTCCAAAAGGTTTTACAGCCTGAGTGTTTAGTGGCGGGGAGCTGAGCAAGGGGAGAGAAAGAGACACACAGAGAGGACAGAGTGGGCAAGGAGCTGCAGCAGGAGAGCACAGGCAAAGTGGGTGGCGCAAGCCGGCCTCAGCCCTAAGGCATCACGCAGCATCAGCATGGCCAATGGCCCCTCTCCGAGAGTGACACAGTCCCAGCAGCTCACTTAAAAATGCCCTAGAGGGGTCTCAGCTTGGGGATCACCCCGCAGCCCTCGCAGCCTCCCAGTCTGCGTGGGGCACAGCTCCAGAAAGTTGCCTGGCTGTGTGGCTGCTCGCCCACGGCTCTGCCAAAGCCACCCACCATCCCCCCCGTACCGTTGGCAGTGCCTCCTCCCCTGGCCGCTCGCTGCTGGCCAGCAGCTGTGCCTTCTTCCTCTCGCCCTTCTTGCCAATGCTGAGGATGAGGTTGACTGTCCCCCCGAGACCACAGGGCCCCCGTGGTGGCAGCAGCAGCGTGGAGGTCTCAGCAGGATCCCAGGTGGCAGTCTCCTTGGGGGACTCTGCATCACGGGGTGTTTTGCTGCTGGGCTCCCCCCACCTCTGCTCCACTCCTGACGGGGCATCTGAGAGGGGTGATGAGGGTGGGGAGACTGTGGCTGTTTTCTCTGGAAGCTTTGGCTCTAATCTTTGCACAGGCTCGAGGAGGGAGGAGGGCATGAACTTCACTGGGCTGTGGATGCTTTCCAGGTGGGGTGGAACATGTGAGGCATGCTGCTCCTGGGGAGCAAGGCAAGAGAAGGAACATGAAGGAAGGGCTGCTGGAGTACCAGGCATTTTCTCAGGACAGCCTTCCCTTTGCCCAGCCTGAACCCCAGAGACTGCCAGAGGTAATGGTAATGGCACGCATCCTTCCCCACCTTCTGCACCACCCACTCCATCCAGTGCCTCTGCTACCCTCAGCCTCAAGGCTGGTCATTCTCCCTGACAGTCTCAGCATGGCTGGGTACTCACTTGACCAGTGGGGGATGTGCTTGAGAGGTTTTCCAGCTCCCTCCTCTCCTCCTGTCTGCTCCCCAGATCCTGCTGCTGATGCCTTTGTGCTCGCCAGCGCACCAGCACCCAGCCCAGCATGCTCTGCAGCTCTTCCAAGCGCTCCTTTATCTGATGGGAAGAGAGATACTGGGCAGCCTGCAAGGACTCCTGGCCCAGGGACACTACCTATCCCTACTGGGATATCTCACAACAGAGCAGTTAGGAGGTTTTTGCGAGTGGGATACAGTCACAGCCACATCAACTCAGATCTCAGGATCCATTGGATGAAACTTCTTCCTGCCCTAAGCAGCCCCAGGGATGCACAGCTGTCCCCATCCCACTTACTGGGGCTCTACACCTACACCTTGTTCTTTCTTTCTTGCTCTGTCCCCAGAGAACTTCAGGGAGTGCTGAGAATTTCCCCCCAACCCTATTTCCCCTGTCCTTACTGTTGCACTCAGGTAGTGCTCTTCAGACACCAGCTGCTGCCCTGCTGCCGCTAGTGCCTCAAACTCCTTGAGTTTCTCTTCGATTCTCCTCTCCAGTTCCTCACATGGAGTCTCCGGGATACTGGAGCTGCTTGGGCTTTCAGAGAAGATCTGAGCCCGTGTGTCCTCAGTCCAGGAGCTGTGAGCATGTGGAAGACAGGCTGAGGAACAACCCAACCCTTCTGGCCCCAGGGAAGCCCTTCTCATGCTCAGTGATAGCTGGAAGCAGCTCACTGGGATTGTGGCAAGGCTGTTGGGGCAGGATGAGATGCTGTAGGGCTGCCTCACAACAGACAGCTGTGGTGCATCCCTGCATTCCAGGCTCCCCATGGTCACGCCTGGCTGCAGCTCCAGCACTGCCCACGTAGTTGCCAATGCCATGCTCTCGCCAGCTCCCCCTGAACCACCACAGAAGCAACCCCAGCAGCTCACTGCCACTTACATCATGGCTAAATAATCCTTGAAGAAGTGCCGGAGCTGGCTGGCCTGCTGCACGCGGAGCCGGGTCTCCCGCAGCAGCTCTCGCAGCCCTGCCCAGGCCCACAGAGTCTCCTGTAGCTCCCGGCTGATGGGGCACTGCCGAGCGGGACACATCTCTTGCAAGCGGGCAGCCGCCCTCTCCAGTTCCTCCAGCTGCCCTCGCAGGGTCTGCGACACTGCATGCTAAAGATCACAAGGCAGGAAAGGTTCGAGATGCATCGAACCCCTCTGAACCCAGGATGGACTCCCCTGCATTCTGGGATGCAGGGACAGAGAGGATGCCAGTACATGGGCTGCAGAGTACATGGGCAGAGCTAGCCTCAGTGGGGAGCACAGCAAGAGCACAGAACTGCCTGGCTTCCCCTGGTTTCCCTGCCCGGTGTGCACGAGTCGCTTCCCCACCAGAGGGAAGACGAGTGAGGTGCTGGCAGCTGGGTGTTGGCACATGGGAGCTGATGCAAGCTCTGTCCCCTTGCCTGGCCCACGCTATCAGAGGGGAGCAGAGCAGGCAGGTCTCAGCTCCACTGGAAAATTCCAGCCTGCCCTGCCACAGTGTGCCAAGGCTTACAACACCTGGGCCCCCGGAGGGGGCCGGTGCCTCACTGGGACAGCCCCAGCCAGCCGGGACACCTCCCTGGCAGTGCTCCCCTGACTCACCTCCATCTCCTGCTGGCAGCTTAGCAAGCCCTGCAGCCCTTGCAGGTCCTTCTCACTCTTCACCGTGGTGAAGCTGTTCTCTGCTAGGGCAATGTCTTGAGACAGCGCCTTGGCTCTGCACTGAAGGGCCTCCAGCTGTGGGGATATCTTTGCCACCTGGACAGGCAGGAGAGGACACAGAGGAAGATTAGCCCCGGAGTGGAAGCCCCTGTGCTACCACCGGCCACACAGCCCCAGCCTACCCCAGCCTGGGGAGACCCTGCCATGCAGCTGCAAAAGGGCAGGTGCCAGCCATGGGAGAGACAAGGATGCCAGCCTCGCTCAGAGAGGTCCCCATGAATCCCAATGTCTTTGTGTCCCACTGAGGACAGCTGAAGTGGGAGCCCTGTCCCAATCAGCCGGCCATGTCCAGCTGCAGATGAACCACCCGGTTGCATCCCCAGGCCCCCAGCCTCCATTCCCTACCAGACGCTCCAGGCTCTCCGTCTCTGCTGCCACCTCCATGACCCGCTCCCGCTCCTTCGCCACGTCATTCAGCATCTCTACGGCCTCCTGCAGCTCTCCCAAGGGGCGGCTCATGTCCTCACTGCTTGGAGACTTCTCAGCCTGGGCTGAGAGCAGGGGAAAACACCCCTGCGAGCCGCAACGCTCACTCCCTGGCTGAAGCCAGCAGAAACACCAGACGTAAGAGATGGGGAGTGACACCCCAGGCAGCTGGGCCGGAGGGGAGCACCCAACAGGGGCCCCTTGCCAACCACAGATCAACCCTTGGTCCAATCCCAGGTGCTGTGTGATCCCAAGGGATGCCTGGCCACGCTGCTCACCGCTGCAGATCCCTGCTGGCTCCGTGCCTCCTCCTCTTGCAGGTCCTGCAGGAACTCAGACAGCACCAGGGAGTCCCGCAGATCTGCTGCCCGGTGCCGCAGGGCTGCCTGCACGTGTGCCAACCTGTGGGGAGAAGTGCTCATCAGAGGTCCTGGCAGCTTCTGCACCTCCTCAGGGACAGCATCCTCCTCCCCACCCAACCTGGGGACCAGAGAAGAGGCACCTTCCTCCAGGACTCACTTCTCCTCCACCATCTCCACTTTCCTCTGCATCTTCCTTGCCCCCTCGTGCTCAGTGGGCGACTCGCCTGCTGCTTCTTCCCGCAGTGCCTGCAGCTTGAGGCCACAGAGCAGGAGCTGCTTCTCCAGCCGGCTCATTTCTTCCAGGTCCTGGCGCAGTTCTGCCGGGCTTCTCATGGCAGCTGGTTCTAAGAGTGACCCAGCCACGTCTTGCAGCCAACGCTCAGCCTGGTCCAGCTCCCCCACCAGCCTCAGTGCCTTCAGGGAGAGCAGGGAACCCATCAGCCTGGCTCTGAGACACCCAGAGGAGGCAGGAGCCATGCTGGCATCCCACTGGGGGTACCTGGGGCACAGGCAGCACAGTGGGAGCAGAGTGCCATCTGCAAGGCCAGCCAGAGACGTCGGTGCCAGCGTTGCAGCTCCAGGCTCCATGGGTGCCAGCCTCCCTTGGTGATCCCCAGCAAGCTGCTCCAATTGGAGCACGCCCCGTGCCCACCCTAGCCCTGACTCCACGTACCTTATCGATTTCTTGCAGCACTACGCCATTCTCCTGGTGCCTCCTCTGCAGGTCCTCCCACAACTCCCCCAGTTCCCGCAGCATGGCCTCCACCTGAGGGCTCCCGGGAGGCCTTCCTCGTGCTGGCCCCTCCTGGGACGCAGGGAGGGCAGTCAGGATGGGCCCCACCTGGTGTCCTCCCCCACCTCACATCCAAGCAGGCTCACCAGGAGCACAGCCCTGGCACTGGAGCTGGGGGCCGGAGGCTCTTGCTGCATCCGTGCTGTCTCCAGGCTCACCACTGGACATGGGGGGACTCCCATACCCACACTCTCCTTCTATGGGGACAGAGGAGCAGGAGACATGCTGGGTTGGTGCCCAGACCAGGCGTGTGGGCACAAGCCTGCATGCCCACGAGCAGCAGGAGTAGGTTAGGGAAGCGAGTCCTTCCCCAACACTGTCTCCTCTTGGATGGGCAGGGAGCAAAGGGGACTCTTGGGGAGACATTACCGCATTCACCACCTGGCAGACGTCCTGCACTTGGGTCTCCAGCTGCCGCATCCCCCACTCAGACTCTGCCTCTCTCCTCCTTCAGCAGAGAGAGGAGAGGGGCAGTCAGGACTGCAAGGTTCCCCCTTGCACAGGGGAACCCCAACCCTTTCCCCTTTGATGCTGTCCTGCTCCCACAGCCACCTCCACAAGCTGGTACCTTTTGTTGTCCCCTCCATGAGGGGGCTGTCCCACTGCTGGGGAGCCAGGGTTGATCTCCTCTCCTTTCTTGTTCTCTGCCATCTTCTCCAGCACATCTTTTGGTACCTGCAACACAAAAGTTCCCATTCCTCCTTGGCCAGCACAAAGCGTACACCTGCTTTGCCCCAGGCTTGGCACTTATAACCTCCCATAACTGGTGGGACCAGATCCAGGAGTGCTCAGCTTATGTTCTGCCCAGCACCTGAACCCCTTTCCCATAAGCTTCCTTGTGTTCTCCAAGCACAGGAGCTGAAGATGTCTGGAGGAAGACAGTGCTTACCCTGCTGCCGAGTCCTCTTGTCCATTTGGCTGCTGCTTCCTTACCCACAGCCCCGTGACTGCTGTCGTCTCCTCGAGGCTCAACATTTGGAGCTGCAGCTTTGCCCCCCGGGGAACTGCCTGCCCGTGCTGGACCCTTCCCTGTCCTAGGAAAGGAAGGCAAGGGAAGCCCAGGGGAGCAAAGGATAAAGAAAGACTTTGAGTGGAGCTGGTGCCCCTGCTAGGGGCTAACCCAGGTCTTTCCCAAGCCTCTGGCTCCAGTGCTGGGAGGTCAGGGTTGGCACCATGGTGCTCCTGCCCAGCTATGCTCTACCTCAGTGCCTGCTGGAGCTGTGCCCAGCTCTCCTTTATGTCTTGGTGCTTGGAGGTGACTCTGGCTGCCAGGCTGGGCTGCAAGTTTAGGAGCTGGGACACTGTCACATCCAGCATCTGGGGAAGAGAGAGCAGCTGGGAAGTGATGGAGACAGGGCTCATGAGTGATGAACCACCATGGCCATGGGCAGGGTGTGTGATGACAGCCAGCCCTCTGGGGGCAGAAGAGGCGGTGAGTGCCTATCCCGGTCCTTCTCTGCCCCAGGGAGACTCCCCCATCCATCACACAGCCTCAGCCACCCACGCAGTGGGAGGTGTCTGCAGAGCTCACAGCGCTGATGGTGGCAGAGCTGGCCTGGGAAGGCTCACATTCCCATCTGTCAGGATGCTCCCCAGGGCTCAGAGGACGAGGCAGAGTCTTGCACTCACCATCACCTGGCTGGCTATGTCCCTGACATCCCGATCCTGGCAAGGCTCGCCCTCCCCTGGCTTCCCTGTACTGCAGAGGCTGCTCTGCTGTAAGAAGAGGCCATGGTCAGCAGCAGGAGGAGGACAGGGCCCTGCTCCCAGCTCCAGCAGAAAGAAACGGCGCAAAGCTGCACTTGCCAACATGGCTCCCTTTCCCCATCCCCTGGTTCTCTCCCCAAAGCCCAGGCTGAGAGTGCTGGGAACACGGGAGCTTCCATGCAGGGGACAAGAGCAGGGTACTGCCCATCAAGTTTCATTCAGGCCATGCAACAGCCCCACATACCAGGGTGAACCTGGCTCCAGTGCAGATACCTTTGCATAGATGACCCCAAGCAGGATATCTGCTTGCTGGAGGAAGGAGGCCACCTCCAGAGCCAGCTGCAGAGCCTCGTGGTGCTCCTTCAGGGTCCCCTGCAGTCGCAGCCACCTGAGCAGGTGGAAGGGGAAAGGTGAATGGCAGCCTGTGCCTGTCTGGGGAGCTGTGCAGAGCTAGGCCGGGAAGTCTGGGGGGTCCTGCTTCCCAGTTGGTCAGCTCCTGGTGCCCGGAGCTGCTCAGCCCACGTGTCCTCCACTCTGCCCACACGTCCTCCACTCACGCTTTGTTGAGGTGCTTGCGCCGGGCTGAGACGTTTCTGCTCTCATTTTTGCCTTGCTTCTCCAGCTTCTGGGCGAGGCTGTTCAGCTCCTTGTGCAGACTCTGGAACTGCTGCTCCTCCTGGCCCGAGCAGAGACAAAAGACATCAGCGTCCCTCCTCAGATACCTGTGCCATGCCCCAGCCTCAAGGTGTTTGGCACCCCTGTCAGGTTTGCAGCCCCCCAGCAGCCTCTCACCTGCTTCAAGTCAAGGATGCGGCGAGTGAGCTGGATCTTATCCGGGCTTTCCTGCAGGAGGGCTGCCAGAGAGGGCTTCTCCTCCTGGGCCAGGCAAGGGTGTGAGAAGGTGGGGGGACAACCAGGCTGTCCCCTTCCCCAGACCATGCTTCCCATCCCCCAAACCTTGTGCTTGATCCATGCCTCCAGCCGCTCAGCTTTCCTGTTAAAGTCCTGCAGACTCCGCAGCCCACCCAGGGCTTTGCTCTGGCTGGCAGCCGTCTGCTTCAGGAGCTGCCACTGGTCCTGCAGGGCCAGCAGCTGCCTCCGCACAGCCTCTGCGCTGGGGCTCGCCCTCCACATCAGCTGCTCGCCCATCTGTGGGGCCAAGGGACCCACTCAGCATCAGGGGTTCCCAGGGACCCTCTGCTGCAGAGAACCTAGGGACACAGGTGCTGTGAGTAATGGGAGCCATGCCACGCCATGCCCTGCCTGGCCCCACCTGATTGAGCTTTATCAGTGTGTTCTCAAAATCCTTCATGTCCCGCTGCAAGGTCTGGGCCACCTCCTCCCAGTCCTGGAGGTCACAGCCGTCCTTCAGGTCCCGCAGCTTGCCTCGCACCCAGCTCTCTGCCTGCAACATACAAAGAGCCACGTGGCTGGGGACCTCCACCAGAGCCTCAAGGACACGGCTTTGGGGACCCGAACCCAAACCTTCCCAAAGCTGTGACCGGGACTGAAATGCACCCTTTCAGCTGACCACCCATTTGCTCTGGGAATTCACAGGCCAGCACAGGCACTCAGGACAGCATCTGTGGCAATAGGGGTGTGAAGGTGTGCAGCACCTCGCTTCTTTCCGGCGTCTGTCTCAGCCCAGCAGGAGAAGCTGGGCTTGCCCAAGCAGGCCAGTCTGCACAGAACATCCCTGCACAAAGCATCTCTCCTCACTGCACCCGCTCCCCAGTGCAAACATCCACGCATTCTTCCCACCATGGCATGGAAGCAGCCCTCCCACCATCTCGGTTCCCACGCTGCTGGGGAGGGACAGGGTCTGAGAGGAAGAGGAGGAGAACGGGGAACAGGAGGAGCATGCGCACTCGGAGAGGAAGCAGGGCCCTGGTGTGGGCTGACCCCCTCTCCCTGGGGCTGACAGCCAGGGAGAGGCAGCCAAACATGATCTCATGCCACAACCATGGCTTCGCTCGGGCTGGGAGTTCAACCCTCCCTGCTGCGCACCCCACCCCACAGCTCACATGAAAGGCTGCCGATGGCCCTCCATTCCACTTCCCACACAGACCCTTGGGAGAGGGCCCCAGCTGGCCTCACCTGCAGCATTTCCCGGTTGAACTGGGCTATCAGAGGACTCAGGTCAAGGAGAGGGGCTGCTCCCACGCCGCTTTGCCCACTGCATCTTGGTGCTGCAGCAGACTCCTTGCCCTTAGGGCTCTCTTTCTGGGGTGATGACACCGGGGATGCCGCCAGCTGGGGGGAGCAGAGGTGGGGTGGGGAGCGTCAGTGTGCTGCCCCAGGGAGCCCTCCCTGTCACCTCCCAGAAGCATTTCAGAAACCCAAATGAAGTAGGTCAGCATGCCTTATTCTTAATTCCGCTCCTTCCCTGACGTATTTGGGGTTCTCCTCCAGCACACTGAGGTACCACTTCCCTCTACCAAGACCATACTGGTGGCTTTTGCAACCCCAGCAGGGGGTTGCTGGGCTGTCCCTCAAGTGGGTCACTCCCTAGGTCATTCCAGGCTGTTGGGATGGCACCAAGCACCTGGACTGGTCCCGATACCCACACTGGAGATGGATACAGTGCTTGCTGCCCCTCCAGCCTTAGGCAAGCTCCCTAGCAGCTCCCTGCAAGGAGCATTCATGTCTGCAGCATCTGTTTGGTGTTCATGCAGGGGGATGCTGCCAGGGGATGGGATGGGATGGGATGGGATGGGATGGGATGGGATGGGATGGGATGGGATGGGATGGGATGGGATGGGATGGGATGGAGGGGCCATGAGGCAGGTTCCTGGTAATCACCACCACTCCTTTGGTGGCATCCAAGACCCCTATCCCCGGTGAGTGGTTGGAGGGGGCAGAGAGCGCAACATCTCCCTTGGGATTTGGCCTTGTGGGCAGTCAACGCTGATGAAACCCTCTGTCAGGGTTCCAGCTCTGCCAGGGGTGACAGCAAAGGTCAGCCAATGAAAGTGCTGGCCCTTCTCCAAACTCAGCCCTGGGCCCAGCTGCACGCTGTCCAGGAGACAGCACCATTACCCGGGCACTTACTTCCCACCCTTCTGCCCCGAGATGGGGATCTGACTGCATACTAACTGGTGGCAAACAGGAAACGGAGAATTTTCAGGAGGAACCAAAAGGTGCAAGGCTCACTCCCTCCTCTCAGCAGGCAGAAATTGCTACTAGGGCTAGCCTGGGACAGCCCTTCCTCCTTGAGAGGCTGGGTGTGAGCTGCCCCACAGGGTTTTAGCTGCCCCTGAGCCCACCAGGAAGCAATTTTCCAGGAGCCTGTGGAGCAGTGGGGTTGGGCAACTGTTTCAGGCTCTCTAAGCACTCTGGCATGTGCTGCCCTGCTGACAGCACGGGACTCACTTTCCAATGCCTGTTCTACTTAACCACAAGAACTACAGAAATCCTCTGTCTTTTTTTTTTTTTTTTTTTTAATAGCAACACAGATTCTCAGGCCCTCCTATGACTCCGTGACCTTTAGTCTCTTGACTCAGCCATGGCTGGAGGAGCCCATAATCTGGCTCCCTTGGAAGCAATAAAACCTCTGGGCGCTGCCTGGGGGGCTGATTCCTGGCCCCATCCTGCCTAGCTTGTTCCCGCACTCACTGGAAGAGGCAAGGCTCCCTGCGCACCTGGGCACACCACCAGTGACCAGCCTCATTGCTCAGCTCCAAGCTGCATGTCATGCCCCCCTAATGTTGAGGGCAGGGGGACATACCGCATGCAAGGGAGAACATCTGTCCACTGGAGAGCAGAAAACACTGGCCTGAACACTCCCAGGCTCCTGCTGCTTGTCCTCCGCATCCACATCCTTCCTGAGGAACACCTAGAGGCAGGAAGGCACAGCTGTGGGCCCGGTAGTGCTTAACTGTGCTGGCAGCCAAGGGGACAGAGGAGCACTCACCCACCTCCCCCTGCCCTGGGCCAGAGGTGGCTGCTGGCAGTACCCAGACGTGGCTTGGCTGCGCTCTCGCCCATCCCTCCTTACGCATCTAGGCCCGGCTTCTCCAAACAGCATCCACAGCTCCCACCACGGGTTCAGCAAGTGGCAAGAGCTCCTAAGCCTGCTTTGCTCACTGCCTTCTCCATTTTAGCTCCCAGTTCCCCCAATACCCTTTTCTCTCCTTGAATTGACTCCAATGCCAGCAGAAAACCATTTAGTGATCACCACTGGTCCTTGGTCATCTAAGGATATTAAGAGTGAGATTCCCCTGCCCTCTTCCAGAAGAGTAGGGCAGAGGCATGAGGGCACGGGATGACATTAACTCCAACATCATGAACTTGAACCCTCTCAGCTGCTGATCCCTGATCTCAGCCTAGCTGGGAGATGAGTTAAGGGGGCAGCTGGCTTGCAGGGAAGGGCTTCCAAAGGACAAGGGTGAGGGTGGAAGCAGGAGAGGCAGGAGGAAGGAAGTCCAGGAACTGCAGCCAGGCACTGAGAGGATGTCCAGGATGAACTCCACATTACCTTATCCTTGATGCAGCACAGCCCCAGGAGGAGAGGTGCGTGGGATTGTTTGGATCATGCCCAAGGGCATTAAGCCTCATCCTCTACAGATGGATCTTTTCTTGGGCTGTTGGATATAACAGGCTAACTTAGGGACCTCCTTCCACTCCCTTCCCGGGGCCATCCTGCTGTCTCTGTAACAGCCATCTAAGCAGGCACAGGGCAACAGAAACAGGGTGGTGGACAATGTGTGCTGCCCTGACAACCCCTCCTCTGAGATCACTGCAAACAGGGTGCCAGATCAGCCAGAGCCAGCCTACTGCTGCTCAGGCCACTCCAAACTGAGAACACTGTCCAAGGGAAACGAACCTAGGAAAATCAGAACTCCCTTCCTGCATGGAACACGGCTTCCCACCATCTCTTCAGCACTGCAGAAGAGTCCTGACTTGAATGGCAGCCCACAGCATAGAGCTGCTGCCACCAAAAAGTCTCAGAGCCCTAAAAACAGCCCAACAGCTCTACAGCCTCTAGGAGAACAGCACCACTGGACCTTTCCAAAGGCTTGCAAAGCTTGGCCCATGGCTGCAGAGGACAGACCACTGCCACATGCCACAGCATCCCATCCCAAGCAGGAAGAACAGTCAGGGTACAGGGCTGAATCACAGCCCAGCAGGCACAGTGAGAACTCAGCAGGATGGTATCAGAAGGAGAATGCACCTCCTTGCCTGACCATGGTGCTGAGAGGTTTGGATGCATATTTAGGGAATGATAGGGAGCTAAATGTGAAGTGCCTGTGAGGCATAAGACCCTAGAAAGCTCTATGCAGTAATGTCTCAGGCTGGCCCCCAGGGCTCAGCCGTGGGAGACAAGCCTGCAGGTGACACGGGAGCTTTATTTAAAGTCCCTGTCTCACGATCCGTCAGCCGCAGGAAAACAGGGCTGCCAGCACAGCGATGACTTCATCCTTCCCGCAGAGCTGCTCCACCGGGACTACCCCCCCTTCTCGGTCCCTCTGGCTGGAGCTGGGTCCTCGATCCGGCAAAACAACAAACTCTCAGCAACCAAAGGGAGAAGGAGCTGAGCCTGCCTCAGTATCCATGAGGTGCTGTGCTAAATGCTCCCTAGCAGGACACCAGGCTTCCTGACACCGGCAAAGCCACACGTGAAATGGGCGCAGCAGCCTCAGCTGCCGCCTCTGCAAACACTTCTTTCCCCCTCTAAAAGCAAAATTAACACGGCGCATATGCTTGCCGCATTCCCATAGAATAGGTGCCAGTGACTTCCCACGAACAAGACGAGCGGGGCCAGACCGTCCTAGGCAGCACTGTGCTCATCCCGGAGGAGCCCCTCATTCCTACAGGGCAGGAGTGAAGAGCAAATCCAAGGGCTGCGGGGTACGCTTGGGAAATCATTACCGTGCTCGGTGTGGGAGATAGCGTCCCTGCTCTCCTCCAGCTGCTATCCCACACGTTTTCCCCTGCCCCCCAGCTCCCTCTTTTCCTCCCGAGCTCTATCTTACAGCCTGCCCACCTCTTTCAGCTCCACACGCTCATGCTGGACAGGGAGGAGGGGCCGATCCTGGCAGCCTCCCGAGAGTCCCACAGCACCGTGCCCAGCACGTGTCCGTGCCTCATACGAAAGAGGGGAGCCCTCATGCCGATGCCCTTCGGGCTGCGCAGGCTCCGGCCGCCCGGCGAGGAGCTGATTGCGTGCCGGAGGAAGCGGCACTCTCTTGCGAGGCTGTGCCTAGCCTTTATTGGCAATGAAGACGAGGGCTTTGGCAGTGGGCTGCGCGGCTCTCCCTAGCACTATCCTGCCGGGAAACCAGCTGTTGCAGGTCAGGGTTAAATCCCAAGGAGTTCCTGCCTGCTCTTGCCAGAAACTGCGACGTCTCCGAGATGCCTTCCTCCCCATCCCACCCTCAGAGGGGGTCTCCTGAGCTCTGGCACTGTTGAATTCGCACCTCCGCGCCTGCTAGAGCTCAGACTTGGAGGGCGGGGTGCCGAGAGCCCTGGGTCCTGATCCTAGCCTTGTCCCAGCTTTGCCTGGCTGTGTGGCCCTTCATGAGTCACTTCCCTTCTCCCAGCCTCCGTTTCCCCTCTGGTAAACGAGAGAGCGAGTTCCCAGCTCCCCGCACTCAACTGCATCACCACAGGCATCTCCAAAACCGAGCCCTCCACAGCCAGTCTCTGGGGCAGGGCTTTTCTGGCTCATCTCAGCCCCGGGGAAAGCTCATCTCCGCTCACCCGCGAAGACTTCCTGCCCTCCAGCCGGATGGGACAGAGAAGTGCGTGGGGGGCACATGGGAGGAAAAACAACTACCCCATGAGCCCGGCAACTATTGCTACCTGGACGGCACGGGCATGAGGCAACAGGGATGGGCGCAGCCTCCCCAGGACCTATCCATCCCTCGGCAGTGAGGAATGGGGATCTGCAGGGAAGACGGGGCGAGAGCAGGGCACAGGGTACTGGGATCGCTTACCTTGAACTGAGCTTTTCCTGTCCTGCTGTTGTTGTTGTTGTGGTTCCTCTCGCCGCTGGCGCGGGCAGGGTCCCCGGGTCCCCCTGCCTCTCCCGTGCCAGCGTCCCCGTACCAGTTGGACAGCGTGATCTTCTTAATGGAGCGGGCTAGGGAGCTGCGGTTCAGCCGGTCCTCGTCGGGGCCCCCGTCCTCACGGGGGCTGGGGCTGCGGGGCTGCCCCGCGGGGGCGGCGGGGCCGGCCCGGGCGTGGGCCAGGTAGAGGGAGATGCGCTCGTTGATGCTGCGGCGGAGGCCGCGGTGGCTGTCCAGCGCGGAGGCGAGGGCGATGCCGGGGCAGGCGTCCCCGGGGAAGTCCGCGGCACACTTGGGCAGCGAGAGCCTGGTGCTGATGGTGAAGGGCTGCACCTTCCTCGCCGTGCTGCCCGACATCCTCGCCCTCCCCGCTGCCCGCTGCGGGCAGTGGGGGTCCCGGCCCGGGCACCGTGGGGTGAAGCGGCCGTGTGGGGCCCCCACCGCCCGAGAGAGCGGGTGATGGAGCTCGCCCGGGCAGCGCCGGCTCCTTCCCCGGGGCGGGCGGCGGCGCTCAGCGGCGGGGCGGCCCCGCGGCGGGGGGCAGCGGGGCGGGGGGCGGCCCAGCAACCATGGCCGGAGCGGCGAGACGCGGGCAGCCGTCCGGCCTCGGCTGCCTGGGCGGGCCCTCCGCCCCCGCCGGGGCGCGTCCCCTCCCCTGCCCGGTCCCTCCTCCGGGCAGGCGGGAGGAGCCGCCGCGCCTTGCCGGGTCCGTCCCGTCCCGTCCCCGCCCGTGGCTGTGGCCGGCCGGCTTCAGTCGTCCGCCTTCTTGCGCAGGTTGAGGAGGCAGAGCAGGCAGGTGAGCAGGGCCTGGCGGCTCTCCCGGGAGCGCAGCCGGCGCCCCAGGCGGCGGAGCGGCGGCAGCAGGCGCCGGCGGGCCAGCGGCAGCAGGCGGGCGAGCAGGGCGCGCAGCAGCGGGGCGGCCAGCGGAGGGGCGGGCATGCTGCCCCCGAGCCTGCGGGCACAGCGGCACGCCCCCGGCTGACCTGCAGTAGCGGGGGTGTTCGGCAGCTCCTCACGTTTTGGAACGTCTGAGCTGAGCGGGAAGTTGGGGGTCCGCACGCCCCTGAGAGAGGGGGCTGCTTGGGGCAGAAGGAGAGGGAGAAGCACTGGATGGGGCTTCTTCCCACCTCTTGCCCGGGTCGCTCTTACCCTCTTTGGGATCCTTGCTGCTCCGGGACACCACTCAGCTCTTTCTCCCGGAGCAGCCTGGATTGCTCAGCTTCCCCAGCGTGAACCTGCCACCAGCCCAAATGGCAGGAACGGCTCCAGAGCAAGGGACAACAAAAAAACCCCCAGCTGTTCATTTAAATGCCCCCTCCTCCCCGGCCCGACACACACTCCCTGAAAGTGATACTGCTTCACAGCCGAGGCCCCATTTGTCGGGGTGGCAGTGTAGGGGAGATAAGGGGGGCAAGGGAGGATCAGCATCTGCCCACCACAGAAATGTGGGCTGGCACGGTGGGGTTCTGTTTCACTGCAAGGCTTTGCCATAGCTCTTGAGCAGGCAGCTGAGTCCAAAATATGCTTGCCTGTCATTCCCTGCCAGTGCCAGCAATTGTCACCCTGCTCCTGTAAGGGCCAGGAATGCAGACCAGGTGAGCCAGCAAGGAGAGTAGGCAAGGGGTGGCCCAGGGCATAATATACTGAGGAGCAGTTGGGTACTCCCCTGAGAAAGAGCTTTAATTTGGCTCCATGAGTGGCACAAGAACAGGATAGTAACAAGTGTCCTGCACTTTCCAGCTGTGTTCCAGTGTTCCCAAGCTGAGTTAGCTTGGGGCAAGCAGCCAGGGGAGCACAAGCTAGCCAGAGTGAGCGTGCAGGCAGGAAGGTCCATAGTCATGTCTGTGCCCTTCCACTTCCCTCCTGTGCCGAACCTTTGTTTTGTTCTTGGTGGATGTCTGTTTTCATTTCTTCCCCTTGTTTCCTTCCAAAACCCTGCCAAGGCCCTACTTTTGGCTCTCGCTCAAGAAGAATTTAGGAGAATGAACAGACACGGGGGACCAAAAGCTACTGTTCCATTTCCCTGCCTGCCTGCTGTAAGCTGTCCCTTGCCCATTAAGTCCCATCCAAGGGTGGTTAGTTCAGCCAGGGTGACCTTTCCCAGCCCCACGGATTCTTCCCAGGGAGCCAGCCATGGATGAGGAAAGCAGGCTGGCCATGCCTCAGCACAGGGACACCATGTGCTGAAAGCAGAAACAGCTCCCCGATGGCCCCAGAGCTTCAAGGACCGGGGTTGACGTCAGTCCCTTGGGACTGGCCTCCCGGAGGCTCCTGGGCTCCAGGCCTGCTGCGGTCAGAGGCCGTGGCGCAGGCGCTGGGCTCGGCTGTGCGCTGCCCCCAGCCAGCTCCGTGCTGGCCGCCGTGCCGGGAGCGGGAAGAGCTCCGATGAAGGAAGCGGGAGCCAAAGCTTTGCTGCAGCTATGTCAGGGTCTGCATTTCCCCAGGAGGGAGCATCTCCCCTTCAATCAGGGAGTCAGCGGGTGCACTGCTCGGCCTGCTCTTGAGACTCCTGGGTTCACTGTGCTGCAGCCGATCCTGGATAAGCCTCTCTTAGTGCCTCAATTTCCCCAGCACTGCAGCTCCACTGGGAATATCCTCTCCTTGTGCAGAGGGCACTTGCAGCATCCTGTCTCTGAGCAGGCTGGGGACCACTGGGATGAAAATGAAGCACCCCAGGGCAGTGTTAATGATGACAGTAATGGAGGAGAGTGGACATCTTATTCCCCAGGGAGCCTTTTCCTAGGAAAAGCCCTGCCTGGTCTGAGGGAACTGATCTTCCTGCCATCCCTACTGGAGGAATCCTGTTCTCCAGTCCCACGGGGAAAGGGAGGTGCTTACCAGGTGCAGAGATGCTGCAACACATTCCCGGGAGCATTGCCTCTGAGTGTTAGGTTGTATCTGAGTTAATGTTGCTGAGATACACAAGGGAGTGGATGGAAAATTCTTTGGGAACAAAGGGGCTGTAGTGTGTGGCCTCTGCAGAAACCTGTTCCTTGCCAGGGAGGGAAAGCAGAAGGCTCTCACCCTGCTTTGAGAGCCAGATGCTTGCAACATCCCAGCACTGGGAAGAAGGTGGGGCAGGGCTTAATTGCCAAGCTCTTGGGACTCATAGAAAGGCAGATTTTTGTCTCTTGCCAAAAATTCTGAGATCTTGCTGAGTCGCTTTCCCCATCTGGAAGGTATGGGTCCCACTGGGCAAAAGTACAGCCCAGGGAGATGAAGTGATGTAAACTTTATCCTCTGCCGAGTAATGCCCACAGTTGGGAAGAGAATGCAACCTTGAAAGAAAACAAAATCACAACAGTATCTACTTGGAAAGGGAAGATTTAGGGCAGCAGAGTCCTGCCCGTGTGTTTCCTAGGCCAACACACGTAGAGCCTTGCTGTAACTTCTCTGTTCCATGGAGGACTTTCTGGTCCTGCAATCACTGCTCTGTCCTTCAACACTTTTTACTGATCTATGTTTCATCCCTCTTCACCAGGGGACTCAAAATTCCTCACCAGATGGTTGGCTTATGTTTTGCTGGGTATGTGTCAAGACCGCTTCCTTTCAGGCATCCGCTTTCTTTATTGTATCACCTATTAACTGATGGGAAGGGCTGAGATCCGCTTCCCGACCCTTAACAGTGACTGTGTACCCCTCCATAGTACTTATTGCTCACAGATGATCAGTGAACAGCTGACATCAGCCAACAAGGAGCAGGAGATGCTCCCCGGGCAGCAGAGGATGATTTGGGCTTCTGGTAAGCCTGTGGGTGGGGCAATGCTGGTGAGATAGCAGGGCTGGAAGCAGCCCACACAGGGGTCTATCCTCAGGGTGGTGGCAGGACTGCGCAGTGTCCTCTTGTCTTCTCCTCCCTGCCATCCCAAAGCCCTGAGGATTCAGCTTGTCCAAAGCCCAGCCCCTTCCTTCTTGCTGCTGAGCGTGGGTGAGCTCACAGCCCACACATCCCCTGGGCAGATCCAGGGGTTGGAGCCAGCTGGCACCTCCATCTCCTCTGGGAGAGGATGGACCCATTGGGAGGCCGCCTCAGAGGAGGCATGGCTGGAGGGTCATGGGTGTGTGACATGCCAGCATCTGGGCAGGAGATGGTTGTGCTGCCTCCTAGTACAACTCCCCTTGGTTGCTGCTGCCCTTCCGTGGAGGGAATGTCCTTCTGAGCAGTCCTGTGACCCAACACACAACAGCAAATCTGGCACAGGCCACCCCAGGCGTGACCTGCCAGCACTCAGCCTGCTCCCAGAACAGCATCTCTTCTCCATGGGAGGGCAAGACCCTAATGCCATCTCAGAGGCAGGGGACAGAGCAACCATTGGCACGGGCTGCTGTATGATGAAATCTCCAAAGGATTCAGCAGAGATCATGGGAAGAAGGGCATCTCCACCAGATGTATGAGATTTGCTGCAAGTCTTGCTCAGGGCAGCACTGGGAGCTCTCAGAAGTGGCAAGGGAGGAGGATGAGAGTCAGGAAGGCCAAGAGTATTTTGTTTTAGGAAACCTCACCCTTCCGGCAGAGATCCCAGGGAGTGCTGGTGGTGGGGACAGTGGTGGCACCCAAGCATCCATCCCCGTGCAGGAGGAGCACAGGCCATTCCTGCTGAGGAGGGACCAAGTGCTATAAATAGGTTGTTTAATGCACTGTGGCCAGGCCTTGGAAAGCCCCAGCCCATGCACATTCCCTGCTGCTGGCGCTGAGACGGCAGCTGTTGAAAAAGGCCGAATCCAGCAGCTGCTGGCTGGCGCTCCTGGCCCCTGCCCCAGGTCCCAGCCCTCCTGCTCCCCTTGTGGGGTGGCTGAGACCTTAGCATCCCTTGGCACAGGTGCTGAGGCTCTGTACTGGTGTTGGTGCTGCTTCCTGAGCCAGCAGTGACTGCAGGGTGCTGCTGTGCCGAGGGACAAGGAGGATGAGGAGAGGGCTTTCTTCCCTGATATCCCTTGCAGTAGTGGGGAGGCCGCCGTGCCTGGCTGGGGCTGTGGGGCCATGCCGGAGTCAGCTGCTGCCCACCCACGAGCCCTCAGCTGTGGCTGTCCCCAGCCCCAGCTTGAGATGCTGGGCTGGGCCCCCACACCCCGTCTCTGCTCACACAAAGGCCCCTTGTGCCCATGGGAATGACATTCCTGCAGTCGTGGGCCCGGCACAGAGTGAAGCATAGCCAAGGGGGAGATGCCAGAGCCCAGCTGCTGGGGCAGCTGGTGGGGCCAGGTGGGGATGGGCTGCGGTCCTGCCCCCCTCCTGTGCCTGGGGGATGGACACGAGCAGCTGGTGGGAGAGGGGGAACCCCCAGGAAGGGCAGGCAGCTCTGGGCCGTGGGAGGCAGGGCCATAGGAGGTGCAGGACATTCTGGGATGTTGGGGAGCAGGAGCAGTGGTGCTGTGCATCCATGGTGGCTGCTGGCCCATCCAGCACAGACCTATGGGATAGGTGTGGGAAAGGCAGAAGTGCTGGCTAGTGTCTGTCCCAAGAGAAACCCAAAGCTAAGAGCAGCTTTGGTCACACCTGGTCCCCTTGCTACTCACCTCAGGGTTTAAGGCCTCTGCTGAGCAGCTTCCTTGTCCCCTTTGCAATGAGGGGGATGAGCCAGGCTACTTGCAGTGGCATTAGCTGGCAGCTGGGGAAGCCCCCACCTGCCGGGCCCCTGCTGATACTGGCTTGCCAGCTGCCAGGGCCGAGAGGGAAGGGATCTGCCAGCTGGCACCCAGAGGGAGGGAGGGAGGGGGCTTCTGGTAAGGCTACGCCAGGGGCACCTGTCATCCCAAAGCCAGGGTGTCACCATGCCCTATAATTGGGCCTCTGTGTGTGTGATGAGGCCCTGCAGCTGGGACAGCTCTGCCTGTCTGCACCCCTGGTCTGTCCCACCTGAGCCTTGTTTTGCAGGAGATCTGGGATTGCATGGAGGAGCAGGAAGCCTGGGCTGGGAAGCCCTAAGGTACTCCCACCCCACAGGGAAGCAGCTCAGCTCACAGGTGGTCAAGAGACAAGCACCAGTAGCCCACCTCCATCCAGCCCTGGGGAGCCTGTGCAGGAGAGGGCAGCCTTGTGAGGCACTGGAGGGCTGTTTCCTCCTGCCAGCACACCTCAGCTCCTGTCTGTGCTCTGAGCCAGGCTGGCTTGCCCCAGAACTGGGTGCTGCCCCACTGTGGGGACACTGGTCCCAGAGAGCTGGGCTGGTCCAAAGGGCACCCATATAGTGGATATTGAGATGGTGGGATGGATAAAGCACACAAGATCGCTCCTCTTACAAATGCTGAGCACCCCTGGGCCATCCAGGCTGCAATGTCCGTCTGGAGTGTGAGCAAGGAGCAGGATGCACAGACAGCAAGTTCTGCTCTGAGCCACGCTGTGAAAAGCCCCACCATCCAGTGGGGCTTCTAGCTATAAATGGCATGACCTCAAAGTAAGCAGGGGAAAACATTAATTTCCCATAGGCTGTACCCAGGGAAGAAATAAACCTCTTTTGGTCCCTTTCCAGGGTCCAGAGTTTCAGGCTGTTCTCCACTTCCACCAGATTTATAGTTAACTCCATCCTATCCTCTTTCCCCTCCCCAGCCTCCAGAAGACATCTTTCCTGAAGAGCAGTGCTCCCTTCCTTCTCTCTTAAGCGGTGCTGCCCCATGTGTAAGTGTTGAGACACCTGTGCAAAGGAAGAGGCAAGTTTCATAAATTCCTGGGGAATGTGGATGTCTCCAGCCCCACAGCAAGACCTGCCCTGATGGTGCTGCTCCACCTGTGCCCCAGGCTGGGCAAGCAGCGTGACCTGGGCTTGGCTCTGCACCAGCCCACGGTGAGCAGAGGGAGGACGCAGACCCCAAGACACCTCCCAGACCACAGGTCTAACAGATCTGTTTATTCCTGGAGAGCACAGTGAGCAGGGTGAGGAAGCAGAGCCGCCGGGCAGGCAGCAGTGGTTATTGCTGCAGGTGCATCCTCCAGCGACAGCAGGGGTCTGGGGGAGCAAACTGCCTGCCTGCCTCTACAGGGCAGGGGACGGGCCCTCGCCCACTGCCAGGCTGGAGCCACCCATTACCCCAGAAGAAGGTGAGGGGAATGGAGTAGCACAGAGAAGTGCTAATATGTTGGCACTGGAGTTCATCCGCTCTGGGCAAAGGAGCCCAAGATAAGAGGAGAGTGTTACAGTGTGGGAGGATGAGGGATTGGGAGAAAAAACCCAACTTTGTGCCAAAGACCCCCATAAACCACCACCCCCCGCTCTCTGGAGGAAGGCATTGCCTCTTGGGTGCTGAACCCCCTAGCCTGCTGTGGGCCATGACCAAGGGCAGCAGATGTCCCAGGAGCTCCCAGGGATGGGAGGGGAGGCCAGGCTGCTGTGACAGTGATGACACAGCTGTGCCTGCGTGGACAAGATTAGCTTCAGTGCTGCAATACAGGGTGGCACGTTTTCACATGATGGAGGAGCCCCGAAACATTCAGTGCTTGAGTTGTAGAGCTTGACCCAAGGGTGGAATTAGGCAGGGGCATCGAGGTGGAAGGGATGTGTGGAAGGCCATGCAAAAAAGAGCCAGTAGGCTCCACGCTTTGGTCGTGCTTAGTGGTGATGAGTACGGTGCAAGGGCTCCATGATAACGAGTGTGGCCATTCCTCCTCCCAGAAGGCCACTCTGGCTCCCTCGGGAACCTGCTGCCTGAGCAAGGCAATATGTGCTGATGCTCCCACGTGTGGGTGCAGAGACAGGCAATGTGTGCTGGAGATGGGTCAGCACTAGAGCAAGCGATACGAGTGTCCTCCCCCTCATGCCCCAGCAGCTGCCCCTCCCTGCCCTGCCGCTGGCCCCTGGCCTGCCACCATGCAGGGACTCACAGGCACCCCATGCTGCTCGCCCTCCTCCTGTTCTGGGGTGAGAGGGAGCAAGGGGATGTGGAAAGAAGCCCAGCCCAGAAGAGGAGAAGGGAATCCCCTGCCTGCCTTGACCCCTGGTCCACTGGAGAAGATGGTGTGAGGCTTGCTGGGAGGCAGGGCTGGTGGCTCAGCGGGGGATGGAGCAAGGGGGGAAGAGTATCCTGTATCCATAGATCCAAGGGGAGGCACTTGGAGTGGGCCTGGCCCATTTGGGTGTCCCAGCCGCAGCAGATCTGTTGTAACTCCTAGCCACACATCGTCAGCAGCAGCCACTGGTAAGGAGAGGGAGAAGGGATGAGCATGGTGCATTTTTGGCATGTCTTCATGAGTCAATTTTAGCAGCCCTCCATGAAACACAGAGCCTGCAGCAGTCCTGTTTACTCACCTTGATCTTTTATGGGTTCTTTTCCTACCCAGGGGGCTGGAGGGCTTTCTACCACCCACCCCAGGTGCCCCATTCCCCCTAATGTCGTGTCCCCTTGTTTCCCGCCCCAACTTTCACTGGCTGAACTCTCACCTCAGAAAGGTTCATGACAGCAGTGCCAGTGCCTTCAGGGTCCATGCTACGGAAGAACCCTGCAGGGACACAAGCAAAGTGAGCAACACCTCTCTCCGTTCCTGCCCTCCCTGCCCCAGGGCCATCACTCACTGAACATGGTCTCCAGCTTCAGGAGGCAGCAGACAAAGTTGTCGAAGTCCACGCCCATGTCATTGTCTGCATAGCGCGCCACCACCACCTGATGCAGCTTGTTGTTCAGCTTGAAACCTGCAAGGCAGAGAGCAGTCAGCCCCCCAGGGAGGCAGGAGAGCAGGGTGTAGTTGTGAAAGTCCGTGCACCCACACAAAGGATCCAGCAATCCACCCAAGGAAGGGCACTATGTCCAGCCTCAGTAGGAAGAGGGGATGCTCTCCCTGCAGCCACATATGACTAGTTAGCTCACTGATCCACCCCAGGCCTCTGCTTTGCCAGGATGGGATTCTGCAGGCCAGAGGAGGACAGAGGCTGGGACCATCCTGAGTGCATAAAACTGAGGCTCCAACACTTGGCACAGTTGTAATGCAAAAAGCCTGGTGCATACAGGGGCCACATCTCACTACAACAGGTTGGCTTCAAGCATGCAATATAAGCTGGTCACACTCTTCTCCTGCTATTTAGGACAGGACTCTGACAGCAGGAGCCCCCTCCCCAGCCTCCAGCCCAGTCCCATCCTTCTCCAGACCTACCGGCTGACTCTAGAGCCATGCGCATCTCATAGGAGCTCATGGTGCCTGACTTGTCCAGGTCATACTGGCGAAAGATCGTCTGCAAAAACATCAGAGAGGACATGAAGGGAAGGCTCTCCTGTGGCCTCCAGGCTGGCTGTCCCCCCTCGCTGCCTCAGGAGGGGTGCTACCCCTGTGCAGTGCACCACGCCCCCACTCCTCCTCACCAGCCAGCTCCGGATCTTGTTCCACAGGATCTGGAACTCCACCAGCCCAAGGCGGGCACTGCCGTCTTTCTGGAGAGCAGAGGGTCAAGGAGGTCAAAGCAGCCAGGAAAGGGGTGGGGCGGGGGTACAAAGGCAAAGCTACCAGATCCCAGCCACAGGAGGTGAGAAAAGCTTGGACACACTTGGCCTGTCCACTTTTTCTCCCAACCTTCCCCTCTATCCTGCAGCATCAACAAAATAAGAGCCTGCAATCCAGCAAGGAAAGGGTAACACTTGAACTAGCAGCCATGCTACTCCCTGGGAGCAGCTGTGCTGCTGCTGTAGGAAGCACGTTGCTGTGCTGTCCTTGGACCAAAGCTGGGCTGGCCTGCAGCACAAAGGAATGTTGTAGGGCCAGGCTGGAGAAGGGCTCAAAGGTGTTCCTTGCCTAACCCCCCAGATGCACATCCCTGTACAAGCAGGACACTGGCCATGGCTCCTGTCACTTGACTCATCCACAAAAGCTGGACAGGATGGTCTGGAGGAAAGAAACCCAATAGTCTTTGTTTCCTTTGAGGAGTGCCTCAAAGGCTGGGTGGCACAACAGCACATCAGGCTAGGGAGCCTGTGGGAAGTGAAACACAGGAACTTCCTCCTAGAGGTGAAAGTAGAAGACATGGGGTGGGACCGTGCTGGGCTTTTGGTGGCAGAGCCAGGGCCCAAGGAAGCAGGGGAAGTGATGGCCCTTGCCAAAAAACCTGCTGCTGAAGTCGAAGAGTGTAGGCCAGGTGGCCCTGAAGCCATAGGGACCGCTTCTTTTCTTCCCCCAGTTAAACAGCTTCAGCACTGCCGGGGAGACAAGCCCCAGCTTCAAAAGACAAGTTTTGTTTCTTGCAGGCTGAGCACCATGAAAACCAGCCCTGGCCCACAGCACCAAGAGGATACATCCATCAGGTTGACCATGTTGCGGCAGGAATCCAGGCTGAACCCGTCTGTTTTCAGATCTTTGTCTGAGGAGAAAGGAGGAGGTTGAGCACATGCACCAAAACCCAACCTGCTGAGCAACCTGGGCTGCAGGGAGCAAGGGGTAGGAAGAGTAGTGCTTACGTCTAGAGATGACTCTGTTCAGAATAGTCCGAAGCTCAAAGACACTGATTTCCATGTCCTGGAGCAGAAACAGAGTTAGGATCACCCCTTGCGTGCTCGCCACCCCACTTGTGGCCATTGTCCCCCTCCTGCCTAAACATCTCTGCCTTAGTCACAAAACATGAGGATGCCATTACGTTTCTTGTACACTCAGAAGAGTTTTGGTCACAGCAGATGCTCTTCCCCAAATCTGCCCCTGTCATCACACCATCCCTGCGGGCAGCTGGGCTGAGCCAAAGATGGACTTTGCATCCAGCAAAGATGGACTTGTCTGCAGGATGGGACTGAGTGAGCGTGGGGTGGCCGGGAACTCCCACGGCCAGGGGTTCAGTCCTGTCCCCTCCCCTCCCCAGAGCTTGGTGCAGCAGTACCTACCTCCCCTGCCAGCTGCTGGAACATGTTCTTGAAGCTGTCCTCTATGTCATCCTCAGTTATTTCCTCCTGGGGTGATGCAAACCAGAAAAAAGAGGTTAGTGGTCAAACCCAGGCTCTGCCCTGCCTTCCAGGCTCAATAAACTGGAAAGGAAGCTCTTGTTTGTTCTTCTCATCTTTGTTAATTCCCACATCCCCATCACCCCAACCTTGCCAGTCCCTCTCCAGCCACACTGACATCCCAGACTCAGAGAGCCACCCCCTGCCTGCAGCTCCCCCTCCCAAGAGCCAGAGCCTCAGCACTGGCCGATCCAAAGTGCCGGCTCCTACCTCATCTGCCAGATCTGCCGAGATCTCCTCATCCAGCTCCCTGGGGCAGAAAGGGGAAAACAAAGTGATGAGCGGGATCCCCAGCCAGCAGGCTGCCTGCAGAGGGGAACATCCCAGTGCTCACAGACACGGGGTGTCCCTCCCGGGCCAGGACTCACGCTGTGTCCGACTGCTTCTCGGTGAAGACCCGCAGGACGAAGTCGGCCTCCTTGTGTGGCTCGAAGGTGGAGGGCACAACGATGTACTCGCCGGGGGGCAGCCGGATCTGGTTGCTCACCTCCCGCAGGTTGATGAAGGTCTCAGACCGTGCCCGGGACTGGTTTCGCAGGAAGAAGTCCTTCTTCAAGTGCACATTCTGCATGCCCTGCGCCTGGGGAAAGGAATGTGCATGTGGACCACAATGGGAAGCACCCGCAGGGAGTGGTGGGACCAGCGCCAGCCCCATCAGGTAGGACAGCCCTGCCCTGCCCATCCAGTAGGAGCCATCCCTCCCTCCCACATGGAGGTGCCCAGATCCCACCAGCACACTAGCCACAGCCAGTGCTGTGGGAGCTCCCATGCCACTCCATGCCATCAATCCATTTTTGCCCAGTCTTGTGCTTCCCTCCAAGATGGGGTAGGCTCTGACAGCTCAGGACGTACCTCCTCAGGAACCTGCAGATAGGAGGGAAAAGGGAAAAAAATCAGAATCCCAGTACCTGCCCCATCCCTTACAGCTGCAGGGAACACAGGATGGGGGACATTAGCCCACAGCTGGCCAAAGCTGGTGGAAAAGATTTTCTTGAGGACTGGGGTTGAGGTGGGACTGGCAGGGCTGAGCCTGTCCCGAGGAAGAAGCCTCGGGGCGGGCAGGGGTTACCTCGTAGACAGCAAAGCCGATGGTGTGCATGTCACCTCCCACCCGCCGCTCCCGCCGCCGGTGCTTCTGCATCAGAGCCACCAGGAAGCTGCAGGCCACCTCATCATCCCCAGGGTCATCATCTTCTTCCAGCAACTTGATCTTAAACTGGGGGTTGATCCAGAATGTGGCTGGGAGGAAGGGGATGTATGGATGAGACTCCTGGTTTCATCACACTGCCAAGAGCACAGATGTGGGGCCAGAGGTACCTGGATGATTCCTGCAGCCCCCGGCAGTGCTCCCGCGGCGCCACGTGCCCTCGAACACCTGTGTGTGCCATCTGCTGAGCTCGTCCTTGGTGAGGGCATCGGGGGTCAGGTTGCAGATCTCGAGCCTGGAGAACTCCCTCATGAAGTCCCGGAAAGACATCCTGTGGGAGGCAAGCAGGGGCTGAGGCCAGGGCACTGCTGTGGGGAGGGAGGAGAGCACAAGTAGCTCTGGACCCAGCTAACATTTTAGGAGAATTAAGAGACAGTAAAACCTTTTACCCTAAACAGTTATAGCTTATTTAAAGCCTCGTGCTGGGTTTGGGTAAAAAGACATGTTTACTCTTACTAGATGTTTATTTTGCATTTAGTTGGCCCGAATTTCCTTCAAGGGAGGAAAATTATTAACTAGATCAGATGAGAAAATGCTGGCAAACTCTCCAGAGCTGGGAAGCCAGCTCATAAAGGCAGGTCATGCGCTTCAGGTGAAGCACAACTGCAGGATCTCTCCCCGGCTCCTCTGCTCCTTCGCTGCTGAAATAGAGCAGCACTTTGCTCCAGCACTCACCAGAACTCTCCATCCTCCATCTTCAGCTGCAGCTCTTCCCTCTCATCAGGGTCAATGTTGTTCCACTCAGAGGAACTGGAATAGCAGGAGAGAGACAATTAGATCAGGATTCCTGAGAGCAATTCAGAGCTGGCCCTCAACTCCTCTCTTTCTGATGCGAAGGACTCTGCACACTGTGGGCTTCCCCTCAGCATTGCCCCGTGCTCGACTGCTGTGCGTGCAGTGCTTGCTGGCCTGACAGAGCGAGACTGCCATCCCTTTGGTCCTGCTTACCCATCACTCCAGGCTCCAGTCCACTCCACCTGACCCCAGGGGTTCCTGATGCGGATGAGTTGTTCCTGCTGACCCCGGTAGTTCACCTGCCAGGGACCAGACACAGGAGGTGGAGCCCATGCCACTGCCCAGGCTGACATTGCTATTAAAGTCTAACCTAGGTGACTCACATCTCTGAAGGCTGTGACAGAATAGGCGTGGCCCTTCACCAGCTTCTTGAAGGTCACTGCTTCCATATCAAAGGCGCTTGTGATCTGAGGAGAATGTGTAATGCTCAAGTCAATAGGACTGAATTTGTGTAGTCTTATCCCTACCCTGTTGTGATGCACTGAATAGTTATTTGGATGCTGCACTGGGTGTTATGTTACATGAATGGTTCCCCTTTCCCTCAGGTGGTCTGTTCCCTTGGTAAGGTGGTCTGTCCCTTGTAGCCCCTCCCTTTGCCCCTCCTCACTGGTATCCCATTGGCTGCGGCCTTCCATCCCCGCCTCCCATTCCGTGGGTATAAATGTCCCTTGGAATTGGAATTTGGTCTCTTTTTTCACCTGGATGGTCTCCGGTGCAGATGTCCCTTTCCAGCTAATAAAACAGGACATCAGAACCACGTGGAGAAAGAGCGCTTCTCGTCCTTTGCTTCATCTATGTAGGATCCGTGCTGGCCAAAATCCCAAACTAGCAGGGGGGATTTTTACAGCCCGCAACCCACGGATCCTTCACTACCCCTTCCCTCCACTGTGTGGAGAATTCTCCTTGTTTTGCACTGCTCCAGCCAAGAGAAGTAGCAGGTAGCAGCTCCTTGTGCTCAAAGACCGCTGGTTGTGGACAATTTAAAGACAGTTTTCTTAGCACCCCAAAGATCCATCAAGGAACTACCCAAACTTCAGAATTTAAAAACCCCGCTCCAGGTAATTTGCTGATGCAAAACACGGCCAGAGTTATAAGCAGTCACTCATCCTGCACTTGAGATGAACAATCCCGCTCCATCCAAAGGAGCCACGTGTTGTGCCGCAGGGCTGCCACACTGGCTCTGGAAAGGGTGCTGTGTGTGGTGAGAGGGCAAAGAAGGAACGTTCCACCCGGTGTCCCAGTGAGGGGACTGCTGATACAGCCTTGGCTGTGAGGCCTCACTTTGGCCAGCGCTGTGGCAGAGCCCTGGCTCATCCCGGCACATCACTCACATCGATGGAGCAGCCCAGCAGGGAGCCCCTCTCCAGCGCCTTGCGGATGATGTGGGCCATGTTGCGTGGCGGCCGCTTCAGGTCGTACATCTCTGCCACGCCGCCCGTGAAGTCCTCGAAGCCCTCGGTGGTGCTGCCCCCCGAGAGCGACTCGTAGCAGCCGTTCAGCCTGAGGGACGCATGAGGAGACAAGCAGGTAGCGCACTGCAGCTCTTGCCACCCGGCACAAGCAGGGCCAGCGACAGAGAAGACTCGTTCCCTCCACCCCGCACACGGAGGTGCCCTACCCCATACGTGCCCACCCACATGCCCACCACGGGGATACCCACTTGGCATAGGCCTTCTCCAGCAGAGCACTCCAGAACTCGGTGCACTCCGCTGAGTGGACAAACAGAAGCTCCCCATCCTTGGTGGGCAGCTGGTCATCCACCACCACGTCCACCCACTCACCGAACTGCCAGATCTGGGGGTGAGGAGGGAGTGGGGTGAGCTCAGAGCATCACATGGCATCATCCCTACCCCAGAGGGATGGCCTCCACCCACCACCCTTGCTTCTGCCACAGCCCACCGGCTCCTGGAGGGCCAAAAGCTCCCAGCCCACCTGGAAGTGAAAGATGCCAGCATAGTCCTCCTGGAAGCTCTGTCCATGGGGCACCACGCGGTGCAAGAGCTCCTCATTGAGCGTCAGGGAGCCAATGGCAGCCAGCAGCCAGCAGTCACCTGGCGAAGGAGAGGAAGCTGGTATGAGTACCCACCACCTCCCTAGCTGGGAGGGTAGGTGATGGATGTTTAGGAGTCCATGGTGTGCTCTCCTTGCAAATGTTTGGGGCTACCCAGCTCAAAAAGTCCACAGAAAAACCAGAGAAGGTCCAGCAAGTAGAACTCAGGGATTCAGGCTTGCTCACCTGCCCATAGAGGGAAGTAATAGCTCAAGGCAACAGGGAACGTTCCTCCCTCACCTGGAGCCTATGTCCAGACCACCACACATAATCAGCACCCACAGCCCCCTCCTGCAGCCATTTATCTGGACCCTCCTGGAACTCATTCATTTGACTGGCCTCAAGCAGTTCTGCAGCGGAATTACACTTTGCAATCACACTTTTGCACAAAAAGCCATTTTAGCAAGAGAGCGGTTTCATGCTGCTGCTCCAGCTTCTCAAATTGCAAGCAATGCCACCGCACTTTTCCTTCCGAGTGATCCTAACCACAAATGCTGCTCCAGGCCAGAACTGTGCTTTAAATTCTTTGACTTGATTCTCTTTTCTCTTTTGCCTTTGAAGCCTTTCACACCTTAGCCTTGAGCCTGGATAACCTGTGACTGGGCTGTGGTTTGACAAAACGCCATTTCTGAGTTTTTAATGACCAAGTCAACACTACCACAGTGCTTTGGGCTGTTATGCACTCCAGTTGCCACCTCAAGTTTGTCCTAATTACTGGGTATATTAAATGTAGTCAGCCCTGAAAACAGCATGCTAAATGTGCTAAGGTATACAGTACTCCCAGTCAAATGCCCTACTTGCTCCCAGTCAGGACAACACTGTCTGTGGTACCAAGATCTGTTTCGGAAGACCATAAAATCTCAATTGTGATTCAACTCAGCTAGCCCACCCAGCCCATTCACACTTCTCTCCTTGCCTCAGTGCCCTCGCCTTGGGAGACACCCCTGGAGAAAAGACAAATCATCACTTGTACACCTCTCCATACTCTGCCGCCACACCACATTCGTTCGCAAGCATTTTGTCACCACCACCACCACCACCACCTCAGTTTGTTATTGTCACGCAGCTGCCATCCCTCACCATTTACCAAAGCAAGGAGCTCTTTGGAGCAGCTTCTGGCATTGTTGTCATGTGTGAGGCATGAATGCACCCAAAATCTCCACTGATCTCAGCACGGTCAAGCTGTGTGCACATCAACTCATTTTTGTGGAGCTTTAACCTAGAGCTAGCTACCAGGAGGCACAGGATGCCCCCCTGACTTGCAGTTTCCATCTCACTGAATGGAAAAGGCCACCCAACCCTCCCCAGTCACTACTGCCTGGACCAAGGTCCAGGGACAAAGCTTCAACACTCACCCAGAGCCCCTTGGCAGATGTCCGTCCGGGTGGCACCGCCAACGATGAACTGAGGGTCATCCACTAATTCCTGCAGAAGGACAGAATCAGATGCTAGTGCTGGATCTTGGCAGAGCCTGGGCTTTAGCAGGAATGGCACCCACTGCAGCTCTGACTCAAGAGAAATGCTATATGGTCCCTGTGAGATGTACCCCACCTGCCCTCTGCTAGGGAAGGCTGCTTGACTGCAACCCCAAGGCCATCACGGTAAGGCAAGGCAAGATCTGCTGTATCCATGGGAGGACAAGGCTGGATGACATTCCCCTTGCTCTCATGGCACCAGGGAATATGCACTGTCAAAAGCCCCAGCTACTGAGGGTGACACATCCATGCCATGACACCTAGGAGCAAGAACACAACCCAGCTGTTTTGAAGCCCACAGTCTGCTGCCCAGAGGAAGCAGTGCCTGCTAGACACAATGCTTTTCTGAGCAGACACTCATGGGGAACAGCCCTGGGCCCTTGGGAAAGTGGCTCTGCAGCACTCCAGGGACTTGGAGCACTGAGGGGTGCCAGCAAGGGCCAGTCTGCAGCTCAGCACACCACGTCAGTGCAGATGTGCAGGACAGGGACGCCAGCCCTGCAGAAGAAGCAAGCCCAGCACTTACCGACGGACGCTTCCACTCCACTCCCCTTGTCTTGCTGGAGTGTGGCCCCAGCTCCTTGAATCCAAGAGCAGACGGGCCAGCTGGGAATTGTGGATCCCTGAAGAGGGTACCACTCTCAATGCACTGCTGCTTGAGGGCCTCGTAGTCCTGGTTGAGGTACTTGATGGCGTTGTTGTGCTGGCCGAGCCCCTCGGCTCTCAGGCGGTCTCTCTGCACGCGAGCAGCCATCCCGCCAAAGGGCATCATAGCTCGGCACCAGCACCGCTACCTTCCGCCCCACTCCCTGCAACAGAACAGGCACGGCCACGCTGAGGCACGGCCCGCTACCTTGCTCTCCCCTGGGGATATCAGCCATCACACAGAGCCAGGCTTGGAGGCTGAATCCCCAATTCCCCACCACTCCCACAGCAGGGATCTTCTCAAGGAGCAATGCCTGGCGCAGTGAGCCCAGTGACACCAGAGCACCCCAGGGTGGGCACACACACACCAGGAGAACCTGCCAGACCCCATCCCCAGCAGCAGCCCCGTTCTGAGCCCTGTCCTCCAGCCTGGCTGCTGCAGCCCTGCTGTCTTTAGGGGACACCAAGGGGGCAAAGCAGCATTTGTTGAAGGGCAGGCTGGGAGGAGGCAGCCCCCCAGCACCTAGGTCATGGGTCCTGTCCTGTCCCCGTTATGCCAAAAGGCTGAGCCCGGAGGAATTTCAGACGCTTTCCAACCTCGTCAGCCTCTCCTCCCGGCGCAGCTTTCCGGGTTTTATCCTCGTTCCGGCTCCTCCTTGGCCGGGAGGGCGTCAGCGGCTGCCCGCAGCTTCTCCCACCCCCAGGGGCCTCTCCCTCTCCTTTTCCCTCTTCGAAAGCCGGCCCGGCTGCCTGAGCACTGAGTCAATAGGGCCGGCTAGGGAGGAGCCCAGCGGAGCGCAGATAGTTCTAGCTATGGGGCCAGAGAAGGACAGGGAAGGAAGAGGCGGGACGGCACACACACACACACAGGGAGGATGACTCAAGGCTCGTCGCCTGCCAGTGGAGCAGCCTGCTAGGAGATACCGGGAAGGGAATGCGGAGTTCAGTGGGGCACCCCGGCACCAGGAGAGCGGGACAGGACAGACACCGCAGAGCCCCCATCCCGCACCTCTCCCTGCCCGGGCCATCCTCCCGGGGCTTTGACCAGCAGCTCACGGCCAGGAGCTTCGAACCAGTTCGACACAGCTGCCAGGCATGTCTGGTCCCGCAGCCCTGCCCCACCGCGCCCGCTGCGGTGGGCAAGTCCCAGCTCCCCTCCCGGCCTCCAGCTGCCCTCGGCTCTGTCCAGGCACCGTGGCAGCGGCCAGCGCTCACACCCACCGCACGGCCCAGGCTGGAAGGGGCCTCTGGCACCGTCTGGTCCAAGCCTCCATGCAACCAGTGTCACCTGCAGCAGGGCCGTGGGGCAGGTGCCACCGCCCTCAGCCCACTGGCATCTGCGGCTCATCCTGCCCCACTCCCCAGCGCTCTCAGCTCCTGCTTGGCTGGGCTGGTGCTGAATACTTCAGAGGTTTCTCCACGTGAGAAAGTTGTGTAGTCCTTGGGTAAATAAGCCAGAAGCCAGCAACCCACTCAGAGCAGCAAACTCAAATGCCAATGCTGGCCCACTCCCTCCCCAGTACCCTATCCCAGGGGAGCAGAGCGCAGCCTGGCTCCAAAGAGGCGGCTTTCCTTGTCCTGAAGGGCTGTGACAGCTAAAGGGAAAGCAGGCAACAGTGAATAGGGTGCAGGCTCCTGGCACATGCATAGGGCAAAAACTTGGCTGCTAACCCATGTGGCTGTCCTAGCCAGAAGCCTTTCAGAAGAAAAAATTTACTCTTTCCCATCACTCTGCCTGCTCTGTGATGCTCTAAACCCACTACCCTTCTCCAGGGAAGCGCCAGCCCTCCTCTCCTCTACAATGGTCCCAAATCTATGCAGCTCCTCCTACAACTCCTGCCCCACAGCCGCACCCTGGCAGTCTCTCCCAGTGGCAAAGCACACGGTGCCTGCAGAGCTGGCGGGATGGCTTCTCCAGTCCCAGACACTTCCCAGAACAGAGAGGCCCTGAGGGAGGAGGGATCCCAAGTACAGCTGCCTCCAGATCCCATCTCACCACCTCCCCAGCACTTACACCACAACCTGCCAGTGGCCAGGGAACTTCCCCTGCCCATAGCCCCTGGCAGGTTCCCTGCACCCTTTCCCACCCTACCTACCAGCACGGGACATGGCTGCGGACATGGGGAGCTCTGTGCAGACACGGGCACCGTATGAGTTATTCTTAGCTCTGTGGCTGAAAATACTCGGGAAGGCTGTGCTCAGTGGCAGACGGAGGTCACGCAGGCGCAGAGCAAAGGAAAGCACTTCAGACCCCAGAATGGGAGAGGAACCACATGGGTCTTTAAAGCAATGGGGTCAGCTTCTGACATCTCCCCAGGATTATGCTGACGGACGCTGAAGGTCCTCCACGGAGGAGGAAGGGGTGTGATAAGACAAGCCAAGCCCCCAGGGCAGTTTTCTACTACAGGTGACATCCAACTACAATATGATGCTTTCCAGTACTCGAGGCACTTCTGATCCCTCCCAAGGCGGAAAGGAAAAGACACACTGATTCCTGCTGGGTCCCTGACACCTTGTGCACTTTAGCGCATACTGCAAAACCCTTGGGCAGCATCATTGTTGAAGTCCAGCCAAAAATCTTTGCAGACCTCTGGTTTGCCAGCTGCTCTCGCAAATCAACGGAAGTGGGGAGTTCCCTTCCTCAAAACCAGCCCTGACACACGGTATCCTGCCGCATACTCAGCTCGGGGCAAGGCGTCACAGCCGCCCATGGCATCCCACAGTGCCCAGCAGCTCTCAGGCCCTTTCCAGCCCTCCAGATGACAAAGATCCTCGTTTCCCACAGGCTCCCCTTTATGTTACCGCATCTCTTTGACGGGATGCGGGCTTGGCTTTGGGGTCGGCAGCACGTCTCGGGAGGCTGCGGTATTCAGTTAACTCGCCGCCTCGACTGGGAAGCCTCTGGGTCCCAGCGGATGCGCTAGCTAACGCAAAAATCCCCGCAGACAGAAAGGGGATGGGAGGGGTAGGCATGCCTAGATAAGCTTAGAAAACCGAGGAAGCAGCCGGGAATGGGGAGACGGACGGAGCCGGAGCCCTGCCCGCCCGGCGGCGGGGTCGCCCCTGGTGCTTAACCCCAAGCTGGGGGTCGGAAAAGGATGAGGATGGGGGGGATGGACTTACGGAAGCTGCTGCCGCCACCGCCCTGCCCGCTTCGGCTCGGCCCGGCCCAGCCCAGCCCAGCCCAGCCCGGCTCAGTACAGCCCCGCGGAAGGTGGAGTTTCGGCGGGCAGGATGTACGAGCAAAGCCGGGAGGGCAGTGGGAGGGGGAATTAAAGGAGCAGTGACAGTTGGGAGGGGATTATTGATCCACGCTGATGGGGAGGTTCTGTCTGCTGTCCCCCTCTCCCAGCTCCCGGGGATGGAGAAGTACCGCCGGGATGGGCATGCTCCTTCCACCATTGTTCTGAAGAAAGGGTTGGGTCCGCACGGAAACCGGGGCTGGAAGGAAAAGAGGAAGCAACTTTCCTCTAGGAATGGATTTCAGGGTGACGGCTCCACACTGCCGGCACCCCAGCGTAGCTGGGTGAAGCTCTGAACTGCACCTTTGTCCCCAGGACTTACTGACCTTCTGGTGCCTCGGCTGAGTACGGTGGTCCCACCGGATATCCCAGACTGTTGTGTCCCTTCTCCCTTCCCTCATGCCTGCGGGGACTGTGCCCGCACCACCTCAGTCAGTGGCCCAGATGGTCACGGCCAACACCGCCACCACCAGCTGCGTGTCCCGGCCTCCCTGCGTGTCCCGGCTGGCACCTCCCCACACCAGCTGCCCCTCGCTGCTGGGTGCCAGCAGGGCCCTCTCCCGGCAGGTCCCACTGCCCTGGGGTTTTCCACAGCCACATCGGGGCTGCCCCTGCGTGCCCTCCGTGACTCATGGTGCAGCTATGCTGGGTGGTGCTGTTACCAGCGGGCATGGCCGCACAGGGCTTGGCACAGTACGGTGGAGCCCTGTGTGGCTCGACATGGCTTTGGCTGGCATGGCACGGCTCAGCATGGATTGGCACAGCTTGGCCTGGTGCGGCTTAGCCCAGCATATCTGACAGAGCCTGGCATGAGCAGCTTTCCATCCCAGGAAAGAGGCTCTGTATTGCCATTCTTTTGGTGCCAGGGCTGAACAGGGTGAACCTAAAGGATGTTACCAGCCCTGGCAGCTGGGGAGGCTGTGCCCATACAGACTCACTGCAGCAGCTGGCATTGAGCCTGCGGGAGCCCAGGCCTCACAGGGCACCTGCTTTCTACCTCACCCCACCTTGTCCCAGGGGGTAAATCCTTCTTAAGCAGGGAGCAAGTTGCACGTGGGGCCAGGAACCATGTCCCTTGCCTGAGGGAAGGGCAACCCAAACCAGCTGTAGCATGGTCCTGCTGCTGCAGGCACAAGGGACCAGTCCGGTCCTGGCCAGCACCCACTAGAGCTGCCCTGTCCCATACAGGGGACTCTGTTACAGGCAGCGCGTTCTGCTTGTTCCCATCCTCGTGCAGAGGTGGCCTTGGGGTGCCCTGCTCTGGGTAGTTGCAAGGGCTTTTCCATCTTTTTCCCAGGCAGGCTTGCCACAGGCTGGAAGCATAAGGGGGTCCCTGCATAAGGGGGAATTATTTAGCTCTGCACGAAACTGCCAGCAGGACTGTGCTTTCAAAAAGCAAGAAGCCTATAGGGCCAGGACTTGTTCCTGATTTGGGCTTGTGCCAGTCCTTGTGGCGCTGTTGTCCTATTCAGCTCCTGCCTTCTTACCCTTCAGTGGCCTCCAAAGCTGCTTTCACAGATCCCTCTCCTGGGACAGGAGACAGCTCCTCAGTAATCCTGTCACAAAGGCTGTAACATGTCCTTCCCCCTATGCTTGGAAACTGTTTCCCTAAAACACCAGCAAAATCTCTCTGCAGTTTCCTTGTTTCCTTCCCTCAAGCTTTTCTTTGCAGTGATGGCTGCAAGAACTTGGCAGGAGGCGCGGTTCTTCTTTCTATTTTCATTTTTTTGTTCTCTGGCGTTGCCTCTTCCCTTGTCCTTTGGCTGCGGGCAGGAGGGGCTTTTGGCCCCTGCTGGTGCTGCACTGCTGGCACACGAAGCCTGATCACAGCGAGGGGGGGATGGAGCTGGGGTCACTTGTCCGTCTCTCGGCGCCCACGCCAGGCCTCGCTTCTCCATTGTGCTATCCTCCAAGCAACGGCCACTGTGCACAACATAAGGAGCATAGCACGCAGCAGGCTCCTGGGAAGCATGCCAGATCAGCCTGCACAGAGAGCAGCAGGGAGCATCCTGGGGGCTGGCTGCTTGCTGTCTGTCCCAGCACTCAGGGCATGGCTGATAGACAAGCAGCATCATGTTTTGGGAAAGCACTGCTCTGCACTCCAGGGGTTTAGCACCCCTCACGCGTTCCCAAAGGCTTTAGCTGTCCACCCAAACCAGGTGTCCAGGTTTGGAATGGATCTTGCAGGAGAGGCTGTGTAACTTGCTATTGGAACAGTATGGTTGGGCTGACCTGTGGCATGAGGCTACCAGTGAAACTCCCCTACCACATCATTCCCAAACCATCTTCTTCCATTGCAGCCTCAGGGCACACAGCTCCCCCTCTACCTGCTTTTAGCAATAAAGTCCCTGATGCTTCTACAAGTCAGAGGAAAAGCCACTCATGCTGTGAGAGCCTGTGAGCCATGGCTGAGTTGCTAGCAGGAGGGCAGGGCTTGTGCTCACACTACTCCCCACCCCGCCTTTGGCACCCATGCATGCTCCTGCAGCCCTGCAGCAGCTGGGGTCCTCTCCTCCCAGGTCCCAGCCCCCAACCCACTCCACAAAGAAAAGACTGCAAACAATAACTCATTTTTTTCCTTTTTTCTTTTGTACACAAATATATACAGGGTATTATACACATCTCTACACAGACAGTGCCACTCAGAACACACAGCTCTCTGTGGGTAGGGCCCCGGCAGCCACAGAAGCAGCCCCGGAGCATGGCCGTACCTACAGAGACCACAGCATCCCAGCCCACCTGCGGGACCAGGAGCAAGGGCAGTAGGTGGGTGTGAGAAGAAGGGAAGCAGGATCAACATCACCCCTGCCCCAGCCCGTGAGCGGACCGGGAACTCTCAGGTCACATGCTCATTTCATTCCTGGCTGCTACCTGGAAGGGACGGGTGACTCTCACCATGCCCCTTCACACCCACATGTATTCCAGCCCCAGCCGAGCCCTGGGAGCTGGCGTGACCTGCCCTCCCCCTGCACTGAAGACCCACACCTCTTCTGTTCCATCCACCCTTTTCTCCAGGCCTGGGATTCCTATAGAGGTCTTGTACAGGAAAGGCAGCTATGTCCTCCCTGGAGCAGCCCCCCACCTGCTCTCTGTGGGTCTGATTCCCTTCCTCTAGTGGAAGGCACAGGGGAGAAAAGCCGTAAGATGTGACCACCGTTCCTGGCAGCTGAGGTGGGCAGGGCTGACAATTCACTTGTTCTGGTCAATTAAAGTGCTTGGAGCTCCTGGGTCAGCACGGGTGATTGAAAAGGTAAATGACCGTCCCCTTTCACCTGGCCCCTCGGGGTACAGCCCCAGGGAGCTGGTACAGCACCCACAGATGACAGGCAAAGGGAAGGTGATAGTGTCCGCAATGAGCACCAAACAGGATGGTGGCAGGGTTTGAGGGAAATAAATATAGCTAAATAGCAAAGGGATTTATTATTTTCCTTTACATTTTACACAAGGGGAGGGGGGAAGCAATTGAGGGCAACTGATACTGACCAGAAACAACCTCACAAAATGTCTTTAAACAGGGTCAGTCCTTCCATGTGCCAGGGGCTCCAGTCACCTCTCCCACCCATCCTGTTCCCTGCCTGCCTCTGGGACACAGCTATCAACAGGGAGGGGGGCAAGAGCAAGAGGTAGGAGAGGAACAACCCCCTCTCAGGCTGGGTGGTGGCAGAGGAGCCTACACCAGTCAAGGCAGGTGAAGAAAGTCAGCACAGTCCCATGAGGCTTTCATGCTCCTGAAGATGGTAGTCTTGGTTGGAGACAGCTCCTAGGGGCTGCTCTCCCAGGGCTCCCTCCCTCTCTCACCACCTCAGCTGGGGAAAGACCCTGCAGCAGCTCAGGGAAGGAAGCCCATAGGGCCTCATTGCAACGAGGCAGTGCTGATCTAGCAGGGTGTTAAGGGCCTGTAGCCTGAGACCCTTTCTCCCCTCTCCCTAGCACCCAGGAGACCCCCACACAGCCTCCCCACCCCCAAGCCTGAACCTGCTGTGCAGACACAGGGCAGCAAAAGGGGGGCTGCAGTACCACATGGGGGTCAGGTTGATTTGTTTGAAAGGGGAGTAAAATGTGCAAAGAAAAATGCCACTTTAAATGATGCTGCAAACCCCTGCCTGTGCCCCTGGGGGAGGAGGGAACAGGACCTGGGGGAGAGGCTGCCTGCGCCTCCTCCTGCTCATGAGAAATGCCCTTGGCACCCCTCACCCTGTGAGGGCCTATCAAGCTCATGTCAACCCAGTGCACCTTTCCCAGTGTGATGCCACCCTTGACCACAAAGTCAGGGTCACCATCATCATCCCCATGGTGAGGGGGAAGCCTGTCACCATCCCTGGGCCTGGACCAGCTCCTGGGATGCCACACCAACTGGATGCTGGAAGCAGTTGAGAAAGGGCACACGCAGGCACAGGGAGAAGGTGCAACAAAAGCCAACCCCACGCTGGGTGGGGTCTCCAATAAACTGACTGAAGTTTTTCATTTATCACCTTCCTGTAAATCTAATAAGTTATTAGTGTTTCTCACCAGAAAGACAGGGGATACAGTTGCCTGCTCAGAAGACCCCAAATGTTCCCCTTACACCTCTTCCCACAAAGCACCCAGCTTTCCTCCTCCCTGCAGGTCCAGGGCAGCACCGCAGGGGTTATGGTCCCCCTCCTCCCCAGCCTCTGGGAGTCTGGGGTCCAGGGATGCATTGAAGAAGGTAGCTAGTAAAGAGCATGCCTGCCGAGCAGCCGGGCTGGCGCAGGGGTGGAGGGGCAGGGAGATGGAGAGCTTGCAGCAGGGCCCCTGCCCTCACTGAAGGCAGCAGCCCTGGGGGCGGGAGGGTGAGGGCAGTAGCCAGCGCCCTCAGGTGCCTCTTCCCAGGTCTCCGTGCGCACAGCCTGCCCTGCTCCTGGGCCTCCTTCCCCTCCCGCCCTTTGAGGTCCCTACTGGTGGATCTCATTCTCTATCAGGCTGTCCTCACACGACTGGAAATCTGTGTCATTCATGCCATCTGCGTTGATGAGCTCCTCATCCTGCGATCCCTGCTCCTCCGACTCTGTTGCTTCGCCCTCCGGTGAGGAGTCCTGCAGCACTTGGGCAATGTACTTCTGTCAGGGGCAGGCAAGGGGCAGGGAGAGAGCAGAAACACACGTGAGTCTAGGGAACTCCTCCAGGAAGCAGAGCACAACACACTAAGCACCATGCATGAGGCTGAGCGTGGAGATATGCTGGGAGGGCAAGGAGGCGTCCAGAATCCATGGAATATACCAGGAAAGGTCTAAGAGTGGGGCTTGGCCCTGAAACACTGGATGTGTTTCAAACCCCAGCAGTCTGGGACAGGGCATCTGGGCTAGGAATGAATGTGGCTTCTCAGGCTCTTTGGAGCCCATGTGAACTGGAAGACTGCACTTCCTTTTTTGCTAGTAGATGTGTCTTACAGCTCTGCCTGCCTCTTATAAGGCAAAATGTTGCAGCTCTTAGCTGTCTGGAGCCTAGGAGGGAGCCTGGATTACATGTGCACACCCCAGCCCTGCTCTCCTGATGAAGCAGGAGGTTCTGCTTTACCCCATCTCTGCAGCCCTGCATAGATCCCCACTACAAAAACCTTGTGGAAGGAAGCAGTTGGAGTGAGCCAGTTGAGCCAAGGTGAAGTTCCAAAAACCAACTCTGGGAGTCTCAGAACGTTGGACAGGGGAGAGAAGAGTCCCCAAAGCACTTCCATGGCCTTCAAGGCAATGTCCACGGAGATGCCTTTGTGTTGGCACTAGGACAAGCCTGGTGGGTGACAGCCTCTGCTGGCGTGCAAGCGTGCAAAGATGCAGAATGAGAAGGGAGACTGACCCGGCTGGATTCACTGTCCCAGCCGAAAGAGAGACGGAAAGTAAATGCACAGCATCTGAGAAGCAGCGGGAAAGAGGTGTGTGTGGGGGGGTGACACGTCACCGAGAGCAGGTGAGGGACACAGTGCCCAACAGTTGCCTCCCACCCTCACTGGGAGGATCCAGGTGCTGACTCAGAAAAATGAGAAGTGAGGAGTGAGATACTCAGACAGGGAGTTACCTCCCCCTTTCCAAACTCAGGCAAGGAGTGTGTCAGGGCACAGAGGTGGGGATAGTGACTCACAGCTGATTTGGGAGCTGGCAGACTGGTGGCAGGTCTCCCATTCTGCCTGTTGTCCATGGCATCCACTTCTGTGTGGTCAATCTGGAGAGAAAAGGAGAAATTGAGACTACCAGGGCAACATCCTTGCTGTCTCACCTCAACAATATACAGGCAGCAGAGACAGCCTCAGGACTATCCCCTCTGTGAAGTCAGGCTCTGCTGAAGAGCAGGCTGGGACCCCTCAGAGCCCCTGCTGTTTTGCGGTTGAGCTGTGCTACCAAGGAGAAGGGTCCTGCATCCAGCCATTCTGCCTCACCTTGTAGTTGTGAGCGCTGAGGTATTTGAAGTGCCCAAAGCAGACGTGACACAGGCAGATCACAATGGTGATCACGAGGACCACAAAGGTGAACATGGAAGTGGGGGCCAGGAATCCTGGGGCAAAGGAAAACCAAAGTGTCAGTGTCAAAAGGACCGTGACCATGCTATGTGGCTGGAGGCTGCCAGGATCAGAGACTGGCCAGGGAAGTGGCTCAGTAGGAGGCTAAGGGCTGGCATCCCAGCCCAGTGCTCACCTGTGCGCACTGTGGAGAAGAAGAGAAGCCAGAAGAGGCAGAGGATTGGGGCTGCCACTACCTGATTCACAGCCCCTGAATGGATCTTCTTGTCCAGCTTGGCAGGCAGGTAAGCATAATACAAGTTGTATCGGTCCACCAGGTGCTTAAGCAGCATGTACATGAGCCCTGGGAGAAGGAGAAGAAAGCCAGACGAGTGGGGCATCAGCCTCTTTGCTAGACTGAGAGGGAATATCTCTCCCACATCAGCCTTCTTGCCTCCCCTCCATCTCTGGCAGGGAAGCAGAGGGGTATCGCTTACCAAAAGGGACGATAATGGGGCAGGTGATGCTGTATGTCATGACTACAGTGAAGACACACATCATCCAGGCGTAAGCAGCCCCAAACTGGAACTCGTAGGCCTGGTGCTGCAGGAGAGAATGAAGACCCATCAGCATGAGGACCCTGAGAGCTGAGTGGGTATATGCAACACACTCAGCTCTATGCACAGCACCAGGCGAGCCCCATCAGGCTCCCACTGCAGCACTCCCCTCCCTGGGTGCAGGCCACAACCCATCCCTCAGCCCCGCTACATACTCGTTTGACGTTCCTCCGCTCGGCCGCCGAGCGGGCCAGGCAGAGGCGTATCATGTACATGAGCAAACCAGGGATGCGCAGCAGGTCCATGGCGTTCCCGATGAAGGCAGAGGCGATAACGTAGTTGACAAAGAAAGCCCCATTGTCCGGCAGGAACACACACCTGGGGAGATGCAGCAAGAGCAGGCTGCAAGGGGTGCTCCCTCCTTTGCAGGGCAGCAGCTGGGAGTCCCCATAACCTCTGGATGCCAACGAGAACCACCTCCCATCGTAAACAAAGCCCTTCTGCTCAGCTCCACTTACTCAAATCGTACAGCAGCTTCAGCGAGGAATTTTTTGTCGAACAACCAGCGGAAAAATACATCCAGGCTGTGGGGGAAAAAGGCAAGAAGAAAAGATGAACCATCAGAAGCAGCAACAGACAGAAATGCACATATGTAGAAGCTGCTCTAGAAGGATCCAAAGCTCTGACCATAGACTGTTCTGTTCCCTGTTGAGTGTGTCACCAACAATTATGTAAACTGGAAAAAAATACAATGGAATAAAACAATGCAACACTCAAAAAGGGATGTAAAGCTTTCCATTGATGTGTGTTCTTATCCCTTTACTCTGACTGATCCTCTCAATATCTTTCCTCTCTCCTCTGTTTTGGCACAACATCCAGGTAAGGAACAGATAACTGACTCTACAGAAGAAATTGGTTAGGTACAAGGTACCCTCCAACAAGAGATTTAGAAAATCCCTTAGAAGAAACAAATCCTATTTTCCTCAATTTTGTTTTTTTTATATCAAACTATCCAATCTTCTGGCACAGGTGGAGTATGGAGATCAACAGACAACAGCAGGGGGATCAACTCCTCAGAAGGAAGCGTGGTCTGTTTTGTGGTCAAAATGCAAACCTTCTGAGAGCGTTCACCCGCCCAAGATGCAAGTTAACGTGCAACAAGGCTTTTTTAATCTGTGTTGCAAACATGTAGTCACCCAGTGGGACGAAGGACTTTTCTTCTGCCACTATCAGATGGTTTGTCTTATTCTCAGGATTTGCCTGACATCACCACTAAGGGGTTGTATGTCAAATACAGAATTCAGGTGGGATCTTAAAGATCCCTGACCCCACAATGTGTAAAGAATGAACTAGCACAGTTAAGAGTTCCCTGTCCCCCACTCATACCCCAGTTTTTTCTTCCTCACACTGTTCCCCTGCTTGGCCCCTGTTCAGCTCTAGAGCCCTCACCAATGGCTGGCAAGTGATGCATGAGTGTTTCCCAAAAGGCAATTTATAAACTCTGCAGGAAGATTTGAGGCATACACCCAAACAGACGAGCACTTCTGTACCACACTATCCCACCCAGCCAAGCAACATAACCTATTCAAGTTCTGGCTTAAAAAAGGAATTCACTAGTTTAGTGCAAAATTTGGACTGCACACTGAGCACAGAGGTGGAGAATGCCTCCTTCACCAACAGACGTCAAGCAGACTTTTCACACATACTCATCTACTATGCCAACTTTTGCTGCATTATTTGTAACTTCATGGCACATGTCAATGCATCTGCAGATTGAGTCAGTAAAGTCCTAGAGACCCAGTCATGTATGGTCTGGCCTGCTCTCCCTCAACTAAAATTAAATACCAGTCTCCCAAGGGGAGGGCAGCCAGGGCACCAGTGAAGTGAGGAAAGGATTTTGTAAAAAGGAGAGAATAATCAGGTGTGCACCTCAACCCTCCCTGTGCTCCACATCTTTGTACTTGCCTTCTCTTCCCACAAGCCCTACCTGCTCAGGCCCAGTGATGGCAGCAGCAAGACCATGAAGATGAGGAAGGTGTAACACTTGTGCATGGTTGTCCTATTCTCTCCAGACCTGAGGACAGAGAGGCTGTTAGCCTTTCACCCCACCAGCCACACAAGCCGTGTTCCCAATGGCTTTCCATCAGTAAGCACTTCCCAATGTATAATCTAAATCCCACTTTGTCTATTCCTAGTACACAAATACATTCCTTTCCCTCCACCATATTTGAAATCCGTTATTGGGTCTCTATTCCTTTCCCCTTTTCTCACAGGCTCGGCAACCACCTTCCCTGACCTGCAATCCTGAGAATTGGTGACACCCTCCCCCACCAGTCCCTGCAATACAGACCAGAAAACAAAGGTTACATTGAGTGTCCTGTGGGGAATGTGCCTCACCATCAGCAGGCTTCTAGTGCCCTGCAGTTCAAGTGCCTTCCCTGTGGCCAGAAGCCAGAGCAGCTAAAATGATTTTCCCTTGGGACTGCTACATCTTACACATGGTACAGGCACACCACCCCTGCCTGCTCACCTGAGCCAAGAATTCCCTCACTACTAGCATTTCTCATAGTGAGCAGCCCCAACTCCTCCCAGCTTTCTTCTTCTTGTACACCTGTCAAGCTCTGCTCAGACAACCTTGCTGCACAACAGCAGCTATAGACTGGCAGAATAGCTGTCCACAGAAGTCCCCAGGTGCCCAAGAGGTGCAGCATAACACCGTGCTTGGAGTGGAAGATGGAAGTTCAAGCAGAAAGATCCAGCCTGTAGCTTTATGTAGTGAGAAGCATCTAGCAGCCAATCAGCTCACCAAGAAGGTAAGAACAGAGGCTGGCTGTCCTTACCTGGTCCAGTGTGCTTCGAAGAAGGCAGAGTAGTATACAATGGTGGGCAGAAGTGCAGAGAAGCACCACAGCAGCAGGGTGGGGAAGAACTGGGTGATGATTGGGTTCTGCAACAAGGCACAGAAGAAACCGCATGTTACATGGTGAACCAGCTCTTGTGCCAGCCAAAGGTACAGTTGCCTCTGCTGATGCCAAGGCCCCAGCACTGTGACTGCTGCTGCACCCTGTCCAGGGTCAGCACCTCCCTCACGGTCAGGTTGACAGGACCCAGGGAACAAAGACAAGCTCTCTCTCTATCCCCAGCTTTGCAGCGGATGCTGTGCCTAGGGGTGGTTCCTGTGTTACCCACCCTGCACCTGTCTCCAAAGTCCTTACATTGAGGTACTCCACAGGCTTGGTTACATTGAACTTGTCCATAGTGGTGATGATGATAGCAGGAGTGGTGAGAAAGAAGAGAAGGATGAAGAGGACCACATTAATCACAAAGCAGCGGATCCACCATATAAAGCCCCGGATGGAGAGGTGTTCCCTGGAGGGAGAAGGAGGGCATCAGGATGGCTGCACAGAGCAGAATACCAGGTGTGGGGCCTTGCATGTACATCATAGCCCAGCCTGGTGAACAGTACTTGGGGTGCCAGCCCAAGGCTATCCCCCTCCCAGTCAGATCAGACCTCTAGCTCAGCCAGGCTGGGCTTCAGCAAGAACAACTCACTCAGTTACTGGAGGAGCAGATGGAGAGGGAGAAAGGGAGGGTGCACCCCTTTCCCACTGGCAGGGCCACTGAACCCTACAGAGCTGCTCACCAGTAGATGTTCTGTGGGTCAGGAGCATAACTGACGGTCCAGTTGGAGACATGGAGGGATTCACTGCAGGAGGAGGCTCTAGGCTCCCCACGGCATGCACAGCCCTGGCACTTACAAGCGTTGAAATCTTTGAGGATTCTGGACAAGAGAAAGAGGGACACGCTGACACAAAAGGCTGGCAGGCACAAGCTGAGAGGGTGCCTTAGCGCTGCTGTTCTTCTGATTTAAGGCAAAGGCTGGGACAAGTCACCTTCTTAGGGAGGGCGGGACCATCTGCACTCACATGGCTGTGATGGTCTCATTGTGGAAGGTGACAAAGGCCATCCCCAGAGGCTTTTCATTAACCTTCTCCTTCTCCCGCTTGTAGTCATCTTTGAGCTTCTCCTCCAGCTTGGTATAATACTCGATGGCTTCCACCTGAGCAGGAGGACAGAGATCAGAACAGAGATGATCTGGGAACCCAAGCCATGGGACACCCAACTTCTGCCCAACACCTCCAGCGCTCCCCTACCTCCTCACAGCCCCTGATGGCACAGCAGCACAGGTGGCCACAGGGCTTGGGGTTGATCATGGATGGGGTGTTGTCCTTGCTCTGCAGGTTGGTAAAGTAGATTCGTCCACGCTCAGCTTTCTTCCTGAAACATGAGAGCGGAAGAGAAGAAAGAAAGAAAAGAAAGAGGGTGACTCATAAAAGCTCTGTGGCACCAGTCTTGAGGGGGTATCAGGAACATCAGCCTACTCTGCTTTTTCTCCAAAAATAGAGGTTACCTCTCTGCATCAAGGAACATCAGCCGGGCAACATCATAGCAGGGACGGGCCTCCAGGACAGTGCAATTGGCATAGGCCTCCCTGTGGGTCAGAAGCATCAAGTTCATCACAAACGGCACCAAAAGTACCCCTCAAGCAAACTCCAAGTGGTCAAGACTTCTCTCTGACCCTGAGAAGAGCATCCTGGTCTGAGCACAGTGATGCATACCAAGAGTTTGCAGGGAAGCCTGCATGCTCTGTCCCTTACAGCTGATGTAAAATACAGGGCAAATGCTACATCCTTTAGGCTTTGGAACAAGGAGCCTTTCTGGACTTCCGCCCTGTAGCACCTAGGAGCCTCTCTGACCCCACACTCCCCCCTTTGCCTTCACAGACTTGTGGTCAGAGAGAGGCAGAAGGGTTCCCAAAGTGTACAAAACATTTATTTTCTACCCATGGTGCTTCTAAAACACGGTCCTGAAAGTGAGGTTCTGACAGAAGAGGAATTTAATTTTATTGTTAAACATTAAGGACTGTGATCAGGGCAGCAGCATAACATCCCAAAGTCATGGCTTGAGCACCTCCTGCCTGTATCTCATCTGTGAACTTAACAACAACTCAAGACATGCCCTGTTCATTGCTTATCACACTGACCCCCTATGGCTCTGCAAGAGATGGCTGAGCCTTTCCCAAGGCACAAACCAAAGGATACTTCAAATTCAGATAAGAAGCAGAAAAATAACAGTGAGCGACCCAAAATAAAGGTATTCACTGATTCTGCCTAGCTCTCTGCTCTCAATGCATTATTGCTATTCCAGATAACACTAGTATTACCCTAACAAAAATATCCTTGTTACAGAGCAGTCTTCAGGGACACAGTGAGACTTACTCAAAATGCTTCTTGATCTTCTCTGGCTCAGCATATTTTGAGATCCCATTGATAAACAGAGTTCGCTTAACCTGGAAAGAAGAGACAAAGGAGAGGACAGGTAGGCATGGATGGTGTAAAAGACCAGATTGCAGCAAGACCCCCTCCCAAGACCTTCATCAGTGATGAAAAAGGGTGGCCCCAGCAATTCTAGCTACCAGGGCTCCCCTTCTCCTCTGCTTCTGCTGGTTATAGTCACTCTGCACCCAGGTGCACTGCAGATTGACAGGCTAGGGACTTACACTGCAGGTGCCTGAACAGAAACACAGCTACCCTTCAGAAATGAAGAAGGTAAAAGCAGCTAGAACAACCCCTAAGGAAGAATAGGGTCCTTCCACATGTTCACCCAGTGCAGGCCTCTGCTGTTTCCCCACAGGCAGTCATGGCTGCTGCTCTGGAGGTAATCTGCCTTTGGCCAGGCAGAATTAAAACAGCCAAAACATGACAGCGCTAAAATTGCTGTGGAAATTGAGGTGCTCAGCATTGTCTCCAAGGCTACCTGACTTGACCACAGGCATGGGAAAATGTGTCTGGGAGAGCGGCCCGATCCTGCTCACCAAGTCATCCTCTTTGTAGCGCATCTTGGAAGTGTGCCGGCGCATGCTGTACACTGTCAGCAGCAGGTACAGGAAAGCAAAGGTGGTGTGCAGCCACAGCAGGTTATTCCTGTCACAAGGGAGACCACAAAGGTCAATGCAAGGTTGCCACTACAAGCCTGTGTTGGGCTGATCAGGCCCTGTAGGCACTGGGGGCATGAGTGTGTTCAGCATAGCACACAAATGCCCTACAACCAAATTCCAGGAGCTCAGCCTGGAAATTGGAGCAGGGACAATAGCCTCACAGTGAGGGCAAAAATACAATCTTAAAGGAGATTAGGCTCTGCAGCAAGTGAATATTTACAAAACACCCCTTGAGGGCTTCAATTACCCATCCCACCCCTGCCCAAACATACCCAGACTTCAGGTTAGCGATAGTTGTCCTCCCAAAACTGTAGGCATTGTTTTCTAGAGAGAAAGAGGCAGACACAAACATGTTCAGTTATACTGAGTGGGACAGAGCATCACTAGAGTGAGCTACAGCAAGAGTATCACCTGCAGAATAGCTAAAAAACCCAAGTTACACAGGATGATCCTGTGGATGCACTACAGTCAAAGTGAGACAGCAGTTAGGGCTTGTCTGTGTTAGTCCTGTCCTGCCCTCCACTACTACCCAATGGTCTGGAACATGGTGTTGAAAGCAGATGCCCCAGCCCAGCCAAAAGCTCCTTGTTCTCACCTAGCAGGTCCCCTGAGAAGTTGACAGGTAACACAATGCCCACAGAAAGCACACCCACGACCACCAGTAGCCCAATGATGTGTCTCTGGAAGGACAGGTAGTGCACTGCATCAACCCCGCATTTGTCCCGGATCTCATCATCCCTGCCAAGGAGAGAAAAGCTGTCAGGCAATTTTCTACATTTCCTCAAGTGCTGGGGAAAAGTACAGGGTTGCAGCTGCCCTCCTGATCTGAGCACACACAGCATCCCTTGTTCTGCCCTACAGAGCTGTAGCCAGACTCTGGATTTGGGAGCCCAGCACTCAGCCTTGAAGCAGCCTGGTCAGAAACCTGCCTATGCAATGATTACCCAGCCCTGTTCCCCATGGCCCTGCTCTCTGCCCCCCAGGAGAGGCAGCTGGACACCTTATACCCTCCAGGTGGGCCTTGCCTTCTCTGCTAAGATACAAATGCTGATGCTATCCCACAGCATTCTGAATAGAACTGCTTGGGAGACTACTCCTGTCCTTCATCAAGCTGAGGGCATCTCCCTGCATCCTCCTCATAGCCATCCCTGAGACAGAAGAGCCTCTAGCAAGAGTGCCAGAGAGATGAGTATCGTTGCAGAGCAGGGGACAGTTTCTGGGATGGGACTGAGGTGGGGCAGCCATGGGCCTGGGTTCTCTCCTCTGTCACAGACTCACTTTGTGACCTTATTTTGGCTTTAGGACTCCTCACATAGTCCTGTCTTCGCTTGTCCTCTCTAGAGGGCAAACTTCACTTGTGCTCTTCAGAGAGGGGGCTGCAGCAAGGGCAGTGACTTCATGAAGCTGTACTGCACTGGGTGTCCCAACAACCCTCCACTGCCCCTCCTTCCCCATGTGGGTCCCCCATATAGGTCCTGGGGCACTTACTTTATCCTGAAGATGGCTGTCAGCCAGGAGCAGAAACCCTGCACAAAAAGAAAACAGGACAGTTTCACAACACTCTGTGCTCCTTTATCCCAGCTCCCTCCTTCAAAGGTTCCAGAGACCAGGCTGGTGTCCTTGCATCTCCACATACTTGGCTTGGGCGGGGGGGGGGGGGGGGGGGGCAGATCACAAGCACCCAGGTGTGCAGAGACAGAGACAGGCCACGGTGAAGGTGGTGACAGTGCTACTCCATGCAGCACAACACAGGTTGGACTCTGCTGTGTGGCTTCCCCTACCAACTGGCAGCCCATGGGCTCCTGGCTAATATGGAGGCTCTCCAAAGCCATGGGACACCCCGAAAATTCAGCATACAGGCACGTCAGCCATCATATGCTGGACAAGTGAAACTCTGTAAGGACTGGGAAGGTAAGCTGGGCCAAGGCAGACTCAAAGGACACCTGGGGGAGCTTCACCCCCCATCCATCACACACATTATCCTCCCTTCGGCAAGAAAAAAGCCAGCAGAGGAAGACCCCAGTGTGAGGAAGAGCCAGCAAGTAAGTATTGTTTGTAATGCTGAGATTATAGGCTGTACAGATGTCTGTTAAGCCACAGCGATGTACAGCCTATTTATTTAAGCACGTCTCAGAGCTGCATTGTTCCTAGAGCTCTATACCACACTCACACTACAAGATGTGGAACTTAAGGCCCAGTAGCAGGCAAAAGTGTTTCTTCTGAAGAGCCCTTGGTTCAGCCAAGCTGTGGGTTCCTGGCCCCCCAAAGGCAAAGCGTTTGACTCTTGTGGCTACTCACGTTGTCCCTCTGGTCGAAGTCCACAGAGCTGGAGACGGAGGTAAGGCGCTCATAGCGGTCATGGTTGTCAGAATGCAGGGCGGAGGCTACGCTAAAATGACAAGTGGGAGGTGAGGGAGAAAGTTAGAGGATGCGAAGAGGCAGCCTGGCCAGGAACCAAGAGCACCCAGGAGACGAGTGGTTAATTCAGGTCAGTTTGCACCCGACGAGATGGAGAGAGGTAAGATCAGAGGTAGCAGTAAAGAGAGAACCCTCCTCAGATGGCACGCAAAGCCCATGGGCTTAGCCCATGGATGCTACTTGTTAGACACCTTCTGAAAGGCAGCCAGTACTATGTGGCAGTCCCTGCAAGGAGAGGCTGGCAGAGGCTGCCACAGAGGAGAGGTGAGGTCTGTTTAGCACAGGGTTTAGACAGCAGAAAGGAAGTGAGAACTGGAGGCTGCCACAGCCCTTCTGGCTCTGGCATAGCTGGAGAGGCACTGGGAGCAACTCCTGTCCTGGAGGACCTCACTCATCTTCAGGAAGAGGAAGGAAGGAGTCTGGTGGGCTGCATCCTGCTACACCAGTCCTCCTCAACCTTAGTACTTCAGTGCAGGAGGAAAAATTCAGCTGCCTGGAGCCAGGCTCAGTGCAACCGCTTCCCAGCCTCAGCTGAGCCTCCAGCCTGGAAATCCCTTGAGCAGCAGCAGGGCAGACAGCTAGAACTGAATGTCTCCATGTTAAAGGACAGGAAAGAAAAAGGGGTGAATATCACAAAACCGCTTTACTCCAGCCAGAGGAAGGGACCTAGATGAAGAACCTGCAGCAGAAGCATCCAAGGCTGACAACAGCCCCCACTACAAACAGAGGCAGAGAGCAGTTGCAAAAGGAGGAAAAAAAATGGCCCAGAGATCTAAATTAAATAGCACTTGCAAGGTGACAACAGCAGGTTGGAATCTCAGAGGTGCAAGAAGAGAGATGACTGATCTGAAGGCTAGAAACAAAGGGGAAAAAACCAAATGAAAATATGGTCTCCCTTCAGTCGGTACAGGCTCAAGGAGGGTAAGATGGGCAAGAACACAGAGAAACAGCTGCTGAGAGACAAGTGCTAGAGAGGAAGTGGATGACACTATGGGAAAGAGAACAAGCAGAGATCCTCATGAACATTCAGAAGGAAAGTGGATGAGACACGTGGCCTCTCTCAGAGCAGAGTAGCACCTGCTGAGTCCCCAGTTCCTAGCTGGAAATAATAGAGACAGGGGAAAGGAGATTAGCTGAAGGTCAGGGGACTACAGCAGTGCAGATTAGACAGTGATGTGCAGCCCCACAGTCTGGTCTGCTGGAGAGACAGAGACAGCTTTGACCCAGCTCCCAAACCTTCAGCTCTTTATAATCACAGAGGCCTTGCAGCTGGGCACGGGGAGCGAGGGTGAATTTCTGCTGAAGGGAAATTCCTGCCCTGAGAAAAGCCCAGCATGATGACACCATGAACTTTTGGACAACCAGGATACCTCAGCTCTGTGCAGGGGGATGCAGTGACAATAATCAGGATGACCTGAAGTGCTTAGAAGACAGAGGATGCAAAACCTTGCCGAAGATGGAAAGCTAAATAGGAAGCTCCAACAGCAGGTGCACCTGGATGGAGACTTTTTAAAGCAAAGCGCTGACAGCGCAAGTGGGTGAAAGCTAGATTTCCCTAAATTAAGATTAAGGTGGGACCCTGCATGATGCAGGTTTGGTACAGGCCCTGCCAGGGAAGGAGAAATACAGCTAGCCTCAGGCTGAAGGAATCACAGGCTCCAAGAGGGCAGGCCAGGCATGCTGCGGAAAGGACTTTCTGGGGTGTGAAGCTGCAGGTGGTTGCACAGGTGGCAAGCCCCACAGGGCTCTGTGATCACTTCCCTCATATGCAGGGGTGCAAGTGGGTTGCTATGATCTCCCAGTGTGGACTGAGTTGCCACTTGAGACTGTTGATGGCTACTGCAAGCTCTGACAAGTCACAGGACAAGGGCACTTGCTGGTTGTCAGGGAAAGGGAACACAACAGAGGAGGATGCCCTCTCCCACAAAAAACAATGTAGTACTTTCAGGGGCTAGGAGCACCAGGTGACACATACGTGTTCCTAACCCATCACCTGTCACTGCACTCCTCAGCAGAGAACAGCTGGGATGGGAATGTGCCATTAGCCTAGAAGGAGCACAGACAGAATGAGACTTCCTCACTGAGTTTGCAGGTTTTTGGAGGTTTCTGGCTGCTAACACTCTCCGAGTTCATGCAGTAGCTTTAGGGTATGTGTGGTGTGTGTGTAGCAGATGGCTCCAGCAAGCTCAAGTGAAAAACAGGAGCAGGAAGAAGTGGCCCTCTGGAGAGAGGCAAGCACTTGTGAGGATAAATGAAGTGGCCCCCTAAAAGATCCTCAGAGCATGACAGCTCTACTACCTCTGCCTTACTCCCCCCACAAGATGTTAGCAGTGAAAAGTTGCCAGACACACCTGAAGCAGGGCCAACCACCAGTGAAGCAGTCAAGCATGAGCAAGAGGTCCCCTCTGTGCCATGTACCACAGTGACCACTAGTTCTGTTTTAACAACTTCAACTGCTCTGCTCCCAAGGACAAGGATCAGCTGCAAAATCAGGCAGATTCTTGTACCCCCTTTAAGGCAGTAGCAGGCCCCTGCTTTGCAAGTGGGAAAAGGAGGCTGCAGCTTGCTGCCCTCACCTCAGACACAAGTCAGTGTGGCTAGAGTGACAACGGGAGGCTGTGCACTGCCAGCTGATCGTCCTCTCTGCAGCACATATCACCCAACCAGTCAGCAAGGCACAGGCGATGGCCTTTTCTCAGGCACAAAAGCAGAAAGAAAGAGGTAAGAACAGGGAGCACAGTCCATGGCAGGGCTTAATGGGCACCACCAGGCCAAGGTGATACAGAATGCTTTCAGCAGCACTGAGGCAAAAGGTTTCCTCAGAGGGGAAGAGAGAAAACCAAGGGTGCTTCCTTGCTGGGGGTGGGTTTAGGTGGCAAGGGACAGAGGACAAAGGTTGCCTTGGTCCCAGCAGCCTCATGGGGTAAAAAGCAAAGACAGCACTCTTGCCAGATCCTCTTTGTGCATCTGTCTACATTTGCAGATGGTGAGGGAACAGCTCTTGTGGCAACCTGGCACAAGAAGGACCAGGCAAAGTAGCCTCCCCTGCACCTGGGTGACCTGAGTGTACTGTGGGCTCAAGGCAAGCAAGTTTGTTTACTTCCATCATAAGGCAGGATAGCTGGACACAAGCAGATAGAGCAGGGCATGTGATCCAGCACCCTCTGCCTTGGTCAGGACTGAGAGCTTCCTGGCACTGCTGCTCTCAAGGAGCATTTAAGGCCTTCTAGGGGAAAATCAGGCTGCATTCACCTGTGGTAGTGGATGACACAAAGGGGAGGGAAAGAAGAGCACAAATCCACCGAGAGACACAAATTCATGCCCAAACTCCCAGCCATTTAGATTAGTTCAGAAGCAAGACAGCTGCAAGAAAAAAGGAGAGAGAGGTTGTGAGCAAGGAAGAGAGAAGAGATGAGACCCTGAAAAAACAACATACTATTCCCGCTCCTCTCTTTCCGTCTCCCAGCGTCGGCGCCTGGGGGCACAGAAACAGAAAGGGAGAGGTTACAACCACAGGAGTAGGTGCTAAGTTCTCCTTTTTTGCAGGGAACTATGCATCCAACATGGCTCCCCATCATCTCGAAGAAGAGAAACCTGCCAATGGTCAGGCTGGAGAAGACCTTCCTTCCAGAGCCCAGCAATGCCTCAAGTTACAGCAATGTGGAATACCCACTGGTCCAGGGGCAGAATGCTTTGCTGCCAGCTGAAGTGAAGCTGGCTTCACTGGGAAGGTGACCTGGCTCCAGATGATGGACATTGCAGGGAGCTCCTGGGTGACAGGGAGTAGGACAGACTGTAGGGACTGCCTGGCTCTGAGCTCCCCTTCCATATATCTCCTCCCCACCCAGGCAATAAACACACATGCACACCCCTCCTGAAAATCTCATCCTACCCCATGGATGAGCCAAGCAGCATGGGCTCCTCCCTGTGACTGCAGTCCCGTTGATCCACAGCCACTCTGTCCCTCTCCCTGTGCTCACCAGCTCTCCCTCTCCAAACAGCTGGCACCTCTCTGCATTTCTGCCTACAGCTACTGCTGGCACTCCCTTGCACCCAAGGTGCTCAAGCATTGCCTCAGAGAAAATCCAGCCCTCCCTCCCCACCAGAGGACAGAGCAGTGCAGTTCCCTTGGCTTCCTGCCAGCACCTGGATCCAGACAGCTTAACCCTGCTGCCCTCTCCACATTGAGGTCTCCTATGATTATTCCTTCTCCTTGTTTCCCTTCCACTACCTCTGTACAGTTGATTTCCCCAGCCAGACCAGGAAATTATGGGCAGAGGAGCCACAGGGACACAGCTGCTTATCTAACTCTAACCAGGGTCACTTACTTAAACCAGGAGAATTCCTGGTTCAATGCTGGAAAAAAAAACAACTCTTTCCACTGCTGTGCAGGGAATGCTCCCTCTGCTGTAGAGCTGCCATCCCCAGTGGGCCCCAGCTTTTTCTGACAGACACTGTAGCCCACAAATGCATTGGGCAGGAAGGATCCACACCCAGACCAATTCATCAGCATTTGGGATGTGAGCTAAGCTTGCATCAGCACAGCAGCACCACATCTGGAAAAGCAGCATACTACTGTCGAGTGCTCTTAACAAGAATTGCATCAAGCAGAGTCACAAAGACACCTTAGAGACTTAACAAAGCCTTTACTGTGGCAGCCCTCACCCTTCCTGTGACCTCTTGTTCCTCTCCTCCCTCCATCTGCTGTTCCTCTGTAAGGGCCCCTGCACATCTCTGTCACTGAGGGGACCATAAGGGATATGGAGCCAGCAGGGACCACTCCGTGTGTTGGGAGAACGATGCTGTAACAAAAAAGCCAGTAAGTGGGGATTTATTCCTAGTCCTGGAGCTCAGGGGATGCAACCGGAACATTTGCCTCTCCTCTCCAGCTTCTCAGGCACACAAAATGGGATTTATCCCTTCTGCCTCACAGCAAGGAGGGGCACTACTCATATCTTATTCCCTTGCCACTCTCCCTTGCTTACCTGTCAGCATCAGTCACCAGGGCCAGGCGTCCATAGTCCCAAGCAACTTTACGCAAAATTGAAAAGACAAACAACAGTGCCTGAAAGAGATAAAAAAAGAAGCTGTGAGAAAAGGCATTGTCCAACTCTGTCCTTGTCCTCTGCATGCAGAGCCACAGGAACAAGGAGGGTGGGAGGGGACAGAGTCCTCAGTTAAGAGCACACTGAGAGCCCAGGAGAGCACAAGTTCCCCCAGGACTGTTAAATCAGACTATCTGCGTAGCTGTGGGAGGCTGAGGTCCAGGATGCAACACACAATAGCTGAGGTAGTCCCACAGGATCAAAATTACGGCTATGTGATTTGTGGTCCCACAGCTTCAAAGGAGAAACACGCAAACAATTTGGTGGATAAAGCTGCAGGGACTTGGCAACATAAGTGGGAGTTTTGGGATGCAGGACTCACCCAACCTATCACCCCCATCCCACAACACCCTTCTATGGGGCTCAGTGTGGTGTTATTGGAGTTAAGTTAATAGTGGCTAAGCCCACAGTGTCTATGAGACATGATCAGGGCCAGAAAGCCAGCCAGCAGCAAAGTCAGGGACAGCATTTGGGACCCTCAACCCTAATTATCTGACCATTGTCTTCGTTTCATGGTTAATTAGGGGAGGTGTCGAAGCAACAGAAGGTAGACTTACGAGAAAGCACATAAAGTCAAGGGCTAGGACAGTGGGCACCCCACCAAAGGGCAGTCCCTGCAGCACAGTGCTGCGGATGCGTGCACTGTAGCAGTAGTCCTTGGTAGTGCTGTTGTTGTTGCATATGGGAGTTCTGCAGGGGGCCCCTACTGAGCCCAGGGTGGCGATGACGTAGGGAAGCATCTCTACAGCTTCATCGTCTTCCCTGGGGAAAGGAGAGAAAGAGCTAGTTAGACGCACGCCAGTTTGATGATAACTTAGTCCTATTGGAGCTGGGGGCCAACCTTGCCTGCCAGCTCGGGCTTCTCTGTGCTACAGGATTTTGCTGGAACCAGTGTCCAGCGACAAGGTCATCTGAGAAGCCTGCTGAGTTCAGTGGTGCCAGAAGAACCCATATGCTTCAGCAGCTATTGTCCCACCACGGAGTTTGTTTGTCCACTCTCACACCATTTAGGTGCAGCTGTCTCACAGGCTGCTTTTCTTCCTGAGAACATGGTGTCTCAGCTCCCCCTCCTCAGCAGGGAAAGCATTTAGGTATAGGAAAAAGTGAAAGGGTGGAGCGGATGGGGCATGAAGTCACGTCTGGATGATAGAAAAACTGCCATAGGACAGTTGCTGCATCATGATCCCACAATTTCCTCTGCCTGGCTGCATAAAGCCATTAGCTTTATTAGGCTGAATCATCACCCTCTCTTCACTGCGGGCCTCAGCCTCCAGCTCCCAGGGCACCCATCAAGGGCTGGTCACACCCCCTGCTTGTTTTTTCTCCTTCCTCTGACCTGGAGGCCATTTAGATGCAAGCACACAGGGTAGAAAGGGGGCTTAGAGTCTACTATTTAGCTGGTCAAATATTTTTTTTATATCAGTGCCTTTCCCAAACTGTTACAAGACCCACAGTGGCATGCAGGTCAGCATCACTGCTTGGACATGGGAAGGTCCTCCTTCTGTGTAGAGCAGCTCCATAAGAAATACAGAGATGATTACGGAGCAATGGATAAATGCAAACTGAATAACTCAGAGAAGGACGCTCTGACAGCAGAAATACAACCACTTTTCAGAAAAGGGCTGAGAAAATCCCATCAGTTGCAGAAGGAACAGTGATAACAGGAAGATCTATACAGGCTTGTGATCCCTAAACCATTCCTCTTAATCTAGCATCCACAAACCACCCCAAATCCTTCACTACAACCATAAACCATACAGAAAGGATGGATAGCACAGTATCACTTCTGGACAATGCCTGGGTTTTTTTTCTCCCTAGAAATGCCGTCCCTCAGGGCTAGGCAAAAGAGCCATGGCTTCCCTAAAGGATGAGAAAGCTGCCAGCACCACTGGTCTTCAAGCTCTGCATTATTTGGCGACATTAGCAGAGGGGATGCAGGGCTCTTACCTCAAGCTCACAGGTATAATCCTGGCCATCTCCTGCCTGGCTGCAGAGATTTATCAGCATCACAGCACAATGCTAGCTGGATAAAGACCACAAAATGATTCACTGCGGTGACCTAGGGAGCTCTGCTACAAAGTGATCCCTCCCAGCTCAGGTCCAAGGGGTGCACAGCTACAAACCAGCTGAAGCACCAGTGACAAAGGGCAGCCTGAGAAGCAAAAGCCCAGCTGGGTACAGGCATTGAGAGGGGGTCAGCCAAATTGGAAAAGCCACAAAGCAGCCTGTTAAGACATAATTCACAGGTACAGAGGTGGAGCAGGGCTGCCTAGAGCAGAACAAGGAAGCAGAAAAGCAGGAGAAAAACAAGCCAAGACATGAGATCACAGTTGGGAATAAATCGGAAAGACAGGATCCTGTCTCATCCTTAACTCATCCTGGCTAAATTAACTAGAGACTCGGAAGCTCTAGGGGAATGATGGGAAAAAATGATGGGATGAGACTCAAAGGAATATCACACACTTTGGAGCCTGAATGGTTACACCCCTCTGTAAGTGCAATCTAGATGAACTGAATGAAAAGAAATATCTCTCAACCCTCTTTTTGGGAACCTTGTATACTTTTAGCAATGAGTTCCAGATTTTGAGTAAAGACTACAATCCTATTGTAACACCACAGCCTTGAGTTCTCCTTCTATTGTGAAAAAAGACAAAGAAGAAAAGCATTTGCTTTTTCCTTCCCAGGACACAAGGTGTCTTCCAGCTCTAATCACTCATCCACACATTCCTAACACATTTCTCTCTTCTGACCCTATGGAAAGGTGATCAGAACCACATACTCCATCCTGGGTAGGGAAATTACCTTGATTGTCAGAACAGCACCCTGATACTCTCAGCATCACTCCTTACACTACTCCTCATGTGGCTAAGCACAATTTACTTCTCTGATGGCATCTTTGCATATTGAAGAAAAGCCTCTCTGGCATCAGCCTGCAATCCCACTGCCCTGAGTAGCCAAGGTAAATTAGAAGCCAGCCATGTCCCAGAGCAAATCATTCCTTCCAATACACCTGGCTGCATGCTTCTCAACTCCTCACACCACTTCACTACATATGGTGTCACTTTGGAGTCACTTCCTCTTGGCAAATCTGAATGACTCCAGGGTATTGGCGGATTTTAGGAACCTTGCTGCACATTACCTTTTCTGGGTCATTAATAGCAAAGGACCTCATCCCTCTGCTCTTGTCACATTAAAATTGCTAGTTCACTCTTTGACTTTGTTTGTGGAACCTTAGCCAATTTTTGAGCCAGAACTGTATGTCTCCTCCAGTAGACAGTTTTCTTAACAGTTTTCTGTGAGAAATTTCAGAGGTTTTCTGAACATCCAAGCAAGTTACACAAGTTTGCCAGATGCTGTTATTTTACCACAGTATTGAAAGACTTGCAACGGATCAGGGAACTATGATTTTCCTCTGCAGACACCAAACTATTTACCTCACTCTTACATGTTTTATAGCCCCATTTTTCCAGTTGTCTTTCTGAAAAGAAATGAGGCTCATATGCTCAGATTGCCCACAACCCTATCTAAACATTATTTATACAAACCATTACATACTGAAGACAAATTCTGCAAGCCTATAGGTAATTTAAGACACATTTCAGAGAGACAGGTCCCAGAGATATACTTTTCCCCTGAAGCCTAGAGGATGGACTGTATATAAACCTTCTTAGCCTCTTCAGTAACCCAGCCAGAAAACCCAGCAACGGAAAAGATGTGGCATAAGCCCAAAGCTTACACGGCCTTTTCATGAGCTGAGTCAAGAGACACAGAAGCAGTCCACATCATCCTTAGTTATGCAACCTCCCACCCAGCTGGTAAGCACAAGGAACACCCCATTGATACAGAGGTGCTTCAGGTGTGTGAGAAGCTGAGAAAAGCTCACAGGAATGTTCAGAGCACTTGTGCCCTTCTAGTTCTCCCAGCTGCAAGAACATCTGGCAGCAGGCTAGAGGTGACCTGCCATTGGATCAACTTAGCTAAGACTTACCAGGGCACTTCTGGGGTTACAACACCATTTACGCAACTAATAAAAATGCTTTGGCAACCAATTCTGCAGTCTTTATCAATAGTGCCTAGCTAGCATCCTTCACCTAAGGCCTTTCCCAGGAGTCTTTCAGCTGAGCAGGAGACTGGCTGGTTTTCCCAGGCACAGTGCAGTGCAGCCCCTGGGCCTGGCCATACCTCCTTCCTTGCAATCGGTTTGCACCTTGGTCTCAGATGCTCACTCCAGGGGACTCTCTGCCCCCACTCTCAGCCAGGCAGGGCATGCTCCAATGTGTCCTGGACTGCAAGGTGCAGGGCCAGCCCTTCAGGCAGCTGATACTGGCTGTTTCACTCAAAGCACAGGCAGGGAGGAAAGCATGCACAGTCTTATAGTACAGAAGCACAGTTCCCAATTATGAAAGGAAATCCCTTCCAGCAGTGTGGGAGGGATAAGGGGAATTTTCTAGCAACAGCTGCTCTCCCCAAGTCAAATACACACTGAAGGCAGAGGCAGTTCTGCAAAGCTTTCTGTTTGGATCCCAGTGTCTCCCTCTAGGGAAGGACTCTGCATGTTTCCTTATACCTTATGCTGCCACCACAGGTAAAGGAGCATCTTTGACCACACAAATTGTGCTGCACTGGAACACGGTTAAAGGTGCCTTTCCTGGTCTCTCCTTCCCCTTAAAGGCTGTAGGTCAGGGCAAGCTTGACTCAGCCTGGGCTGAGATGCTAACATCAGCATGAGCTCCTGAGCATGAAGAGACAAGGTGCAGGGAATTGGAATTGGTGGGAAGCTGCTCTAAGGCTGGAGTGGTGGGAACCACAGCTCAAGGTATGCAAGCCCTTTCCTAGTCACAAGCATGGCTTGTCACCACAGAATATAGTGGGGCTAAAGGCACAGTAAGAGCAGGACATCAAACCAGATTCCACGCAAGCCCCAGAGGCTTCCCCTCCTGCACTCTGCTTAATTAACGCTGACTTCCTCAAAGCAGCAAAGACAGACTTGCCAAAAGACATTTTCCACTCTTATTCAGCAATACTGGACTCCATTCCCTTCTCTACTAACAGTAGGAAGGAGGAAGAGAGGCAGCTTCTCCCATCCACAGAGAAACCTGTTCCCTGCTCCACAGCATAGGCCCTACACCCCCAGCAAGACCAGCATGTCCACAGTGTCCCCTGCTTTTACCAACACGTCAGGGGCAGAGGCATACAGCTTCCTACCTGAAGTCCCTAAAGCACATCCCACTTGGTGCTGCAGCCCCAGCTTCTGTGCAAACACAGCCCTGAAAACGGCTGTTCTTGAGAGCTTGGTGGCCTCAGCAGGGCAGGGTGGGACTTCTCCTCCTTGTCTTTGTCCCTGACCTGCAGGTCAGCACACAAATGAGGACCCAAACAGCAACCAGGCTAGCCTCTATCCTCTCATCTATCCATTACAAAGACAAAGAAGAAAGAACACAGAATGAGGCTGGGAAGGCCAAGATTACGTGCCTTGGTCCTTTACAGCTATGACTCTGGCTGCAAAGTGCGCATCGGGATGCTTGTGGAGTCATCCCACTTGCAGGCAGGGGACTGGGAGGTGTCTGCTGAGGAGGCTGCCTGTCCCACATTGAACTTTGCTACAGCACTGTAGGGCCAGGGCAGACAACATGAACAGCACTGCAGGTCTTCCCAAAGAGAGCGTTTCTCATTCTCTCACCAGCTCACCCTGAAGTCTCTGCCCCTCATACTCAGCATTAACATCCTCTGCTAAACCCTTGGCATCAGGGGGAAAGAAGAAACAGGAAGCACTGTGCTAGGACTCAGGCAGAATTGACGCAGGAGCTGGACAGCCAGCTAACCGGCAGACAGATGCACTGACACAGGCAAGTGTCTGTGTTCTTCCAGCCACACCACTGATGTCAGCCAGACACAAGGAGGTGACCTGAGAAACGCCTGCAGAAACATATAAATCAATATAGCGGATGCTTGAGCTCACAGACAGAACGACGTAAGCACACAAGCTACGTTCATTTGTTTTCTCACCAGTAAATGTTAATAACTCCATCTGTAATTAGAACATCGAGATTGTGCTCTAGTAGAGACACATTTGTTTATGGAAATGTGACAGTCTCACAGCAGGCTGGAGGTGCAGAGACAGGCAACCGGAAACCAGCAGGTCTGAGACTAGAATATCAAATTTCCAACCTAAAAAAAAAAGAAACCCAAACCTTCTTAAATCTCTTGGGAATGGCATTCAGGGAGGTGAGGTGCGCTTTGGTTCTCAGACATGGAGGGTGCTGTGGACACGGCCTGTACCTTTCAGACCTGCTCCTCTGGGGTCCCCTTGGTCTCCCAAGTACCATAGGTAACCCACACTGTGACCTCAGGGACCTGAGCCCAGAGCAGGACCTGCCACCCCGAGCCTCTGCCTGACAGGGCAGTACAGATCTGCCTGCACTGGGCACCCGGGTACCCTCATACAGCAGCTGGCACCCAAGGCTGAGGGAGCCTTCTCATCCTCTCAAACAGCCACCTAGGTTACCTGCACCTAAACGGCAAAGTCCAGCAGAGCTCTGAGCAAATGGCTTACAGCCACAAGCAGACCACAGGAAGAACAGTCTGACTCTGTTACGCAAGTAGGGAATAGCCTCAGAACAGATGAGGAGAAAGGGTCTTACAAGTTAGCTCAAAGTATTTCCCAGGCTACAACAGTTAAACAGGGAAAATACCACTCTTGGTGCAGAAACAGCAGTGGGATAGCTGTCCTGCACCATGTCTCAGACCTGGCACAGAGCATTCAGGCAGCTGAAGGCTGGAGAAGTGCTGACGTGCTGGGTGCATTGAGGAGAAACGTGATCTGCAGGCCAAGGGAAAAAGCATCGAGAAGCAAATGTGCTACTGGTGCATTTCCAACAAGCCCGGGCAAAGCACTGACAAGCATACAGCAGGGATCGGTCCTGTATCAGCAGAAAGGAGGAGGGCCTGCCAAAACCCTACAACTCTTTGTCTCCTTTCCATCTCCTCCAGTCAATACAAAGCTCCCTGCACACTTTACCTCTATGAACTAGCCAACTAGACACCAGGCCTACAAAGCTTTAGTCTTGCAGGCTTGGCTTCTTCAAAGCAAAAACTAAGTGCACCTTTGCCCTGGGTCCAAAGTCCTCCCAACTGGCTTTGCACCAGGCCTCAAATATCTACCACTAAAGGGCATCACACCTTTCTTTAGTGCACATCAGCTCCCAGCCCCGGTGTCGGCAGGTACTGTCACTGTCACAGCCAGCTCCAACCCCATGCTGCTCAGAGCACCATTTTGTGGTGGCTTGCACACTGCTGACTGTGTACATCCCAATGCTCAGGAACCCCATGTCCTGCTTCCAGCATAACTGTAAGCACTGCAAACCACAAAAGTAACCCTGAGCTGGGACGGTGCCTGGCACGGATGGTAGTGGACTATAACAGTGGGGAGTATTTGCATCCATGTAAAACCTAGGTTTGAGTTTCACAAAGGTCAGGAACATATCCACTTCACAACTCAGTCCCTTTCAAAATCACCCAGCATAATCACAAAAGCCTTGCCTTTGAACATCAGTAAAACACTTCATGCTGTCTTCGCCCACTGGAAACTCTCGATCTTGCCAAGTGATATGGATTGGGCTCCAAACAGCTAGGTCTTTTTTTATGCCTCTTTTTTTACAGGAACTCCCTCCAATCTGATGGTAGTGCTTTCGAGTCATATGGTGCCCTGAACATAATGTACCACGCCAAGAAGGGCTGTACCACAGCCTGAAACCCAGTACGCTGTGGTTCACACTCTTCACATCAGAGCTGGCTAATCTGTCCTGAGCCTAAGAGCAATTTGGTCTCTCTGGCCCTGCATTTTGCCCTCATGCTGCATGTCCCACACTGCTGTCTTCCTGCCTCAATTTTCCCATCCCTTTGAACTCTGGTGCTCCTGGGCAAGGGGTGTCTGTTCCTGCCTGGCCATCAGGGAAGGCCTGATGATGGCCCCTTCCCCTCCAAAGAGGTTTGGCAGAACAGTGACACCCACACATCACCGTGATGCAGTTCTGCTGCCAAGCCAGCTCGACTGCCTCCACCTGGCTACAAGGAACAACATGGCCTGGTACCTGGCATTCCTGCACCATGAAGGAGAGGTCCCCAGTCCCATCTTGTTTGCTTACTGACAAACACTATGGAGTCTCAATGCCACATGGACACCCTCAATGGTGCCTCACAGGAACCTATCCATGATGTCTCTGCCATCAAGAGAAAGCCCAATCTATCAAACAGTTCTCCACACCAATCAGCTCTCTGTTTGCACTGCAGAATCACAGTCACCCTGATTTACAGTAAATTTTGAGTGTTTCATTAGTTACCAAATCAAAGACTTAGGTTACAAATATATCTACTTGTCACTTTCCCTTCAAGTTCCTAGGTTATAAATCTCAGAAAGATATCAAGTTTGTCTGCCAGATTGTTCTTTATAAAGGAATACCACTTACTGTTTGGCTTCCCTTGTTTCCTGTCGGCATACACTGATAGTAATCCAATAAACCATTAGAACATCAAGACCAATGAGGAGCTGGACCGCCCACGGTACATTCTGCAGAGCAGTGGCCATATGGCAACCAAATCATATAGCTGGGAGTAAGTCCCAGATAACAGGGCTTCCTCACCTATCACTCAAAATCCCAGCAGTAGCAACTTCACCAATTCCCAGTAGACTTTTAGCAAAGACAAGGATGGAGACTTCATGACCTCACAATACCAGTAGTTTTCAGCTTCTAGTTTATGGATTCCATTGCCACAATGGCTGTTCTTCATGGGTTGCCATCTTGATTATCTCCTGCATGACTATTATCATTATTTATACTACTTGCATATGGCCTGCACTTTCCTTACAACCTCTGGGCCTGCCCCAGGCTAGCTCTCCCATACTTCATTTTTTAAGTGAGAGTCACTATTCACACAGGATCTTTACTGCACAAATACCACTTTGGATTTCAAGCACTGTTAAGGAGAGCTGCTCAGGTGCAAGACATCTGGCCTGGCATAAACACAAACCAATCTCCCTGGTGATTTCATATTTACTCTGAATTTTTCCATGTCTCTCATTTCTCAAGTGACTAAATACCATCTTATCCCTTTTGCACAGGGGCATGTTTTTAGCAGGAGCTCTGCACTCTTGCAGCTCTCATTCCTTTTTCCTTTGTTTATAGTAACCTCACCTCATCCTAAAGCTTCTGATCTTAATCCCCTTGTGTAGAGGGGAGTACCACATATTCATCTTTCCTCAGGCCTCGTATCTGTTTCCTGCCAGTCACAGACTGAGTATTCTCATTTACACCCAGCTTTTCCTCGAGCGAAAAATGTGTGCGCCTCTCATAAAACTGGGTTTCAATCGAGTCTCTCAAGGTCACATTGACTGTTTCCTCCTCTCCTCTGCATGACAGAAGTCTTTACCCCCTTGCAGCACAGTATTCAAAGACACAAGAATTCTCTTCACTGGGTGCAATTACAACCACTTGCCTATGAAGTATGATCAGCACTTCCCACCAAGGAAACTCCTTGATGATGCAAGTCACCGAATAGTGGCAAGGAGCATCTCTCTGAGGAGTCCAAGCCACCTCTCAGGGCTTCACAGCTGATTCTTCACCAGAGGCTGGCAGAACACCCTAGTGCATCAGCCCTGAGAGCATCCCTATCCCTTATTCTGTAGCATGAAAGCTGCTTGAGCAGCGAGCAGGTTTGCGGGTAAGCTCCTCTTGCCTGGTCCTCCTGCCCTAAGCTGACACCACCAAACTAGGCATGCACAGGACTGAGGCATTACCTCTCCTGGATGGTACTTCAGAAAAGCTTCATGCATCCTTCTATTTGGTTTGCATGGCCACGCTTTGATAGGAAGCGGGGTGCAGGAAAGGGCTCCTACAGGAGTGGCTTCTGTGAGAAGCTGCCAGAAGCTTCCTCCATTTCCAGCAGAGCCAATCCCTGGCAGCTCCAAAGCTGGCCAAGGCTGGATGAATTAGAAATGGAGGTAACTCCTTTGCAATAACATATGTAAAAAGAAAGAAAGAAAACGTTATTGTGCAGTTGTAATTGCAGTCAGAGAAGAGTGAGGTGAGAACATGTGAGAGGAACAAGTATGCAGACACTGAGGCCAGCAGAGAACTAGGGAGGGTAGATGCTCCAGGTACCAGGGCTAGGATTCCTCTGTAGCCTGTGGTAAGGACCATGGTGAAGCAACTGTGCCCCAGCAGTCCATGGAGTACCATGGGGATGCAGAGATCACCTTCCGGTCCATGCTGGAGCAGGTGAATGCCTGAGAGGAGGCTGAGAACCTGCAAGAGACACGTGGAGAGAGGAACCATGCTGGAGCAGCCTGTCCTTGAAGGACTGCACCCTGTGGAAGGGTGACCCATGCTGCAGCAGTTTGAGGGGTGCTATTGCCTGTGGGATGGACTCACAGAGTACCAGTTCACAAAGAGCTGTTGCTCATGAGATGGACCCATGTTGGAGAAGTTCATGGAGGACTGTCTCCTGTGGGAGGGATCCCACAGTGGACCAGGGGAATGACTCATTTCCCTAAGCAGCAGGAGAAACAACAGGTGATGAACTGACCCTAAACTCTTATTTCCCATCTCCCTGTATTACTGGGATAGGAGGTAGATCTGGGCAGAACATGTTTTTAAGGTGTTATTTTACTTCTCATTATCCTGCTCTGATTTTGTTGGCAAGAAAATCAAGTAATATCTCTAACTTGAGCCTGTTTTGCCTGTGATGGTATTTGATGAGTGCTCTCTCCCAGTCCTCAACTCAGGAACCGTTCATTACATTCTCTCTCCCCTGTCCAGCTGTAGAAGGGAGCAAGAGAGTGGCTTTGGTGGATGCCTGGCATTCAGGCAGCGTCAACTACCTACACCCTTCTTGAGCAATTGCTCCACAGGGACATGTGAAAATTGAAACCATGCATCAGCTCAAGAACAGTGGCAAAATGGGCCCATGTGCTTAGAGCAGCATCCCTGGAGATGGTGCTTAGTGGCACATAGAAAAACCCTCCTTCCCATACTGGTGAAGAAGCTTGGCACTAGCAGGGAAGGGCCCACCAGCCTGGCTCTCTCATCCAGCAGCTGACACCCAGAATGCAAACCAGGAAGCCTAGAAGGAACCCTCTTCCCTCGTGGGCACTGAGGGACAGGCTGCCAGGGTACTGCATGAGCTTCAGCAGGAGCAGCCTCAGTGCTTCTCCTAAAACAGGAACATCTACTTCAAATTCTGGCACCGGCACCCTTCCTGTAACAGATAAAAGCTGATTCCTTTCCAAGGTCCTTCAGCAGATTGCAGCTTCAAGTGTTTACAATTTGCAGGCTGAGGATGTTCTCACCTTTTCCCACCTTCCTTGAAGCATTCCTAAGATAGTGCTTGCCTACAAAGGACCCACAGCACAGCCGAACACCAAAGGTCAAGGTAATCACAGCCCTGCAGCAAGCAAAATTGAGCTCCCTTTATGACTTCATGCTGAGTTGTAAAGAGATTTGGCAGCTACAGCAGAAGGAGGAAAGTCTTCAATTATTCCTCAACAACAGAAGATATCAGCAAAGGGCTCTCACAGCAAGAGGTCCGGATGTGGCCAGCAAGCCAGGACAGTTATAGGAGGCCATCTAGGAATTCACTTTCTGCATCTACTGGGGAAAACTCAAGAGATTCAGGGTTCCAGCAACAGCAGCACAGCCCAACCCATGGCACCAGGGCACTACACACAGGGTTGGCATGGCATCCAGTACAACCAAGTGCAGCTTGGCAATCTTGACCACAAACATGTCCAAACTAGGACAGCTGTGCCTACTGGAAAAACTTTGAGGCCCTACAGCACATGGTTCCCCTTCTGCACTCTGTCCCAGCAGCTATTGAACTCCAGTAAGAGAGACCAATTTTGACCTCCTGCTGGGCGCTGAATAAATAACAAAGGTCACAGCAGAGATAGATGGACATTAAACAGAGCATTGAGACTGTCCTTGCTCCATAGTCTGAAAGATCTGTTGGACCTCACTCAGCACATCAGGACCCAGAGATGTCCCAATTCCTCTTCTATGTGATATTTGCTCTGATGCTGCCAAAGAGATCTAATCTGGAGACAGGTGCCCAATAACCATTACCTGCTGGGAAAAATGAGGGTTGTTGAACATCTACCTCTTCTTGAGTTTTCAGGACAACTCTGCCTGCTTTTGACTGCTGGGGCTGGGGTCTGCAGGCAGGAGTCACTGGCATGCACCAGGCTGGGCCCTCAGCCAGCCACTAGCACTTGAGAGATGCTGATCGGGCTCTTCTTTTCAATGGTTTTGCTCCACCCCACTGGGCTTGGCAAGAGGAGCTGGGCCTGGCTTGGGAACACAGGGAACAAAGCGCCAGTTGGGCGCTGCGTACTGAGATCCAGCAGAGACCAAGGAACACTGAAGTGGTACTTCAAGGTAAGCAGCCTGGCTCCCAGACCCACTGATAAAGGCGTGCAAGATAAAGCGGCTGTTTGGGCTTGGAGGAGGGCACTGAATTTTTGGTAAGACGCGGCAGTGTGAGCCTCATGTCATCCAGGCTCTATCTCAATGTTAGGGCAAACAAAGAAATAGTACTTTAACTGGATGAAGCTGCTCTGAGTCACTGTTTATCCATGGAGCACAGCTCCACACAAGCAAATATCAAGCCTATGAGAGTCCATTAAAGACTGCAGTTTAGTAACCTGAGCTCCTCTTGCCCACAGCGCCAGCTCAAGCCAGGGTGCTCACATCTACTAAGACCACCAAAACCCTAACTTGATATGAGGGAAATGGCTTGGACATCACCTCAAAGACAATGTGGAGTACACCAAACACTGGACTAAGGCATTCCTGCCTTCACCTCTCTGCTGGAGGTGAACGGTCCTTCAGCCCAGATAGACCAGTATTACACAGAAGGACTAAGACCAGACACCTGACAACCCCCTCAGGCATGCCAGACTTTCCTGGGCTCTGCTGCTCCAGGCAGTGGCACTGAAAGGAAAACAGATATGGGTGCATTCCATGGGCTTGGGTTTGGAGAACACTCAGGAGCAGCTAAGCATCATAGCCTGGAGCTGCTGTAAGGCAGCTTGCACACCTGGAGGCTGCTTTCCATGGAAGGCACTACCCTAAAAAGAGCAAAAAGCAGTGGTGAACAGCCTAATGGGAGTTGTAGCAGCTAGCCCTGAAAGAGACATGTTTAGAAGAGCTGTGCTATTCCCATCCCACCACATCTGCTGCTAAGCCCTTCCGCCTCAATCCTTATTCTGGCTGTATTTCCTGAGACCACCTTTCCCTCCTAAAGCCTTTCAATCTCTGTGCTTCCAGAAATTACTTCTAATGTCGAAAAAAAACAGTGTGGTGGGTCCAGGCGCCCCAAACCTGAGGTGACATCTATCTCTGACTTCGTGTCTCCATCCTTATGTGAAGTCTTGAAGTCTGATGGTCACCCCGTACAACCCTAACCCCCTGCTGGGCACAGTTACCAGCACACAGCACAACACTGCCAGGATGCACTAAAACATGCCATGGGCTTCTACCAAGAAATCACATTCCCAACTCTTCACCTTCTATGCAAAGGGCGTCTGCCTGGCTGGACTGATGTGAAGTGCAGCATCACAGAGGGGGGCAGGAGGGGCCGTCACCCAAATGAAAAGGAGCCAGTGGACTCTGAAGACTCAGGGTATCTAGAGACAAAACCCCTGTTCTTTGCTGGTTCACAGGGGTGAACATGTTGCTACGTCATTTCTGAATGGGGACAACAGACCACCGGTATTGCATGAAAAGAAACCATCCAAAGCAGTGGCTGAGGCATTTTCTTTATAGGCATGAAGTTTGCTTGGCCTTCCCAAACACATCACAAGAGCAGGAGGATAAAAACCCTAGTCAATTAGTAGACTATGGCATTCTGAGATATTATACTAATTAATAACCCAGATGAGATTACTGCCTAGTATTTCTCCTAATGCAAATCTTTGGCAACTGTACAGGATAATGCTTGTTAAGATATTTCTTCAATCATCTTCATGCAAAAGAAATGAGGAAAGCTCCCAAGTACATACTTATCTTGAAACACTTTTACTGAAGTCATCATAAGTACATGGCTGAATTAAAGTGTTTACCCAAAAAGGGACAGACTTGAGTACTGTGCTCTGCTTCAAGCACCAGATGTTTTCCAAGACCATTCTCTGGACTCTGGCTATGTGCAGCAGTTACCAACCTAGCCCCAGTTGGGTGCCTCAGGGTAGAGGCAGCAAAGACCAAGAAGTTTAAGTAGAATTTTTCTTTAATGATGACAAATAAGTTCCTGCAATACACTTCATAGCAACCAGCTAAATAAATGATCCTAGACCAGAAAGCTTTCTTCTCTTCCTGGGGAAATGGTTTTGGCAGGCTTGAAAAGCATGCAATTTCTCTAGATTCTGCTTCCAAATTTCACTACTTCTGCTTCTCACTGCTTCTTTAAAAATACTGTTCTCCCTTCTCAGCAAGGGGATTGTAGATCCCTTGCTGACAGAAGACATCTCTTACCTGCCTCCGCTTCCCTCAAGCTAAAGTCTGTACACCTGTCATTCTTCCAAGCACACCTTTCCAGTGTGACTGTTGCCACAGCTGATGTCTCTCTGTGTGGTCAGCATCTTTCTACATGTATTGTGCCCAAACACCCCAAGCACAGAGATGGCTAGAGTCAGAGTGGTACTGCAGCCTCCTTGCTCTGCAACCCAACTCCTTTCCGCTCTTAGCCTGACAGGCCAAAGGGTTCTCTTTCAGTCACATTATGGCCAAATATACATATACCCCAGTACTCTGTCATCCTAGCTTGTCCTCTCACTTCCCATTTCCTTCCGGCACAGCTGCCTCCCATGGTGTCCAAACTGTCCATAGAGGGAGGGCAAAGTAAGGTTTGTTTTTATCTTTTAATTAAAAAAATAAATAAACACAGTATTTTGATAAGTGTCAATTGCTACAAGGAGAACTTCAGTTTTCCCATTTATATCAACAAACATTACAACATCCTAGTTGTGCTATTTTTACATAGTGGGAAACACCCGAACCTTGTTACCAGAATTGCTGCGGATCATCAGCATCAATTGGCTTGCAAATTAGCTCTTGGCAAATGCAAACACACAACACAACCTTTGTTACCTCCACTGATCTTACAGGGTATTTTGAAAAGGTCTCCTGCACTGAAGCACTCAAGCTCCCTCAGAGTAATCCCAAGCAGCCGTATGATCTAGAATTTCCTGCACTCTTACTGGGGCAGGCAACCTACAGACACGAACGGCAGAGATAAACTCCATTAATGCATAATGGAGGCTTCCTAACACTTATTTTTTAGATTATGGCATGGAAAGACATGTGCTACACATCACAGATAAGGCAGAAGTCTCCCACAGCACGTTTTCCTTTTTATCAATGGTAAAAGTATAGCCACACTGCTGCATTTTGCAAGCCAATCAGACTGTTCTGGGATGCCTCTTCCAACACACCCCAATCAGCTCTGAGGAGGAAGCCCAGGAAAGCCCTAGGCAGCATTAGGTTTACACAGCTTAAAACACAACCCGGACAATGCAGAGTAAGGCCAGACAACACTGCTTACCTGGGCAGCAGACCAAGCAAAGCCTCCTCCCCCCAAACTGGAGAGCTCTCAGATTCAGTTTGCACTTTGCTATCCACCACCACGCCCTCCCTAGAGCTCCCAGGGAAGCCTGCAGCTCCTTTCCCCCAGTCCCCCTCATATTTAGTACGGGGGAAGGCTGCAAAGTCAGCTGTTCCCCGCTTAAGACCATCCAGGCATGCCAACTTACAGCTCCTCCTTGAATCACAGCCTCCTGAGAAGGGTACATCATATCTCCTCCCTATACTGCTAATGCTGGAAACACATCCCAGGCCAGGACAGTGTGCAGCTGTCCCCAGAGCAAACCTGACAGCCACGCTTAGTCCTCCAGGGCCTGAAACGGGAAAGCACAAGGGCGCAGGAGAGCAGCAATTCCTCCAGCCTCCTGTCCTGGGTGGCTAGCCCCGCTACTGCTGCTGCCCTGCTCACCTGTTTATGCCCAAGACTTGCCACAGTAATCCTGTCACAGCTCTGTAAGTGAGGAGGCTGGAATTTCACAACTGGCACCCTGCCCTCTGCTTATGCTACTTGACCGGCATCCCAGTCAAAGTCTTCAAGAGTCCCCACATACTGAAACTGGGTCTCTACTGAGGCTGTGGCGCCAGCCATGGCTGCTGGGGACAGACTGCCAGGTCCGGGTGGCAGGGACACATCCTGTCAGAGCCAACACTGTGAGCTCTGTGATCAATTTTGCCACAAGCATCTCTGCTGGGCTCCACCTCGTGCACCCACACCAGGCACGTGCGTGTGACTCGTTTACTGCAGCGCACCAGAAATCCACAGCCCCAGCAGTGGTTTAGGGGCAACACTTGCTCTCCAAGTGGCACAGGCACAGGGATGTGTATGTGTGACTCCTCGGCATTCAAAGAAAGATCCCTTGCTTGGGGGCTTCTATTTGGCAACCCAGTGGGCACTGCAAAGCATCCCAGGGCAGTTACCTGCTCATCTTAAGAGAGTCACACAGATGCTGGCTATACACCTTCTCCTGAGTCAGGGACCATCTCAACAGAAGGGAGCTGACAACTACCAAGCTCCCAGTTTCACTTCACTGCTGCCAGCCAGCAGTACTTTAGTCTCTACATGGAACACCTGCAGACCCTCAGGGCTAAGTTTAGCCCAACACAAGCCACTTGCATCTCACTCCTTCCTCCTGAATCCTACCTGCTTTCAATCCTACCTATCTAATATCAATCTACACATCACAGATTCACAGAATCATTAATGTTAGGAAAGACTTCTAAGATCATCAAGTCCAACTGTTAACCCAGCACTGCTGCATCCATCATTAAACCATGTACCCAGGTGGCACAGCCACATGGATTTTGAATACTTCCAGGGATGGGGATTCCACCATATCTCCAGACATCTTGTTCCAATGCCTGAAAACTCTTTCAGTGAAGAAATTCTTCCTAAAAATCTAACTTAAACTTCCTCTGGTGCAACTTAAAGGCATGTCCCTAAGTCCTGCCACTTGTTAGGTGGGAGAAGACACTGTCCCACATCTATCTACAACATCCTTTGAGGTAGGTACATGTGCTCCCCATTAGCGTCCTCTTCTGCAGGTTAAACATCCCCAGCTCCCTCAGCCACTCTTCATTAGATTTGTGATCCACTACCCTTCTCTGGACATGCTCCAGCAGCTCAACATCCTTGTAGCGAGAAGCCAAGCAGGGCTGGTAGGGGTGGGAGGCTCTGGATAGCATCTCAGGGCCAGGTAAACAAGGTTAGAGCTCAGGAAGCATCCCCTCAGCCACATCCACAGCTGCCCCTCAATGAGGGGTCACTAATGCCCCTGCATGCCTGAGCTGTACTCCCAGCTCCAGGCCCAGGTCCCACTAAGCCGGTGATCACCACAAAAAACTCTTCCCAATATAGCATCAGTTGCCTACTTATAATGTGATGTTTACTAACACCAAACACACTCCCGTTGGAAGTGGAAGATGAGATAAGTCAAGGAAGCTTGAGCAAGGGAACTTTCTTCTGTCGTGGGAAGATGAGGGGATCGTGGGAGGGTTACTCAGGGATGGGTGCTGCAGAATCAGCTGATCACCTGCAGTTCCCTCACCAATGCAAGGAGATTTAAGGGCACACTTATTCTTTCACATCAGACTCCTAAGCTCTGGGAATGCTTTCCTGTGAAAGTGTGAGATCAGATCTAGCGCAAAGGAGCGTGCCAGCAACCCCTTAGAGCCCACTCCAGGCTTGAGAAGCACTAAGTGCCAGCAGGTGTTGAAGCACCAATTTAAAATGAAGGCTCTGAAAACCTTCTGACAGTTCCTGGGACCTTCTTGCAGCAGCTCAATAAAGCACTGCTGGTTGCTACAGCACTTTGAAAGGACCTCTTAAGGTGCCCATCTCCAGGGGAACCACAACCCCTCCAGCCAGTGGGTGGGGAAGCAACCCCCACTGCTCACCCTTGCTCAGCCTGCTCTGGAGGGTCACTCCGCTATTCCATTTGCTCAGTGCCCTGGGAAGATTTGCAAGGACATCTGACTGCTGAGGCACGAGTGACACCAGCCTTCAGCTGTGGGCAGAGATGAGCAGGACAAGGTTTGCTATGGCTCTCAAAGCAGGGTAGGAGAAGGAAAGGAATTACAACCCCAACTCCCCAAGGCACAATCTCACACCTGGAATACTGTCCAAGGCAAGAAATGAGTGCCTTCTAGGACTCCTTGAATTTTGCAGACTTTCTCCAGTGCCAAGCTACACCCCATCCTAAACGGCTGGAAACAGATTCCATGTGATGTTATTGAACTGCATGTCCATATGGTGGCAGATCAGATTCTTGAAGTCCCTCCAGGCAAAACAATCAGTGCCAGACCCCAACTCTTTCTAGAGCCACCACCACATTCTCCATTTTTCCCTCCTGGCTGAATCCAGCCATCTCATTATGCCAGGCTAATTTTTGGAACCTCACATTTTCCTCTCCCATCTTTGAGAAAGTTATTGCTCTCCGGCCCTCAAATAGCCAACATCTCTTCCACCCTACCAAACTCATAATGGACCTCCTGGCTCCCTTCCCCAGATTTATCTTCTATGCCACTGCACTTACCAATCCCAAATGTGCTGACTGGAATGCATATTTACATTAAGAGGCTGGATCAGTTTCTGAGTTTTTAACCTTTCCTAACAGGCAAGGGAGGGTTGGTGTCAGGGGCTTTACCAGGAAGCCTCAGCTGACTTCCTAGTGCATGTTCAGCCAAGGCTTGGAGTCCAGAGGCATGGCTGGAGCACGGGACATTGTCACACACAGGGTCCAGGAGCTGCTGGACAACTGAGTAACAAGTTTTGGCTAGAAGCCATCCACTCAGCTTACCCTTGTGTAACAGCCCTCCAGCACGGATCAACAGGGGTGCAGGATTCTGCACTCCATGCACCACCAGAAGTGAAGGCACCAGCAACTCTGCCCATGCCTAGGATGATCCTTTGCTCCCTTCATCCTCCTGGTTCACCCCTGTACCCACTCTATGCCAGCTTCCCACACATCCACATAGCAGCTCCCGGTCATCCTCACCCCTGCCCACCTGCTCCTCCCAGCACCGATTCACCCGCCCCAGCACTGACTCACTCTCTGCTGCTACCAACCATGCATCCAGCCTGCCTCTGGCATGCCCACCACTCCAAGACAGAGGGTGAGGAGCCAGCACTCTGCTTTGGAGAGCAGCAGTGAAGCAGCATGGATCCACAGCACAGGAAAACCTGCCTGTGCTCTCATCCCACCCTGAACAGCTGCATGACCACAGGTATGCTGCTGATATGCTCCATGCCTCTGTTCGTCAGAAACACATACAGCTCCTCCCAGGGAGATAACACAGCTCATTTCCAGCCACTGGAAAGACAACCCACTTTCCAGATGATAATACTAGCAGCACACAAGTACTTGCTGCTGCCTGCACTCTCACCTACAGTCAGCTGAAATCCCCGTTGAGTTACTAGGAGCGAAGGGTATGTCTTGCAGCAATGGACCTCTGCTCCCGTTGTTAAGGTTCAGGAAAGCAGCAGGGAGCTGTCACTGCCCTGCTGTCCCCTCTTCTGCTCTGGCTTGTGAATTTACCCCTCTCCTGGATGAGTAACACCTGTCTTGGAATTAGCCACAGGATTAAAACCAATGATGTTTTTGCGTGGTTTCCCAGCTGCTTGACAGAGCAACTGCAAGAGCAAAAGCTTCACACTGCCCCTGCCACCTTGGTCAGCTCCAAGCAGACAGTGAGATGCTCAGGTGGGCAGCAGTGCACCTTGTGAAGTTTTGCCACTGCTAGTTTAATTTTCCATCCAAGGTCAGTGCTTAGACTCTCCAGGGCCAGGTATGCTCTCTGCCCTCCAGGGAGCATGCAGAGGCACCAAGCTGCAAGTTTAACACAAAAAATGAGAAAGAGAGAATAAAACATTCCTCATCCATGTCTAGTCTGAGTCACAGGACCCCATGCCAGCCGCTGCACAGCCTCTCCTGCAGGTAGCATCCACCTTTGGGTGGAGTGAGGCTGCTCTGCTCAGTGCCCCCAGCTGCCACTCCCCATCCATGGGCTCTTCATTCTACACCTCATGCAGCTATTAAGTGTCTCCTCCTGCTATCTGCCACCTGTCTTCACTGCCACATTTTCTCCTTTAGTTCTCTCCTGCCTGGAGAGGTAGGGTTTAAGTTTATGTTAGGGAAAGGGGGGGAGGGATGTCAACAGAGACAGCACATATGCCTGTCCATTTTTCTTTTCACATGGCATTCACAGTCACCAGATCAGGAGAGTGGAAATCACATCTTGACTGTTCTCTCTGGTATTTGCTTTGGTACCACAGTATGGGAAGGTTGGGAGGTTCCTCCCCTAGCACTGCAGGCAGCAATGTGTACCAGCAGGTCTTCCTCCTGGATCTTCTTCTACCTACTCACTTACCAAACAATGGGACTGCTATGTCCTGCCATCTCTAACACACATACTTTAAGAAGTACAGGCAGATAAAAAACACAACAAAACAACCCAAGAAACAAAAATCCCAACACCAAACCACTGCTCTCCAGCCACATTTGAGTCTCAAACCCTCTTATCCTGAAATCCACCTGCCACGAGACTCCTGCAGGCAGAAAGAGTATGAAAATGTACACCTGTCTAAATGGGAAGACAGAGCAGGAATAACAAGGCAGCAAAGTGCTGGCGCTGGGATAGGAGGAGAGGGTGTTGGCCAAGAGCTCTTTGAGTCTCCAGAGCATGCTCAGAAAGGAGGAGTTGGTAGAAAGGGCAGGTTTCGCAACCAGAAACGTTCCTTGCAAGTCAAAGGATGCTCTGATATGCTAGAGTGGGCTTCAAGGCAATTAGAGGATGATAAGGATCACTGACAGGATGGAGACAACCAGAGGGAAGAGAAGGAAACAGACGGAAGAGCAGGTGGGCATCTTTGCCCCAGGCCAGACAGGCTCATCACCCTGCAGTAGTTTTCCAGGACTAGGCTGGGAGTTTCCAGCCCACACACCTACTCAGCTACAACATGCAGCACTACCTGTACCACTGCTTCGAAGGGCTGGAGTCTACTTTCACCAAACGGGTTTAAAATTTTCTTTTCTTGCTCCAAGAAATGCAGTGCAAACAACACAAGACAGGATATATGTGCTGCCGTTCAAATAGCAAAGCCACCTCTGCCTACAGTGTCCTGATGCCTTGAGAAGGCTGACCTAGAACAGAGGCTACACAGAGTTAAAGAATAAAGTAGGGATTTATTAAAAGGCCTCAGTGGATACACCTTGGGCAGCACAAGAGCCTGGCCAGGGCTACACCCAAGACAAACCCAAAAATGATCACAAAATGGACAACTGGTGGCACACTTTTATAAGTTTTGGTCCATCTGCATATTGGAGTTAATTGTCCAATTACAGCTTCAGATTATGAAGTCCCATCCTTCTTGTCTTCTCTCTTCAGTCCACCATTGTTTATGCTCTTGGGCCTGAAACTTGTACAGGTTGTCCTTGGTCCCAAGCTATAAAAGGAATTGTTTTGTCTAGCTACTTTGTAAAGACAGCTTACCAACACTTAGTATGAAGCTCAGAACTACACACTAAAGCAGCACAGAATCTGAAAAATATAAAAGCTAAAACTTAAAGCATAATTTCCCCCTTTTGGTACAGCCAATGCTGCTCTATCCAATTCCTGCTCCAAGCAGGAGCTGGATGGAACATGGTAAGAATGACAGAAGGAGCCTGCTTTGTTCTCTATTTACCAGACACACACTTCCACTCATTCCCATGTATTCTGAAAAGAGGCTCAACAAAACTGCCCACCTCCTCTACTTAGATTGCCCCATCTCTTCTCTTCCCCAGATACGCAAGCTCCATCTAAAGATCCCATTTGATCTTTCCCATCTAGCCGCCCCCAGAGACATCTGCAAGCACAGCTGTGTCAGACACAGAGGCAAAGACCCAAGCAATCAACATGTCTCCACAGGCATAAGTCTGCTGATGGAGATGCAGTTATACTGGCAAAACCGCTTCTCAGTGTTTTAAGGTGGTGGAATAAAACCAGACTTTAGAAGCAGGAGCATTTTATGCTAAAATAATGTATTGGCAGAGCAATCAAAACAGGCAGTCCTACACATCAAGCAGGTCAGAAGCTGCCGGTGTTTTGGAGGAGACACCTAATGCACCTCAGAGACATGGCCCAGACCATTCCCTACAAACCAGAGCTCCGCTCTCATCAAATGGAACAAAGCTTTGAAGAAAACAAAATAAAAAAGTGAAGTGCTGGGGGTTCTCCCCCCTTTTTGCTTAAAGTACATCAAAGCATTTGCCTTCCCTGACTTGAAACCATAGTCAGGAGCTATCTACTAGCTTTGAAATTCCCCTCCTACCCCAGGCAGTAATAAAAGACGAAGATAGAGAGCATGAGATTCCAGGAGCACTATGCAGTAGGGATTTACAAGGGATGCATCCTGTCAGGCTCACTGGATCATTTTTATTTTTAACAGCATTACAGTGTTAGTGGGTGAAAGGGAAATTGTGGATGTAGCAAGATTTTAGTGAGCCATCTGCTGCGGTATCTCACCCAGTCTCCCTTTTGAGGTTTGTTCACTGGACTAAGGAAGAAACGACACCTGACGGACTGAAAACAGGCATAATGACCCTAAATAAACTAGTAGCTCAAAGTGACAAAGCACTGCATTGCAGACTGCCAGGAACCAGAGGCAAGGGTCATCTTTGGGTTCATTAATCAATTTCACCGGCTAGGGTGCTGAGTTTGGAGAGTTGTTAGGCGCTGGCTGTTCCCAAGTACCTGTTCGGCAAAGTAGCTGGGCACCACAGAAGAAGGGATGCTATAAACCAGTCAGAGGCAGATAATAGGATGGGACAAGGAGAGGTAGGGAAAAATTCCAAAGGCACATCCACAGAGAATGGGTGTAGGTCTGTCAGGGCATCACTCTACATAGCCTGGGGCCAGAGGAGTGCTTTGTTTTACGGGACTGTCTCCTCATAAGGTAGAGGAGTCTCAACAAAAGGCCTTAGATACTAAGGAGCAACAAGGAAGGAGAAGGAGAAACCCAGAGAACAGAGGTGCACTGAAAAAGTAACAGGCAAAGACCTCCACATGCACAAGAGGAGAAGACAGCTGGCTGCATGGCTCTGAAGGTGACTGCAATGCCCGCATTTCACCAAAGGTTTTTTTTGCCACTCTTCATAGCCTAGGATTTCTACTCTACCAAGCTAATGATACATAGTCATAAAATATGTTATGCTTAAGCAGGATAACCAAGCCTTACCTTCATCTTTGCCTTGATCAGATAAACAGATTCATCTCCTTATGTTTCTCACCACAAATCTATCGCCTCAGACCTCAGACTAATACTGTAACTTTTCTGTGTTCTCTTCAATTTTTTCAGCAGCCTTTTCTGAGCACCAACATAGGAGTCAGTGTATTTTAGTATCAATCTCCCCAGCATCATCTACGGCAGTAGAGTCTCATTCTTAGGGCTACTCATTGCTGCCTTTCCACGTGTAAAATCTTCCTTACAACTAGCAGCCTTGAAGGGGCCTTAACAGTCCTCAAGATTCTTTACTTGAGGCACAGCCACTTGCAAGTAATCCAGATCTACAGACTTTCAGCTAATTTCTTCCAAAACTAACATGCACACCCCAACTCCCCAAAAAGCCCTTCAAGACAGCCTCCATTTCTGCTTCACTATCCCAATTGATATTACAGGGAACCATAAAGTCTGAACTCCCTAATTACAGGTAAAGTGACTTCCTGCCCCATCTTTATCACAACTACAGTCTTCTAAAAATGTACATTGCTGTACATTCTTACAAGACCACGAAGTTCCCTCCTCCACCTTTTCTTACTCAGGCTACACAGCCCTTCTCACAGTTCTTCTCATCTTTCCTCCCACATCATATTTCTAAAGACCTTAATTTCTACTGCCTTGCTGGATAGTCTCTTGTTTGCGCACATCCTTCTCCAAGAGTTGCCTCTATATCTGAGGCAACACTTCATCTCTGTTCAGGAGAGCACTAATTGCTTCCTGCACCTTAGAGGCGTCACTCCTAATGCAGCCTGGCACAAGGCTTTGGAGAGCACTAATTGCTTCCTGCAGCTTAGAGGTGTCATTCCTTACACAGCCTGGCACAAGGCTTTCCTTGTGTTTTCCTGCTCCCCAGAAGAGCACTAATCCTCAATCCTCAAATTCTGGCAATACCAATATCTTCCCCTCCCTGCCTAGCTAGGGTCTCTTTATCAGATAGAAACTCTTTTGATACAGCCTTGCCATTAGCTGAGGGTCCACATGGGGCATGCTTCCTATCTCCTACTCCTTTCTCATTTGTTTACAAGGCTTACACTTGGGTCACTGACACAGGCTGACTGAAGTCAAGACCTATTACGTGCGTCCATCGCCCCCGCTCACCTCCGAGGCAGGCCATCCTCTAAGGCAGGGGTGTTGACCAACTTGATGCACTACGTTCCAGACAAATGGATGCTGGTGATTTTTAACTGGCATATTCTCCCACCTCCCTAACAGAATAAACACTAACTGTTTATTCTACCTTATTAAGACAGGCTAGATTCTTTTCTTAAGAAAAGAATTAAGAGAGTCCCACTCTTTTCCTCTGTATTTCAAAGGATCAAACCTTGGACAGTCCCTTCAACAGATGTTTTCTCTGGTGGCTGCTCACCATGCAAAAGTTGCCTTAGTCTGGAAGTACTTATAGGGAAATTTCATAAGGTTTTGCCCATATAACCACATCTAATTTACCAAAATAGTCCTGTTACCTATTCTGATTTGTGCTTAGATTTGCTTTTTAAAATTAACTCCTAACCCCTGACCTTCTTTTCAAGGTGAAGACAGAGCTCTTACTGTCATATTTTATTTGTTCCTCTTTTCCATGCCTGCAGGAGCTAAGTCCTTCTATCCAAGAGCTGCATCAGCTCCTTCTGCCATAGCTGGGAGTTCACACCAAGTTTCACATCCACCGCAAACCCAGTTCCTTCCTCCCAGATTTATAACTTCGTGACTAATGCTAACTCAAGCTGCCTTTTCTGTGTTGTGAGTAATAGCGAGTCCTTGGGCAGCAACCGCAGCTCAGCGGACACACAACAATATTTCATTTCCAGGTCTATGCCTCAAGCATGGAGTTAGAGCCCAGCAAAACCAAACCACCCACTTGTATATGCTTGATGTCAGCTTTACCAGCATCACCTGAGAGCCTCCAAAACTCAACGGCTTCACATAAAGGGAGTGCAGGCCATAAGCACAGGGAGATGAAGGATGAAACCCTTTTAAGATCTTCCTTGGGACCCAAAGGCACTAAATTTTTGTCTCAAAAGCACAAGTATCCTGAGGCCATCCTCAGAGACCCTCCCAATGTGTCATTGCCAGGTGCTCTCTGCCCTCCAGTAGAAATCATCAGATGTGATAATTACTTCAAGCAGAAGACAAGGCCTGCTGCCATCTGAGTTTCCTCTAAGTACAAGATCATGCCAAGATTGTCTCTGACTTTGAAGGGTTCTGAAACGAAGTCTACTAAGGGCCACTGTTTATCTGGCAAAAGCAGGGCCAGGCCAGCACACAACTCTCCTGTCGGGTCTTCTGCCCACCCAGGGACGCCAGATGTGGGGTTTCACCCCCGGATTGGGGTGACCCCAAAAGATGGAAAAGTCCCTCCTCCAACCCATGCCTTCGAAGAAAGACTCAGCAGTCTTCTGTTGTCTGTTCTCAAGGTTGTTTATTGTTGGTTATCTACAAGATTCTTCTCCTGAACTGCTGTGGCCCGTTCAGCAGGTCAGACAAAGGCACACTGCCCTCCCAGGGGGCTGGTGCCATCTTTTATATCATACATTACGTGTTACACATTGAATGGTGACTTTCTACTCTAAACCAATCTGTGAGTGCCAACATCACCAAAGACATGGAGGCTAGGAAGGAGAAAGAAAGAGGACAGGGCACACCCAAATCCCTCCATCTTAAATCTCCTTACCCCCATGTACAAAACTTGGACCCCTGTGTACAAGGCTTAAAACCCCCCTGTACAGCACTCAAAAATCCTTCCTTTCACTTCGTGACTACTTCTACTATGCTATCTAAACTTGTGTGTGTGGCTTGTAATTCTTCATACAGAGTTAGTAATTTGCTCCATGGGCTAAGATCAAAACCCCACGTGTGTTTTTGGCTGCATGCCAGGGTCTCAGAGCCCCCTGCCAGCGGCTCTGGCCACCCAGGGCACCCAGAGGGATGTTCTGGATTCCAACACTCTCCCACCAAAAGCACTCTAGTGCAAAATTGGACTTGTAAGAATAGCACACTGCCCCTGACCCATGTCAGCAACACGTCAGGAGACAGGTGGATGATTTAAAGGAACCCCTCAGAACAGTTCTTCCACGCAGGTCAACAGGAGAAAGCACAACACCTCCCCACAGGCAACACCACATGGCGACAGAGCCAGAAGTCATACCACCGGTGGCAGCTAGCTGTCTGCAGTGATCCTCTGCAATAAGCTGGGAACAGAGACCTGCACAGAAACACGAGAGAGCATTGCTTGGGAAGGGGGTGTCAAAGCAAGCAACTTCTCTGCACAAAAAATTACAGGGGTGCAGAGGTGATGAGCACACCCAGGGAAGGGATGTGGGTAGCTCTGGAGGCATACAGTCCTTCCAGCGAGTGAGAGCAAACAGACACACAGGAAAGGTCTGCAGCAGTCATTCCTCCAGATAGAGAAAGGCAGGGAGATTTTTCAGCTTGCTGCTCAGAGGTAGCATGACTGTGGTGGTTCAGAAAAGCAATAGCAGAACACACTGAAAACAGGCAGCATGAATCCTGCCTGTGACTGCTTTTTCCTGTGCTGATGCAATGTGTTGCCTTTCTAAAACACAGTTCTTTAAGAGATACAGCCGTTTATTTAATACAACAGCACAAACAGCCAACAGAAATTGAAGTCTTCAAAACCTTGCTTTAAGCCAGACCTGTACTACCAACAGGCAGTTTCTCTGGGGAAAAACAGCATGCATAAAAGAAGAGCTCTCTCTCTCTTCCCAGCACAAGAAGACCATGTGGGCAGAGGCTGCTGGCATCAACAGTTAGACCAAAGCACTCAAGAAAAGGAGACCTTGCTCAGATGAAGTGGGCTATGCCAGCAGGATGCCTATCTTGCCCATATAAACTGTGTAGCCACTCCAAGAGCGCGGCCTGATGAGCTCATTGGGATACAGAGAAACTGTTTCCATTCCCCAACCTGGCTTTAAGAAGGAGTGAAGGAAGGGAGGTGAAAACAGAAGAGGGAGAATGGCAGGCAGTCAATTTCAACATGTAAGAGCCATGGGGAGAACAGAAGCCTTTCCAGGACTGCTTAGCAATCATGTGCAAGGAACACATAGGGAGCACACAAACATGGCCCTGTAAAGGGCAGTGAGCACTGTGCAGAGAAAAACGGAGGAGAGGATTCTGCATCTCTCATTGCAAGTCAGCCTCAGGCTTCCTGCAGCTAATCTGTATTTGGAGCAGAGGGCAGACACCCAGCTCCATGCTGGAAGGACATGAAGTAAGAAGGCAGTGCCAACCACAGGCCTGCAGGCTCAGAGAAAAGCCATTTTATACCGCAAGCCTTTGCTCTACGAGCTTGGCAGTGACTTCGCGAATCTCACCCTCTCTCTGTTGCAGAATGCATACATACAAATGCATTTCTTTCTCATTCCTTGATTTTTATTTTTCTCCTTTTAACCAACTTTCTAGGCAATGCATCAGGCCTGCCCCCCAACTCACTACCCTGCACAAGCCAGAATGCTTCTTGACAGACAAAGCTGCAGGCAGAAAGGTGCCTTCTGAGAAGGCTGTGCTCAAGGCAGGTCCTGCACAAATCAACTTGCCCTATGGATAGGAAGGTGAGGGGTCCATCCCAGTAAGAGCCTGAGCTGTATAGGGCACAGGAAAGAGGACGAGGACTGCAGTTCCGGGCAGCAGGCACTCTCACAATGAACACAGAGCTACCTTCAGACAGGCCACCTGTCCCACGGTGTGGTCCTTTGGGGCTAGAGCATCAGGGCCACAACTCGCTTTCTGAGATCAAAGTAGCAGAGGGACACAAGGACCCCTACCTCTCTCCCTTCCTGGAAACCTGCATTCCAATTTCCAGCTCAGCCTGCAAGCAAGCTTGAAGCTCCCCAGGTTCATTTCCAGAGCCAGAAGTAAGAACAGACAGCTTTACTGAGATCAGACATAGCCAAACCTTCCTCTGACTCATTCAGCATCTCAGAGGCCATGGCCCATTCAAGGCTCTGCCATTCCCTGTCCCCCCTCCCAACACCTCCTGAGCTATCACGAAAGACATGAGGCCCTGCAGAGCCAGTTCAGGCAGTAGGAAATCTGCCCCTTTGCTTTGAGGTTCCAAGCAGGGCCTCTGCCTCCTTGTGTGAGAGGCAGTGTGGAGAACAAGCAGCAGGCTGGCACATTGGCCATTTGCTGCAGGAGCTGCTGGATGATGGGGAGGGTGGGTGTATGTGGGCATCTGCAGGGCTCGACACTGTGGGCTACCCAGCAAGCCCTCAGTGGCAGGAGGAGGCAGGGAAGGAGCAGCCTAAGGGACTGTCACCAAGAATTGCTTGGTTCCCACCCTCTGGAAAGCAGCTGCTAGATTAAAAAAGCCTTTATGGTCCTGTCATTCAAGGACATGGAGATAAACTCCATTTTCCAAGCATTCCCATCATCTTGTCTCATCTGTGCACCACAAAAGGCCACGGGAAAGATCCAGTCCCAGCCTCCAGCAAGCCTTATCATCCTTGCCCATCCCTACCCACGGCAGAGCTCTCAGATGCTTTGATATGCAAATCAGCCACAGGATCCATAACCAGCGCTGTCTGCAATTACCAGCACACACGGAGTATCCTACACCCAGGGCCTCCTCCCTCCCCAAGCACCACACGGCTGCGCAGGCTTCACGTCAGATGACACGGGTCCCAACTGCCTTGGGTGGGAGCGGGAGGTGTTGTCTGCAGTCCTTGGATTTTTAGCACACAGCCTCACCCTGGCCACCACGATGGAGCTGGGGCACTTACAGAAAGGAGGCAGGCTGGGGTTGTACCTCGGTGTGGATGGGCGGGTGGCAGAGGAGCTGCCGGCAGGATGCTGCAGGGCTCCCAGTGACCGGAGGCTCACGCAAAGTGTAATTAATAACAGACAAAAACCAGGGTGTGGGCACTGCCAGCTCTCAAGCTTTTACTGCAAACCTCAGGATACCTGGGATTTTCTGGAAGTTCTAGTTCCCAGAATGAAGACGTTTTACGAAGATTTTTTTTCCCATGTAAACAATATAAAAACCCCTCCAAGCAAGTTCCTAGCCCACTTTATTACTGCAGAAAGCTGAAAAATATAACCAAGGATACTTTAAGCCCAGAAAGAAAAAAAAAATTAAACCCCCACGCAAACTAGAAGAAAAGCACACTCAGAATTTTTATTTTCTTGGCTCAACTCATGGCTTCAGAACAATTTGGGACAGTTACACTACACTCCGGTCAAAGGGCAAGAAAATGAAGCATTGGAAAGCCTCGTGGCGATGCCTTCTTGACATGAAAACTGACACCCCCAGAAAATACAGTAGCTTCAGTTCCTTCCAAGGTTACTAAAGACAGGAACAGACAAAAATAGAGCAAACTTATTGCAACAAAACATACTTATGAGTCAAACCAGAGCCTCTTCCCAATCCCCTCAAAGGCACGTTCTTTCATGTTTATTTTGCTCTTACGATATCCAGGTGAAGACTGTAGAATGGACTTCTCTCCCCATAAAGATAGCATATTCCTGCTACTAAAAGGCTCAAGATGAAAAAGGCCTTCCTCGGTAGATACCAGCTAATTGCAGTCATTAGAAGTAATGCTTTGCTATTTCTGGTTGAATGGAGTCCTCCTGGAGTCAGTTACGAGCTGAGTGGTCAGCTCTGCGCTCTCGCAGAAGCACTAAGAGTAATAAAAGCTATTAGGGACTGCACAGCGGGATTGTTTGGAGGGGAAGGACAGTGGTCCCCGCCATGCACTTGCAAAGGCTCTGTTCCACACTCAGGTGGGGCATCGGCGGCACCACCCAAAAGGCACCTGAGCCACGCAACCCTTCAGCAGCTTTGTGACCGCCGCTAATCGGATGCTCCTGCCCCACAGCCCATGGCCTTCCGTGTGTGCTTCCTCCAGAGAACGACACCATGGAGCAGGACACTTTCACACAAACAGACAAATCCAGGAGAGAAGGGACTCCTCTAGGACTATGCACAACTAAATTAGCCACCCTGAGCACACACTGATAGGCTTTTTGTTTCTAGCTTCTACTATCGGGATGAGCAAGGGAGGGAGGTGCCCAGAACCTCAAATCGCCAAAACACCTGCTCTCCATCTAGCTGAGAGCTACCAAACCTGCTGAGAACACCGGGCTGACTGCAGCCACATTACAGATTTTTGGCATGATGCCCCCTCCAGGAGGTAGCTACATAAAGGGTGCACTCTACAGCAGGAGGAGAAAAACATGGCTTGCTGATGTGGAGGGGTTGGCGACCAAGACAAGAGCAAAAAGGCTTGGATATCTGGCCACGGACACGAGCTGTATCCGATAGCCCTTTGTCAAGTCTTCCAGGGGAGGATAAGCAGGGCAATATCAGAAAACCCCGCGCTACTCCCACCACCCTGGGAACATGCCTCCTGCCATCCCGCTGCTCTGCTTCACAGCAGTGCCTGCAGGAGCGACGCACAAAAGCGCCGACCGCAGAAGAGACGGGCGCGCCGCGGGCAGGGGTCCGGCCACCCCCGAGGTGCACAAACCCGGTTACCCAACAGCAGCCGAGGCGAGGGACGGCGAAGGACAGGCGCCCGGGGGACAGAAGGAAACCCCGGGCGGCCTTGGGGCGGCGGGCGGCCCACGCCGCTGCACGGGCACCGCGCCGGGCGCGCCCCCCGCCCCGCTCCGCCCCAAGATGGCAGCGGCGCCCCCGGCCCCGGCCCCGGCCGCCTCCGCCGCAGGCTCGGCGCAACGGCCGCGCGCCCGGCCCGGCCCGGCCGCAGCACGGCCTGAGGCGCCGCCGCGGACCCCCCATCCCCCCGGCAAAAAACCTCCGCGCCTACAAGAGCCGCGGCCGCCGCGCCCCGCAGTGCCCCACCTCCCGCCCGCTTACCGGCGGCTCCTTACCCCGTGTCAAGCGCGGACGGGCTGTCCCCAGGCCGGGCCGGGCGCTGCGGTACCGCGCTGCTCTCCGCCGCCCTCGGCAGCGAGCGACGACCGCTGGGCTCGGCCGAGTTCGGCTCGGTTCGGCGGGGGGCGGGGCCTCGGCGGGAGGGCGGGGCCCCGGCTGTGGGCGGGGCGCGCAGCCGCCGGCTCTGCAGAGCGGCGAGGGGCGGGGCCGCGGCGCCGCGCGTGCGCACGGGGGCTGCACTGGGCGGTAGGGCGCGCGCGCTCCACGCGGAGGTGCGCGGCGGGGCCTGGGGCGCGAGCGACGGGACGGGACGGGACGGGACGGGACGGGACGGGACGGGACGGGACGGGACGGGACGCACGCTGGGAGTGCAGCGCAGGGTAGCCTAGCTCGGTACTGCAGGGCTGGTACCCGGCCTTGCCCCGCCGCCGCACCGGCCTGCTCCTGGCACGCTGGCTTTTTCCCGGGTTCGGCGCCGAGCCCTCACACGGCCCTGTGGCCCGGCGGCTCGGGGCGCGGACGGTCCCTCTCAGCCCGGGCGCTGGGACTGTGCCGCTGCCGTGCTCGCCCGTGGGGCCCGGGGCTGGCCGGGCCCTCCCTGCCACCGGGTCCCGGCCCTGCCGCCTATGCCTTGGAGGGAGCCGCTTGCAGGTGCCCTCGGTGCTCTGTGCCCAGGGCTTGGGAGGTGTCAGCCCTGAGCAAGAGCTGCTGCTGTGTCCCCGAAGATGCGCGGCGCGAGTTGGGAGTGTCACGCAGCGCGGCCCAGGGTGGTGACATCGCGCGAAAGCAGCTGGGGGTCGCTTGGACACCGCGCTCCCGCACTCCATGCCTCCGCTGCGTGGCCTAGCAGAGAGGGAGAACGCTCTTCTGAAGTTCCTGCATGTTCAGAGAGTTTCTTTGCTTAGAATTCGTGTGGGGCTGCGATGCTGGGGTTAGGCTTTTGTGGGTGTGAGTAGTCATGCAGCAAAGTTAGACCAAAATTCCTGTGTCCTGACACGTGTAGTTTTTACTCGTGTGTGTCATGGGGACTCGGGAAGTGTGGGCACTAGTCTGTGCTTTCCTGGTTATTCTCCAGAAAGCTCTTTCGGAGGTCCAGTGAGTAAGGAGAGGCAATTGGGGGAAAAGACTGTATGACATATTTCTTAAAAGCATGAATAACTTAATCCTTGTAGTAAAAACAGGTGGGCAAGCCAGCCTTTTTAACAGGATGCAGATGCTCATCAGTGCTCTGTTGCCTTCTCTGGTTCCAGAGCTCCAGGCTTGCCTGAGAGCGTCTTGTTTGGATGGAGACAGACTGAGTTAAGGGAAGTTTCTGAGCAAGAAATGAGGCTTAGGCCACCAAAGCTACAGGTAGCTCTGTACTGCCTTGTGATGTGAGCATTCCTGGTCATGTTTCTCTTAAGCCAGAATTCCGACAACATTAGGCATCCTTTTCTGGTACAGCTTTATCAGGAAGACCTAGAGCCACTATCGTTTTTTGTTCTGTGAACGACTAGTCTAGGTCACTTGTTCCTGACTTTTTTTCATGGTCAAGACACAGCTATACATTTTCTCTTCCTTCTTGTTTGTGTTGTTCTCCTTGCCACAGCTCCCCCCAGCGTGGTTACTGCAGTCTGGGTTGTGATTGCACCTTACTGGTTGAGGGCTGGCCACCTACGTCAGGCCTGGGAACCAAATCTGGTCTTGTGGCTTTCCACCATTGTCCTGCTCTTGAGACCTCAATACTTCTAAAACCAGTAAAGGGACATTTGAGAAGTGACAGCAGTGTAAAATTACGATGGTGTGGGCAGTTCTCTGAATTCATATGTGATTCCCAAAAGGCAGAGACAGGGGAAAGACCTTTCTTGGCTTCACCTCTAACCCCACAGGCTCACCAGAGAGAACTTCTGGGGCTAATCCCGTACCTGCCCTACTGCTCATTTCCGTTGGCTTCGCACAGATGGTTGTCCTCTCTGTAGCTTAATTTGCTGCTGGTGCACTGGGAAGAACCCCTCCCTGTTTTAGTACAGTGCTGTGAATATGAATATATACGATGATTTTAGGTGTTCTGATATTAGGACAATAAGTACCATAATTACTTAGAGTTGTGACTTCTGGGTACTTAAAATGTCAAAAGTAAGTTTTATTTCATGCAGATTTGTTATCTGCCATTCCTGATCATGGTCTAGAAAATGAGCTTAGTGTGTTTTGCTTCAAAATTGCTAACAGATATACCTGTAATGAGTTTGTGTTGGTAACTTGGATCAGTAAATATCCTGTTTAATAGCTAATCCTATTCATAAACAGATTTAAAAAAGACTTAATTCCTCTGTGTGAATCCTGGTCTGTTTGTCATTAATGTAAAACCAGTTATGTCTTGGTAATGAATATCTTGTGTATTTTTAACACATGCAGCCCTTAATCACATTGTTTCCTTTACGAGGAGAGCTGTGAAGAGATTGAGTCCCCTAGTTCACAGCTGGCTCCTGCAGCTCACTGTGGCAGACGGTCTATAAATAGACCTGCAGTGGCAGAGTAGGGGTTTAGGCATTTGCCTTGCATGTACTGTCTTGAGTTTATTTCCTGTGTCTTAATGATGGATGACAGATGCAGTTCAAATCTTTATGCTGCCTGGAGCATGTCTGTTTTGATCTTTTAAAAGAATAAAGGTGATGTTGGTCCCCACTGTTTGACTGTGCAGATCAGGTCACAGCTATAAAAGTGAAGAGTATTTTTACCTGGTTTCTTTGGCTTTGACAGCAGGCTTTGGGTAGTTGGCCTCAGCATTTGCTTTGCAACATCCATTGGTTTTCCATGGAGCCTGTCTGTGTGGATGAGTTGCCAAGAGAAAGAAGGAAAAGGAATAGCTGAATGATTATACAATTAGAGATCTTGGGAATATAGGGAGGAAGGGCTAGTTCCAAAACTTGTGATTAAAAAGGAAAGTAGTACTGGATTGCCAGGTGACAGCACTCCTGAAAATTACATTTGCTCTTGAATGCAGGCAAGGCAGGAATGGTGCCTTGACTGTTTTTTAGACTCTACACCACTGATAAGAACTTGGTCAGAGCTGTTGCACTGGCTTCTGAAGTGTTCAGATGCAGACCTTTTCAGGGCTCCCATGGCTGTATTAGTGGAGCAGATTCATGCAGACCATTCTTGTGAAGCACACCAATGTTTTTGCTGAAATTACAAGAGATTCTTTTCTTGTCCACAGTCTCCTGGTGTTTCTTTGGAGATGCTGTCACCACATGAGGCTGGGTTGCCAGTGGGAGAAGTCCCAGTCTTGTGTTGCGCCACATTCCCTTGCAGCAGTGTTCGTGTGCCTTCAGGCTGAGCTAGCTGAAAACTGACTGATTTACATAAGTGCTAAAGCCAGCATAAGGGAGGTGATGGAAGTGTGTGTTGGGGGGACACAGGGCTTCCTTTCTTGGTGCTGTGTGCCCTGATGTTCATTTAAAGGGAATATGTAATCCTCTCTTCCTTGTCTGGCACATGTCCTTGCTCTGTCTCAGCTCCCTGAGGTGATCTACTCATGTGTTTGCATGCATTTGATGAAAATACTGTTCATGTATCTTTTGTATTTTCCAATTTTATTAGCTGGGATGAAACTTTCCAGAATTTCTCCATTCAAAAGCCACTCAAGATTTCAGCAAATACCAGTTAGTTCTTTAATATCAAGGAAAACCACTGAAGGTGATAGCTAGAAATGGGGCAGTGGGTAAATAACTTCATACGTTTATAACTGGTGAAGAGTTTCTTTGTTGAGCAGTGCTGGAACTTTATGTCAGTCTTTTGCATTGAATGGGGTAGGGCTGAAGGGCCCTTGAGAAGAGTATTTGCAGTAGCAGGTTACTGCATGCTCAAAAGTGTAATTCAGTGAAGTGGAAATAGGGTCATTTTAGTGAATATTTGATGAACAAATTCCTCACCCTTTTCTGAATGTTACTTTGAGCTCTTGTCTGAGGTCTGTGATAACTTTTAACAGATATGTGGAGAGGGGCAGAGTGTCTCTGTGATTTTCATAAGATAGAGCCACTACTAGAAATTAGGGGTAGCAGGATAGAAACAGCAAGAGATTCCTCTGCATGTTTCTTTATTGCTGCTTTGGTGCAACTATGAGTGGTCAATGTTACATCAATAGTTGCCTTTGAGGCTTCTCATTTTGGGATAGTGTCTGTTTAAATACTACTCTTGCCTAGCATGAAGAACTTGGAAATTAATCCTGCTTGAGCAGGAGATTGGACTAGATGACCTCCAAAACCCCCTTCAAAGATAAATCCTTGGTCAGGAGTGTATTAGTGACTAAGTACTAAGCAAGTGGTGGTGTTTTGTCTGTCCAGGGTATTTTGGAGTGCGCTCCTGCCTGTATGAGTTGGGTAGTACCGATGGCAGACTTCTGGGAATTCCTACAAATTTTGCTGTGCTTGAAGGTTACGGGGTTACTCTTCCCATACACCTGCGAGCACTGAAACCTGGTGACCTGGGGAGAGCCACCTTCAGAAGCAAACTTGGATCATATGCATTCGTGTGCCTAAGTGCAGTTTCCTCTGAGCCTTTTTAACGCCCCCTGGTGTGAGGCAAAGTGTGCAGGGAAGGAGAGAAGTGCTGGGGGCAGTGGGGCTGATGGCTGTCATCGATTTATAGCAGCTCTTAAGTTTTGGCACCAGCTTGGGAGTGTTCGTGTGGCAGAATGAATGGCTTCTGTGCCCTTCAAAGTTTAATTGTTTAGTAATTAGTAACTCCATAGGGGGAAACTGAGGGTGGGAGAGATGAAATTCACAGTCACAGAGGGATCAAACTGGGACTGGGTCTGGTTGAGGAGCTCCTGGAGTCAGACCCAGACTGTTGGCTGTTCCCTTCTAGAAAGGAAACTGGCATGTTACAATAGCTGAAGTTGTGATTCACTCTTTGTGAACACACTTGCACCCTTGAATGTTGTTCTTCATGCCATAGATACATTCTTCTTTTCCCTCCACCCTGAACCCTCCCGGTAATTGGAAGCATCCCCCCTGTTTACTCAGTTGCTAACAGGATGCTTCATACCAAATAATCAATCATAAGAAATTTCTTAGCTTGTGACACATCCTAATGTGCTGAGGAATAATTCTTAGCTGAGAAGGGGATACTGAGTCATCTGAAAAAATAAACAGTCCTTGGACACTTAATGCTGTTGATGCTTCCGCTGGTAGTTTTGTAACTTCAAACCTTCACTGCTGCCACGGGGTAGAAACAAACAGTGACTTCTCCCAGGAGTGATGAGTGAGTTCAGAGTTTATGCAATACTTTAGCACATTTTAGATGTGCTTTAAGCACATCTGGCTATGCTGGTCCTGATGCTGCTGTCCCTTTGACAGCAGGCAGAGCCTGCAGCTGTGCCTGCCTTGTCAGGAGCTCGCAAACCTCTCTTGTTGGTCTTACGTAGTGGTGAGGATGAGCAGACACACCTTCTCCAGCCACCAAGGCTACCTACCATGCCTGCTAGGAAATAGAGATGGGGGTGACAGTGCTATCTGAACTCCCCAAGAAGTGTCCATGAAAGACAACAGAGAGGCCAACTTGCTTTTTTGTGTTTTGTAGAGGGATCCAAAGGCTCCTTGTGACTCTTTCACATGGGAGACAACACACCCACATGCAGAACAGGATACAGGCAGACAGTGGGCTTAAAGCAAGTCAGCATAGTTGAACTTGCTTAAAAATCTGAGCAGCAGCAATGCCAGGTATTGGACCTTGATTGCCAGCAGCGCTGTAAATGCAACAGGGCCTTGCTGTCATTGCATTAGGATCACACAGGTAAGGACATGTGGCACAAACAGTCTTTTTGGGGTCACATTTCAGAGAGGAGACAGTGTGGGCAAGCCCTTGACTCATTTGATAATCATCTACCCCACAGAAAAGTGGGGCTTTTTTTTGCCTTTTTTTTTTCTCTGTTTGTGTTTTGTTTGGGGTTTTTTTTGTTTTGTTTTGTTTTTTGTTTGTTTTGTAAATAAATTTAAGCTTTGGCTGTTGCTGTTCTTTTCCAAACCTGCCTGTTTGACAGAGTTGGTTTGCCACCTGTGCTTTTCTGTGGTAGCATCACTCGAAACTGCTGTGGTGCACATGTCCCGTGCTTTTCATCATGCTCTTAGGTAACACTTGCTTTGTAGAACAACTGCAAACCCTAAAACGTACACACATACCAAGTAAGCAAACACATTGGAGAAAAAAATAATAAAAGAGGGAGTTAAGATTTAGGCTGGACTTTACTTGATTGTATTAAGAGCTGTGGCATTGTCTATTTGAATGCTCTGTGGGTATTTTTTTTTTCCCTAGAGAAGTTAACTCGGCTTTATTTTAAAAATAAAGGTTAAAAAATGGCTTTACCGTGTATTACTATAGTTTGGCCCAAAACTTATCAGAACTGTCAGAGAGAGATGAGGTCAATGGATTTTTAGTGTTTGCTTTTGAAAGGAGAGAAGCAGAGCACGTGTTGGTTGCACTGCCAAGGTCACAGCAAGCAGTGTCACATGGCAGTAGTTGCAGTCAGGTGGAAAGTCTTAGCTGTACCTGAGCTGGCCTGAAAGAGGCCTGGCTCTAGGTCTGTGTTGTTTCCTTCCTTCACTTGGATCTGCCGGCATAACCACCTGGGTCATCTCTCCCTAATGATGTTTGGGAAAGTGATCTGGGTTCTGATAAGCCTTTGTGACTGCTCACGCAAGTTGGTCCCAGTCAGTCTGACAGAATGAGGTTAGGAAACTGCCACAGACGTAGGCAGGGAAGAGGGTGTGGTTCTCCGTCGGAGGTTACCCTTGTAACCCAGCTCTGCTGCAGTCAGGGTAGTGTACAGTGTGCAGCAGCATGGAGTGAGCACTAGTACAGGGAACTCTTCTCTGGGCAGCCTGAACAGGGCAAGACTGGCAGCGGCGTAGCTGCGTCTCATAACAGGCTGCTTAACACCTTTGTATGCTCAGAGAGTGTGTGCCCAATGGAGCTCTGACTTGTTTCTTGTCTGGCAAATTGTTTCCTGAAGCTGTGATGCCAGTCTGCAGCTTATTTGGCCTTTTGCTTGGTTTTGTAGGTAACCTTGGTAGCTTTTACAAGTAACTACGATGGCTTTTTCTGGGCATTGCAGCCTCAAAACCGGTTCACATCTGAAATTCTCAAACCTGCTTCTTGTTACATGATTCACAGTGCACACAGAAGGGCCCTTACCTCTGTGTCTAGGAAACTGCAGTGCAGTGATACTGAATCCAGCTTTGTAGTATATGTGTCTGAATTACATTGTCTCCTGAATTCAGGCAGGGGTTGTAGATCTGCTTGTAGTGTGCTGCAGCTGCTGCTACCACTCTGTGTCCTGTGGATTGCAGCATCTCAATAGGTCCTGAGGCCCTAGTGTGTGATTCATGTAAAGGAAAGAAAGCAAAATAAATTCTGTCCATTTTCCAGAGTTAGTAATTCTTTTGTTTCTTATGCAGGGTTGGCTACCAAATGGCTCTCTTGAATAGACGAGTTGGTTTATCCTTAACCCATCTAAGCAGTGCTGTGATCCAACGACAGTTCAGGTAACTTTCAAATTTTGCTTTTGTTTTCTTCAGAATGTTTCATGGTTGAAAGAGATGCTGCTGAGTTGATCAAGAATAAGATACAGCATTTGTAATTCAAAAGGGTAATACATTTTTAAAAAAAATCTTACACTTGTCCTTTCATAGGTTGAAAAGTGAGCCCAGACACTCCATTTGCAGGTTCCTAGCATTCTGCATTTTCATATGTGTGTAAGGAGGCTTTTAGGCCTTTGACAGCAATATGTGGGCCTGCAAGTAGAAGTTGAAAGTGTCTGTGTTCCTCATGCAAGTGCAAAAGAAAACAACAGTGAGCCCCTGCTGTTGCAGAGCCAATCACAGTGCTCAAAATTATTCACGAGTTTGTAATCTATTTAGAATAAAAATAATCTGAAAAATTACTTTGTCATGGTTTGGTGCTGGCCCAATGCCAGTGCCCCCATGAAAACCTATTCTCCCTGGTATCAACTGTGAGATGTGATCAGAAACAGAGCAAAGCAGGCCTCTACTTATGAACAAAAAAAAAGAAAAAAAACTTTATTATCATATAACTACAATAAAATGAACACACAGAGCAAAATGGAAACCTTTCAAAATGTTTCTCCTCCCCCCACTCAATTTCCCACATCATAAAACAAAACCTTAGATTTTACCAGTCCATCACCCTTCAAATAATCAATTCAGTCCATCTCCACTCTTCCGACAATCACCTCTCATTTCATCAAGGAGAGAAGAGTCCCTCTTGCGCCACAGGCTTCCCCTGGAAACACAGCCGAATCCAGTTGTGTTTCTACGTCACTCAGTAAACACCTTCGTGACTTCTTCCTTCCATGTTCAGTGCTCTCACCACTGCACATGGACCAGAGCTGCTTTTAGGGTTTCCCTTTTCAAGGATGCTTCGCCCAGTTCCAGGAGAAAACGACAGTCTCTCACCTTTTCGGGACACTAGTCCCCCCCAATATTTCACCCCCTGGGGCCGAGGGGTCTCGAGAGCACCATCACTTCATCACCTGTCGTCTCCACTCACATCACTCCTTTGGCACCAAGCCACCGCCTCCCCCTAAAATGCAGTCTCTGTATTACAGGAAAGGTTCTGTCCATGGCCATACAAGAAAAGTCCAGCCAAAAGCCACTCCATCATCTCCTCTCACCTAAAATTCTTCCCAACTTCTCTCAGTCCTTTTTCACTTGCACAGCTTACACCACACTTGCGCATTTCCTCTTACTTTATCCCTGTCTCTCTTCTCCTTCAACTCCCGGAGGATCAGCATTTGCAAGGTTTCCATCATCCCACAGAAGGGTTAAAATCACAGTCTCTACTCATCCAGAACTCCCACGCTGGCCCTGCCGGGCACTCTTCTTGCCGCTCCCCCTTCTCTTTCTCGGCCAGGCCAGTGCTATCAAATTTCAAGGTAGCACTGGCACCTCTCTCTCTCCCTCCTGGGAAAGGGGGGCTGCCCGATGCCTCTCAGAGTTCTTCCACCCTTCCATCTCTGTGGGGAACTCACTCTTATCCTACAGGGGCCTTCACCTCCCTTCCTTGCCCAAGGCTCTGGCCTACCTCCCTCCGGCCTCGTGGCTTCTCCTCCCCCACCCAGCCCGCAGCTGGGCAGGGGAGGTCTGACCTCTCCATCCACCGGAACCAAGAGAGAGAGCTCTCCTGGGAGTTCCTCGCTTTTAACCCCTGTGTTCTCAGAGGCGTATCCATATCCTCAATGGCCAAACCAGGTGCCAATATTCACATCTGAGCACCTATTGGTTTGACCACCACCACCTCCCAAAAACTCACTTCCTCTCAAACCACGACATACTTTCTCATACTTTAATAGTGTCTATTTTGCTATTTTTTTTCTTGCTCCAGGCTCTAGGCATTTAAAGTTTTAAATTTATAGACTTCATATTTTACAATGCTTTGTACAAATCTTGGAGTTCAATCCCACAGTACACTCTGCCAATTTGGGGAATCTCTAACTCTTTGAAGGGTCAGAGCTTCAGTTTAAAGGATAAGAATAGTCCTTCCCAGGATTGTGGTCTAGAGGGGGATTTAAGACATGCTTAAGGGGCTAGGTTGGGTGATAGTCCTGGGAGCTATCTCAAGGAGGTATCAAGGTCTTTCTGGCTTTCTCTTTAAGTGGGCTGCATGTGAGCATTGGCCAGCATACATTTAGAGCACGTATAAGTGACAATGACTGGGAGGTGAAGTCCAGTCCATAGTGGTGAACAGGACTTCAGAAAACTTAATAGGGAGATCTTTTCTTCATGGGGTATTTCTCCAAGACTGCGGAGGAAATCAAGAAAAAAGGGAAAGAAAAAGTTCTCCCAGTGCAGTTATTCTTGTCTAGTGGTTCCTGGACAGTCACATTTATATCTCTTTGCCACTGCTGTGTGACAACTTCTCTTCTTCCAGCCTCCTCCCTTCTGCTTTCCCTGTTGTGCAGCCACAGATGGCAGGCAGAGGAGAAAGAGTGTGGTGTACCACAGTCCCTGCCAGAGGATGGGATGGGACTGGATGGGATGGCATCGCTGGTTGCAGAGATTAGTGACTTCTGAGAGAGAGAGAGAGAGGAAAGCTTAAGTAGGCCTCTACTGTGGGAAACAGATCTTGAAAGGCAGTGCTTGACCTCTGGAGCAGTTGGACTAATGCAAATTGACTCCACTGTCTTTCACCGTGTGTAAAAATTCGTGCTTCAGCTGATATCCATCCATACCACATTTGGTGTGCATGCTCATCTTTTAGGTAGCTTTGCAAATACAGGCCTTTCCTCTTGAAGAAGGGATAATGGTCCCTATTTACTTTACACACGTCTGAAAAACAAGACGTGCATGGTTAGGTTGCTTCCATATGCTGTCACGGAGTAGTTCAGCTGGCAGCAGGTTGGCATTCCTGCAGCTCTGACCAGCATGTTTCTAGTACCTCATTGCAAAGCAGTTGTCTAGCAGCAGAGAGGATCTTCCTTCTTTTCCAATGGTGTTTTTGGGTGTCATTTGAAGACAAGCAACAAATTTGAGTTCACTGAATAAAATAATAATGGTTTCTATAAGGTAGTATGTTTCTGCTGTTCCCAAGAATATTCAGAGTCGGACCTAACAACTAGTATTGTGCGGTTTATTTATGTTGTTTCTTACTCCCACAAAGCAAGCATACAGAAGAGACTGTGTCTCTCTGGATTCCTTCCACATGGGGAAGGTGGTGAGCTCTTAGATTCTAGTTGGGAACAGCTTAGAACAGCCACAGCAGGACCTCAGACATCTTACTGAGAACAAAATGAACTGTGAGACTCACAGACTTCATTGAAAGGAAGGTTGATCATACAAGTCCTTAGTGCTGGGTACTGTGTGAAGATTGAAAGAGCCTGACTTGAGTCTTAGCTTCCTACAGGCTGTTTGAAACAGAAGTGAGCACATTTTTTTGCTTGTAGATTGAAGCTGCATCATCTGCGGTTGCTAAAAAGCCCACGATACGCAAGCCACTCTTCATGCCAGCTTTTAGTTGTGTTTCGGAGTAGAAAGGTCATTTTGTATTTGCCATTTAGTAAAGAGTGTGCAAAGCCCCAAGTAGCATCTGGCTTTCAAAGAGCACATTGAATGCAGTCAGTGTGTCACCCATACGGTATATATTCGTTGCTGGTGCTTTCTGAATGGCTTGTGTAATGACAAGATTCTGTTGTGAATTTGCCTTTGCTCCCCAAGGATTATTGAGGAGATCTGTCTCTCATTCTCGCTTGTCTTTTGGTAGCATCACTGGAGCATGCCAAGCAATACAGAAACTAACCCGTGTGCGAGTGGTGGACAACAGCACCTTGGGGAACACGCCGTACCACCGGCCACCAAAATGTATCCACGTGTACAACAAGACTGGAGTTGGCAAAGTTGGAGCTAAGATCCTTCTGGCTATCAAAGGAGAAAAGAAGAAAGCTTTAATTGTAGGGCACAAGATGCCTGGCCCCACCATGACGCCTAGATTTGATTCCAACAATGTGGTACTCATAGAAGATAATGGAAACCCAATAGGGACTAGAATAAGAACACCAATACCCTATACACTGCGAAGAAGAGAAGGCGAGTTCTCCAAAGTATTGGCCATTGCCCGCAACTTTGTATGAATGCTAAGAGAGGTCTTCAGCAATCCCCCTTTCATATCCTTTCATGCAGTAGCTGTTCCTTGGTCCTTCACCAGAAATTCATGAAACATTACAAAGCTGATGTTCATCAAGAATATCTCCTCCCTTTTAAGAATTTCAAGCAACTAATTTAAATATTGATTTTTTTTTCTCCAAAAGAAGGTTGATTTATTTCACAGAACACCTGCAGTATGTTTGGGAAACAGTCCTTCACCCTTACTACTCCTGTGGTGTTAATCTGGTCTGTCATCATTAAAATGACACCATGCAAATCCTTCTGCTGTTTTGCTTATTTTCTCTTTTCCCTATTTCTGCCTTTCCCAGTTCCCCAGGAATAAGACTAAATCCCTGGCCCAGTCATACTGGGGGTCTACAAAATGGATTCACAAAGGAGAGTAGGAGAGATAAATAATGAACTATGGGTGCTTTGGGCACATTCAATAAAAGGACTAGTTTCTGTCTTTGCCTAAAAGAAGTATTCAGGAACAATTAGAATCAGGAGGGCACGGTGGCCTGCAACATCTGTCAGTGGAGTGTGCTTGAATAGGGCATACCACAGACTGGGAAGCAGAAGTAGGAAGGGGAGCTGAAGGGGGGAGCCAAAGGGTGGGCTGAGATGCAGCCTGTGCTCTCCACCTGACTGATCCCTGAAAACTGTTCTCAGATAAATTCAAGGGCTGGGTTCAGATTGAAAAGTCCACACAAAGAAGCTTCCTTTTGGACTGCTTCTTGGGACCGTTGTCAGACATCATCTTTAGTGGGCTATTTGAGAGGTTGTCTGTTGTCCAGTTTCCTCAGCTTAGGCACAGCAATGGGCAAATGCTGCTCTGTTGCTTTCAGGACTGGTTGGGATCCAGGAGCCAAAGAGCTGCTTTTCTATGGAGCTGAGCAGAGAAACTTGGTGCTCATGACAAGTGAAGAGACATGCAGAGCAGTCGTAGACATAGCAGTGCTGGGGAAGAGGGTGCAGGGGGTGCAGTCACCAGCAGTTAAGCCAGTTCCTCATAGGGTGGGTGGTAGTGGTGGCTGGCTGCTCCTTGCCCTTCTGCCTCCTCTTCCCATTATGCTGGGAAAGCTCCTTACTTTGGCTCTGCATTGCCTCAGTGTGAAGATCTCAAGAATGCAGTGCTGAGCTATCACACACTCCAGTTACTCCTTGCAGATGTATCTGCCCCATGGTCCTCACTGTGAAGTCCACATTGTCCCTGGAAAAAGTGAGCCCTGGATCCCCTCCAACTCCATTACTCCAGGTAACACACAAAAGATTGCACTATAGGTTTAATTTCAATATTAACCTTTAAGTAATGGCACTGTCCCACTTAGTAAAACTTCCCTGTGACTCAGTTCCGTAGAAAAGTCGAATCATGCTGCTGGCAGCATGTTTCTTGTTTGCTGTTGTCTGGGGGCTGGGGAACGTTGGATCTGCTGGTCCAAGTCCTCTGCGCCCCATGGGCATTGTCTTTGAGCCCTGGGCTTGCCTCGTCCATAGGTGTCTGTGCAGTGGCACAGCAGCTGAGCAGATGCTCGCCTGGTTGAAGTCAGTGTTTCCAGTCAATCTGAGTGCAGTCAACTTCCAGGAGGAACTCTGTGCTCGGAGATGTTTATGCTGTTTTTCTAAGTGGGACAGTGAGCAAACTCCGTGGCAGTCACAGTCAAAAGTGTGACTGGACTACCTCCCTTGTGTGGGGTTCGCTTCAGTGTCACAAGGGCATGGCACAGCCTGATACCTCAGACATTGTCCCTTGCCTTTTTTTTTTTTGTGGTTAGATTTGTTTCTGGATCATATTTGGAGCAGAAAAAGGGTATATGTTTTTATGCAACTCTAGGGAAAGTGTTTATGCCACTCAGTTGCTCTGAGGTCTTACTTTAGGAAACCTGCAACTTTTGAAACTCCTTCAACCCTGCTAAACACATAAACAAATACTTTTATAATTTTTTAATAAATCATAAGCCAGTTGACAGGTCTGGTCCAGCCTTCTGGCAGACAGAAGGAGCTCAGCCTTCCATAATGTAAGTGCTTTTGAGAACAGAAGAGGAAAATGCCTTCCACTAACACAGTGCTGGAGAATAGAATTTGAAGTAGCACTTGTACGGGGTATTTTGTTTCTGTGCACAGTCTGTGGGTAGAGCCGAAGCGGAGTTCACCCCAGCTGAATACCTCATTCCTGCCTAGCCTGGTTTATAACTTGTCTGAAGGGACACTTTATTGTGAGATTTTTGCTTAACAACTCCAGCCTCAAAGCATCAACCAGCAGGACCTGGGCGCCTGCAAACAATCCTTGTTTTTCTTGTCCTGACCATAGGGGCTATGAATCTCTCATGGGATGCCAGACCCTGCTGTTTGGATATTAAACATTTCACATAATATTTGCTAATAACTTTCCAGCATTTTGCTGAGGAAGAGGTCATGGGGAGAGGGCACGAGAGGAAGCGGGCAAGACAATGCAGCATACTTGAGATTAAAATGTGAAGTGATGCTTTAGTTCTAAGTAAACTGATACGTGTGGAACTAAATCCTTAATCTCAGAGCTTAATAAGCAGACATGCAGACAGCTAAGCTAAGCATATCCCATAGTGCGTCTCCTGCAGTTTTCACCTGTCTTCCCTGATGAGGAATATAGTCTCAGCAGAAATCCCTGGCCTATGTTGACAGCTCTGTGCCTGGCAAATTCCGGGTGCTGCCTGTAGCAGTATCTCTCCGAGACAAAGGGTCCAGCTTGTGGATGAGGCCATAGCCAGCTGCCCCCCATCCCACTGCTGTGGGCCCTGCCATGGCTGCAGGACGGTGAGCCCCTGCTGCTCTGGCAGCAGAGCCTGTGCAGGCAAGGGCAGATGGATGGGGCCTTGCCTAGGCTGATGTGGGTTCTCCAGGCTCTCCATCTTTTCCTTTGAGCAGACCCTGCTCAAGGATCCTCATTTCCAGGTCCCCTCTTTTGTTTCAGGGGATAATACCTGCTTGCTCTCAACTTCCAGGCTGCGCTCTGCTCTGTTCCAGTCCTCTGAGCAGTGAGCCAGTGCTGTCTTGGGAGCAGCTACTGCGTTTCCTGGGCTCTGGCTTGGGCATCCTTCTTTGGTGTCCACTGAGGCTTAACTCACTCCAAATGGGAGGTTTTCCTTTTGCATCCATTCTACTAGGAGAGTAGGTGTGATTTCTTCCCTGTGTAGTAGTTCTTCCTGCAGGTTCTTTTCTTACAGGATGGCTCCAGGCAGGTGGAATGAGTCCCTCAGAGGACGGAAGAAAAACCAAAACACTTCCTATCTCAGCTGCTGCCAGAAGGTCACTTTCTTCCCTGGTCCCTGTTTATTATTCTGGCATTAACATGCTTCTATATAACAATAGGAAAAAAATTCCAGGATGACATATGCTTAGGAAGAATTCTCTCATCTCCTGTGCAGCTTCTGGGGGAGCTGCCACCTGCTGCAAAGGGAAGGGGAAGACAAAGGCAGAGTCCTGGAGTCTTCTTGCCTCATTAAAAATGTGCCCCGCTTCAGTTCCAACTGGGTCTTCGGGTTACTGTACATTCCCATGTGTTTGGATATAGGATTTGCATCAGCTGAAGCTCCCAAGAGGGTGCCTGTTTGCTGGTGATGGTGGGGACTTTGTGCCCAGACATTCTTCCGTGGGAGTTGGGGAAGAGGTGTCCTTTTTAAGGCATCCTGCATGAGTAGGGAAGAGATGGCCTTTGGGAAGATGCTTACCCATGAAGGACACGTGGTGAGGCTGGGGTCTGGGAAAAGACAGGCAAGCACTGGGGATTTACTGGCCGTGAGAAGAGGTGTCCCTGAAAGGAAGCGGGCGAGACAGATTATCGTGGAAGGATGCAGCAGGGAGCTGATGTCTTCCATCTGCTTGGAGACTGAGGCTGGGAGACAGGCGGCCCCGTCTCGTGGCCCTGTGCCAGCCGGGTGGATGGACCCCAGAGCTGGGGGGGAGCAGCTGGTGACTTCGGGGGCTGGGAGGAGGGGGAGAGAGCCGAAACCTCAGCCGAGCTGGGGGTGATGCAGCCGGAGACGGGACGCCTCGCTCGGCTGGCAGGGCTGCGGGCGGTGAGCTGCACATCCCCGAGCGGGAGGCTAGATGGCAATGTGGGCGTGTGCCCGGAGCCTGCCCCGTGCCCCGCGGGCCCCTAAGCCTGACTGACGACACAAAATCGCCGCGCACAAAATCTCCCTTGCTCAGCACGTCCCCCGGCCGCCGGCCCGCCGCAGGACAGCGCAGCTCCGGCCGGCCGCGGGAAGGTTCTGGGGGACCGAGCCTGAGCTGCTGCCTCGGGAAAAGACCCGGGGAGAGCCAGGGAATTCTGACTGCGGTTGAGCCCTGTCTCCACGGAAGGTTGCTGGGTAACCAGGGGTGTCAGGGTCTAGGAAGATCACTGGGAAGATCGGTCTGCAAAGCAGCATTCTGACTCCCGTGGGGCTGGTAGCTGGTTGGGAAGAGGAGGGACAGCAGCAGGATGCTGCTCATGGGTTGCAGGGGGCCGCAAAACAGGAGTCAGGGCTGGGCAGCAGGGAGGCACAGCCTGGCTCTCTTGCAAAGCCCTGAGCTGGGCCACTCTCCTGATGCAAAACAAGCCCTCAGAATGCATTGTCACTCCTTGCCAGGGTTTTCCATCTAGAGGCAGATGCCAGATCTCCTTCCCTGAAGGAAAGGGATGCCGAGCCTCAGGACTGCAGGCTGAGCAGCATTTTCCACCCAGCCGCACACAGAAGCAGTGGCAGGACCCTGCTGAGCCCTTCTGATGAGATGAGTGAGGGCTGTCATTTTTTAAAGTGTCTGTATCTCATCTGAATGTGGCTGTGCTGTCTAGGATTGACATGACCCAGGAAGAGCAAAGAGGACAGGGAAACAGCTGGACACTTGTTTAGATCCTGCAGCTACTGTTCAAGATAGACAAGGGCAGGGGAAGAGCATCCATCAGGGAAACTCAATGGGCTGGACACTTGCGCTGGGAAATGCAGAGGGGCTAGAAGGGGCAAAGACTTGGGAGTGAGGGAAGGGGGATGGGGTTGACACCGCTGCCAGGGCAGAATCCCAAGGTTACAGCTTGTGTGGGCACTGCCCAAAGGGCTCTTCCCTGAATGCATTAGTACCAACTACAGCCTTGCCACCTCATTTTCGGAGTAGTTTCTCCTGTTCTACAGCATAAGCAATAGGGTGGTGAATGACACTGAATCTAATCTGAATGCTGTTGCAGCGGTGAAGTCTCAACTGAGCATGCCAGGCTGGTCAGCTTATCTCAGAACTTGTCAGGGATAGAGGATGAAAATTTTCCGAGGCTTGTCACAGATGCACCCTCTAACAAGAAAATAGAATTGGAAAGCTCTGGAGTGTCTAGCCTAGAAAGAAGAATGATTTATGAGGGCTCATGACAGAAGGATAAAAAGAAGGATGTGGAGAAAACACATCAGGCATATCCATTCACCTTCTGTGAGAGTGCAGTAGAGGCAGTGTTCAATCAAACAGGCTGTCGGAGGAAATAAAATTACCTTCTTTTAATTTTTTGTTTCACCCAAAACACAAGATGCCTCATGAAGTTCATTGCTGCAGGGCTTCACTGCTTAACAGAGCTCAAAAGGAACCTGGATGCTGACCTCCGTGCTGACTACAGTGAGTGTGCTCAGTGTGAATAGTGCACACACCCTCCCCAGAAGACTGGGAAGGGATGTGCCCAGTTATTGTGGCATAGACACCAAAGACAGGCTGTCCCTGGGGCCTTGGAAATATGAGCTTGCTTTGCAAGTGTCTGAAGGCTGTAAACTCCATGAACCAAATGCATTTCCTTAAAAATAAACACGGAAGCCCCAAGGTACATGGCCTAAGGCAGAACCTGTGAAGGACATCCAAGGTCTTTTGTTACAAGGCTGTACTCCATATCCAGCTCGCCCTCTAGCTCAAATGACCTGCTCTTCATAGCTATGGCTATGGGTGTGGAGTATGGGGGGCACTGGTGACCATTCCCCAAGGGCCAAGGCCAGGACATGGACAAAAATGTCTTCCTCTGATGGCCCCCAGTTGTTACTATGGCACCACAATGTGGTTTCCCATATTAGATACATCTCTTGGGATTAAAGGATTTATTGCTCTAGCTTGTAAGACTGGATGAGGTAAATCTTCCTCACATTTCTGGGGCAGTATGATGCAGTGATTGGAAGTCATGGCGCTCCCTTCTTGGCTCCAAAATAATTAATATGGATTGGGAAAGCAGCAAACATTAGGGGTGGCATGTACTGCTGGGGGACATGTTTCACCCACTCTGTTCAGGGGATTGGAGGAGCTCAGGTGTTCCTTGATGTCCTGGTCCTGCCAAGCCTGGTCCTGCTCACTCAAATAGGCACCACATGTTGGGACGGGGCAGAGAGAGGTACAGTGGGGTGAGTGATGCCCAGTCCACTCTGATGGCACATTCGCCGTTCCCTGGAGGCACTCACATCAGCAGACCACACTAGGTTCACCAGGGATGGCAAAAGCTGAACAGACCAGAATGTGCTTTTCACTCTTGTGCTTCAGGCCATCCCTAAGGGAGCCTTGCTGAGGGCCTCCAGGTGCTGTTTTGTCCTGACCTTTCACACTTCATCCCGAGCATCTACCTGGGATGCATGGGAAGCTTGGGAAGGTGGTACCCATCTCCAGTGCAGGAGGACCTATTACTACTGCAGGACAAGCTTTTGGGGTTTTGTATTTGTGCTTGACTGGAGCAAAGACGATGGTTGTATGCTGCCCAGCCACCTGAGCTTTACTCCTAATCATGTTTACTTTCCTCTTCAGAACAATGCTCAAGATTCCCTGTGGGTGTCTGGAGAAGGGTAGGAAAGGCTCCAGTTCACTGGCAGCAGAAAACTCTGCTTGGAGAAGTAGAAAGTGAGGAGAGGAAGTGGTAGGGTGGTAGATGTTATCTTTGCCCTTGTTTCCAGGGCCTGACTCTTGGCTCTTGGACATTCTTCCAGAGGCTCTAGACAGCTCCAGGAAGCCTCCAATCCGTGTTTCGTAATGCTAACATCTGTAAATAGCTGGTTTAACTGGCTTCACAAGTCCCACACTTTGCTTCAGCTCTGCCTTGTGGAGGAGGAATAGGTTCCCAGGAGGCCCCACCTGCAGTGGGGTGGGCTGAGGACATGGGGACCTCCGGGGCATCAAATACAGCCCTGCAGAGGCAGTTTCCTCCTGAAGGCTTGACAGCTCAGGCAGTGGAACCTGGGGGAGAGGGAAGCCAGGCTGTCCTCCTGCCTGCAGGGGAGGATCTCCAAACCCCTATCAGGCTCTGTGGGATGGGATCCACCCTTCCCCTACTCCCTGTGCTCCCTTCACTGCTGGTGTCTCCACTTTGCCAGCCTGCCTTGCTTGCAGGAGAGCTCAAGGGCAAAACACTGCCAGTGCAGAGTGATGGCTGGCAGGCAGTACCTTGTGTTTCTGTGGGAAGCTGAACAAACATTAAGACTTTTAAGAATGGGGAAATGCAGCATTGATGGGCTGTCTTGTGCAAATTTTGGGCCACCTGAGGCTGAGCTAAACTACTTTCTACAACCTCCAGCTACTCCTTTGTGGGTGGTTGAAGGATGGGGAAGAGCCCAATCCTTGGCAGATGGCATCACAGGGCAGGGAGAGGAACTGTAGGAAGAGGGGTTCAAGTTCAGAGCAATGGGGCTGCATAACCTGGGAGGCATATGCTGAGGTTTTAGGGCAGGTATTCTATGGTGCTCTGGTGCTGTGCAAAGGCTGAGTGCTGCTGAAATATAAAGGGACTACCACCCCCAAGGGACTCTAGAGCTGGTGCACAGGCTCTGTGTTTCCTGCACTTCAGCAGCCAGGCTTTTACTGACTGTGGGGACAAAAAATCTAATATTAATTCTGCTTTTTCCTACATGGACTAGGAATAGGGGCTGTTTATTGTGTCTAGAGATTACTAGCTGATGGCAGGGATGCTACTGTGACCCTTTAAAGGATGCTATGCAGAACTAGACCAACAATTTGTGTGGTCCTTGGGGAATGTCTGAAGTACAGGCATGCTAAGAGAGGTGCAGACCAAACAGGCTGCATTCATGGCTACGAAATCTGCCACTTTGTTAAGGGGTGGTCAGTGGACTTTAGCATGCAAGTGAGGCTGGTGTTTGCCTTTCTTTCTCCATCTGTCAGCCCACTTCTTACCCTAGTTGCTGTCTTGTGCCCATCCCATTCAGCAACGCATACACTCAAACCAGGCCCACGCACTGGTGGGACAAGCCCATATGATTAACCATGCTTCCTGTACATCCCTCTCACCTCTGATTTCGCCAGGCTGTGCCTCAAGCCCACCCTATTATCTCTCCCTCCAAATCACCTGTATTTAAGGGGCCATTCAGGCAATAAGCCATGTCTGATGGTTCCTATGCTGTCCTCTTGAGATGCACCAGATTTCAGGACACACTGAGGAAGGGGTTACATTGCAGAGCATATACTAATGCATCTACTTTAGCCATGGGCTCTCTGGTCCCAGGGAAGGCAGCAGGAGGGCTGTGCTGCAGTTGTGTCCCCAGCAGTGTTGCAGACTCACAGCAAGGCTCCCAGGTCTCAGCTGACTCAGTTTCACACACCTGCACTGAACATCAGGGGTGCATAATCTACCTAGGGCTGACAATCCCCTCACCCTGAAGGCTGAGTTTATTGACCCAGTACCTGTAAGGTCAAGTGCTTACCTGGTGGTGTAATGCAGCAGCACCTCACTGGCAACGCAGCCCCCCCAGCCCTGCCCAAGTTCTGCCTCCGAGCACTATTCACTGGCCTGCCTTTTTAATTAACAGAATCCAGGAGTTTGAACGGGGTTTGGATTGACTTTGTACCGAGTCTCAGCCTGGCTTGGGTGCTGGCCTCATAGGTGCTGAGATCTGTTGGGGCTGTGGCAGCCTGTGGCTTAGCTGCATTGAGACATCAAACCTGAGCTGAAAGCTCCTGGTGCCACGCAGAAGGGTTAACAGTCTGCTTGCTCCCTCTGTGCTTCAGAGAGCTTTGTTCATTGGAGTATTAAATTCCACAGCTGTAAATAATCTGCAGCAGGAGAGATTATCAAGGCCTTGGGAAGGAGCAGCTTTTATTAATAAGATCAGTTCTCCCTGCGAAGCATCACGTAGTCACTCCCCACCCTTTCCTCGCTGTCTCACCAGGCATTGCCACGGTCCAGTGGCATAACTTCCCCACCTCCATCCTATGCCACCCATCCTCCTGCCATGCTCCCTCTGTCTTGCTATTGTTGATTGGTAAATATGGCTCTTCACAGCAACCAGCAGAGCAGGCTGGAAATGCTCCCCATGTTACCTAAGATGTAATTGTGGTTTGTATGGTGGATCCAGTGCTGGCCACATGGCCAGGCTACTGCTAGCCAAGGTGGGAAGGTGGTGGGACACATCCTTGCTGGGATAGGAGTGTGGTACTTCTCGCCATCATGGCACCTGCCTCTGTGGCGGGCTGGAGGCTGCTCCACCTCTGACTCCTCCAGGGATATGGCTGTGGGCAGGTGCAGCATGCAGGGCTTGTATGTGGTTTACTGTGCCAGTCCCAGGAGCAGAAAACAGACCTAGTGGTTTGGTGTCTGGGAACTTTTCCCAGAGCATCCTTCGTGAAGGCAGGAAGATGCCCAGGGTGGACTAGGCTCTAGCCAGAAAACCAGCCTAAGAGAGGTTTTTAGGATGGACACCAGGGCTTGGCCCTCTTTCAAGCCTCCCAGTCCCAGGGATTCCTCACTTCTGTGTGAGGAAGAATCCCCTTGCCTAATTCTTCCTCAAACCCTACTCCCCCTCACAAGTAATTTCTGGTCTTAACACTCCAGCAGTGATGGATCCCCTCTGCCAGCAGATCTGTGAACACAGCAGCTGAGATTGCAGCCGGACATCGGGCCTTGTGGTGATTCCCACCTACAGGAGGTGGCTGTGGCTGCGGTGACTCCCCACTTTGCTGCACTAATCCACCTGGTGCAGGACCCTGCTGAGCTTTTAGATTTCTTTTCTGGCAGAGCTAGAGAGTTAACATGAGGTCCCTGTATCCCTAAACATCTGTAAGCAGTGCACAGGCATCCCCCTTCTCTGCTGGGAAAGGGATTGGTATTCAGGGAACAGCAAAGGCTTTGAGTTTGCGGGGAGGGCATACCCCAGTTTGCACCAGGCTTTCAGGACACTGTTAAGCATTGCCAAGAGCATCATTCCCATGGTAAGGCCTCTGAGGATTGAGCTCACCCTGCCACTTTCCACTTCCCTGACAAAGCTGCTGAGTTCAGAGGTAACCCTGACAAGGCACATCTCCTCCACCTCCCCCTTCCAATGCTCACCCAGCTCACTTCTCCTCCCTATATTCCCAAAGAAGTCCGTACCCTGCTGACCAAAGCATCACTTTTAATTAAAATGGTTCCCCTGCGATGCATCATCTGAATGTCTTTGCTTATTCCCGCTGGGTTCCAGCCAGAGAGACGTGCGGGGGCACAGTATCAGGTCAAAATCTCTCCAAGCTGCAGCCAGAGAAAGTCAGGGCAGAGAAAGCAGCTGATGGCTTCACTGCTCTGCTGCCAATGAGCTCTCAGCAAGGGGTAGCCTTCTTGAGCTCTGCCCCAAGAAGGCCTGGGAAAGAGGCACGGCCTTTCTCCCTGCAGAGGCAGCGGAGCTGTGGATGCCCAGGGGAGGCTGGGAATGAGTGCCATGAGCAGGGATCACCAGCTCCCTGGGCGCAGCTGATGTTCCTGCAGGAGAAGTCAAGCCAGCAGCCATGTGCCATGCTTGGTGGGCTTTGGAGGACTCCTTTCAAGGCCTTGAGAGGAGTAAGGATGGGACCTCCACAATGGAGATGGGAGGCAGGTCAGTAAGAGTACACAAAGGATTCTCTCCTAAAAGGAGAAAAGCTTTCCTATCAAGGTTGCAGGGCTTAATTTGGGTTACCTGGGAGATCATCAGCAAGGGCCTCCTGCTCCAAGGAGGCTTAGCTCTCAAGAAAAAAACCTTCACCTCCCACTGCCCCCAGCATACTGGCAGCTTTTCAAGGGATGAGAAGAGAGGAGGCTGCTAAGGATCAGTAACTCCCCTGGAGCACCACATGGAGCTATTTCTCCCACTTCCCTAAGAAGGGTGAGTGCCAGCTCCACCCACAGCTGCTGCAGGAGTTTTCCTGGGCTGGGGTTCTGCAGCGGCATAGCTGCTGCTGGTGCCTCAGCCATGCTGCATGCTTAGCGCTGAGCAATGGGAGTTGCCGGGATGTGGCACTCTTGCACACATCCCATGTGTCCCCCATCCCGACCTGGGCGGGACATATGGCACACGTGGTCACTGTGACCCTCACACCTCACATGCGGATGCAACGAGTGGGCACTCTGTGGGGTTGGTGGTGTGCAAATAATGATGTTTTACTGCAGCCCCTGCAGAGGTCCCAGCCCTTGCGCCTTGGAAAGCAGAAATTCATCCTACTGGATGAATGAGGTGAGTAAAGCCAGAGAGGAGGAGGAAAAAGGCCTTGCTGTGCATTAGGGAAGACTCTCTGAGGGGCTTGAAACCCATGTTTTTAGGAGCCTCCCGTCTGTGGGGGCATTATTATAGCAGCCCCCGCTGCCACGGGCTGCCATAGAGCAAGAGGTCCTGTATGCTCATATGAACCTGTGGCATCAGCTAGCAGTAAATTGAAATTCTTTTCCTCCTGGACGTGCTGGGCTGAATCCATGGGCACTTATGGAAACTGCTGGGACACGTGTGTGCTGCTTTATTAAAGTATGCAGCATTTCATCCCTGCATGGCGGGTGGCAGGAGCCAGGCATGTGCCCGGTCTGTGGTTTCTCCCTGCTCCTGTCAGCTTTGCTCCGCTAAGAGATCCTGTGCGCCCCCTCCCACGCAGCATCCCCATCCCTATCCCCATCCCCGTCCCGCTCCACGGCCCTGCAAGGCGGCAGGCGGCCACAGGGTGTCAGGCGGGTGCCGGGCTGCCTTCCCACGGAACCGGGCGGCGGGACCGCCGGCTGCCGCCCGTGGGGCCGGCGATCCCGGCGGGCCTGGGGAGCGCGCCTCGCAAAACTGCAAATGAGGGGCAGGGTTCGCTGTCACTGACACCCCCGAGCGCGCCTCCCTCCAGGGAAAGGATGGCTTCTCTTCCTTTTCCCACGTAGGGAGGGAGACACGTTTTCCAGGTGCCGTGTGAGTTTTGCCTGGTCTTTCAAGAGGAGGGAGGGGAAAGCTGGTGGTCTCCCGTCTGGAGCACCCCAGGTGAGATGAGCTGTGGTGGGCCTCAGCGTCTGGCCGCGGAACGCAAAGGAAGGCTGCACGACGAGGGGAACAAAGGGCCTTGGATAGCAGCACTAGTGAGCAGGGAGTGTTGGCAAACGTGGCTGCCATTGCTCAGGGAAGAAAGCAGCTGAGCAGGGGCGTGGGGAGACACTGAGCTCAAGGGGCTGTGGGTTCCCAGCAGGAAAAGGGGATCAGGAGGTTTGTGGTACTGAATCTCCCTTGGCAGGCACCTGCTGGACCTTGAATCAAGTTCAGTTGTGCTTCTCCCAGCTCTCTGCTTTGTGGCTGCACTGAGCGTGGGGAGGAACCCATTTTTCCCACTGCATTTTCGTGGTGGAGGCGGGGGAGCTGGTGCAGAGAGAGAGCAGGCTGGGGAGGATGCATCAGTGAGTGACGTGTGATGCTGGAGCGAGCAGTGGCCCAGCCTCGCTCAGGTGCAGTTCTCCGTGCTGCGCCTCACGTACAGAGACGCTGTCTATCCTCCAGCTATTTACACCAGCTCATTTTGCAAACTCTGCACTCACAAGATTTTTTTTTTCCTCTCTCCCTCCCTACTTCCCTCCCTCTCTCCCTCCCTCCCTCTGTTCCCTGTAGAGATGCTCAGTGTTCCCCATTCAGCTTCAAGCGCAAGGTCTTCCACCTGCACAGGCATTGCGCACTGACCTGCATGCGGGTTCAGTTCTGCCTGTCCAAATTCCCCCTCTTCCCTTTCTCCCACTTCATCGAGGCTTTACTCCTGGTGCGGGGAACTGTGGTGAACTAAGAGGGAGGCTGCTGTGAGCTGAAATGCTGCCAGGGGAGACACCTGGCCAGAGAACCTGCTGCTCCTGCTCAAGCATCCACGAGCCTGCAGGCCCGGCCCCTGCTGCCCTGCAGGGCTGCTCCCTTCCCACTGGGCTGTGGGGCTGCCATCTTTAGTGTCCTTTGTTAGGGGAGAGGGAGGGACGGAGGGAGGAAGGAAAAGAAAGTCATGCGGGACTAGGGAGAGTCCCCTGGTGTGGGAAGGCAGAGGAGTTTATTCCTGTGGGTGCTGGGGTAAGGGATGTGGAATAAGAACCAACCAGGGATTGATTTCCCCATTGTGTGCTGAGAAGGGAGAGCAGAACACTACAAGGAGAGGGCGGTGGGAGCCTCGGCCCTCCCCAGTGGGGAATTGGAAAGGGATTGCCGAGGAAAAGGGGCTGCCCCTCAGTGTCTCTTCCTGGAGGGGGTTGCTTGGCCCTGGGAGGGTTTCTTCCTGAGCAGGGACTATGACTGACGGCTTCACTCACCCTTCTCCTGGCGGGTATGTGCTACTTTAATCTCTTTTTTTGAAACCTAAGGCCCATGACTTGTCTCAGGCTTTTATCTCCTCTATCTCCCCCGTACCGAGACAGGGCTTTGTGGTTTTAAGGAGGTGCTTGAAAACAGGAGCTGGGGGTTTCCCTATGGGTGGGAAACCAGACAGCACAGGTAGGAGACTGCCGTCTCCGTCTTCTGATTTCCAGCAGGCTGGGCGGCGGTGGGGCTGACCGCTCAGCTCTTGGCGGTGCTCACCCCGAGGGTGGCGAGGAGCCCACCCCAAATACGGCTGAGGCACACCTGAGGCTGGGGTGAGGGGCTGGACGGAGAGACCCCAACTTGCTGTTAAGGGCAAGGGCAGGATTGCCGTTCTGCCCCGTGGGAAATCTCCCGTGGGCTTTGGGGACGCTGCTGGGCCGGGGGCTGGCGGTGGGGCCGGGACCCGCGGGCAGGGCTCGGAGGTGCGGCTGGGGGCAGGGGGGCTGGGCTGGGGGCTGCCCGCGGGCCGAACGGGGCTGCGGGCCGGCCGTCGCAGCTACGGTAGGTGGCAGTGCCGCCCGGATTTTATGAATGGAGGAGGAGGAGGGGAGGCAGATGGATGCGGGGAGGTGGTGATGGAGAAGCGGGGGGGCGGAGGAGGGGGGGGGAAATTTTCTGGCTGTGCTCCGGCCTCCACCTCCGTCCCCCTCGCCCCTGCGCCAGGCACCCTCCCCCCGCCATTAGCATAGGCCTGCCCGGTTTACATGTCGGGCTGCACGTTGCCGCGGCCGGATCCAGCAGCCAGCAGCGCTGGCAGCCGCCCCGAGTCAGCTGCTTCCCCGCGAGGAGCGGCGGGAGCCGAGCGGGGCGGGCGGCGGGAGGCGCCCGCGGGCACCGCCGTTAAGGTGTCCTCGAGGAGATGGCATGGCTCCGGCACCGGCACCGGCACCGCCGCCCGCTGCCCGCGCCCCGGGGCCAGCGGGACCGCGCAGCTTTTCCGCCGGACTGCCACCGTGACTTCGGGCCCCAGCGTGGCCCAGCGCTGCTCTCCACCCGCCCCTCGGTGCCCTGTGGGCGCTCCCAAGGTTGGGGGTGCTGGGAGCAGGCTGGGCTTTGGGGGGCGCAGCAAACTCCCTGCTCCCTGCCGCTCGTGTCCGTGTCCGGCCTCGCAGGGCAGTGCCGGGGCATCCTTTTCTTCTGCAGCTTCTTTGTGCCCTGGGGCATGTTCGCAGCCCCACATCCTGCTCTCCAATGAGCCACCACTTGCATCAGAGATTCCCCCTTGGTGGGGAAAGCCAGGAGAAGAAGCTGAGTAATTCCCTGATATTTGCTGGTAAAGGCAGGAAGTGAGGTCTCCTTGGTGGTTTGATATAAGGAGAGGAAAAGCCCCCCTTTTTTTTTGTTAGTTTCTGTGGCCTCTGAGGCTCACCTGGGACTTTATGTGTTGGTCATTTCCAGCTGGATCTGGGATTTCCCACTGTAGGGACCAGGACAATAGCTTCGCTGGCACAGCTGTGGGACGGGTGACTGAGCAGAAGAAGTGACTGAGCACAGCCCTACAGCTTCCCTCTCCCCCTGGGGCGGGTGTGGATCATGCCTGCAATGCACCAGGAACCAGCCCTTGCTGTTCCCAGCAGGGAGTGAGCTGGGGCAATCGCTGCTTTCCTATCCACCCTGCTCATTCTGCCACACAGGGAATGAAATTTCCTTCAGAGGCAGCTTTGTCTGCATTGGTGAGGTTGCCTTCTGGGGAGTGTTGGAGGTGCAGAGCTACTCAGGGGGAGCTCTGGATGAGACTCTGAGAGAGGCGCTTCTCCAGGAGAGAAGGTCTAACATGGCTTTTCCAAATAGCACATTGACCCAGTTCCTGCTGGGGCTACTTACCCACGTGCCACCCCCATGCCACTATGCCAGAGCAGAGCTGTCCTGAACTGTGGGGCCAGGGACTCCACAGAAAGTGCCAACACAGTGCTTGCAGTGGTTGGGCCCCATTTTTCAGCAGCACCCATGTTATTTAGGGCATGGGCAAGGATGGTGCTGCAGCACTGACCCCTTCAGCATGGCCAGCTGTGCCCCAGGAACGATGTCATGCGGATCTGGTGGTGCCCTTGGTACTGTTTGGGCACCAGTTCAGGCACTTTGGTCCAGCTCTAGCCTGGATTATCCCACCTGCCTGACCTAAATCCCATAGTGGTTTCAGCAGGACACAGGGCTTTTCATCACCCCTTGTCTGAACCAGTTAGGTAGGATTGCTGTGTGCTGGGAGGTGGTTACTCCAAAGCTGTCCATGCTTCAGTGGCATCCTGGATCCTGCATAATCCTTCATCTAGAGGACAGGCAAGAGGAGAACTCTCCATCCAGTGGAGTGAGGTGCCCCTGGGCCTGTGAGGGGACGCAGGAGTAGGACAGTAGAGCATGTAGCTGCTTCCACATTGTGGTGAGCAGGAGGTCCCTGCCTGGTTTTGCACTTTGCAGCACCTCCAAGCCACGGGCATCACAGGCCTTGATGGGGCTCAAGCCCAGGAGGATGAGGGCATACCTTGCCACCCTGTGTTAGCCTGGCTCGAGGAAAGAAGAGCATCTAAACTCCAGATGAAGCATGGAGCACAGCCCAGCTGCTCAGCTGGGCCTGCAGTTTCTTACCTCCACCCTGTGACCAGCATTAGTTCTCACTGCTTGGCTGCCAGGAACTCAAACAGTGCCTTGCTCGGACAAGCTGTCAATCCAGGGATTTTTGTTTTCATATTAAACCAGCTAAGTATTCAAAATCAGTTCCAGCTACCACCACAGGGAAAGCTACTCCAAGATACATAAATCCCTGCCAAACCTGCCTGTGCTACCTCTGAGGCAGCAGTGCCACTGCTCTGTGGTGCTGCAGGGAGTGGGTGTGTGGCAGGGCTCCGACCTCCGTCTGGCACTCACGCGGTGTCCGGCCGAGTTCATGGGGAGAGGATCTCTCTGCAAACCTGCACACAGGGAGCTTGCCCTGATACCACTTTGCTGAGGGGCATCCAAATGTGTGCCCACATCTCTGTCCTCAGGCAGCGGTTGGGAAGGAGGGGATAATGCCTGCCTGCAGCCTCAGGTGGAGGAGAGCAGGATGGGGGAGCTGGTGTGCAACCCACCATCCTGTGCTCAGGTCCCTGTGGCTGTGGGGGAGACCCACTCCACATCCACGCACGGGGCAGGATGAGACCTTGCCGTGTAGGACGGCCACACTCAGGCCATTTGCTGCGTGCCTGGCACTTTGTCTCGCTGGGTTTTCCCCATGTGGTTTGCGGGACCTGGAGCTTGTTGGCCTGCTGGGCACACCACACAGCATGTCCCTTTTCCAGGGTGAGCTTGTCTGGCTCTCCCAGTCCTGTTTTGGGAAGCAGGGATCAGGGGAGTACGCCCTGCCGGGCACGTAGGCCATCCTTGGGTAATGACTCTGAGTGTTTGGCTGTCTGATGTAATGAACTAATTAGGAATTTGCTGTCACCACAGCTGGACTCACCTGGCTTGTACGCTACAGCCGGATGATCCTCACTCCGTGTGACAGTCCTCCAGCCTCACGGGGCACCAGGAATAGCAGCGAGGGGATCACATGGCCCCTCTGGCTGTCCTCCCCTGCACTATGACAGCCTTCTGGCAGCCACGCGTGCAAGCGTCATGAGATGGCTTCAGTGGCTGTAGAGGAGCGTGCTCCTCCTTACCAGCCCCTGGGACAGGCAGGTGACGTGTCTCCTGATATGCTGGCAGCACACGTGGCTGGGATGCAGCCCTGGCAGCAGGCAGCAGTGGTCATGGCACCCCTCCTCTCAGGGATTCGACAAAGATAGCTAAGGGCACTCAGGTGACCTAATGCCTTTGGAAATTTCTCCCTGGTGCTTTGAAAGGATCCTCGTGCCAAGCAAAGAGCTGAGCAGGGCAGACCTGTGCTCCTTGCAGCAGGAAAGTGTCCTGCTGCCTGTCCCTGGCAGGCATGGCACTCTGCTTGTACTGCCGCTGTGGTGCCAGCAGCTGTGAGGTGGGGTAGGCACAACATACAGGGACTCTACTTCCCAAGTAACACAGAATACAGAGAATCCTTCAATGCTGAGGAATGATTGTCATACCTCTCCGGGTGCACAGGTTGCATACTGGGCCTTCAGTGCTGATGCTAGCTCAGGGCATGCCAGCATCGCTGGGTTTGCCCCCAGGGAACCCCTGGCAAGAGCCCACTCTCAGCATGTGCCAAGGGCTGGTGTCTGTGGGTGGACATGCTGAGAACCACCATGGTGACCATGAAGGTGGGGGGTCCTGGGGAAGGCCTGCTGGGCATAAGCAGAAATCAGCCACAGCAGCTGGAAGAGCCTCGGAGAGGAAAAGTATTCAGCCCATGGAAGATGAATTATTGTTGACGTTCACTGAACATTTGTTTAGATTAAGCAATATGGCTCCAAGTTTCTCAGCTGTGGGGAGCCGGTCACCACAGCACTTACTGGATGTTTTTTGGTGTTGCTGTTCATGGCACTGGCCAAGGGACTGAGTGGCGGTGGGGAGAGCTGGCCCCACCCTCGGAAGCCTCCTCCTCTGCACCACACCATCTCTCCCTGCTTTCTCCTCTGCCAGAGAGCTGAGGCAATGGCGGTTCTCCTTTCCAGACGTGGATGCTCTGGGTGATGCCCTGTCCCAGAAGGCATATGCAGCATTTGCAAGGAGGCCGTGGTGAGGCGTCTGGTGCAAGGACTTGCCGAACATTCCCGTGGGTTCTGGAGATACGGAGGTGACTGGCAGCCTTGCCCCAGCTCGGTCCCAGCCCTGCTGGGATGGTGACACTGGGGTCCCTGCAGTCAGCAGGGCACTGACTGTTCCGCCAACTTCCAAATGCAGTTTGGGAAAGGCTGTGGCTGCTGGGGACTGTGAGCTGCTCTCCACTGGCACCAACACTTTGTAGCAGTTGTATGTGTGGCTCTGCCAGCTGGGCATGCAAAAATACCTTAGAGGCATGGAATAAAATGTATTTATTTCTTAGAAATCTGTATAAATTGGAACCATCGCCCAACAAGAAGTGCTGAGTTTGGTTTCCCGATGTAAAGTGGCAGCTACAAAGAAGAAAAAGACAAAAAAAGGCTGGACCACCCACTGTCAGGGGAGAGAGTGCCCTGGGCCCCCGGGGTGCTGGGAGGGGGAACCATCTGGGCCCTAGGGTCTCTGCAGGTGGGACGCTTGCTGCCTGCAAATGTGGGGAAGCCTTCCCGCAGTCCTCCACAAATCCAAGAGAGCCACCTTAAGAGCTCTCCCTCCATAGGACCAACGGGATCCGCCAGGCGTTTCATATACCATATTCTATAGCCAAGGAAGCCTTAACAAAGAGCCGTACGCTCTCACGTTTCGCTTCAGGCTTCTCCCTGCTGCAGCTGGAGCTGAGTTTTTAAAAATCTTTGTGTCATTATTTCGTTCCTCTTTTGATTCAGCCATCGAGGGACAAGGAGATGCCAAACGAAAAGAATGGGCATTTAAACAGAACTAGATTGAAGAGGCAGTGTGTGCGCTGAACAACAAGTCTTTTTACATTTCATATGATCTTATACATGGGCTCCATTCAGTATATTTCCCCTCTGTTTCATCTGAATGTACAGAATTAGCCATTCACATCCTCTGGAATTAGGGCTCTTTAACATTTCCATTCTGAGCTGCCTCCATATTTTGGGGGTTGGGAGTGTTATTAGCTCAGCTGGGGAAGCACAAGCTGAGGTCAGAATTGGTCTCGCAGGCTGGAAATGAGCTTTTTCTTTTTTTGGAAAGTGCAAGATTTGGTGCATGACGATTCTGGTCAGAAAGATATATGACCATACACAATAATGTGTATGTGCTAGAACATGCATGGATCTGGTTTCAGTGGAGGGGCTCTTTTTCACATTAATCCCAGTGAAGTTATTTCTTTAGACAGAAAAGAGTTTTCGGATGCAGGGTGAGCTCTGCGATCGCCTGAGGTCGCACGCGTGGCCGTGTCCTGGTGCGTGGCTGCTGCCTCATTGTCTTGTTGAAAAGCAAATATCAAAAACAAATATTTACTGTGCTGTTTACTAAAGCTCCCTGGATACTGATACAGATTTAGAAGAGCTGGCCCAGAAAACTCATTCAAACTGAGTTAGAGTCACAAGAGGAAAACCATGAGGGATGTGTGCATGCAGCTAATTCTGCTGAAAAGCTCTGGACCTGGCACTGCTGCCCCGAGTGAGGATGGGATTGTGCAGTGGCACTGGTGCATCCTGCAGCCTATGCTGCCTTCCCGGAGAGTCCTGCAGCATTCCTGTGGTGTTACTTACATCCTCAGAAGGAAAAAGGCTGCCTTGGGAGTGTTTCTTTTGTGAATCTGCCTTTTTCCTAGCTTTACTTGTCTGCTGGCACACCTAAGCCAGTGTCCTCTTTGGGGGTGTTCCCCCTTTCCCCAGCATTTACATACAGGAGGGTTTATTGCCAGACAGCTGGGATGTCAAAGTGGGAACAATATGCAGAGAGGAGAGAGTGGAACCCGCCGTGTCTCCGCTGGCTGCTTAAGGATGCCTGTGTGCTGCAGAGAGGTGCTTCCCTTGGGGGACCTGCAGGCTGTGCACCCAGTGGTCTGCGGGAACCAACATCCTAGAAGGGAGTCTCTGCCTCCTCTGCCACTCTTTCTTTGCTATATATATTTAACTTTTTCTATCTATGGCTCCTGCATCATTATGTCCTCAGGCCACTTCATCTGGTGATTGTGGAAATCAGGACAAGGTGGCAAACAACAAACATGGGCCCCCAACAGGGCAAATAAACCCAGCAAGGTCGAGTGTGACTCAGAAGGCAGCAAGGCTCCCATTTTCCCTCTCACCTGGCTTTCTGTAAGACAAGGTTTAGCTGCTCCTCAAGGGCAGGAGCACAGACAGACCTGTGGGCTGCAACATCATGCTCTGCAGGGGGTTGTTGCCAGCTGACTTCACTTTAATACACAGCATCTGCTAGAGAGGGTTCACCTGAGCCAGGCACAAATCCCAAGTCCCCTGTCGACCACCCCTGAACCAGTCAGACACAACCAGGTTGCAGGCTTTCCCGGAGATCCCTTCAGTCACAGCCCCCTGCCTTAATTTAACCTGGTTATTTATACCTTTTCCTGTGTGTGTTTAATTATAGCAAAACCTGGCAATACCGCTGTGCTTAACGGTCTGTTGGCATTTCCATTATGAGCCCAGACTGGAAGGGATTATATAGCCTGAGTGTTTGAACTGAGCCTCAGACAGAGACTTGGCATAGACTTGCAACCCAAATACAGAGATTTCCAATTGGCTAATGGCAGTTTTGAAAAGGGAACATTTTTCACATGCTTAGGCCCTTCCATTTGCTTAAGCTGCCTTCCTATGTTTTAAACTCAGCAAGCAAGGAGTCGTAATTCAGCCTGTTACAGCAGTGACTCATGTTCATTGCACAGTGATGCCATAACCAGCCAAGGCAAGGCCTTCTGCCTTAAGAGGAATTACACACAGAGAGATGACTGGGGAAAGTCAGCTCTTTCACTCACTGGAGCCACACCATCTGTGCATCCTAACTGCAGCTGCCATGGCCTGCATGAGTTGTCTGACCACGTCTCAGGCTCTGCAGTGGAGACACCTAATGTCACCAAGACGTTCTGGACCCCATGAGCAGCCAGTAGCACTTAAAGAGCATCAGTTGTTTCATCCTCAAATAGATGAATCAAACAGGATCTATTGGTCAAGTCCTAAAAATGCTTTTCTTCCCATCAGCTATGTGGGGAGGCAGGGGTAATAGGCTCAGGCAGCAGTGTCCACAGCAGGGATAGTCTGCTGGGACCAGTCACACTTGCTGGGAATCTAGAGGAGCTCCCATGGTGAGATGTGATCAATACATCTCTCTCCACAAGATTTTTCTCTAAAAGCATGGAAGACAGAGCAAGAGCAGGCAAAAAGCTATGTCTTTTTTTAATGCACAGTTTCTTTGACACAGAAGAACCAAGTGATTCACCCATGGTCTCTCAGCAGGTCAAAGAGAGCTTTCCCTGGGAGCAAACCTTGATCTGCACTGCACACTGATGCCTCTGCAGGGCCTCTCCTTGTTCTGAATGCATTAAGTAAGCAAGTTGATATAACAAGTAAGAGAATATTATATTTTGGGAAGAGTTATAAGTCAAGTTGGCCAGACACCAGCAAAGAAAACTAGCTAGTAAATGAAGAGAAGCTTATAGCAAAGACCATGTGTTGCAAACAGCCTTTCTCTCCAGAAAGCTTGCTTTTCACCTTAGTGGAAGGTCTTCTGTGCCTGTGTCCAATGGAGAGATGGTCCATCCATTGCTGTCTCGAATCTCTTGCCTGTTGGAACCTGAGTGGAAGGAGGGGAATAGCAAACCCTGTACTCAGCTGGAGGAGAAGAATCAAGGCCCAAAGCTGCTTCATTTGCAGCTCATACCTAGAGGGATGCTATGCAAGGTGCCCTGGCTCCTGCTCCCCTGGAGCTGGGGCTGCACTTTGTTCCCCATCTCAGGGGTACCAGAGTTGGGTGAGCTCACCCAGGCTGTGCTAGGCAGCTGCACCCCCTGACCTGGGAAGGGCTGGTGAGGACTGGACAGAGGAGACAGCTCTGTTCCCATCAGGGCTGTCACCATGGGAACTTTAGGGACCGAGGCCATTTATGGCTGGTTGTAAACCCTGACTCTGACAGCAAAGCCTTTCTTCGCCTTTTCCTCTGGACTTGGCCCTGGCTGTCTCAGAGAAAGCAGGCTCAAATTCTACCTCCGGCTGGCTCTGCACACACATCTCCTGGCACAGAGCGCTGGCCCGCTGCGTGGGAGCTGCTCGAGCTCAGCAAAGTGTCCTGGCTGTCTCTCCCAGAGAAAGTGGAGCAGACGCCTGAGGTTGCTGAGCATCACAGGTCTGACAGTTCAGCAGGCACCTGCGGATATGCAGGGGGAGAGAAATGGTGCCATTGCCCCTTGGAGGAGCTCTCAGATCAATCTGTGAGGCAAAGGATCTCTGCTAAAGTCTAGCTCCCCTCGGCAGATTCCCAGCTTTGAAGCTGGAAAGGCTCATCTTTCGGCTTGGCCAAAACTGAAAGTGCTGCGGTGAAAAGATGAAGAAACAGCTGGCAGGAGCCACCCTGTGGAGGAGAAGTTGAGGGCAGAAGGACTTCAGCAGCCAAATCTCATCTGGTCCTTCTTCTGATGCCAAATGCTCCTGTGAAAGCCACTTGGGTTGTGCAGTTCCTGAGGACTACCCCAGTTTGGATGCCTGCCCAGCCTTCCTCTAGAGAGAGAGGTTAAAACACAGACCTGGCATTGATGCTGCTCTGTCTCCTGGGAGCTGCTGTCCAGGTAGATCGTGACCATCTTGTCCTTTTGCAGGCTCAGCACCCTAGCTGCACCACTGATCCCACTGTGTGCCACAATGCCCTGCTAACAAAATGTGGTGGCATGGCCATGGTGCTGAATGGGAGTCTCCATGGCAGGGGATTGTCTGGCAGGGCAGGACTTGGGGACCAGGAGGCAGCCCTTGTTCTTCACAGTGAAGGCCTGGGTGAGGGAGGGCATTTTGCCAGACTGCCCGGCTTTCAGAAGTTCAGGTTTGTGTTAAAAAGTAAAAGATTCCTGCAGAATACAGAACCTGCTATTACAGCAAAATAAAAAATTCAATACTCAACACTTAGTTATAATTTGGACTTGATGATCCTTGTGGGTCCCTTCTGACTCAAGGTATTCCAATACAAAGAGAAAGCTTCAAGAGATACTCTCCAGCCACTCCATACAGAAAGCCTTTCAGGGGAGAGCTGCCCACCAATGCTCCCTTTCCCAATGGCCCTCACATGCACAAATTTTTCTCATAATTTTCCCCACAGCTTGAGGTCCAGCTCTGCCTATCAGGCCTGCCAGAACCTGTGACCCCATCTTCTGGCAAAGTGACGCACTTGGAATGACATGGACCACTGCTTTCTCCATTCTTCTGCTTCAAGTGCCTGCTGACACAGCCTGAATACAGACTTTCTGCTCTTACCTAGGTATGAGATCAGGAAGAGGAGATGTGCTTCCTGAGAAAAAGTGACTGGATTTGTTCTGGGCTTCCTGTGGGATTCTGGGAGAAAAATGAAAAGGCTTTGCTGCTTTATGAGGGTAAGCACTGCTTTTTTTTTTTTTTCCAATGTGTGTTGCTTTTGCATGTCATTATTTTTAAGAAAGTGGTAGGAAAAATTTCCTCCTTAAGGGAAAAACAAAGCAAAAGCAGAGACTGGTAGTGTTGACTGCTCATCCATGGAGAACAGTGGTTCCATGAAAGGCTAAAGTCTGTTTGCACTGGTTCCTACAGCTAATGAAGTATGACTGTGAAGGGGGCTCCTAATGCTAGTGCAAAGCAAGGCTCACAAGCTTCAAGTGTTTTCTTGGATGATCTCCAAACCTTCTGCCCTCCTTTGGGCTACAGCTGAGGTTGGAGACCTCAGAGCTGCGAGGACTTCAGTGCAGCTGCTTCCAAGCAAAACCAGAGCCATCACAATGAAAATAAATGAATAAACAAATAGTGCTATTCTGAGCCTCAGACACACTGGAGTGTTTCATTTGCACCACAGTGTGCAGGATGTGTCCCTCCCTGTTCGGGAGCAGTGTCCTGATTTCCAGTCTATTACTTTCTGGTGAATTCCCTCCTCTGTCTTCTGAGAGGGGAGCCTGCACACCTCTCATAGACTCTCAGCTCACTCTGAAAGGGCTCTGTTGGTTTCCACTAGCAGGGCATCATGGTGCAGGACTGATTCACACCCTACCAGCATGAGCACTCAGTGTATTTCCATGACATGCAGCTACCTCTCCATACCTCCTGTTAAAAGAAACCTTTTTGCAGATGTGGTCTTGTCCTGACACCTCCAAAATCAGCTCTTATGCTCCCTGCACACCTTTTGGCTGTCACCTCTGCCTGCAATCTCGTCCAAGACCTCTTGGTTTAAATGAGTGTTTGCCTCATTTATTGCAGGTAATACTCAGCAGCTGGCTGTCCCTTCCTCCTGCTCCTCTCCTTATTTCTTCTTGGGATACCTCAGCTCTCTCCAGGGCTGCAGCCTTGCAGGATCCTCTGCATCATTGTCCTGTGCTCTCAGTTGGTTGCATTTCTTCATGCTGAGCCCTTATGGAAGTTCACCTTCCTTTTCCCTCCTAGATTCAGTCCAGTTTCCCTTCAGTGAAATTCCCATTCCCAAATCCTCCCTCCTCACAGCAGTTCCTGGGTTTGTCTCTTGGTCCAGTCAGCGCCTTTCCCCAAATGCCTGTGCGTGCGCCGCTCATTCTGTCTGAGCCAGGATGGGGCCAGGTGTGAGGTGGCAGGAGCTGCCTAGTCTCAGGGAGGGACCAGACTTGTGATTTGGATTGCAGCGATCCATAGCTTTGCTTCTCTGGAAATCCTGCTCAGCCCCTGGCTGGAGCTCATCCTGAAAGGGGAAAAGTTTCAGGGAATTCGGCCGGTAAGCTCTATAAGACTGCCTTAAGGGAGCACATGTGAAATGGAACATTTCAAAGACTTGGCTAAGTTTGGCGGCAGCAAAGGGTGCATCTGGACTAAACCAAAGGCCTTCCCTGCTTCTCCTTTTGCCAAACTTCAAGTCTGCATGCCAAAAACATGCAGCTTGAAGAGCTCTTCAAAGAAAAGGTCATCAGATTTCTCTGTAACAAAAGCAAGAGAAACCAAAGCATTTCCCCTTACAATGTTCTTGGAAGTAGATGAATCATTTTGGCTGAAATTATATATTTTATAACTCTATTTGCTTAGATACTTCAGCATTAGGCAGCTAACCAGCAAGATGAAGTTCAACCCAAACAGTTTAGCATGGCGTAGTTAAAACCAGCTGAATAACAGCACTTGGCACGGGAAGAGTCACTGCAGGTCCACAGCACTGGGAAGTAGCAGACTTACCTGCAATGCCTGTCCCTTGTGTCATTGCTTTCATGGTCACTGCTGGAATGGTGATAATGTTTGGTCAGGGTGAAGGAAACTTAAACTTTCATCCTTTTTTGCCTTCAGTTTCTTTCTCCTTCAAGCCAGAATGACAATGCCCCATCATTAAGCTGTGAGTGGTATGCCCTGGTTTGGAGATGGCACTTGGAGTGGAGATAGTATGATTTCTTAGGCACAGTAGAGTTGGTCAGCTTATACCAGTGCTTTCCAGATACCTCAAACTTACACCTCATGGCAGCTCTGAATGGTGGTGTATCCTGCAACACATTCTGCATCAGCAGGAGGCTGTGTGATCCTTATCCTAGGACAAAGAGGGGAGAGAAGAGTGGAGCCAGGCATCACAGACCAACGTGTGCTGGGAAGTCCAGATGTGCAAGAGGAAATGGCTGATGATGGGGGCTCTGGGGGCAGGCAGGGCTGGACGAGGCTGTACCACCACTCAGGGCAGTACAGTATCCTCTCCCGTTTTTCTGCAGTGTGATGAAATGGTGCTTTACCAGCTTCTCTTCTGGTGGTCTGTAGTGTGTTTGTGTTCTGTCAAGCTGGGGAGTCAGCATCCCAAACAGAAGTGATGCTGGCAAGGACTGGGAGGAACTCCTACTCCAAGGAGACCAGCACTGGGATGTACAGCTGGGCCGCAGCAAATGGCAGAGGGCTGCACTGCAGCAGTGGAGGTGCTGCGGAGGATGGCAGAAGCCTTAAGTCCTTGTTTAGCTGCTGAAACACTGTGCACTGAGAGGTGGGGGCAGATGCTGCATCAGCTCAGGGCCCTGTTCCCTCCTCTCTCTCCTGCACCACTGCTGTGCCCTGGCACAGGCCACTGCTGTCACAGAAGACAAGGAAGGCAAGAAGCTGACCCTGCTGTGGTGGTGATGCAGTGGGTGCAGACAGGGCTGGGAAGCCCTTTGCGAAGGTGCTGTGTGTCCTCAGAGGTGCTGGTTTTGCTCTGCTGACAGTTTCTCATGAGCATTCTTTTTCCTCTCTGGGAGACTAAATAGCCTCTGAGAAAGGAGAATCTGGCAGTCATCCCAGACCCTGCTGTGTCACTGGGGTGTTTGGGAGGGGAGAGAATAACCCAAGAGGTAGAGAGCAGGAACTCATGGTGCAGCTGCAACTTTCACAACAACCTCCTTACTCTCCATCTCTGCCTTGGGAAGGGCTCTCCACATCTCCTGGGTGCTCAATGAAGAGCAAACCACCTTTCTGCCCATCTGCTGAGTCTGTGCCATCTCTCTCCCATTTAAGTATTTCTTGCCACTGGTGATACAGGCACTTTTGATAAATTAAGAAGAAAGGAGGGACATGTCAGGGCTTGGACAAGGGAATAAATATTTAGACTTGGATCCACAGAAGATAACATGGTGCTTTGCATCTGGCTGCCACCACGATGTGATGAGCAGCCTCTGAGGTCAGGAGAGTTTGTCCATCCTTTGCTTGGGTGGCTTGTGGGTGCTCAGCACGGCTCCAGCATTGCGGTGTCTCCTGCCAGCCTTGGTCACCTACTGGTGTTCCTCGGTTCGAAGCTGATGGAGGCCAGAGATGTGAGTCACTGGCCTCCCCTGGCCTTCTTCCACGCGCTCCATTTGGTGCTGCTTTGTGTGTGTGAGAGCGTGCTCCCTTCTCCCAGCTGTGCGTGCCTGCCTGCCAGCACGCCGCTGATCCAATCTGCAGCTGTGCTGGTTTTCTCCTCTCTTCTAGCTCTGAGAGTCTTGTTCATGGATTAGGGGGAAAGAAGGAGGAGGAAGAAGGGGGGAAGAGAAAATGAAAAATGAATCAATGAACCAACACAGGGAGAGATGCCTAGTAGAAGTGGGTGTTCTGCCCGTGGGCAGCATGGTGTGGCTTCATCCCCACTGTGCCTTCACCACCAGCACGCTGTGGTGAAGATGTTGCCTCACTACACCTTCCTGGAAGATGAACTGGGGTCCCTGTTGGAAATCCCTGTGCTTTGCTGAGGGACTGCTAGCTCCTATGGGCACTATGTTGATTCCCAAGAAAAATCAAGCCACTGTCTCACGGCTTTGCACCCAGTTACACTGGGGCTGCTTCCAAGCTCTGCATGTGGTGAGGGGGGTCACCCATCCTGCAGGGAGATGGACTGGACCTTCCTCAGTAAGGCCCCATCAGGTCTTGCCCATGCACATTTGATAAAGCACAGTGGTGAGTACAGAGCTGGACAGCCCCTCCAGCAGGAGCTGGAGCTGGCTGGCAGCTGCAGAGCTAGGACACACAGCCTCACCACCTGACAGCCCTCTTCATTGCAGAAGGTGCCCAGGAAGTTTCCAGCTGTGACAATTTGCAGGGGAACCATGAGACATCCCAATGGAGAGAGTCCCACATGTCAGGAGGTGTTTGGAGGTAAGTTCTGCTCTTTGCAAAAGGTTGGGGAGGGTCTCGGGGTGGACTGCCCAGGATCCTGATTCCTGTGGTATCCTGCAGACACCATAATTGCCAGAAGGTCTTGTGGGTCAGGAGGTGAACTGAGTGACATTTTTGAGAACTGCAGTGGCATCCTTCTCTCTCCAGTGCGGTGCTGGAGACTTGTGTGAGTCAGTCTGAAGCTTTCCTCTGCATATCACAGGAGGCTCGAAGGCTTTGCCAAATTATCTGTACCCCAGTGCGCCCCACAAAAAGCTGTGATGGGTCTTGGCACTGATCACATAGGGTCTTCTGAGGATGAGCAAGAGTGTGGGAAAAGTGATGGACCAGCCAAAATGGTATGGGTTGTGCTACACGCTGTCTTGCTTCCCTGTATTTTATGGTTGATGAATTTGAAAAAGACTCCACAGCCATCAAAATATTGTCTTCCCCTTCAGAGCCTTTTTTGTAGCAGACAGTTTCTAAAACGGGCCATTTGGATTTCCCATTACTTGGTTCTGTTAATCCTGTATTTTCCCAGGGAACAGCAATGGCCTAAAGGTTGATTGTGCTTTACCTGGCATGAGTGCAGATCTGTGGATTACAAGGGTTCTCCCCCTGTGCAAATGAGATTAGGCAAGGCCCCAGTGACATGGGTCAAATTGGGACAGAGTAGTGGCTTCCCAGAGAGGGGATGGGAGGGCTGTAACTTCCTTAGCAGCTGTGATCCTGCAGATATGATAGGGAAGGCACTCAGCGGGTCTGGGCTGGTGTTTAGGCAGCCTGGAGCGGAACCAGGCTGACTTTTCAGTTCACAGCTGAGGTGTTCACTGCAGGCAGCAGAAGGTATTTTCCCAGACTTTCTGGTGGTCCCTTTTCACAGCTGGAGAAACGCTTTGGATGTAAGTCTCCCCATGTCAAGCCCATGTGCTCTGTGGGCTGTGGCGGACAGCAGCTTGAACATGAGAGCAGTGAGGCCGCAGCAAACACCTCTTTGCTTTTCACTGAGGTGCCCAGGGCAGAGGGGGAAGGGCTTCTTGTGCCCTGGTCCCCAGGCTGAGCCCCTGCTCTCAACCTCACCTTGCTCATCTTGCACACCATGGACTTTTCCTGGCTTGCTAAGCCCAGGTGTGATTGTGGCAGACCTCTGATCAGGGACTTTGCCTCCTGATCCAAGTGCATGAGGTAATGTAGTGCCAGCCCTCAGCCCAAAGCTCTCCCTGCCCCAGTGAGGCTGGCACAAGGAGTGTGCCCCACTCTGGTGCTGGGGGTGGGCAGGGAGGGGTGCATTTTGCAGCATGTCTAGCTGTGCTGTGGGACAGGGTGAGGAGCAGGGACCTTTCGGCACCAGCCCAGAAATAATTCTGTGGATGAAGAAGGGGTAGCTGTGGTGTTGGTGGTGATGGTGGAAGTGAGGAAGGAGAAGCTGGAGAGAAGGGACCCCCCATTCTCTGAGGTGCTCAGCACCTCACAGAATAAGCCCTTGAAATTCCAGGGGGACTTCAGTTGTCCTTAGGTGCTGCATCCTCTGCCATCATCTTGCAAACAGCATCTGGATGTGCCTCAGATAGGGACCTTGGGCAGGAGCATCCTTTCCCCTCTCCTGCCCCAGCAGAAGTGGCTGCCAGCTGGGATGAAGGATGGGGGCAGCAGCTCCCAGAGGCGGCTGGGCTGGGCAGGAGGCCCAGGGAGGGGACAGGGCACAGCAAGAGGCAGCTGCGATGGGAGGCTGGCAGCTCTCTGGTGGGTGCAGAGGCCAGAGGGGCAGTCACGAGACGGGAGCGGGGGGGACATCGTAGCCTTCGTCCCACCCACCACACTGTTCAGAGGGACGCAGCGAGGTTGGGAAATTTGTCCTCATCTCCCCTCGCCTCTGTTTGGAGCAGTGGGAAAATGCACACGGTACCACACGGGGAGGGAGGATCAGAGCCGGCACCGCAGCTCAAGCGGCAGGACTGGATGCTGGATAAGGAGCCGGTGTCCCGCAGCCCCTGGCGCTGGGAGTGAGCGGGCGCGGGAGCCCCGGGCGGCCTTCCCGAGCGGAACGGCGCTGGAGCGGCGCCCCGCGCTGGGCAGCGGGGGCCCCCAGGAGCCCCGGCCCCGTGCCCCTGCGGGGGTGCCCCTGCGGGGGTGCCCCTGCCGCACAGCCACCGCCGGCATGGCCCCGCCACCCCCGTCCCGCGTGGGTGTGGGAGGCACCTTCCTCCCGGCTGCAGCTCCGCCGGCAGCCCCTCCTCCCCACCTGGGAAACAGGCTCCCTTCTCTTCCCGGCCGCTGTGCGGACACCCGGCTCTGCACGTAGCAAATGGAGGCGATTTCCTCCTTAGCGGCACCACATGGAAAGTATTGAGCCGTCTGTGGTTTAGTGTTTTTTTTTTTTTTTTTTTTTTTCCTTTTTTCCTTCTCTCGTTCTCTACTCTTTTCTTTCATTTTTTTTTTCCTTTTTTTTTTTTTTCCTTCCCTTGCCTGACATGCTCTCCATGTGCTGCTGGTTGCGGTATTAGATCTCCCACTCTCCTGTGATTGCTCATATACATCTGCTCCTGGTCGCCCTGCACAGCGCTGAATGTCAGGAAGTGACTGAATCCCGCAGTGAGCACAGCTGTGGGCTCACCTGGCAGAGGTGGCGAGAAGGGGAGCTGAGGCAGTGATAGGTGTATTGAGAAGCAGGCGGGGAAGAAGAAGGTTTTGGGGAGCCATGGCACAGCTCAGATCTCTTGTGCTGCTTCTCTCCAGTGGGTGGACCTCTGGGGGTCCCCTGGTGTCTTGCACTCTAGTCTGGTTGGGGTCTTTGGGGTTGGTTTGTTCACAGAGGGAACACGGGGACTTACTCTTTTGCTCTTTCAATGGGTTATAATTTCCCAGCAACCAAGGAGGGTGAAACCACCAGAGAGACCCTAGAGAAAAGCCCTTTGCTCATCCTGCTCAGGGCTTGGGGCTGGCCGCAATATGCTGTGTTTTGATTGTGTGAGATGCCCATCAGCCAGTGGGACTGGGATGGCCAAGGAAACCTTGTACTGACTCGCAGTGAGCCTCTTTAATAACCAAAGCTTGTCACAGTCTGCCCTGGCAGTGAAAACAAAGTGCTGGGAACCTAGAAAGGAGAGGTGTTGTAGGCCTGGAACTGAGGGTAGCGGCCAGCATCAGTGCTTGTACGGTATTGTGAGGATTTCTGCTGTCATCATTGTTCCCACTGACTACGGTCCCGTGATCCTATGGCTGGCTGCAGCACCAGGGAAGGGACAACTGAGGCAGCCACAACACCAACCACAACACCAACCATGCTGCCTGCCAGTCAAGGCAGGGGGAGGCAGCACAGGGCAGGAACTGTGCAGGACAGCATTGGTGGCAGAGCCCAAGGGCTGTTTGTGCGAGGGATGACTTTTGTCTAGGAAAGGACAGCAGCTGGGCAGGTATAGAGCATATATAGACACCTCTGAGCTAGCAATGCCAATAGTTAGTCACCACAAGGACATGGTCCAGGCTCCATGCTGGGGGTAAATGACTCATATTGAAGTCTGTGGGACCAGAGCTTTGTTGCTCTTGGCACTCAAGCCAGCTGGATTTAATGCTAGATTGGGTTCCTCCTTCAGGACTGATAGAGAGTCCTTTGCAGCATGCTATGCCATTTGCAAGGACAGCACATATGCTCTCTGGGACAGACATCCTATGAGCCCAAGAGCCATCCTTCCCATCAGTACCCTGCTGTGTGTTTGGGAGAAATGCCAAAGGAGTCAAGAAATTTGCAGTAAATTCTTACAGGGAATTTTTGCACTGGGCAGCTCACCAGCTTGCTGCAGTCCCTGGGCTTGTCTCTGTGCCTTGTGCTGCACATCATCAGGGTTGCCTGCTGAGGCTGTGCTGCGTACAGACAGATGTCACTGGAGGGCAAGAGATGTGTGGTGAGCAGGGTGTTTTAGAACATGTTCTCAAGTTGAGTACCTGGGCTGCTGCTGTATTTTATCAGCCAGAGTGTCAAGGATCTCTCTCATTTCTATTCTTCTGAGCTGGGCAGTTGGAGCAAATCGCTTCCCCTGGGGGATGCTGCTGGTTCCTCTTGCAGAAGCCCCTGGTACGTGAGGGCCAGAGCAGTGTTTCACGAGAGGAGGTGGTGGCCCCTTTCTCCACTTTCATGGCTGGTGTTTGTCCCCTACACCATTCCCTTCCTCTAAGTAAGAGGCCACCTGACTCTTGTTTGAATCCCCTTCCTGCTGCTGTTGCAAGAGCTCACTGCGTACAGGAATTACTGTGCCTGTGCAGACCTTGCACCATGACATCCCTTGGAGCAGAGTTTCTGTCCTCCCACAAGCTCCCTCCTCTGAGCTGGTTACAAACTTTCTCTCTTCCTTCGATAATTTTACATCCAAGCCTGGTCTTTTGTCTCCCCAAATTTTCACACTGTCCAAGTTCTTCTTAAGATCTGAGCCCTCTTCTTCTGCAAGCTGCAGTCCCAGTGTGGCCAGTGCTTGCAAAAATTTGTAGGGCATGCAGAGCACGAGAGCTTTCAGAAAGCTGTGGAGCTTTTTAGGCATTGGGGACATACAACATTCTCCTTGTTTTGGTACTGACCTAGTGCCTTGCTGGAGTGCTAGGATGGTGAACACTGGGTGCTATCTGCTGAACAAGCTCACAAGCTTGTCTGCTTCTTCTTACAAGCCAAAGGGATTTTGCTTTTGAAGCATATGGGGGAATCTTTGGGCAGTTGTACACTTTTCTTTGTTGCCGCCCTTCAGTATCATCCCTGGCCGGAGCAGCCTTAGACTGGCTGATGCAAACAACACCCATAGACTCAGCTCTTGGTGGCCAATGGTGGAGGAGGAGACTGTGGGGTGACAGGAGGTGCAGCCCATCAGGAGCCAAGGGAGGGCCCAGGAGATGGGGCTGCTTGGGGGAGGAAGCCTGCAGTGCAGTAGGGGTGGGTTCTCTCAGCCCTCACCAGCTCTGTTTTTGGAGGAGCATAGTCCTGTTAGATTGGGCAGCCAGTTCTGCTGTGAGCTCAGGGATGTACTGAAGTGAGACTAAAGGCTTTGGAAGGAGAAACCTTCCCTCAGTGTGGCCCTGGCAGTCAGAGCAGAGCAAACATGTCCCTGTTTCCATGCATCTCTGCGCCTCAGGATGCAACTGCAGGCCTTTCCCAATGCCTGACGCGTAATGCCGTACCTTGGTCTTTGGGGTCTCTCCTTGCTTTACTCTTCCTCTGAGAAGGACTGATCTGGGTCCTCCCTCCTCCACATCAGCTGCCAAGACCCCACTGTTGCCCAGGCTCTCCACAAATACCATCCCTCTTCTGGAAGCTCTGCCGCACTGCCCCAGCGCCGCAGCATCCCCAGTTCTGCTCGGCCCCCTTAGTCAGTGACTTGCATCCCAGATGGTCACCTGCAGGGAGCTGGCACCAGTTAGGAGCAAGGCCCACGGGAGCAGGTGAAAGGCACAAGTGGGCTTCTGCCACCCTCCTGCCTGGCTTGCCCCACAGCTCTGCCCTGCCTGCCAGGCTCAGGAGGGAGCAGCCAGGGTGTGGAGATGGGAGCATGCTGCCTGGGATTCCTAGGCAAGCCTTAGCCAGAGCTCTGCTCCTGTACGTGCAGCCTGGCACTGAGACAGGAAGCGAGCCTCCCTGAGAAGCTGGGATAAACGAGAGGTGGTGATAAATGAGCCTGGATAATTAATTCACACTCCTAATACACATTTGCTCTCCCAAATATATGTGTTGGCATGATCCTGGGCAGGGCTTGGCTTGGCATCCTGCACACATCCCCCTTTATCTTGGTTACTACATGAGATCTGTTAATTGTATCTATCTCAAGCCCTGAACTCAGGATGGCAATTTCACATCTAACAGCAGCACTCATATAGTGGATCTGAGCAGGGCACTGAGGTCGACTCTGAGGCTGTGCGGAGGAATAAGAGACCTCCTAGACTGTGATTTCATCCCAGGCTCTTTGCAAACATCCTCCTCGCCCAGCTGGGGCCGGCAGGATCTGCAGAAGGTTGTCAAACTCAGCGTATAGCAGGCGACGCAGGGAAGGTTTCCTGCTCTGATGATCTCTGCTAAAGGATGTCCCAGCCCTGCCTGTCTGCAGCAGCTGGGAAAAAGTGGTCACCTGAAGCTTGGAAATGTTACGTCTGCAGTGGTTTGAAATTGGGAGCAAGTAATGTCTGTAAAGTCCTTATCTGGAAATCAGGCAGTGAGGCTCATCCCAAAATATATATGCTGCCAAAGCTCTGTGTGTAGCATGCACACGAGGGTATTACATACGATGTTGCTATTGCAGGAGCTGGCTGCCCTGCTCCATGAGTGTCCCAAGGCCTCCTGCCTGTCCTGCACAGGCGCTGCAGACAGCTCAATAATTTCCATTCCACAGCCCAATCTCTTCTTCCTCTGAAACAATTACTTAAAAGTTTCTTTGCGGCCCTCCAGGCGTCCCACCCTCTTGTTGGCTTCCATTTCCATAGCTCTCTCCAGCTTGTCTCCACAGGACTTTGCCACCAGCCTCTCTTCAGAGGAGCTTCATTGCTGGGGCCCAGAATGGGGATAAATGGAAAGACCAGGGCGGGGTTTTCATACCTTGTAGACCAGACCTACATCTTCAGACAAAAATGAGAGAAACCCCTAAAAGGAGCATGGGAGAAAATTTGGGCAGTGCCTTGTTTCCGGGAGAAAATTTGGGCAGTGCCTTGTTTCCAGGAGAAAACAGGTCTGTTCTTAGGGTAACATCATAGAGACCCTCCTGGAGCTGCTTTTGGTTGAGGGGCTTCAAGGCAACAAGCCAAGTCAGCAAGCACATCTTGCTTCTCTTCTGGAGTGATGATCTCATGGTGACACAGGTAATAATAAAAGGCTTTTTTAGCCCTTGGTCTCCTGGTGGTGGGGGGGGCCATACCTTGTGTACCACTGGGGCCGTACCTTGTGTCTGGAGTGCAGGAGCTGATTTTTGACCAAATATTCCTTCTGCAAGCAGAGCTTCTGGGTTCTGCTGAGACACAAAACTATAAAAGATGGCTCCTTCCAAGGACGTAGTACTCCCAGAGCAGGCAGCCAAGCAACGGCCCTGGCACCAGGCACCAGGGATATGGGGAAGACCAGGAAATTCAGTGAGGCAGGTTCACAGATGGGATAAAGCAAGGTGCTGATCTCGGTTTACACTCCCCAGCAGCACAGTGGAAAAAGAGATCTGGAGAAGATGTGTGGGAAGCTTCTCCCGGACACAAGCAGGTGAGAAGTGAAGGAGCAGGCAGGCACTTGTTGGGAAAGCAGGCCAGCAGGCAGAACTGATTGCCTGGCAGGGCTGGCAGAGTGGAGGCAGCACCTACTCCCTCCAAGACCTTAAGAAAGTGGTGAGGGACCATGAAGTTGTTGGAAGTGGAGGTGTTATGTGTGATGAGTGGGAAGGGAGACTGGTGTCCCGCAAAGCTATATCCACCCACTATCATGAGATGTCCCAGAGGACATCTGTCTCTGTCCTAGAAACTCGTTAATCACCTCTCAGCTTGAACCACTGCAGCAGCACAGCAATATTCTGCCCAGCTTTGTCTCTTCCCTACCTAAAAGTGGGCCAGTCCCTTCCCCCAGCTGCCCTTCCTACACTCACTGAAGGCAAACCCAGCCCTTTAATTCCAGTCACAAATTCTGGAAATGATTAGTGGGCTGTCATCACTCAGGCCCACCGGATATTGGGCACGGGGCATTTCCGTCCCCTGTAATTGATCGTGTGCAGGGCTGCCTGGCTCTGTGGTGGGCAGGGGAGAAGGGAGTGAGAGATGGGTGTAGTGTTTCCCTCCGCCTGCCTCGCTCACGGCTCGGCTGGGAAAACTGCTGGACCAAGAACAGGGCAAAGAATAAATTCATTCATGGCTAAAGGTAAGGGGACAAGGCAGAAAGGTTCCCCAAAGACTTGGGCCTATCCTGTTGAGGAAAATAAATGGAAAACAGCGTGGCTGGAACAGGGGGGCAACGCTGGGGCAGCCCCTTCACTGATGCGCAGAACTGCAGTTTGTGAAACCGCTGTTGCATCCCTCAAGGGGCCTGGGAACTCAGTGGCCCACTCATCCAGGGTGCCCAGAGGCAGCTGCCAGCTCCAGCTTGATGGAGAGGATGCAGATCAGCATCGGACCCACAGCCACTCGGCAGCCTTTGTTCCCTGCTCTGCCTGCCCCTTTCCCAGGGCGCTCTCTGGCTCCTGGGAGCTGCCCGTTTGCCAGCTGCCTAGCGAGAGCTGCTATCTGCCCTGTGTGAATGTCTTGCATCCATCCAGCAGACTCCCAGTCTTCCACTGAAACGTCCCATTGTGCAGCTGGCTGGACTACGTGAGCCTGGCTACGTGGAGCTTTGAAGTTAACTCTTCCTTTTGAATCAACAGAGCTGTGTGGTGTAATTGTAAAATTTCCCTTCATTGGCTAACCTCCTGATGTTAACAAAAGCTCCCTGCTATGTAAACAGGCCAGATGCTGCAGGATGCTGTCTGCAGGCTCACGTACACTCCTTGTGCCACAGGAGGTGCTGGACTTGCACCTGCAGGCTCCCTTAACCAGGCAGAGAGGATGGAGCCACGTGCCCCACAGATGGGGCAGAGTCACTGGTTCCCTCATCCTTTTGTCAGTGACCTCAGATGTGTCTCCCTTCCTTTCAGATTACTTGGCTCTGTAGAAATCCTGGCTGGAATGGTTTTAAATGTGGTAGTAATTATCTTAAGAAGAAGGGGTGAGGTTCCAGATGATTTGGGAATAAAAGGAGTAAAGGAAATGGAGTCACAGGGCTTCAGAACTTTCAGGCTGCCTTCAGCAGCAGCAAGGGCCCTGGAACAGATACTCTGTTTTTAAGGCTGACCAAGAGAGCAAGGTGAGAAGTAAGAGTCAACATGGGTTTGGCAACAGCCTAATTTCCTTTTACAACAGGGTTGGAGGAGATGAGCAAGATGGCTCTAATGATGAGATCTACTTGCATGACCAACCTGGTTGTTGGTTTCAAAGATGTGAATTACATTCCACAGAATCACAGAATGTTAAGGGTTGAAATGGCTTAAAGCTCATCTAGTCCCAACACTTCCTCTCTGGGCAGAGGCACCACCCACTAGACCAGGTTGCTCAAGGCCTTACCCAACCTGGCTTTGAACACTGTCAGATGTGGGGGATCCACAGCCTCCCTGGGCAACCCGTTCCAGTGTCTCACCACTCTCACAGTAAAGAGTCCCTTCCTAATATCTAACCTAAATTCCGTCTCTTTCAGTTTGTAGCCATTACTTACTGTCCTATCTCTACAGTTCCTGATGAAGAGTCTCTGTTCAGGTTTCCTGTAGGCCCCCTTCAGATACTGGAAGGCTCCTATAAGGTCTCTGTGCAGCCTTCTCTTCCCCCAGCTGAACAGCCCCAAGTTCCTCCGCCTGTCTTTGTTGGGAAGGTGCTCTGGTCCTCTTACCAGCTTTATGATCCACATCTGGATTTGCTCCAACAGGTCCATGTTCTTCCTTGTGCTGGGGACCCCAGAGCTGGATGCAGCACTGCAGGTGGGCTCTCACCAGAGCAGAGCAGCAGGGTGGAATCCCCTCCCTTGCCCTGCTGGCCACTCTGCTTTTGATGCAGCCCAGGATCCTATTGGCCTTCTGGGCTGTGAGCGCACAGTGCTGGCTCATGTTGAGTTTTTTGCTGACATTGATTTGCAGGCACTTTGGAGCTCAGGATGGGAGTTCAGGCAGGGTGTGACACTGGTGAAATGGATATAAACAGGATGCAATTCTGCAATAAGGGCAAATGCAAGCCACACACTGCAGGATAATTTGCTGTATGCATATACAACAAGGCCTTCAGAAAGGGACATGGATATCATTGAGGTAATGGGTGTCATTACTGTGAGTGACTTGATGACACACAGATGTGAAGAAAAACAAAGGTGGCTGCTAGGCTACATAAATAAAAGTGCCACAAGCATCAGGCATGCTGCAATCATCCCACTTTTTAAAGTATTAGGAAAGCCTCATACTTTCTGAGTATATTCAGTTTAGGCAATATAGTTCAAGAAAAGCTTACACTTATCAGAGTCCATGAAAGATGATCAGCAGCCTAGTAACCATGACCTATGAGTGAAGTTTCAAAGAACTTAATTTGTTTAGTCTGCTTATGAGAGGAGGAAAGGGAAAACGTGACAACCTTCAGATTCATAAAAAATGTCTAAAAAAGAAACCAAACAAGTTGTTCTCTATCTTCAGGAGGTTAGACTAGGTTAGCTGTCCAGAAAGACTTTTCAGCTCCTTAAGGACTCAGGCTCTCTTAAGACAGAGACTTTTTTTGTGGAGACTGCACAATCACAAAATCACAGAATGGGTTAAGTTGGAGGGGACCACAGTGGGTCACCTGGCCCAACATCTCTGCTTAAGTAAGGTCATCCTAAAGCACATGGCACAGGATTGTGTCCAGACAGTTCTTCAACATCTCCAGTGAGGAGCACTCCACAACCTCTCTGTTGTGGCAGTCTGTTTCAGTGCTGGGTCACCCACACAGTAAAGAAGCTCTTCCTCATATTCAGGTGGAACTTCCTGTGCATCAGTTTCTGCCCGTTGCATCTTGTCCTATTGCTTGGCACCACCGAGCAGAGCCTGGAAATACCCTCTGGGCACCTCCCTTCAGATACTTACAGACATTGATGAGGTCCCCTCTCAGTTGTCTATTCTTGAGACTGAGCAGGCCCAGCTCTCCAGCCTTTCCTTGTAAGAAAGATGCTCCAATCCCTTAATCATCTTTGTTACCCTCCACTGGAGCCACTCCAGGAGCTCCATGTCTCTCTTGTCCTGAGGAGCCCAGAACTGGACACAGCACTCCAAGTGCACCTCACCAGTGATGATCTGGTGAGGGCTGGGCAGAGGGGCAGGATCACCTCCCTTGACCAGCTGGCACTGCCCTTCCTAATGCACCCCAGGATTCCATTGGCCTTCTTGGCCACAAGGGCTCACTGCTGGCTCATGGACAGTTTGTTGTCCACCAGAACCCTCAAGTCCTTCTCCACAGAGCTGCTCCTCAGCACGTCAGCCCCCAGCCTGTACCGGTGCCTGGGGTTATTTCTCCCCAGGTGCAGGACCCTGCATTAGCCCTTGTTGAATTTCAGACAGCTCCCCTCTGTCCATCTCTCCAAGCTGTCAAGGCCCTTCTGAAGGGCTGTGCGGCACTCTGGGGTATCGACTGCTCCTCCCAGCTTTGTGTTGTCAGTGAACTTGCTGAGGAGGCATCTGTGCCTTCCTTCATGCAAGGATAAGTTGAACAATACTGGGCCCAGTATTGAACCTTGGGGGACACCACTGGTGACGGGCCTCCAATGAGATGCTCCACTCCAAAGACACAGTCTCCTTCTTGAGGAATTTCCAAAACCAAGACGCTACAAATACTCGTCAGGGCTGCTTGGATAGAGAAGTGCTCTCCTTGGCAAGAGATACAGCTAGATGATGTCTCAGGTGCCCTGTTTTAGATCCTGCTCCATTACATTGTAAAACGCACCTGGTCTTTGCAGGGTGACAAGGGAATAACAATGATTCTCGCAACATTGCCATGTTTTCTAGATACCACACTATATTCCCTGTTTCCAAAAGTGGATAGCCTTGCAGGATACATGGCACAACACCAGAAAGCCTAAGCTTAACCTGCTGTTCAGACAAACCTCCCCTTGAGCTGACAGAGGACAGAAGGCTGCTATCCTTCTTCATGGAAATGCAGTGGTTTAGTTGCACTGTGGAGCCTCCTAAACTTGCAATCTAGCAGAAAGGCTTATTCCATTATTCCTGTGTACAAGAATCAGATGGAAAGATTTCTTGAATAAGTCTCTCATTTGGTGCTGGGTAGATAACAAGTGAAGATCTAGAGAGGAGGTGGAGGAAGCCTACCCTTTGTGGTGACTGAAGTTAAACCACTAATGGAAGGTAAGCTGCAAATGTGGAGTAAACAACAGTCTTTGAATGAGGTTTTGTGACAGCAGGAGAAAGGGGGCTCGGTCTTCAATAGACTTCACAGCAGCCCTCTGGGAGGAGAGCACAATGAAGCTGCTGCGTCCTCCAGGGATTCAGTGTGAAGGTGAACCCACTGGAGTCCTTCATAGCGATGCCAGACTTCTGCAAAAGGCTGTCCAGAGCAGACCTGAGCTACCTTCCTTTTCACACAGGCTGGTTGCCACTGTCTGCATGAGGAATCCTCTTCTGTCTGTCCAGGTTCAGCCTGGTGCTGAAGTGCACAAACCACTCCTTCAAACTCAAATGCTCTGTAAAAGCTGGCTCAAGCAGTGGGTGCCTCTGCTAGAGGGTGAGCATGTTCACAGAGGCTGCTAGAGGGTGAGCATGTTCACAGTGGCTTTTCTGTGTCAGCCAGTTTTAGAGTCTAGTTTTTTCATGCATGGAAAATACATGGAAAAACTAGACCCTAAAACTGGCTGACACAGAAAAGCCAACCAACCACACATTAGTGTAACGGAGGCACATTTGCAATGATTGAGCTGACTGTTGTCTGGATTACAGCTCTGAGATGAGAGAGGCCACTGTGGTATAAACATCTGTCAAGAGCAGATGAGGTCTGCAGCAGAGACATTCCCCACAGGTTTATATGATTTTCAAGGACCTGAGGGCAATGATCTGTTTTCTGCTTCTCAGTGATTTCACAGAAAAGCGACGTCAGTGATCTCATGACCCATTAATAAATAATTTCTCCAAACTCCTCGGCTGAATCACACTTGTGTAACGTGCAGGATGAAATCAAGGGGAATAGCTTCTTCCAAGATGTTATATTGCTGCTCAATAGTATTTGATAAGGCCATCCTGCAGAGATTACAAAATCCCCTGTGCTTGGAAGGGAGGACAAGGGGGTCACAGTGCATTGTACAAATTAGATCTTGGAAAGTACCTTCTCCTGCTTAGCCAAGATGAAACTTCCCCAGCAGTTGGTTCAGTTTTGCTGGGTGAAGAGATACACATCCATTCAACCCTCAGAAGCTACGACTGGCCCTCCAGATATTCCTGGCTTTCATTGGAAACCAAGTAGATTGTGTGTACACTGTTGATTTCTACCAGCCAGCGCAGCTTTGCTGCTGGAGGGCATGAAGCAGGGAAACAGCCACACCAGCCAAACATTTCATAACATCTCATTTTTGTATCTGGCAAATTTGTTCCAAAGGGGCTGAGCTTGGAGGAGCACCACTACTTCCTCCCCTCCCTGTCTGACTGTGGTGCTCAGGAGACTGAGTCATCCATTTTTCATGTGGAGCTCCCCGTCGTTCCAAGGAAAAGGCCGTGCTTCCGGCATCCCTTGGCATGTGGGTTTCCATTCATCTGTGGATGTCCAGGCAACATGCCATCCCCACGACAAAATGGCTGCTGCTTAGTTCTTCTACTATTAGTTCATCCCTTAGGATTTTGCTATATTTCTCCAAGTCTTTTGGACAGTCTGAGTAGAGAGCACTCAGCGTCTGGAGGTTTTGCACTGTGTTCAAGTCAGAAAGGCTGCCTGTCCTTTTCCCTTGATTCCTGCAAGTTCTGCACAGGGCAGGACGGAATCAGATGTTTTGCTGCTCCATATTTTCGGGCAGCAGAGGTGTATCTGTTCCCATGACTTGTCAATGGGCTCTGTTAGCAGGAGTAAAAGGTTAGGGAACACAATATCCCCTCTTGCCTCCTGGTCAGGAGAATATTAGATGGATAAATACCCCAAGGCAGGCCAGCCAAATCAGGGCCTTCTGATTTGGAGAAGTCAACCGAAGCAGACTGGGTGGTCATCAAGGGGTCCCCTTGCTCTGGGGAGCACATAACACATCACTTCATGGTGGGATCTGCTCATGTTCTCCTTGCTGTGGACAAAACTCCCCTGCTTCACAGAAGGTGGTAAACAAGCCCTGGACCTCATCCCTTGGCTCCAGGGCATACAGTTGCAAAGCTCCTCTGATCAGTGTGGGAGGAAGGCCTCCACCCTCCTTATGACTGCCCAGTAATGATCCCCAGCTGTAAGCCTCTCCCTTCCATGCCTGGAAACCCAGGCTGGCCTCAAGGGTGGGGCACAGGCAGTTTAACCCATTCCCTGGACAAATGGACAGATGGATGGATGGATGTATGGATGCTCCCCAGCTGCTGCTGATGCACTGGGAACCTTTCTCTGCTGGACTGGCTGGCTGGGTTGTCAGAAAGGTGCTGAAAGGCTGAGAGTGCAGAGGTGTGTGGGTTCATGTGCCAGGGCAAATAATAGTGGTTTTGCTTGCTCCCTGCTCGAATATGCCCCAGGAAGCAACATCTTCCCTGGACTGATGGCTCTGCAGGCACAGGAGCGTGACTGGGAGGTGTGCTGCTTGGCAGGAGCATGGGTTCTCCCCAACACCTTCTTCACAGGGCTGTTCCCAGTGGCTCCTGGCAGTGCCATGGGGCTGGGGGTGTCCATCCGGCAGATGTGCAGGTCGGTGGGTTACTGCAGGGGGCTCTCTTCTTCCACAGCCTGGTATCCCAGCAGCACCTGGGCCTTTGGCTCCAGCTCTTAGGCAGCTTTTGTCCCTTGGAGAAGGTCGGCAGCAAGGAGCCATCTCTGGCTGTCTCTTCTGAGCCGACGCAGGCGAGTGGCCAGTCGCTGGTGTGATGCCTACGTAGCACCGGACAACGGAGATGGGGCACTGGATTCCTGAGGGGACAGGGCGAAGCGCGGGAGTGGAGCGGCGCTGGATGGTGAGAGGCTTTCTCTGCTCATACAGCTAATAGACTAATTAGCGAGGAGCTCGAAACTTGGCTGTGTTTGTTGTCAAATGCAGGCCCCTTTCCAAGTGGTGTTAACAGCCTTCCCTTTTCACTCTGCGCACATTGTACAGCCAGGGCTTTTCTGCTGCTCTACAGAGGATTCTTCTTTTAGTAATGGATATAGGCTGAATAGCTGTTGCAGCTATAGGTGACACCAGGGTCAGGAGCGAGGGGTGGCAGGAAGGGGGCAGGGTCCTGGGGCTGGGAGAGCAGTGGGAGGCTGGGAGAGGGGATGGCGGGGGCACTGACCCAGCCGTGCGTATCGTAACATGCAGCTGGGCTGGGGGCAGCGTGGGGCTGTGGGACACTGCAGGCTGCCAGGGTGGATCGAGGGACTTAGCCAGCTGAGCTTCCCAGAGACCTGTGGTGGAAGGGAGGGACGTCTGCAGGTGAGAGAGGAGTGCCTGGGCAAAGGTGTGCTTCCAAGCTAAAGGTGTTGCTCCTTGTATGGCTCCTTGTGCCATTTGCCCACTTCTAATTAAGATGCATTTAAATTGTTTGAACGATTCCTTTGATAAACACTCCCCTTTCACACAAGAGACAAAAAGTTCACAGAGGCGAAAGGCTGCCGGCGCTGGCAGGACGCTGGCAGCGTGCGGGCGAGGGGCGGGCGAGCTTCCCCGCCACCCTGCTGCCAATGCAAATCTCCCGGCGCAGCTGAGCCGGGACCAGGGGAACCCGGGAGGGCTTCCGCCAGGTTCCCACAAGCACAGGAGAGAGGCTGTGCCTGCAATCACGTCTGCCCGCAGGCAGCGGCCTTTGTGGGCGCCCGGGCTAATGGTTATGCACTGCCGGCCGGAGCAGGGACGCTCGCCACCCTCCCATCCGGACACCTGGCATTTCAGTTCGCTCCGGCGTCCCAAATGATGTGCGTCTGACTCTCCAAATTCAGCTCCTCCTTAGGAGTGTTGTCCCTTGGTTCTCCCTGGTGTGCCTGAGACCGAAGTGGCTGGGGGCTCCTGGGTTGCCCTGTCCCCCCAGGCCAGTGCTTTTTTTCAGGGAAGGCAGGGGAGGGAGATGAGGGCTTCGCAGGAGTTTGCCTGCAACCCCAGCTGGAGGCAGGGGAGATGCCTGTACCCCTGGCTATCCCTCAATGCTCCACAGTGCCTGAAACAGGGTATAATTCACACCTTCACCACACACTGAAATACTGCACCAGCCAAAGCGAGGTGAGCCACCTGCCAGCCGCCTACAAATATTATCTGGGTGTCACGGCAAATATTAGGCACAGGGCCTGGAGCGTGCCCAGCCTCCCCCTGAGCTCCATGAAGACTGCTTGCCCGCGGCAGGCCTGGCTTTCCCACAGACATTTGCACCCACATGGCACCACTGCTGCTGTTTTCTTTGGATTGAGGCCAGCTGCTTATGGAAAAGCAGCTGAAACAGCACGGCCAGCAGGTAGCACAGAGCTGGGCTGGGGGGAGTGCCCTGCCAATGCAATGGCTCACTTCCCTGGTGCGGCACGGCGTAAGTTGCCCAAAACCTCAGATCTAACATGGTGGTTTGGCAGTCATGACTTCGTGACAAAAGCCACGACTGGAAGAGTTTGACATATCCACACTCATTCTGGATGCTTGAATCCAGAAAAGGCTTCTAAAAACATCCCTCTGCTGCCAGAGATCCAGGAGAAATGAACTCCCTTTAATAGCAGCAAGGGGACCTAATAGCAAATCAGGTATTTGAGCCCTCTTACACCCTTGCCACTTACTGCCGGGCTTTTGCCTCTGTAAAATCTCTTTGAAGATCATGCAATGAGTACTCGATGCCAACCCAAATTTATCCAGCACATGGCTGCCTGGGAGCTGGTAACAGTGTGTGGAGTGTGACTTGCCACCACATCATGCTGGCTGTGCTCATCTTCCCCAGCTGAGCCACTGACCCAGCTGCAACGTGGCCAGAGACACCTCTGAGATGGCTGTGCAGACTGCTGGGGTGCTGAGCACTGGCACTGACAAGCTCAGGATCTCTATTTGGGCCTCAGGGCCAAAGTTTTACATGAGCATCAGCTTCTAGCCCAGAAAATAAGTTTGGCAACAGGGTCAGGTTTCCAGCTGAGAAGAATGAATGATCTCACCACCAACTAGACTATTTCCAGAGTGACATTTCCCTAATGGGATGCTCCAGAGTTAAGCTGCTCTAAAGCAGCACTGGTGGCACATGGTACGGCCAGGCTGTTTCTCCGTGTGCCAGCTCAGCTTCATCATTTCCTTTGCTTATCCCCCCCCCCCCCCCCCAACCGTGTGTTAGGGATTTCAGTGCATACACCTGGCTGTATTTGCATTTCCAGCTTTTTTCTGTATTTGCCTCTCTGGGTCCCGATGTCTCCACCAGTTTTCTGAATGCTGGTAATTCCCACTCATTTATTTCCCTTCTAAGATCTGTTTTAAATTCTCTCATATGTTAATTTGTTGCTCATTTGGGATCCAGGCCTAGAGGTTGGGCAACCATGGAGGGAATCTCTGGTCCAGATAATTCTCAGTTTAAACAACCCCTGCAATTCCCTTTGAACAACCTCTTCCCTTCTGGTCCTTTCAGTTTATCCCTTAATTTGTCTTCTTCTTTCTGCCCCTTCCCTTATCTGACCACACCACTTCCTGCACTTTTCATACCTGCTTTTAACTCATCCCAGCTTCCCACCTGCTACTTTTTGGCCCCTCTTCTTCCTCTTCCACAGTGACCTGCTTGCTTTCCTGGTGGCAGAGAGCTTGCCACGTCACCCCAGCCCTGTGCCCAGTAGTCTGGAATGAAGTCCAAGAGGCTCATGTTAGATCTTGCCATGCCTTGGCCAGCAGGCCAAGATGCCTTTCCACTAGAACAGAACTGAACATCCCACACATTTGGAGAGCTCTCCAGAGGTGGTTTGGACCCAGGAGCTTGGACCTTGTTTGCGTGTCTATCCATCTCAGCTGCTCTGCTTGGGCTACCTGGATCAAAGGCTCACTCCTCCTCACTGAGCACTGCAAAGGCAGTTTGCAGGATGCAGTGAATGAAGGATGTGATTAGATCTGCCTCACTTGCCTCCATTGAAGGGAATGTAGTGGCAGTCCATTGCCAATCTAGCTTTTCCCAGTTTTACAGACACATAATTACGCATCTGCTTCAAGAAACCTGGGTTATTATTTGGCACCCCCTACTTTGACGTGACTAGACGTACGAATTGTAAATCTGCTCTGTACATGACGTGCTAGGTGGCAGTCAGGCATGCTTCAGGGCAAGGGATGAGGGGCAGGGGCAGAGCCACGGCCTCGGGGCTGGGCTAGAAAGCCACAGCAAGGACACAAAGTTGAAAATTGCTGCCTATGCGCAGCAGTTTTTATGTGTCAGGCCTGCTTTTACACTTAATGCTCTTAAATGCTTTTGCTCTCTGATAGCCAGAGGCTGGATAGTAGCCTTCTACAGTGAGTGACTGGGAAATGAATAAAATATTTACAAGCACGATTGATGTGAGCTCAGAAGCTGGTGTTCCTGCTTACCTATGACATTTGCCTCTCCTTGCCCACAGTCTTTTGTGGTTCCCCTGGCAAAGAGCCAGGGCTCCGTGACAATGCCCACTGGGCTGGTCTGCAAGTGGCACCCAGCAAGGGAGGTAACTTGCTGCCCAGGAGCATCTCAGTACCCTGAAAATGCACCAGCTACCCCCAAGCCCATATGCTACTGCTTCCCCTTGGGTTTGTCAGCTGCAGGATGAATATCTTTCCCAGAGGATCTCAGCTGATGAAACCCGTCCCCTCTGTGGAGCGGTTGTTTGGGTTGGATATCCCAAAAGTGTGCAGATGGAGATGCAAATGGCAGAGAAACACAGCTGACAGGACTGGAATGACCCACAGGAGCTGCTGTGGGCTCTAATCCCTGCATAGCTACACTGTTGCCACCTCCCCAGGGAGCAGAAGTGCTACGTGCTCTCCAGGACGTAGGGACACCTTGGTTGCGGCGTTGGTATATTCTTAATTGTGCCAAGGGTGGGTTTGACTAATCAAGTCACTACGTGCCTGTTGTCCGGTGCGCGATATTCCAGGGACTTTCCGACCCCAGCGGTGTCACCCACGTGTGTGGAACTGTTACTGACAGTTGCTGACTCATGGGTACAGCCCACCAACAGTCTCCAAAATATCTGGAAACCTCATCCATTTTCAGGAGATGAGGAAAAGAAGGAAACTATGAATTAACTCCCAGTTGGCCCGTGACAATGCAGAGAGGTGCACACGAAGAAACCATGTCTTCTGAAATGCTCCACTGTGTCAGTCCCCTTCCCTTCCCTTCCCTTCCCTTCCCTTCCCTTCCCTTCCCTTCCCTTCCCTTCCCTTCCCTTCCCTTCCCTTCCCTTCCCTTCCCTTCCCTTCCCTTCCCTTCCCTTTCCTTCCCTTCCCTTCCCTTCCCTTCCCTTCCCTTCCCATGAATATAGGGGAAATTGCATGTGAATGGGAAATATGAATGTTGAGTGATTTGGGGAGGCAATTTTGAGTGGGGGGTACAAGTGAAACTTCCTTTTGCTCCTGAATTGGTGGGTGAGAATTGGGAGCAGGGCAGGATGCTCACAGAGAGGGGTGCAGGAGGTGGCCAGGATGCAGGAGGTTGAGCGGAGGGAAGGAGCTTTGGTGCTCTGTGGGAGCTGTTCCAGGCTGGGAACCGCTCTAAAACTGCTGACACAAGCAGGAGGGAGCAGCAGCAGCAGCAGCAGCAGCGTGATCCCCGGCACGGCATCGCACACGGGCCAGCGGGAGGAGGCGTGTGGCCTTGGGACAGCGGAGGTCACAATTTCTCCCTCTCAGGTCAAAACTGGCAAGCCGGCCGGTGACACAGAGCCACACACCTGCCCGCCGGGGAACTTGCGAGCCCCTGGATGGAGCGGCCGGGGATGTGCGCGGTGGCGGGCGCCGTCCTTGGGGCTGGCCGGGGACAAGCAGCCCCCGTCCCCCGCAGCTGCCCCGCTGCCCGCCGGGGATGGGGCTGGTGCAGGGAGCCCCCGCGGCCCGGGCGAGGGCAGGGCGGCTGCCAGCCCAGCCCAGCCCGGGCGCTCGGCAGGGCCGCGCACGTTGCTGACCGCACGTACATGCCCGCAGCCCAGAAGGCCCTGGCAGGGGCCGCGTGTCCCGGGCTCCCAGCCGCCCCTGCCGCGCTCCTTGTCTGCCTGCCAGCCTGTGCCCCACCGGCTTCCTCCCTCCCTCGCTCCGGCTTTCTTTTCGCTTCTTTTTATCCCGCTCGTCCTGTTGCATAAGGAGAGGAGGAGGGCACAGAAAGAGGCGATGCCAGCAGTGAATAGGAGGCAATAGGGGATGAGAGAAGGGTCGGGCATCACTGCTCGGTCTGTTTGGAAAGAGATGGGTGCTCATCCCACCACCACAATCACTTCCAGAGAAGTCACTTCCTTCCCTCCTTCTGCTCTTTGTTTCGCGCCACAAAGGAGAAGCGGACGGTCTCTGTGCCAGGCAGGGAGCGTGTCCCCCGTGGGGGGGGCAGCGTGCTCCCAGCAGCTGCTGTGCCTACCACTGCGTCTTTGTCCCGGCTCCCACTGCCCAAAGCAGAAGGGCTCTGCTGCCAGGTGGGGCTGGCACCCCTGGGCCTCTGCCAACATGGACTAAGTCATAGTTTCCCCTCCATCGCTGTGTCACATCAGGGTCTTGCTGTGACACAGAGGGCTGGGTGGCCTGGCCCAGATTTTGGGGTAGGTGGCTGACCCATCCGGACATTGTACAGAACACAGTGGTGGCTGGTGATGAGGAGCTCTGTGACGGAAACATGGTCAGATGTTAGCCTAAATGCTGGGTCTATATGTTGTCAACTCAAATGGTGGATGGAGGATTAAAAGGGACACGCCAGGACCCTTCTGGACATTAGTAGTGTGAAGGGGGTGCTTAAATTCGTGTTTGTTAGTGTCCCCTATGATATCCAGGACAATGTCCCTCTCCCCACTGTTCCTTCCAATTCCTGTCTCTTCTCCATCTCACACCAAGTTCTTTTCCCCCAGCTTTTCCAGCCTGAGTTCTTTGCACTGAGATCAGGGAAATCTACCCCTGTATTGTTAGGACCTCAGAAATGGCAGACTCTTGGCCATAGTACTCTGCAAAGCCCTCTGATGCATTTTTCTCCATCTTTCCTTTGTAGGTGACCCAGGGCAGAAGGCAACCAAGTGGACTCTGACTCAAGGTTTGAATGGGATCTATGAGTTTTGCTTTCATTAACCTGTGAATCCTGATTACAGCAACTGTCGCTGCCAGGTGTCCCGGAATGGGTGATAATTAGCATAGACTCCATCATTCACAGAAGGCTGATCAATCTCTTTATTATGTTATATCATATCATTATTAAGAAACCCCTTGCTTTTATAGACAGTTATGATATTCCTGGACCTAATTGGTCCTTTAATTAAAACACCATCACCATTGGCTAATTAAGAAATCGCCCTTTGGTAAACAAATTTCCATAACACATTCCATATGTTCACAACAACAGGTGCAGCAGGTTAAGAATTATTTACCATTCTTTTCTCTGCTCTTCTCACAGCCTTTCCCAGAAAGGCTTGGGAAAGTTATGTGTTGCTATCTGTGACCAGAGAGCTGCTGCCACAAGCAACAGCTCAGGATACTCTTACTTTTTTTTCTTTCATTTTTGCCTTCCATTTATTTCCTTTCCAGAAACCGTGTCTTCTTGAGTTCTCTGGCTGGGAACAGTGAACTCATCCCTCACCCAGGCAGGCTCAGATTCTCATGGTCCCTGCCCTAGACTTCCCAATCACCCTACTGTTCACAGTGAGTCTCCCCATTACTGGAAGAAAAGGTCAAGGGTATGATTTTTTTCTTTGCACCCTCTCATGGTGAATATGTCTTTCTGACTGTACCCCATGGCATCACCTTCACTCGCCATGGGAATGTCTGCTCACATCCAACATGCCCACAGATGTCAGGGGGCAACTTGCCTCAGTTAGACCTCATGCCAGCAATACATGTTGTGCCAGCAGCCTCAGTGCACCAGCGGGACTCACTCCATGAGCATGTGCTCCCTGTGCAGCTTGCCCTGGCCACGCTTACAGTGCTGGCCCCCACAGCCAGCCACATGCTGCTGTCACCTCCCCTGGTGCGTGTCTGAAGGAGCTGCTTAGTGACCTTGCCCATTTTATTCCTGACTTGCTTAGAAATCAGAATGCCTGTTTTCCCAGACACGCTGCCTTGTGCTGGCATAGCAGTCTTACACCCAGTCCAGCACTGGTGGGTGCTGTTGGATATAGTTCTGTGTCCGCAGTGTGGAGGTGGATCTCCCTTCCCTCATCCGTGTTTCTCCCTTGGCATTTGTCCCTTGATTTTTTACCCCGAGGATGTTTTTCCTGAGCTCTTTGCTGTTGGTCTGGTAGCAATTCCAATCCCCTCTGCCTGTCTTGCCCGTGGAGATGGTGACCATTGAGGCCACAGGGCTGACTGGATGGTGGATGTCACAGATCACAATGGGCTCCACCTCATTTTCTCCTAAGCCTGAGCCGATCTCTCATTTCAGAGAAGTCTGTCCATTAACTCTCAGGGCTGGAGAGTACAATTATGTGTGCTTGTATAGCTTGAAGCTTTCTAACCAGCCCAAGTAAGTGGTTTTCACCTTTTCATCCAGTCGCTTCCTGTAAGAAAGGACACATCCGTTCTCTTTGAGTACAGATCTCACAAATGAGTACAAACCTCGCACATGCCAGCACTGGCTTTCTTCTGTCCTCGTTCCTGGAGGAGAATCTCCTGGCCTGCACATACCTTTGGCCCTCCAAAATCATATTTGAATGAAGAAAATCTTCTTTCAGCAGAAGGTTTGTGCTTTGCTAACAAAAGGAAATCCCTGAATTTGTTGATGGTCTTGGGAAACTCCTCCAAGTCCTTTTCTCTGGTACTGCAGGGGCAGTGTGGACAGTGCTGATTTCTTTATGAGAGCCCAGCGTGTCTCAAGTCATGCTTGAGGCTGTGGGTCGGTAATGAGGCCAGTCATTTGTTTGGGCTCCTGTGGATAATTCTGTTAGGGCCAAGCACTCTGCCAGTGAGCTTCTTTTAAGGACTGATTTTCTTTTACACAGTCAAGACTCAGACAGCCTATTATTAACCTCAGAGCCTGATGGCTTGCTTTGCATTCCCATTCCAGTCTGTGCTTTCACTGATTCCAACACCCAGCTACTGCACTTCCACGCACCCCTGATGCCTCCCTGCACTTGCTTCGAGCCCTGCCTCACCAGACCACCTTTGCCAATGTTGCACCTCAGTGAAACTTGTTATGTCCTTCACCCATCCATAGAGGAGAGGCCCTGTGAGGACAGTGTTAAGTTTTCAATCACCCTGTCCCAATTACTTGTCCCAGCAATTCCAGGGAGTAGGGAAACATGGCCTTGCTCTTCTAGATGGGCAAAGAGACGTGGCAGCAACAAGTGGAAAGCCAATAGCAGAAAAAAAAAAAACAAACTTGAATGCAAAGCTCCAGGGTGCCAGGCTTAGGTCAGGACAAATTCCACCAATGCTGAAGGAGAACAGTAGGCGCAAGTGTGTATTTTGCCCATACCCAAGCAGCGGTGTCACCACTGACAACAGGAAAGGATGAGGGGCTTTGCAAACAAGGATTCATAATGAGGCTGTGCCTGAGCTCAGACCTCCTGCTTAAAAAGTCCCTGGACGTGTGAGGAAGCAAACAGCAGTGACCATAGCAGGGCAAACCTCAGAGACCACGGGAGGTCTGAGGGTGCCAGGCAGAAGGGCAAGCCTTTGCCAGCATATCTCCGTGGAGAGGTGAAGCAGGCATCCAAAAATAGCCCACCCTGCTGCCAAGAGCAGTGAGCCTTTGATAAACAGTTTAAAAATAACCTCAGTGGGAAAGACATTGCAGCTCCCTCCATCAGAACTGAATTTGTGTCCTGTTTGCACTTCCATGCCCCTGCCAGCTTGCCGTGGAACATGTGGCTCATGTGATGCCTGCTGCCTGCAGATGCTGGCCCTGGCTGGGCTGTGGGCAACCATGAGGGACTGGGAAGATGCTTGGCTATATTTTGCTGCTGCAGAAAGGGTTTGTCCTGGCTGGAAGCAGGAGCAGGGAGGCAGTCTGATGGGGACATGCCTGGTCAGAGCTGCAGGGTGCTTTTTGTGTTGTGGCTTCCCATCCTCCTGTTGACTTGAGGGGATGGCTTGTGTGGGTGTCAGGCAGAGAGGGGAAAGTGCAGGGTCGTCTGCCACAGGAAACTGGAGCTAGATGAGCCAAGGGCCAGCGTGTCCTGGAGAACCCTTTCTAGGGGCAGGGAGTTTTGGGGACCCTCTGCTTTGTGTGCCCTCACCCAGCACTGGGACAGGGAGTAGGGATAGAGAGGAGCCCTCCCTACCACCTCTCCACATCTCCAAGATACGGCTGCAGGCCGTAGCCAGGAGATCACATTGGGATGCAGCCCCATTCCCACCTGGCTGCCCTGGGACAGCAGCACCTCTCTCTAGGGAAATTGGGATTTTGTGGGCTGGTTCTTCAATGGGGGACCTCAAAGCTCTGATCACCTGCCCAGGAAGCCCTGGCACACAGCAGAGCAGCAGGACTCACTGCACTCACGTGCTGCTGGACACCGTGGCCGCGGTGCTGTATGAAGAGACAATGCTTATAACCCACTTAGCCCAAGGCCAGCACACCCTCCTTCCTTTGCGTTTAGGACACAGACCCTGCCCTGCTTCCTGCCCCAGCTCTCTGGCAAGGCCCCCTCCACAGAAGGGCCTGGAAGGAAAAAGATATGTACTGACAGAAAAATCTCCTACTTGGAAAGGTTATTGTATTTCTCTGGTGGGTGGGGAAGAGTGTGATGGAGGTGGGGCAAGGCAGGGGCCGACAATCCTTCTCCAAACGTTGTCACTCTTGTGCAGTGATCCTTGGAGAGCCCTTGCCGTTCTGCTGCCAGCAGGCAGGAGCCAATTAAGGGCAATTAGGGTGGAAGCGGAGAAGGCGCCCCTTTAGCTGCCGCCAGAGCGGCCACTGGGAGCGCTGGCACAGCTCCACTCCGAAAGGTTATTAGAGTTCCCCCCATATTGTCCTTGGAAGAGATGCTTCGGAACCGTCTGCTTGGAGCAGTGAGATGAAAGGGAGACACCCTTTGATGTGTTTGCCCGTTCACGCAGTGCCTCTGTGGGGAATCAGCCCGAGCCCTTCTGCAGCACCTTCCACCACTGTTAATCACCCATAAGGGTGGGTGACCCTGCTATCTGAGGTCTCCCGGGGCGCACGTGGCCTCTGCCCCGCATAGTGAATCCTTTTCCACGAAAAAAAACTCAGCAGGCAAGAGCAGAGAGCAGCAATGAGGAGAGAGGATCTAGGGCAGAGGGCTAGCCCATCTCCATGAGGAGAGGAAGAGAGGCACAGCTGACAATAAGTGGCCTGACTGCTGCCATACCAGCCATGGCTTGGTCCCAGGGCTCTTCCTGGGTGCCGGCATGCTCCACAGCTGGATACTGGTAATTTTAAAGCCTCCTTCTTATCCGCATGTACTGCCATACCACATCAAACCATATGGAATGACAGTGGCTGAGCTTCTAACAACTTTGTTGCCTATTTTGTCCCAACATTTGCAAAATCCCCTTCTTTGGCCATCCCTTCCTCTCCTACAGCTCAGCCAGCTGAGGAACAGCAGAGGCAGAAGGTAGGGCAGCTCTGTGATGTGTCATGAAGACATCTACTAGGCTTGCAGGAGAGATGGTCCTTCCTGTTCCTGCTCTGCAGGCCTGAGTACTCAGTGCCTCTGGGCACCAGTGCCCTGCCAACACGAAGATCCCACCACAGCGCACAGAGTTCCCTAATATGTTGCCCACAGCACCTTTAATCCTTTTCCTCTCTCCATTCTGCTTCTTGGACAGTCACTCCCTAGGGGCCACACCTACCCATCCTTATTTTCTCACGCTTTACTGCTCCCAGTGTCACTGTGCCCATCCTGTGTTGCTCCCTGCATTATTTTCACTGTCAGAGGACTGCAGTGGGGGTGAAGCTGGAAGAAGAAATAGGTGCAGCTTTTACCACTGGGCATGGGCTGTGGTGGGATGGGAGGAAGGTCCATGGCAACTCACCATTTTCACAGCATCTTTATTTTTCCTGCATCCAGGAGCTGCTGCTGGGTGGACTTCAACTTTGTCTTGATGTGGAGGAGAGCAGGAATGCTGTCAATGCCAGTCATCAGTCTTTCTGGTACAGACTCCAGGCATTATTGGTTTGGGCCCCAAAGTTTTTTGCAAAGTAAGTGGCTCTACTGAGGTGACCCTGTGGGCGGGTGCCTTGCTCTGCCCCCCTTCCTCTTTGGCTGGATGGCTCCTTGCATGTCCCAGCCAGCCAAGCCTGCCGTGCAAAGCTGCCGTCTCCAGCCCTGTGCACAGAGCACCGTGTGAACAACAGGCTCTGAGCGTGCTGCATCACAGCCTCCAGTGCAAAGGTGGCCCCAGGGCACTTCCCATGGATTTTCCACCCACAGGTGCCACCACCCTTCCGGAAGGAAGCAGTCAGCCTTGTTTTGAGCAGCTGCCTTGCAAATGCATCCTCTCTAGCACGCAGCTGCCTGACCCAGGACAAAGCAACCTGTGGCCTCAAGGAGTGAAACACAGCGTTGAAAACTGGAAGTGCTGCACACAGAGCAAGTGATGCTCTCCACTAGCTCCTGTGACAACCACATTTCTGCTTATCAGTCTTTGTCAGGAGCAGGAACGATCTCTATAGTTTCTTTTCCTGCCTGGTGCTGCCTTTGCATTTGCTGCGGAGCAGAAATTCAAGGAGATGGATGGAGACCTTGGTCTGCTTTGTGGAAATACTTCTAGTGTTTTCAGGTTAGGTAAAGGTCTTTCACTGAGAAATCCTACCTGCTGACCCCAAAGTCCGTGAGATCCTCTCAGATTTTTTGCCAGCATTCCTCATACTTTTGTGTTGCTTCAAACAGGAAACAATGCTCTTGGAAAAGCTTCTAGCAGCTCCGGAACGGGTCCCTGGAAACTTAGTGAGCTAGCTGCAATGCAGAGCTCAGAAGTGCTCTTTCCACATGTGCTACCTCTTGGAAGCCAAGGAGGGATTCCTAGGGCCAGGAAGAGAGAGTGTATGCCACCATGTGGCAGCAGATTCCCAAGTGTGGCGCTCAGGACAGCTTCAGGCGGGCCCAGCTCATAGCTCAGGCTGGAGGAGGCCTGGCCCTCGTAGGCAGAACTTCAGCAAGGAGTTATGACCTTCTGTGCATGGACAGGGAGGTGCTGTACAGGCACTCTGTACCATCTCCAAAGGCACCAGCCACCCCCTCCGTGAAGGTAAGATTTATTCTGCAATTGAGCAGCCCTGGAATTTACCATGGAAGACAATATTCATCTGAGAATTGTGTTCCAGCACCAAAGACCCATTATTCACAGTGACAGCCTGCAGAGCTGAAAATAAACAAAGAACAAAGTTAAATCAAGTAACTTTGGACAGAAACCACCCTGCCTCGAGGCAGAAGACAACTTCTAAGCAAGAGAGACAACTTCTGAGGAAGAAACTCTTTTGGAAGCACATTATCCCACTGATGCAAAGCTTCTTGCTTTTCTCTCAGAAGCAACCAAAAACCGACCTGCCAGACAACTTAGGGCGAGATAGAGGCTTAATTTGATCCAGGCTGTTCTTATCTCCTATATATTCACTGTAAAAAAAAAAAAAAAAAAAAAAAAAAAAGTTTATCATCTTTCTGGCAATGAAGAGAGCCGTAAATATCTGAAGTTAATATGAAAAGCCCCTGCATTGTTTGTAGCCTGAATTTATGCTGCAATGAGGCCTCTGAGTTGTCATTCATATCAACAGGCTCTTAACTCTTAACTCAGCAATGGCCACTCAGGCCTTAGCTTCCCTCACTATTGCATGCTGCCTGAGGATCTGTTTATCCCCTAGGCTCTGTACTGCCCTCTTAGACAGCAAAATGCCTATTTCTGCCTCCTCAACAGCTCTTCCAGGGTGTTGCACAGTAACTGCTATCCTGTGTTCTATAAATACAGCCCTGTCAGCTTTAAACACATTTTAGTATAGAGAGGAATAGCATGGGGACTACTACCTAGTTGGGTTACTTGGGTATTTCATTCTCTTAAGTGCCACATTGTAATTTGAAGGTGGGAATGAAGCTGTTGACAAGTCTGAGGTCTTTTGCTCTAGAGGAGCAGGTAGTGCAAAAGGTCCTGTTCCCAAAAAACTTGGAGTAAACTTGTCCTGAGCATCTGGATCCATGGAAGCTATTGCTATATCAAGGTTTATTTGATTTGGTTTCTGGGCCCTGATCACGCCAGGTGTTTTCCAAAATCTCCTATTCTTTGCTTTTCAGAGGAAATGTGTCTAAGAGGCTAGACCATGCTGGCAGACCTCCAAGGCCTTGTGCTGATTTGCTCTGGTGGAGACTCCAACCTGTTGTTGCTGTCTGGGAAAACCAGATCCGTGTGTCCTTGAGAAGAGCACATAGAAGATCAGAGTGGGGACTGGTGAAAAATGGACCAGATCTGCCCCTTCTGCTTCCCTCTATGCTTGTGCAGGGTAGAGCAAAGAATCGACTCAGGAGGCAGGGTGGGCCTGTGCAAATGAGATGCAGCACAGAGGAGGAGGAGGCAGAGGACGAGGAGGAAGGATATGGGATCTTCAGTATCAGGATGGAAATGTGGAACCTCAACTTTCAAAGGTCATCCAGTTGGGCTCACACTGCGTCTCACACTGGCTGGAGAAACAGGTCTTCATACACAGCAACAAACACTCAAACAAATCAAGAAGCATTTAAAAATATTGTCCTGCCTGCCTGCTCCAGATGAGTTTTGTAGTGAATCTGGACATGTCTTTTTCCTGGAGTCCTGTGGTCCCATTATGCTGCCCACGAGCTGCATGGGATCAGGGCTTGGCACCATGGGTCACCAGAGACAGTCACCTTAATCAGCTTAAACCACAGCTTGACTCAGGCCTCAAACTGTGCCACCCATCCCAAGGGAAGGTCTCTGAAACAGAGAGTGACCACCCTGAAAATTCCTCCTGTGGTCACTTTTGTAAAGTCCTGCTCAGCTCAGAGAGGGATGGGGAAAGAAGTTAGTGGCATTCTGTCTCTAAAAAGCAGAATGTTTCTTCTGTGATTCATTTTGTCTGGGGATTTGGCCTGTTTTGCTAATTTGTGGGAAGCCAGTTCAGCAGAATTGGTAACCATTTGTTTGCTGATGCCACCTTTGGGATGGAAGGTTGTTGCCTTCCACCTGGGAGACGTGGAGGATACTATTACCAACACAGATTGGGGCACAGCATCATTTCCTCCACAATGTCCTTGGAGATGTGCAGAGTTGGGCCTCTTGTGTCTCTGGGGCTAGTCTGGCCAATTTTTTATTTCTTTCTTTGAAAGGGCAATAAACACCTTTGGACCGCCCCATGGAGGACTGAGTTGTAGCACATTGTCCTCAGTTTGCCTTCTGCTCCCACTGCCTGTTGTCTTTGCTCCTTTGTGGCATGTGTGAGGATGGATATGTCTGTCCCAAAAAATTGTCTGCAGTCATTTTGCAGTCCCTTTGACATCTGACAGACCACTTGTGGCCCACAGACCACAGGCTGAGAAACACTGTGTGGGGTGATGTCTACTGAGTTGCCTCCCAGAACTCAGGTTCTTTCAAACACATAAAAAGAAGCAGTTTCAGTCCCGGAAAAGACATTGTCTTGGGCAGACAAGCATGGGGGAGGCAAGGGCAAGGACACTCCAACCACCCAGCTGGTCCTCTAGCCCAGGGACCTGACTCTCCCAGAGTTACTGTCTGAGCAGTCCAGGTGAAGATTTAGGGGGTCCCACTTGCAGCTGTGCTGTGATGTGAGATGAGGATGCTGGCAAAGGGCAGGCAGGTAGGGAGGCACAGTGTGTGTGGGTCTGTGGTGGGAGGGAGCAGAGGGGGAGGAGGGAGCTCCGCCAGCCCCACCACACTCCAGCAATCAAAGCCCAGCCTCTGTAATTAATACTATTTAGCTCAGGTTAGTAGCAGAGGAAAATGTCTCTTGTCAGCCTGGCTTTGCCTACTGGCCCTGATTTAGCAACATGAAAGCATTTTTTCTGATTAACTGTTCACTGAAGGAGATAAAAGAGATGACCATGAAATGTTTTCTTTAATGTGATGAATGTAAAGGGACTGGTAGAGCTGGAAAGGGTGAGAGGAGAGAAGAGAGAATGCTCCAACAGCAGATGGGGCTGGGGTGGGAAAAGGGTGTAGGGCAGAGCTGGGGGGCTGGGATGGAGGGGGCTGTGAGGCAGGGGCAGAACTGGGGGGTGTTCAGGACTAGGCTGGCAGGGGCCCTAGGATTGGGAATGAGTGGATAACTAGGACGGAGGCAGTAGTAACTGAAACATTTCTGAAAAGAGAGCTGTGGTAGCAACTGTAATTGTTACAGATGTATATACAGATAGATATGTGTATATGCATGAGGTTTTTTAAGGCTTTTATGAAGTTGCAATCTGAATGCCAAATTTCACTGCTTGTCTCTACTACTAAGCTAAAAAAATGTTGGTAGCTAGGAGACAAAGTGAAGTAGTAAAGCTCGATTTCTAACATGATGTGGTTAGGATATTTTGGGGAACAGTGATGCTGCTCCTACTTTGTAAAACCATAGCAGGGGGTTGAAAAGCTATATTTAAAAGCTAAACACAGTTCCCTACCATCCTTTAAAAGAGATTTCACTGTCATGTAGTCCAAGCTGGCCTTCGATGGCTTTTAATGTGCTTTTTAACTATGTGCTGTTGACAGCTTACATTTTAAACTTTTCTCAAGATGGACAATGAAGTTGGTCTGACCCACTCAAGATTAGTTTCTGGTTTCTGTGTGTTGGGTGGGAATAGGGTGGGTACTTGCCAGAATGAATAAATACTAATTTGGAAGAGAGAGGGAGAAAATACAAAGAGCATCCCCAGTCAAGTTAGTTCTTGCAGAAAAAGATTTTGCCCTGAAGTTTTTATGTATTTCAGGATAGAAAGGGAGAGTGTGTAAAATATGATGATTTCAACTGAGAGGTTCTTATTGAAAGGTAATTGTGCACAAGGCAGAGAATGAAAATCCTTATAGATAAGTACCCAGTCCCAAAAACTGATGTGTCTTGTGCAAGCTGAAGGTGCTAAAGGGGATGTAACTTTACAGGCAAGCCAGCAGTCATTATCTCCCCAGGATGTGCAGTGAGGGGCTCAGACATGCACAAAGGCATCGGCTGTGTTCAACATTAGGTTGGCTGGTCCGTAAGCAGATCGGATGTCCTCACACCAAGCTCCCCTTTTGAGTCAGCTCAGCTTCTCTCCCAGAGGTCACAGGAGACACAGGAAAGGTCCCTGAGCAGGCAATGGAAACACTGAAAGGGAGGTGAGGCTTGAATGCAGATAAGAGGAGTGAAAACTAATTGATCTGAAAAAGCACTGTCATTGTGGGGTATAAAATAATGACTGGGAAGTCCCTTTTATTTACTGAGAGGCAATAATAGCAGAGGGCAGATGATAACACTGAAAGGGTGACATTTTCGGGCTCTTTAATCTAGGAGAAAGAGGCATAACAAGCAACAGGGGTTGCAGTTTCAAGCCTGGCAAATGTAAATAAGAAATGAGACATGTTGCACAGGGAGTGCTGGCACACATTGAAACAGAGTATGTGTGGAGGTTGTGTGGGGCTCACCATCTCTTAATGGCTTGGTGTCCAGACAGGCTGATTTTCTGGGAGATAAAAACAAGTTACTGAGCTCAATTGCAGTGATGGCTGAAATTCAGTGGTGGAGCATTAGTCAGGCTAAGAATTCCTGCCTTTTCTTCATTCAGACGGACACTTGACTGAAAAATACCATACTCACCCAAGCACCTCTCCCACAGGGACTGTCCCAGAGTGGTGGTGAGTACAGTCACCTTCTTAAGGGGCTGTGATGTTTGCATGGCCAAGAAAAGAGTGCATGCCTTTATTGCCTGGGGGAAAGTGGGATTAGTCTGTGTGGAAGCAGCTGCAGGCAGTGGTCTTTGAGTGGAAGCCTGAGGCCAGGAGGAGTGAATGGCCAGGAGGAGGTATTGTCTGCAGGAACATGCCCACTGCCACACACATGGAGCTGGGACAGCCACTCTGAGATGGGCGATCCCTCTGACAGCTGTACTGACAGCCTGCCTTCCTGGGAAGACAAAATGCTTGAGCCTCTGCACCCCATATGTGCTCCCACCAGCTTGTGCCAGGTCTGGTCAGAGACACCATCCCCACTCCCTGGGAAGCCTTTCTGTGAAGGCTCTGCAAACATTTCAGGACAATCCTCTGCATCCTTTCTTTCCCCAGCTCAGAAATGTTTCCAAGGCTCATCCATTGCATCCAAGTGCGTGTTTCCCTCAGACCTTTCAGGATCCCCTCCTGTTGCGTGCCCCTAGGGCAGAGCCCTCCATGTGCTCCCTTGTCTAGCCATGCCTCTGTTCCCAAAATCTCTACTTCTGTGAAAATCTCTATTTCTGTAGGTTCAGGGGGTAATGTGCTGTGACCCATCCTGCTAATCTGCAAGCAGCTGCCCAGGCTGCCAGCACATCCCAAGGTTTTGGGGTAAGGGAAGTCCATGCCAAAAGCCCTACCTTGCCTCTGGCATGCAGAGTGGGTCAAGTAGTGCACAGGAAGTAAAAAAACACCTGCCAGTGATGACTAAATAAAAATGTTTTCCCAGAAAGTGGCAAATGTCTCAGCCTGGAGTCCATCATTGTAAATAATTTTTGTTGTAAAAGCAAACAAACAAATTGGTGGAAGTCTCCCGGCAGCAGGTGCTGGCTCCATGTGAAATCCAGCCTCACAGCCCATGGTTCACAGTTGTCTGTTTATTCTAGCTGCTATTTATAGCTGGTCAAACCTTTCCATCCTTCTTCATGTTTCCTACTTGCTCTATCTTACTAATTAATGTATTTACTGTCAGTATTTTAATAAAACAAACAAAAAAATAATGAAAAATATTGCCTGTGGCCAGGGTGCTGCTGGTTTGAGGTGTTTGAGAGGACACAGGCCAGCTGGGGAAGCCTGTGCTGTAATGGATGTTGGAGAAAGGCTGAGATGGGAAAAGAGGTAGTGTACATCTAAAGCATGGCACTGACCTCAAGTATGATAGGGCTAGGTCTGTCTTCCTGGTGTGAACCACAGTATTTTCACTGGCTTTTTCTGCACCACCCATCATTTTGTGCCAGCTGTGGTCCCTGGTCCCAGCTAGGGCAGCCCCTGTTCCAGCTGTGGGCCCCTGGCTTGAAGGCATGACGATGTGGGGAAATGATCATTGTGTGGGTCCAAGGGGAAGCTGTTTAACAAAGAGACTGGCTGGCTGTGGTTATGGAGAAGTTTGGCTGGGACACGGATGTTGCAGACGATTGCAGGCTGGTGGCTGTGGCTGCTTGGTGAAGGTAGACAGTGACTCCACAGCTGAAACCACTCTGGAAACCTGACAGAGGAGCATCCTGAAATCTTCGGGATAGGTGACACCAGCCAACATGGAATAATGAATTGAACAAGAAGCGAACAAAAAACCACGTGCCACTGAGCCTCACTTCATCATCCACTCTTTTGCACGTGTCCTTTGTACTGCTGCTACACGAGCCATGACTGCAGCCACCTCGCTGTGTCAGCTTCACATTTTTCTCCTGTAGGCTTGTATTTCCTTACTTACATGCAAGTTTAAGCACTGCTTTATAGCCTCAAGCAGACACCAATCATGTGCTTCTTGCTTATTTAAATTCATTTTACCTGCCAACACAGCACAAGATTCTGTATAATATGGCTATAACTGAGCTCCTGCTTTGTGAGTTGGTGTTTTGGTCTGTGTCATGAACTACGTAGGTCTCATTGGCCTTAAAATTCAAAAAATGATCACCCATGCTGACACTGTCTTTCTGAAAAGGACAGTTTCTTTCATTTCATGTTGGGTCATTTAGGCAGTAGCTCTAAACCTGACACTTCTCTTTCTTGAGTTGTGCATGATAAACACTTCTGGATTTTTGAACAAGTGGGATTTGCACCCCTTTGTGGAAGGAGTGTGGTTCACCTGGTTGTTGCATGAGTGGATATTTTCTCATGTAGAGAAGATGATATTGCAGAAGAAGAAGGTCCACAGATTCAGCAGAAGACAGGTCCACAGCCTAAAATATCTCTGATCCCCTAAGATATCTCTGTTCTCCCTCAGAATCTCCATGTCTGGAGAGTGGGGAGAGCCTTGCTGTGAGATGATGAAAGTGGTGCATGCCTCTGCTCCCAGGAAAAAAAAAACCCAGGCAGCTAAGTGGATTAGGTATAAAGTGTGGATAGAAAAAGCTCAGGTAATTTTTCTTTTTTAAGCAGTTGCCTACCCAGGATGCAAATTCTGAACCATCTAAAAAGGCCAGCTGTGATCACAAATGTTTATAAAAATAAGTTATGGGATGTGTTTTGTTAATCTTAGGATGTCTTCACTAAATTAATTTATTACATATTTTTACACTGGATAATTTTCAGGCTTTTTTTTTTTTTTTTTTTAAACAGGGCTGCTAATAGGATGGGACTGAATTGTTAGCAGTCTCAGGCACTGTCCAATGATTCACCAAAGCATTTCACTTGTACTACAGCTGATATTTGTGTGACATTCAGCGTGCCAGACTGGAACATTCAATATTTGGGACTTGTATTCCTCCCAGACAGAAAGGCGCTTAGGAGAGGCTTCAGTCTACCTCTGGGCTCCTTTCTTTAACAAAAATCTGATTAAGTTAATTATGTTTTGTGGGAAAAAGAAGAATAGAAAAAACATCATATGAGATGTTGGTGAAAAGAAATAGAAAAAGCTTTCTGAGCAAAAGGCTTGAAACAATGGATTCATGCCATCTTAGCTGTTTTACCTTTCCTACTGGCTGAGCTGTGATTTACATTTCTGTTGATGAAACAGTGATCCTGATGTGAAACAGCTCTGCAAATAACCAGAGCAAAATCTATGCATCCCTTCTCAATATTCCAGCTCAATATTTTAGTGGAATGAAAAACTGAAGAAAAAGATGTTTTTAATTGATATTTTCTTTGGAAACTGGGCAATGGGGCTATTTCATCAGAATTGCCTTGGCAGATATAGTAGAGCACAGTGTGGATGCTCCAGGAGGGTAGGCTCTTTCTGCAGAACACCACCCCACATTCCATCTTTCTCACCTAAGCAATTTTTGTAATGCCAAATGCCTTTTCTGACAAGATTTACAGGGGTCTTAAAGAATCTTATCAAAGATCAGATTGGATAAAGGTCTAATGGCCCTTCCTCCATCCGGTACAGAAGGGAGTTAACAGCATAACAATGCGAGAATGTTTAGCAGTTTGTGCAATTGCACAAATGTTTATTTTATTCCTAGAAATAGGAATCAAAAAGGGCTTTATGAGTCTGACAGATTGCCCCATTCTACACTGTCAGTTACTCATTTCAATTCCAGCTGCAACATGTTTGATGTGCCTGTGAACCCAAATCAAAGCAGTGAACATCTTCCTAAATATTTCTGTAACAAAACCTACTCAATAGACTAAATTATCTACAGAAGGAGTCCTACAGGAAGCACCTGCACTTTGGTATTTAGTTCAGCACTGTGTTATCTAATGCTGCTGACCTGTTCTGTGATCTTGAAAAAAAAAAGCTTTTTTATTTGTTTCCTCTCAGATCCCATCACTCTTTTGTCTCCTTACATGCTGAGTGCTTCATGGCAGATTCTGTCTCATCCCCTTTGTTTGTGGGAGGCTCTGTGTGGCTCAGTCAAAGCATAGAGAGTGCTTGTCACCTGGACAGAACAGTGGAGAGGTCTGTCTGATTAGCCCCCTTGTCTGTTGTGGCACAAGACCATTTTATGGTGTTGTAAAAGTTGATGATGTGAGCGAAGAGATCAGACCTCACCTTGGGATGCTGCTGCAGTTCCTGGTTGCTGGCACAGTAATGCAGAAATGCAGAAGAATTTCCTGCTGATGGCCTGAACTAGAGGCAATATAAAGCAGCTTGAAGGAAGATTTGTTTAATTCCAGCTTCAGAGACCCAGGAGGTATTTTTATCGAAAGAGGAGCACCAGCATGGTCCCCTGTAAAGGTGCAGGTGCTGCTCTGAGGCATGAGCTCCATCCAGTAAGCAAAGTTAAACCTATGGAGAGCAGCAGAGTTAAGGAAGCCTAGCTTATAATGGCTGCACTGCAGTGCTGGAACTCCCCATGCTTCCCATACTTACTCTTACAATACCCTCCAGTCCCCTTCAAATCCTCTCCCAGGCTGTGTAGCAGGCAGCAAAGGCTTGGACACCAGACTCATCAGGGACCCTTTGATGCCTGATGGGGAGCCTATCAGGGGTGCCACCCCCATCCGTGTGCCTGCAGCACATCAGCAGAGCACTTTCCAACCACAAGGACTACTCTGAGGAGACGATGTCTTGGGCTGACACATCTTGCACTGAAGGCAAGCAGTTCATCAGAAGAGAGAGGAGGGAGTTTCGTACCTCAAGTTTCAAGATATTCAGAGCTGTAAATGAAAGAAGAGCATATGAAAAAGAAAGACAGTTTTCTGTAGCTTGGATCAGTCTGAGCTGTTAAGACTCCAGTTTGTACAACACTTCAGTCCTGGAGTATTTAGGCTTTTTATGTAACCTGGCTTTGGGCTGTTCTTTGCATGGGGCTTCTTACAGTTGCCGGACCGAAAACGTGGTGGCATGTAGTATTCCTCTGAAAGTTTAATGGGGATAAAAACCATATGAAGGTAATGAGATAAAAATCTCATGACATCTGTTTGCACTTTTAAAAATTGCACAAAAACTGAAAGCATGCAAATAAGCTCAGCATTTGATGAGTGGAGAGCAGTCTTCTCTCTGCTTGTGTGTCAGCCTGGAGCTGCTAATGACTAGACAGGCTGTAACTGCAGCTAAGAGAAAGCCACAAGAAAACAGCACTTGACTAATAAAGCAGAATGCCAGCTTTCCATATTGCTGGAGTCCCCAGACAGGTGAGGTATGACAGTCTTGAGCAGTCCTGAGAACTGCTGATTCCACCAAGCTGGCTCAACACAAAGCCCACAGTGACTCTGGAGCAATCTTTTGCCTCTCTTTCAAACTACTCTGATACTATCTAACCCTCTTCCTACACCCTGAAGGTCCAGGTGCTATTCCAGGCTGTCACTACGACACCCAGGCCATCCCCAGACTTGTAGCTGGTGGAATCAGGCAATCAAAAGCAGAATGCTTCAGGTTTCTCTACAGGTGCTGCAGACGTTAAAGCATGGGAGGTCATGGCAGGTGTAGGAGCCAAAGCCTGAAACTGTGCTTGCAGCACCAGAGAAAAAAAGAAAGAAGACCACTGGAAATACACACATGGAATGAATCCCTCTTGCCAGTCTATGTCCAACAGTGGCCAGCACCAGGTTTCCTAGAAGAGATGTCAGGGCTTGGAGGGCCCAAGTGTGGAGTAAGCATATTTCTGCTCTTCATTCTCTGTCATGGGTGTACCTGCCAGCTAAGCAGTTCAGTCAATGAGCAGCCAAAGCCAGGTCCTGGAGCAGGATAACTCATACTCCTTCTGACAAGTGGTCATTATTTGCAGTATTTCTGAGCCTTGCTGACTGTCTTCAAAATTGTAGAAGTTGGCCTGATGGTACAGAGATAACTGAAGTCAGACATTCCCCTGCTCCCTGAGAGGGAAACTCCCTAGGCCAACTCTCAGAAGCCAGTAACAAGAATGAGAAGAAAAATTGCATAACTTATTGTTATTTGCAATGGCCCTGTGCCTTCTAGCTACCCAGGCCCTTTCTGAGTACTGCTGAGTTTATGGCTGGTGTTAAAATATGTGTATTCCACTGGAATTCCCCATTCTTTAACTTTTTTCCTCCATCACTTTTGTGCTTATGAGGGAAAAAGGCAGGTGTTCCCAGCTGTCCCTTTTGAGACCACTGGCACACTCATATTGATGACTCCCTTTCTCCTTCCTGAGGCAATGTTCATCCTGGAATGCTCAGGGTCTTGCCACTATCACTGTGTTATCTCCCATAGGGGTGGGTAATAAGACCTGTGGCTCATAGCAGCCTTTTACAAAGGTGTTGGGACCTCAGCAGTGGTTACATGAATCATGGTTACAATGCCAGCCTCCTCCCTGAGCATTGCTGCATATCACCTGGAGCCCCCTAAAGTCCATGCATCAGACAAGAGCTCCAGGGTACCATTACTTGTTTTCATCACTCTGACTTTCTCTTCTAAAGGGGATCCCTCTTCACTGAACCACTGAGGAGTGACTCCCCAAGCTTTGTCAAGTCCTTTCTTATCCAGGAGGCATTTGCATTGCTTTTATTTCATTATGCATCTTCCTTACCTCATTACACATCCTTCTTGTATTATTGTACATCTTCCTTTCTAGATCATTAAAGCAGTCAGGACATGGCAGTGAAGAAGGGCTGACCAGTGAGGGAGCCTTGCCAGGGAGGAATATGGAATGAAGGATGAGTATTATCAGGTTTGGGTGCAAGCACGTCAAGCTCCGGGATCAGGGAAATTCAGTATTGTATAATGTAAGGGATCTCAAGATGCTAAAAAGACAGACTTGCCACCAAATGCAACAGTGCAGATTTGTAGAAAAGCCTGGATGATGAGTGGTCAGAAATCCCAACAACCCCACACAGTTCCACTTGATAGATCTACCAGCCTCTGCCTTTGACTTCAGGGATTTACGAAGGGAATTTGAAAAACACACACTATATCCCATTAATTCTTGCTGAAAAGCTCTTCTTGAGTTAGTTGAGTCTTCTGCTTAGGTCAGTCTAGCAAAAAAAAAAAAAACTCCTCCTGACTTGAGGACCTAAGGTAGCAGCTCTTGGGTTCTGTATCAGGACATTATCCATGGGAAGGGAGAGCCTAAGACAGGCTCTGTTAGAGCCCAGTACCAAGAAAATGGATGATAAAATGAGGGGACAGTCATCACATGGATAGAGAGCTGATGGAGCCTCACTCCAAGATATCTGTTAAAGTCAGCTGCATTTAAGCACGTTCTTTGAAGTAAGTGCAAGCAGTTCTCTGAGTAAGAACTCAGAAGCAAAACTGGGCAAGGTTTGGTGGTACAAATGTGACTGCAGTCAGAAAATACTCTATTTTCCTTGAGATACAAACTCAGTAACCTCTGTGGGATACAGCAGATGGGAACAACACTGGAAATCAGAGCAAGAATTGCACAACAAACTGTGATAGAAACCAGGCTTGACTCCCAGCCAATGTAAATTTTAAGTAAGTGCTATACTGGATCAGATCAAAAGTCCACCTAGTTCATTCTCCAAGCTTGGACAGCAACTGAAGTATAAAAACTGGGCATTGACAGAGGGATCTTTTCCCTTCTGCATTCTTTTAGCACCTGACAGCTTGCACTGCAGACATACCAGAGATGGAGCTTTGGCTAGACCACTGTATTTGACCAGGAGAGGCTTCATATCATCTGTTGTGATGTCTGAGCCCTGAGATGGTTGTTTTCCACAATATCCTGCAGCAATGAGTTCCATGGGGTGGTTATATCCCATATGAAAGGGGATAACTGTGGGTAGGAGGCCAAATGAATGCTGCCTGAACCATTACCCGCCCCCACCCCTTTCTCAACATACACAGAATTAAAAACTATGAACCTTTCAATCACAGCTTATGAAGAAATCCTGCTGTACAACTCAGAAGAAATGGGAAAGTCCGAGTTTGAAATGGGTTGTTGGTAATTCCACATGAGTAACTTCTTCATGGGAATTTTGCTAACTAATTTTAATTGTGATGCTGCAAAAATGTTGTGCAAATAATGTTGCTGTGATACATGTGTTGCAAGTTATTACCAAGCCATAAAGAAGCTGGGAAAGAAGAAACTGAAACACAAAATGCTCTGTGACGCCAGAACACCTTCTGGTGAGTATCAGTTTGCAAACCGCAATGTAAGTTTATGCCCACAATTTAATTGACCTCCTGAAAGCAAAGGTAAACAGGAATAGAAGGGCAGGCGTCTGCGGTTCTCTCTTTCCTCCAGAGAAATTCATTCTCCATCAAGCTCTGCCCTATTACACTGGCATTTTCTCAGCCCCTGAGCAGTAGAAAACAATAGCTAAAAAATAACTCTTCACTTAGGTGTGCAGGGAAGGGGGCCTGTGAGACATGCTCAGCAGCTTTGAGGACAGACATACAGCTCCCAGATCTGACAAGGAAACCTGAGACCCACCACAAAACCCACACAGCCCAAAACAAAAAGATGGCTTAAGAAAGCAGTGTACTCTGAAAGACTGCACTGCCGTGGTGGGAAGTGTGTCAACCAAAATCTAAGTGGTGGTCATGGCTGAGAAAAAAACCCATTTTATCTCTCTTCCCAAAACTTGCAATCAAACGTCAAACCCTTTGGTTTGGCAGAATGTACTCATTTCTTTTCTTTAAATACGGTTTTGCAGTAGAAGAGCGTCAAACTGAGGAAGCACGAGGTGTATCCGCCGCCCCTGGTAAGGCAAATTGCTGTGCTTGAGGGTTGCCGCAGGAGAGCTAAGTCGGTTGCTTACACCTCATGGTAGGACCTTTGGGACTAAGGATGCGTAGTTTTCCCCTCATTACAGAGGCTGGTGGTGTGAAATGCTGCTCCTCTAGGGAAAAATCTCCTCCGAGAGCCATTTGCCACTGCCTTCTTGGCACACAACGATTATCTGCTGCGTAAGCTGTGCTATACTGGTATCACAATTACACACCCCCTGCTTCTTCATCTTGTTAATCTATTAGCACCTGGGTGTGTAGAGTCGGAGCAATGGCATTTAATGTGGCAAGACAGGCAAGTGCTAGGATTAAGCTGCCCTCCAGCAGTAGGTACTAAATAAAGAATAGCAATCACCAAGAAGGCTGTCTCAGCCCCAGTGCCTATTCCAGCTCAGCCTCTCCCATACACAGACCCTATTTCTGCCACAGTGCACATTTGTGTCCAAGGAACCAGTCTGTGGCAAGGGGAGTAGGGCTGTTCGCATGTACTAAGGGCCGTTTGGAGAGCTGCAGACCTTTTGGCTGCCTCCTTCCTGGGCTATGGACTCCATGAAGGCCACTGGACATCACCCTCTAACTCTGAAGCTCTTGCAGGCAGGGATGCCGTAATCTGGCTGCTGCCAGGCTCTCAGACCTCAGAAATTTCTGTGCAATGCTCTCTAGGCTGTAACACAAGAAGAAAAAGGCAAGTGGAGGAGGGGAACTTGTGGATGCATGATTCCCATGGTAGCAGAGGCACTTTGTGACCCCGAATAGGCTATGCCATGGGGGGCGAAGGGGATGTGTTTCAAGCTCAGTCAAACCAACAGGCAGACACAAGTGCGTAGAGAGCCACCATCAGCTTTCTAAATTAAAGCTGTCAGCAGGCTTGGGCCACCCAGTATATCAAGGAAGATGTGCTCAACACAAGTACCTCCCTGCCATTTTGAACTCACTGCATGCTGCAACATCAAGGCTGCCACATGACTGGGCTTTGGTACAGGACAGCACAGCGCAGCTCTCTGGAAGCTGCAGTCCCAAACCTCACATCTGCTTTGGGAGAGGAAGCAAGGTTGGCCACACTCCCTCACAGGGAAATTAGGCAGAGAGATAAAATACAGCAAGCCTGAAGAGAGAGAGGAGGGGGACTGGTGTGAGCCAGGGCTTCACCAGAGCCCATTTTCCCTCCTGAAATAAGGAGGCAGGTGGGGAAGGGATGTGCTCTATCCCTTGGCCCTGCAGTTTCCCATTTTGCATTCCCAGACAATATTAAGGATGGCAGAACGGGCTGTGCTGTGGCAAGTTGTGCCTGCTTATCAGTGGGGTCACATCAGTCCCTGGTACAGTGGAGCCAGTAGCAAGTGTGAGGGAAGCCAGATGGTTGTCGAGGTGTCAGTCTGGCTGTGCTCTGTTTGTACACGTATCACATTCACTTTTGCATACATCTCCACCCGCACAGAAGAGAACCGGAACCAAGATAATTCAGAATAACCAAGTGGGATTTCTCTATGACAAATCCAATCTTGGGATTCACCCTGTGGATGATCCTTGTATAAACTTCCCACCCTTTCAATTACCCTTTCTCCATCCCACTGCAGCCTTGTAACTCCTCTGCTTGCCAGCACTGATGTGGCTCAGTAGAGCATCCTATTCTCCCACACGGGAACACTGGACCAGTTTGCTACTCCCAGGAGGCTTCACCTGCAGCAGGTGCCACTCAGAGGCTGGTGAATAAGAGCCCAGGGAGAGCCTGGGAGGAGCTGCCAGCTGCAGCCTCATTCCATTAGCATGAGATGTGCCAAGAGTTTCAGAGCTGATCAGCGCCAGAAGGCAACTTCCTGATGCAATTAAGATAGAGGTAAATTCAGACACATCTTGTCATTCTTCTGGGCCGTGTGTTGCTAATTAAAAGTCAGCCTGTATGTTCAGGATCAAGGACAGTGACACATACTTTGGTAGTAGAGAGCATTTCTATGTGTCCTTGTGACACTGGTGTTTGGACCTATGGAACATGGTAGTGACCACCAGAGGTTTCCCTTGGACTCTTTTAGCTTATGTTGCACACCTGGTCCCATTTGAAGGCTTATTAAATTCAGAGAGGTAGGGCTATCCCACAGGTTAGGAGCTGTAATGGAGCTCAGGAGTTTTCAGTTTTTCACTTGAACCAGCTGGGTTCAAAGCATGATGTTGGGAAAGCCACCTGACTTGTGGCTCCATTCACATCATACAGGCCAGGGAGTGCTGAGCCTCCAGTGGGACCCTGCCTGAGCAATAAATCTTTGAGTTAGGAACTGACTGCAGTTTCAAGTACAGAGCACAGTGAGTCTCTAGTCTCTCTTCCCTTTAAGACAGCTGTGATACAAATGGTCAGTCTTTAGAAGATTTTTTTTCCCCATCTGTGAATTAAATTTTAACTGGGCACCATTTTCTCTGCAGCTGATGAGCATTTCTGTAGGAAGTTTTGTGATCTCAGCAAGCGAATAGAGTTCATGCTCTGACAGTAATTAAATGATAGGTCCACTTTTGGGTTGAGGAGACAGCATGTGTTCTAGGGCGGTCCATCAAATGCAGAAACAGCACCATGCAAATGAAAAGACAGCTCAAACAAAGGATTTCACAATGAGACTCTTACAGCTAAGGCATTTGGGATCATTTGATCTGGATCTAGTTCCCAGCCACAGCTTTGCAGCATGAGCTGAGGCTCTCAGCTTCCTCTTCTCTATGAAGGGAACAGTATTCTATCCATTTTATATGGGAAGGCTGCACAAAAATGTGAAGCTATCTAACAGTCTGGATGAGCCTCCAGCAGAAGGAGGCCACAGTTGACTATCCTGATGGTTGCCTGATGGTGTGATCTCAAGAGACTAAAATCCCTTCTCCAAATCCTGTGAAATCTCAAGAAAGCAGAAACCCCAAAGGCAAATTTTTTGAAAATGTACCATGAATTAAGCCAGAGTTCTACTCTGTAGAGTGAATATTTGGTGTATATTTCTTTGTATTTCCCTCCTACCTTCCTCTTTTATAATTTAAAGAAATTCAGAAAAAAGCTAAAGGTATGTTTCAACACCAGATTTGTGATCAAGTAACTTTTTCCCTCCTTCAGCTGTGACAGGAAGCTGATTGCTGAGAATCGGTAAAAGACCGGATTAGCGCCTGCTGAACGTTGCCAGTTCCTAGCGCTGATCAAAAGCCAGGCGGTGCCCCTGACAGCTCCCCCCAGCCCTCTCTGGTGGCCACCCAGATGTTCTCCCATTCCAGCCCGCAGATTTACAATCTGTCATGGCTCACAGCTGTGAGCTGAACTCAAAGAGGGCTGGCGCTCTGTGGTTTGAAAGACTAGACCTTGTTTCTGTGGGCTGCACCTTGCTTTCCAAAAAATGTAAGTGTTCAGAAGAGCAAAAAACCCCTCACAGTAAAGATTTCAAGTGGATGGGTCCCAAAGTGGATCTACCCTAAGCATGCAAACAGCTGGATGCAAGGGCACCAGGAGTTTCTTAGATATTTCAGAGAATTCTCACTATCGTTTGGAAGGTCAGCATGACCAGTTGTTTTGCAGCTGCTCCAAACATATGAGTTTTTTCTCTACCACCAGTGAAGATTTGCTTCATCACCATTTGGTCATTGGGAGGAACAATCCTTCATCAGCTTGGTCCTCAGCCCTGAGACCATTCTCTAGAGTCCTCCTTTAATGCTGGTTCTTCAACACTAAAAGTTCAGACTACTGCCTGCTGATGGCTGTTAGTTCACAGGACTGATCTGAGACCTCAGTCAGTAGTGCTCCACTGACTTGATGGAAGGTTAAAATTCAAGAAAATGGGTGCAAACATTGTTACATATACATTTATTTATTTATTTATTTATTTATTTATTTATTTATTTATTTATTTATTTTTAATGCTTCCCAGCAGGTTATATTCAAGCGTGGGATATCAGCTTCCCCAAGAAATCTTCAGAAAACCAGGAGACCCCTACAAGCCTACAAGCTCCAGAAACACCATGCTCATTTGGGTTTTCAAAGCACAGCTGGTGTATTCTTGCCCCTGTTGCCCAAGTCTCTCCGGTGCAATACAGCCCTGCTTCAATGTCATGCCAAGCTCTAGAGTCACTGCCTGGGGAAAGGATGATCTTCTGTAGTTATTCTCTTTCCCTCCACCAAAATGCTGGGAGTTGCTTTAGCTCTTTCTGCACTTTTATCCCTCACACCAAGAAAATGAGCCACTAATGAGAACCATTTGGCTTGCAAGTTCTTACTGCTCTTTGATATCAAGGTCCCTAAAACTACTCCACTAGCTCAGAGACACAGAAAGTGCTGTTTTGTATAGCTTCTGCTCCTGAAATCCAAAAGCTTTGGACTTCACAGCCAATGCAGATTTCTGCTTTCCCTCTGGTCCAGCCACAGAGGCCATTGACCACTTCTGTGTGGAGATGCTCCTGGGACTCTCTGGAATAGTTTTGCACACCAGCAGTCTTTGCCAACTCCTAAATTCATCAAGTTTTTTTTCCACTACCTGGAGCTCAAAAGTATCTCTCCAGAGCGTCTCTCATTTCTGATCTTTATCTCCTCAGCAGGGATTCATAAAATTCCTTAAGATGTCAGTTCAGAAATTGCAACAATCTCCCTTCTCCACGTTTATGGTGTTGGTGTCTCCTAAGGTGGGTCAATGCTGGGGCCGCTTGTTCTGAGCTGAATAATTTTGTGATGCGATGGGATGATTTAGACACTACAGTGCCAAAACAGGAATTGTGCATGAATTCAGATGTTTGCAGTGAGAAAGAACATTAGAACTGGGTGTGTTGCACAAACCATGGATAGCTCTAGGTCCAAGGAGCTGAAAGCTGGGGAAGACTGGAGGAGCTTGGAGCCCTGCCTAATGGGGATGAGGGAGGCTTTGTGAGCAGCATCAAACACTGTTCTCAAAGAAGGGGCTGCACAAACACACTTCTTGGCACTTGTTCAGTGAACAGAGAGATTTCTTGTTCTTCTCAAGAATGCACTCAGGGTGGGATCTTGGAGCCTGATCTCTGAATAAGTCTAGTGGGGAAGGCCATGCTGAATTCCTTTTCTGCTCTGCAGGGCCAAGGGCTGGGCAGGGTCCCCTCTGTGCAGGGCTGCATTGCCTGAGGATGATCTTCCAGTTGCTTCTGTGGGGAGTCAACACAAAGATGTGGCAATATTCAGGATAAAGATCCTTTGCTCCTGTCATTCCCAGGAGTTAGTGGGAAGAGCATCAGGCTTTTCAGATGGGGTCAGTCAGGGGCCTGAGACCACTCTTCACAATCTTACCAAAGGTCTTCAGAGAAGGATGCAGGCTCAAATTACTCCTCCAGTGCCTGGAAGCACTGCACATACTGCAGGCAGGCCTCTCTGAGCAGCAGGTAGACCATTTTGACTCTGGATACAGGCAAAATGAGAACTTCTATGATCTTGTGCTGCCCTAGCAAAGCCCCACTTTCCAAGAATTTAAAGCATCCTCTTCTCCGGTAGGCTTCCTGCAGCCAAAACATTTGGTACCATTGACAACCGGGGTTTTTACATAATGGGCAACAAGTGTCTTACCTCCCATGGGCCCTGTGAGGATAACTGAGTTAACTGCTCTGGAAATGTACAAGTGACTAATAATAACAGGAGTGGCAGAAATATTTCACAATGAGCAGCCTGTCAGTTTCAGCCTTCTCATTCTTTTTCTCAACAGCACTCACTATGAAGTTGTGTTCTTCCTGCATTCTTGCATTTGTTTGTTGATTTAATCAATGAAAACATCTGGTCATCTCTTTTCCTGTGACTTGACAGCAAATATTTGAAATTCAGTGTGTGTTAGTGGGGATGGCTCCTCACATGTAGAAGGTGTTGCTGATCCCTGAGCAGTTGGGCAAGTGTGTTCTCTGAGAGGCAAATTACTGCAAAAATAATTCTATTTTGCTTATTTTGTGCAGGGGACTGAAATGTGATGGCTAGAAGTATCTTGAGCAGTAAAATACAGTTTCTCATGGAAGTGAAAGAGTATACTCCCAAAAGTCATCCAAAGGATTTGAACCTACGTAGTATGAGCACCAAACAACAAACCTTGACTTCTGCTCAGTCACCTGTGTTCTCTAAGAGACTGGGCAGTGCTGCAAGAACATTCCTTCCCGGGATCCTTATTTTCACCTGTTGCTGAACTTGAATTGTTCCAAGTGCATGGTGCTATATGACGACTGACTTTTATGGGATAATCCTGAGCATTCTGGTAGTAACAATAGCTGCATTTCTAGGGAAGCTGGGCACCTCATGGGATCAGCACTGCATAGCTGTGTCCAGCTGGAGCAGTACCTTGCCTGCCTTCCCTGCTGTGAAGCCATATGTTGCTGTGGTGATGCTGGGATGTCATTATTGTTTGAACAGCAATGCACTCAAAGTCATAAGGAGAGGGTTAGGATGATTTTGTGGCCAGATCAGTCAGAGCAACTGCTGTCTTCAATTTCAGCGGCAGAGAACAGAGCACATTTGTGGGTACATGATCATTGCTTTCTCTGGAAAAGCCCTTCCCATCCTTGCTCGTCTCCCCATGCCAATGCTACCTGTGCCCTGGCAAGAGGCCCTGCCCCAGAGCAAAGGCCAGCAGGTGACACCCCTTCTCTTTTTGGCCTGGCAGGAGAGCAGCAGACCGAGCCCTGCCAGTAGCAAGGAGGAGGCAGGGAGTAGGTACTGGTACCAATTAGCAGCCTGGACGGGGTTATTACAGGACAAGCTCTGTTTAACTTAACTGCTAACAGACTGGCTCTGTCATTTGGAAGAAATCACAGGCAAACAGACTTAAGGGGGGCCCAGAGGAGTGGAGGCAGGGAGCACCATGGCTTCCCCTCCTCTTATGAGCAGTGTATTTTGTAAAATACAAATGTAATTGTCGTTTGAAACACATGTACAGCCGGATGGGGAGGAGGGCAGGAGGTTCACTGATCAGCTCAAATCTGTGGAGCAATCTGCATCCTGAAGAGAATGGCTTTGCACATCTGTTTCACAGACTCTTTTTGTCACCAGAGGATAATAGGAAGGCTTTCCTGCACTCCTGCCTGGCTCGGGGTACTCAAACATCACCACCAGCCAGACCTCCCCCCAGGGGAAAGCCTCTGTACCTTTCCCTCTCCTGCGAACCTGGCACTGCCATGGGCTGTGTCCACCAGATCCAGTTCCTCTGGCGACCCCCTGGGCCTGCTTCTGACCCCCCAGTGCAGTGCTGGCAGCTTGAAGCAGCCAAGCCTGACTCCTGCTCTGCTTTGAGGCATGGCATAGTCTGATTGGGACTTGCAGTTTCACACAGAAGCTCCATGAGCAGAAAATGGATTGAAAACCCTACATGCAGCTGGAGCTACTGTCTGAAGCTTTCACCAACCAAGATGAATTCTCTCTGAAATGAAAGAGGGAAAGAGCAGACAGAGCACTATATTTTCCTTAAGCACAGGACTCTGGCTGATTCAAAGCTCAGTCCAGTGGCTGCAGAGGTCCGTGGAGATTCCTGCAGAGATCAGGTGGCTCTGGTGGGATCCTTGAGCCCACATATCTTTTCTGGATTGGAAACACTGGCAGTGTCAGGTTTCATGAGGAAAGGAATACTACTGGTATGTGAAATGGATGGTTGGGTGAGGTTCTGGAAAATGGATGTCTGTTAATTCAGTAGGATTGCTCACTGTGTCAAGATTGGACTGACTTAGATCAAGGAACTTTTTAAGGATGAAGAACAGCCTCTGCTTCCTGAATTCTGTGTTTTGACCTCTGGGAAGCTGGGCATGAAGGAATGAAGGAAGAAAGTAAATTACACATCTGGTATATGCAGACACTACCTATGAGTCCTAAATCACAGCAAAATTTTGCCAGTCCCTCCTGCCCAAACTGGAGCAGCTTTTCAATCCATGGCATCTCATGTCAGCATCAGGTATAGAGAAAAAAAGTGAGAGGCGAGTGAGCAAGAAAGCCCTTTCCTGATGGGAGGCATCGAGGCAACTTGCCACCAGGCAGTCAAACACACTCTGAACTGGTATCTGTGAGAGATCAGGGCTCCTGGCTTCTCCTCATTTCAACATTTAACAGGAGCAAGGCACCTGCTGCTTTCCACAGAGGGCAAGATGCCACTGATAAACTGCATGCTCATGGTAACTTAGTATGGGAACTACAGTGCAGAATGTGGCCCCTCAAAGATTGCTAACTCCTACCTTATGCTGCTGGGTTTCTATTTCTAAGCAGACACTCGACGTGAGTATTTTTTGTTCAGCATCAGACAGATATTTCTTGTGGATGATGCTCTAAGAGACAAGGGTTAATGTGATGTGTTAATTTAGTAAAAATTAGGAATTTGTGATTGAATAACATTATAGCAATGGAGAGAAAAAGGATTTGGCAGAGTTGGAGGAAGGGCATAGCAGGGACTGTGGGGTTGGAGCAAGTAGGGTAGAGCTGTGGGGCCAGGACTAGGCTAGTGGGGAGGCTGCAAGGCAGCAGTTCTTGATGGTACCAGTATTGCAAAACCAGAGCTCCCAGTGCTATACCAATCACATCTCCAGAAGCAAAGCACTGGCTGTGTTAACAGAGCACACATGGCTTTCTCCTGGGCAGCATCCCTTTGCATGGTGTGGCCTTTTAAAACGTGCCAAACAGATTGAGTACAAGCAGCGCACACATAATAAATGTGACACAACAATAAAAAAAGAGCAACAATACCGCACTCCCAAAAAATGCTGGAAATGCCGCAGAATTCATTGAAGATGCCCCAACTCCCCCTTAACCTCTATGCCAGGAACTATTGTTTCTAATGTTAATAATGTCTGGTAATAAACAGTGGCATAACTCCAGGTCTCTGTAAGTCAGGGATAATGGGATCAGACTGAAGCAATGTAATCAGTAGCAGAGCTCAGCTTGGATTGCCAGGCTTTCTCTTTTTGACAGCACATACCCCTGCTGGAAAAAAAGGAACCACCAAAAATAGGTGCATAGCAGGTAGGTGCTCCCTCCTGCAACCATTCCTCTCGAGTTGCTGGAGTTCAGAGCATCCTGGAAGAAAGGAGGTGGCAAAAGTCCCTGAGGAGTTTCACAGTATGGCCCTGCACCAGGAATAGCACTGCCTGATAGAGGTTGGGTCAGTGAAGTTTACTTGGCTAAGCAGACACTGGCAGTCCATGCTGAGGTGGAGAGGGAGAGCTTGTCCCTGCCAATCTGTGTGAATAATGGCCGTGAGGTAAAGCACATGGAGCCCCTGGACAGGAAGGCACTTCTTTTTTTCCATCCCTCTGTGATGTGCCGATGCCCCACATCCCTCTCAGATATATCTTCCCTGTCTGGATGTGGGAGCCTGGAAGAACCCTTGCCTGAAACCAGATGGAAGCAAATACCTCACTCAACACAGATGCCACCTTTTAAACAAGCAGTTGATATAACACCGTGATATTGATATGATACAAAGTGGCCCTCCGTGCTAACAGCTTGTGCTCCTCGCCATGGCAAAACTAGCCCTTGAACCGGGCTTTCCTTGCTTTGCGTGTGCCTCTACACATCCGTCTGGGGGTGGGCTGTGTGGGGGAGGAAGGAGTTAAAAAAGCCAAAGCGGCCCTAACGACCCATCTGCCACCTCATCTCGTGTGACACGAATCCTGCCGATGGCGGGGGTTGGGAGGGCAGGGAGCAGCTCCCTTTCTCTCCTGTTAGCTGAACCTCTGATTATCATTTCTGTGCAGCCGAGGAGGTGGCAAGCCATTGTGTGTCAGCTGGAAGAGCTGCTGAAAGAGGGCTTCTCCCTGTCTTAAAGGAGAAAGCTCTTCCTAAACCGCCCCCCTCACTAAGAAGGAATTGCCCTCCTCCCAAGGAGCCTAGCCAACAGGAAAGGGCCCACAAAGAGCTCTAGCCTACCCAACCATCTGAGCTCCAGCCCTGGGGGCACTGGGCTGATGTCTTTGACATGGATGCCCCAGCAGGAAGGAGTGAGCCAGGGTTCCCCAACCCTCCCGGAGAGGCTGGTGACCAGCAGGGCCAATTAGCACCAGCCTCAGTGTCAGGTCTTGTGTGATAGAGGCACTTGGCCATGAGGAGCTGGTCGAAGCTCCTCACCTCATTTCACACAGGCAACAGCAATCAGATGGTAATAACCATGGGTCACTAGAAGGTGACCTCGAGGTGAAAGGCTCCATATCCCATTACTGGCTTACTTAGCTATCAGCCTAGCATGTCTTTCTAGTGCCTTGAATCAGAGAATGGTATTCAAGCTCTTTGAGAAAGTTCCTGCTGGATGGTGTTAAGCATTGTGCATTTCCCAGTAGACATGCAGGAATGGTAATTAAAATCCTCCATGACTACCATGTACTGGGACCTTGCCATTAGCATTGTGTGACTAGGCAGGAATGTATTGATTTCTTCTCTGAGCTGTGCATGCTTACAGCAGACACCAGCTCTGATTTTTGTCCTGCTTTATTATATATGTGTGTGTGTGTTTGCTCATCTCATGTTAGCTATTAAACTTCCCATTAATATCTGCTGGTATTCTACAGCACTCAGAGAGGCCCTGAATGGTATCCCTGCTCTGATCTCTGTCAGATCTAAACAGATTGCATCCCACAGCACCAACAATTTAGTCAGCTCATTTATCTGACTCAGGGATCATTTAATTCTTTCTGGACATTTGTGTCATCTTCTTTTTCCATCATAATCTGTTTAGCTGGTGGAGGCCTGGATGAAAATGGCTAAGGGCCCCTGTTTCTGAAGCAATTCCCATCACAGGATACATTTCCCCAAGCTGTGTGATTATGCTGGCAGTTCCTTTGCCCTAGTTGCCTGCTCCCTCCTCACTGTGTGTCTGCATCTCTGCCTGAGTTACAGTTTTGAGCCTGATCAGGAAACTAAGGTTTTCTTCACTCATCTGCCTTCCATGGCAGCTGAGTCGCACTGCCTCCTCTGGCAAGCACAGCCTCTCCATGGCACTAGCAATAACTCTGGTGCAACTACCATGCTCTACCAGCCATTAAGCAGATAGGCTTGCAGGGAGAACCAATTACTTTTGATACAGTGACATGTTTGGAAAAGAACTGGGAAAACTTACAGGCACAAAAGTCTCCTTTTCAATTTGAAACAACAAACGGCAAACTCCTGGAAAGGACTGGTTGAGAACAAATGTTTTGAATTTAGTTTGGGTTTGGTAATCAACTGGGCAGTTTGAAAAAAAGGTGGTTAGCACCTGTAAAAAGGCGAGGGATGAGAAGTAGTCAGAAATAAGAAATATTGTGTAATAAAATACTGCATTTATGGAGTTGATGAGCTTTGCCATCCAGCTTTGCCATTCTGTGGATTCTAGCCCCAGCTTCTTCTTTGAAGGTATTTTATAACTCTCCCTGAGGATCAGGTTGAGAAGTCAGTGGCTAAAAGGCAATTTCTGTGGAGAAAGCCAGCTAGGTGCTTATGTCCTTCTATGAATTGCTGTCAATAATCTATCTGGGGCTGTACTGCTTGCTCAGCAGCACCCACAGTTTCACCCACAGTTTCCAGGAGGATGTTTGTTGCAGTGGGGAAATACACTACATGCTGCTGGCTGGGAAATGGGGTGTACACATAAATGCACATATGTGTGTTCATCTGCATCCATGTCCAAACTCCAAATGATAGCTCCTTCCCATACCCAAGGAACCTTTCAAGCATCTAGCATTCCCCACTTTTCCTGGCTCTTCTACAGCTGCTCCTGAAGACAAGTTTCCTGGAGACACTGAGGAGAGGGCAACAATATTTTTTTTAAAAACCGAGGCACATTGGGATGCAGTACATCATAACTCTCTGGGGTTGTCTGGCTCCTTTTTGAAGAGTAAGAGGGGTAAGAGAGGGGAGTACATTTAGGCAACACTGAAGAGCAACCCGGGAGGGATTTTCTACATGGCAACTTATGGAGCTCTTTGTCTTTTACCTCTCTTTTTTGACTATCAGGGAGTGTGCCTCCAAAATAACCCTGAGAGTGAGGTGGCTCTGAGACTTGGTGTCCCATGTGTTAAACATTTCTTTCCTGTGAAGAGGTGCCTCTAGATATGTCCAAAACACTACAGTGTCACAGGAGTTCACCAGGAAAGGATGCAGGTCAGTCCTTTTGAAGAGATGTGTGAATGGGCAGCAGGATGCACACAGCTTTTCTGTGCAGGATGTGCTGTCAATCCAGACTCCATCGTTCCCTGCTCTGGCTTGCTCAGATGATTTGAGGGTGTGCAATGAGAACTGTCAGAGCAGACTCTTAAGTTTGTGCTTTACTGGGTCACCTGAGCTTCTTTAATAAGGGTCTCCTAGTGATTCAAGGCTGAGACATCATGAACTGGTACAGAAGATTCTGAGGTTGCTGCAGGGTACTGCATAGGGTACTGTGACAAAGGGAAGCACAGCTTGCTCCTGCAATTACAGATTCATGACTCATATAATAATTTAGGTTACAAGGCACTTCTAGAGGTCATCTGGTCCAAGCCTTTGCTCAAAGCATGGCAAATCTTTATGTTAGATCCACCTTCAGAGCTAGATCTAGTTGCTCAGGGCTTTGTCCAGTTGAAGATCTCCAGGGCTGGACATTACACAATCTCTGGACAGCATGTTCCAGTGTTTGACCACCCTCATTGTGCAAAAATGTTTCCTAATATCTAATTATATTTTCTCTTGCTACAGCTTGTTCTGTTGCTTCTTGTTCTTCTGCTGTACACCTTCAGGAAAGTCTCCATTTTCTATATAATTTCTAATTAGGTATTTAAAGAGATAATGCCTGGGAACAGAAAGGCACTTTTGGCCTTTTTCAATTGAAGAGGAGCCCAGAAGAAGCAGTATCAGAGTATCCAACCTTGAAATCTTTTCATGCAGCTCAGAAATGCACCTGCCACTGAGATCAGAACAAGCCAAATGATTATGTTACAAACCAGTAAAAATTATTCTCAGGAAACAGGTATGATCTGATCTACCCTGGAGGATCGAGTTACCGAATTAACTCTTGGACAGTCCGATGCCTTTTCCTGGTCTGTGCATAAGAGAAGGCAAGGTAGAGAGGAAAGGCAGCTCTGGAGAAGTCAGTGATACAGGATGAGAGGAGGTGATAAAGAAAAGGATCGGAAATCAGTGTCTTTTAAGCACTATTCTTCTGAACAGGTATTCCTGTGCTGGATGTGCAGCCTACCCATGCTTTTTGGGGGTGCCACCATACACAAGCTGAATGGTTTCTCTCCTGCAGGGCACAACAGCCTTTTTTGCCAGCGATGACTGAATATTTTATGCTGCTGTTTACCCAGTGGTTCTGAAGATCCCCAGTGTAGCTCTGAAAAAGCTGAAAGAGGAGGCCAAAGTGTCTTGTCATGTCTGGGAGCTTGTTTGAGCAACATAGGAGGGGACAAGTTTGTGAAAGCTAGAAAGAATATTGTGTGGTAGTATGTGCCTTCTCATAGTGCGACTTTCCTCCAGCCATAACAGTCTCACAAGGAATCAGAAGTGAAGGAGACAGCCCAAGGGGGACTGTGAGCCTTCCAAGCAGCCCAGATGATCTGTGTTATGTAGTAAGGGCTGGCATTGCATCGAGGGGGCTCACATCTTGGCTGGTCTAAATCAGCACAGCCTTTCTCGAGGCTCTGGAACTGTGCTGGTTTACCCTAACTGAGAAAGGGGCCCACGATATCCCGACTCAGACTGCATGATGTAGGTTTGTCCTCTGTACATGAAAGAGGTGTTCTAGGACTCTAGGGCAATATGGATTACACTAAGGAATTTCTAGCTGGTGAGTGGAGGAGCCCATCAAAATTAAACACAAGTCCTGTATGTCCTGCCTAAAATTCAGTAGCACTGTAGTTGGACACTGCAGGGCTCACTGCCCTGGGAAAGCAGTAGCTATCTGAGCTCTGGCTAGGCTAGGGAGCCAAGGAACTGCATTTGATGGCAAGAAAAAGCATCCTCTTTCTTGGGAGGCTTTTCTCACAGGATTGTGGCCTATCTGTTATAAGGAAGAAGAACTACTATGGAAAAATAACAATAGTGTCCGAAAAAACATCTTGAATTCAACTCACTTTTTTTCAGCTCTCAAAATAAGGGGCTCATAAACCCTTGGCTTTACTTTGTAGTCAATCAAGAGAGATGAACATCCAGAGAAATACTCAGGTTAACTAAAGTCTGTCTTGCTTTTTGTAGAGGTGTGTGTTTGTCCCTGTGACTGCAGGGAGGGCAGAAGGTGCTTACTAGAACTCTGTATCCCAGGCATGGTATTCCAATAAAATCCCATGGGAGGACCACTCCCTAGTAGAGGTCAGCTGGCATGGCAATGCCTGAGTTTTGCAGGAAGGCCAGAGCTCCAGCCTCCATGTCAGAGTGAAGGAGACCAGACAGTAATGAAAAGATCATGACTGTAAAATTAGCATGGAGTGGATGCTCCTGACATAGTGTGTTGGAATGTTGGCAAAATCTCAAGGAAAAATTAGAATGGAAAGAAAAGTTAGAGAAAAGGACCATGAGAATAAGCAGAAAACTAGAGGAGAGTACTGGTAAACGTTTGGATTAGAACAATGGTTGGAACACGGGTGGACTGTAGAAGGATTTAAGCCAAGCTCTGACTTGAAAACAAAATTCATGTTTGGATTTGACCCTGCTGATTGTCATGGGTGCTGCTGAGTTTACAGTTTTCCTCACTGAGGAAGGAACATGTAGGGACGAGAGCAGTGGGGTCAGGGGTGCCTTTGCTCTTCTGGCTTGGCAGATTTTCCTCTCTGTGGACTTTTTTCAGCCTCTGGGAAAGTCCATTGTTGCTACAGCCTCATTTACTGTAGTTTTCCTCCTAATTCTCATTCATGCTCAGAAGGGTGCAAAATTTGCAGTCAATCAGAGGGACTTTGACAGTAGAATTTGTCAAAGATAATTAAAGCCTGGAATCGCCTACATGTTTATTTTTATTTTTTTCAAAATATGCTGGGATGAGTCCAGATTGTATATCAGGAATGGTTTCTATTACTTTTCTTCACTTTAATGGCACCAGTTTTTTTTTTTTTTTCTCCTCAGATTTTTCCATTTGCTGCAAAATATATTAGGAAAGATAACTCCTTTCCATGCCATTTGCTCTTTCAGGGTTGTCAGAACATAAACATTATTGATACCAATCCTTCTGCTCCTTAGTCCAGCTACCTTTTAAAAATGTTATTTTCTTAGAACACCTTTGCATTAAGTAGGAATGTTCAAAGCCAGTTCTCAGGTGCTGTAAACACACTCCTGCTTTGGGACAGTCAGCAGGTTCAGCAGCACATCTGCAAGCAACAGAATTTGATGGGAAGCTCTTGATGCTCACACCAAGCTCTCCTGCACAGCTGTAGTGCAAAAGCCTGGCACAGATGCACTGCAGTAGCACGTGGCGAGCCGCAGCACTTGACACCAGCAGAGTGCCCCGAGGCTTTACACTGTGAGTGCAAGCCCACCCCTAGAGAAACGTGGCAGGGTGGAACAGAGACTGGTCAGGGCAGAGAAGTTCAGTGGTGATGGTGGTAAGGTTAACTCAGGGGAGGGGAGACTGTGGGATAGGTGAAGTCTTATGGAATACTTAAAGGGATGTAAGAGAATATGTGACAGTCTGGTATGGCAACTATACAACAAAAATTATAAACTGGGAGGGACCAGACTGACAAACAGGTCAGGAGATGTGGGAGACCCTTCACTGGTTTCAAGGAGAAGGAACATCTTGGTCAAAGTGAAAGAGAAGAAAAGAAGTGAAAAGAAGTCAATGAAGAAGAAAAAGGAGGATGAAGGAAAGATTTTGTTCAGAGTTGCAAAGGTCTGGGGCATATCCACTGGGAGAGAAGAGGGAGATGTATATAAGTAAGAAGTGAAGGAAAAGTGAACAAGAGATTGATGAATAGAAGCTGATGTCCACAGTGCAGTCATAGCTATGGCTGCAGTGAACCATGGGTGCATCCAGGCTAGTATTAAATTGCTGGTTAGTGCTGTGTAAGTAGTACCACACCATTATTCATGGTACCCGGCAGCAAGGGGTGCCAGCAGTCCTGGAGGCAGCCCAATTAGCTTTATAAGCTGAAGAAATCATTTTGGGAAGAGAACCAGAGCTGCTCAGGGAGGCAGCAACGGAACACAACCACAGCAGAGATTTTTTCTGCTCAGAGTGGATGAAATACAGGTCTTCGTTTCCCTCTTTTGTCTTCCATGGACCCTGTCCCCATCTAACTGGCAGCTCCTCTTTCCCAGGGCAGGATCAGTATCTACCTGGGGCACCATTGCCTTCAAGGGCTTTCAGGAGGTCCGTGAGTGACAGCTCTTTCTCTACAGTGACCAGAGCCTTCAGCACTCGTGGAGCAAAGGGGTTGGAATACCTTCTCCTTCCTCAATGAAAATGAAATGCAAGAGCCCTCCATCCCCTCCCCACAAGCAAAGTCCTGGCCTATTAACCAGGATGAAGGGATGGGGGGGGGGGGGGGCTATAAAGCAGGGGAGAAACATATCTTTGTGTCTGCTTGCAACTTTGTAAGAGGCAATGTTACCATGGCAATGGGTGGTCTTTACTGAGAAGGGGAGTGAGCTACAGTCTTAGTGTGAGGAGAACGGAGGGGAGCGATGCTGAAGGGAGGCAGCTCAAAAGTCTCATGGGAAGGGAGGGAAGGGACTGTCGTGCAGGGCAGAGAGGTGGTGTACAGAAAACCACCTTAGGCAAAGTGGCTGTGACAGCAAGCCTGACATCTGGCATGGCTGCCCCACAGTTCGGGCTCTCTATTGAGCTGTGACAAGATGGGCACCTTTAGACTGAGCCCACATATTTCCACTGAGGTCATCACCCCAGTCAAAAGAGAAGGCACTGCAATTAGCCCCCGAGGCCTCCTGTTCGACTGAAAGCCCACACCTGGATGTGCCCATCCTGCTCTCCCCTCTCCCCACCCCTGAGCCTTTTGGTGTTTCAGCAGAGGCCCTGCTGCCAGCCCAAGATGGGCACACTGCGTGGCCACAAGACATCGGTCAGCTGGCAGTGCGAGCCCGCTGCCTGGTTCGGAGCCAGAGAGGTTCTCCAGCCCCACTGAGAACTACCACTGACAGCCCAGTGCGGCATGGGAAAGATCTCCTCCCCATTTCTCACACGATGCGGATGGGAGAGGAGTTTCCTCGGTCTCCTGTTTTTTGCAAGGGGAGGGGCTGAGTAGCCAGAGCTGTGCGTGCCTGAAACAGTCAGACGATTGTGCGGGAGGTGGGGAGGAGAGGGAACAAAGAGCCGGGGCTGACAGCGCGGCACCACCACCCATCGCAGAGCAACACAGAGCCTTCTCCCCGCCGCTGCCCCTGCAGCCTGGGGCGGGCCATGTCCCTTCCATTCCAGGCCGCCGCTTGCCCCAGCGCCTCTGCCCTGGGCAGCTGTGCTGCCCCGCAGGCTGGCCAGACGCGGGCAGGGTTACACAGAGCCAGCTCTGACCCAGGCCGCGGAGGGCGCGGCGGCTCCTGGCGGTGCCTTCCCGAGGGCAGCGCTGAGCCCAGCCCCGGCCGCGGCCCGGCTGCAGGCCGGGGTGGGGGCCGTGCCCGCGGCCCGCACGGAGCCCCCGCAGCCGGCAGGTGGCAGGGCAGCCCCGCGCCTCGCCCCGGCCCGCCCGGCACGGCCCGGCCCGGCCCGGCCCGCTGCGGAGCTTCCCGGGCGGGGAAAAGCCTTTGTGTTCCCCACCCCGGCAAAGCACAGCGCCTGCCCACGGCAGCCAGAGCGGCGGCGGTGTGGGGGCTGCGGGCTCTCGGGGGACACCGGTTTCCCACGGGGGAGCGGGGCTGAGGCTGCCGCTCGGCCCTATCCGCAGCTGCCGTAGGGTGTGATGGGCGTTTTTATTATTATTATTAATGGCAGCTCGTTCGCGCTGAGGTTATATTACAGCCCCATTGTGCGAGGCTCCGCACAAGGCGGTCAGAGACAGTCTGTACCCGGGAACAGGCAGTCAGAACAGAGAAAGGCAGCAGAGAGGGCGGGCAGGAAGAAACGCCACTCAGGGAGGGGAAGCATTTTTACCCTGGTTCATCCAACAGGCCAGGGGCAGAAAATGGGGTTTGTAGGCTGCCTCTCATCCTTTGAACCTCACAGTCCTCTTGTGCAAGTGGAATAAATAACCTGTGGCTGGCCGGGTTTTGGTGGTTCAGCATTTGTAAGTGCTGACCCTCGGTTAAAGCTAAATCCGCCTTCTCCTTCCCCTGCTGTTTAACAGAGGTCCGGGCAGCCCATGCCAGCGTGCTGGGTGCTGGGAAGGTAATTATTAATCCCGGGGGCTCCTGGCCGGCCCTGCTCCCTGCCCTGCTGGGGATCAGGGGATCGCTGCCCACCTGCCTGCCGGGGCTCGCCCTCCCGAGGCCCGGCTCTGCTCAGGCCAGGCCAGGGCGGCCGCACAGGCAGCGAGCGGCTCACGAGGTTGCCTGCCAGGGGGAGAGCAGGACCGCTCCAAGCAGCTGAACTTTTCACTCCCGTTTACAGACAGATTTCCAGAGATGCTTGAGAGAGGGGAGGGGATAGGAAGCAAGATTTGTAGGGGGACCAGCCTGGCCTTTTTCAATTCAGCTGCAGAGTTAGTTAACAAAGTTGCAGGTTCTCAGCCTCTTTTTCTCTTTCTTGCCAGCTCTTTTTTTTTTTTTTTTCCCTTTTTTTTTTTTTTCCCTTCCTCAGTATAAATACCCTGGGGCGGTTTCTTTTCTTTTTGGTATGAATGTGATGATCTTTCAGGGCTCTGATTGGCTCCGCCGCTTGTCATCGGGGACACACCTCCTGGCGTGGGGCCACCGCCTCCCCCTCTCGTGAAAGCTTCTCCTTGTAACAAGTGAGCGTAATTACATCAGTTACTCACTAGAGCACAGACCTGCTTTAAATTTTGGCCTCTTGGAGCCAGCGAGAAGCTGAAGGACAAGAAAATGCAGTTTCAAAGGCCTGTAACACTATGGATCATACAAGTCACTCTGTGCTGTTCTCTCCCAGGAATTAAGACTCCCAGCCACACGTGAGGAGGAGTGAATACCTGTACCAGTCGTGGAAATGCCTACCTGTTAGGAGAACAGCGCTGCCGCACCTGAGAATGATTTCTGCTTTGCCAAAGCCCGGCCCACTAAAAAAGACACACATCAGGTCCCTTTTGAATTGAGCTTTGGTGTAAATTAATCAGAAACTGCCACACTTTCAGGGGCCCCAAAAAGGAAAAGAACTCATGGTGAGAGCTGCACGGGCTGTGGGTGATCCCTTAAAAAGAGCAGAGCCAACTAAACAAAGGCATCTGTGTGCCAAAAGAAAATGCATTTCACCCAGCAGCAAGATCCTACAAGACAGGGCCAGACTTGGTGGGGGAAGAAAGTGACCCTAAAGTGCAGCATTCCTGTCCAGGTGGATGTTGCAGGAGGAGGCTGATGGATTTCTAGCAGATCAGGAGAGAAGTGTGCAGTGCTCTTGTGAGCTTGTTCCAGAAAGGGCTGTGGTGGGAGCAACCTTGCTGTGTTCCAGGGCCCCCGATCCTCTGTACAGGTAAGTAGGTGTAGCGTGAAAGAAGCCAGTGCTCTCGCAGCCAAAAACCTATTCCATGCTGGCGTGGCAGAGCTTGGCTGATAAGGAGAAAAGTTTCTGCACAGGAAAAAAAGGAAGCAGTGCTCTGAGTGAAGGAGAGGGCTCAGGTCTTATCCCCTTTTGTCCTGTAGGGATGTGACCCTGACACGTGGCACAGATGCTGCTGTGGCTTGGTGAGTTGGAAGGATGCAGATGAGGTGTAGGAGAATGTAAAACATCCATCTGGCTGGGAGGGCCAAATCCTCAGGTACAGATGTTTGCAGGGTGTCAGAATTGCTCGCCTGACATGGGACAGACCCAGGCCTTTTCAGATGTATCTTGCAAAAATTATGCAAGGAGAGACATTTACACCCTTGTTCCCTCCAGCTATTCTCTAGCATGCAGGTGTTTGCTCCAGCCCTGCTTCTGGAATGGGCAGAGCAAAACTTGAACTGACTCTCACATTGTTTGTCCAGCAGACTGAATATGATTTTAGCCTTTTATCCCTGTCTGTCTCTTTCAAATCTCTGCCCTAAACGAAAATAAAAATAACCTTCTGCTTTCTATCCTGCATTAGAGAAACTTCTTCCTGAAAATGTCATGAAAACTGATGTGCCCCTATGAAAAATGTGGATTTTGATGATTCAGCATTTTCCCATGGAAGATAAAGCTCCTTTGTTCCTCTGACCAGCTCCCAGCAAATGGCTCAAAGGCACATGTTTTATGTTTCCTCCCAGGAACCTGTTCCTGAAGCCGCTGAGAAGCTTCCTAGGTCATGGCCCACTCAGTAGGTGTCACTGGATCAGACAGTCTAAAAACTAGCAAAGAGCTCTCCTTTGTTCTTACGGACCTGAAAACAAGAAAAAGAGTACTTGTGTTTTCTGTGGTATCAGGTGTTCTCTGATCATATGAGCTTCAGTGGGACCTGGGTGCTGCCTGATTTTGGGAAGAGCTCTCAGTACAAGTGACTCTGCCCCGTTACTGAGCTGAAGTTGCAGAAAGGAAGGAGCAATGTACCACAGGAGCCAAAGAGGAGGCATGGAAAGGGACAGCAGACTTCCACTTCTGAAGGATAAATACTTGAGGTTTGGGTTCCTGAAATGGAAAATACCCTTACTGAGATGTGAGAGCAGCAGGGTGCCTAACATCTTTGCAAGAGAGGCCTGTCTACACCAAGGACCAGGGAACTGGGACACAGAGGACAGTGTTTAAGATAGGAAGATGAATTTCTGGCACAGGAGGAGTGGGTAGAACAGAAGGAGATTGGTACTGGGACAGATGTGTCAGCAGGCCACAGGCACTTCTGTATTCCCAGATGTCGTATCCGACTTGGTGCTGACCTCCAGCCCAGAGTGAGAATGTCATGATCTCAAAGGACATTTGATCATTTCCATTGCCTGTATGCAACTGTCAAGCCACCTTTCTTTTCAGGTGGATCAAGCTTTTATCCTTACTGCTACTACAATGCCTAACATGCCCTGCAAGAAACCATTGTGGTGAACAATTCCTTACATAGAGACTGAAATGCAGAGATGGCAGGAACAAAATAATAATGCTAGCCATAATAGTAAATAACATCCCAATTTGCATTAATCCACAGCTCACAAAACAACAGCCCAGTCTAAATTCTCATCTGCTGTGGAGATAAAGGGTGTGATTTACTCTGTCAGCTATGGAGAACAGACACACCACAAGACAGTTATCTCTGGCCATAAACAAAACTGGAGTGGCTTTGCCTTTTAACAGGCTCCCTTCTCCTGTGGAGTGCTACTTTCTGCCTTATGTAACCCTCTGGGCAACTCCACTGACCTATTTTGTTTTAATAAGCTTGAGCAGTTTGAGCTATGGACCCTTCACTTTTCTGATGCCGTTGCCACTTCACAGGACTCCCTTTCTTGCCCTGCTCTGCAAGGTTCCATAGGTAATATCTTGGGAGGAGTTAAATAAACAGCTTCCAAGTTCTGACACAACCCACATGTGTCAAACTTCCTTTTGAATGTTAGCCTTGGAGGTGAGAAGGAAAAACTGAGTTGACTAGGAAAACGCTTAACCTTTCAGAAACAGTTTTTTACCTTCCTTATCACCCCTTTAAGGTCATAAAGATTATGCCAAAGAAGCTATTAAGTTTTCCAGGATTGCAAAATATTTTATCAATGATAGAGATGAAGCATGCCGTTCCACTTTTCAATTTTTTGCTTTATATTTCCTTTTATGTTTGGGGATTTGATCTTAATCTTCTCTCCGTACCTTTCTGTTTCCGTCCTGATTGGAGGCATGGTTAATTGTTTCTTGTAGCCAGAAGCCTGCACTGAATTGCAAACAGAAGACCTCTCAGGCATTAAAAAAAAAAAAAAAAAAGAGGGTGAACCTGGAAAATAAAAATGTGAGCACCATGATTCTTTAATAGACTGAGCTTCAGATTTTCTCTCTGTCATGGCTCCTGAGATGTATATAAAATTTCTGAACAGCAATGACTGACAGCAGTGTTCCAGTAGTGACAGCAAACTGCCTTCTCTACTCAAGTTAATTTAGGAGCTAGATATATTTTTCCACCTAAAATCATCTGTGAAAACTTGACACCAGAACATCTCTAGCAGTTCAATACTGGAATCTGGGCTGAAAGGCCTGCACAATGTTCTCCACCAGGTTACCCTAGGGACAAAATAGGGATCAAATGCCATATGATGCTGTCTGAGATTCCGTTCCTCACACGCCACAATGAGGAGCAGATTAGTGTCCTGCTCATAATGCATCCCCTCCAAATCCCTCACTGGAGAAGGATATCCAGAGCTTTGGAGAAATGCTGAAAAGAGGCTCATGAGAGGCCCAATTCTTCACACTGAACTGGAAAATGTTACGAGTGGATTGCAAAGCTCTACTGAATATTGAGTTAATCCAAGATTTACATGCCGTAAGCCTCCAGAAATTGGGCTGTGGCAGGCTTTAGTTAAAGCAGTGTTAGCTAACCTTTTAAGAAACCCTGTTTTTCTTCCCTGTGCAGCCTTTCTGATGGGCCTTGTTTTCCTGAAGGAAAAGATCCTCAGCTGGCATAACGCAGACTCATCCCACTGAAGGCAGTGAAGCTGGAGGTTAAGAGCATCTGACCCCGAAACAATTCCTCTTAATAGTGATGTGTTTGTTGCCATCAGGCAAGATGACGGACTGAGTGCTGGTGATGGAAGAGTAGCAGACAGGCTACTGGCTCAAAGACTGTCCATTTGCATCTCCCATGGCGGTTAGTACAAAGAGAGGCAGAAGCAGGAAGATGAGACACTTCAGTGAAGTTGGCACGAAGAAGAAGAGGCAAGTCTTGCTCAAGCTGAGTTAGAGTGGAAAAACTTTTATCAGGGAAGTGCCAAGTACAAATCACCAACAGATACTGCTTGATTGAGACAATACTGAAAGAAGACAGTAGCCAATTAATTAATGCCAATAAATTAATAAAACAGGCAATAAAACAGAAGAGTATCAAGACTTTTTAGGACAGCATGTGTCAGCCTTTCTCACAGTGTCCCACATGGAGTGGCTGCCCCTTTCCCACATGATTAGACTACTTTCCTAGGGTGGACAGAGAGGCCAGGGGTGCAGGATCTTCAAGGTGGTGTTTCAGGTGCCTTTCCAATCCAATCAGGCATAACAGCATCAATTTTATGCTGTGTTCATGTTGTGTAGGGTCTTCCTCCAGTCTTGCAAATGGTGTAGAAAGACTTTCTTTGTGATTGTAACAGGAAAAATAGGCTGGATGGAAGAGGATAAAACAAACCAAGTCAACATGACTGCTCTGACAGCTCTGTCCAGCTCTGTCTGGGGGATACTTTTAATTCCCAGGTGGAAACTTTGGGGCAGTGATTTGTGGTGCTGAAGCCACCCACAGTCTCCTAGTGGCAGCTTAAGGTAGACAGGTTGCTGTGTAGGAAATGCAAGTTCCATACTATTCTTAACATCCATTGCAGATGACTAATGATAACAGTTGCAGACTTTTAATAATTTTAAGAATTATAAATTCAATATATTTTCTCTCATTTGAAATTGAGCTATTTAAATGTGGAACCATGGCCATCTGTATTTGGATGCTTAGTATGTTTGATAAAAAGTATCTCTTTGTCTTATTTGTTTAAATATCGAGTTACACATGCTTCCTGCCAAAACATTTCGGAAAGCTGAACCAAAATACTGCCTAAGCCCCTGGAACCAAAGCTTGATAACTGATAAATCCACTTTTGAGAACAATTGCTCTTCCTTGAGTAGAAGATGACTATTTATTCTGTTTCAGTTTACTCAACAACTTAAATTCAGTGACTTGCTTATTCAAACTTAAGAAACTTAATGAAGTTTGAAAAAAAATGCACAAGCTTGTTTTTCCCCTCTGACTTATGAGGAAAATGAGGATGAGCAGAACAATTCAGCAGATCAATGATATTGGGGTATATGGTATCATGGAACAACCTGTTTGACCTGGTAGCCATTGATACAGCTTCTTTTGTTTAATATTAATTTTTATTTTATTTTATGTTTTGCAATTAAGGTGGTTTATATAAATAATAAACAAAGAGTTTAATATAAATGTTTTTAGAGATTTTTTAATGGATTCAAATTAATTCCAATTGCAGCCTGATATGAATCAATTATAAACAGTCATCCTATAACAAATTAAAACCACACAATTCACTATTTCCCAGCATAAAAAATTGTTATAATCAAGATTTAATAAAAACATGTAAGGCTGTAAATAAATATGTGTAGATAAAAATGTCTGCTGGTAACAGTAATTAAGTAGACAGACTGTATGTGGTTTTAAGTCAACAGAATCTTTCTGGTTACAGCCAGATGACTATGAACCTTTCTTTATGGAAAATAATTAAAAGGATAACTGGAATAGAAGGTTTTATTTAATATTTAAAAATAAGTTCTCCTGCTTACTAATTTAAATGGGTGATTTAATCTGTTCACTGAAGCTCAAATTTATCAGTTTTAGTCCAGTTTCCTCGTAATTACTGAATGGGTGGGGTTTTATGCACTCTCTGTTTCAATTTCTGGCTATTCTCTCTGAAGTTGAAGCCAAGCCTCTCTGAACTCCATCAGATTTTTCCCATCAGTTTTCCAGGAATTTGGGACCAGCTTTCAGTGGTCTGGATTCTGTGACTACTCAGTTGCTGAAAATCAACCCCTTGTGCAATTCCTCACGGGTAGCTTCTGTTGCTGCCTGATGTGTTCCACTAACAGCAGAGGAGCAAAGAAAAAAGATGCTCTGATGATAACACATGCTAACAGTTTGTATTGCCCCTGCCTATGCTGCACCTCTATTTCAACCTCCTGCCTGTTTACCAGATCTTTCCCATCTCAAAAGTGACTTTAGACTGTCTTCAAAGCCCTTGTCAGGACCTGTGATGAGGCAAAAAGCAACAGCCATGAAGCAGGTGAACCCAAACAGAAATCACAATTTGAAAAGCAAAGGCAGAGTGACCCCATCTAGTCCAAGGCTGGAGGATAGTATTGTGAAACTGTGAAAACAGTGGAATAATTTCATTGAAGAGTAAGAAGAAATAAATAAGATAATTTATTGCAATACAACTAGAAGTGTTGGTTACTTGCTAGGAGCATTTCTTCTGCTTCCCCATCCTTCATTTTTGTCCCATCCCATCCCATCCCATCCCATTCCATCCCATCCTTTTCTTCTGGGTACCACAGGAACTTAAATCTCCTCTTCCTGCCTCCAGAGCCCAGCACAGAGCTGTGCTGTGCAGGGATCGTTGAACCACCTCTGTGCACAGCTGCAGAGTCTCTCTCCTTGTGTGAACTCTCTCAGCCCCCAGTGTGCATCACAGAGTACTGTGCCACCCAGGCATCAGCTAGGAGTAAGGCACAAGGTGAGTGGTTGTGTCAGACTCATGAGGCAAAAGCAGGCAATGTATCATATCCATTCTCAGCTGTTTCTGTGTGCAGACAGTTCCCCTGGTGCAAGGTACACACTGCATAATTGCATCTGCTACCTATCTGCTGATCAGCCCATCCGTGTCATGAATCAGCTCCTCCATGAGGGAGAGGCCTCTGGAGGGCCATGCGCTAGCTATTTAATGCATTTATTGCTGTGTGTTTAGTCTGTTTGTTAAACTAGTAATGGCAGAGTCCATGTCCACTCCATCAGGAAAAACACCGTCCCATGTCCTTGGCAAACATGTGCAACCAAATGTCCAGCTGGGATCCAAAATGACCCATACCTGTCATCCCTGAACCAGCTTCTGTTTTTCAGCCCTCCCCACTGGTTTACAGTTCCTGTTCTTGAGCTCCTTCCTCTGACTATAGATGCCTATCAGCATAACTGGAATTCATGGCGTGACCTTTGATTCCTTCTGTCCTCATGCCAGACTCCAGCAAGGCTCTGTTATCAGATACTAAAGTCTATTACAACATGAAGTGCATGCACAAATTTACCCAGGCAGGTAGCCTGGCATCCTTGCCTGATAGCTCCACCTTCACAGGGGAGCACGGGCATCTCTCAGCCTCCTTAGGGCCGCCAGACCCTCTCCTTACATGAGAAAAGTATGTTGGCATGAAAGGCAAATGATTACACATGCTTCTGCTATTTTCTCTTTCTGAGGGTAAATGCTTGTTCACATGCCATCATGCCATCTTTGACACCACACACTGGTGATGTGTCAGGCAAAGATGGTGTTCTCAATCCGTTCTCAGCCTGAATCTGCTGAGAGCCTTCAGCCCTGGGGCCCAAAGATCTGTCCTCATTATCCTCCTCCTAACTCAAGGCAGCAGCAGGTGGAGGCACAGATAAGGGATATGACTTGCCCGTCATCACCCTATGAAGGCCATGGCAAAGATGGGGACAGAAGCCAGGCCTCAAGAGTAGCAGTGTTGTTGTTCTGCTGTGCCACAGGTGGTTTCATGACACATACAAGTTCTTCCAAGCAATCCTGTCTCCCGTGCAGACACCACAGTCATCAGCAGGGCTGCTGCCTGAGCCCTTTTACACCTCAGGGTGTGACTCTTCTTGGCTTGACCTGTAGAAGAGCTCCAAAATTGGCAGTATGGGGAGGTGAGGGGTTGGTTGACCTCCTGTCCTGGGTAGATTGTCAAAGTTTGGGTCCCATTCCAGGCCCAGTCTCTGCAGAGAGTCCTTGCGCAGTCTGGAACCAGAGCAAATCTGGCTGAGGCAGCAGGACTCCTGCAGCGCACTGTGGTCATGTGTATACAGCAAGATGTCTCTTCACCAGTAGTCGATGGGACAGAGACTGCTCCCAGTTTGAGTACTTTCTGAGATGCCTCCTAGGACCACCTGAGCCACAAAATTAGTTCTCATTTCCTCTGACACCCTTGCTCAGTGCTCCTGGCTGGTTCCTCTTGTTGCATTCCCCTTGCGTGAGGGCCGAGCTCACCATCAGCCATCTTGGCCTGCCATCATTTCAGCCACTGCTCTGAGTGAAAACTGTCCCATCTGGTTGTTCTGGATACGCCGTGCAAAATCTCCCTGCCTCTGCCTGGTCTCGCACATGCTGGCTTGGGGCACGTATTTTGGATTTGGGCACTCTAGCTGCAGGCAAACTCTGTTCTCCTTTGGCAGCATGCTGGGTTTGTCAAAGGGTATTAGGAAATGTTCCGTGGTGGGTGGAAGCACGTAGTGCATCTGAGGTGGTTGCTGTGGCTGTAGCAGGCAGCTCTGACTTGGCTTATGCAGCTTCTCCTGCCTGGGCAATCCTCTGTGCTGCTTGCAGCAGTGCTGCTGCAACTCACCCACACCGGCCCCACAACTACCATGCCAGCTGCCAAACTGGAGTGTTTCAGCTGATCCAAGGGAATTTTAATTGCACTACCTTTGCCCAATGTGAGCAGGTGCCAGTTAGTCAAGCCTTGGTGATGTTAGCTGGCACTGTGGTAAGCAGTGTATTCACATGCATGCTGTCCATGGGACTGCAGGAATGTTTCCCGATAAATGACTGTACGTATGCCTTTGCAATCCTTAAACATAGGAAGTGCCTTTTTTGTGCATAACACACCATTGAAGTCATCCTAGAAACTGCTTCTCCCTTGCCCCAATGTCTCTCAGCTCATCACACAGCAGAAGTTTTGCATGTGGGACGAATGGGATGTGGCCAACAGCAGGCTTAGCAAATCAAGCTTTGGGGAGGCAAGGCTTGATTCCAGGTCCACAGATGCAGGGAGCTTGTTAAATCTCCTCCCAGACGGACTCCAGACAGTGTGGCATGGGGCAAGAGACAGATTTGGTATTAGTCAGATTTTAGGCATCTTTGAGCAGTGAAGATTAAAACCAAACACCTAGAAGGGATGAGTCTTTAGTTCTTCCATGATGTGCTTTGACCCTGGAACAGGCAGGTAGCTGCATTTGGAGCTAGCTTCAACTTGAGCTCTCCAAACACAGTCCTGCAAAAAGTACATCAAACAATGCTCTGCAGCAGCACAATGTGCTTGCTGTTGTTCTCACTCTGGTGGCGTGTGCTGTTCTCACACGCAGCTTCACACTCCCTGGTTATACATTAGCAACAACACATTCTTTAGCTGAAGTTTGAGTTGGACGTAGATTGAAGTCTGATACTACAAAGTACAGTTGGGGAGAAAGAAAACATCACTCAGGGTCAAATATTTTCTGGTCTGGGCAGAACATGTGACAGAGCAGTAAGTGCTGTTATTGATGAGTATTTATTGGGTACCAGGAAAAGAGATACAGGCATAGGTAGAACTGGAAGCGGCTGCTTTGGTGTGGGCTCAGCAAAGGTGATAAACTGGGGGCTGAATTAGCAAGGTTCTTCACTATCAAATTCTATCCACACCCTTCAAATCTATGCTGTACCCAGAAAGGCCCAGTCATTCAGAAAGCCTGCACTTCTCTCCCATGATCACCAGGGCCAGTCCGTTGAGGCATGTAGCACTCTTGACTGGAGACGGGGAAGCTGGGACATTGCTTACAATAACCAGCTGTTCATACCAGCCATTCCTCCTGCAAAAGGAGAGTGCCACAACTGCATGTTTGAAGGCTGGCCTTTTGTCCAGCCCCTCTCTTTCCATGCGTAATTCACCTGAGTGGCACACATTGCAGAGTATCATGCTGCTTGGAGAAAGGGCTTCAGTGCGTGCCAGCCTTGGACAACCTCCCACAATTCCCATGCCATCTTTTACTCATGACCTAGCCATTATGACCTAGTCATCCTGATAAAAATAATGTGTTTAGTTCAGCTGGACCTGGGTTGGACCTCATGCCTGAAAAAATGATTCCCTATCCATGTGCAAAACCATCTTATCTCTGAGGAAGACAAGAAACTAAGAGTAATACCAATACAAATGTATCCCAAGATTAACGCAAATTCATCACCAAGGAAATTTGATTTTTAATAATTCAAAATTACATATGGGAAATGCAAGTTGGGAAGAGAGGAGGAGCCAAAATAGATCCAGACAGAGAGCTACGTCTCTCTCACCAACTGTGTTTGGTCACTGACAGCTCAATCTAAATCTTACCATAGGAGGGGTGCAGGGTGGATGGTGGCAGATCATTCTGTCTTCCTTATTATCTTGCAAAAATCACAGTGCCAGTTTGACTAAAGCATAAGAGGACAGGTTGTTGAAGAGTATTAGCTGTTACCCTCTCTTCCCCTTTTGCTCTCACTTTCATGCTTTGTGGAGCAGCCATGCTGTGGTCTTAGACCTGCTATCTGTAGTCTGCTTGCAGCCCTCTTTTATAAGGATGCTTGTCCTGGGGAGGAAGGTGGAGGCAGAACTGGCCACTAAAAGGGTTTTGCTGACAGATCCCTTTGGACATTTACCAGAGGTATCTTTTTCTTTCATTTACTTGTTTCATAGAGCCTTTTTACTCTCCTGAATCAGTCACATGTGGAAGGAAGGACAGGAGGAGAGGCAGAGCTATACAAGAGGCTGTACCAGCCTCCTGAACCTTGCAGACTAGAAATGAGATATGGACTCCTTCTTGGTCTCTGCCTTTTTGATTGTATGTGGATTACAAGGGCCATGGCACTTTTAGCACACTGATTCGGTTTGCTGCCATCTCAGGGAGTGCTGCTCAAGAGACAGCATTTGGTGGACTTTGTCCAAGGAGACTCGTGAAGCTTCATCTGAGCCCCAGCCTGTTTAAGACAGTGAAGCTGAACTTGTCTCAGATGTAGCAGAAATGAAGAGATTTGCTAAATGTCGCAGAAAAAGTGCAACCGAAACAGGAACAAATGAAGGACCTTCACTGCAGGGAGAGACAATAGTTGGGCAATTATTTCTAGGGAGGAGATGTTAAACATTGATACATAAATGTCCCTTGTGGGACATATCCTTACAGAGTCTCTTGGCCAGCCCTGGAAATTTAGGGCAGGACAAGAACACAACTATTGTCTTATTTATCAAACCAGCTAGAAATTGCACTGGCCAAATCTTGTCCTGCCTGCTCAGGTAGGTTGGTCAAGTGTTGCTTGGGTGAAATCAGTGTTTCAGCTACCTGAGTTTAATGTCTTGGCCTAGCAGACTGGCAGGGAAAAGGATGCACATTTGGACCAACCTAATAACCGTGCTGTGGTGGCAGTTCATTTAGATTGTTTTATGGTTACGAGTGGTTCACGTTCAGGATTAGGCACAAGTTTTTCTGAAATCCACTACTTCCAGACCTTTAGTGCTAGCTCTCCTGTACAAAACTCAGTGTAAAATTACTCAGCCACAGCAGCTGACATGCACAATTTTGCTGATGAAACAACAGCAATTTTTCCCAGGGCTTCCATACAGTTGTTTTGTCAGTGGGAGGTATGATTTTAGGAACATTAACATGAATAAACAATGCCTTATGTCATCTGCATTTATTGGGCCTGCTTCCCTCCAAATTTTTGACATGACCTTTGATAAGAGAATGGCTTGCTGGAATGACCATAGATTGCTGGAGCTCCTGTGAGATGAACCCTTATCAAAGGCTGAGCACAGCCGTGACCAGCATGGAGTGCCAGTCCAAATTTACCCAAGCTGCTATGTTGGCATGAGTCCCTAAATTCTCAGCTTCATAGACTTTTATCTTCCCCTGTGAAATGAAGGCATCATGGACTCTTCTCTTAGCTGCCACTAGCCTCCTTGACACCACAGAAATATGCCCGAGTGTGAACATGCTCGCCTTCCCAACTCATGCATCCAGCTCCCCTCCCCAAAAACCTCAGGGAAGATATGTTTAAAATATGTGTTTCCCAAGTGCAGCTCTGTTTACTTGTCAGTGATTGTTCAAGGAGGTGTTTTTGGCCTCTCCTCTCCCATTCTTCAGTTCTCAACCTAACAAGGACTGTATTCTTGTCACGGTGTTTGTCAGGCAAGGAAGGAGAAGCAGCAATGGCTTCCCAGTGCCAGCTGGCACTGTGCCATGTGATTGTTGTAAAATGGGAATGTAATAATCCTAATAATATGATTCTTGCTCAGTCCAAACCTCTCCTGAGACAGTCTTTTTATTTGAGGGGTGGAGAGAGAAGGATCTCTGTCTGACTCTGTTTTCTCAGTCTGCCATTCCAGCTGTGTCTCTTTATCCTTTCAACCTTGCCTGTGGCAAACCAGGTGCCTTTGTAAAGGTTGCACCCTGATGCGCATTGCAGCTGCAGGGAGAAGGCCCCAAAAATGTTCTCTGAGCACCAGAGGGGCTTCTGAATGCCTGACCTGCTTTTCACGGCTCTCAGTGCTATCTGGTGTCTGCACTGTGGATGGTTTTGTATCTGCAGGAAGGCGCTGGAGCACCAGGCCAGTGCATACGAGAGGAGTAGTGGCTCAGCCCCAAGTGCTCTCCTCTAGCTTTCCTGCCTGTCTGGTAGTTAGGAAGTGGAAGGGAACTCAGTCATTAATAACCCTTGCAGTTTTTTGGCCTCAGTGCTGAGCCTGTCCATGAGAGACCAATTATAATTGTGCTGCGGCCAGAAACTTCAGCTAAATGGCCAACATTCTGGGATTCTAAGAAATTCTGTGGAAGAATTTCTTTGTGGAGAGAGAGAGGATGAGAGCAAAGAGGATTTTCTTGGACACATGGTAGTCTGTGAGCGGGGCCAGGATTCCATACAAAGAAGCCCGCTGTGGATGGCGCCCTGTGCAGAGAGCCAGCAGGAGCCTGCATGTCTCTTCAGACCTGATGGGTCCAGCTTTCCCCACTGGGGAGGAATGTCACCCTCCAGCCATCTCCATAGGACTCCACTGCCCTGCTATTTCCACCACACACCTCTAGGGAATGTATCCCTTGGGAGAAGCCAGGAAGAGCCTGGACTGATGCCAAGACCCTGGATAGGGCAACTCCTTGCCTCCTTTTTTTGTTGTCTGAGTCACTGGGTCCCCAGGAGAGGGGAATCCTGTCCTGTCCTAGGCAAATCTGCACTGCATATTTGTACTCATTTAACCCATAACAGAGATTATTGCTTTTCATGAATGCATGGATGTTCTCACCATTCCAAGATCTAAAATCTGCATTTCCAAAGAAAAAAATGTTGACTAAAATGATTATAAAATATATTAAAATTATGTGAAGAAGAAAAAAAAAGTAAATCTCTTCATCAAGGGATTTATCCCTGAGCGCATGACAGGTTTGGAGAACAATCCAGGGTGGCAGTGTGTAAAAAAGGCTTTATGACAGCTGAAGGTTTTTAGTGTGTAACTGTTTTCCAGGAGTTAATCCCAGGTCCAGGAGCACTTTGCAGTTGCACATTAGGAGTTTGTCTTCATTCAGGTCCCTATGCAGGAGGGAAGCAGTCTTCTGCCACAGTACACGTCACACTTATTTTTGCTGTGGAGTGATAGGTCAGGAGAAAGTGTTCTGCATATTCAGTGAATCAGAGAAGGGGTAGGGGTGTGTTCTGTTCTCTGCCAGGGCACTGCAGTGCTGACAGCATTTCCTTACCCAGGAGTTGCACATATAAATGTGGAGGGTTTGGCAGGTGTTTAAACTTCTTTTTTCTTACCTGTGGTTGGGCACTGGAACAGGCTTTAGGGAAGCGACCAAGCACCAAGCCTGTCAGATTTTAAGAAGCATTTGGGCAATGCTCTCAGGCACATGGTGTCACTCTTGGGAATAGTTCTGTGCAGGGCCAGGAGTTGGATCCAATGATCCTTGTGATTACATTCCACCTAAGCATATCCTGTCATTCTGTGATTCTGTGGGATTCATTGATGTACATTCATACCATCAAAAGCTGGGAATGGCCAGAAGGCACACATCTGGGCTCATGCTGGCTGGCCATGTGAGTTTAGGATTGCAGTAATAACAGGAAAGGGCTGAAGCTTGTGCCATAAACCCTCCTGGGAAACTGTGTGTGGAGACATGTCAGCTTTGGCCATTCTCTGAGGGGCCACAACTATCCCTTGTCAGTTTTGACAAGGTACTTTTGACTCCTTGTCAGGAGATTAAGAATAGGAACCTACTAAGTGGTCCCAAAATGTCAGTGTTATTCCAGGCACAGGAATAGCTGGAAAAGAGGTGTTGCTTTCCTTGTTATTGGAATTGTCTCCTGTGCTAGCCATGCACCAGTCACAGGACTAAAACATGAGGAGTGACCATTTTAAGGCTGATGGGACCAGAATAAATTAAAAGCCAAAGTTTAAAATAAAAGGCATATGTCTTCAAACATACTCAGGACTCACTGAGAGACCTGCATCCCACACTGAGACAAGATTTTTTGAGAATCTGGCCATTTTGTCACTAATAATTTTTCCTGGGTAAGCCGGTGTGTGGCTGAATTATAAGAGTAGATCCTAGACAGAGAATCTCACCTCTAATAGTAGTGTTAAAAATAATAGTAGTGTTACTATAATAATAGTAGTGTTAAAATAATAGTAGTGTTACAAAAAAAAGCTGTGTTGTTGGTTCTGGACCAGACAGTTCTTTGTAAAAGCAGCTCAGGAACCTGATGTTTGTCATGGTCTGCCCCTGCTACTTGCCTTTGCTTTTGTCCTTCACTGTCTATATCTGAGAAGCATCATTCAGTGCCTCTCCTATTCACTGGGAATGTGAAGGAGGACATCAAACCCCATGAACTCCTGACAGATGGAGTAAAAACCATTTTTCATACCCTATTAGAACGGGTGGTACTAATGAGAAAAGACTGGATTTCTGGAGTGACATGTGTTTGTACTGAAGCAAAAGGCTGGAAATGGGTGTTGAGAGACACTCTAGAAGGTTTATCAAAGCTGTTTCTTCTTCCTCTCCCTGATTGCTGCTTTGCTAAGTGTGAGTAGGCATTGGTATCCTTCCACACCTCTCCTTCAGTCTCTGCCTCAGGCATTTTTAACTAGATAAATCTAATCTCTACAAGCTTCAAGCTCTTGGCCACAGTCCATGCTGGTGTCCCCTCCTCTGTGATGATGGCCTGGATTATTTGCAGTTGGCCAGAGTGGAGCTGTTCTCTCCAAGCCCCACAACACAGTACCAAAATCACATAGTCATGGCAACCCTGAGAACGCAACTCAAACCCTAATCCCATTATAATGGCTCAATGTACTTTGCTCAAACTTTTAATAAGGTAACATGTACCTGAATAACTAGATTTCCTCCTCATGATCATGATCCTGCTCTTGGAGATGACTGGAGAACTATGATAACATAATCTGATTTGAATGGCCTCTGCAGGCACCACCTGGCAGCTATTGATATCAAGTTAGGAGAATGAAGATGAATGGTCCAGAGGAATATTAAATTACACGGTTTCCTTCCCAAAGGTAATAGCCTGACGAGTAACAAAGTTACTTTCCCCTTTTTTGCTGTCACCATCTCTGTTTCCAGGGATTTTTATTCAGTTACTTTCATTTTTCTATTCAGCACCTGTCTGGAGATGGATGGGTGCTTCCTCTGTTTCTGGAAGCCACCACTGCTGAATCAGAATCAGCTGGTTGCATTGGAATACAGAGGTAGTAGCCAGAGAGAAACCTGTGCTCTGCAGAGCCTGACTTCACAAGACCCTGAGAGCAAGAGTGTCAAGAGACAAGCTCTCAACAGTCTGCCTTGTTCCAGATGTGCAGCTGCTACCCACCCCTAGCAAAGAGCTTCTGCACAGAGATAAAGAAGAACTTTCTCCTCATAGGCCACATTTCTCCTTCCACCCTCTGCAACTAAACACATGCTCAGCTTCGCTAGGACTTCCCTCCCAGTCCTGAAGCTTCACCTCTGCTCTCCTGAATTGTCTTTATCCATCAGCATCCCAAGGGCATTGCTGTGGTACTCATAGTCCACCTCTGCTTTAGGGGCAAGAGCATTTTCTTTCTCCATGTCATCATGCAGGAGGGCACAGCTTTGGGAAATGACAAGTGATAGTTTCCCTTGTGGTCTTTTAAGCATTTGGTATATTTTGATGGTGTTCTACTATTTTATGTGAAATATTTATGTCTCTATGATACACAAAAGAATTCACTAACAAATGATGACTCACTACCCAAAATCTTTCACTGAATCTCAGTCTTTTCTTCAGAGGCAGTTTATGCCATTCTCTTCCCAGCATGCGAGATGTGGTGTTTCTTGCTCCTGTAAATGTCTTAGTGAACCATTATTTTCATTAGCAGTAGACAAATGGGGCTTTGAACACCAGTATTACTCTCCTTCACCAGTCTTATCCTGCTTCTATTTTTCCTTCTCACTGGCTTCGAAGCAAGCACTTTAAACTGTGTATTTCCTAGACAATTGCGTTATGGTCGTAGTCTGGTCTCCATACCTGCCAGCAATAGTAATCCAGCTCTCAGCGCTAAAGATAAGACAAGTAAACGGAAAATTCGAGTGAACCTAGTCCAAGAGCTCATGGAAAAGAATGAAAAAACTTCCAATTATTTCCATTGCAGGGTAGCAAGCTTCTTGGACACAAAGCAAAATCAAAAATCACTCTGTAACAGGCAGGACTTAAGTACTTATATTGACATAACACAAGCAGGGAAGAGCAGAGTATACCGGGAAAGAGAAGTGGTAAAAGAGGGCAGAAAGAAGTTGTCTTTAGTGGGCAATGTTCTGAGAGCTGGGGTAATTTAAAACCATATGAGCTCACAGACTACAGAGCAGATTGGGGGAACTATGGATCTTTTAGATATTGGGGGAACTTATCTATCTGACTGGAATGTGAGGATAGAATGAAATGCAAACAATTTGGCCATCATCAATACAATCTGTTTGGTTCCATGAAAACCTCACCTAGGGCCACACACTTTGCTTCCTAAATTGTGACTGTATTCAGCAGACATGGTAGTTATTATTAAACTTGTTGTTTTAGAAAACAAGTTGAGAAGCTCAAGAGTGCTTTTCTTTTCTGGGCACTTCACAAACTTTGGTGGAGAGAGACAGCGCCTGGATTTGGGAATCTGTAAAGATACAGGTGGGAGACAGGAAGTACAATTTTTCTGTTGCTGCAGAAGTCCAGACATGGAGGAGGACATGTATGCAATCAAAGATCATTAATGGTAAAGCTAAGAGTTGGAGTCAAGTATAGTACTCTCCATCGCTGTGGCTTATACCATAAGTTCTTCTTGTCTCTTTGAAGTTTCCTGATAGGACCTAACTCTTCTGTAGGCACACCCTGACATTGATAATAGTTATTGTTTATACACCTAATTTTCTACATCTAATGCTGGCCTTAGTGAAAAGCAGTATATTTCTGAGTCATCATCTTGACAGATATAAAAGGTATAAAAGGTTAGTGCTCACATCTCACCCTCTGCATAGGTTTCTAGAGAATGTAGATAATAAAATCAGTGCCAGCCGATGTAAGGAAAACTCCATTGAGACACTGGTTCTGGCTTCAGGATTGCCCAAATGCCAAACTTTGAGTAGCTGTGACATTGTAGAGAAATCCCACCAAGGCCATTTCTCATTATCTGTCCCCTCAGAAGAAAAGTGGTCATTAGGCAATGCCAACAAAGGTTTTAGTCTTGATCAGGCTCTGAGGAAGGAGACTCTCTGGTCACAGTCACAGTGGGTCAGCCCACCTCACTGGCAGCTTATGAAAGCCATTGTCAGAATTACAGATGGAAAATGCATTACAAGATCTGACTGTTACAGCCACAAGGACCACAGTGGCTGATCTCATCACACCACTTGCAAAACCCGACACAGCGAGCTATGCCTGGCCAGCTGGCAGTCCAGATGTTTTGTTCTTCCCCAGCACTTATCAAACCCAGTACATTCTGGTAAACTAGACCACGTACTTTAGCAATTATCACAGGCTGGATGTAAAGAGTCCGAGTGATGGCAATTCACCGTTGTTCTCAGGAAATGATTTCAGTTATTTATTTCCTGAAATCTTAAAAAAAACTCCACCCCTGCATCTTACTTTCAGCTTGAATTTTATGAGTTCCATTTACTGGATTTGACTTCATTAGGGTTTTGTTTATGGGGTAATAGGCTCTTGGGTTCATTTTTCTTTAATAGAACACTAAAATATCATAGTGTTCCTAAGCTTCTTCAAATAAATTATATGGTATCCTGAAGAATTTCTTATCCTAGACAGTAGCTTAGAGATTGTATATAATTTCTGTAGCTCATTTCTGAACCTTTCCAAGTAATTCTGCTTCCCTTTTGAATGTGGGTGAATGTTTTGTCAATGCCACATTAGTGCAAAATGTTCTTTCTGCTAATCCATATCTCCTAAATTACCTACCAGGAGGAATAGGCTTTCTTGCTCTGCCAAGAGCCAGCTTCCAATGAATTATCTGTAACCCTTCAGAGCTTCTCAAAGGCACTGCTTTCCAGAATGCAACCTCATAAACATGTAAAGCTTGTCTATATGGACTACTCCCTGCAATATTCTTCTAGGACAGAAGATATTACACACATCACCTGGTTACTGATGGATTATAAACAGCAGGAATCACTTTGAATCACTGATCTGCTGTTGCAGCCATTTTACTTTTCCAGTTCTCTACTCAGAAACTCTCCAGCATGGGGAGCATTGAAAGGCTGTTCTAGGATTCTGCTGTTTTACAGAATATGAAATAACTCATATTCCAGTCCACTTCCTTTCCCTGACTAATTCACATCCTCCTGAAACTGTTAATTTTTTTTTTGCTATGTGTGTGCAAAACAGGTTTTAATAAATTTTCTTCCTTTATTTTTTTCTCCTGTCTTTATTGTGCTACTATCCTAGTCAGTGTGATAATTTTGGGAAATCTGCATGATTATTTCATAATATGCATTATTTAATAATCTGCACTATTATTTCTTTATTTATATGAGGTGGTGGTGACTGGAGACTCCAGAGGGATTTGTGCCTAAGCATGTAGCAAGACTGTTGGTAACACTGTACCATCATAATCTCGGAAGAAGATACACAGAATCTAGGAGAAAGGATTTCACAATCAATTTGTTTTGCACGTGGGGCACAATGACATGGAGAAGTTCGGAATAAGGATGTGTGTGATTCTGGCTTGGCTGTTAAAACCCAAACTTTCCCAGCAGCTGAGTAGCAGGAAACACCCCCACCCAACCTTTTGACCTCACTATTGCCTGACATTCATGTCTGATTTACGAGTATCTTGCCTTTCTGTTCCTTTTTCCCTACCCTTTGCCATCCTTCTCTAATTCTCAGACAGCTGGTCTCATCTCAAGTGCACACTTACCTGTGTTGCCTTAGCCATGACAACTTATTCCACAATAGCACTCACAATAGCACATGTCCTCCTTGTTGATGTAATTTTGGCCGAGGAGTCCATTCCTTACTTTCAGAGTACTTCCTGCCACTGAGACATGAAACTGCTCTTTTCTGGCTCTCTATTCCTCTTTCAGAGCTGTGAAGCCTCCTTTTTTTATAAGACATTGACCAGAGGTCTTGAGATTATGCAAAAATGCGAATTCTCCACACCTTATGAATTTTGCATCAGTTGTCCTGCATAGTGTCTTTTGATTGTAGTGAGCGCAAGAATCTGCTCTCATGAGAAGACAGATGTAGAACTCCAAACTCTGCCTATGCACCTGCTCCTTTAAGCAGTCCTAGGACCAGCCAGCTCTTCCACAGCTGGCTAGCAGATGGGGAAAGGTGAAAACAGACAGGCTGCTGTTCAGGGTTTCTCTGGCAGAGTAGTAGGATTGCATTAAGCTCCTCTTAACACATTATGCAGAATCTTAAGTCTTTAGCTGAACCAGGACTACAATCCTCTTATGCGACTTTGCTGAAATTCCGTGAGTTACATGCACGCACGCACACACACCAGCACAGAGCAGCCTTCAGGAGCAGCTTACCCCTCGCAGGTGACAAACGACACCAGGCAAGTTTGTGCTGGAAAACCCACGAGCCATCGGTCACCCACAGATGAGAGATGACTTTTGGCTCCCACAAGCTTAATGTGTGTTGTGATTGCTTTCTTTTTATTTATGGATAATGGACTTGCTTGTTAAGGCTGGCTTGTCCTTTCTTGCTGGGGATTTTTGTGTGTTTGTTTTCTGTTTCCATCGTATTCATGTGAAGTCTTTACCTCCCTTGACCTCCAGCAACAAGGCAACAAGGCAATCGTGTTTGGGTTTGACAGTCTGTGAGAGATGTTTGCCGTGAGTGAAAGTCACCTCTGTGCAGGACACCAGGACAAAGTTGGGGAGGTGCTGCAAGGGCAGACATGACTGCCAACACTGCATGTGCACATGAAAGTAGGGGAGATCCTGCCTTGCTTGGAAATGGGATTACCCGGATCTCATTTCCAATGCAGTTACAATGAACACAAGTTTACAGTAGCCATCAGGGTTGTTCCCCTTCATTGCAGTCATTTGATATCATAAGTGTTGATTGGCTACATATTTGGATCAGGATTTTCAGTATTTACTTGGGATTTTCAGTGCCCACTCACCTAGGGACTGGGCTCTCAATACTGCTTGAAAAAAAATCAGGCTTCTTTAAGGTATCTTACATTGACATTTCAAGCCAGATGCTCAAAAAAAAACTATGGAAAGAAAGATGGGTCCTCTCCTTGGCAGCTGGCACCGTCTGCCACCTTGAGACCCCATGCACCAGCAATGCAAGAGCTAAGCATGATGAACTGGAGAATACAAACCTTGGGCTCTTGCTACTTGCCAACATAGGTATATTTTTAATTTGTTTTGGCTTTCATGCTCTCACTCATTCTCTCTTTCATGCTCTCACATACGATCTTTCTACCTGTCCTCCCCTTCATATAAGCTCTGGCCAGTGCCTGCGGGCAGGATAATGTGAACAGCCTTGTGTAGCAACTGAAACTGCAGAAGAAGCTGGTGGTGAGGCAGCTGGCTAGGGAAGGGGCAGATAGGTGGCATCTTGAGAGCTGAATGCAGTCCTGAGGATTTCTGAGGCTGGCTTCCAGGACTTCTCAATAGTGGCTCGTGGTGCCAGTCCTGCACCTATGTGTCCTGGTGTTCAGCAGAGTCCTCTGAGTCCTGTCAGCCAAGGGGTCTCTGGGGCCCATGGGGACTGTGGCATTGCCAGTGTCCATGGCCATGGGTGAACAGTAGTTGTCCACATGCTGAGGCTGTCCCCTGCAGGGCTACCATCCATCCCTCTTGCTGGAACTATGTCAAGGCAGTCAAAGGTAGGCTGTCCTGTGAGATTCTTTAACCCAGAGAATCACAGCTCTGTGCTGTTGAGGCATCTTGGTACATCAAAGCTTTTATTTAAGTTTGCCAGCCATGGGATATTTTGAATCTCTCTGGATAACTCTGGGATTATGTCAGTGTCTCTGGATTTTTATCATCAGTAGGGATGATTAAAAAAAAAAAAGCAAGCTATGCCAGAAGTGGTGTGGTGCACTCATGATGGTATTTACAGTAATCATCTTCAGCCAGGGTTATAGGGAACATTTTTAACATTTGTATCTCCTTCAAACAAGATATTTGATTTCTTCCCTCTGCTGAAGTGAAAGACTGGCCACCCTCGAGGAAGAAAGAGCATGCCCTTTTCCTTTCAGGGGGCTAAACACCCGCCCTGTCCCCCTGCGCTGTATCTTCGGTTTCCAGCAGCCAACCCAGACATGCGAAGCAGTGTCTCATGGATGGATGCAGAGCTGACGCTGTCACCAGAGCTACTACTGCACTGCAAATAGCTCCAAGCCCTGCAGAAATACTCTACTGCACCCTTGCCTTACCTTCAGCAGGCCAGTCTTGTGTGTGCTGAGCACTGCTGTGAGGTGGTTGTTCTATTGCATGGAGCCTGGGTGTGTGAAGCCTCACCTTAATATCGCATTCTCTGAGCAACTTAAGGTTGCTCCTACTCATGCAGCTGTGGTGGGTTTCATAATCTTGTCAGTGCAGTCTAGTCTTTCAGTTTGTGGCCTCACCAGCTGCTGACAGCAGTGAGAGACTGATTGCAGCACTGCCTGGCTGCAGGCCAGTGTGTGCAGCCTTTGTCGCCACCACTCCTCCTGACAACATCCCTTACCCTGTCAGTCCATGCTGCCTCACCTGCAGCTCTGCTGCTGCTGCTGCTGCTGCCACGCTGCCCAGGTGTAGAACATCTCCACTTTTCTTCCAATCCCATGCCTCTCACAACTCTGTCGTCCGTCCTCCAGCCCGAGATGCAGTTGATCTCTGGTCCAGAGCTGGTCCAAGACTGGTTCCACCAGTACATGTTTCAGCTGACCTCAGTATCCCCTGGCTCTTGATTCATGCTGCTCTGCAGAGGTGTTGCTAGTCACTGTCTTTTAGAATCTCAATGGAGATGGTTAAAACCTCCATGTTTGTCTTGGTGTTGACTCACGTTTTAGGAACAGAATTATGAAGGCTCATTTCTGACTTATTTCAAACATATCATCTGCCAAACCTAGGTGTCTGCTGATACATTTTGTACTTACTGACCTATCTGGACCAGACTATACTGTGCAGGGAAAGCTTTGTTCCATCAGAGGACTGCTGGATGCCTATGGTGCCCTTCTTCAAAGCAGCACTCATGAGTATTTGAGGACAATGCTTTTAGGAAGGAAGTGCTCCCCTGAAAGAAATACTGCATGAAGTTGACTGTAAATGCAATTATACAACACTCTATACTGGTTTCAAGAAAGGGAAATACACTCTAGTGTTTCCTGTGGTACTGCATTATGATGGTCCCCTTTTCCTTCAGGAAACTGAAACCCGAAGAATGGGGATTTTCTGAAGATCACCTGCTGAGTTGGTTTCAGAACCCAGCTATCAGCTCAAGGTCCAAAACCATATTCTCTCTCTCATGGATATCATGCTCCACATGGGGACTGCAATCCTGGCATTGTACTTCCTCTAATTTTTACTTAAAGAGCAAATCAATTGGAGTTAAGCTACTCATCCCTGTTTGAAGCCAGGCCAAGTCACAGTTGAGCACCACTTATGAAATAGTAACTGGAGCTCTGGAAACTGAATTACTATATTTATTCAGCCTGAGGTGAAATCTGTCACCAGATAATTGCAAACGGGAATGAACTTATTCCAGTAAGGTCAGTTTTACCGTTTCATCCCTTGCAAGCTCAGTTCATCATTCCTGTTTGTTAACTGCAACTGAGCTGCACAGAAGGCTTTGTGCTGAAGGATTTCTCTGAGAGATAGGATGAAACAGTGCCTAGCCCAAAGAATTTACAGGAGAAATGTTTTTCTCATGCAGGTTAGTAGGGCTTTTTGTTTAAGCAAAAAATTTTCTGTATTTACTGTGCTTTTAATAGGAAACACTGAAATCAGAGTGTTTTCTAGGGGGCATTTGAGTCTGAAACAGGAGAAAGAAATCCTTTTGTGGGGGAAGGAGCAGAGAAACAAAGAAAGTTTTGGGCAGAGAGGAGATGGGCATGGTTTGGCAATGAAAGGCTTGTGAGGCAGAGGGGGGTGGAAGGGGCTGACATGCAAGAACAATGCAATATAATGAATAAAAAGTCAAGCTCAAGTGTGCTGTAGAAGCGTCTCTGGCAAAGATGTCTGCTTGTGCTGTTGGCTGCACACAGGCGTGACCTGCACGCTGTCTGTCCCAAATCTAGCAGCAGTTTCTCCCGAACTGGAACTATCTCCAGAGAGGCTGCCAAAACTGCTTTCCTGGACACTCAGCAGAGATGCTAGTTGAGCTCCCATTAGAGAATTGGCCTGACTTCTGGGAACAGAGCCGCTCTAGTCACACCCCTTTCATGCTCACTGCTCTTGGAGTGACCAAACTATTGTTTGCAGAGCCTGAATTGCAGAGTTGCATGCATGGAACTGAATGAAAATTCCCACACCCCAAGAGCTGAGTAGCAAATCTTCATATCCTCAGCTTGCTGGGGGTGGGTGGTTGTCACCGAGCATGTGTGTGTATATGGTCCTGTTCACAGAGGCTTCAGGTGACCAGCTGGCTGACACATGAACTTCAGCAGTGCCAGGCTGCTGTTGGTTGTCTTGGAGCCTTGTTTTAAATTGATTTGCAATTGATACAGCATTTGATCTGTCATCTGCTGGATATGAACCCCTCCATGCTAGCACCTGTCATGCCCATTTCTGCACTTAGTACCCCACTTTTTCAAAGGTTTTATATTCTCATACATCATCTCTAGATCAAAAACCATAAACAATTATGGATCAGGTGGACAGATGCTGTCAGTTCTGGTCATAGCAGACATCTGAATCAGCCTAATGGCTCCATAGCTCCATTGTCCATTCTGAGTTGAAATGTGATTGTTATCAGTTCCTCCAGAGATATACTTCAAGATACTCTGCAGTGGTTGGTTCTGGACTAAGCAAGCTTGAGGGCAAATTCCTTCTCAGCCCCGTGGCCTTGAAATCAGTTTATCAGAAGCAACAAGGGACATTTTTCTTTTGGAAGTCTAACATGCTTTGAATAGTTACTATTCCAACACAACATTTGGAGACCATTATAAATACTACCTACTTAGAAAAATACCTTGCTTAGCTCATGTGCCCCTTAGCACTACGAGACAGTGAGTTCCTGCTAATCTGATAAGATGACAGTAAGGTCACGTGCAGTGTTCTTGGTGTGTTGTCTTGCTGTTGGGCCTTAGAACTGGGAGTTCTTTTGTGTGACACAGTGCTGACAAGCTCTGGCCCCACAAAAAATCTGTAGGGATTCAATTTGCCCTCACCCCACTCTCCATCATTGCCCTAAGCCGCAGGACTCCTGGAGCTGCAAGGCAGGACTGATGGCAGCACATGTTCCCCTGAACACAAAGATCAATGCTGGCTCTCAGGAAACCTCATGTGTGCTGAAATGTAAGTGGAAATGGCGCCTTTTCATTAGCACACAGGAGTATTGGCATGTGCCTGCTTCTGTGCCAGCAGGTATTAATGCCCATCAGAGCGTGCCAACCAGCAGGCACTGTCTAATCCCGGTGTTGTATAATGAATAAAATTATTGAGAGGGGGAACTGAAGGTCAGAGAACAAGAATGAAGCTGTCTGGTGCAGAGCTGCTGTGCTCTGCAGAGATGTCAGGGCATAGTCCCCTCTGGGGCCATCCTCTCTTGCTCCTGGAGACCTGACCAGTGGTCTTCTCTTACTCGAGATACCTTTCAAGAAAGAAAGAATATTTCTGATATTACAGTGCTGTAGTGTTACAGGCATGGAAAATGACCCAAGAGGCAGAAGTGTCAGATGGATGTCCAGACTACCCACAGCTGAAGGATACAGGAAGTGAAGAGGAAGTGGAAATGTGGGAGGGCGGTCTGAAGGAGGCAATAAACCCAAGCACTTTTCTTCTCTCAGCTCTTCATCCTGAGCAAAATCTTCTATCTCTCAGTCTTGCCTCTCTTTACCATCATATGAAGAACTGAGGATTCTGAAGATGAAGATCTTCAGTAGGAAGAACAGGGCTGCTCCATTACTCTGTAGGACTTCAGGAAAGAGTTGTATGCTTAAGACTTTGGATGGACTCTAAAGGGGATTGCCTTTGAGCAACCTCCATCTGAAAGGACTGGTCTGAAGTCTGAGGCATTTAGGAAGGGGGAAACAGGATTCTCAGGGTTGTATGAAGTTCACAGAGAGCTAAATATCTAATTAATTTGTCCAAATGCACAATTCCCTGTCATCTGCCTGCCTTTTCTGTGAAATTATCCAGAAGTAGTGGGAGGGGACCAAAAGCTGAGGCTAATGCACAGCAGCCCTGTTAATCATTTATTAGTGTTTGGTTGCTGCCTGTAATGTGTGTGTGGAGATGGCTCTGATGAGCTCTGAACTTCTGGTTCCCATCTGGAACATTTCGCTGCGCCCAGACTTTGTTCGGACTATGTTTACCTTCAGTCGTCCATCTGGCCTGTCACCAGGAAATACATCAGAACAGGTATTGATCTGTGTAATTGATTTTGTGTCATTTTCCCCTCTGGGACTGAGTTCACATGAGACAAACTCATAAAATATCAAGCTCACAATGCCACTGTGGCCCCCTGCAAGGATTCTCTGCCATGAGAACATCTCCTCCCCACCAATGGAACTCTGTCAAGACATAGTTCAAGTACCAGTGTCTGTTCGTACATTGACCAGCCAGGACCGAGAGGGTTAAAGGCCTGGGACACAAAACCTCATTTATTCCTGCTTAGGCCAAATGTGTTTCTGTTGAGCAGTTGTGCCGGGAGAACATAAAGAAGATGCATCTTTTAAGAACCAGCCCACTGGGGTCTTCGGGCAACATTTTCTTGAATGTCAAAGGGACTTGAAAGAAGTCGTCTAGTCCATCTTCCCATGTCTCCTGAGTTCTCATGGGAAGGCTGGCATTTAAATTCCTCCCCTACAGCAGGTCGTCTCCAGATATCTGGGATTTTTCTGCCACCACCACTCCCTTAGGATCTCTGCCATCCCCCTAGCCCTAAGGAGGTATTAGATAAAGAGAGGGAAGGAGGGAGACAAGGATGGGACTATTTTGGAATCTGCAGGCAAAGATCCCGATTTTAGTTGATAAAGCTAGCTCCCAAAGACACAGGGAGTGAAAGGCTCCCTCTAATGGGAAGCGCTGTGGGTGGAACTCCTCTGAGTAGAGCCCCGCACACTCATAATCTACCTCCTCTCAGACCCACTGCTTCCATCATCCAGGTTTGTCCACTCAGCAGTGCCTGGGGCCTGTTCATGTCATAAGGCAAAGCTCTATGAAGCTCAGCATTTCTGAATATCCCCTTCGTCCTGAAAGGAGGTGCATATAAACTGTACAAAACTGATACAGGAAGAAAAAGTTGCTCAATTTTAAATAGTCACTGAGGGAAAAAACCACTCCTTAGAACCTACTGTGCACCATTCCTGAAAGTAAGACATATTTGAAGGACAAAGGAAGCACAGTCCCATAGCCATTCCTGTTTCCATTCCATCAGTGGCACAACCTATAACCTCATGCCGTAGCCCACTGTTGTCTAGGCTTTAACAGAGGTGTGGCCAAGAGCATGACCTTTCTTCTGTTCAGACTAGATTTCTTCACAAAAACAATGTACTAGAGGGATTATTATGAGTGCCAAGGGATGAGGTAAAAATAATAGGAGGACCATTTTCATGAAGAATAAAAACAAACAGTGGCATCAGAGATGTATTTATTCATGGGCTTACAAAAGAAATGGGTGGAAATCTGCTAACAGACCAATTTTCTGCTCTCTATTGTCTTTTACTGTAGCTGTCCTAAATTTTGCTAGTCCCTTTTCTCCACTGGGTATGAACTGAAGGACTTGTTAACAAGTGAAACCAAACTTTTCCATCCTACTCACCTCAATTTTGGTTCCAAATACCAGAGTTAGGCGGCTGGAATACATTTTCAATAGCTGTGAGGACATCTGACATTATCCATCCAGATGCACTGAGCTTCTGAAAAGGGCTACTCCACACATATTTTAGAACCTACTTTCAGGCACCAACATTTGAAAGGCTGGGTTGCACTAAGGAGCTCCCCTGCTGCAGCACTATAAGGGAGGGAATAGGACAGACTCCAACTCTCAGAAATTTTAAATTGGCAGCTTTAACCCTAATATTCACAGTCAGCATCTGCATTTGGCAGCAGGGCATTCTTCAGACAGTTTTTGGACTATAGCCTTAATTTATAGGTGCTTGGACTCGCAGTTCTGCCCTGAGCTGTGTCAATGTGCAAAGGAGACTGGAGGGAGCTGATCTCATAGTTATTTTGGGCATCACATAGCTCTTTGTTTGCAGCCCCCCTTTTTGACTTCTCAGCTTTTCAGAAAACTGGCATGCACAGTCCAGTGGAAAGCAGGCTGTTGGACCTCAATCTCTGCCAACCCTGTGAAAGCACACAGGCCTCGCCACACATGTTAACAAAAGCTCCTTTCCCTGCTGCTCACCTGAAGGTCATCCTATTAGAAAGACTCTGGGAATAACTGGACATTCCACTGCACATTCATTACTTGCATGTGTTCTTCCAAGCTAGCTCCACTTCTTGCTTCCCCTTTCCCAAAGTCAGTGCCTTTCTCAGCTACATCCAGCTGAGTGGTGGTAGGTGGGGGCTGCAGCCACAGAAGTTCAAGCCAGGCTATTTAGTTTGATCAAAACCACTGAAACCCAGGTGCAGAGAGGGAGAAAATTTCCCATTTAGTGCTGGGAGTCTCAGTCACAGGACTCATATGTGAATAATAAGACTAGACAAATTAGATCCTAATTGATATCAGGCATATTCAATGGGCCTTGCAGCTGATGGATGTTTTTCCACTGAATTCATTGCCTTGAGGATTAGGACCCATGGACAGAGGGTGCAAACAGAAACCAGAGCTGTAAAGAATGACAGAGAGCTCCCTTAGGGAAAGAGCTGTTTTGCAGTACCACGTGCAAGGAAAAGACACTCCTTCAAGGGAAACGGGGTAAGGAAGATGCTGGAGCTGAGTCTTTGTCCTACGCTGTGGGGTGGGAGGACAAAACATGGGTTTTGGGGCAATTCCCACTGAGCAGGAGATGGCTCTGCAATGATCCCCGTTTCTTCCAGGGTCTGAACAAATTAATAAAAAGAAGATTGCAGGCTTGAGGGGCAGACGGGCAATGGCTCTGTAACCTGCAGAGAACAGGGAGTTTGTAGGACCTGTTTTCAGGCATCCATTTCAAGTGGAAAAGAATTTAGTCTCAGATCCTGGTGGCTCTCTAAGGGCACTATTTGACACTCAAAAATACCTTTTTTTTCCCCTCCCTCCCCATATTCCCCACTTTCTTCACAGACTCCCGGCCTCTCCTGCTGCTGCCCCTGACAGGCGGTGAGTGCAGCTGGGGCCCATGAGTGCGGTGCCAGGGGTCAGAGAGGCTGGTATGAGCTGGCTGCGGCATGGATGAAACAGCACGTATGCACTGCCGTGCTGAGCCTTGTGCCTCTGGTTGCACAGCAACCCAGGGACACAGGCCTGGGTCCCAGCCAGCTGCTGGGGCCAGCCCTGCTGACACCTGGTCCTCAGCACCCCTCCAAAGGCTGGATGGGAGCGAGCATCCCTGATTCAAGGAAAGACTCAGCTGACAGTGCCCAACGTGAGGCTCGGGCAGTGCACAGCAAATGCTCCAAGTTCTTGGCAGGCCAAAACAGGGTCTGCTGGGTTTATTTATTTATTTTTGGTGGGGAGGAGTGGTATAGAAGAGAGAAGGTTATGATTTAAATATCTATCCTGTTGCCAACCAAAAAAGTCAGTGGGGTGTTAAATTACTATTGACTTCACAGGCCAGCATTTGCCTCCCTCCCCCCGTAGCTCAGCTCTCCCTGCGGTGTCTCTCACTCACTCAGGGCTGCTATAAAGGGAAGGCGCAAGCCTCAGTGGCTGACACTGGAGACGTTTTAATTCCCCCCTGCCCCAGCTGATCCGGCTGGGCTCCAAGAGCTGGGCAGGATGGGCCCTGCTGGCTGCCTGAATGTCCTTTTGATTCAAAGTTTGATTCAAAGTCTGCCCTTCGTGAAACTGCCTTGCTTCCCAGCGGGCTCTGCAGTGCGTGTTCCAGGTGGTGGAGAGTGCCGGGAGAGATTAAGGGAAGCACAGATGAGCTCTGGCCTTCTTTTGAGTTTAGCCTGGCTTTGGAGAATTTCCCTGCTATGCCCCTTAGCTTTTGGCCAATGTCAGAGGCCTTCACTGCTTCTTTACTTTAAAGGGGCTCAAGGCTTTTAATCTCTTCCACCCTCCTTTCATGGACGTTTGGGTTGAGGTGTCTGCTCAGCTGGGCTCTTCATGTGGCGAAACAAAATGAAAAGTCCTCTGCCACTGCCCGGTGTTGCCTTTCATGGAACTCTCCAGCAGGGCTCTTTCCAACAGTTGCAGAGCACACAGGGGCCGTGTAAAAAAGAATGTGGGCTCAGATGTCACCCTTGACTGATCTTGAGCTACTAGTGGGGTACAGAGATGAAGTACCCAGCTGAGATCATGTTGCCAAGGGCTCAGTTGCAGGGAGGGGAAGGTGGTGTTGAAGGGGTCTCCTGGCACTATTATGTGTAGGGGAGCAGAAAAGGTGAAGGGACCCTAAAAAAGAGAGAACAAGGAGTGCAAGAGAGCCATAAGAACCTACACAAGTAAGAAGCAACTTACTCCCACACAGTGAGAGAAAGTCAGATGAAATCAAGAGCCCCAGGTCTTGTGCTGCAGTCAAGCTAGTCTGGAAACCATAGCGGGGCAGCGCTTAATCCTGTGAATAGTTCCATTTGCCCTAAGGGATTTCAAAGCATATCTCTGTGTATCATGTATTAGAAGTCAGGGGAGGCACACAGGGAAAAGGATGGGCATTCTGCAAAATCAGGGACCACACATCAGCAAGGTTTGTGCCAAAGGAGGAAGAAGGTAATGAAAAGCAGAGTGACCCTGCAACGACTTGGCTTGCTAAGCCTGCGGGCTCTGTTTGATTACGTTTCTCTTTAATAATAACAACCACTTTGCTAATGTCTCTTTAATGAAGTGACCTGTGTGGGTAAGCCACAGCAGGACCATACATGCTGGATCAGCAGGCGACATGGACTGAAGCAAGGAAGGTGTTCTGGAGTCTGCACTCTGCCTGGGTGCTGAAGCAGTGGTGAAGAGACATCCTGGGACCTGAAAATTAGAGTGTATGGAGTTATAGAGAAGGCACAACTTGTTCCATGCCTCCTCCAATCAGTGTATCAGTGAGTTCCAGTTGTTCCAGCCCCAAATCACCACATTGTTGAGTCAAGACACCAGCAACAGCAGATTATCGTCAAACTTTCATCACCCGGGGCTGAGCATGAGCATGAGAAATTTCAGCCCGGGGAAAAAAAATGAGCTTGAAATGGTTTCAGAAGGTTGCAGAAGCCAAGGAAGAGAAGTGATTGAAATAAAAGGGTCACCTCAACTATTAAAGCAGGCAACATGTCAGTGCATCCTGGCAAGGAGGAGCGGAATTGCGTGGTCTGATATGGTCAGTGCAGGATTCCAAAAAGGCATCTTACTACATAGACCATCAAATAGAGACTTATCATTGTTCCAGCAGGGTATTGAATCAGGGCACTGTGAATCAAAAAGCCCTTGGGTTGTCTGTTGATTTAAAGGACTCCTTTTTGTCAGCAGCTTTTCTCCTGTCAGCTTGCAGGTGCAAGAGTGTAGCAGGATGGATTGTGGGCTGTGTCTCCTGTGAGGAAGTCGTGGTGATCTTATGCCCCTCTTGTTGTATCACTAGTGCTTTCCTGCTCACCCCTTCCTAAACAGAAAGATGACACAAGGATCTGAACAACACCACTGTGAGACAAATCTTTCCCAAATATCTGGTACTGTTGAGGCCTGTATAGGCAGCTCAGCATAGATCTTGTCCTGCCTGTATTTCCCTAGGTCCTTCTTATCCTTTCATGCTACACATCCAGAATATTGCACATCTGTGCATATTGCAAAAGACCAACTCATGGCAGCCCCTTCTGCTGCATTTCTAGGACTAGTCATTCCCAGGTTCCAACAGCCTTATTGCACAAGTAAGAGATGGTGGCCAGAGCAGGAGTTGTGCGTGTTTTAAGCCTGAAGATGGTATGTCTTCTCAATATTGTCTGGGACTTCTGACAAATTTCTGCTGCCTCTTTATGTTTTGTTTCTCATGAGTAGAAAACCATTTCTCTTCTCTTCTTCAAACCATCCCCTTTCAATTCCACTAAATGTCTTACACCTTTTGTCTCTCCTTTCATCACCATCCTCCTCCACTGGCTTCCTCCTTCATGCTGAATCCTGCCTTGCCTCTTGGTATCTGCATAATCTGCATGGAAAACTCACTGGAGAAAGGGGCTGGTCTTGTTTTCTGTTGGTCTATCACCAAGTACACCTCTTGTGCATTATAAATAATTAACAGGCATCTGTCAAATACAGATGAGAGCACACCTGCTCTTGAAGCCTGTATCTGCTTCCATGGCAGCCTGCTCAGCTTCCCATGGAGGATTCATCCCTGGATGAATGTGAGGAAATGTGGTAGAGGGATAGCTGGCTGTGGTACAACCATCACTTTGGGGAAACTACCCTTTAGGGGATGGGCTGTAAAGCTTAGTCATGGCTGCGGGGAAAAATTTGAATCCTCTTGCTGCATCTCTGTGTAACTGGTCCAAGATCTTTAGTGGTTGCTCTTTTATTACTTTCCTGCATCAGACTAAGGGAAAAGGCTAGCTTTGATGAGTTGCCAAGTCCTTGCTGAATTATAACTACTAGAAACACCAGAAAGAGTGATTCTTGAAAGGACAAGAACATATATATGTATATATATTTGCGTATTATGTCCCCAGCAATTTTAGCTGACACTGAGAGGGGCCTTCAGCCACAAAGAGCCACATGGCAGTGGAAAGAGACTGGTTCTGCTTACAGAGGGTGCGTGTGCCCTGTAAACCACAGGGAAGACAACCAGATTTAAGCAAGAGCTGAGAGCAGGCTGTGGGTCCCTGTTTTCATGGGGCTGTCATGATGATCTTGTGGAGAGATGCTTGCTGGCTGTGATGTGGTGATGTGGGGGAGCAGCAAGGGGACTCCCCCAGTGCTCCCAGTCTTCAGGTGGGGGCATGTGCCTCTCTTTCAGGCCCTGCTCAGACATCAAACCACAATGTTGCATTCTAAGGGCCAAGACTGGCCCTTTCCAGCTTCTAATGTCTGTCTCAAAGACAAGCCAAGGGAAGACTTGCTCAGCTTTGGGATGCTGCATGTGGCAAGGCTAATATTGGAAGGCTGGGTATTCACCTCTGTGCAGAGCATAAAAAACCAACCAAACAAAAAACCAACCCAAATCCCCAGCCCCAGATATTTTCCCCTGCCAGAACCATGTTTTTCTTTCACAATGCTGTGCAGGGGGGTGACTACTCTGAGAATTAACCCAGATACAGCTGCAGTACCTAATAAGAGGCAGTTTGCTACCACAGCAGGACATCTGTGTGCAGCCTGAGCCTGTGTTTAATGACAGCTGGATGGCAGGTTGGCACAAAAATATAATGGTCACAGTGGTGTCAGAGGCTGAGCATCCTCACAGGATCAATCTCTTCCTGCAGAGCAAGGTACTTGAGAAGTGCCAGAAATATAAAGGACTGATGTTTTGGTAATAGGTTGTCTCAGCAGAGATACCATTATGTTGATGAAGCTGCAAGAAACCTCTAATTTTCCATCATGCTATGAAAGTCAGGAGAGTTTTGTATGAACCACAAGCCAGACACACATATCATAAGATAATCAGATATAAGAACACTCCTTAGTGTTTGTGCAGGACTGTGTCAAAGCTTCACAGGGCACTTGGATCAGAATGATCAGAATGGATCTTGTCTTAACATCATGTTACCGCAGGGCCCAGGACTACAAGAGTAATCCAGATGCTCAGCATATCAAATACATGCAAAGAAAGCTTTCCTGAGCTTCAGACTGCTTTCAGTACTGTCAACCCAACGTGTTCCTTCTGCTAGTGTGTGTCTGCTCAGCAGCCAAAAGAAAAGCAAAATACATTTGAAGGGAGGGAGCGGGGAGAAATGTTATGAAATAAAAGATCAGAGGATCAAGAGCACTTTTGAGGCTCAAACATGCCACACACAAGCTCTGGGCCTGTGGTCAGCCGGAAAACATCAGTTTAAAATTCCACAATAGCCCTGGTATTTAATCCTTCTAATGCAAATTCCCCCCACCCCAGTCCTAGATCGGCACTACTACTGTGGTGGCACAACCCGAGCCTTTAAGCCCTTTTGAAGTATGCAAGAGTCCCTGTTTCTCAGCAGGAGGGCTGGGAAGCTATGTCAACAATGTCAAAAATGTTCCTGTGATTACTGTACCTTTCTGAGCAGAAACCAGGAGAGAAAGCAATTAATGCCTCCTAATCTGGCTCATAAATAAAACTTGTTCTCCTTGGAAGCGTCATCTCTGTAGCCCCTAATTAGGATGGCTCTTTGTCACCTCCCAGCCTTCCACAGTGGGAGGAAGGAGGCCCATTATCTCCCTCTGCCCAGCACCAGGGTTAGATGCACACTTCTGCAAGTGAAGCCACGGCCTGAATGCAGTTGCAAGCACTACTGTGTGCCTCTGCGATATCCTCCATCGTTCAATTCCCAAGGCTGTCAGATATCACAGGACCTGGACATTGGGGTCTTGGCCAACCCCTGTGCTGAGCAACTATAATCCAAGATGTACAAAGGGTGAGGCGAGGGGAAGGAGCCAGAAGGCGCAGCTGTTGACATATGATGGAGATGAGAGCTGTAGACCACTCCAAGTCAGACAGAGGGAGAGGCACAGTGTGTATTGGCAGATAGTCCAGCCTTATCAACAGCTGAAGTGCATGCCAAGTATTTCCACCAGCCTCTCCTGTGTAAGCAGAGTGACTTCCTATCAGCATCAGGAGTGAGACCTTGGAAAGCCATGAACAGTACTTACAGACCTGTTCTCAGAGGGCGTTCAAGTGTGTCTGCATGGCACGGTCATTCCAGGTCTTTGGTACAAGGGTGCTTTATCCTTGGGTATCCTGGGGGGTGTCTTCCCAGTGGGCAAGATGAGCCATCAGCTGCAAAGCAGAGGGGAAACCTTCTTCCATGGGTGAGGCATCTCCATTAGAGAGCAGACTGAGCTGGAGCAGTGCTCAGATTGTCTCACAGCCCTGCATGAGAAGCGTACATGTAAAGACCACTCGTGTGCATGGGGAGGGAAGTGCATATGGGTGAATGGGCTGAGAGAAGACATGCATCATAAGGGAGAGGCAAGGGAAACACTGAAATGGTTAATTCTTCTGAAAGTGTGGGGAGGCTGGGCATAGCTGGTGGAGTCATAGCAGGTAATGGATAAATAGCTCAAGAGGGGACAAATAGGGAGACAGTGGGATGAACCCGAGACAGCAGGAAGGATGATGGCAATGGCAGGTGTGCAAGGGAGAGACAGCTGAGTGTAGCCCAGGAAAGGCCCATGCATGTGGGAGGTCTTCCTCACCACCTCCTGCCCAAGGTCCAAGTGTCTGTGGGATGGAGCTCACACCTCCAAGTTACACACTGGGAGACAACCTTATCAGCATCTTTTTGTTTGTCAGTAACACCAAAATTAGCCACTGAGGTGTAACCCAGGTCTCAGCTCCATGTCTGAGACCTGACCCCACCTATTGCTCTCCATCTCTAGCACCTGCCCTCATCCATGGAAGAGAGCCCAGGTGGGAGGTGAGCACTTGAAGCTTTGCTTTCTCACCATCAAAATGCCAAGCCATTTCCATGGACATACCCCATCCTTGCTGAACATGCTGCACCTTGCAGGGAGAAGCATGTCTTTGCCAGGAACTTCTGCCCACAGGCACACAGTCCTGCATTGCCTTTTTGGTGGAGCCATACAGAGGAGCTGTCAGTCCCACCTGCAGCCAAGCACACCTGCTGTCAGGACAGAGCACTTCTGCAGCACTTTTGGATGAGCCTGCAGGAAGCATTGTGCCTGTTAAACTTCACCAATGTGAAAATCCTACCCCAAGAGTGATGGAGGGAAAAGCCATTTTGGATCCTGTGGAGTGGGGGATGACATAGGAATTTGTGATTCAGGAATTTGTGATATAGCATTTTTCCCTGCTGTTGACTGCACAAGCTTGCAATGAAGCCAGGCTTAGCACTACCGTCCCCATCAGCAATTCTGCTAAGAGGAATTTGAGTTTTTATGGTCACTGATAAGATTAAAGTCTTTGTTGCAGCTGGCCGAGGCAGACTCAGCTGCAGGCTGTGTAAAAGCACTGCTGGGAGGGCAGAGGGAAGGTAGTTTTGTTGCTTTCTTTGGGAATTCCCACACTTGCAAATGTTTGGATTTCATCTGAACTGCAGTATTAACTCCATGCTTGCTGGTGTGTTAAAGACCTAAACCTGTGGATAAAAAGGACAGGAGTCCCTTGGGGTGGGATTTCATGACTTTCTTGCTGAGCTCTGCTGACAGCCGAAGTAGCCCTGCACATGTCCTAAAGGACAGGTGCTGAGGGACAACATCAGGAGCAGGTCCTCTTCCTCCTCTGGGGATGGTTCTCCTCAAATGGGCCTCAGCAAGGGCAAGAGTGGGAAGATGATCAGTACCTTGTGCTCTGCAGCCCTTGCACAGCCTGGGGAAGCTCTCAAGGGTTTCCCCTCAGGAAGTCTGGGGCTAACTGGCAGAACCCTGCTCTTCCTTCAATTACATGACTGCAGCAGTCATTAAGGCTCCCACTTCCAGAGCTGTAGAAAACATTCCCCAGAAAATCCAAACCAGACCTGCAGCTCCTACCCTGAAACCTCATTCCCATGTTGAGTCAGCAGCCAGCATGGACTTGGGTTCTTGTTGGTGGTCTTTCATTTTTCTTGCCAGACCTCTGAGGCACGCTGTGGAGAGAGAGTGACTACCTGCAGTCACTGCTGACTCCTCACCTGGAGGACCATGCTCTCACACTGGGATCTGGCACCAAGGAGCCCCAGGGCCTCACCGAGGGTAGTGCTGGTAAAGGAGCATTGCTGGCAGCTCTTTGTTATTTGTTTCCTCTGCTGATAAGTAGAGGTATTGCTGGGTCCAAATTATGGAGCTGTTCCCCATGATCCATTCTAATATTATAAATTTTAAAACCCCCAAACAAGCAACCTCAATTTATCAAATGAGCTATGGCTCTGGATACCAGGTGTGCCCCATATTTTCTTCTGTGCTAAAAACCCAGTTTCTCTTCTCCCTCTGATTTTTTCTGAAGTGCTATTCAGGGACTAGCCTCTGGCAGATGCACCCTGAAGAACACAGCACTAATTCACTTCACCTTTGATGGAAAACATCGATCTCACAGCCCACTCATGGAGCAGGTTTTTTTTTTTTTTTGCTTGAAAATTCAGGAGAAGGTAACATCGTGACTTTGAGTTGAGATACCCAGCTCTGAGACATGCCTTGGGCACAGGTCATGGACTGGCTGAAAGGGCACAGAGGGAAATGAGAAGTGCTGCATCAAGCTGCTGCCGCTTTCTGAGAGCTCGTCGGTTTCATCGTACAAGGGCACCACGTGCACAGGAACCAAACTGGGCAAGCTGAGGTTCCCAGTGCCCTTTCTACTTGTGCCAGGGGGATAAGGTATTCAGGGACACATGGGAAGCACTGCTTCCATTTTAAGAGAATTATTCATAACGAGGTCAGCCTGCTGCTGCTTTCTCTCTCTGAGATGCCATCCAGGTCCTGCAAGATGTCCATACGGCACATCCGCTTCCACTGTGGTACCTTGTGAAATGAGGTGGTGCTGTTAATCAGGTTTACAGACACCAAGACCAAGGAAGTCATGCTTGTCTCTGCAGATCAAGGTCCAAGTGACTAGCCCCAGGTATCACAAAGAGGCAGTAGCATCACAAGGAGCAAATCAAGGCTTGTCTGTGCCTGGAGCACTGGCTCTAATGCCCAGTTGTGCCTCCCTGCAGTTGTGGTGATACCTTCAAGAGGCTGAGGAGTGAACAGAGATCTGAGGTGCTTCATCCTGCTGAGAGAGGCATGGGGCTGTCCTTGCAGAGGGTGCTTTGGAGAGTCATCTGCAGCAGGTGCCAAAAACAAAAGGAATAAATGAAATGAGATATTGGAGAACAAGGTGTAAAAGCAGGTGCTGTCCTGTGTCAAATAAACAGGATTGATGTTGGAAGACTTTGCTCTTGGTCTCCTGGGATCTAGTCCCACTTATGTGTGTGACAACAGGGGCACAATCACACAACATTTCAATTTCATATAATTTTAAATTCTTGGAAGCAATATGCAAAGCAGTGCCATGGCTGTGATCTGCACTTTGCCACACAGGTCATTACTCCAGGCTACAAAGCAGTTGCCATCCTGTCATGGGAGTGCTCTGAGCCCAATCTGGGTATTTAGTCACTGCACAGAACACTTCCCATCACTCTAAGAGCTGGCACTGACGGTGGGAGTGGCAGCTCCTGGGGATGGGGTCACACTACAACCCATCACCAATGGGCTTCAGCAATGTTGTATTTCAGCAGGGCTGCCACCAGCAGAGGTCCCGAAATACCAGTTTTAATTAAAAGCTGTATTTTCTATTATGCTGCACAGCTCATACATGCTGACTACTGCTCTTTCACCTCACTGGGGCTAAGTCCACACTCTTTAGAATATGTCATGTGTCAGTCAGACAGAGCCCTTGGGGGCTACAGCACTAAGAAGCCAGAGCTGGGTTCAATGAGAGTAATATGCAGGAAACAAATGGAAGAGGACAGAGGGATGGTGGGGGTGGTGGGGGTGGTGGGGGAAGACCCTGAATGGAAACAAAGAGAAGGATGAGATATTGGAGGCAAGAGAGTAAAAAGAAAGCAAAAACAAAATCAGCTACGCAAATATCTGTGGTAGAGAAACACCACATGCCTTTCTTGGGATCAGTAGAATTTCAGGCACAGAGCATTCCCAGAGCTCTTGTCCTGTCTCTTGTGAGGGTTGGTCCATGTAGAAATACAACAGGACAAAGAAGGAACTGTTATGGTAACAGTGCAGAAAAAAGCAAATGTACAAAAGTTTATAGATTTACATGAAATCTCTCAAGGACTATTGAATGAAAGTGGTCTCCCAGCCTAGACCTTCTGCTTCCTACAGCAATTCACACCACAATGCAACTTTCTGAATAGGAGACGTTCCCATTTTTATCTAAATGTTTTGCAATCACTGCTCTCCATCTGGAGCCCTCTCTTTTCAATGCAAGACTGACCCTCCTTAGTATCCTGTGCATGACCACTGTGTTTTCTCCAGCAGCTGGTTGGACTCTGCCTCCTCTTGTGTGTTAGCATGGTGGTCATGCAAGTTACCACAGGCAAGCACCATGCAGCAGCCAGCAAAGCTCTCTGGAACATGGCTGAAGTCTAGCTAGATTTCAAGGCTGGTTATTAGGAGCTGAAAGTCCCTTTCTTCCTCTGTGAATTCAGTCTCTTGGCCTCACACAGGTCTGGCCTCCTGCTGCCTCACTAGAGGCATGTGAAGGTGAAGGGCTGCTTTGGAGTTGTCTCCATGGGGCTCTCACACCTGTGGTGGCTTGCAGGTGGCACATTCCCTGTGGCACTCTGGACAGGATTCACAACCCCAGGGACCTCCAGTCTTCCCAGCAAGCTCAGGTGGTGGTTCCCTGTCTTGAAGTTAGCAGTTGTGAGCTGGAGGAGGTTGTGGCCACTCACGGAGGGCACGGGCGCCCTGTGAGAGGAATGGCAGTGACACTGGAGATTGGCTGTAACGCCGGGAAGCTGGGGTTAGCATCTGGGGTGAGCATCTTGCCCTCCCGCTGGCAAGGGAAGGTAGGGCTGTGCCGCCTTATCTCCCATCACCTGTAGATGGCTCTTGCATACTCCGGTAGGGCTGGAGCAAAGCTGCCTCAGCCCAGCACTCCTAAACAGCTGCCAGTGATATGGCTACAGTGTCCTCCAAGAAGGAGCAAAGGGGAGGAAAATGACCCCACTCTACCCTTCAAAACTATGCTTGGCTCACAGGGAAGCAGAAAGGAAAGCTTGAGTCCTGCACCTGCCCCTTCCTCTGACTTCCCACGCCTAAAATGAGTAGATGCTTGGCTTTCCTGTGATGATGTCACAGAAACAGAGTTGTTGGAAATGACCTCACACTTTTGCCCTCCTGCTTGACAGGGACATGGGGCTGCTGGGGCACATGACTGTGGGGCTTCGGTAACACAAGATGGGAGCCATTTGCCCTGGTTATATTAAGAACATTTCACAGGCTCCAGCCTCCTGGTTTAGTTCACTCACTGGGATCTGGTGTCAGCAATTTTGAAAACACCCCTCTCTCCAATAGGAGTGGAAATTTGTAGAGTCCCTGTGAGACCATCTCAGCATCCACAGGAGTGCCCGGAGCGCCAGAACAGGCTAAACATAGCACCACTAATTTTGGAGAGGTTAGGTGATCACGCAGAGATGGGGGTAGGAGGAGAGGAGAAGAGTCAGTGAAACTAGCAATGTTAGGCAGGGATACGTGGGAATGGATGGTTAAAGGGTCTCACTAGTGGATTCCTGAAATAAGCAGGGCTATTCAATGTCAGTAGTTGGCTGCAGAAACTCACTTCTCCTGCAGTGCCCCCAGCAAAGCTTTGTACGGCAGCTCCAATTGCAGGCAGGGTATGTCTGCCTTCCATATGGAATAACCAGGAAGGATCCCGTGGTTTAGGTAAATGGCCCAGGCAATGCAGTGAATGAAACAATCTCTGCTACTGAGAACAAAGATGCACACTGATTTTGCAAGTGACCAGGAGAAGTTTTAGGATGTTTGCACTCAACACCTACTTGCAATGATGCTTCTGCTGGAGTTTGTACGACATCTCACAGCTCTGCTAGGGTGGTGTTCCTCAGCTGGGGAAGGACAGAGTCATCTGGTTTAGCTTAACCTTCTGCTGAAACTGGTTTGCACTAAAAACTTTGCACTAAAACAGATGAGAGAGAGTTCCCATCAGCCAACACTAGTGACTGGCAGCTGGGCTGGGTAATATCTTTGCTGGCTCTCTTTAGGACCACAAAAGGATGTTTTCCTCTGCCCTGAACAAATCAGTCACTCAGCCTAAATCACCTCTGAGGGCCCAGACATATGGTCTGTCATTGGAGATTGCCGTGTGTCAGCTGGACAGAGGAGTGGATTCTGTGTGTGAGCATTTCACAAATATGAGGTGGGGGGTGCAGGTTTCACCGCTGCCACAAAATGCATTTAACTCCTCCTTTGCTGTGGGTGAGGAGCTTGGGAATGGCTAGATACTGTGGCTCAGCTGATATCTGGGAGCTCATGGAGCTTTTACAATCAGTTGAACTTCTGAGTGCCACAATTAAAGCAAAAGAGCAAATCATCTTTATCAGATGGACACTGCTCCCTTTTTAATTTCAAGCCCACTGATTCAGTGACTAGGGTGGCAATATTTCTGCTGGTGGAAATAGGTATAACGCCTTCTAAGGCATGGGGGCTCTTCTCACCCAGGTCAGCTGCAAATTCACTGCTTTGTGTTTAGTTCCCTGCTCCCTTTAGATCCTGCTCCTGCTCCTGGGATAAGTGCAATTCCCCAGCAGTAACTGCAGGAAGATGAGAGGTTCGTAAGTTGCTTGGCCTCTAATTGGCTCAAGTGTTAACTGAGCTCACGCTCTGGGCAGGTCAGGGACCAGCTTTCCTCAAACAAATGGGTGAAGGCAGGGGAGAGGGAAGTCCTCCTGAGGAACTTCCACTCAGCAAAATGTTCCTGAATGGCCCCCCACTCTCACATGATTTGAGCATTTGGCATGGAGGCAAGTAAGGCCTGACAAAGCTCATGCTACAGTATCAGGCGCATGCTTTAGAGACAAAAATAAGTGTTGGCTTCAATTCCATGTTCCCTTATCACTGAACCCCTGGCTTCATCCTGACATTGGGCACTGAACAGCTCCCTTTGCCAAGACTCTGGACATAAATAAGAAATAATGTTTAAGAGATGGACAATGAGATTACTAAGATGCCACAGGTGGGATAACATATTTTGAGCCCCTCTGAAATGCTCTCTAAGGGCTACTTTACCCACACTTACTTGTTTTCCACCTCTCACCACAGCCATCTCCCCAGCTCATCTGGTTGCTACGTGAAGTTTGGTTAAAACTAGGACATGGTGGCTGCTGGCAGCAAGGATGTAATTTCTGCAGTGTTAATTGCATTTCTTGTGTAACTATAGCAGCCTGTAGTCATGTATTTGGGGGCCAAGTCACTTTGCAGTTAATTGATGAATGAATGTTGAAGTAATGAGAAGAGCAATCTGAGCTTCTACTCGATTCCCATGCTAGCATCATCATTAGATGCTATGCCTAAACCATACTCCTCTGTTTCTTCTTGAGAAGAACCCTACTTTCTTGTGAAATTGAGCGGGAAATGCCACTACCTGAAACAGTGTGTTCAGCTCCCCAGAAAATTATGACCTGTGCATCTCAGCCCCTTTTATGTGCTTTTTCTAGAACTGCTCTTTAAAAATTGGAGCTATCTTTTGTGTGTCCAAGAAGGTAAAGCTCCAGTAATTTGGTCCTGCAATCAGCTGACATTTTCCAAGTGGTGATTGTCTTACTACTCATTAAAGTTTCTGTCTGAGCATCCAGAACAGAATGTTACTTTGAATCCTGTTCCTCAAACTGTGACTCACTTATGGGCTCTTATCACACCAACTCACTCATCAGGGCTATAGAAGTAAAGGTTAGAAGCAAGAGAAATTTAACAGCTCAGGCCTCAATTAAGAGTGAGATGGCACAGAACTGGATGTTCCCCAGGCAACACCTTTACATAAGACTCCACTGACAGAGGTCTCATCTCTAGCCAGATTTTTCAAGTGTGTCCTGCCAACAACTATTCCCTGCTCTCCCAGTGCTGGAGAAAGGACTGGACTTGGGGTTAGGAAGATCACCAAGCCTTTTTGTGGTAGCCTTTACTAGGACATTTACTCCAGCAATATTATTATCAAACAGTTTTTTCTCACTCAAAGGAGGGCAGAGCTCTTACTGCTTTCAGGGACACAGTTGTAGTCCTAGGGTGAAATAGGCTGAGTCGTATGGTTGCTTCTCTCAAAGAACCTTCTATCCAAAGGGAGGCTATTACTATGTCTCAGTTTCAAAAACACAGATTTTAAAACCTGAGGTTTGAAGGAGACTCCTAGAGACTAGGACATCTGCTTCCAATAGGGTGATCTTGAAAGTCTCTCCCCTTAAGTTAGGCCCCTGGGCTTCCTATGGCTTGTTTTTAAATTTGCCCATTGGTAAATCTTTCCATTCTTCTGTTGCGTAGTATCATGGGATTTTATGCCAACCCTTGCCCTGTGGCTGGCAGCAGTAGTGAAGTTCAGGTGAAAACCAGTACCAAACAGATGAGTTTATCTCAACAAGTCTGGCTGTCAGAAGTAAGCTGCAGGAAGAACATGAATGTTGTTAATCACTTAAGCACAACTGCATCTCTGTACTCAGGTGTCTATGCTCAGGGGTATGCTAAAATTCATATATTTGCAAGTCTTCCATTTATTTTTTGGTGGGGACAAGTTTTTGGGACATGAGGAGGCCCATGTCTAGGAGTTTGCACATGTGGCAGCAGAACCTTGCGTGTGCTCATCTCAGCTAATGACAATGAATCACTTTGATTAAAGCTCTTCTTAACATTTGAGAGCACATTTTCCTGGATATATTAAACTGTGGTCAAATATCATCCACACGCTTTGCAATGGCCTCATTAGAAAGGAGGCAGAAATGATGAAAGGTTTGAGCTAGAGCGAGGGTGTGTCAGGCCTTTGGATCTGGGTGTGTAAACAAGGGTACAACAGATTTTGTGAGTATAAACTCTGCAGACCTATAAGACTAAACTCCTGTGACATATTTATGTTTCCTCATACACAAATCACATTGACTCTCACACTCCCCTATCACGCGGAGTCACCGGACTTCAAACGGAGTGGAGGAGGCAGCTGGATTCACTAAACAACATCTTGGGCACTATGAACGTGTGCCAGATAATAAGGGGGGAATCGCAATTAAAATGTCAAACTGTATCACATTTCCATAACAAAGTCAGAGAGGATTTCCCTCTCTGTGCCTTTCCTTTCTGTTTAACTTGTTTAGGGAGCTGAGGCTGCTCTTTCCATGCTGTGGTTTTCAACCCCTGCAAGACATACGAGGGACATTGTTCTTGTGATATTTGCTTCCTTCATGAGATAATTTGTTGAACACTTGAGTAAAACTGTGTAACAGAAGGAGCCTAAGTTGTCTCAGAGGAAACTATTTAAAACCTCTTGCTCAGCATGATGCCTGCTTACAGAGAGAGCAAGAGCTCTGCTCTTTGCTCTCTGCTAATAATACCTCCACTTTGTTCTCTGGAACTTGAAGCCCTTTCTGAGCACTCTTACGAGGTATATAAAGCTGATTTGTATATGAAGCAAATGGGGAAAATTTTAATGTGAAATCCAGTGTTGCACAGGCTCACTCTCAAGACTATTGCAGATGTTGTCTTTGACCTTTAAACCCTGATTCTAGGCAAAAGATTGAAGCTGTGCTAAGGTTGTCCAAGACTTGGATAAAAATGGAAACTATGGGGAGTTCCAGGTGTTTGGCAGTGATAAGAACCCCTTTAGACCTAGAAAGGAATCTCTATCAAGCGTCTGTCTTCTGCCCACCTGGAAGTAATGTGATGACTTGCCAAACAGGGAGGAACTAGACCCTGAAACAGGAAAGAAAAAATTCAGCATGCACCAAATATCATCTGCTTGGAGGAAAAATGCTTCCCAGGCAGATTTTACTGCAAATACTTAACTGAGTGACCATTTGTACAATGTCTCAAGGCTATTAGTGCTGTGAGCATTATCAACTGTTGTTTAATGGTTGCTATTTGACATGCAACTGAGGACCAAGATGGAGGTTGCTTCCTGTGGCAGCTGGCTCTTGTCCTTTTGAAGAATATCTGAAGTCCTGAGCCAGCCCTTTCTGACCTCCATAAACACATCCCTTGCTTTTATATACTGTAATAAAGGAGGCTACACTCTGCTTTGCCTGGCTGTGGCTGCCCTGGCCTTGCATAAGCACTTCCAGCAGCTGGGTGTAAGTTTGAACCTTGGGGTTCCTGCAGCAGCACCATCTGTGAAGGAGAGTGTGGAAACAGATGCTACTAGATAATGTTGGAAGCCACTGAAGCTGCCTCCCAGATAGGAAGCCCCAAGCAGACAGCAGCCCGTGTTCCCAGGCATCCTGAAGGATGGACTATGGATTTGCTTAGGAGAACATTGATAAGGATTTGGTGCAGTGTTTCTTCCTCGTAGAGGAAAATTGGAAGTAGCATCCACGTTTTTTCCATGGTGGAGGACCATGAAAGCCCTCCATGGTGATGTGTACTAGTTCCCACTCACTCCTTCTGTGGTCCCTGTGAAATCCTTCCCCTGCCTGCCACCAAGGGAGGAAAACACCATAGAAGGAGAATGGCCTGCTAAAGAAGAGGTGGAAGATCTCTCCACGTCACTTGAATGGGTATCTTGTTGCAGGGTGACCATTGTGGGATCTTGTGAGCTCAGCTATTCAGCCGAAAGAGAGAGGAAGTGGTTAAAATGGACGTGTGATCTGTGTTCTGCTTTCATCCCAGTGCTGCAATAGAATCCCTAGAAAGAGTGATAGGCTGTGTAAAAAAACTCTAACGGGCAAGCCTGCACCATTCCCACCATCATGACTGGTTTCCCCTACATCTTCGCTGAGCACACGACCTCTCCATACTTACCCATCTGCTCTGGTTTTCTGCTTCTCTCTGAAGCAATTCAGGATCACCCACAACATTTTTATGGGGTTTATCCACAGAGTTCCATCCTCAGTTTTGAGCTATGTCCTTTTTTTTTTTTTTTTTTTTTTTTGTCAGCACTGTTTCTTTATGCAGGGTGTAAAATCATCATATTACAGAATTATAGAATTACAGAATAGCCAAAGTTGGAAGGGACCCAGAAGGATCATCAAGTCCAACTCTTATGTGAAAGGATCCATACAGAGATCAAGCCCATGACCTTGGCATTCTTAACACCATGCTCTATCTTTCAAAGGGCCCCACAACTACCTCTAAATAGATTATAACTGTAAAGTGACAGCTTGTGTTTTCACCCACTGCCTCCTCCACCACTTTAACATCAGATTTATCCATGCTGAAGTGATGGAGCCCCTTCCCATGGTCTGTGCATGTTCTCCTGCTCAGGTTCAACCAGATGTAATAACCTCATAGCTGTAGCAGTCCAGGACTCAGCTTGCCTGACAGAACATGCTTCTTAAGTAGACCCTGAAACCTAAGCCAAGCTTTACCTTTCCTCCCCTGCTTAGCTGTGATGCTCCCAGCCACTCCAACTGGGAACTACACCTTCCTCCCTTCCAAGTCCCGTCAAACTGAAATCTTTTGCCCAGCTTTTCCTGATATCTGCATCTCCCTGCAGCACTCTCAGCCAGGACATCTGTTATGTTGTGTCCTGCAGTATTTCATGAATCATCTCCATCCTGCCACCTAATTGCAGGCACAAAACCTGGGTTTGTTGGGTTGTGACTTGGCTGGTTTGGGCCTGTGAGCGCCACAGAGATATGAGTCACCTGTCTCTCTTGGGAAGCCCCTGCAATATTTAGCTGAAAAACTTCAACCTACCCATGTCTGGAAATTTTTTATGCATTTGGTGTGCACTGGGGCTGCTGCTCCTTTTGCTAACTTTGACTGTTTCACAGCTCCTTTGTGCTCCACTCAGCTGCTGCCTGCCTCCACTTTTTTGTTGCCTCTCGCCAAATACAGCAATTGCCACTGTTTTGAAGCAGACATCTTTCCAAAGTATGTTCAGCTCTGAGTATGACAATGGGTGAAGGGAAAGAAGCCAGGGCCAGACAGCCCCAAATCAGGTGCCAGTGGCCCTCTCCCTGCCCAATCCAGCTGCAGGTTTATTTGGAACTCCAACAGAGTTTTTCGTGTGATATGTGGTGTAAATATGTCTGAAGGAATTGTGCCTGTGCTCCCCACAGGTTTCTCTCCTGAAGGTTAGGAAGATGAAAGACCAAAGCTGCATTTCTGGACCTTATTTTCTACTCCACTTTTCTCCACATTCCAACTTTCATCCCTGCCCTTGCAACAGATAGGCAATTTCTGTTGCACATCTTCCCACACCAGTGCCTCTCCTTGCTGATACAGAAAGAGCTGCTACAGAAAGAAAGGCATGTCCTCCTGCCTGGAGTCTCCCCAGTTTTGTTGTAATATTCCATCATGGAGCCCTGAGCCACGTGTGCAGTGTGGCCAGTGAAACCATGGTGGCTTTTTTATCATTTTGTTAGTGTAGCAGACAGGGATAAAGGGCACAGCTGCTGGCTTATCTTGACTATCTGGCATATGAATGATCCCACAGAAACACTGCACCCCAGCCAGGTACAGCAGCTGAAGCTGCCATTTTAACTTTTGCTAATGCAGGTTATTTTAGTTTTGCAAGAAGGTTGTTTGGTTTGTTTCTCATTGTTGTTGTTTTGTTTTTAACCGGTTTTGTGTGTAGTAGATTTCTTTTTGAAAGGTGGAAGGGGAGATGAAGAGAGCAGCTAATGCTGGAAAATGTTGTTTGCCTCAGCAGTCCCCTTCAGCCGTGGGGGGGTTTCTGTTCAAAGGGAACTCCTGCTGTTTGTCTCTGCTGCCGCCCCAGGCATCCTCTAGGCAGAGTAGGAGCATAACACAATCCTTAGGCTGGCAGCCTGAGCTGCTAATTTGCAGATGGAGAGCCCGGGTTTCTGTGTGACCCTCCCTCCCAAGTGCCCTCAGAAACTTGGACCAAGTGATGTCCTTTCCAAGTCACACAGAGAAGCAGCGGCAGAGGTGGTGACTGTACCCCAATCTCCTGCTGTGGCTCTAAGGAGGGGCCTGGTCCCTCCACATACTAATGGGGTCCTCAGGTCACCAAGCACCCCTCCTGTCCTGAATGCACTTGTCCTTGTACAGGTGGAGGCTGTTTGCAGTGAGGGCACCAGTGCAGCCTCTATACAAGCCCAATGCTCAAGGTCACACAAGGAGCCCAGGAGAGGAGGGAACTGGACCCCAGCTGCCCTAGTGCCAGGTTACCACTGCCACTGCATGGCTGAAATATTCCCACCATCTGCACTGCCTTCCTAGAAACAGGGAAGTCACTCCTGGCTCTTCTCTGTCTGCCAGACACTGATTTGTTTTTTTCCCTACTCTGATTTCTCATGGAGTTTAAACAGAGAAGCACAGCTCTGGATCCCTTCTGGAACTGGGCACTGGTATCTCAGGAGACCATGGGTGGTGTCATATCCCAGGTGTGGTTCTGGAAAGAGCCTGTGTAGGCTTGTTTGTGCCTCTGAGAGTGGACTAGGGGCTGTGTGCTGCAGGTGAAGTTCCTGAACACAGAACTACCTGTGCTCATAATTCCTCTGGGATAAGCCCTGGGAAATGAGGATCAGAGGCAGTGCTGCCAGCCCAACATCCCTAATATGCAGCTTCTTCCAAAGGGCCGTTTTGCTTTGCTGGGTCATCCTACAGTGTCAGCTCCAGTTACCAGAAGTAGGTAGGCTGATGCCAGCCAGGGCACTGGTGCTCCCCAGAACTGGCAGAGCCCCACCTTTGTGTCTGGCAAGGGTGGGCCAGCAGGAATGGCATCTCCACAGCTGCCGCAGACCTATGGCACCTTGGCTGCACATCTCCTCAGAGGAGGTTAGGCAAAGCCTGTCCAAAATACCTCCTGTGTCTCGATACACCTAATCTCCAAACCCGAAATCTCCACCCCAGAGTTCAATGTCAGTACTCAGGATGCCTCTTTTTAGGAAATTAAAAAAAAAAAAAAAAAAAAAATAGAAGAGAAGCAGAGAGAAAGAATATCCCTCTTGTTTACTTCATTCTTCATCAGGTAACCTTGTGATTCTGTGCTATTTTGGTGCTGACATTCCTAGGAGCTTACCGTAATGAGAAGCAAACACCACAAACTAAAATAACAGCATGAACCTGAGTGTAAGCCTTGGATTCCCACCTAGAGATTGACTCATCTCTGAGGGCTGCTGTGTCTGCAGTTCAGTATGACCAGTGGGGAGTTAGTGGGACACCTGGAAGGAAGGGAAGGATGGGTGGGGTCCTGATGGTCTAAAAAGCTGAGATTCCGATGTGCTGGTCCCTCCCCACCTGATGCTCTCTCTGTTGCAAAGCAAATCTCTGTGTTGCCTCTGCAGGCACAATTTCTGCTGCAGTTTTTGAATCTTTCCTACTCTCATGCCCTGTGTGTTGTATTGTCACACCCTGCAGCAGTGCCCTCAGTCACATGGTCAGTGCCATGCAGTGGCAGGATGTGAACACGCTGAGTGTGGGGTAGATACTTATCAAACCCACCAAGGAAGGATAGGCAAGTGAGCATGTCATACCAGCCCAGGAGACCTCATGTACCTGAGGAGAGCACCAGTTCTCATCCAGCCACGTGCCCCAAGCCCCTGATAGCCTGTGCTAATAGACTTTGCAGGTCTGTGGGGTGAAGTGCCTCAGCAGGGCCAGCTGGCTGGATTGCTAAACCCGCTCAAAAGCCAGATGGAAACCTGTGTGCAGTCCCTTGGACTGAATTGCACCATTTCTGGCTGTTGTTTGGAAGCGGGCAGCCACAACACAATATTTTCTGTTGTAAAACTAAACCATTCTAATTTTTAAAGTCCTGCCGCAGTTTTATGGAAAGGAAGACGCATTTCTCTCCTTGTGAAACTTCATGACATTGGACAGGGTACAAAACGGAGGCGGACTTTCTCTTTAATGGCCATCCTGGAGCAGGCTGTGCAGCATCCAGCCTATCACCCAGCAAAGTCTCCCATAGGTCCCGTTATATAACGTAACCCGAGCTGCCGCAGGACCCCGTCTGAATTCACCTGATTAAATTATTAGCCTCATGTCCTGGCAAGCATCTCACGAGGCTGCCTTGCGAGCTTCATAAATCTAATGCTGGGTTTCGGGTGTCAGAGCAACAGGGAAGCGCAGCCCAGCTTAGAGCATTTGCTTCAAAACCGGAAGAGCTCTAAGCCCATGGCAGCGCAAAACCCCCATGAGGCTGCTGCCTGTCCGACAGCAAAGCTGCATCTAGCCTGATATCAGATCACCTGCCCCCAGGGGCTGCTGGGACCCCATTCCCTGCACACCATCTTCTTTCACTTTCAGGAGCTGGGCAGAAAGGCTGAGACGCAATGTGGAAGCTGTCACTGAGGTGTGTGAAGAGCTCCCCTCTGCGCTATTTCCTTCTGACCACATCCATAGGTGTCCCAAAGGGTTCATGGCATTTGCTGCAGGCTGCCTGCTGTGCTCTGGCCAGGCTGCTTCCTCCCTGGCATGGTGCTCCTGGCCGTCACAATGTCCCTTTTCTCTGCTGGGGACAGAGGTATGGAGCTGCGTGGCAGGAGGACTCCGCATTCAGCTCATGCCTTCTGCCAGGCTGCGTTCCCCAGAGTACAGTGGGCATTAAAAAATTTCTCAAATTAGAAACTGACTTTTGGGTGTGTGCAGTGCCTGGCAAACTCCGTCCTGCATCTGTCTAACCTTTGGGAAAGGCAGCCTTGGCATGCTGCTCCCCCGTCACTCTGTCTCTCCTTGGGCACCAGGACCAGGTTAACCTGGGTAATTTTATTCTGCTAGGTACAGGCCCACTTTTCCTCTGACCTTGGCCTTCACCTCTCTGCAGACACTATATTGCTGCCTTGAATACCTCATGGATGCTTTGGAGAATCTCCCAGGGGATCTGCAAGTGTAGTGTGCTCACTCTGGCCTTCCCAGTGAGGAAGGGAGCAGGCAATGCCACACAGAAATTCACAGAAGCATCACAAGGGAAAGAATTTCTCAGCTTAAAGGCTGCTCTATGAAGCCTGCTCCTGGGGATAACCCTGGGATGTGTTCAAGAGGAACCAAGCAGTCTTCACGGGGTTGCCCTGTTGCCTCCACTGCTCTGCTGGATCACTCAGCACTGCTGGTAGGGTCACTGATCTGGAGGTCTAGAAGAGGCCATAAACTAGCAAGACAGAGCTGTTAGAAAGTCGAGGGAAAATCAGGACTGAGCAGACTTTGCAAAGATCACTTTGACCACTGTGTATGACTGAAGATGGACTCATGTCTACAAAATTCAGCTAAAGTAAAAAACCCATAGAAAGAAGCAGTATTGCCTAATAGAATTGGCACTGATCTCCCACAAGTGTGAGAAGGCTGCAGTGTGACAGGATTTATCCTGGTACATTTTCTGCCCAGGAGATACCTGGAGATTTGCCTGCGGTTGGCTTTTTATTCATTTCTCTTGCTGTAAGTGTGCTCAATGGGGACAAATCTGCTGTTTTGTAAAAGGTTTTCCGGCTTCCAAGCAGCCCAGTGACTGAGTATACAATGCAATCAATGTTACGAGCACTGCTTATGCTACACTCTGGTGCACTGCCAGGATCCCACACAGATCAACCTGACCCAGCCGGAGAAATCATTGAGAAATAAGAGAGAGGGAGAGGGAGCAAGAAGAAATCCCCAAATCCCCAGAAACACAATGTTAAACCCTCCCACCTGATCTGCAAAGCAAAAGCCGGCCCAGACCAAATATAAACCAAGGCTGCACAGCCAAAACAACCAGACTGCAGAAGGTCAGATAATCTGAAATGTGCGTATCACAGCAGGGCGGACGTGCCTGCAGCCAGCTCGCGGAGAGGAGGAGGAAGTATGTCTCCCTGCATGGGCGTATTTGGGATCCTCTGAAACTCTGGTGCTCTTGGGAATCACAGGAGTGACTAGCTGGGAGGGAGCCCATCGTCTCCACAGCTGCAGGCTGGCATCTGTGCGCCTGGCAGCTGCCATCCCAGATGCATCACTAGTGCTGTTCCTCCCTACTCACACTGGGATATCTCTGCAGTTTGTAGGATGAGTGACAGGAATAATGGAAAGGCATCTTTGAAGACTCCAGCAGGCTTGTACCTGAGGCAGGAGGGCTAAAGCATTAAAGAACTTTAATATTTTTTTTCTCACATAACATGTCTGATCCCTTTTAATCTTACTAAGCTAATAGTAAATCCTGCCACAGCAAATGCCCCAGCACTGCTAAAAGTGTTTTCTCTTACTAAAATGTTGTTGTTTACTAGGTTTTACCATAAGTCCTAGGACAAAGGTGTCCCTTTGCCACACTAGCAGGCAGGAGGAAAGGTAAATGTATTTCTAATGACGAAGTGGAAGAGTTTTTCTCAGAGTGTCCAGAGTTGCCTCCATTCCTGCTCTACAAAGATGGGATTGTTCCCTCATGATACTGGTGAAAGGGTTAAAGGTGGTGACATCTCCTTTGGTGTCTGTATGGGTAGTAAGCTGGAGAGTTAAGCAGTCACCACTGGTCCCAGCCTCAGCTCAGACCTCAGCAAGACTGTCCTAATGGTGTGGCCTCCCATCAGTGCTATGTAATAAAGCGACCATCCTCACCCTACTCCCCTGTAGCCCCTTGATGCTCCTCCCATGGAGACTGCCATGGATATAGTTATTTCAGGCCAGCTGGTGACACTGTATTTCAAATACACTTCAGGCTGTAAAGGAGTCTACCTTTCTCCAACCCCACTTCTGGCAACCCATCTCCTAGAAAAAGCATCTTCATCTGTGCATAGTAATGGTATCCTTTGAACCCATTGACTCCATCACCTCCAGGTACTCCATCAGTTTGGTGCTCCCCACCTGTGTTGTGGATGGGAGCCCACAAGCACCGCAGCAGCCAGAAATTGCTCTCTCCTCAGGCGCAGTTTTATCTTTCTTATGGTTTTTGATTCCAGTACCATCCTGAAAGACTTCAGCTGCCCATCCAAAAGGGAGGATTAAGGCTGAAGCTCATAATTTGAATGCCATTCTTTGCCAACCCAGCTGAATTTCTCAGCTGTTCTTCACCAGACAGTGCACAGCCCTTTGATTTCATGCAGAGATGTTTAGCCTATGGTGTGTACAGTCATATGTTATCCTTACCGAGACAACACTGAAGGGAGTGTCCCTCATGTAATGATAACTCCTTCTTATCTTCTTAGAAACGCTGAGGGTTTCCACCTGTTTCCCGCCCAGAAACTGTGTACTTACACAGTACCACAGTAAAAACGTGCGACTAGAGTGGCTGGATTTAAAAACATCACCCCTCAGACCTGAGGCACACAGCCTGTATTCTGCTGTCTTGGCAATGAGCTGATGGCTGCCCAGGAGGAAGAAGAGAAAATCATTAAGGAGTTTTGCAGCTTCTCGGAGGGGACATTATACAGCTGTCCTACAGGGCTCTGACACAGCCGGCTCTCTCCTGACACCTTCCCAAATCCCTCTCTCCCCTGCGTTCACACAAGCCTCAGTATATGACAGATCTTTGTTTTCTCATGCCATGAGCATAAATTTCAAGTTAGGGACACTTGTGATGGAATTATGGTAGACCTTTGGTGAGTCTATATCCGTCAGCTGCTGGAATCCATCACTGTGTAGACTGTAGAGTTCTTAAAGCAACTGAGAAAATTCCTGCTAATTTTGCTGATATGCCTTAGAGACTGAGTTTACATGGGGCTACTGAGTTGTGTTCATGTGGGATGGTGGGCTGAGGTACCAGGGATTCAGATGAATTCTGGTATGGCAGTGTGCTGACCTGAAGTACACTGGCAAACCCTACACTTGGTGTTTGGGTCATCAGCTTGTAAAGGCATACTGTCAACATTCCACAATATTTCCCATTTGTAGGTGTTGAAATCAGGTGCTTGCTCAAGGATCCCTTGTTTTATTTAAATGTATGTGGGGGGTGGGGGTGTGTGAAGGGGAGAAGGCTGCTGTAGCTCAAATTGCAACTGATGAATGCTGAAAGCTGAAGTGAAATAGCACTTCTGGTTTGAGAGTAAGTGGATTATAACTTCTTATTGGAGAAAAAAAAAAAACAAAATGAAAAAACAAAACAAAACAAAACCCACTCAAAGAGGAAATAAAAACTAAGAGTTGAAAAAAAGTGAGTTTATCCACACTTGTACAGCGGACAGGTAGGGCCCTGCATTTGTTTTGGGGCTGCAGTGACTACAGTAACAATAGTGTGAAGGAGGGAAAAACAGGTATGCCATCTAGAGAAAAGGTGTAAGCAGTGGCACTAACAGAAGTGCCTTAGCCAACAGGAGCTCTTCCAAAGGGATGGCTTAACTCCATGACTTGCCTTCATGCTCTGCAAATATTTGCCTTTGAAAATGACAATATTTGTGGGTACTTGCAATTTCTTTGACAGCTGCTACCAGTAGCTTTCCATAGCAAAGCAAACGGGAAATTTAATTTCTTCAGGAAATTTCCACGAAAATGTAGCAGGAAAAAGCTGGCTAATATTACCAGAAATGTTACCTTTTGCACCATAAAAATGCCTTTCTTTTTCGTGCTAAACTTATGGCAAGGGAAAAAAACCTCCTCATTCTTACCCCAGAAGAGCAGCAATGAGAATAGGCTTACATCCCCCTTCCCTCAACATCCACAGTCTGGGGAGGCAAACTTGCCAGGAAGAGAGTGTTTTGGTGTTGTGATACAAACTATTTCATTTATTCAAAAGTATACAGGGGAAGCTGGGATGTGCTTACTTTTTCTAGTTGAGAAGTGCCAAGAACTTCCCAGGAGCCTGACAACTGGTAACTGTAACCAAAATGTTCCAAATTACATTTGGAGATTATTAGAGGAGGGGTAAGAAGATAGATCATAGTGAATGATGATCTAGCTAATGGGTTCTGTGGATTGAATAAATAGAAGAACAAATAGACACAGAACAAAACCTTGTGTGTCTCTCACATATTACAGCTGAAAAAGATGATTCAGTGCTAATCCAAGTAATTGCAATAAGAGCAACAAGAAATCTGTAGCCTTTTGTGAGCTATTAAACTGATGGATTTAAGAGGAGAGGTAGTCAGACAGGGCCAGCTTGCAAATGTTCATGTCTCCAGGCCTCACAAGAACATCATGCTGGGCTTTTTGGCTTTATGCTGCAGTCTCCTCTTTCCCAGGGATGTGTTTTCAGGAGGAAACCGTGAGGATTCACTTCTGTACTGAGGCTGCTTTGCCCTTTCTAATTCCCTAAATTCCCTTTGTCCTGCTGCCTCTAATTTTCCTCATCTGAAAACACACTCAGCAAGGTCACTGAATCCCACATCTGCAGTGTGGTTGAGTCTGGACTAGGTATCTCCAAAGGGCAGACACCTCTGGAAATACCTAGTGCAACCCACCTGCTGACAGCAGGGCCAGCTCGAGCAGGTTGTTCAGGGCCATGCTCAGTTGTTTCTTAAACTACTACCACGATGGATAGAAACTCCATAACCTATTTGTTCAGCCTATTTCCAGCTCTCCCTTATTGACCAATCCAAGCCTTTTCAGCCCTTGGCTTGCAAGCCCACGTACAGATAATCACTGCAACAAGGCTGCTCTGGCGCCAAACATCTTGCTGGTGCTACAGCAAGAGAAGGCCAATAACCCTCATGCAAATATATGCTAAGAGCCCTGTGTATGCAAAGTGCAGTGAGACGTGCAGATCACCACGCAGTGTGGGAGCCGTGCCCGTGCACGCACCGACAGGGAAAGAGCCCAGCACTTCCAAAGGGTTAGTACCCTCAAGGTCACCACAGCGCAGGCTGACGTAAGGCCATAACCTTGGCAGGGTGGGAGAGGGGGAGAGCAGCGTTTCCATTTTGTGGAATAAATAATACCCAAGGCTTCCCTGATAAGAGGGGCTGTATCAATAAAGAACTTTATTCAGAAGGTTAATGAATTGATCTGATCATTCCTGAGATCATCTATTAGTCCGGTGCTTGCCCATGAAAGAGAACTGCCCTGGAGCATACGCTGCACATCAGTGAATCAAACGTACAAAGAAAGACACACGACTGGAGAGAAAAGAAGCCTGAAGCAAAGCCTGACACTGAACAGCTGGACAGCAGCATATAATAATGGAAAGCACGTTGTGAATGCCGCATTATCCAAATAAAACAGTGCAGAGGAGATTTAGAAAGATGAGAGGGACATGTGGTGAGGATGTAAGAGCTACCATCTTATTCTTTCCTGAAACAGGCCATAAATATTCTATGGGACCCTTTGTGACAGAAAAGTGCTCTGAGCCTGATTTTTATCTGAAACAAACTGTCTCAGACACAGCAAGAGAGCAGGAGCTCAGTACCGGCCTGGAGGAAAAATGCCTACAGTTGGAGCACACCCTGCATCTCCTGCAGTAGTGGGGTTTTCCCTGGAAATCATCCCTAAATCCTGTGCCTGTGAGTGCCAAGGGGAAGCATCTCCCAATGCACTGCTGATGGCCACCAGCACTTTGTCTCAGCTCAGCTCCCAGGTGCCTGCCTTGCAAAATTCCCCATCACACTTGTCACTAATTGGTACCTTTGTTAGGAGGCTTATCAAAGAACTGGAGAGCTGGACAGGGTCACAATGGCTGAATTATCTCCTTGTTCCTGGAAGTGACCCTGCTGAGCCGAGGCTGAGGCAACTTGACAGGTCGCTGTAGTGGAAGCAAATGCTCGTGTTGTAGCACTCTGGGAGATGAAGAGGACTTAAGGCTCCAGGGCTGCCTGCTCAGCACAATGGGCTGCCAGCACTAAACTTACTGTAATGAAAGCAATAATCTGTGTTAAAAATCCACTTTCATCAGGATTCACTTCATTTTAGGAGTTGTCTCTATGGCCGAAGTGTTTCTTAAAGGACTGAACTAGCTCATTAGGATTGAATTGTTCCTGTGGCGTTCAAAGGGAAACACTGGCAATGCATATGCAATACAGACAGGCATGTGCCACTGCCAGACAGGCTCTATATGTATCTTGAATTATGGTCTAAACCCACTCCAGCCAGGGAATATGTTTCTCTGCTCCACTGTGAGTGTTACATGGGAGAGAGAATGGACCTGCTGCTGTGATGAATTATAAAGCAGCAGATTGCCTGTGGTTTGGCGAGGGTGGTTATATCATAGTTATTTACTGTTACTATTCATGTATGTGAGGTTAAGACAATGGTTTGCCTAAACTACACAGGAGTCCAAGAAACTAGCTAGCATGTCTTCACATCAACCTTTTCTTTGGCCTAGGCATAGCTTCTGCTGACCACTTGGATGCAGGAAAAAGCACTTTCAGTGCTCTACAATCCAGAACTTCAGGACCAGTGCTCATTCTTCAGCAGCTCTGACTGTCCATCCTTTGCTCTGGAAGCACTGGTGATGGGTGGCTGAGAGGTAGATTGACTGCAGCCACATTTCTGTTGATGAACATTGCATTTAAACCTGAGTGGCTGGTTTATTTGGTTGTGTTTAGACCCTTCATATGGAGTTATAGTAGGCCCAAATGCCTACTATAGGCATTTGTTCAGAGGTTCAGCTCTCCTTTCAGCTGCTGAGATCCATGCTCCTGTTGGACACCAGATTGGACCATAAGCGCAGGTTCATTCAGTCCTCCTGCCCTGACTCTCAGTCTGAAAGCTCCATTGCTTGGTGTGAAAGCCTCATTGTCCAAGTCATTTATAAAACAGAATGGGCATGGAGAATCCATCCGACGGTATTCTGCTCAACAGCGGCAGATCCGACAAAACCCCTCGGCAATGTCAGCTGGGGCTAGATAAAAGCACCTGGTAAGCTCATCAGCCAAAGGGTTGTAAGGTCAAGGAGGAGATAATCCCTCTGAGCCATGTCAATAGAACAAGCTTATTTCCAAGATCTCCCATTCAGTGGCAGGGTCAGAGCTCGACCAACACTGTCAACAAAGAGTATTCCCACTCGTCCTTGCTTTCCAGTGCCTTCTGCCATCAGCTTTTAGCTCACCCACGGAAAGCCCACCAAAACAAGAGAGTGTCCCACTCTAAAGGCTTTTATCATGGTCACTGGAAATCTGACATGAAAGCAGGGCTATCACAGATTCTCTTTGGAGTCACGCAGAACAGCTTGTCCCACCATGTCTTCCTGCCTTCAGGACCAGTCTTCCTCTGAGGGCAGGTCTAAGATTTGCCAGCTTGTGAAACATAATTGGGACATTTCTATGCTGTCCCTGACATACAGCCTTCAGTTCAGGGACATGTTGAATTCTGTGCTTGGTTTGCCCTGCTTTGATGTCCCACGTTGGGGGTGTTGATTAGTGCACAGAAAGTAGCTGTACCCTATGGTTTAGAGTGTTATTTATCTCTTCAGCCACTTCAGTCTGTTGATTGTATAGTCCTTCTCCTCTATAAAGTACAGCTCTGCCCTGAAAAGTAAAAATGGCTTTTGGTTGCAAAGATTGCATCTGCTTGTCATAAGATATAATAAAAACCTTGTGATGGCATAGTCCAGCAGCTTCATAGAGGGGTGCAACATCTGTTGCAAGCCTGCTCAAAAGACCAGGGGAATGAGCTTGGTGAATTACAGTTAAAAGTGGCTGTTTGGGGTCTTACTTTGCTGTGACAAAGGAACTGGAGGTGGTATTGGGATCTTCTGTTGCAGCTGAGTGGATCAAGGGGAAGGAGATGCTGGCCTTTGTGTAAATCATCATTTTTCAATCTAGTTCCAAATCATCTCCGTCTTTCCAGCTGAGTTGACTACGAATTCAGTCAGGGTCCTAGGATTCTGCAGCAAAACCTTGCTCCAAAAGGCCATACATTGTTTGCTCCAACATAGCTGAAATTCTTTTTCATGCCTATCATGGGGATATCAGCAGCAACCTTTCCTACTAAGCCAGGCTGTGCTGTTTTGGGTTCTCTTGTCCTGTTTCTCTTTGGGAATCAGGTAAGTATGGGAGACGATGCATTTATTTCATCTCTGGAGCTGCATGATGAAGTGATTTTGAGTTTGGCAGCCTCACTGGAAAATAATTTAGATCTAGAGAAAAAAACAAATGTAAATTTTTGGGGGTTTAACTCACAGGCAGAGGAAGGGGATCAGTCTTATTGTCTTCAGTTGACACAAAATGTTCCATGTAATCCAAAATGAAATGCTTTGCTATGGACACATGCAAACACAAGGCAAAGAGGGGGTGGGTTATGCAACCTCATAAGGAAGGAACAGTTATTGCCATTGTAGCCTTTTATCTGTTATAGAGGGGGCCATAAAAGATTCCCCATCTCTAGTGCAAGGCTAGTTCAGGCTGAAGTCCCTGACTGGAGTAAAGCAGCAGACCTGAGCATGGGGCTCTGACACCTCCTTGCCCAAGACTCTCAGTCTCCAAAGGATTCTGGGCTGGCTGATCTTTAACTCTCCACTTTGCCTGTTGAAGACATTCTTGTTTAAATACTGATTGAGCCAGAAGACAAGCCTTCTTCATCCTGCTGGACTGGAGTACTGTCCCACAAGATGAGATGCACAGATTCCCCTCCTTTTGGGAGGAGCTGTGAGCTTTACGTCAGGAAAAGCCAACAGGAGCCTGGAGGCTGAGAGCTACTCGCACCCTAGGAGGGTCTGGACAGAACACTCTGTGTCCTGCTACCCACAGCCACACTCCAGGCAGCTGAGAGGCAGGGTTGCATCTTCCCTTGCTGCGTGGGAATTTAATTGACTATTCTACAACTCTTAAGACTAGACATAGAGATACAATTTGAAGACCTCCCCCTCTTTCCTGTTTGTGAAGTTAATTTCTTTTTTTTTTTCTTTTCCTTCCCAGCTAGCATCATTCATGAAAAGCAGTACTAATAATGTGTAAACAGTTTCAGTACAACTAAAACCACATTTGCAGAGTATGTATTATTCTCTGCAAAAGTGGTAATTGTTCAGGTCTATTCATGATCACACACTTGCAGAATTAGTACCATATATCCGTGAAAATTTCAAACCCTCTTTCGAAACAGAGCAATTGTTGGTTGTAAAAAACTGATCAGAAAAATAGAATGAGACACAATTGGAAGTGCTTAGAAGCTAATGAAGAAAATGTTATTTGCATTGGTGCCAGCCTCATTGATATTAACTGAAACACAACTTCATTCAGCAAGCTTCTTCCTGATTCTATTGTATTTGCCAATGGTCTTGCTTATGGGAAGAGGATGTGCTGCCTATTAAAGAGCTGTCTTTGCCTGTGTTATATTGGCAAGGGAATCCACTCTGCCTGTGGAGTGGGATTCATGATGTGCTCCATGGGGCTGAGTTTGGGTCACATACTTGTTAAAGGGCAGGCTCTGTACTCAAAGAGCTCCTAAGTGAAGTGAGGTAAGAATCAGCTGCAACAGGTGATGGAAAGACAAACATGCAGTTCATGATGGGATAAAAGGCAGCAGCTAAGTCAGTGCAGGGACTCTGGATGACTGCCAGTATGAAAGGCTTGGGTATGTGTGGGCCACAAATCACCTTGCTCCTAAGAGAGAACTGAGCAGTGGTAATGGAATATGTCTACCCAGAGAGTTACAAAAATGCAGGACGTGGGGAGAGAAGAAGAGCTTTGATATAAGGAGAAAATATTGCCAGGGGAGTTATACTCAGGTGGGAACAAGAGGAGGGGAAGCAGGAGTACGTAGCAACGCAGGTGACTCCAACCAGCACTGCTACTTCACTTTCCAATAAAACAAAACCAGGACTCTCCCTTTATTTTAAGAAGATAAACTTGAAAGTATAAAACGAAATACTTTTTCTGGCAAAGCATATAGTACTTTCAGAGTGCTCTATGTTACAGGATGATATTGAGACAAACAGTTTAGATTTAGTCCCATATGATAGACAGGGGACTAAATTTACCTTTGCTGTTGGGTAAAGGGAATGGACTGTGTCTTAATAAAACATGAATAATGGCATCTGCACTTACAGCACATCAGCCACACGCATGCCTTCAAAGCCCAGTCTGGCCAGGATGAAATCACAAGCACTGTCAGTGCCCAGCTTCAGGGCATGAGATAATCAGCCATGAAAGGGGCAGAGTAAGATATCCCTACTGGCATGGAATTTAGGTGAATTAGGAAGGGTTTTTCACTTGTCCTTCAAGCATCCACTACTGTTAGCTGTAGTTCTGGCATTGGACCATGTGGACAATTTTTTGTAATACAGCAATCCTTTCCATCACTTGTTCCCCAATAAGCTGATAACCAGAATTTTCTGCACAGCTTCACCCAAGTGGGTTCTGACAACATTTTGTCAGAAGGCTGATGTGGTTGGCTATTTTATTTCTGTTGAAATCTGATGGACAGTGTGGGCTTTGTTAGATTTTTGCTGTAACACGAGGAGATTTCTTAGGGCATGGACCAAGGACGTATTATTTCTTCTGATGAACAAGTTGCCAGCAGCCAAACAAAACATTACAAAACTAAACAGGACAGAGTGTGTGCTACACTTCAAGAGGCTGGTCTTGTTTTGACAAGAATCTAAAGCAAATGTTAACACAGAGGACAAATCAGAGAGAACAAAAAGTCGTCTCTCCAGACTGGTCAGAAATGAAGTCAGCCTGATGGACACGTCTACATGCAAGACCTGCCTTTCATTTTAGGTTCTTGAGGAGGAGACATTGCTCCCTGAGCCTCTTGGCAGGAGAATTCCTCTGCTTAGTCCATGGCTGTTTATCATACAAGTCAGAGATGCACCTCATTAAATGGAAGACACCACCCTCTCTTCAGATCTGGTTGTCTGCTCTGGGTTTGTCTCTCTTCCTTGGCATTTCATTCTCACTGGCCAGGTCACTTGTAGCTTACCTGGCCCCACTCACTCTCATGCTTCTAGGCGCATGAAGGAAACGATGTTTGCATCACCCAAATGCTGGCTGTTATTTTACCAGGGAGCAGGGATCTACCTGGCTCTTTCTGTTGCTATAGAAAGTCTCAAGAAATATTAGATGTCTGTGGTTTGCCATAGGCCAACCCCTCTGGAATCAGCAAGATACTCAAATGACTATCAAAAGGGACATTTTCAAGTTCTGCTCTGCACTACCCCTGCCACTTGTGGGGAGGTGGGTGGGCTTGCCCCCAGCCTGGGTCTTAGCTGGAGCTGTCCATCTACCTGTGCCCATCCTGCCCTCAGCTCTTCCTCCCATCTGATGTAACAGATCTGCCAATGGTGAGGGTCTCAGGAGACCATGTTATGCTATTCTAGGCACACTTGCACTTGGATGCCTATGCTACAGAGATGAGGTGTTAGTAGAGGTCAGCGGCCTCTGCTTCCCAGGTTGAGTGACATGGACACAGCGGATGGTGATGCTCAAAGATCAGGAGGTGGCCAGAGTCCAGCCCATCTCTTTGCTTCATTTGCATTGGGATCACAGGAGGGAATGGTGGAAAAGGACTGAAGGAAAGGTAGCTCACGACGTCCTCAGTGGTAATGACAAGCTAGTTATCAATCAGTTATCAGGATCCATCCCCACAAATCTGCCATCAGTCAGATTCCAGAATAGTGTTTTCAGCCCTGACCCTGATGCTTCTAAGGTCTGGACAGTGCTCAAGATGGGAAAATAGCAAAAGGCAAGTGTGTATACAGCTATAATGAAGAATAAAAAGAGGAAATACAGAACATGACTTTCAGCATGGATAGGATTTACTGCCTGCCCCCATCCTTCAGGACATAGATATGCAGTCTTTCCTGAAGATACTTTTCATCTAGAGAGGGAAAAAACCCAGATGGGCTTATATTTTTTTAGTGCTAAGAGCTGCACGATGCAATATTTATTTAGCAGAATATAAACTTCAGCAAAGCCAAGTCTGAAAGATAGGAGGGTCATTTGTGTATTATAGAGATGAGAGGAAGTGGTGAGCAGTCTGGAAATAACACAGAGTTAGAGAGGCTGATTTTGGAGGATTTCTGAAGAAATAAAGTGGGTTTATTGGTTTGATAAATTTCACTGACCTTCCAGTGGAGACAAATCTATCTTTTTCTCTTTTACTTGATTTTGTACACAGATGAGCCTTTTCAGCTATTATTTCAGCTCTTGGAAAGGCACTGCAAACCTAGCTGTGATGACAGACATTTGAACTCAAAATGATCAGTCCTAAGCTTCATGAAATGTTTGACTTCACAACACAATGCATCACAAGATACTGGTCTGTGTCCAGAAACTGGCCTGCTGGCTTCCCCTCTCTTATTGTGCAGCATTCTCTATCCTGCTACCCGCATTCTTCACACTACACTGGCTGCTTTTATGATTTAATTGATAAGAATTTCACCTGACTGTACTTTTGCAGCTCTCCCTACTTACAGCAGTTGTACTGAGTTTAATTGCAGTGCCTCAGACAGCGCATGATAGGAAGAGGTCCAGAAGGGCTGTCCCCAGTTGACAATTCCAATCCCTAGCTATTACAGGCAAGTGTGTCCTGTCACATCTTTCATAAATACAATAAGATCCATCATCAAAAAGCTTTTAAAGTAACCTTTTTAGCAGGTTGTCTTGCTGGAAGCTTGTTCTGCACCTCTGCTCCTCCCCTTGGGTGTTCTGATTATTTGTATGTCTCTCATTGCGCATTGCTTTGTTTTCACAGAGATGGATAAAAGAGATGGCTTCTTGAAACCCCTCCTTTTATAACTTTGACATGTAGTTAATTCTTTGTTGTTGGTGATTAATCCCCTGGCAGAGCATTCAGAGCCTGGTAATTTACAGAGTAATTTGGAGCAATCATAGCTGATGTTGATTTAGTCCCAATACCAAATCAATGCCAAGGTACACGACTTCTGATCTGCTCTCTAATTTATCAATAAAGGCTGCAGGATGAAATGCATCCTGGCATTTGAACAGAATTTAGCAACTACCTCAGCATTGTGGTATGCCACTACAGAGAGCTGAATTTCACCCACAGAGAGCACATTCTGATGTGTATAACACTGCCTTGGGCTTTTAAAGACCATTTCCAAGCATTGCAGAGCCAGGCTTTCTCTGGAATTAGAGAAACATATGCTGCATGTGTTAATGCACCATAAATCAGTGCTCACTAATTCTCCATGGTTTTTCATGTTGGGGAAAGTTTCTAGAAAGCAGATAAGAGAGAAGAATTTATCTACAGTCAAGGAAGGTGCGAGACACAGACTGTGAAACAGCTCCAGAAGTTCAGAACTTGCCTGACCAGTTTATGCTTTTAGGATTTGGAAGTGCCCAGACCTCAGGCCACCATAACCTGAAATTCTTATAACTTTCTCAGGAATGACACTGATGGAATATCCACTTTGACTTAGCATTTGAAATGTGCTCAGTTTAATAGATAGATTCTAATTGGCCAAAAGAAAATGAACCAATTAAAAAAAGTATAACCAACCACAAATCCATGCCACCAATATTATGTGTCTGGGAAGTATACATCATATGCTGCCGTTTTCCGACTTGGTGTTAAGTCAGTACCTAAACCAGAGGCACTGGAGAGATATGATACTTTTGTAACAAGCTACCCAAAAAGAGTAATGCTCTTGGTCTCACTGTGAAGGAGACACATGGGAACTCACCAAGAAAACACTCCCCTCTGTAATGAACATTTTCAATCAGTGTTCATTACAGAAGCTTTTGGAGTGTGAATAACTTGAAGAAATGAGAGACATAGTATCTTCTTCAGTGACAGGATGAGAAGAGATTCCCCGTCCTGCTCATGGGGAAGAGCACACTTCCTCCTGCAACATGGTCTGCCACTGCAGAGGAATTTGGAACTTAACTAGATTGGGTGCATTTAGAAAAGAGAAAATTCAGACTGAGGAAGGATCATTAAAAAAAAAAAAAGTGAGTAAAGCTAGTCCAGGATTTTATTTGAATGACATCAACAATAGAAGATACTAAAACTGGCACATTTTTGTGGACAGAACTAACATTTCCAGAAGAAATCCCTGTTAGACTTTGAGGGATTATGTCAAGTAATTTTTTTTTTTGTTTGCAGTTGTTGAAAGACAAATGCAATTACATTTTTTAGGGGCTGTGTACTGAAAATTGCAACCCAACACTGGAAAACTTTTCTTTGCAACCAAAGCAGTTTTTTCTTCAGGTTTCTTAAAAAAAACCAAAATGCTAGAAACCTTTAGTATAGTATATAAAAAGATTTAGAATAGACTTTCCCAGACTAAACTTTCAGAAACAGTTGAGGTTGCAATTCATGTTGCTGCTCTCAAAGTCTGAGAGCTTTTCTGACAACCGATGTTGAATGATCTGACAACCTGATCACTACAGGCTCACAATATCTGAGATAATTTGCAGTCCATGCAGAATCCCTCGCAGAGGATCTTAGGGTTACAGCACAAAAGATACTTATTCTTGCTTAGAGGAAGTTTATATAACTAAGTCAACAGAAAAATATAAGCACAGAATGACTAGAAAGCCTCAATGGATCAAGAATAAATTGAACAAACAGGTCTCTCCTCCCACTCTGTGTGTATGCAGACAGCTATGATTGACTGCATTCTTTAGGACATAAGAACCCCAAATTCATGTGTGCAAGCACTGCTGCCAGTGTGAGACAGCTGATTTCTGTACATCCCTCCTTCCTACAGTCTCCAGCATGGCTTTCTGTGTTGTCCAGGGACCAGAAGTTTCTGTTCAGCAGAGGACTTGTATATGAGCCCTACTGGAGATTAACAATAATTATGGCCCCAGTACTTCCACGAACACTAATGGATCTGAGCAGATCCCTGAAATGAAAGAGAAGCTTTGCAGATGTGGGATTGCAGAACTCAGCATGACAGAGGAACCACAGTGACACAAACCCCTGGATATCTGTGCCTGGTGCCTGCTACCTGGGACTCACACACAACCAGTACTGCTGGTCTGCCAGCCATGTAGGTATGATGGAAGATCCATTCAAGCACTGTGCAAGCCTCACAAATTCCACCTGGCAAGTCAAAGGAAGGAGATGCTCTTCTACGCTCCACGAATATTTCTTGTTTTTGTGCCGGAGGCTGAGGAATTGCATGCGCGTTTCCTCAAAGCCTAGCATAATGTCCATGTCATTCCTATGTCTTGGCATCAGTGCTAAGCCTCAAACAAGCCAGATTGACTTTTCTTCTTGCTACTGCATGGGGTCTTGCTAAATAAGGCTCTAGAATTTTTTGTGTGTGGGAAGAGGCCTTTAAAATATGTTCTGATCGTATCCAAAGTGAATGTCTGCCAGTGGCATTTTTGAGGAAGTAAAACCAACATCAGCTATTAAGAGTTGTAGAACCTCTCCTCTTTTTTGCTCCTATCCCCCTGTTCTTTCCTTCCTCATGACAGAGAAACATGACTGTAGATTAATGATCCATTGGTGATTTTACTGAAACTCTCTCCACCCATTCATAAGCACTGTCTGTATCAATTCTGAGGTTTTTGTGCTAAAACCCATAGCATTTCAACCAATCCAAGCTTTTTAAAATTTTTTTAAATTTTTAAAATTTTTTTAAGCTGTAAACTCTTGCTATTGGCAATTGTCTATTTCTCTCTGTGTGCTTATGCAGTGCCAAAAATAATAGGGCTGTTATTGATTAGGCACCACCATAACTACAAGAGTATGGACGACCTGCTCTCACCTGCACTTTGACGTGAAGATTTGTAAAATATCTGCTTGTGATCCCTCTATAGTGAGAAATGACTCACTCCTCCAACATCAGAAGCTAGGACATCTTTATCTGAAGCCAAAGATATCCGATTTGCGTGATAACATCAGCACATTGTGTTCTGTGCAGAGGGAGAAGTGTGTTTATGAATGCCAGTGAGGAGCTTGCTCACAGGTATGAATATGAATAGGTTGTTCCACACAGGTAACTCAACTCTGATGTTGTCAGGGCTGGTAACCTTGGGTACTGATGATAGCAATCAAGTCTGTATTGCACGCGTAATCCTGGGTACCAAGGTCATCCATATTAACTCGCACCAACACCAAACATGAGTTTTCAATGATTGTGGGGTCATTGGCCACAGAGAGATCCAGTCAAAGGAAGATACAAGACTACAAATCTCTCCGAGGGCTTGGATCACCACGAGATGCTCTAGGAGCATTTCCTGCAGAAAAATGTCATGAATCTGAAGGCTGTTATCTAGCTATATTTGAAAAAACTCTCCTTTAGAAAAAACTATCAGTCACAAAGGGCACTTTTAGTAGACAGTGAAGGATCTCAGGTGTTTCTGTTTTGGGGAAGCAGGTGACACATCAGTCAATGATCCCTCATTGTCACTGATATCTCTCATTCTGCTAAGCATCAGTTCTGATTAGTCTCTCCTCAGATGACACAGTGGCTAGATTTAGATGGTGAGTACACGTCTTATCTATCATAACGCCTATAAATAGTTGTCATACCCATGTACAGTATCTTGCTGGCCTATTTACAGCACTACCCAAAGCCCCTTGAAGCCAATGAAAAGGATGCCATTTACATTACAGGAGTTTGGATCAGACCATTATAAACTCCTCACTTCTAGAGTATGTGATCACACTCTCCTAGGCCTGCAACTATGTGCATGGTGAACCACGGTTAGTCCATTAGGACCTACTACATTTTCCTAGCTATTTTCTGGGTAAATTATCCCCATGGGAGAGAGGAGAAATAAAAACACAGAATGTAAGCAAACAGGGACAAGATTTGGAAGGAGTCCATCTTCTGCTTTGATACGTTTTCCCACTTGTGATAAGGGAAAGATTTGAGGGAAGGAAAAATGGGAGAGGGCAAGGTGAGAGCAGGTTAGGAGAATATGTGGTGGGAAGCACCAAACTCTTGTGGCTTGAAGTCTGTTGTCTGCATTGAGATGCATTGGGTAAGTCTATTTCCTTTGCTTACTATTTGTCATTGTGTCTCCTACCTCAAAATGGCAACAGCAAGTCATAAGAGGGTGTCTGCCCTTAGTCCTTCTGCACAGCACGTGTACCAGCAGAATCCGGCTGTGTGAACTTCCCCTGGCAAAACTCTCACAGCAGGTAACATTATGTTTTCTACAGCAACAGAGAGAAGGGAAAGGAAAAGTGTCCCAGCTTGGAGGACTGGGTGGTGAGCAGTTCTGTCACTCCTCTTCCAGCCCTACCTTACTCATATAATCTAATTTAACCAGCACTTGAGCAGCGACTATGGACTCTACTAACCCAGTAAGATGCTTGTGTTTGATGCTATAGAAAAAGAGTGAAAGGATGGTCCTAGCTCCAGGAAAATTGCAGTCCAAATAAAAGGCAGTAGTTCAGGGAGAATATGTAAAATATGAGACTTTTCTGGCCAGCACACTAGACAGTAGCTCTCATCTTTCTCCAGCACCCTGTAGGCAAAGGGGGTGTTTGTATGATTGATACGAAGGAGGGATTAAGGAATATTTTCCCTGCTCATCTTGCCATGCATCAATGAAAAACAGAAATGAACATGCTGCAAAGATCCTCATCCCTCTGTAACTCAGTGTTTTGAAGCAAACGGGGACACCTTTCATAATCCAGCCTCAGTAGGCAGGAAGGAGGCAGCTGATAATGAGGAAATGGGTATCAGTGCCATGGGCCACACCCCAGCATGGAACTGCAGGCAGGCACAAGCGGCCGATGGGCTATTATTGGTGGGAGCAGGGAGCTGGGGAGATTCCCCAGTGCCATTCTTGTCCCTCTCAGGATGCAGGAAGAGAAATCCAAGGTGGGTAAGGAGACCCCCACCTCCTTCCTGCAGGCAGCATATGCATCCAGGTGGAAATGCCTCTGCAGGTGTGAGGGGACTCAGCTCCATCAGGTCCAGCCCCATGATTATGCCTTGCCTGGTCTCTAAACACTGTGCTTGGAGAGAGGGAGAAAGGGAGTAGGAAAAAGCATCGAGGAAAGTGAGGATGGATAAGGCTGAGGAGAAAGAAAACCAGAAATTTTCACTTCAAGTTGTAGCAAGAGATGACTGACAAAAAGCCCAGGATGAGCAGGGGAGAGCTGGAACCAGCTGCATGTGGAGAAAGTGCATGCAACAGGGTGAACAGTCTGCCTCTCCAGGCAGGGGCAAAAGCTGGCAGCAAGTAAAAATCCTGAAAGGTAGTGCAAGAGGTCAGGAAAACAGGCTGGGAAGGAGGAGGGGAGGGAAAGGATGCAGGTGGTGCTGGCTTCTGTGGAGAAGGTTGTATGAACTCCTACCCTCAGGCCTGGCAAACCTGCCAGAATTTGAATTGGTTTGTGCCCTGAGGCAGGAGGGTTAACTTCTTTTTCTGTTGCAATCTTAGCTAGACAAACTGCAGATATTATTATTCATGCAAGTATCTAACAAAAGATACAGTGTGGAGCAGCTGGAGCAGAGCTCTGGAAGGTGAATTATATTAATGTTTTTGTTGAGGACTTGGCAGAGTTTAGGTCTTTTCAAGCTCATCTGTCATGAGACAAGATGGATGACAGAACAGTGAACAAATAGAAATATATGAACTGGTTGGAGGCTGTGCCTTAGCATTCAGGAGAAGGCAAGTAGCTGGACAAACTCCTTGTTGCCAGTGTCCTCATTTATCCCTGTCCATGGAGAGGAGACATCACTCCCTTTACCAGAATCGTGACCCATCCATCATTCTTTTTGTGCCAAAAAGTGGTTGCAGATACCTAGCATCTATGAGTGGGACTTTTCAGAAAGTGGGAGACAGCCCAAAGAAACTCCTTGGATAAAACAAAGTCAGTCCTTAGGCAGAGTACTCAGCAGTTGTCCTGGAGAACACGACCTTTTGGTTTCTGTGAACTACGAGGTCAGAGTCTTTGCTGACCTTCCTGAATCCCTGAAACCAAAGGGGAGAGGGGAATGACTTATTACCACAGAAGACTTGGTTCATTTCCTTTAATAATGCAGAAATTACTTGTTCATCAGCCAAATGAAAAGAAAAAAAAAAAACCATCTCCAAATGTTTTGGTTCGGATAGAAACAAATCTCTTCTTTTGCCTCTTTGTTTTGTTGCTGAAAGACTTCTAAAATTTAGTGCGGTCACTGGAAATCTTTTAAGTCAACTGGAAGTACAGTATGGTGATGAGTGAGTGACATTTTAAGCTGACATCTTGGCCACCTCCCAGATCTGGGCTCACACCCCCAAACACTCCAGTGGTGAGTGGAGTGGCTCTCTAGGACTTCTGCTGATGGGCCTCAGTTTTGCATAGTTAATGAGCTCCTCCCTGGATCAGAGCTTATATGCCAGGTGACTCCCCTTCCCATCCCAGCATGTTCTAACCACTGAGCCAGAAAAGTAGCCCCTTGCTATATTAGCAAAACTTGAACAGCTCTAACAAGAGGTAAAACAGAAAAGCCAACTTCGATACCCTTTAGTTCTGTGGCTGCTTGACAAGGCAGAGACCCCAGTTCACTGTTACCTGGTCCTCCAGAATTATAGAACATCCCATTTCCTTAGCAGTGAGTTGTTCACTGGAAAGGTTTCACCACTACAGAGGCTGCTGAAGGGTAATTTGTGTCCTACATGCTGTTGTCTGCCTCTAGGCTTTCATTATATTACTTTTGCATGCACAGTCCAGAATTTCTCTGATCTTACTTAAGCAACTCTCAGAGAGTCTTCTTGAAACGCAAGCCCCAGAAGAAGAGTTAATGATAAGGTTGAGAGGACTCTTTTCATTTCAGTTCCTCCTCCCCACATCCCTTTGCTCTGGGCTGGCATTAGGTTGGTCAGTGTGAAGGCAGGAAACACAGCTAGAGTAGTCACTAAATCCAGCTTCAACTACATGGCAATGGCTCCTCACCAAATTGTCATGAAGAAAGCCCTTCCACTGACACCACCAAGAGTTTAGTTCATGGATCAACAGATGTATTGCAACCTCAAGTTTTGCTCTGCCCCATGAATCCCATTCCAGCTACAAACAATTTTGCCTTTCGTGGCTGTGCCATGGTAATACACACATGACAGAACCTCCAGGTACAGCTGATCTGGTAGCAAGGGTCTGTGTCGCCGTGTGTACTGCCCAAGGAAACACATCTCTGTGTAGTATAGCAATTAGGGGAAGGTGGAAAACAAACAAACAGACAGAAATAGGGCTTCACAGTGTCTAAAGGAACCAGTTCTGGGAATAAGCTAACTGTATAAACTTGTCAAAGCAGTTAAGTCACTTGGTGGTTTATTGAAGTGGATAGAGGTGTAAATAAATGGAGAAGAAGTGTAGAGCAGATAAAGGTGGTTTAATTTTAGTGACTCAGGCCTTTAGACTACTATTACCTTTACCAAACATACTGTGAGGTATTTGGAACTCAACCCTGGAAAATTTAACTAATTCATGTGTTTTAACAAAATAAAACATTACCACAAGTTATTGAGGCCTCCTGAATAGCTAATACGTCTCTTCTCTCTTCTCTTCTCTTCTCTTCTCTTCTCTTCTCTTCTCTTCTCTTCTCTTCTCTTCTCTTCTCTTCTCTTCTCTTCTCTTCTCTTCTCTTCTCTTCTCTTCTCTTCTTTTCTCTTCTCCCAGTCAGAAGGCACAGCATCCTTAGCCTGTCCAAAAAGTCTTCTTCACACGACCTGCTGCTCCAGGAATCCTGGTTCTCCTTTGTCTCACAACTTCCAAGGTAACACTTGCTGCTTCCCATGCAGCCTTCTTCCCTGTTTAGTACTGGCCTTACTACAAGTGCAGAAGTTGGCTGCCTTATGCCACACAGCACCTTGACAAGTTTCATTTCAGGTGCTTGATGAACTCATGTATGGCACGCTTTACTGTGCATAATTGTCTTGTCATGCTATAAAGAAGTGGGAAAGAATAGCAGTGCTCAGATGGCTCTGGAAACCAGTGACAAGATGGAGAATCTCTCACCACTGGATTACAAGACCATGTGTGAGTTAGGTGTGGTTTCATGACCACCCTGAGCCCAACCAAGTCTGGATTCTGCCAAAATGTGTAGAATTGTTTTGCCCTGTCCGTAATTTCCCATCCCTTCCTTTGTGCCCACTGTAGGGCTCATGCATCTGGGAAATGGAGCACATCAGGCTGAGCCAGATAAATGCTCCACCCAGCAGAAAATAGCAAAAAAAGCGAAGAATTTCTTCATCCAAATCCCTGGTCTGACTGCTAAATGACTTGATAACCAAGGAGCACAGGTGATGAGGTGGGAACACAATGATGCAGGGCTGAGTCATTCCTTTCAGGTGTGGTACAATTGCTTAAGCCAATGATGAAAACAAAGAAAATTTTAAAAAACACCTTTTTCATGTAGGAATTAAAATAATACCCATTTGTCATCATTACAGTGTTGGATGTCTTTACAATAATTACTGCAAAGTTAAAGGATGGGGCTCATCTCTGCTCGTTTATCTAGTTAGTTTGAGCTAGTTTTGCAGATTCCTCTGATCAGTGAAGAAAGAAGCTTCCAAAGCAGGGTGTATTTCATACAAAGATGGGTGTTTGAGGGATCTGAGATATCTGGAGATCAAAGAATCATAGAATAGTTTGGGTTGGAAAGGATCTTAAAGATCAACTAATCCAACCCCTTTACCTTTGAGAAAAACACTTTTTACTACATCAGGTTGCTCAAAGCCCTGTTCAGCTTGACCATGAACACTTCCAGTGATGTGGCATCCACAGCTTCTCTGGGAAATCAGTTTCAGTGTCTCACCATCCTCATCATAAAGAAAAGAGGAGTCTTGGGTGGACTTTTTCACTCTCTACAATTACCTGAGAGGTTGCAGTGAGGTGGGGGTTGGTCTCTTCTGCCATGTCTCAGGTGGAAGGACAAGAAGAAATGGCTTTAAGTTGTGCTGGGGTGGTTCAGATTAGATATTAGAAAACATTTTTTTTCACTGAAAGAGCAGTTAGGCATTGGAATAAGTTACTCAGGGAGCTGGTGTAGAGGAAGTGTTCAAGAGGTGTCTGGATCTGGCACTCAGGGATGTGGTTTAGAGGTGACAATGGTGGTGCTGGATTGATGGTTGGACTACATGATCTCAAAGGTCTCTTGGAACCTTGATGATTTTGTGATTCTGTGAATTTACCATCTTTCATTTTAAAACTGTCACCCTTTTTGCTCTTGCTACAGGTCCTGGTAAAAAGTCTTACAAGCTTCCTCTAAATAGTGAGAGGCAACATTAAGGTCTTCTGGGAGCCTTCTCTTCTGCAGGCTGAATAATGCCAACTATCTCAGCTTTCTAGGACAGTTGCTTGAACACCTTGAGCAGTTTTGTGCTCCTTCCTTGAATCTGCTCTTACAGTTTAGGTACTCCTTACTATAAATTCCAGCTCCACCTCCAGGACTGCCTTTCACATCCCATCTTGTTTTTGACTAGAGAGAGATTGGCTCAGAAATATTTACTTTCTGGGTACTAGGCTGAACAGTGCAGGCATCCTCCCCATTGATGTATTCCTGGTGTATGTCTGTACCCTTCCATCTCTCCTCCCCTCCTGCACCTGCCCAGGCCTGATACTTTTCAGTTAGCTTTGGCTCAGATGAGTAAGGCCTGCAGCAGGTTCACAGACATAGGGTTTATCACACCCTGGTCATCACCAAAACTAAAATACGACATCATAAAAGGCAGCTTTGTTGTTTTCTGCTTTTTGTCTGTAGCAGAATCATCAGGGACAAGTGCTGGGCATGAGGTATCCCACCTTTCTGAGTGCTGCCAGGGCAAATGAGACAAAAGTGTATCCTCCCAGAGAGCAAATTATTTGGGAGGCTAGAGGGAAGAGACACTATTTTAGGAATAATTTTTTTACAGACGTTTTCCCTCCGGAAGTCCTTTTGTGCTGTCTTAGGGTAAGGTCTAAGAGTGTTTGACTTAAAAGATCTGGTATGGAGATTTTGAGCATGAAGACTTAATTAAATGAGGTGTTTGGGGAGTCTAATATTACATTTTTGCTGATGGCTGGCTGATTGTTTTACTTGCCTTTGATCAACTGTGTGAGTGGAGGGTCATCCCAATCACCGCGGGCCTACAGTATCCGTCATCACCCCTCGGTCCTATTTGTCTTGCGTGTGTATGCAGAAGGCCTGCTTTTGATGAACTGTGAAAAGAAAGATGAACTGTTGTAATGAAAACATTCCCTCCCCAAGATCCTCTTTAGACAACATTCAATTGGTTTGACCTTGTCCCCTCTCATGGAGGATGGTAATGATTCCTGCAGATGGCTGGGTCATTCCTTGGACACTTGGGAGCAAGGGAGCTGGATTCTCCATCTGTGTTAACTCTCCAGCTATGCAGGCTGCAGCTGGGAAAAGCAAGCGCAGCATGGGTAGGCATACCTGAGGTAGCTGGTTGGAATCCTCAGAGGTGTTCTGGGATGGCTTTTTATACTTGAGGGACCTCATCTAGGCTTGCTTTGCTCATGGCACACATAGGCAGAGAGACATGGATCTCCCAGGGCTCCAGTTTCCTCTCTGAAGCCAAGGCCTGGCCTGAGAGAATCCATTCAAGGTGTCAGCCCAGATTTCCTTGCCCATCTTCCTTGAAATAGCCAGCAAATATTAGTAAATGATCTGTTATCTGAGCTCGTGGCCTCCTCTTTAAACCCTTCTTTCTCCCAAAAAGGCGGTGTTCTCTGATTATGTCACATTTGGAAAAGTGACATAAAAGCTGATGATGAACACAGCCTTCATGTTTATCATCACAGCTTTAGGGAAATGAAATCCCTGGACCAGCCCTGGGGAGATGTGCCTGTCCCTCTGTCAGATGAAAAGGTGAGTGTGTGGGAAGTGGTTGCCCATTTGTCTTCACAGGAGGAGAACACAAAGGTTTTCCATTACTTTTACTGCTTAATAAGAGACAGTGGAAAGAAACAGCTCTGTGTATTATAAAGATTTAACAATATTTGGAAACTAAACTGGTAACTTCATACTTAGAGGCATCAGAGGGCACGTGAACCCTTGTAACAGCATTTAGTACTGTCCTGTGCATGGCCTGAATATTTGGTGAGTGTAAGCAAGGAAGAGAAAAGATAAATAGGGAAGAGAGCGCATGAGAGTAATGGGGCTTGTCCCATGTCACACACTCAGACCTCAAAACCAGAGACCAAACAATCCCAGTTGGTGTCCTGTTTGCAAAACCACCGAATCTACTTTGGTGGCCCTTGAAATACTTGATTTTAGATGAGGTTAGTCTCCACTTCTACCTGAATAGACTGAGGATGTCATGACACACCAAGTTCTTGCAGCCTCATAAATTTGTCCACAGATCCTACAGCAGCACTGTCAAACCCACTTTAAGGCAGTTTACATTTTTTAAAAGTGCACTTATCCTGTCCTTCCGTGGCTGCTCCAAGAGGACCTGCAGCTACTTTAATGACTTAAGTCTTACATGTGGAAATACTCACAAATAAAGGGTCTGCCTACTGGCCTAATCCTCCTGGTTTCCTCATACTTCATTCACTTCAGGAGTTTAACAAAAATACAGACACTGTGTATCACATTTATATGACACCCTGACACTTGAGAGCAGGCCAAACACTGACCGTTCTTGCTTTGTCATGCTTCATTGAAGCAAAAATGACACCCTTTCTCCAGGAAATAAGACCGATACCAGCATCTTGGTAGCTACAATAAGAAGCCTTTTAACAGACACTGCTATCTGCAACTCAGAGTGGTAGGGGTGGGATTTTCTGCCTACCTCTGCAGCACAGGATTATGTAGGCGTGACTCATTTAATCAGTTTAATCATGTTTCCTTCCATTTTGGGTGCCTTAGATATTACTGCCTGGGCTGGCCTCATTTTCTCTTGACCTCTGAAAGAGGCACAAGAAAATTTGGTGTCCTGGAGGACTGCAGCCCTGCCATTTACCTGAAGTCAAGGGCTTCATAGAGCGGTATTCCACTTTGACTGATCTCAGTGAGATATGAGAGCAGCCAGAATGCTTTGTTCTTGTACCAGGCCCACAGCTTACTCCATAGTGCATTAAGTGCTACAATCCACCACAACTGTATTGGGTGAAGAGTTCTTCCTGCTGAGGTGTGCAGATTTAGCTACATCCATTCAGGCAGAATTCCTCAACAACCCTAAAATTGTTTAGTCTCAGCAAGATCTGCAGTGCTAGGTGTGCAACTGGCATGAGTGGCAGTCGAGGAAAGATCTGGCTTGGGATTCCCCTGCAGGATTTTTCCAGACAAAGAACCTTACCCAAACACCATTGCATAAGAGAAGAGGAGGTCCCTCTGACTGGCATCTGAAGCAGTGCCATGAGGCTAAAACCCTGAGCCGGATTCACGAGGCAGCTGCCTGGGTCGCAGCAGTTTGTGGTGCGTGTGACAACATGCACTGGGAGATTACTTGCTCCAGTAACTCAGGCTGGGTGTTCAGGACCCAAAGTAAATACACAAGCCACAGTGCTGTACAAAAGATTAATATTCTCTATACATAAAACACCTTTCATTCAGCAGCATTTTAAAGCATTAGTACATCCTGCGTACATGGAGCAGGGGGTGAAGCTGAACTCAGTAACCTTTGCCCTAAGCAACAATGGGAAGAACAACCAGGCGTTCAAACAGAGCCTGCATCCAGCTGCACCAGATGTACCCTGCTCCAGCCCTGGCCCTGCCCCGTGTGCATGGCTCCTGGCCATCTGGGATCCAGGTGATCCATGCTCCCAGAGACAACTTGGGCACACACAGAGTGACTCGTGGTCACATCTGTTGTGTTTCTGAGCGAACGTACGGGAAGGAGGTGTCTGGGTCTCACGGGAAGAAATATGCTCCCAAATATAAAAAATAACTGAATGCTTTGGCACCCTGTCAAAGACCCCTCCAGATACAAAATAGCAAAAAATCCTAAATACTGAATGTGAACAGCAAAATTATTATACTTATTTCATTGGACAGCACATGAAGGTCGCAATCCCACTGTCCAGGACACAGACCTCTCTTTCCTGCTAAGTATTTCTAAAGCATCTGATGGCATTGTTATCCCAGCCCTGACTTGGTACCAGCACTAGACTAGTCAGAAGGGCAACTTCCTCCTCCCTCAGTGCATGCCAGCCAATATGTTCAGAAGCCACAAGCACATCCCAAGTACTGAGCTACTGAAAGCCCTGGGCACAGGTCCTCCAAGCACAGAAAGCCTTCCAGGTGCCTGAGGAGAGGGTTAGAAATAGAAAAAATTCTCCAAGAGTTGCCACCTTCGGAGTGTTATTCTGCCAGACTTGTATGTTTTCAGCTGTGCAAAGGTGGGGGATAAAAGAACTGATGCACATAATTTGAAAATTATTTCCTAATTTTCAAGAAGTTCCCTATATAAACCAAAACCCCCTCCATCTGCAATGGAAACTTCATCCTTGGAGAAAAGTTACCTTTTACGTCCAATGATAAAACCAAGGTTGTGCATAATTTACATTAGGCTTGCTAACCATTTAAAAAGCACTGGAAAAGAGTTAGAGAAACACAGGAATATTCCTTTGCAAGTATTTTTGAAAGCATTTCCATTTTTTCCCATAGTTTTCATCTCCAGCATTTATTCTAGATTTTTCAATTGCCATTTCCCTTGATCAGCATGATCAGTTTTTCAAAGGCAACAATAAAAAAGACTTTTTTTCTTGAAAGAAAATTTTTAAATTGAAGTTAAGAATTTAATATTCCTATTTTTTTCAAGAAGACAAAGATGAATTAAAAAATCTGAGCAACCAGCAAATTCACGGAAGAATAAACACTTCTGAAATCTATGGAAATTCAACTGAATTGCTGACCTTCAAAACTGCACAGTTGAAAGAGAAAAATACCCACCCATTTCTAGTTTTTTGATGAAATTAGAAATAGCATGCATTTGCACTCTCAGATGAATGTCAAATATTGCACCTCATCAGCATCTATCATTATTCCAACTTAGAAATGGGTCTGTTGCAGATGAAGTGGAAGGTCGAAGGAGCTTGCTGGCCCTTGGCTGGTGTGTGTGTCTCAAATCTAAATTCCAGAAGAGTCACAGAAGAGGACAAAAGGACACAGAAGTGCAACAGAAAGGAACTGAACTCAAAAACAGGGGAGAGTTGCTCTCCATGAGTATGTCTGTGATGCCTTTTACTTCTAAACTAGCCAATGATAATAGAGCTGGCTTAGCTGCATGGAAGAATTCTGCCCAGCAGTCCCTGGCTCAAAGCAGTAAAGATGAGCTCCAACCTCTTCAGGAGTAGCATCATGGGCGGCCCCAGCCTGGGGAGCCCTAAGCCACCACTGCCATTCAAGCCTCCCCTCCTCCTGTGCTGTCCCATGACTGAGCACTCCTCTGCACAAACGCTGGTTGCATAATGTTCCCTCATTAAAAACAGACAGAATTACAGAAAAGGAAGGGCTAAAAATGCAGGTCCAATGAATCTGCTGAAAAGGCAGCTTCTTTGTCAGGTCCTAAGCCCCTGTGCACCTCATGGTGTTTAAATCTGTGAGGGTGTGCTCAATGCTGTTTTACCCAGGTCTCATATATGCACAGCAGGGTGTCCTTGGCTTTTCTTTTTATTTAATTTTTGACTTTACAGTGTTAGAACTTGCTTCCCTGCGAAACCAGAGAAGGAGGGATTGTTGCGTTCTGCTTGTTGTATGTGTCAGGTTTTGCTTTTGTTTTTATTCCTTTTATTGAGTCACATAAAGAAACTCAGCAACTCTTGGCTGCTTGGGTATCTGTCTGATTCAGTTTGCTTGGGCACCAGGGTGTACCTCACTGCAAGGCCACCATGCCAGTCACCACTGGAGAAATGGTTTAGGACAATGTCAAGGGCAGCTGGTCCATCAGGGAGACTTATTTTTACATCAGCTGAGAACTGGCCTTCATGGTTGTTTGCATCTGTAACTCCCTTGAAGAGGAGCCCTTGTGGTGTTTTGGGGATTTTCTTCTGGACAATTTTAGGATGGACAACTAATCTTTTCTCCCATCAGACAACAGTCTGTAAAACCAGATGGCCTGATCACAAAACCTCTATCAGAGAACTAAGAATCATCCTCGTGACTTTTTGCATCCACAGCAGAAATCACACAAAACCAAGCTGGAAGAAACTTTTAGAGGTTATCGTGCCCTTTCACCAGCCTCCAGATAGGATCACCTGTGCTGAAGGTGATGAGATAGTTATCTCAGCTGCTGCTAAAGCCTTCCCAAAAGAGCACTTGCAGATAGCAAACCACCCCAGTGATGCACAAGTCTCACAACTGGAAAATTACTTTTAACATCTCACCTTATTTCCCTTTGTTTCACTTTAAGCCTGTTATTTCCTTGCCTGTCCCCAGCAGACACGAAGAACAGCTTATCCTTCCTCCTTGCAGTAGTTTTTCACATACTTGAAGGGTGTTAGCACATCTACCCGTCTTCATTTCCCCAGACTAAACAAACCCAACTCTCAGTCTTTCCTCATAGCTCACGTTTTCTAGCCCTCTGATCACTCTTATTCCTGCCTGCTGGACTCTCTCCAGTCGGTCAACATTATTCATGAAGCTTGGTGCTCACAAGTGGATGTGGATTGATTCAACAGGTTACTTCAGGCCAAAGAACAGAAGGGAGTAGTTTCAAAGTTGGGAGATCCTGACTGTGAATGACCTAGTCATTCTAGTTGTGGCAGCTATGCAAAACTTGGCCCTGAGTCAGACTGGCAGGCTCACAGAGAAGCAGCAGATTCAAAGATGGATATCAGCATCTCAGATTCATACTGGAACCTAATGGCCAGCTGTAGAAAGGAAAGGAAAAAAACCCCAACAGGAAAAAAACCCACTATTAGAAATGCCATAATGGACTTACTGCCTGATACTCTTTGTGATAAATACACAGGTAAATTTGTTTTGCTTCAGTTACTGGATAGATTTACAATGAGTTCCTCTGAAGAGCATGCAAAGAACAAGACAGTCTGTTAGCAATGTATTCAGGACAAGGGATATTGTCCTGTGTTGTCCCAGGAAAGGAAATTGTTCCTTTTTGTGTTGCAAAGCTTACTCTCTGGGTGAGGGAATATACTAGTGTGCCTATACTGCCTTTGCCAAAATTCCAGAGCAAACCCCAGACTCACCTGTGAACTGAGTACAGTACAACACCTGAAGGAAGGTCAGCTCTGCCCTGAAATCATGGCATGTTGCCCTCTGAGCAGACAAGACACTGACACAGTTGTTCTGCTCCTGGTCCTGCCATTAGCTCAGTGGCCAGCCTTGGGATCCTTGCAGCATGTTTCATTGCATGCTGTGGACGTGCCCCAAGGAGCTTGTTGGATTTGTGGGAAAGATTCTCACTCCCAGAGCTATTTTTCAAGGCAGCAGGGTTTCTGCCTGGTTTCATTGTCATGTTGCAAACTTTTCCCCTGGAAATTGCTCTTTTCAAACTCTAACTCCAACATCCCTCAAAGAGCTTGCCCTTTTTGAGCCAAAATCCTTAGATTCTGTCAAGTGAAGACAATGGAAGGACGTGTTAAAACAGCAACACTGCTACACCTCAGGCAAGGCTCAGCTCCACTCTTTTCTGGGGCACTGCTCAAATACATATTGGCTAGGATTTGAGCCAAGATTTTTTCAGTTAATATTTGCAAAATTTAATCACAACAGCCCAGATGCGACATTGCCTTAATCCCTTTGAATTGTTCCTTAGTCTGCAGCAAGCGCCTCCGGTTTCAATTAGACCATTCATGGTTACAGGCACTTTTGAATAAGAAGGGATCAAAACCTGATTCTGGAAACCTGGTTGTAGAATCCATTCATCCAAACCAAGGTTGCATTTCATTGTCCAGTCCACAGCATATTATAAAAAGGGAAGTTTTAAATAAACACTCTATTGGACCATTGAAGCAAAAGACTGTCAAGACCAAACTTCTTGAAAGAGAAGAGTGTGGGCTGGCTCTTTACAAAAAAAAATTTCCCTCATAAAAAAAAAATTTCCTCTTTAAATGAGAGATCAAACCTCGAAAACAAGCCATACCTACCCCAGGAGGCAGGCTTGCCTCCTGAGCGCCAGATAATAATAAATGATGTGTCTGTAATCCATAGCAGAGGTGCAATGGCATTTTCTTTGACATCAAATGCTAAAGAGGGAGTGAATAGTTCTGTAAAGTGCTTTCTCCAATGCAGGATGAAAGATCTTTCACCAGAGAGAGGGTGATCTCTGGGGATGGTTGTTAGTATCTTTTCATTCCACATTAGCATGAAGAATCCAACTGTGTTTATGTACCTAACACTGAATACTTTCAGGAAAAAAAAAAAAAAAGAGAATCAACGATGGCTAAAGTGAGTCAGTAAAAAAGACATATGCAGGAAGGAGGAGAATCTGAATGGGAAAAAGCCTGGAATCAAGGGATAACTATACCTTTTTTCATCAAGCGTTTTAAATTCAGCCTGAAAACGCCTTTCGAATGCAAGGCAAAAGAGGGATAATCCCAAATCTCCTATAGGGCAGCCAGAGTGATATTTGGAGAGCACTCCTAACAGCAGCAGAGCAGCACAGGGTGGTCAGGGAAAATCAGGATCCATGTACCTCAAGTGGAAGGAAATGAATTCCAGCAGTACAGAACTGACTCAGCTATAATTTAATCAGATCACTCTATGTCACTCCTCCAAAAATACCAAATGCCATCCAGAATGACCTTCCGTTCAACCAAATAGTCTGGGCTCGATCCTGTACCCCACCAAAAGATTAAAGGGCAAGCTTAAACTTACTGCAGGACATTTTAATTCTCTGTATTAATACCACCTTTTAAAAAGTGCAGCAGGTTTTATTCCCTGGTTATTTCCTAAGGCCACATGTTGTCTCAGCAAGGCTGTGTTTCACTAAAACACCTGCTCTTTGCAGGCTCGGCAGACCGAAGGACAAGTTAATTAGGTAACTTACCCAAAGGTCACATGGTGAGTAAAGTAGGATTAGCACTCAAGTTCCTCCTGGCAACTAGTCCTGTGCTGTGACAATTAGAAAAGGTTAACCATCCTCTTTTAGCTTTTGTTTTCCACCTTCCAGAATGGTGCAGCACGTACTCAGGGCTGGGCTGTGTTACATTGCCTCTGCAGTATTATGGACAAAAAAAAAAAAACAACACAAAAAAGCCAGAGAACTCACCCCAAAAAGGCTTTGAAAAATCATCATATCTGGTGGGATATGGTACTCGAAAGGGAATGGAGCAAAACAGTGGATTAAGCTAAGCACACTGAATATGAATTCTGGGAAATGCCCCACTCCCTCACTAATCCCCACGCACAGCCCTTGCATGCCTGCTACTCTATGACACTCTATCATGCTGCTGCCCACCTCCTGCTCAGAAGGTGCCCCGGCTTCCCCTGCTCCTCTGCCCTGCAGGAAGATGTGAGCTGCCAAATATTACTGAAGGGTGTTACCCGTCTGTGCACCTACGGTGCCATTTTGCTCCTCAGTTGGACTGGTCTGTCCATGCCACGTTTCAGCAGACATGCCTGGGAGCACACACGGGGCATCAGTTTTCCATGCGTGCTGGTCCTCACCCTCAATCCACTGGTGTCTTCTCCAGCCTGTCCTCACCCTGCCTTGCCTACAGCCCCACACCCTGGTACTTGTTGCTTATGAAGGGGCAACTGTGATGCAAAGGAGCACAGGTCCCTCCTTGTCCTGGGGGTAGCTTGTGGTGTCCTGGGCTGTCAAACATCCTGTAACTCACCTTGGGTCTGCATGGGTTGACACCTGATCTCCCACAAAATGACTGATCCCTCTCAGTGAGCTGCCTGAGTGCTGGGGGACAGACAGGTCTTCCTCTTCATTTGGGGGCAGCTGTTAAGGGACAGAGGGCTGCTCCTCTCTCTTTGGGGCAGTTTCGTGCTACTTTTGGCAGGAAAGCAAAAGTAAGCTAAAGGACTTCTGGTCACAGCAGGACACACAGTGACTCCAACCCCACCTTGGCAGACTCCAGGTAGCGATACCATCACAAAGAGGTTCTGGAGGTCATATTTTGGGACCACTGACTGGGGCTTCTCCTCCACCAGCATTAGTAAAAAGAGCAAATGCAAATGTGTCTTATCTTGGAGAGTTGTGATGGATATTGGCTCTGACTGAGCATGAAGTGTGTGCCACCTGAGGACACATATTCGCGTGCTCTGTGCCCTTATCTCCTGAAGTCATCCCCCAGGCCTCTTCCCATTTTCCTAAGCAGCATCCTTGGGGAAAAGGGATTTGATTGTTTCCAAGCAGAAGGAGAAGGTTCCTTCCAGGGAAAGTGAATTCTCTGAGTCCTTTTCCAATTCCTTGAGTGCTGCACCTCCCTCCTCCTCTTGGTGGTGAGCAGCTATGAAGATCAATGGCTTATCATATTGCTGGAGTTTGCTTAACACATTTCACCCACAGCCTTCCGCAGCAGTGATGTGGGCGGGGGGGGGGTCACTCACCTGCCACAGTATCAGAAAGCACATTCCACACCAGGCAGAATACATGGAAGCCTTCCCCTGCTATAGATGCATCCTAAGGGTAAGGGTTTGAAAAGGAAAAATCCCCATTCACATGGTGTTGTGCAATGGCAGACAGTAATTTCTCTGCTTGCCAACAGCTCTAGATTCAGGTGTCTTTGTCATGTGAGAGTTTGTTAGATCATTCATCAGAAGCAGTAGTATCAGCATTAGCCAGGGACTATGTCCCAAGATACTAGTTGCTCAGGATAGGTGTAACTTAAATTCACAGCCATTGAGAGTAATCATGAAAGCGAGATCTGCTTCCAGGCTATGAGAAGGACAACTTGACTTTAAAAAGTCAGCTCATATTTACTGTGGGTTACAAAAAGCACCTGTTTAAACTCGGCAGATCTGACTAACAGTGGGCATGTTTTGGGCACTGACCCGTTAATAGAAAGGGTGGGGCTTTGCAGTCATTAAGAGCAATCAGCAGCTGAAACAAATACAATGAACGTAACCCAGTAATTTCTTTAAGCCGAAGATAGGAAGGAGGGTGAAGATCATGACTAAAATAAACCTGTAACAAACACACTCTCATTCCCAGTTGCTGGCCTTCTGACATATCCTCTGCTAAGAGGCAAGAACCTCAAGATACCTCAATTATTTCTCTTTCTAAAGAGATCCCTAGCACTGAATAGTATCTGATGACCCTGAACGGGCCAAAGGGTCCAGAGCAACATGTTAGAATTGAAGTAGAACACTCCCACACAGAAAAAAAATGTGCTATTCCCTCTGATAATAAAACCTGGATTAAAAGCCTCAGAAGAAGGAAAAAACACTCTCTGCAGGTTTTCACCAACAAGCAGTGTTGAGGGGCTTTGATGTTTTGCCACCTCTTTCTCGCTTCTTGCAGGAAGGACTGTCAGAGGAAGCTTTTCTGCCCATCTGAACTTCGGCTCTCCTGCAGCCAGCTCCTGGGCCAGTCTGGTCCTCTCACAGGTATATTTCAGCATGGTCCTTTTTTATCCTCTTTCATAAACCGCTATGCAAGCAGGACAGAATTCTGATCAACTGCTGTGTCTGTCCGCCTTTCTCTGAAAGTGATTCTCTATGCGTTACCTAAAATAAGCAGCTGGGGCTACCCCCTCACCTTCATCTCTGAGGACATCACTGAGTCCATGAAACCTTGGCTGGCTGCCCATTCCCAGGGTCAGGCCTGGCAAATGCAATTCTCATTGGCTTCATATATTAGCATTGTCTGTCTCAGCAGCCCAAAGGGCTGGAATGCCAATTTATGTGCAACTACTGAAACAGGCAGTGGCATCCTCCATAGTCAGTAGGCTCAGAAAATATTGCTGGTACATGCAATGGTATCAATCAATCACCAAAAAGCTAAATGGCAAAAGCATTTGGATACAAAACACGCTGTGTAGAATCTACAGCATCTTGACTTTGTGCCGAACACTTAATACTTTTGGAGAGCTCCTGTGTTATGGGACTCCCTGAGTCACACAGAGCCCTTGCTCTATCACAGCCATGTATGGCCACTTGAGACTCAGTAATGTGACATTAAAGGTCACCAGCACCACAGAAAATACTTTAATATACAGTTATTTTTGAAAAGATAAAATCCATCAAAACTAGTAAAGTTTCCTCTACATCAATATACTGACATTCAATGAAGCATGTCTCTTTAGATCCTAGAGAAAGGAATGAGCCTCATAAAATAATAAATATCTTTGCATTTCATCTCTTGATGCCTCAATCTATGGAGGCATTTATACAGCCCCCATAGCTAGTCTCTGGGTATTTACCTCATCTGATTAGAGTATAGATTTACTAAAGAGACATGATTTGTCTGCATAAGCAACCCAATTTTCTTAAAACAGCTTTCTGAAGGAGAGACAAACCTGTTAATGCAGTTAGTCATAGAACATTTTGCTGCAACAAGGGTTTTTTTTTTCTGTTTAATGGGATGCTGCTTGGTTGGTGTAGTGTAATTTAGGAATTATCTCTCAAGATATGACAGTAAAACCAATCAAAATACCAGGAGCCCAAACTTTAACTGCATTTCAGAACTTTTGTAGCAAAGCAGAGGAGTTCATACACCTGAGTCTTTTGTCACTGTTGAATTCCCCATGGTGCAGGAACATCAACAAGAAAGGTGTGTATTACTTGATGTTAAAATCCTCTTTGCAGAGAGGTTGGACTAATGTCCAGAACACAATCTGTGGTCTACTTCAGCCATTCCCAGCTGCCAAAAGGAGGCTTTTGCTGACATGATGAGTAACCCTGAAGGTTCTCTGAGCAGTGGGATGAACTTGCGACCGCTTCAGGGGTCATGAGCAGTGCAAAGGCAACTTCAGAAATCTCCGTGGGGGAGAGCAGACCCTCTTCTGCAACTGAGCTTTGGAGCAAAGAGCTACCTGAATTCAGGCTGTGATAATCCCTTGGATAAGAGCCTTGTCCATCACCGGTGTATTGCTTCACAAGCTGAGTTGCACAGCAAAGGGGACAGATTCACCAAGACCAGGGTGGTGGGCGGAGAACCCATTCCCTGCTCCCCAGGACCTGGGGTGACCCCATCTGTGGGCTGGTGGTCCATGCTCACCCAGACCCAGACACCCTCCTCACTGGGTGACTGCACTGCCCTCCCGGAGAGGGGAGCAGCCTCCAGTGAGGGGCTGGCTGCAGGGGGCTCTGGAGAGCCCACCACAGCCAGAGGAGCCTGGGGAGGGTGGCTTTTATTCCCTCTTATCAGTGCAGCAGAGGTTACTCCTGCTGGGAACTTGGCAGCTCGGCAGCCGGCAGCCTGAGGCCTGGCTGATGAGGGCAGAAGGGATTAGCATACAAAATCTCTTTTGGGAAGATGTCCCCTGGAACTGGGAGCATATCATCATGTCACTGTAGACCAATCAGGCAGCACCAGGCTGCCACAGCCGGATTACTCTCCTGCCACTGGAGCACAGCCCTTCCCTGGGCCTGGGCAGGCCTCCCATCTCTCCCAGTGCTGCAGGATGCCCTGGGGATGCTGCAGGATGTCAGAGCTGACAGCCCCATGGCTGTGTGGGAGCTCACTGGCCCTCCTCCAGCATTCCTCACTTCTCCAGCTTCCTCCCAGCTGACATCCCAGTATGGGACGCTGCAAATGCAGACTTTGGGCTGCACTGTTGAGCCTCCCTTCACACCTGGGCCCTGCCACTGGATGAGGAAAAAGGAGGCACTGAGCCCCACTGCCAGCTAAATGGGGCAGACAGTGATTTTGCAAAAGGAGAGGAAGAAGCTGTTACCTTCCTGAGAAGGAAAGGCCACTGCTTTCAAAAGAAAGCCTGCACAATAAATAATTACTGAAGATTACTGGTCAAACCTTGTGCACTGCAGCATGGAAGCCAGCAGCACTGCAAAACCTCACATCACCTTGCAATGCCACTGTCTGCCTTGTTTTCCAAAACAATACACCTGCGCTTTCAGGTCAACCCAAACACCAGGATGCCCCAGCCATTGACTTGGAGATGCCGCTCACAGCCATGGAGGGCCTCAGGCGGCCATAAGACTGCCCTGTTGCATTTTCTTTGTGCAGTGTTTTCATCCCATTGAAAGCTGACTGCCAAAACCAGACACAAAACCTCCCAAAGCAACCCCTTTCAGGCTCTGACTTAGCATAGCCCCAAGCTCCCCAACTATTCTCAGGGGACTTTCACAGCAGATGCATCTGGGCCACAGCCAAGCTGACATGAAGCCTGCATGAATCTTGAGACATTTTATGACCTTAATAATGTTTAGCTGAAATAAGTGGGGCTGTTTACAGGCCAGGCCCAACCTAAAAGCATTTCTTACTAGGGCACAAGTACGTAAATCCTCTCACCTCTCTGTCATTGACCTTTCTGTGGGAGGAGAAGTGGTGCAGGGCATGTGGATAGCAGAGTACTCTCATGTGTTACTGTGCCGGCACCATATCCATTACGAGCTTCTGCCCTTGTTCTTAGAGGACAAGTTGCAGTAATAATATAGCCCAGTGAACATTTTGAGATCATGAGATCACGATTTCTTCTATGGCAGACAGGGTTCCATGTTATGATTTACGGGCCTTTAGCTGACCAATAACAATTTTCTCACTGTAGTAACATAATGCTGCAAAGTTTTTTTGCAGCGAAAAAGTAGTGACCATACTTTTAAACAGAGATTCACTTCCACTTTTACACCTGCAAAAAGGAACTTTTGTCTTGCGTGTAGGAGAAACTACATTTTTATATACTGGATTTTTATATGCCTGATTTATGCTTCCCCTCAGACAGCTCTGAAGGCCAAATACTTGGACTGACAACCATGAAAAAATTAGGAGCACAGGGACAAAAAGCAAATGCTAATTTTGCTGCTGAGCACCCTGAAAGGGAGATTTATACTTTTGAAAATGCCTAAAAAGAAAACTCATGATGTTGTGAATAAAGCTCAATATATTATAACCAGGACAGGGCATCACTGTTGATTTATATTGAAGGAATATAATCATACTTGCTTTAATAGTTTCAAAGGGAAGAAGTTCACAGAGAAGGGAAATGGATGACTCAAGGTTTTTGTCATTTCAAAACAATACAAACTGCAGAATTTATTGCTGTATAATCAAGTTTTTATTAACACCAAATGTAATCAGATAACAAAGTCTATCTCCTAAGTATTTTCTCAAAACACAGTCTGGCCAAAGTTTTTCTCTTCATTTTGTTCTGCTCAGATGCTAGACTGCATGAGAGTGGTTCATGGTAAGAAAATTGCACTCTACAAAGAGAGATTTACAAAAATGTATCTATTTAGCTGATCAAAGAGACAGCTAAGAGACAACTTGATTGGGGTTAAACAGTGTCTGCACAAGGAAGTATCTAGATAGAGAGGTTCCTAAATCTGAAATATGGAAACTGAAGTGGAAAAAAACCTGAGAACAAAAATAAGCCTCTAACAGCGAGGGTGTTAGTACTGCAGTAGATTCTCATGAGACTTCCAGATTTTTCATTGTCTGAAGTCTTTGGCCAAGTGTGGATTTTTTTCTAAAATGATGTCGTGTTCAGTCATTTGTGGGGGCAAAGAAGCAAAGAATAATCATGTGAAATGCAACTGCCTATGACTTGGCTAGGGCAGATCCTTTCTTTAGGCATTCACAGAACTGTTCCCAGGGCCCTGACACACTGAGGTTGATGGTAACTCCCTTTTCCCCATTACCTGTCTCAAAACCTATCTAGGCCACTGACTTTGCTTGCTGTCCTGTAGAGATGAAGCCTCAAACACAACTGTTTTGTGTTCCAGCCACCAATTTCAAAGCACTCCATTCTTCAGGACCACAGGTACCTGGGAAATCTGGTCCTTTGTAAGTGTTTAGAGCATGTCACAGATGTTTTGAAAACATAGGTTGAGATGGGATTCAGTAACAACTGAGCTCTTTACTCAGTACCAGAAGTGCACAGAAGATAAAATTCAAATAAAAAGCTCTGCACAGATTTCTGTACTTCAATATCCTCTCTCCAGTGGGGTAATATTAAATTTGAATCAGTTCCTCTGCTAGCTCTGCTGATAAACCAGATTTTCTCCTGGTATGAAATTACACTTGATCCTTCCCTTTCTTCCACAAAGATTATTCTAGGTCCTTGGAAAAATCCCACAAGAGTCTTCTTCATTTTTTTAATCCCATCTGTTCTTTGCCACGTCCTATTTTCATTCCCCAGTCCCTCTCTTTGTAGATAGGAGCTGCGTTCCCACCAACGTCATTAGCATATCAATTGTTTGCTCAGAGGACGGTCATTATGACTCTGTTCCTCCCTGTTATTACTCCTTGCCCTTAGATTGGTGCTAAAGGCCTTGTCAGCAAAGACAGAAACAGAAAACATTGCAGGATAGAGCAATGACCATAGCAACAACATCACATTAATCAGGGTCTGTAGTCTGTGCAAAGACAAACTTCCCAAACAAACAAACTGGAGGATGCAAGACACCATCAAGTTCCCTTTCAGCCCAGGAACTAGAAACCCCCAGATATTTGCTCCCAGACCTCCCTTCTCCAGGGGAGAAAATGAATCAGCTGGGAGCAAGAGAACTCTGCATAACCCATTCACAGGACTATGGATGCTTTGCATTCTCCCACTCTAGAGAACACACGTGGGGCAGATGGGGCTGAGAAGCCGACTTTTCAAATGTCAGAGGACTTCTGAAAAATAGGCTTATTGAGGTGTTAGGAAAGGAATAATAGTAACAATTCACTTAAATTGAGCATATATGTGTTTATATAATGTATTATAAATAAATAAATTTATATATGAAATATGTCTCTCGACAGCTGTTTCAAGAACAGTGACATGACTGTAGTCTTGGGAAGCCAGAAAAGCCAGAGCACACATGGAGCACCTTCACCACTGTTGATTTGCCAAGATGTTAAAATCCTCTGGGGGTAAAATGTACCTTTGAAGTAATTGGCTCAAACTCAGTCACCCACAGTTGTGTCTGCCTCAAGATAACAGCAAGTTTGGGGTGCACAGAGATCCCATGGACATCGAGGGCATCGAGATCATGCACACAAACACATTGACATTCACCCCTATCACTTGTTGAGAGGCTGGGAATTGCTGGTGAGTTATTTAAGAGAGGAAAATAAGATAAATGTTTCTTCTGAGAAAGAAATTTTCTCTGAAAAAACATATACATTCAGGACGGGACAGTTTAAAACTGCTGTCTGCTTATCTTCCTGTCTTATGTTCTTCCTCTCTCATATCTCCAGGAAGTTAAAAATTTCGGGCTGCAGTACTGAAGACAATACCAAGGAAGACTTTGTGTCACTGTGGTGCAGCCAGGAGGGTCTGTGGGCCTTTCTGAGTAGGTGCACTGGTGGCAGAGAGCCCCTGAGCAGCGCTGCACAGAAGGTCTCAGAAGGACACCAGCTGGCCTAGGCAATCTGCCTGTCTTACCATGGCTGGAGACAGCCCTTCAGCAGAGGGAGACTCCAGGCTTTGCCACACCATGGGCTCTACACAGAGCTCAAACAGCTGAAATGTAGCCACGGAAAAGTTGCAGGGAATGGAGCATGAGCTGATATGCTGAATGTGATCAGTGACCAGCAGAGACTCCAACCATGCCTTTCCTGGGAGGCAGGATGTGATGCAGGAAGTTCCTGCTGTACAAGCCCAACACTGAAGGAGGAGGCTGAGGTAACAGGTGCTGCTGGTGTACTGAATTATCAGCACCGAGGCAACCTGACAAGAATGATCAGGACTTTCAAGGGGAGATGGTGGGAATGCCACCAGCTGCCAGAAAGGACAACTGAAAGAGAGAAGTAATTTCTTGCCCACGGTTCATGTTTACCTTTTCACTGAGGCATAGGGCATGGGACTATTCAGCTGCAGGGTTGATGATGTAGCTGTGGAAAACTGGCGATTAGCTGGGGTGACAGATCAAAGAGCAGCTTGCCTCTCCAGGGGAGACCTCTGGATATGTGCAGACATGGACTCCACTATGGAAGCTACTAGGCTTGCAGGGAGAGCAAAAGGAGATCTCCCTGGGACTGAAGCCCACTGTTTTTAGTTTGTGGTCATGGCACATTTGTTTGCAAAGAAGTTTTCAGTCAACCACAAATCACAAGGTTCAGCCTGCTTGGACTGTGTTTCAGGAACTTTAAACAAACAAACACCAAATCATGAGATAAGGAAAAAATAAAATTTCCTGAAGAAATGCTCTGAGACATGTGGAAGATGACCAAACTCTCATAAATGACTGTGTGAGCCAGGTTCTTCAAAATCATGTTGAAACTCAGCCTTTGGCTTACTACAGGGCTACTGGAACCCACTGTTGGGCTAGAGGATTCAGTGCAGGGCATGGCCCAGCCTGCTGGGACCCACACTGCCAATAGGGGCAGGAGCCAAGTGCTGGTCAGCACTCTCCTTGTGCCTGTGTGTCCCCAGCCTGCAGATCAGAGGGATCAGCCTACGTGTGAGCCACACTATGACCTATGCAGGCAATCAGAGCTTTGGAGATGGAGTGGATTTGATCTACTGATGGTCTTGATCCTACAGATCTCCCCTTAGCAGTGAAATCAGGTGACTTGTTTATATAAAACAGTGCACATATCAGGTACCTCTTTCTTGGGAGAGGAATGGCAGCCTGCTGAGGGGAAGTATATGGCCTGACATGCACAGAGGGTGATAGGAGCCAGTAGGAAACCTGGATCCTCTTCTCAGATCAATCACTGACTCATGGATGCGTTGGATAGGACATGCTCTGTTTTTAAAATATTATTATTTAAAATAAATATTTACCATCTATCCATACACTTGCTACAGACTTTTGAAACAATCACTAGTTGCTAATCTTACTAAAATACTTCTCCACCAACCCATCTTGGTTCTTCTGTGAATGAGCTCTTCCTTTGGTATATCTGGGTTTCCTCTTAAGAATGTTGGTGAGGTTTGACCGTCCGTTTTGAGAGCTCCAGTCTGTTTCCAAAGTCTATTCCCACTGGCTGAAAAAGCAAAGCCTCTCTGAAAAGTAGAGTAGACAGCTGACAAACAGCGTAACTATTGCAGAAAGCAAGAAAAGACAGAGCTGGAGGAAAGATTTCTTACTGGTCATCACCACACAGAGTATGTCTTTCTAATGATGGGCTGTACTTTCCATCCCTGTCAGTTAGTTAACCTTCCTGAGTGCTGACAATAAGGTGACATTACCAGAAAAAAAAAATCAGACACATGAATGTGATTTCTAGGTTGCAGTTCAGATGGTTTTGACTGAGATGCGACATGTGGCAATGAATTGTTTTCTAAAATTAAAATGGTAATCAAAAATAAAATTCACACCAAAAATAACTGGAAAAAAAAGAGAAAGAAAGAGATTGTTGCTATAGGACAAGAAATAAAACTACGTGGACATGGTAAAAAAGAGCGAAGTTTAATTTCTGACTCCAACATTTATAGATTTCCAAAAGTGACAGTGGATTGGAGGATGACAGTGCCACCTCTCCAATGACACTGGACAAACCAACAGTCCATCAAATTTCCCCTCCTCCATAAAAGACTGCAAACCAATAAGTTATTTACATAAATTGCATGAGAAAGTTCATTAGAAGAATGTAAACATCAGAAGGCTTAGAAGAACTTAAAAAAACCAGAGCGACAAGAGAATAATATAACAATTATCAGTATGCCTTTATTTGCAGAGGACATTATCTCGTCCAATATGTAGGAGCTGAGGGCACCATTAGCAAGTTTGGTGATGATGCCAAACAGGGAGATGCTGTTGAATCTCTTGAGGGACAAGAGGCCTTGCAGAGGAATCTAGATAGATTGGAGCATTGGGCTATAATTAATGGGATGAAATTTAACAAGTTGAAATGCCAAAGTAACACTGAGCACAAGTAAAAATTGGAAGAGGAATGGCTTGAGAGAGCAATCTGGGGGTGCTGGTCAGCATCAGGCTCCGTGTGACCAGCAGTGAGCCCTGGCGCCCAAGAGGGCATCACATCCTGCATCAAACACCACAAAACCAGCAGGTCAAAAGAGATGATTATCCTCCTGTCTGCCATTCTGACCTTGAGCACTGTGTGCAGCTCTGGGTCCCACAGATTAAGAAGGATGTGAAGGTCCTTGGACCTAGATAAGGGCAACAAAGCTACCAGGAAGCATTTTTTACTGAGAGAATTGTCAAATACTGAGCAAGCTTTCAAAGAGTTGGTCAAGACCATTTAAGAAGCATTTGAACCATGGTTTAACTTCTTTAGCCCTGAATTAGTCAGGCAGTTGAACTAGATGATCATTATGGGTCCCTTCCAACTGAAATAATCTATTCCCTTATTCCCTAGTATTATGGTGTCCTTATTGGAACCAAAATCAAGGCTTTCAGTGCTGTTTGGAAGACAAATGTCTGATTACTTCCCAGGTGGGAAGTTCCCTGGGAACATTCCAGACAGCAGGTATTTCTTCAGATATTTGGATCTGAAGAAACTGAAGCTCACATCCTCTGGAAGCAGGTGAGAGGAGAGTTGAAACACAGTTACTCTTCCTTTCTCATTCCTGTCATACTTGCTCCTTTAACTCCAGGCTCAAGCCCAGGTGGGCAGCTGTGTCACATGCAGGGTGCATGGTATTTATAGTTAACTGGTGTTGTGGCATCCAGTAGTACAGAGCACCAAACCTGTGTTTGCGGACTTGAGGTACTCCTGCTGTTGCTGTTTGCATCAGCACGGGTCAGCAAGTGATTTTTCTGGGATGGGATGTGGTGTCAAAGATGTCAGTGGTGTGACCAGTCACAGCATGCCCTGCTGATAATGTTCATCCCTAATGCCTGCCAGCGTCGCTTCTTACACGTAGAGTTTTAGGGCAGTTCTTCACAAGCAAGTGGGTGAATGGTGACCACTGGCAGAGGGGAGGCAGAGGAGCAAAGCAGCAGAGGGGGCAGGACAGGGATACTATCAGCAGATATACAAAATTATGCTCTAATGACCAGGGAAACACCCTGTCCTGGCTAAGATAAAGTGGGTATCTATAAATGATGTCACTGAGCTATGTTTCAGGTTCCTGGCTGCCACTTGAGACTTGAAGAAGGTGAAAACTACAGTCTCCAATGACATACAACTGTGTTCCATTGGATGTCTTTGTACTGCATCAGGACCAGTGACCATACTGCACTTGCACTAATTTCGCTCACAAATGACCTTTCTGAAACAAAAGTGGCCTTTACCATGTAAATCTTCAGTGACTGTGGTAGCTGTACCTGCAAATAAGGAGTTTGAGCTTATAAAGCTACTCTATTTTGTTTGCTCACATCTTCCTTAGTCAGCAAACTTTAGCTGTTTTGTGATGTATGAGGAGTGCACACGGCACCTGGTGTGTGCATGAACTGCTGTCATCCCTGGACATCTTTGGCACACCACACACCCAGTGCTCAGCTTAGAGCACACCAGCACAGCTCTGGGGCAGCTGCAGGCCACTTCTTGTGGGCCCTCTCACAACACCTAAAACAGTAGCAAAGCTGTTTTTTGTTTGGGTTTTTTGTAAAATAACCTCTGAAAGAAGTGGGGCCATGAAATCACAGCCTTTGCAAAGTATCCAAACTCTGCTGGTAGCATACAGCATCAGTCATAGATTGTGTCTGCAATGAATTAGACTCTCACAAAGGCAGTTGTTAGGTTTCCATTGTCCAACACTGAAAAAAAAGAAGAAAAGCACCATTAAAAGAATGTGATGCACACGAGAGGCAGGGCATGTTGAATTAATTTTTAAGGTATTGGCCATATGGTCATTTCCATCTCAGAAAACTTGTGTTCAGCAGGATGCCAAGTGCATGCACAGACAAAATGAATGATAAATGAGCATCTGCTTGCTTAAAACCCAGTGTTTGACATAGTTTGTTTTCTTAAGAAATTAAAACACATCTTGGCAGTCTCCATCCCATTCCAGAAGGGGACTAGTATCTCTTCCTTTCACTTTGATTAAATGTTTGCTTTGATAAAATACTTAGTAATATGATTTTTTTTTAAAGTTAACTCATTCACAGAAGAGAATTGACTAATGGAGGAAGATGGAGGAGGATTTATACTTTAGGAGGCTTCTGTCATTTCTTTACTCTTTGTCCAGGCAGTCAAGGAGGCTTACGACTTTCCCAAGAAACTCAAGTTACTTTAAGGAGAAGAGATTACTGCTCAATTAAAGCTGATAAAAAAATTTATCCTCTGGTTTTATATCATCCTAATGGACAACTGAAATGTCCACAAGTACTGCCAAGAAATTGCCCATTAATCTCTGAAGTGGTGCAGGTGTGGTTCTTAACACAAAGGGTATCCTGTTTAAGAAGGCTGGAATTGCCACTAATATACCAAACGGCTGCCGCACATTTCAAACTTCCTCCTTTAGCTCCTCAGTGTGCGTGGCCGGCTGTTGTGTGCCTTTCAGAGTTTCCCCACAGGTAGGCTCCCATCAGCAATAATTAAGACCCAAAAAAGCTAATCACACTGCATTCCCAAGGGTTTCTAATACAACATGAAAAGCCTATTGGAATGCACTAATGGTTTTTCTATTTTAAAAGGAAACTGATTATTTGGCCCAGCCCAGCAATATGAAAATTCAGTGGACAAGAAAGAATTTTGTGAATAAACAGTGGGAAGTATTTCATTTGGCATTGGCAAGCAGAACCCTGGAGAAGAAGCCATTTTGCTGAAATATGGTATTTATGCTACTTTGACATTGCACTTTGTTTAAATACATTAAGATAATTTAACCACATCTGTAAGAGGCCGAAATGCTTGCTGTTCAGCCTTTTCCCATCTGCCAAATGTGTGGCCTCGTGTGCAATTTCACAGGGAGGTCAGAGGAAAAGGCGCTGAGTGTGCTGCCTAGCTGGATAGCTTTCATTTGGATGCCCGAAAACCAGAGAAATGGTGCAAAGACTTCTGCTGGCTTCAGGAAGCCCGAGTTTGGTTCTTGGATGCCACAGTTCAGTATGAAACCCTAGTGAAACACACCAGCATTTACATCAAATGCACTTCTGGCTTTCCCTCACCATAAAATTAAATGAGATCTGATAGTCTGCTAAAAGATCATCTCTTCAAAAATACTTATTTCTATCCATCCTACTCCATCTGGGCATGGTATTGCTTTAAAAAGAAGGATGGATTTCAACAGGAGGGAAGTCTGTGTACTAGGTTATTATTTATATCAAGAAATAATAGCTCCAACGTGCCAGGGTGCATTACAAAAAATGACTATCAAAATGGACAGCATAAATTTTGCTTTTGCAAAACATTCTAATCATTTTTTTCCACCCAGACATGTATAAAAGAAGTCTGAACTCTGCACTGTAATTTGCTGTATAAATAATGTAATGGTGCTACCAGCAGGGTCACATTCCCCTTGTTCAGGGAAGGCCAACTCAACATGAGCTGAGTACTGCAATCAAGGACTGAGAGAAGGCTTACAGCCATGAAACTTCCCTCAACTCTGGCCTGCTTTTAAGGCTTGCATCCTTAAAGAATTGCTAAACAAGCAACAAAAAGGAGCAAAACAGCACAGCAGTTTGGTAAGACAGCTGCCTTCGCAGGAAGGTCCTTCTGCAAGTACGCGATGTAGCTGGACGGTGAAGCGGTTCAAGCAAACTCGCTCAACTCTGTATTGCAACACCTCAGCAACACCCACACAGAGCCAGACACCTCGTCTCAACCAAGAAACAGGAACTTCATAAGCTGGACAGGTGTGATTGCAAGGCTCTGCTTCCATCTCCTGCTCAGGTGGGCTTCGATGGGTGGTTAGGACTCATGCTAATTTCTGCAGCTGGCCAAGCTTAACCCTTACTGGATCAGCAAAAGTCATCCAGACTCAATGCTGAGTGAAGGCAGAATGTGATGCACAGAAAACAGTGCACATCCTGCAGGATGCTCCCAGCATCCTCTGAAGAACCTGTATTCCATGGAAAGCACAGCCTAAAAAAATGAGGATGCAGGCAGAATCAGGTATGTAGCAGAAAGGGAGCAAGGCAAACCAGAGATGTCCTGTGCACTGCCCACTTCCCAGCCTTTCCTAACTTTCTCACCGGTTTTCTTTTCTAGCTGGAAACTTCTCATGCTTGGTTACCAGCTGAAGCCACATAGCAAAACATATGCGTAATTCATTCGTGCATATAGAGCTAATTACATGCTCCACTGGTTGGCTAAAGGAATTCACACATCCCACCAGCCAAATAGTTTTGGACCAAGGAGCTGAAAAGCTAAGGAGTTGGTGTTACACTAGCTAAAGTTTTCAGTAAAAGCATGACTAACAGAGGAAAAAACACACATCCAGGAAAAGTTTGAATGCCCCTTAGAAATGAACCATCTGAGCAAGTTTGTTACAGATGATGTCCATATGGTATTCTGCAGGCAGGTGTGAACTTGCTCTGTCTGCATTCAGAGCTGGCTGAGCACAAGCAAGTCTTGGACAAGAGCGGTCATTAACTTTGGTTGTGCATGCTGTTAACACAGCCACGCAGCTCTTCAGCTGGGGCACAGGGAGACCTTCTTTATGCCTGCCTGTTTAGCAGATATTCATACAGGAGCATCTGCCTTTTACACTGACATTTCTTTGCAGAGAGAATGGGGCTTTGTTTGAAAGCTGCCGACTATTCACTGCCGGAGAGACCAAGAAGGAATTCAGACACAATCTTATTGCCTGCAGCCCTCTGATTGTTGTTTGTGTAAATGGTCAATAATTGCATAAAGTCACAGCTAAGTGACCTGGCTAAGACTTTTTCAGAAACCCAGAGGTCTAAAAGTCAGCTACTAAATCCATATGCAGGCACTCCAAAAAGGCAGCTTGGTTTCCAGAGCAGACAAGCCTCCCAGCTCTTCCCAAAACTAGTTTAGATGTGCAGTCTTTGTGAAAACTGCCTTTGGAGTGTATGGCAATGGGTGTCAGGCAGCCTGCAGTAGACATAAGCACTGGCACATGTTGGTGGCATGCTGGTGTGATGTGAGTGGTACCTATAAGATGTTGGCCTATGGGAGCCATACGAAGGAATTTATATTCCAGCCTTGTTGCTCTGTGTCTGGCTGCCAGATTCTGACTTGGGTTTTTGTCTCTTGTCTCCTCCTCCCCCACCCTCCATTTTAATTCCTTTCCACTGCTTTCACCCTGCTGTGGTCTTTGACCTGCTCTCATCCCTCCTGGTTTCTTCCTTGAGTACATGCGCTTGCAGGGAAAGGAAGACAGAGTGAAACATTAGACTGCATGTTACGATGATTAAAAGGCATGTAAGAAAACCAAGGCTGTCATTTTAATCTCTCACTAATGTTCATTGGCATGTCTTTGAGATAGGGTACCGTGCTGACAATAGTGATGGACAGGGTGTGAGATTGGCCCCTTGAACCCAGGGGCCTCCCAGGAATAGATCATGTCTAGACCTGGTTTGCATCAAGGCCCAAACCGGATAAGCTGATTAGCCAATTAGAAATAGTTCAGCTAGTGGAGTAGAGGAACCAAAGAGAGCTGAAACTGGAGGTCATGTGGATATCACAATTGATTAATAACCCTGTGGTGATGTGGAAGTTGGGAAGGGTTGGCACTGAAGTGGGAGGAGGAGCCTCAAGTACAAAACCAGAAGATGAACAGAAGATGTGTAGTGTGTGTTTGTGGTTTTTCTTGCTAGAACCTGACCAAGAAGAATGATTAGACATCAAACCAAAATGTGGCAGTATTTGATCTCCCACCAAAATATTTCTAGCATGGCCTTTAAATGTCACATGAAAAAGTCTCATTCTAGAGGTTCCCCTTCCTGTCTTTACCAGCATATTTCTTTTCATTCCCTTTATTACTGTCAGTCCCTACTATATATGGATGCTACTAACACCAAATATGGTTTTCATCGCAAAGCTCCTAGAATTTTCCATTGTGGGCACCATTAGTCAGGGATAATATGAATCATAGGAATTTTAAATTACTTACTTGGAACATCATTGAAAGCCAAATAGAACCAATGCAGAGGTGATAACTTTAAATAACAGCAAACCTAAACTCCATTTTTAATGACATCATTTCTGAATCACCCGTGCCCTAAACCCAGGTCTTACTCAATTAATGGTGATCAGACCACTGCTTGCTCTCTTGATTCCCAAGATCATGAGCTTTCCAGTGGTGTGTCTCTCTGGCAGAGTAGTGTTACCCCTCCTTGTTGCCTTCCACACAGGGTGAGGCGTAAGGAAAGATGGTCCCTCAGCACCGAGGGATGTGCTCCTCTGCATCCTCTGCTGAGCCCCTGCTTGTTCAGTCCTTCCTGGAGACAGTAAGGTGGGGGAAGGGTGAAATGAGGGGCCTGTGTGTGCTTACACACAGGTGGAAGCATGTGCTGGTATGCTGCCCTGTGTCTCACTCCTGCCCTGATCCCTGCTCACATCAGCATTTCAGGGAGAGAGGGGAAAGCTGCAGTCTGCCCCAGTGAACTGAAGCTCAGTGGGTGCCTTACACCCAGGCATACCTGAGGCATTGAGGAGCTGTCAAGCAAGACATTGCCAAACATCCTCAAATGACAGAGAACAACAGGCTCCTGGTGCAGCGGGAATACCCATTTTGAGCATGAAGGAACAATGTCTGATTTTTTAAAAAGAGGGGCATGCCCCAAAGTTGCTTAGATTCAAGACAGAAGTTTCCTTGTTTAAAATATTTCTTTATCTCTGGTTTGTAGGCCACAGTTGTGCATTCAGCTAGCCAGACATTTTGGGGAGGCTGTCCAAATCTTTCTGTATCAACAATTCTCCTTAGTTGAAGATCCATGTCTATAGACTTTCCAGGGTAGAGATCTCTTTTCAAGAAAACTCTTTCCACTTTTCCAACCAGCAGGAAAGTTTTTTAGTAATGCCTGATCTGCATTTTTCCTGTTCCATTTATGTCTTGCTGTTCTCAGGCTGGGAGAACAGGCAATTTCATTCTTCTCTGTACGAGCTTGGTTTATCTAAAATTTATTTCATGCCTCTTCCACTGTTAATCAGCCTCCATGCAAACTACTTCTGCAATTCCCATTTTCCCAGACTTCTGTACTACTATGTTGGTCCTGTCCTGCCTTCCTCCAAACCGCCTGTATCTTTTCACAAGTGCAGTGCCCAAAACAGGACCATATATTGCCCCTGAGGCCCTGCCAGTTCTGAGTAGAATGTATCATCTAAGATATATTCCCATTTATATATCCCAGGATAATATTTGACATTTTCACAGAAGTATGATACAGTTGGCTCATTTGACAACTTCTGTGATCTGCCAGAATTCTTCCTTTTTTGTGCAAACTTTCTAAAAATTGTCATTATGGGCTTATGCTGATGGTTATTCTTGTCTAAGTGCATGTATAGCGTGGGTTCTTATTGAATTGCATTCTATTTAATTTTTTTTTTCAGACAATTTCTCCAGTTCAGCAAGAAAATTTTGAATTCTAATCCTGTCCTCTACCAGACTCACAAGTAATCCCCGCCTGGTGTCATCTGCAAATTTAATAAACATTCTCAATATTCCATCATGAGGTCATTAGCAAAAATATTCAACACTAATTCCAGATGGTCTCTTACATTTCTGGGCACCACAGAATGTGTTGAAGTATTTCCATGACTGACAATTCCCTCCATTTGTGTTATTGCTGAGAACTTTGGGTCTGGGCTGTGTGGTCACCAAGGTGAGGAAAAACTCTTGCATGTAGATGAAGTGAGCATTCTTGCTGGCATGGCATGCTACATCCTCATCCAACTTAAGGAATGGAAAGAGCTGTGTATCGTTCCAGTCTACAGGAAATAGATTAAATTCTGCTTAGTAAGTAGGCACTTTCCCCCTCATCTTCACTTATTCCTAGTGATGTATTTATGTCCTCAACTCATCCCTATTATTGAAATCTCAGTCTTGAACTGAGACAAATGCAATTTTAAGGCATCTGCTTTTAATTTAGAGAAAGAGTCACTATTCATAATTCCTAACAGCAAATGCTGGGTTGAAAGACTTCAGAGTAGCATCCTAAGCACCAGTACCCACAAAAAGAATAAAATCATGTTTGAGCCTCAAAAAACCTCTCTTTTTTACCTAAGGCATGATGTTTCAGGAAAAGGACAATGTACAGGGAGTCAAAACCACATGATCAGCATATGCTCACGCAGACACCACAGCAAACTAGAGGAAGACCTTAAAATGAAGATGGAAAATACTTTTTGTCACAATGCCACAGAAGAAACAAGAGAATAATGCATCAGTCTCAGATGCTGGCATAGTAATGAAAGCAGCATAATGGAATCAGCATTTAATAAACATTCTCTTTAATCTAACTGGGAATTTTAATACAGGATCAAGATTACAGCTTCACTGAAATCACAGAGACATGGTCGGATCACTCATATGACTGGAATGCTGACAGGAAAGGATGCTACTTGTTCAAGAAGAATGAACAGCAGAGACATAAAAGAGGTGTCACTTTGTGAGCCTTGTAGGTATAAGCTGGTTCTGAAATCCAGAAGACAGATGGGGTTAGCCTTGCTGGACTTCTACAAAGGCAGAAATAGGACACCGTTGTCAGTGTTCATTGGAGTCTATTAAATGGTATCCATTCATGAAGATTTGGTGTATGAGGCTCTTTGAGAGTAACTAACAGAGATGTCTGAAGCACAGGTCTTGTGGGAAGTGGAAGATTTTAGCTACAACTAGAGACATTTGTCAAGCAAATAGAATTCAGAAGAGTAAAAAAATCTTCAGCACCTTTGTGGCAGAGTTATCACAACTTTTGTTTGTCTTCAGAAGACCCAGAAAGGAGTTAAAGAAAAACCTCCTCTGGATTTGAGTCAGCACAAGGGAGGAGCAGTGTAGGAAAGGAAAGGTGGAAGGCAGTGTGGATGGGAGTTACCACGGAAGGTAGATTTCCTGGGCCCTGGAGAGGCAAGCCAGGAGTGCTTGGAGAAGAGAAGAAACCCAACCCAATGGGTTTCAGACAGACAGACTTCAATGAGCTTGGGAAACTGCCAAGAAACAGAGGGCTTAGGGAGAGTTAGTAGTTCCCCAAAGAAACAATGCTAAAGGCAGAAGTTCAGATGCAGAAAAAAGACTAGAAATGAAAAACACTGACTTCTCTTCATTGATCTCAAAGACAATAAGGAACCACAACAAGAAGAAACAAAACCAGATGTCCAAGGATGAGTATGAACACAGCGATGTAAAATAAGGTCTGGAAACTTGAAATTAAATTAGCAAGAGACAACAAAGGTAACAGAATTCAATAATGGACAAAAAAGAAGATGGAGGAAAATGTTAGCTCATTACTTCATGAAGAGAGAAGATAATGGGGAGATTACAATGAGAAGATCAAAGTGTTTCACGTCTTTTTTAATTGCATCTAAAATGGCCAAATGTGAAGATTCAATTAGCGCAGCCAATCCAGTGAAAAATAGGTAAGATTTAAAGCTAAGTAGGAAAAGCACAGCCTTGGGAGTACTTAGGAAAACAAGACTTTACACACAGAGGAAAAACTGTTGTGTTACCATGCATCTCAACAAAACATCTGACTCCAGATGATTTTAACATGTTGAAGAAATAGTCTGAAAAAGGTGGGTGAGATGACAGAGCAAGATCAATAGTTAAAGTTCAGGTAAACTCTGGAGACTGTACATGTAGTAAATTTTATGATGCCAAAAATGCAGAAGGATATTTTGATTAGAGAAGAGTCTCTTAGAAAAAAAAAAGGATTTGTGAATTAGCTGAACCTGAAACAGCAATGACAGGCAGGTGTGGAAAAGGCAAATTGGAGTGTGCAAACAGAAATTCAAATCTTCACATCATGAAAAGTGACACTGAGCTCTACTTAGTAGTGGGAAGGCCTTCACTGAAAGTTTATTCCTTTAACTTAAGGAGGTACTTCCACAAAAAAGAAGAGCAAGGACTGCTCAAAATGTAGAAAATGCTATCTATGAAAAAAAGACTAAAAGAATCAAGATTGTTTAAGGAAAACTGAAGGAGAAATTATAGCTTACTTTCAACAAGCGTATGGCTGTTGAAAATAAAAGGGTTCTACTGTTTTAATTGCACAGACATCATGAGTAGTTGGGTCTATATTACTACAAGAAAAGCCATTTATGTATTCAAAAAATTTTCCAGTGACAAGTATAGGTTGCTTGAGGAAGATATGAGTACCTCTATTAGTAATGGTATAGTAATGGATCTTGCTCTAGGACAGAGAGAATTGGTCTACCACATTTTGAGCCTCTCTCCCACTGGTATATATGTTAACTTGAACTTCTTGTTCAGTCACATCCCTGCACAAAGGCAATATACGAGGCATCAAGTCCTATGCCTGGAAAGGACACTTGAAAGTCATCTACTTCCACCTCAGTGTCCCATCACATCCAACTGGGAGTAGATATGGCAACAGAACTAGAAGAAAAAAAGAAAATGGTGTTCTTTTCATAGGCCAGGAGCTGCTGAGCTCCTTGGGCATTCAAATTTCCTGACTGTAACATGGTTTCTCCAAGACCACACCCTTGCTGTGTGCAGGTACCTACTTCATTATCCTTGCCTGTACAGGACCTCTGCCTTCATCTAGTCCATCCTCTGGCCCCCTTTACAGGGCAAGACAACCCAAACTCCAGGGTCTCTCTCTTTGCACTGCAGTTATCCAAGCCATAAAATAATGTAGAGTTAGAAGGAAGCAAAATAAATAGGGCAGACAGCTGTTAGACAGCTGCATCAAGCTTTCTGACCCCTGTTATATCTCCATTAGTTTTGTTTGTATAAAATGCTGTACAAAAAAAGTTAACTGGTGGCACTTTGAAGGAGAATTTACTCATCTTCCAACCCAACATGATTTTTGCTTTATTTATTTAGCTTTCCACTCTCACTTGAGTTTGCAATAATTTACTGCAGATGTTCCATCTTTCTGTAATTTATTAATATTGACTCACTTTTCCCTCTCTTTTCTATAAATGTTTTTCAAATGTTCACACTATGACTGTGTGATTTCCCTTGCTTGCCTCCAAGCAAGGGAGCTGCAGGCTTGCAAGAAGAGAGTGTGCTGGAGGCATTCTGTCAGCTACAGTACTGCAAGCAGCTAGAAGCAAAAGGCCACCCAAGGAAGGGAAGTGGGCAATGAGCTCACCCCAGCCAGTGTGTACAGGAAGGCTTTTATGCCCAGCAAGATTGTAGAGTCACGCACAAAAGATGCAGAGAAGAGGAAGAGGTGCTGATTTTCTACAGGGGATGGGATTCTCCCTGGGATCCTCACCTTACTCATTTTCCCTGCTTTTCGGGGAGATGGACTTCTGGAAGGTTACAGAGGCAGTGGGAGAGTGACCATCTTAGGAAGGTCACTGAGGAGGCATCCAACCACTGATTGACTCAGAGTGAGCAGCAGGGAAGTGCAGAATTGGCACTGTCCTGTGTGCCTGGTTTCAGAGAGAAGGACAGAAGGACAGTGGGTCAGCAAGCTTTTGCCTTGATTATGCATTTGTCCATCTCCTGAGGATGGACTTCTAATGGCCCAGACTAGGAGATGGACCCAGGAGTTGCCATTCACTTCTGCTTAAAGGATAAATGTCCCAAACAGTTCATTCCAGAGAACAATTGGGAAGGGAGGCTGCCCCTACTGTAATTGAGGTTTATAGCAGTGATGAGTGTGCAAGGGAGAGAGCTGCATATTGTTGTCTGCCTTCCATGGGAAGCTTTAATCCCATGTCTTCCAGCATCTGGAGGGAAGCCAAGCTGCCAAGCTTTAGGATAGTCTGCATGGTAGACAGGAGGGAGGAAGGCCATGGTCCCCATCTTTTGATTCACCACTGGGAATATGCTGTGCATTAAACAATTATTATGAAGAAGGCAGAGGTGGCAGGAACAGAACAAAACAGAATCCAAAGCACAGTTCAGGATCTTTAGGACCATGTTGTCACAAGACAAGCCCTCTCTGAAAGATGGCAAGAGCAGGCAAAAGTGCAAGTTACTGATTTTCAAGTCTTCCAGCGTGGTAACTCTTCAGATGCCTCTCTTATGATGGAAAAAGGAAAACACCTATTTAAAAGAGGTTTCCTTGTAAGAACAGATAGGCAGACACCAGGAGGTAGACTCTGAACTGAGCTTCTGCTCGACACCTGAAAAGCAGCAGCAGACTAGCAGAAATTTTTGGAGTCCATCAGCTGCTTGTTCTTCACCTCCCTGACGGTGCAGCAGGTGGTGACTGGCGCTCCGTGGAGATCAGTGGTCTATCCAGCACTCCCTGTCATTGCTCTCTGCACAGCATGGACCCACAATATCCAGCACACCCAGGAGCATAAGGAAAAAATGTTATTTCCATGACCCCGGAACACTGCAAATACATTTTGGAGCTATTGAATGCATTAAGAGGCTCAGAATGGCAAAAATTAAAATGTTTTTAATTTTTTGGGGGTAAATGTTTTCCAGTAAATTATTTTAATGTGGATCAGCCTGGGTAAAGCATTCCTGCATTTCTTCTACTGGATTTCTAGTGGAGATCTCAAAAGCCATAATGCTACCTAGGATAAGCAAGAATTAGAATCCACCTGGGAGAGGAGAAAACTTCTTTCCATTCCTTTGTGTTTGCCTGCTTCTTTGCACACTATGTTGGCCTGTGCAGGAGCAGTCCAGCATGCTAAATCAGCTCCAGGAAGGGAAAGTATTTCCAAATGTAGGAGAAACAGGAAGCTACATGAATTCTTTTCTTCTTAGCACTCAGAAAAATTGAAATGCGGAATGCTGTCAAATGAGGATGTGGTTGTGCTGCAGTCACACACCTCATGGCTGGCCAGGCTGAAACCTGGAACCATGAACATTATTCTACACCCACCTGCTCTGTTTGACTGAGCAGAGGAGACAGTTATCCTGCTTTCAGGAGGTAATACACTTCTGGATGTGCCTGGTCCCATCTCCCCAGACTATGTGGTGATCACGCTGAAAAAGTCATTGTGGAAAAAGGGGAGAAAAGTTCAGAAGGCTGCAAAGTTATCAACAGGCACATCATGGCCCTTTGCAAAGCAAAGTCATGTTCTCTGACTGCAGTGCTGGGGAGTAAAGCTATATTCCCTTTCTCTTCCTTCTCTCTGAAGCTGCTCCACCTAGACCCTGGGTAATGTGGCCATCATCCCAGCTTCACAGATCTCCTATAGGTTTCTCATTCTGTCTTTCTGCTCTACACACACACACACACATGACATTTTTGACCATGTTTTGATGCTGCCACTGCCTGCTCCCTTCTGTGACCATATATGGTGGGGTTTGGACTCCTAACAGTATGGGGTCCCTTCAGCTGTCTACAGTGAAATTTTCACCTGGTAGGCATAACCTGGTGGTTATAAAGCAAAATGTCTTCATTTATATCCCAGCTACACTGCCTTGTGCTCTGACATAGATTATTTCCTATAGGTACAAGGAGCAAAGCTTCATTTCTGCTGCCCACAGAGGCCATGTGTGGTCTCCACTTCACTGGGTGAAGTCAACAGTGTCAGCCCAAATCCCCATTCTTTCCCTGAGATGTGTGCCCCATGAAAAGTGGGCACCCACAGCCTCGCTGGGTGCCTGCTACCATATCTACATGAGGTCAGCAGAGTGACACGCTTGCACACTCACTGTGAGCATGGCCTTGCAGGGCAGGGATGATAAAGTAAACAGCAGGAGGGGAATTTGAGTGACAGCGATATCCGTTTTGGCTCTTCCACAGAAGTGCTAGCAGAGAATGAAGTATATATTCCCAAGCATTTTGCTCCTCTCTGTCCCAGCTCATTTCTTATCCTTGCAAAGGCAGTTAGCAAGCCCAAATTGGCCTAACAGTCCATTAGGATGTGATCTGCTCCAAGCCGCCCACAATGCAAAATATTTGAAAGCTCAGATAAAACTTTTGCTCAGTTTTCCATCTCTGTGAGATGTGGGGTGGGCGATGTGGGAAGGGTGATGCCACACTCAGGGCCAAGCACGATGATGGCACAAGCCCAAACCAACGGAGAAGTGGTGCTGATCCTGCCCCACCAGCTAACTTCTGTTCTTCGGAGTTTACGGTGGAAAAAACAACACCGTGACTTGCTTATGAAGCTGGTTTTTCTGAAAAAGATGGTTTGTAACTTGGGTGGCTTAGGGGCAAACATGCTGTAGGAAAATCAAAGGTGGTTTTTGTGCAGAGGAAGTCAGGGAATGAAGAAATAGTACTAGGGATTTAAAAAAAACCAAACAAACCAAAAACCAAAACAAAAATAAAAAAACAAAAAACAACAAAAAAATAAGCAGAAGATGTTTTCCAAATTGCTAGGATAAATCTGTCTCCACAAGAGAAAACAGATAACAGGAAACAGAGGACAAGACAAAATGCAAATGAAGGATCTGGGTAACATCACTGAGTTGCATGATGCCTCTCCAGGACCCACTTCAGAGCTCATTAGAACAAATGGATGACTTCCCACTGACCTTAGTGGACCAGGTCCTGTCTCCCAAAAAATATGTCCTCCTAGATAGAGGAGAGGTGGTGCTGTAGGATCTTCCACATTTTTGAGAAAGATGAAGCAACACAGAGAGCAAGGGATTTCAGATACCTGAACTGACCTTCTGGTTTTCTAGGCAATGCAATATTCTATGCTAGATAGCAGTGTCTTCTTGTCACTGCAGGAAAGTTTCCACACCCAAACACTAAGGTTTGTGAAGTCCTTGACAAGCCAAACCAGTGCCTTCCCTGTAGAGGTTCAGCAATGGATTCCCATAAAGGAGCATGCCAGTGTGCCCATTTGGAGAGGTGTCAGACACCAGTAAGAAGCAAGCCAGTGTCCCTGTTTGGGTGAAACTACCCGTGTGAAGTGGGGGGGTCAGTGTTCAGTTTTCAAGCGTTTCTCTTGCAGAGCAGTTCAGGTCTGTGGCCTTACTGCCTCCCTCCACAACTGCTTTATGAATTTCTGTAAGCTGCTCCAGGCTTGAAAACAATGCTGAGAGAGATTTGGCCCTAGTTTAGACAGCCAGCACAAGAACATTTTAGTGAGGAGTGGCCTGGATTCTTTGCAACCATTCCTTTCTTCACTTTTGAGATGGGAGGGATCAGGGAAGTGTCTGCTTACATGTCCAAAACACAGGATTAAAAGCTCTACCTCCCAGGAACACATGATCAAATCTTAGTCTGTCCCACAGAACACCAAAGGCTTACTGGGAGGTAAGGGAATTAGAAAGGCTTTAGAATCTAGACTCCAGCCTGTTCCATGTGGACATGATGGATTAGACCCAAATTTCTTACAAGCGCTGGTCTGGCCTGACTGTATTTGGCCTAATATTCCCTCTTCTGAGAGTCATGCTGTATCTTGGGAGCAGTTGCACTTCAGGGACAAATAATTCCCACAGGTATACAATCCACTGTAATCACTCAAGTATACAACACTTAATTTATATAATGAAGTGCAACAGCAGGCCCTTACCTAGGGGATTTTTGGTGTCACAGCTAGGGTAAGATAAAAGTATCAACAAGAGGAAACATGCACGGTGAGGTGTGGCTGTAAAGGACTTTTTGCATTATACAATAGTGAGCATTACTTACAATGTGAGCAGAAGAGAGTTTAAATAGTTGCAATCAAATCCCCTGAAGTACTCGATCTGCCTTTGGCCATGTGGGCCTTAATGATTATTCAGAGTCAAACACACTCAGTACAGAAAGCTGCTGGTTTTTTATGGTCTCTTCAGGATCTTCCTTTGGCGATGAAAAAATATCCAAGGATCCAGGCTTCCTAGGATCTTAGAATTACCATCTGAACTGGCAGAAGCACAAAGAGGAGATTGAAGCTGTCCGGATGCTGAAACTTAATTAGGGGTGAATAAATTAGCCTTGCTTGAAAAGTCAAGAAAATATTATATTCAATGGTGCTTGGGATGTTTTTGTTTTTGCTCTTGCTGAATGACAGCCAGTAGCAGGACAAGGAAGGACAAGACAAAGAGGGCCATTAAAACAATGTAGCAGAAGTTATAATGGAGCTACGATAAGGAAGGCGCAACTTATTTTCTTTTGCAAATATCTCTGGGAGTCTTCATGTGACAAACCCACACATCTATTTCCCCTACACTGGTAATGCGTCCCACCACCATCTGTATCCGACTGCCACTATGGCAGATGGACACCAAGTCCTACTGTATTGCTGATCCCACAAAGCCCCTAAGCAATCTGATATTGATAATGTCGCAAGGCTAATCACTTAATAATAGGACTCCCTGCAAACCAGACACCTCTACCACACGCTGTGGGAGGAGAAGATGCTTTGCATACATCATCCTGTCAGATGAGTTTATTATTCTTGCGTTCAAGATAAACTGCAGCAGCCAAATTCTGGCCTGTATAAATTCCAGCCTTGGGAGTCCAGCAGGCACCGGGCTCCTTGTTAAACACACACACACATGCATAAATCCAGACGGGTAAATAATACGACATCTTTCTATTCCCAAGGGATCTTTCAAGAGCTGATGTTTTCTTTGTTACCTGGGGTGGTCCTCAGACCAGCTGTATAAACCAGGGATAAGGAGAGAGAGCCTGGGCTATGCAGAGACAACAGGCAGGAGAGATTTCTGGCCACATGCAGACCTTGCTGCTTTGTGCTAATAAAGCTTTGTTGTATGTCATTCAAACAGACACCAGGCAAACAAGCTCTGAGCTTCAGAGTCTTTATCTCTTCTGTTTACCTCTCCCCAGGATTCACCAGTATATCTGTTAGGCAAAGAACATAGGCATCTAAGAGATACAGAAAGGATATAAAACCTTCTGAGCTCAAGCCAAAGTCTTCTTAATGGGTTTGCTGAAGAAAATAATTCCTTCCTGTAAAACATCTGTATTGGTCTATACTGGGGATGATGACCCAGCAGATCTGCAGATCTGGCTAGGAGGCTCATTCCCACATTTCTTGCAGAAAGGATCCTCAGAATGACAAGAACATTCTCACGGTCCTCTTTTTGAATGTATTTAGCTTCTCAGTGATTCTGGTCAGGTTGTGCAAACAAGGTGGCTGAGTTTGCTTTGTGACTAGTTATAAAACTCCCAAGGAGTGGAAAAGAATGAAGCTTTTCCTCAAAAATTTCTTGTCATTGATTAAAATGACAAAGAAAAAAGAAATCTGGCAGAGTAACACTGACTTCAGAAATACTCCTGTAGGCCTGAGCCAAAAATGACATGTACTCTGGTACTGACTGAGGTTGGTTCTGAGGCTGTGTTAAGACCAGGTGCAAGTCCATGGTCCAGGAAGAGTCTGGCTACATAGCTCACCCTCAGGGGTTTAAGAGCAAGGTTTGTTCCCTGTATGGAAAACAGTCTTGGATACCAACAGGGGCCAGCACATGAATAGCCAGTCCCTGTTGGTATCCAACTGTTACCCAAGCTCCAATACAGAGCTGTTACTATTACAGTAGGTCCTGGCGTGACTTTAAAGGAAGAACATATTTTTGAGTTTCCAGTGTCCCCTCACACTTCAGGTTAAAGGAGATTGTGGAACCCCCTCACACTTTCCTCTGTCAGTACCAGGGATTCCTGGTCTGTGCATATGACACCCCACCATGGAAGAAATCACCAGTGTGCTGCCATGGGCTCTTCCCATCTTCTCTGAGCCCTTTCTGGCTGACAGAGAGAGGAAAAGATTTCCATTCTTCATTTTCCTAAGTGTTAAGCTAATGTCTCTACTGAGATATTGGATGCATAAATGAACCAATCCTACCAATTCATTCTAAAACTGTTTCAAGGATACCAAGCTTTGGGGGCAGAAGGGTGAGGTGATGTTTCCTCTCCCCAAAGCCACAAGAAACAGCAGGCGACCCCAGGGCTCAGGCCTGGAGGAAACAACTTTTGTCAGTTCAGCCTCCACCAAGTTTCAAGGCTCAGAGCTCTCAGGAAGGAAAGTTCTCTACAGTCATTGAAACAGTTTTCTATTTCCTCTTTCTTTGACAGGGTGATTGTAAATAAAAGATCTTGGTGAAAGGGATTGACTCACCCTACAAGTAAAGTTAAACTGAAACTGTTAAGTGCTCCAGTGAAATGAGATCAGCATGGAGATGATGTGCCAGACCCTGAAGCACTTGAAACTGGGCAAGAGATGTGGCCCATTACAAGAAAAATAAGGGTGTCAGAGCAAGATGAGGGAAAAGGGTCTTAACAACTTTTTCTATTCCCTTAGATCAGCCCTTTCTCGCAGCACTCCTCTCCCTACCGTGCCTTTTCCACGACAGGGGACCACCATTTATTTCTGAACAGCTGAGATTAGTCCTGAGGTACCACCATAGAGTAAAATACAGGGGGTTATGCGCTGCCTATTTCTTTACTCAAGCTTTTCACAGCAGTCCTAGAAAGATGCCTCAAGGGAAATGCAGCTCCTTCTAGAGTTCACCAGTGTGAGGGAAATGAAGCGATACTTGTGTTAAGGGCTGCCAGCAGGATGCTGTGTTCGGGAGATACCTTGGAAACTGCTTTGCAGCTTTGCAGCTTTGCACATCTGCTGTTCTGCTCCTGGGCAGAGAATAGAGCCGTGGAAAATGCTTCTTTAACCAAACCCTAGATGGGCTGGAAAATCAAACTAATGCTGGTTTGATTTTCCACGGGAACCTAGAAAATCTGATCCCAAGCTCCATAGCATGTTCAAGACTATGCTTTTTTTTAATACCACTCTTGGCAGCTCATGAGGTGAATGGCAGATTTCATGCAGTGCCTCATTCTGCTTATAACTTTCAATCCATTGATGTCACGGGCATGCTGCCTGTCTCAGTTTTTCAGCTGTGTGTTGATTCCACCATTTCTACTGCAGAAATTTGCATCTTCTTTTTTCTCCAAATCTATCAGCAGCTGCACGACCAGATCTCAAGGTGCTCTTAGCTGACCTCCTCTGTACATTCAACCACGGAAAGGCAAGGGCACATTTTACAAACTGGTCCTCAGCATCTCACCCTCACCTAAAAATGGGTGGCCCTATGCTGAAGAGGCCAGGAGATACTCTCTAACACACAGCAGCAGTTTCCTATTTACAATTTTGCAATACCAGGTGTAATCAGCTGGCTGCCTTAATCTTCAGTTTGTGATTTCTCAGCTAGTAAATAATTTCTTGTACTTTTGTACAAGATGTACCATATATGTTTCTTGTACAGAGCAAGGGTTGAAGTGGAAGAGTCACTCACCTTTGTGGGACCCTGTCAGCTCATCTCGTATCCAAGTGCTGTGACAGGATCTTTTATGAGCAGAGGTGCTATTGCCCTTCCCCTGAGCTGTGTACACACACTGCAACAGTATGAGCTGGATCCCATTGTTCTGCTGAAATACCAAGCATCACAAACTGAATGAGTGACAGGCATTTTAAACATCCTCTTGCTAAGTTTTTATGACAGAAAAGCAGCAAAAGTGGGAAGAAGGATCTACAGAAACTTCTACTTTTTGGCTTTCATCTTACTCAGTTCTTTCCTACAGTCATGAGCTCCCCTATTTCTGCAGCATCTGTTGAGGGCTGGTGCTTAATTGGGCCAGACAGACCTCCCTGATGCCAACAATGAATTCAGTCCAGCCATCCTGGGGGGCAGTCTCCCAGCACCACGCTAGGCAGGGTCTAGGAGCAAGGGAACACACCAAACAGACATGACTGCAGGCTGGTTCACCATTTTTGACCCATTGCACAGAGGCTGGAAGCAGAGTAAAACCTGGAGCTAGAAGGAGAGCTTTGCTGCAATACATCTGCTGCTCAGGAACCTTCTCAGCTGCAGCAGCTGCCATGAAGTACATTCATAGAAGAATAATGTAATTTTCCTGTCTGGGCTTTAGCATTTGCTGAAAGCAAGTCCTGGTCCCAGGGACATTTTACCCATCTCTGCAGAGCCCTTGGTCATGGCAGTGAGCAGCGTCTTTTTCCTCAGCATGGTCTGAATATCCTTGAGGTGTTGGAAGCACTGCAGTCACCTCAGTGCCCATCTCTTGCCCCAGTAGGGAGGTGAGCTGCCTGGTGTCTGCCCCCCACTGAACATCCGCCCGCCTTTCTCAGAGTGGCATTTGTTAGCTTTGCCTCTCAGCATGCCATGTCTCACACAGTGAGTCACCTCTCCTAGGGAGTCTGTGGTTTGTGCCTGGACCTCAGGACCTCCAGGATCTGCTCTGGGGGGGATCAAGACACTGGGAGTGGGGAGAGACCCCATCACCTTCTCCCCAGCAGGGACTTCCTTCACATAGATAAAGCTACCTATAAGCACACCCATGAGAGCCAAGCAATCCCTTGGTAAACCCATCCAAAGACAGGAAGCAGAAACCTAAAGGACTTTCTCAGCGTTATGGGTGGAGCCTGCTTGTCTTCTACCCTAGGTGGAGGGAGAAACTTTCAAGCAGCAAATATCCAGGAAATTGTATTTTGCTTCTTTAGTATTGTCCCAGACATGACAAGAACCACACCTCCTAAATGTGTGGGCTTAGTTGTTTATTTGAAGGAGTAATTATCTTATATTTGACCACTGTTCTTTTTCTAAACCATTTAGAAAAAAACATTTTCCTCATGAGTAATAAATATGTGGCAACTATTTCAAAAGATTTCAATCTGGTCCTTTCTGCAAGGGCTTTATATAACCCTTTAGTTATTCAACCTAATATGTATAATATAATTCAGTTAAATATGTATTCAAAATCTATATTCAAAATTATGTAGATATTTCTTTATGCCTTTATATTAAACTATTCTATCCTAGCTGTCTTCCAAAGTAAGGCAGTCATAAAATAATGGAAGGCTGATGGCATAAGGAATTATTTTCAGAAAACTTAAAAAATTATTATAACTCATGTTACAGCAGGAAAGGAGAACCCATTGGTGTAACTGTTTGTCAGTCAAAAACTCCCCACAATGTTGGACAGGAGACAGACAGTTATTTAGGCAGACCAAAGCTTCACCCAAAGTACAAAGCCTCTTCACAGGGTGAAGTGTAGCTGCAACAGCAGCACTTTGTGCTGAACTTGACCTTTCCCAACCAGTGTCTTTCCTTGCTTCCTATTTGCTTGCTTATTTTCAGAGCTCCATGAAAATATTTATTAGTTTGGTATCTTGACAGAACAATGTTCATGTAACTGTTGGAGCCTAGTAGTTTCACACCCTCCCAGCTTCTGAGCCCAACAGCAAAGTGAGTTTCAAGAGACCTTGAATTTCTACCTGCTTTGTAAAAATTGACATCTAGTTAAGGAAGGAATAAAAGGGAAATTGCTCACCTTTCTCAGGGTAAAGGTTCTGGGAGAAACTTGGACATATTGGTAAATATAAAAGAGTACTGAATAGACAGAGCAATGGTAAAGAGTCTAATAAATTTTGCTGCTTACATAATTACTTGACTTCGGTGTCATCACTTTCAATACCTTTCTTCAGGATTCAGAGCCCTGTGGAATCACTCTGTTGGCAGCAAGCATCCACCTCAAAACACTAAAAGCTGCTGAAAAGCCATCGGAGGTCCTGCACCGATGCCTGCACATCAGTCCTGCGCAGAGCCTTCAGCTCCGGACTCCCTCACAGGCTCTTTGCATGATCTCAGCACAGAGACGTTTCTCTTACTGCCTCTACTCAGCATTCAGATACGAGATAATAAATTCACTTCTCACTCATTCTAGGGGAAGGTTATTTGGACAACTTCTTTTTCTTGGCAGGTGAGAATCCATTGATGCTGAGGCAACAGAGCAGAATGGGAGGCAGACTGCAAAAGGGATGCTGAGGACAGCATGGGTCTCAGGTGCATCAGTCTTGTGATATGAGAAGGAGGCAGAGAGCAGGCTTCCAAGGTAGGGAGGCCACGAGAGGAGATAGGCAGGATACACCAGGGCTTCTGGGGTGATTTGGTGCTTTGGTGCTTCATTTTCACTTTCAGCCAGCTACCAACAGCCAGCATGGTGAGCTGTGGTCCCCCAGCTGCAAAGTAAACACGTGTGAGAGAACGACAGGGGTGTGTTTACAGTACATAGCCAAGTACAGTAGACTTCAGAGGACAAAAATACCCAGTGGAAAAACACAGGGGCTAAAGTAAAACTTTAACCATCAGGGGTTGCCTAGCCAGCAACATGTGTACCCTTCACAGGCTCTCCTGCTTGCAGTGAGCTTTGAGGCTCCCTTGGAAAACTGCAGCACTTTTTGATTAGTGGCTTCTCTACCCCAGCCTCTGAAAATTACACCATAGGTCTGCTTCAGATTATAAACTCCTTCAATGAAGAAAGGCATTAGGAAGCGTGGACAACCCATGAAGCAGAGAGAGCCCACAACATCCCCTTTACAGTCTCCTCCCAAGAGTGGTTTCTGAGCCACTGGGGGCTCCTGCTGAAAAAGATTTATCCCAGAGCAGAGATTGGCATGTCCATCTTTTCATCCCAGAGCAATGCAGAGAGAGGTGGAGTCTAGCACTCGATGCAAAGGAGTGACCTGGTAATTTCCGAGCTCTCCTGCAATTTGGGCAGCACAGCCAAGCCCTGGCACGCACTGTGGGCTTTCAGCAGGAATAGCAGACTGAAGGCAATGGCTACAGCCCAGAGTGACTCCCATGGCATTACTGAAATGAATGGAATTGCACCCGCTGAATTACACCCACTCAAGCTGCATTGGGTTGAGGCACTGGTTGAACAAAACACTAGAGCACGTGCTTAAATTTAAGCATATGAGTAAACAATTTCAGGGCAAATACTTACATGCTTGAGTGCTTTGCCAGGTAGGTGCTGTTCTCAGCAGCACACACCTGGAGTGAGGCGGTGCCATTTTTTACATGGTCACTTTTCTGACTATATCTAAGCAAGAAAGGAAACTTTCCACTGCCTGTGGGCCAGCAGGCACTTCAGGTATGTGTAAGGTCTTAAAAAAAAAAAAAAAAAGACTTCTTTTTAATCTTATCTGTCTCATTATCACCCTGACATTTGCTTTGGCTTTGAGTTTAATTACGTCTTGAATTGAACAAAGGTACAGATAGGGCTGAGATAATAAGAAGCCAGTAAAGCTGGTGTATATAGGAAATAGGGCCTCCCTGAAGGTGTTAGTCCATGCAAGCTGACCCCCAGTTATGAGAAAGAAAAGCTGATAAGGGAGAAAGCAATTAATCAATCATTCAGGAAACCTGGGGATGTGTAAAGAGGTGTCTGATGTTTGCATCTTACCTGCCACCTGGGCTGGTACAAATACAGCAGACCCCATTTAGATAAATACCTGTGCATCAGAGCACAACCAAGCAAACAAAGGGAAGCTCTGGGTGGGGGAAAAAAAAAAGAGATGGAATAAACAAGGGAAATAAATATATTACCATGAAAGTCAGTATTCAGAGTAGAAAACTGCACAATATAAAGGATACATTATCAGTCACCAGAAGCAGAGATCAAGACCTCCATGCTCCATGGTGCCCCAGGTGCTCTGTACACATAGTAATTAAGTCTCAGTCTCAGAAATACTTCAGTCCAAGTAGACAAATATTGGGGGGGTGGGGGGGGGAAGCAGGAACAAACACTTGTCTAACATCATATGTGAAAAGCAAGGACTAGGAAGAGGACTAAAAGATTGTGCTTTCTGGGTGATACATGAATAAAAGATGGATGAGGCTTATAGCCACAGAGAGTATGTTTATACCACTGGCCCTTTATAGAAACCCTGCTGTTCTAGAACAATTTTATTCCATATTTTGGAGGCTCCCTGATCCAACAGGACACAACCCCCAGTTTTTCAGGAGCTCTTCCTTTTCAGTCTGTTTCTGGACTAGGTCCTGCTGGCTGTACAGAAGGGATGGGTGACTGGGAACTACGCAATAGAAGGTGGCATAGTTCAAAGTATAGTTTAAGATGGCACTTTTGCAACAAGCTCTTTAAAACTGCTGAAGAGTCAAGTAGTCTGTTACTCTGAGGTGCTATCCATGTAAAATATTTTCATTATGATCTGAGCACAAAACAAGGTTATGGTGCCCATTCAAAATCCACACCTGAATGAGAAAATGTAATTTTGAGACTGCACTGTGGAAAAATCCTGCTGACATTTTTGCTTTGACTTTATCAAACAAATGAAAGAGAAACACAATCTTGTCAAAACAAAACATTAATTTCATTTTGATTTCATCAGCTTGACCCATGTTACAGCATGCTTTGGAGTCAAAACAGTAAGACAATTATGCCATGACCCGTCATAATATTATGGCATGGAAACCTAATAGACAAAACTCAAAGACTTATATAAAGTGTGGTAAAAGTCAAAACAAATGTTTCAATAAGCTGGAAATACTTGTACTTTCTTTGAAAACACTGTGAGAACCAACACCTTCTCACTGAGCATGTCGAGGGTATCGAAGCACTGCTTTCCGACGGAGTGGCACTCAGTGGCCAACAATAACCAGGTCTGACTGGCACAGGTCTCCAACGGCTCCACAGGGAATAAGAAAGGTGGAGCCACAATTCTTGCTGGTCTATGTCTTCTCACATGCATTCCCCAGAGACACATCACATGCACAGCCCTTCCTTTTCACACCCAGGATACAGATTTATATCAGAAGAGTTTTAAATGGGGCAGTAAACCTTGGGCAGGGCTTTGCTCACCTGCTTTGCTGTAACAGTCCAAGATATTTATATTTTTCAGGGAATATTTGTCAGTGGCCAGAGCTACTGATAGAAGTTTTTGTCACTTCTTCTTGGCTGAGGAAGGATGGCCCCCATCAACACTACAGGGCTGCAAGCAGAACTGAAAGAGCGAATAACCTGCTGATTCAAGTCCCTACTAAAACCCATTCGTCTCCCACACATCTGTGGAGTTTGCTCCTACTGTCACCACATTGTACGCTATCACCAGGCTGGCAGCAATATCTGGATGGCCTCCTCCTGTGCAAGGACCTGGGCAGGGATGTTGTAAAAAGCTCATGGTTTCAAACAATTTACACTGTTATGATTTGACCTTGCATGCAGCCTTCAAAGGCTGAAGTCATTTGGTTGTGAACTTGTTACATAGCAGAGGTGTTCTACAATAAATGTGTAAGACTAACAGGAAATTGAAATGCAGAAAGCAGCAGCAGAGATGTTGTCTTGCAAAAATAACAGTATGTGTTGAACAGGGATCTCAGCAGACAATATGACTCCGAAGTACCAGAAACAATGGCTTATTTCCCTCCAGAAACCATAGTAAAGGATGATTTTTAAGGACATACTGGTATAATTGTCCCCCAGATAAATCCTCTTTTGCCTTGCAGCCAAGGTAGGAAAAACTGCAATGCCCTGAGCATGAGGAGAGATAATACCTGGTTGTGGAGGGGTAGTTACAAGATTGTGAGTCTTCAGGGAATTCCACCTTACCAACCTAAAACCAGCATTTGTATTTATATTTTTTACAATGGATTAGGCCTCATCTTTCTGAAACAGTGTATGGAAAACAGGAATGGATCATTAGGTAGGGACAGTTTAACAAAACTTTATGCTGATAAGGACTCATGACTCCAGCACAGCAATTGAGTCTCAATAGCTCTTCCACATGGAAATAGAGAATGTGAGAATCCAGGACAAGAGAAGAAACAAACAAAATTTGCTTTTAAGAAGGAATATCTTAAACAAGGTGAGACAAAATACAGGAAGAGATGGGAAAGTTTGCTGGAAGAGCTTTGCCATCAGCCAAGGATATTTGAAGCCAAGTGTTCCAAAGATGCAAAAGTCCCCCGGGAAACAGAAAAATCACTTCTGGGTGATTGACATTTTACCTGGATCTGTTGGTCACTTCTACTATTTTGGAGTATCAATTTGCTCATAGAGCATGTGCTGCTTGCTTTACCAAAGGGTGTCCTAAAAGAGTGAAATCAGGATTGTCTTCTCTATTATCTGAAGAATATTTTATAGCCTCTAAATCTAATCACTTGGATTATTGCCTATTCCTGATCACCTTATTTACCAGGAGCAGCTCAGGAAGAGAGTGTAGGTTGGCTGAATTCCTCTGGCACCAGCATCCTATTGCCAGATTGCAATTTTCTGGGATAGCATGCTACTGCCAGAAGTAGCCTAGACCAGTCCTCTTTCAAAGTAGGAAGGGATCAGAGATCACTGGGAAACATGAATGGAAATGAGGTGATTTGCCTTGTAAGTCAGAAAGGAACTGGATGCCTTCTTGTCATCCCTTGCCATTTTCTATGGCTGTTAAAAGTTATTAGGACATGAGATCAGACTAGTGGTTCATTTACCCTGCTAATTATTTTCTGCCTGACAAGAAATACTTAGGGAAAGTGTATTAGACAAGAATTGAAAAGAATCATCTTTTTCTTTATATATTCCTTGAGCTTTCAACAAACAGGACCAAAGGGGTTTCCTGAGTCGAGGAATGCAGCAAGAACCCTGTGGTTTCTACCCCTAAGTGCATCATGACCTCCTCCACACCTCCTGCCCTCTGTGATACCCCACAGTGAGGTCCTCTCAGGCTGAGAGGACTCCTGTAGCATCCCAGGAGAGTGCTGAAGGCTGAACAGCTCTGCCCTACAGAAACTGGTGTGACTCTGCTGTGGTGCCTTCACTGTGTCACCTCCCTGTGGGGAGAGCACCCTTCTTTGCTGCCTTCATTCCCCTTGCATCACTGCAGGCAGGAGAGCTGTGATGGAGGACATGGGCTCCTCACCTGGTTGTTTCCTCTCTCCAAGTCTGAGAGACACCAACCATCCATCCCCATCCAATCAACCTCAATAACTGAGTCATGACTTTATTAGGAGTACTGTGTTCCAGAGCCTTGGGTTTTTTTCTTTCTTTGTTTGCTTGTTGTCCTTTGTTTCTGATGCCTTGTGCTTAGCACAATAAAATAACACTAATAATAAAAAAAGAAAATGAGACAATGCTTACAGAGCTCTGTCTTTTCCATCCCCTAGCTCCTTGAAGTGGTACCAGATGTTGTCCCAGAACAGCCTCCTGGCTGGTGCTTCTTGGCATTACTGACGTCTCTCACTCCAGCCTCAGCTCATTTATTGGCTCTCAAGGTGCAGGTTTGGGATGTCTCTTCATTTCCACTGTGGAGGAAACAGCCTGTAGCAGCACTGTAAAGCACTCAAAAAAAAAAGCCCTCCAAAAAAGGAGCAGGAAAATTAACAGGTAAAATATTTTAAAGTATGTGAATAATAGAATGGAGAATTCTTTTGGAGGATGAGAGAGTTTTGCCATAGCCCTTCTCAATCAGACTGAATTACACTTACAAAGCATTTTATTGCTAAAAGCTTGTACAGACTTGCCACAGGTAGACCAAGGCTCAGATTCAGTTCTTTGGGATGGATCCACAACCAACATTTGTCCAAACAGGTAGGTAGGAGACATTTGTCAAGGCTTCAGTGGATTTTGAATAAGGCATTTCATAAATGTGTTGCTGAACCCTGAGCAGAAACGGGAGCCATGGTCTTCCCTGGTCTCATGAAGCAGCTGTTAGCTGTGTGAGCTGCAGATTTATTGATAGTTGTAAGGGCATCTTTCTCCCCTGAACACCCTATCCTCTTTGATCAGGATAGGAAACACCAAGTGTTTCCTTCAGTGCAGCCACAATGTTTACATTCAGCTGATGAAAATTTGGGTGAAAAACTATGCATTTTATTTTGTCTCTTTTTTTATTTCCTTCCATTTTTGATTTTGTGCATGTTGCTTTTCTTGGATGCTGTCTAGCTTACAGACTGAGTAATGCTGCTCTAGATCATGGAGGGTCCTGGAGAGATGTTCCCATTTATTGCCCTATTATCCCAGGGATGAAAGAAGTGGGTTTTACTGATGAGTGTACTTAAAAGAGTCTGGGTGCTTAGAACAAGTTGCACATCCAGCTACACTAAAATAGAAATTAGAGTGTATTTTTCTTTTTAGAAGCCCTCAGTTCTTGTTTTAAGGTATAGTTTGTGTTTGAGCATATTTTTTTCCAAGAGGTGAGACAGCTTTAAACCACCTTAGCAATATACAGCTGAAGTTGTGCTTCTGCAATGCAACCTGGATTTTACTCCCCTCCAGGTTTTCATCAGTCTTTTGGATGGAAATTAGAATCTGCAGCTCTACTGTATTTGCGGGGTTCCCAGATGAAGGAAGGAAGGAATGAATCTGACTCCATGTTCTCAGAAGACTAATTTATTATTTTATGATACTATATTACATTAAAGAATACTAAACTATACTGTACTAGAGAATACAGAAAGGATACTTACAGGAGGCTAAAACGACAATAATGAGAGCTCGTGACTCTTTCCAGAGTCCCGACACAGCTTGGCACTGGTTGGCACAAGAGTCAAAATAATTCACAGCAGAAACCAATGAAACGGCCACCTGTTGGTAAACAATCTCCAAACACATTCCAAAGGAGCAAAACACAGGAGAAGCAAATCAGATAATTATTGTTTTCCTTTTTTCCGAGGCTTCTCAGCTTCCCAGGAGAAAAATCCTGGGCAAAGGGATTTTTCCAGAAAAACGTGAATGCCGCACAGCTCCTAGGCTTTCAACATGTTAACCCCAAGGAAAGAAGATGCAGGTACCCATGCACTGAAAACTGGCTGCAGTGCACTGGATGCAGCCCATAGCACAGTGGAACTTGACAGGCTTATCTATATATCTATTTCTACGTCTCTATCTATATCTATCATCTATCTATCCATACATCTATATACCTATGAGTGTATTTATAATGACTAGAGATGGTAGTAAAGCACATACACGTGAGAGTATTTTAGGCAACAAGGAGGCTAATTTACTAAACCAGATACTCTTGTGTGCAGGCAGAAGCTCCTTGCCTCGGACACCTCCTGCCTTCCTGTCACTCACATACCAAGAAACACAAGTTATAAACAAGTTCAGTTGCTATGGCTCATGCTTCCTTCTCCTGCTGGAGTGATCCATGCTCTTTGACATGGTTCCAACTGCCCTCCTGCCTCCGGCTACCCTGGCACTTGGAGCAGCCTGTCAAGGTCACCTCCCTGCTGCCGGGCCAGACAGTGTGAGTGCTTGCAGCCGTCCTCCTCATTCTGCGCATGCTAACCATCCCCTGGAAGGTCAGGCATCCGCCAAGCCAAGAAGATCTTAGCTCAGCTGAGCCGGTCTCTCTCTCTCTGTCTGAATTCCTCCTGTGTCTCTTGTTTCTGGTCTCCTTCCTCCTCTCTTCCTCTGGCTGAGATGCCCCCTAGTCTGCCTAGGAACAGCAGAAGGTGCATCGCTGCTGGTCAAATACAAACCCAGAGCTGTTTCCTGGAGGCGCTCTCCACTGCATGCTCTTGGAAGCAGCACTTTACAGTGTGCTGCCCTGTACTCGGTCAAGCAGAGCTGAGGAGAAGACCAGTGCACGAGCAGCTTCAGCAGTACCAGTCATAGACACTATAAGGTGCTCTTTGCTTTGCCACATTCAGTTGCCAAAAGTTGATTTCAGCTGTGGGCAACATGTCAGCGTTTATCCTGCTTGACTGAGAAATTGAGCTAAGAGAACATTGTCTCTGATTACAGACAATTACACATGTTGCTTTGGTTTGGTTTTTCAAACTGCCTTTAGGCTCCCACAGCAAGTTTCGGAGGGGCCAATACCAGCTTTCATCGGACCTACAGATATGGACAGAAAAAGCAGGGAAGCATTCGGGCACCCCTCAGGAGGACATATATGGACAAAAGTTCACTTGTTTTTCTCCACCCATAACATCTGATCTGGTAAAATCTGTCGTTCTCCCCACGTCTCCTCCCTTAGTTATGTCCAAAACCTACCACAACACCACAAAAGTTCCTAATTCCCAAGAGATATCTAAAGCCTGCAGTGCCAGAGCAAGTCACTTACTCTTCTGCAGGATTGCTGGATCTGACAAGGGTTTCAGCAAGACATCTTGCACATAGTCTCACAGCAGGCCTGGGGAGAGATTTCACAGGACAAAGGAGCACTTGGAGAAGTACCAATAAACCAGGAGCCCACAGCCACCTTATGCACACACGGTATCAAGCCACCTCAAAGTCTGTGTACTGATGCTGCTCTTCCCTACCCCGGGCTGATACAAAGCATCTAAAACCACACATGGATAATACAACCTTTGGCATTGGTCTTGCTTGCGCTTGATGTCTCTCCTGGTTTTGTTGTCTCTGGGGAACTTACAAACAGTCCCTATACCACAAAAAGAATGGATAGAACAACCTGCACTAATCTATCCTTGACTCCTAAGTGTGCTGTTGAAAGCTCAGCAGCCAAGGAATGAAAGTAATGGGATAAAGCTCTGCCAGAGCCTCTCCACCCATCTGTGATAAGTCAATCTTGATCTCTTGGTTAAATCAACCACTTTTGGTGCTACCTCTAAAAACCCTTTACACCTTTGCAAACCCTTTGCACAGTGTACACTGTTCTCTATACTTCTGGCTCCACAAGCGTCCCGTTTCAGCACAGCCTTCCATCTGTATGGGCAACAACACTTTGTCAAGGTTGGTCACCAAGCTATGACCCTTGTCCCTTATGTCAGCTTGTGCTTGTTTCTACACCAAGACACACAAGTGGTTCAAACGTGCATGTACTGGCAGAGACAGTCTGGAGCTGACTGTCTCTGTACAGACTCCAGAATCCCCTGGGGCAGGGCAAATGAGCATGGACATGATGGGAAAGCAGGCGGGCTGCTCTGTCCATGGCCCCGAGCTTGCAGGCCACTCACAGCACTGTGCTGCACCAAGCAGGCAGAAACAGAGCACCCTTCGCTCCTCGCTGCCCAGAGCCATCCTCGCTGCCCCGCTGACTCAGCCACCCTCCTGACACTGCCTGCCCAGGGGTGCCCAGGCATGGCTGCACATCAAGCCATGCAGAAAGCTGCTTTGGTGCATCTGGCTCTGCGCACTGCCTGGGCTCGGAGCCCCCCGAGCAGCTGAGGCTCCCAGCACCGCTGCTATTCAGGTCTCCTGTGAGGAGGGTGAGGCAGGGGGTGAGGTGTTGGACCCCATGAACTGCACCCCAGCCTGCGCATCAGGCTGCACTTCTTGCTCTTTCATGTCCATCTCAAGTACAGCATCCTTCCCACTAAATTATAACGTAGTAGGAGAGGACGTGACCATTTTAAAAGAAATATAAATTTACATTTGACGTTTATGCCTGAATTGCACTCTTGTTACAGAATTGGCTCAGTGACTCTCAGTGCAGAGCTGGTCTTTGAGTTTATATTTTCAAGTTTCACTTGTTAGATTGCAAAGAAAGGAAAACAACAGAGATAGTGAAATTCCTCTTTCTTTTTTTATTTAGAAGGCAGCTAAAAAGCTCCACACATTCTGCATCTATTTTCCTACTGTAGTCAAAAGTGGTTGTTCTTTCTTTTTTTCTGTTTTTTCATAGATCTTATTCCCAAACTGTCAAGTGAGGAGGAAATTGTTCCCCACTGGTAATTGTTTTTTGCATTGCCTTGAAGTGAGCAAGGCGTAGGAAGTCTTCAGTGATTCTCCTGAGAGTTTTTCCCTGCCTTAGAGAGCCCTTTCTGTCTGTGAGCAAGACCACAAGCTCTGCAGCCTCCTCTCAAAAAGACCTCAGAAAACATGCTTAGAACTCTCTTTTGGAAAGGGAAATTTTGCATCCTTTGTGGACTTTCATTTTTATAAATCACACCATTCATTATTTGCACAAACACAAAAAATAGCTCTCTCACCAGTAAACCTGTTTGTTTTTTTTTCAAATGCTCAGCTCAAAATAAGCAAAACAATGTGTGGGCTTTTAAAAGTAAGAAAAATATATAGCTCAAAGGTTGAGGCTCTTTGTTAAGAACAGTTTCAAAAAGGATGGTTATAAAGATACAAAAATAGATTTTTATAATTGGAAGTGCCTGAAAGGGCCTAAGTATAGCAGGTTTTATTACATCTCCACTACCAGGTACTTAGGTGCTTCTCAGAACCTGCCATTAGCCAGGTCTGCTGAACAAGGCATGCAATTATTTTTTTTATGAAAATGCTGGCACAAGTTCACAAGCAAGGAAGGTGCTGAGCCTTTGATCCCAAGCACCAGGCAGATCCTTGAAAATGTCACAGAATGATTCATGTGCCCAAGAAAAGGGAGATCTGCTGAAGAAAAGCAGGTGTGAGGCTGCCTCTAGCCAGGCTTTGGCCGGTGGAGTGGAGCCATAAGGCTGGGGGTGCTGGGAGAAGAGCTCAGCGGAGTGGGATGCTCAGCTGCAGCTGTGGGGCAGAGATCAGCTAGCCAAAACTTGCCCAGCCTCAGCACTGACTTCCCCCTTCATGCAACAAACAGGACATTTTTCCCTTTCGTTGTGTGAGCCTCGTTTTGAGAGGAGACCGGGTGATTCAGGACAGAGATAGGCCACATGTAGAGCATGGAAAACAGAGGAAGAAAAGATGACTTTGATCTGGCTGTATTAGCGTGGTTGGTGTGCTTGTATAGGTGGTAGTGTGCCAGAATAGAAGGGATGACAGTGGGTCACCATGCAGAAATACTTTGGTCCTGAAACATGAAGGCCAGCATTCTCAAAGAAGGGTATAAAGTTAGGAACCTAAATCTGTCCAGGGGCACCATTAGACTCCCTTACAAAGCCTGGAGAGCCTCAGTGCTTGTGGAGAACCAGGACACTGATGTAAGAGACAGGAAATTTCTGCTGGGGGCCTTCGCCAAAAATTCCACCACCACTACCTGTGTTTGAGCATCCAGATAGGATGAGGCTTAGCTGAAGGCAAAGTAAAGTGGAGCATGGTTTTGCTTTGAAGAGACACGGCTTCTAAATCTGCTTCTTTGGGGCAGAGCCTGCCTGGAGTATAAATCAATGGCCACACTGCATATGTATGTTGTAAATAAGCATTGGAGAGCATCCAAGGCAGCCAGCTTCCTGGCTGAGGCGCCAAGAGTTGAACCCAGCCTCTCCGAAGTCTAAAGCATGAGATAAGATAGCCTGGGTTAAAAAGCTAACCATCTGTAGCTGCAATGACCCGTGGCTGCTATGATTTGGCCATGCAGGCTTAGCAACATTTTCCTGGTTGGGGAAAGCTGGTTTGGGGACAGCTGTGCCTTTAAGAGCCTGAACCAGTTGAAAATAGGGGTTGAAAATGCCAGACCTCTGACAAATTGACTGAACACCTCTGAGTCTTTCTTTGCAGTCAGCTCGACAGCCACCGACACGGCGCTTAAAATTAGCTCCCAGGACCGCAGAGATGTCCCTGTAGGCAGAGGAGGGAACATCACAGGCATTGAGCTTTCTGCAGAAGCTGGCTTTGGAGGACACCACCAGCCCTGCCACAGGGTTCACAGCTCCCTTGGGCCTTCTCTTTTGTTTAGCAGTGTTGCATCAAGCTGGATGTGCAACATGGTCCAAGGAGCTTCACACAGGTCAGTCTGCTCCTCAGGGCAGCTCTGGCAGAGGACAGCATGAGGGAAAATGATGCAATGGTGTACAAATAAAGGAAATGAAAAAAAACCCGGAAACAATATCAGAAACCCCACAATGAAAAGCTGAAGCTCAGTTCTGTAATTTTGCCCTCTAAGTGCATCTGTATTTAACATTGTTAAAGAGGGAAGCATGTTTCCAGACAGCTAAGAATGGCAGAGCTGCCCCAGTCCTCTGTCCAGGACTTGCCACTGCAAAAAAAGAGCATTTCTTCCCTTATGGCTCATGACTGCTTAGCCTGCAGTAAAGCCACCATAAAACATCCCTTCCAGGTGGGGAAGTTAAATATATTTTACTCTTCTCTGGCTTTCTTGCCATGCTTTGCAAAGGCCACTGCTTCTTGCTGGATGTACATTCCCAATTCTTCACACCTTCCCCAGCTCTAGTGGGATTTTCTCAGGACCCTTCACCAGGCATACCTAGGAGGTGTTCAGCAAGGAGTGGGAAAGGCCAGCCCAGGGGCTGTCAGAGCCACATTTTGGCCTGGGATACAGAACTGAAGGGCACCACTTCTGCCAGCTGGGAAGGGCTCGAGGAGGAGCAAGTGCTGGCGCCGCTTGCCGGGCCCTGGCTGTGAGCGGCAGACGTCTGTGGCCACTGGATGCCTCTTAACATATTCCAGTGCCCTCAAGACAAGGTAAATTGGTGGTTGAGGCAAAACTCAGTTTTGTGTGCAGTTATACTGCCCTCCCTGAATTCTTGGTCAACCAATTTTTATTTGTTTGTGTTACATACTCATTTCCCTTCCCACTTTAAAGGCCATTTTATGCTGGCAGAAGGTGCCATGCTGGCAGCTCTAGTTGACCCAAGAGTTAAATTTAAGCCCTAAGACAGGTAGAATGTTAGCAGTGGCTCTTTTTTTTCTCTTGCCCACCGTGATGGTGGCCCCAGGCTCTGTCCTTCCAAAGCCAGCCCAGAGGGAGCCCATCTAAGTGGCCATTTGCCCTAAAGCCTGTCTGCCAGCATCCATGCCAGGCAGAGCCAGCAGCAGAGTTTGCATCACTGTGGGCAACTGCCTACCAGGGTCCAGCAGAGTGGGAACCTGATCATGCCAGGACACAAACTGAGTGCAAAGAGCAATACACACTATTGAACTCCATATTTCTCCAAATATTGACCAAGTGCCCCAGGTATTGGTGTCCTTCCTGCTCCATAGGACCATCCAGAAACCCTGACTGTAGGCAGAGATATCTGCCTTTTCCTCTCTAATGCAGGGAGTCTCAGGTGCTGCAGCAAATTTTTGTGAACTTTTCAACAGCTTTTCTACTTGTTTTTGGTTTAGCCATTGTTACTGTTATCTTTACCCATTCACATTAATTACCCTGACATGAGAAATTCAGCCTGCTAAGCAAGGGGTGATGCCTTGGACTCACTGCCACAAATAACTGGGTACTGGTGCTTCTCTTCTCTACATTACAGTTTTCTTCTGGTTTTCACATTTTCTGAGTATGCCCTTTTCCCTGTGTTCTGGTTCAGAATAAAGCCTTCTAGGACCTTGCCTTCGTCTATTAATTAAGCTTCTCTCTCAGGCTACATCCATCCATGACTTTGCACTCTGCCCAGGCACTGAGCAAGCATGGTTAAGATCTGTCTGTGTGCAGAGTTGAGTGGAAGCTGCTTTCAAGGAGTTATCACCTTGAAAAACCCAAGCTTGGGTTACTTTAGGGTCAGTGCTATCCTGCGGTGTCTGATCAGTTCAGAGTTCAGACAGTGTATCAGTATCTGGCTGCAAAACACCTCATAGACATGCCCATAGCCTGAGGACTAATGTAAGAGTAAGTCATTTGCCTAACTTCTTTACACTTTTTTTTCTCTGACAGATTTTGTCAGTAAGGTTTGACAATCCCTTAATAAATCATTTCAATCAGTTTAGTTACCAGTTTGTTACCTCATTTGGAGGCATTCTGGCAGACTGACAAGGTCCGGCTTCCCCTAGAGAAGACTGGGTTCTTTGGAACCCAACCTGTTGCAATCACTTAGACAAATAATAGTTCTGGTTTTCATTAATTGCCTGTTGAACCCATGGCCTTTATACATGAGATACTCATCTTGTTCTCACAGTTTGTCTCCTGCACTGCAGTCCCCCACTGTTGCTTGAAAGCAGCAGGTAAAGGCATTTTCACATCTTCAGCCCCCTTGCTCCCCAGCTGGCTCCCCACACCCAGACTCTGAGGTCTCAGCTCCCATCAAGAGGTGACAAAGCGCTCACGTTTTTGAAATCACGTGAAATGCAAATGGAGAATGTGAGCTCTTCTGGAAACCCTGGCGAGTCTGGGAGAGGGGAATGCTATTCATTGTGGTACTGGTAAGGAAAGCACAAGCAGTCTTGGACCGTGCCCAGCTGCTTGCCAGAGGCAGGGTGGAAACTTGCCACAGAAGCACTGACACCTCCTTGGGGTTAAACAAGGTTATGCGTCGTCCTCGGAGCTGTGCTCTGCTAGGTGCTCTTGATAGGAGCTCAGCCACTAATTTGCCTCAGAGTGGTTCAGATATTTTGACCTAGCCCCTGGTAAAATATTTACTATGCCTCCTTATCACTTCCCTAGAAGCTTTAGTTGGAGCTAACTGATGCATTAATTCCTTCGGGATCTAACTCGACTTTTTTCTGCAAGGTCCTGGAACATATCCAACATCATTATGAAAAAAAAAAAAAGCTTTCCTTTCTCAGTCAGTTCTTTCAGGCAGAATTTCACCTGAAACCTGGACTCCATCTGGCACTGAGATGGCTGCACGCAGACACTCTCCTCTCTCCTGATGATGGCTGCAACTGTTGCTTTCTATGCAGGCAAAAGTATCCCCTAATGAGCTAATTATCACATCTCCAGGGGTAGTATAATAATTAATGAGCTTAAGCAGAGGAAAGGAAGAGCCCAATTAGGGACTGGGGATTGGTTTCTGATGCTAAAGGTGTGAGGCAGCAGCACACAGCGCCTGGGAAGACCGTAGGGTGTATTTAAGGGGAGATGATGCACATACCTGTACAGGGCAGGTGAGCTTGAGCTGCTGGCTCAAGTAGCACTGTGTGGGCTTTTTCCTGGTTTGCTGTGGTGCTGCCCTCCTGCACCCCACTCTTACCACAACCACTTTCCGCCAGCTTATTTTTTCCCATTATCGCTTCTAATATGTTCCTGTTTGTCCTTTTTAAATTTATGTGTTTTGGTCTTTACAGTACCTCTTGCTGGAGGCATGTCTGTGTTTTGCCCATCTGTTCTTGTTCTTCATATCCTCCTGTGCCAGGATGGAAAGATGCTTATGGTGCAGCTGAGAATGGGGTTTTTTGTTAGTGCTTCCCAAGCTTTATTACGTCTCTCCTGTAATTTCAGCTTGACACTCCAAAGGGTTCAGCAAGGTGCTATCAATGCTGGATCCCATCCAGTCATGCAAACAAGCAAGCCTTCACTCAGGATTATCACCAAGAAATTCCTTCCTAGGATAAATGAATGGCTGATGATGATGAACAGATATAGCCTGCCATTGTCTCCTGGTGTTTGGTAACTATCAGAAAGTTTTCTATTTCATTTAAATAGAATTTCTTATGAAAAAGCCCTTGTGAGCCAAAGCATTAGACAAAGGCCACATTCAGCCCCTCCAAAATGTACATGAAAATTGAATTAACATCCTGTATGTTATGTCCAGTACCTGTGCAGCAGAGTGGCTCCCTGGCAGGCCAAGACTGAACAATGTCATTTTCTGTTCTCCACAGACCCTCTTGAAATCGTCACCTATGTGACAGGACCTTTCCACACGACATTCACCAGAGGACAGATCAGCTGTGGCACAGGGCACAAGCTGACTCTGGAAAGCCCTCACTCCAGTGATGGGCTGAACCATGTGAACCCAATGCATAAAAACTCAGAGATGATGTCTGAAAGCTTTAGTTGTGCCCTAAATGACACAGTATTATCTCCATCCCTGGCTCCCAGGATCGCTCTCCACTCTCCTGCTTTTGCCCAGAATGAAGGTCATTGATTTCTCTGTACTTAATTTTGCATGACTCCTCCCACAAGAGACCTGCACACACCCGACTGCAGTGTGGATGATCAAAGAGCTCATCTAGCTACTCCCTGTCCTGGGGACAAACAGAAGGAGAAGGGCAGGGGAGCATCATGTCTGCACTGTTTGAACTGAGCCAGAAATGAGACTCCAGCCAGCACTCAGTGGTTGGGAGGGTCAGGAGGCAGGGTAGAAGCAGGAGGGAGAGCAGAAGTCCTCTCTGCATCCTTCCTGGATGCACACTTGGGGTCTTCTCAGGTGATGAGGTGCCATATTTCTTTCATCTCCTTGTCCTCCTGCTTTAGCAGCCGACCAAAGGGTGAGGTGAGGATAGTGGTGGGCAGGAGTAGGGTGGCACAGGGGATAGGACAAGGGGACAGGGCTGTCCATTACTTCTCCCCAGGGCTCTTTGCCTCCAGGTCCTTGCTCGCCAGGGCACGCCTGTGATGTCTTTGCTCACCCTGTGTCTTGTTGTTCACTTTTCATTACATTCATGTGCATTCATGTGCATCTACCCTAAAAAGGATTGGCACATGACTGTCCTCACTGATAGCCCAGGCAGCTGTGCTTCTCAGGCTGCCTGCTCTGGGAAATGAGCAGTCTGGCCTTGAGACAATATATCTCACAGGTGAGTAAACAAAGGGAGGATGAGCCAGACAGGAGAGCAGGGACTGCGGAGAGGAGAGACAGGCAAACCCCTAAGCCCAGACACAGCAGCCAGACGTGGAAACAACAACCTGGAGTCATCTCCTTTGAGCAGGTCTTATCCAGGAGCATCCCACGTCCCCACTGACTGGGATTGATCTGGTAGCACTCCCATGTCTTTCACGATCCTAGGTTTTTCCAGGTGCTCTCTTGGGTCTTCACCATCCACTAACAGGAGCTGGATCAGGAGGAGCCATCACCAGAATGCATCTTATCTTCCATGCAGGATTTGGGGGACCAGCGTAGAGGGTGTTTTTCTACCAGGTTGTTTGTCTAGGCCAAAAGGATGTGGCCCTTGTAAAACAACCCCAGGGACCTGCCATTCCTGGCATCACCTGCTAACAAGGGCCCAATCATAAAGTACCAATTCATAGACAATGGTGCCAGAGTCTGGCAAACCCCACTGTTTGTGAGAGCATCCATGTGCCTTCTACCCAACAGTGTCCTATCAGGTCTCTTGTTCTGAAAAGGCAGAATTTGAAAAGCAAAAGAAACCCTAAACAGTACTTACCAAAGCAGTCATTTTCTTCAAACATTTCTTCATTCAGATTAAAAGCCATTTTTCATGGAATTTTTTTTTTTAAGGTGTTGTCAAAAAATGTTGCTCACTACACAAAGGCAACATAGCAGTGAAATTTGCTTTCAGGATTAAGCTATTTGCAAGCAGGGGCATGGGACAGACAAGGAACATTTTTACTTCCCCCTGTGCTATGTTTTTTCCTACAGCTGGGCACGGGACGTGTGAAGCAATTTGAAGTCACTTTCATCTGGAATATTAAAAAATTTCTATGCTTTGGAGACTGGGTGTCTGGCCTTGATAAGTATTAATAGGACTGTCTGACTATGGTAGAGCTCTCAGAGGAGTTTTTTTTACAGGTGTCTGTGCAGAGCTTTGCTGGGGATTCAGGAGCAGTACAGGAAAATAATATTTTCCCAAGTACAAGCTACACCAGCTGTGGTGGGGTATGCTTCAGAAAATACTATGAAAGTGAGAATGCAACTGTGGAAAACAGGAAGCTTGGGAGAGCTCAGATTTTGGGGCTGATAGGGAAGCTGTGTGGAGGAAACACACAGAGTCTGGGGAACATTTGCTGTCTCTAGGTCTAACACTTTGGTTTGGTAAAGAGGGATTGGGTTTGGAAACATTTCTGTTTGTGGAGAGAAAAATATTCTTGCCTGCGGAATGGATAAGAATCCAAACAAACAAGGTTTATCCAAACCTTGCAGTAATGTTTGATATTCACCATCCTTTTGAGGAACTAAATTTAATCTCTGGCTTGTTTCATCCAGATAAAGCTGGCGTTCCTACTGTACCAGAAAATAAGCCTGCCTCCCTGTCTTGATTTTTTTTGTCTCTGTTTTAAATGCTTCAGTTGACTATGTTTGAGTCAAGAGACATTTTAAAATGCAAACAGAAGACAGGCCCCCCAATTCCAGTGAAAGTTATGTACCTATCACAAATTTTTTGTGCTTAAAATCTCTCTTCTCTATAAATAGAAAAACATCCTTTGTGTTACTTTTGTGTGAAAGATCTTTCCTCTATCTCTTTGTCAGATGAATGAGGACAAGACACAATCAAAACTGTCTGGGAAGATATAGTCCCTGGATTGTCAGGTCCAAATTGTGACACATAGCAGTATTTGGGACATTGAGATGAAACAGAACACAAAACTCTCAATGTAAGTAAAAAGGTCGCATTTAGATAAATGAATGAAAGAAAAGTACCATACTCTGAAAATGTTTTCTGGAAGACAGTCGCCTCTTCTGGTTCCTTTCAGGACCTTCTGGTGTGTCACAAAGGAGAAATAGTGGCTTCACTTATTTCATTCCAGATAATTTAAAGTCAAATATGTGTGCACAAAGAAAAGACAGGTATGCACTTTCAAGTTTACTTTGTCCTGAATACTGGGCTTGGGTGGTGTAAATCCACAAGGCTATATCTTTCACAAGGAAGCTTTGCTATCACTTAAGGTAACACCCCATTTCTTCACTTACCCACTCTCTAAGAAAGTTTTGTGATTGTCCTTTTGGGATCCCTCTCAGCAGTTAAATATACTGGTGGTATACAGCAGTCATAATTCCACAGGGCTGTGGTACTCCTTGGTCAGCCTTTTTTTTTTTTTCCAGCTGGGGACAGAACAAAATGATCTGCTGAGCAATACCTTCCTACTTCCAGCATTAGGAGTATCAGTTCCCAGGTGCCAGCCTCTTTTCCCAGCCTGCAGCCCCATTTCTGCTTGAAAGCCTTGATTCTGCAGTTGGATTTTTGCCAGCTGGGTGCGCTCTTGCAAATTAACAGTCCTTCCCATCTCAAGTCTTGCCATTTTTATCAGCACCAGAACTGTCAGCTCCTTTTAGTATTTCTCAAAAATTTGTGGTTTGCTTGCGTATTGTGTCATGGGGTTTTACATGATAATTCCACCAAGAATCACAAAACCACCATTTTTCTCAGTATGAAGATGGAACAGCTGAGTTTAACTTCCCTGACCTATTCTCCATTCTCTAATCTCTCTCCTGTGCCTGTTTTAATGGTCTTTTCTATGTTTTTTGATTCACCTGCACAGTTTCCCCTGATAAGCAACAGTGGGTCATTTATAAATATATTTGTGTTCATTTATATATTTACATGTTTCAAAAACATAGAAGTGATCTAACCTCTCAAGAAAAGCCACACACACAACTTTTTTTGGCTCCATTTTTACACAACTTTGTCTCAGTTGTAGTTAGTGGTTTGGCAGATCTTTGTGTATTTTTGGATCAAACACTCACGCCAGGGAACACAAAGGGTCCTGGTATGAAATTCAGAGGAAGACCTCAAAGAGGGGTATTTATTTTTTGTTAAAAATAGTTCAGCCCATCTCTATCTGTATTGAAATTGGCAAAAGAATGGGTATGATTTTCATTTTTTTTTTTGCACTGCTTCATTTTAAACATTTGATAAAAATAGTCAATAACAAAAAAGACAGTTTATTTTTACTGCAATGCATATTTTTTCTCTGCTATTCAAGTCCTAGATGACAAATATAGGCCATGAGGATAGCATGCTAAGAGGAAAAGTAGAAGGCTTTTCCTTCTCATTTCCACTAAAGTGAGCATGTAGCCAAAAGCCTGGCAAGCCCTTCATCTGATATCTTCTGTCTTTCTGCTACCTATACACCACCTCCAGTCCCAACTTTATGTGTGTTTCCTCATGTTTGTGCTGGTAACCTTCACAATTGCTCTGCGTTTCTCTCAGGAAGACCTACCTTTGAAAGAGGCTTCTGCATACCCAGTACATACCAGCCCATCAAAAGGCACAGCCTAAGACATCGTTTAAAAAGGGCACCTCTCAATTTGTTAATGTCCTCCTAGATCTGATTTTTCTCCACCTGATGTCTTGCTTCTGAAAGCTTTGGCCCATGATAAGAATCCCATGAAGAGTATGGTACAGAAAACCATCTTTATGGCAAACAGGAGTTATGCTCCATGTGCTCTCCATCAAGACTTCCTCATCCATGGGCAAAGTGAAGGTTAAACCTCCTGGGTACCTCCTGGACCTCTTAGGGACAAAGACTGTTACACAGCACTGGGGTGGTGTTTTAGTGTGGTGTCTAGGTTTTAGGGCATCCATATCTGACTTCAGATCTGGAAGAGGTTAGCAGTTCTGTCAGGAACATCTGAGGAAACTCAAGCTCTGCAGTCAGCTGTAACCAGGAGCAGCAGAGCAGCAGCTCGTCAGAGGACTGTGAAGGGTTGAGCTCTATGGAACCATGCAAGATTGTGTGTGGTGCTGTACAAACACAGCAGAACAAAAGTTAATCCTTGCCCTGGAGAGTTTTGATGAGAGAAGAAAGGATTCTTTGCAAAAAAAGGCCTCACCCCAGACACTGAAGTGTACAGGAATGAGTCATCTGGTCAAATGTTGCAGTGGTACCTGAGAAAGGGGTGGTTTCTGAGGACTGTGGCAAAACCCCTCCTGGCACAGGATGTTCAGAGTGGCCAAACTGCATTGAAGCAGATTTTACATTGAAAAGTTAAAACCTAATCTGTTTTTTTTCTCCTAGGAGTCTGCTATATGCAGCATTTTGTGCCATGACCAGCACATTAGCACTATTCTGGTGAGTGTGGAGGACATCAGGAAATCACTGTGTGTATTTTTAGGCCACTTGAGTTCTGGCAGTATATACCCTGGGATTTTAACTCAGTCAACTCCCAGCTATATCATCTTAAGCTATGCTGAATGAAATGGATATACTCTTCTATTTGATACTTTCCACAATAAAGCCAGGGAATTTCTCATAAATCACATCCTTGCTGGAGCAAACTGTAAGGTTTGGGAGGCGATAATGGCAACAACTTTGATTTATTTTTCTTCAGCCAGTGTACCTTTCTGATCTTCACAAAAGGACTTAGAAACTACAAAAACTTTCCATAACGTAATGCAGTCATCCAGAAACCAGACAAATGAAAACCACAGGTTCAGCAGAGAGTCCTTGCCTTTCTCTGCTGTGCAGGAGGTTGTTTCTTTTTCCCAGGAAGCATATTCAAGATTTGACCATGCACATGGCACAAAGGGAAGATCACATTTCCTTCACAGGTTGCTTTTGTTAATAATAATTATAAGCCTACACTTAGCCTTGGAGTCACATGTCTACTGGTGAGAGATGGGCTCTGTCTTTAATCCTGGTCCTCCTCTCCCATTATTGTTTCATTGACTATTATTGACTTTATAGTGTGGCTAGAAGCCAAAAAAGAATGTAATGGCAAAACTGGTGGGGCAGGTTTCCCTGGCCAATGTTGCAACTGGCAGAAAAGAAATAAATTAAATAATGCCATTTATCAGCAGCCAGGATCCAGGCCCTCCTAGGGCCACTGTACGCATATGTTGCAGCTTGAAGACAATGGCCTTGAGGATCTATTCAAACTTGAAAGTGCAATTACATTTCCTCGTCTCACTCCACACGTGAGGTTAGTCCAGTTTACATGGCCTCCAGAATCACTGGAAAATACCCAGCTGAAACACACTTAACTTCAAATCTGGCTGTTTTTTTCCAAATCAGATCTTCACATCACATCTGCAGATGCCACTGATTCAGCAGGACAGTGGAAAAAAAATCTCCAGGAAGGACTTTTTGACGTGAAGATGTTACTGTCACGTTACATAGTGGGCAGGAGAGCCAGAATGCAACAGAGAAATTTCCCTCATGCTCTGATCTTGCTGCCACTACCCAAGGGAAGATATTCCTGGGCAATATGGACGGGCCCTTCAGATCGGAGTTATTTAAATATATGAGCTGAGCTTCTGCCCCAGCAATCTTAGTGACCCATCCTTCACATGATTCACTACATTCCTGTCACGCAGAGGGATTAGATTCTGCAAGAAAAGGATGCAGAAACGCAATGTGCGTGCACCATGACCATTATTGGTTGCTCCACTGTGGATAGCAAAGCTGCCCCACAGAAGACAAGTAGAGGATCTCTTGTGCTGAAACTTCAAAGAAAGCTCTGACCTATCCCACTTTCTGCTGGAGACAGGCAGCAGACATCCCAAGCCATCTAATAGCTTACTGCAAAGCTGGACTTACTCCAAGGAAGGGTTCCAGGGTAAGGATTTTTCCCTGTTTAGTCTGGGGACATCTGAATCTGGATCATAAAATGAACAGACAAGAAACCAGCCCCACTGGGTAAGATCAAAGGGATCCAGCAGATTCTCACCCCTTTCCCTTGTGGATGGAGTCCCATGTCGGGTGCTGGGTAGGCAGAGAGAAGGGATCACCTTTAAGTCAAACTGGATATGCACATTACAGCTCTCAGGAAAGGCAGAAGCCCGGTGAAGAGTGTGATGATACAGCTTTTAACAAATGGTTCAGGAAACAGCTCTGATTTTAAACAAACACTCCAGCCTGGCCAGACTGAACTGCTTCCAGCACAGTCTGGCTCTACTACACTCTGGAAATCACACCTCCTTAAAGACAAATGGAGCCACTTACCCAAAAATGAACTTACCTAAACTTTCTTTTGAGGTGTGATGTTCTCATAACATTAACCAATAATCCTAGTAAATGCTTCAGGGTGCTTCAATCAGAATGATATAGGGTGCTAGCCTAAATATACAGCTATCCATGCACCATCCAAAACTGCAAGTGACAGTCTCTGGATTAAGAAGGAGTTACATCTTTTTTGCATTTCACATATGACCTGATATTGACAGAGAAGAGAAACTGATCAGTGACCACTTTAGTGGTTGCTCACAATCGTGATTTGACTGTACTTGCTAAGTTCATGCAAAGTAAATCTAAACTCATCTACACATGAATAGCATGAAGTGTGGGGATACTTAGGACAAGTTACATGAACTGAGTCTGATTAGAAGAAAGAATTTCAAACATAAAAAAAAATAATAGCCAAGAACTTGTTCAGGGACATGCTGGTGGTAACTGTGAAAAGAATGAAGAGGATTCTTGAACTCACCAAGGAAATCTAATTGCGAAAGGGATGAGGACATTGGCATGAAGAAAATGGGGTGGGAAGTCATATCCCTAGAGAAAATAACAGGGATAACAGAACAATAGGTACTGCATTGTGCATTCTTTCAGCAAGTCATACTGGTGACTATAAATGGGGAAATTCCTGATTTAACATCATGTGAAGAAGCACAGACAACAGAAGATTTGAGGAACTCTTGGAAAGGAGCCAAAGGTTCACGCAACCTACCGACAATCCCTTTAGCCCCATCAGTGACAGAACACAAAGATGAACTAACTACTGTTTAGCTGAGGGAGATGGCATTGAAAGTCTGGGTTTCAAGGGGCACTAGGTCACATCCCCTGTATAAACAGAAATGACAAGTGTATTGCTGGTGAGGAGTGAGAATTAATCTTCCTAGCCTGAATCAAGCAGCAGTCAAGGCATTACACAATGCAAGAACTGAGGGTTAAGGAACTACAAACAAGCTTGGCATGTTGCAAAATGATTTAATCATGTGACAAAGAATGTGAACAGAAGAGGTTTTCCATTTGATTTTATGTAGCCATCAGTTGTCTGAGTAGGAGGCAAGAGGAATTGGAAATTCTCATTAGTGAGACGAAATGTGATATAATCAGCATTACTCAAATCTGCTGGTTCCAATTTGCATGATCGGAATGTTAAAATAACTGGTTATGACCTGCTTAGGAAAGATAGAGTCGGTGAAAATGGACTGTGTGAATCACGCCACAAAATCAGGCCATAGAATAGGAATTACTCCACAGTCTCCATGAGAAATGCAAGGAAAGAAAGACGATGCTCCAGGGGACTTCCGTACACTATAGGCTCCAAACAGCCACTGAGAAAGCATCCTTATCTGGAGAAAAATATAGACTGTGTTCTAACACAAGAGGCCATCATGTTCTAACCTCTCTGGACTTTGCTCTGACAAAAATGAATTAATTACTGGGCTGAAAGTTGACAGTTGTACAGGGAACAGTGAGTATGACCTGATTATATTCAATATGGGCAAATAAGGGCTGTCCTTAATAGTTATATGTGCACCAGGACCTCAAAAGAGCTAATTTTTCAAACTCAAAGAAAACTAGGAATTAACCAGATCATGAAGAATAACTCAGACAGGAAAAAATTCTGAATAAAAGTAGATATGTCTGGGAAAATTGTATTAGATGGCAAAATCTGCAAGCCTACAGAAAAAGAACTAACACAACATTAGTCAAAAGCTTTGTGGTAAGGTTGAGTGTAGTAATAAGGAAGAAAAAAAGAATTTTCAGTAAACAGATCAGAAAATAATAGTTTTTTCAAATTTCAGTATTTTAAAACTGAAGCTTTAAAATGGTAAGAGTATCTGGAGAAAAATACATGGACAGTAGGACACAAGGCAAAAGAAGGATGTTTTCAAAAGGATTCTCTGAACAAAGGCAACTACAGCAACCACTCAGGCTCATTACAGGATGAAGACAGCAAAAGCAGGAGTGATAACATGAATCAGAAGCAATTCAGTGAATATTTCTTTGGTGTTAAATGTCTTTGGGAGTTAAATGTCTCTTAAAAACAAAGTGTCTGCAAACCAGAAGACCATATAATCTGCTTTCAGGAATCACAAAATTGTTAGATGAGGTCTGTTTGGATTAATTTTGGAACCATCTTGTGAAACGGGAGAGTCCAGAACATGGAAGGAACGTTAGCACAATGCCAGTTCAAACAGGGCAATCTGGATGAGCAAGGTAACTGCAGATCACTTACCTGAATCCCAGTCCAAGCAAAATGGAAACACTGACATGGGTCTCAAGTGATAAAGAATAAAAGGACAACAAAAAAGCAATTAATTCCTATAACATGTCACTGTGGAAAGTATGGCTCATTGAACAAATATAACAGTGCTCTTCTGATGAGTTCACAGGTATGGCCAGTAAAGCCACTAGTCAGCTATTACATGATAGTCCCTGATGAAGTGTCTCCCTTGTAACCATCTAGTTAACAGTCTGATTACAAATTAGCATAACCAAACATCAGGAAAGGGCAGGTAAAGTAGCATGAAGGACAAAGTGACGGACAGATTTAAAGCAGCTGTCAGCAGAGAGTTCTTGCTGAAGGAGGATGTGTTGCTGGTGAGAGTGGTAGTCAACATTTTCATCAATGAGCCGGAAGCTTGAAATTACCACTGGTAATCATTTGTTGATGACACAAAGATTGGCAGATGGGTAAATAGTGTGGAAAGTGTGGCAATCACACTGCCTGACTGTATCACTTGATAAATTAGGCCCTTCAAACAACACATGATTAGTGAAGCAAATGCTAATATATTCATCTAGAGAACATAAGCCGCTCATAACAGCCTGGAGATGACATTCTGGAAAGGGATGATTCTGAAAATGATTAAGGGTAAGAAGAGGAGAACTGAATGTCCTCCGTCAAGGGCTCTCTTATGGCTAATACAATCTCTTGAGATATAAAAAGACTTCTAGAAGGTGATCTTTCTGTGGCTCTGCTTAAAAATGTCAGAATGCTGCAGTCAATTTTGCTTGCAGTTTTTAGAAGATGCTTAAATCTTGAGGGAGTGTGATCGTAAGAGAACACACAGTAGTCTCTATAGATGTAGAAAATTTTCCTATATAGTACAACTTAGGAAAAAAAACTATGCTGCAGGGGACTGCAGGTTTCTTGTCTGCCCCAGGTTTGAAAATCTCTGGTAATCTCCAGTGCTTTGCCTCCCCCCACCATGAAATCTTTATGTCCAGACAGAAAATCCCTCTGCTGCAATTTGTAGCACTGCTTCTCATTCTGCCATTGTGACCCTCCATGAGAAGTCTGTCTCCAGCACCCATTAGAGAGTGGAAAACAGCAAGCAACTCCCCTTCAGCTTTCCCTCTTCAAGATGAGTGATCCCAGTCCCCTCAACCTCTCCTCACACACCCTATATGTCCCAGCTATTTCAGTGGTCCTCTGCTGGATTCTCGCCAGTATCTTTGCCAATATCTTTCTTATAGAGCTCCATTTGTTTTGCCTATCTAAAGCCAGAGTGAGAGAAGATTTAAAGACACGAGGCCTCTGTAAACCATAAGGAAAGGAAGATCAAGGAACTGAAAGCTGAAGCCAGATTAATTGGATTACAATGTGGGTGCTTAGCTACTAAGCAGCCAGTGCTGGTTCTGGATTCTCTGTCTCTTGATATCTTCAAATCAAGGCCAGATGCTTCTCTTGACATTATTCTCCAGTCTAACAGCACAATCGTTCCCAGGCTTGAGGCAAGGCTAACAAGATGTGAAACTGTGAGATGAGGATATGTGACCTGCAGGACTCAACTGACTCCAAACTCTGAACTGTTTTCAGAATAGTGCATTCAAGGCCTCAGTGAATGTAAACACACAAACCCCAACCAACCAAACAATCATGGGAGAAAAAAGATAAGAAAAGCAGAAAGTGAAGATATGGTATATTGGATAGGAGAAAAAAGTTTGCAACAGAATGTCCCTGACTGAGTTTTGCCTGGTGGGACACCCACTGGACTTCACTCAGACCTGTATCTCAGGAGGTTTTCTTGGCCTCTCAGAAGATCCTGCATCTGAACAACCTTTGTCCTTAAGGACCAGCTGCCCAAGTAATTCCAGTTCCATAAAAGTACTATCTTCTCTAATCAGGAGCTTGTGATTGACCTGAGGCCACAGATGGTCTTTTCAGGGAAATCTAATAGATGTAAGCACACAGAGGTATGCTTCGCACACAGACTTTGAGCACCATTAGTCTTCGTTTAAAAGCTAAAGATGGCATATTCAGTGCCCAGAAGACAATTTCCTAAAAGGAGTAGCTTCTCTTGCTGTTGACCCACAGGACCATGGAGGAAATATGTGTCAGTTTAGGCTATAATCTCAGATTTAGGAGATTTATAGGCTCAGTCAGTGGAAGGAAGATTTGATGTGATTCACCTAAGCTTCTGTGACGCATTTGGCTTGGTATCACACGGTATTTTTATTAAAGAAATATGTAATACAAGGCACCCTTGAAATGATTAACAGCAGGGTTTGAAGTGTCATTCTAAAAGGGGTGCTGTTTCTCACCTATTTCCTGAGAATTCCTCCAGACATCCAGAGTCCTCCAGCCCTAGACCCTCTGCTATTAAACATTTTTATTGATAGCTGGGAAGGAGACCGAAGTCCATTAATAATGAAGTCTCACCCATCCTTAGAGAGGTGTGACATTTGTTCTAGGCATGAAAAATTACCATCTTAAAAAGCCTATACTCCTCCAAAGCTTAGAGGCAGGCCAGAAAACTGGGTCAGACCAGGGCTTTAATTTTAGGTAGCTTATTAGGCTAGATGGATCTCACACTTAGACATTGAGCTGACACTTCTGGTGAGCTGCACAAAAAAAAAAAAAAAAAAAACAAAAAAAAAAAAAAAAAAAAGGAAAAAGAAAAAGAAAATTGATGTCTTTAGGGAAAAAAAAAGAAAGGTGATCATTATCCACTAGGGTGAAAAGCCTGCGAAGACAAAGCAAGATCTTATATTTGACAAAGAGAGAGTCAAACTAGAAGAAAGGCAGCAGTCTGCTGGCAACTGGGGCAATGTACTGAGGTTGTGATAGATTCTTCTCTGTGGAATTTTTTTTTATTAAGGCTGTCTATTATCTAAAAGCTCCTCTGCAATCTGAGCATACAAATTCAAGGTTTCTCAGTAGCCCACGGCATGTATGCATTAAAATGAAATTACCTCCTTCTGACCTTAGAATCCTGTGTGTCCTTTCTATGCCACACCTGCATGCTATGAAGTTCTTGGTGTCAGAAAAAAGTTCTGCACTTTTTACTGAAGAGGTAAGAGTGCAACTGCTGGCTGTTTCTCATGACCTGGCAGGCAAAGCCAACTCATGAAGAGGGCATTTTTTATCTAGTCACAGTGACGAGAAACAGACGGTTGTATAAACACACCAGTTTGACTTTGCCCATGGCATGATTTTCTGTCTGATATTTTTGAGATGAAGTTGTACCTGCTTGGTCTGGGAGATTTCTGTCTAGGAAAATGGAACTGGAGGCTTCATCAAACTATAGAGCAACACACATCTGGGCCAAAATGCAGGCTGTAGGCATGGCAGAAGGAAACCAGGCATTTTATATTGAAGTTTGGAGCTCTGCTAATTGATTCCCTGGCCTTGTACTTCCTACTCAACAAACAGGAAGTGGCTCCAAGAATTCCTCCAGTGAAGGCGCACTACAAGGATTTGGTACAATGCTCCAAGAGAAAGACTAAGCCTTACTGGAGTTTTACTTAGCAAATCCCTTGCTAGTGCAAGAGGATATGGACTGAGCCATAGCTTGCAGGAATCTTGCTTTCTTGTATTTGGTGCTTGTGGCTTTTGGCCCTTTTTATGTTAGTGACGGGGGCTTTTCAAAGGCCAGGATGTTTATTTTCAGGATGCATCCCATAGTCATAGTATGTCTTATGCAGACACAGAGTGCACAGGTTCCTGCTAGAGGAGGTGACAGTTGTCTGGCCCCTGAACACCAGGCTGGATGACCAGAAAGAGGCTATTATGCTCCAGCACTCTGGCGAGGCCCCCTCCTTCCCAGGGCTGTCATTCCAAGCTGCAGTGTGATTTTCCCCTGCCAGGGCAGTTGCTGAACCAGCCCTTATCTCAGAGGCCTTCTGGTATGCTGCAGAATTAAATGCATTGGAGGAATTCAATCAGCCAGAACAATAGGCTTGCACTGCTGGCTCGGACCTGTGTGTTAGGAAGCAGTGATTGGTACACGGTATTTTGGAGATTCATGCAAGGAAACCAGTACCTGGTGGTTTGCACTTAACAGAACCAGCCACACACATCTTTTGTTTCCTACTTCATGGTAAAATTCAATCTTCTTTCTGTGAGATCAAGCATATGCATTCTTACTTTGTCATGGCCATTCCACTAAGCTATTCAGTAGGACAAATTCAGAATAGCAATAGCTGGAAAAAACCTATTATATCCTGAACTTACACAAAACCATAAGCTTTCACTGCAAAGAGGTGACTTTGTCTTCCCCTTAATCTGGTTTTGATGTTCTCTTTCTCATTCCTTTTATGCAAAGCTCTCCATCCCAGAAGGCAGGCAAGCAGCCAATCCACCTCTCTGCCCCACTCCAAAATAAATGTTAGATGCTAAAAACCCACAAAAGGGAACTGTGAAAGTGTTTTTGAAAAGGGTTGCTGTTTTGAGGGGATTTTTTTGCTAATTTTGAGAGCTTTTGTGTGTTTTCCACAATACACTCTGCTCTATTTGACTGAGGTTCCTAAACTGTGGTTCAGCCAGACCGTCTGATGGGTCAGATGACATCTGCCACACAGATAGACCCGCTACTCTAAAAATGCCCCACGCCTTTCCTCTACTACATTCCTCCCTGGCGAAAACAACATACCCTGCACTGATAAAACAAGCGCTGGCTCTGTTGAGAGATTTGTCCAAAATACTGGATACCTACACGGTAGATCTGAAACATTGCTTGTTAGATCCATGTCCAGGGTGATGCAGACCTGGCATAGCTCTACCCAAAAGCAGATTCTGCGCTGGAAAAAAGCCCTTGACCGCAGCAGAGCTAAAATGATTTACAGACTCTGGGATATAAGGGTGCAGCACACAGAAAGGTGTGTGCACACACTGGATGGTCTGCTTGCCCTCTGCCATCCTGGGAGCCATTCCCACTGCCACTTATTCACTGGCCACTCTTCCTTTTTCTGAATGGATACATCTCAGTGCCTCATGGCCCAAATGTACACCATTATAAGAGGACTGGGAGTTCCTGGGCTTTTTACTACCCTTACAGAGATGCAGCCCAAAGAGCCACACTGGGGACATCAGTCTCCCAGCTAAGCAGGCACCATCCCAGCGCACAGCCAAGACAAGACCTGGAGTCCCTGTAGGAAAACTTGTTTCCCAAGGAGCCCACTGAGGTTATGGTGTAGCACGTGAAGTCAGGGGCAGGAGGTATGTGCTCCACACGGCCTGTCAGAGCTCAGAGAAGCTCTTGCGCTGCTGATGTTACAGCTGCATCTGTGGATGGTCAGTGTCTGGATGGCTTGAATCCAGGCTCCCTCATGAATAAAGCATTCAGGGATACTGAAACTCCAGCTGTTGCGCCCAAATTCCACTGCCTGTTGCAGGGAAAGACAGATTGCTCACAAAAGGGCAAGTGTGAGTGACTGGCCACAGAGATCTGTTCTCCCCAGTCCATCAAATATTTCCATGTGTTCCATTCCAAAATATTGATGTGCCGAGCCTTGGGAGCTTTATATTTAGCAAGAAACATAAATCACAGATGCAGGGGGCAGCTTCTGTAATGTTCCCTGGCTTATCGACTGTACTACTAATAGCTCAGAGAAGCTTGTAAATTGGACTGTGAACACTATAGTGCAAGCAGGGAAAAAAATATCCATGTACCTCTGGCATAGGCTGGGAAGCGTTTTCTGGTGACAGGTTCTCTGGTCCCTGTCAGGAACCTCCTGGACAGGCTCCCAGAAGGCTGTGAAGTGTCAGAAGAGCAAATGGGACCCCAGCAATTCAGAAACTTGAGTGTGACACTGGTGCATGGATTTCTCTGGATTTGCAGCGAGGATTTGTGTGTAGGTTCCCTGTTACTGATGTGTTCAAAGGTGACCCATCAAGCAGAAGAGCATGGTAGATGTGGGGGTTGAAAGGTGGTGAACAGATCTCCCAATATTATTTCAGTTTTGCTGGAGCCCCAACAGATGCACAAGACTGCTAAGACACTTCAGAGGTGCACAGACATTTTCAATATTATTTTAAAGACCACAGCACAAGTCCTAAGGCAGAATGTGATAAAGAAGTCACAGGTCTCTTCCTTCTTTTTCTTTCCTCTTGGTTTTGTTTGTTTTCCCAACTAAGAAGTCTCACACAAGTCCTATTCTGTTTATTGGGAAGCAGTTTGTAAGTTCAGTGTTTTGGATAAAGAGCCCTTGAGCTAAGGAACACTCATGTGAACTGCATCAGCCTTCCCATGCCTGAGAAGGTCAACAGACTTCCCAGCACATTCAGAAGTGATGCACTGGTGTGCTTTTGCAAGAATGGTTTGAAGCATCCCCCTTTGTACTTTATTGTTTTATGCCTCTGCATAACTCAGTGTTTAGATTAATAATTATGTTGTGTAATCCTGTAGTTCCATCCATCTAAGGACCAAGAACTGGTTTACCAACACCAAAGCATCTCTCCTTTTGTATTGGAATTTGACACTGACTGATTTTCTTAAAATCAACATTCTGACGTATTTTCCCTCTAGCAGTTTGTCCTGGACTAAGAATTCTTTTAAGCAGAATCTGAAAACAGCTTTTCTGGTTTCCTCTTGAGTTCACAGCAAAACTTGCCAAAAAGGGAAAGTGTGCGTCCAAAACAACGACAATAATACACACGAGGTGCTGCTACATGCAAGAAGTGAACAGCCCAAAGGAAATAACCAAATACTTGCTTATTCACAAGGCGTCTTCACTAGCGGCCAGATTATAATTTTAGCAATAGGAGGTAGTGGGGTTTGGGCAGATGGGATCTGTGAGCTGGCATGTCTCTCCTAGAGTTTCATTGTGACCCCATGCTGAGAAGCACTTGCATCGCTGAAGCAAGCACAACAGTAGCCAGCCTGAGGATTTGCCTGCTGGGCTGGCTTCACAGGGGCTGCACCGTGGGGATACAGTGTCATGATGTTATAGCATTCAATTATCTCAGACTTAAGCACAGAGGCTCAGCTCTCTTGAAGTCCTTTGTGAAAACTGGTTTTCTGTAATTTCCCAAGTCTCAGGAATTTTTCTGATTTTGCCCTCTTGCCTAATCTCTGTTTCGCCCCATAGTCCAGCCAGGACCATCAGTGGAGCTTTTCTAGGTATTAATACATGAGTGTTGTTTTGCAACTGAGTGCAATAATCCTGAACCTGAGAAAACTTGCCTGTGGTGTGTTATAAATAAGGTTTTCCCAAGTCCATTTTCCTTTGTTCCTTTAATTGTGCCCAGTCCTTACCTTATTTTAGAGCTGGCTACCCACACAGAAGCAGCATCCACACATTTATAGGGCACGGCTCCTTTGTCTGTAACATACCCAAATCTCACACTGCTGGCAGGCTGACAGGACTGCGCACTCTGGATACCCTTCTATTGTGCAATGGGATTTTTACTCCATTTACTTTCCATGAACTCTGCTAACATTGTGCAGGGCTCTATTTATGCTCCTGTGTCTATTTTAAAATGACACACCTTGTGGACTTCTATAATTCAGAATTTTACAAATACTTCACCCTTTTTATGACATATTGACTGTTGAAGTTAACAACAACACTTTATCATGGTTTTCTCTTTCTCTGTTGCCTCTGGTGGAGCTTATTTAACTCTTTCTGTGGGAATCAAACTCTAGTTTTTAGACTTTCCTTATCACAGATCTAGAAAAACATATGGTCTTATAAAACTTGCTGTTCTAATCCTTCTTTACTATAGCCATGATTTTTTACCAATAATTCTTTCTGGTAGCTACCAGCTTTCTTGGATGTTATAATCTCAGCCTGTTAGGCAGGGTTTCTTATCTGTATTATTTCTGTGAAAGAAACTTTCGGAGTTTGGACCCTGTAGTGCTGAGACCTGCATGAAAACCATCTGGAACAGTAGTCCCTGATCCAAGACAGCTAAGATTTTTTTTTCCCTTCGCTCATGCTATGCTTTAATGCCTTGAAAGTACTTTAAAAACTAAATGAGTGTGACCAGACCAAAAGCTTCCACTAGAGGCATTTCTCTGGGTATCTCCTGTCTCTGTATTTAGTAGAGATTACAATTTCATAATCCTGAGTGTCTTGGGGCTGTCAGAAGAACAGCCTGTCATTCACAGCCTAACAAAAGGCAGCAAATGCCTCACCCAGCCTGTATTAAGTAATATTCTAGGTTTACAAGTATTTACCAGGACCATCACGTAATAGATGAGGTTATCCTTTGTTTATTGAGGCTTATTTCCTGGAAATCTATGCTCCTGCCACACACAAACATAAAAAACAGAGTTCAGGCACTCAAAAACATAAGTCGGGGCAGAAATAATAAGACTTCAAAACATGTTTGAAAGGCAAGAATTTTTTTCATTCTGATGCAGATAGCAAGCATTCAGGCACATCAGTGTCAAAGTATTAAACTTTCTTCAAGAGCTCCAGACACCAGAAACATACATTTAAGTTGACAGAATCTCATGATTTAGTAAAACCATTGCCCAATAATGCACCTATTGCCTTTCAATGGTGTAAAAGGAGCTACTGGAGGCTCGGAAGAGGGTGCTGTCAGCCTCAGGTAAGACGCGTTCAACAAAACTGAAAATAGCCCACACTCTCTGCAGACAAAAGACCTGGACCCCAGGTTGGAGGCCTTGCTTGGCATTGGATGGCCAGAGGCACTGCATGGAATATTAAGCGTTGTGTAGGCATGTGATACTAAGTTGCTGGCAGCTTCCCAGAAGAGTCCTATTCTCATTGCATTCCTTGGATGTCTCCCAGCCACTGGCTTGAGAAAGTCACTAACCTTAGTATGCTTCATTGTTCTGGCAGCGTGTCTCAGTTCAGAGGGTGTCTCGTGATCTCTGCTGACCATTGCCTATGCACTTGTGCAGGTCATCCCAGAAACAGCTGAGCAGATTAATAGGTCTCTGTGGCATGCCCTGGTCCCTAGTGCCCACCACCAGGAACCAGAGCTGTGGTGTGACTAGACAAGTATATTTCCAGCCTGTCATTGTCACTCCCACTAACACCTTCTTCCAGGAGTGAGGAGAGGGGCAGAGGGCAGTCTAACAGCGTTTGAGCCCTACTATGAGCAGAGTTCAGAGCATGAATCTTGGGGAACTCAAGCCACAGGAACACTCTAGCAGGAGCTGACCAACAGGCATATCATCCTCTCCTCGGGGAAAGAAGTGTTTTTCCCCCATAATTGCCCCTAGTAGTCCTCCACCTTGGAATGCATGAGGTGTCTGGGTACCATGGCAATGGCAGTGACAGTACACCCAAGACATGACTTCTGCTCTTTGGCTCCCCTTCCAGTGGTGCTGGCCTAGTAATGTGGACACATCAGCCAGAATGCTTTTTAAGGTCTGTTTGTCTTGAACTCAAAGCCACAAGTGCTCTTTGTAGCCTGTGGCTCTGCCACACAAGAGTCCACACGCTTTTTCTCCCTGGGAATCTGGGCTGCTGTTGTGTCCAAGATCCTTCCCCAGATGCCTTGCCAGCATCCACACCCTTATGCCAGAGCACTTATTCAAAAAGGAAATAATCAAGCATGGGTCCTGGGCTGCTGCCGAGGTGCAGATCCGCTGCTCTGCAGATAGAGCCTTGGGTTTTTCTTGAAGTCAGCTGCACAGGAACAAAACATCTGAGTACTGATCCCCTCATTCTTCCTCCTCCTTCCCTCTGGTTCTGAAAATGAGTCCTGATTTTGTCATCAGATCAAATAGGCCAGGGCAATGGGTCAAAGGGAGCAGAACATACAAGTCTAGTCCCAAAACAGACAGCAGGGTGAGGGATGAACGTGGCCAGGGTAGCTGTGCTCAGCATCTCACCAGGCTTGAGCAGGAGCCATACAGGGATGCTGGTACCTCCCCACTTGAAGATTGCTTCTGGAGAGCAGGTCCAGGGTGAAGGTTGGTGAACAATCCCATGTGCTCAGCTGGGACTGCAGAGGGGTCTGAGGGCACTCTGTCACCTGCACCTCGTGTGGCCTTGCTGCAGCAGGCAAGGCACAGTCACTGCGAGATGGTCAGAGGCTGTGGATGGACATGTCCTGCTGTTGGTCACACCTGACAGACAGGGAAATGCTGAGCCCAGAGGAAAGATTGAAAAAAGAATGGGAGAAAGGAGTTCTATTTGCCTGGAGGATGGAGAGGAGGAGACGAGGAAAGCAGCAGTGAGAAACCAAAGGAGGATGACACCATGACCTGCTGTGGAGATAATGCCATCCTCAAATCTGACACAGGGGCATGGCTGCTGCCATGAAATTCCACCTTCCACAGCTCAGGGAAGAGGAGAGCAGTATGCTAGGAATTCCTACAGGAGATATATGGGTCTGATGGGGAAGGGAAGGGAAGGGAAGGGAAGGGAAGGGAAGGGAAGGGAAGGGAAGGGAAGGGAAGGGAAGGGAAGGGAAGGGAAGGGAAGGTGTTCTCTCACAACACAATATTTTCAGACATATGCATCAAGATTGTTTGATAGACAGATCTTTGGATGAGGAGGGTGAAGGACACCTGAAGAAGAGACTGAGGAAAACACCAGCCAGTGGAGGATGAAGAATAGGTTTCCCAGAGGGAAAGGGGATACTGAGGACTTGACCAGCTGCTCACACAAGAACAGAAGCAGTGGAAACAGAAAGGGGCACAAACCCTCTGGTGCTGTAAAGACCAGAGCCAGGACAAGAACCAGCTGATTTGGGCTGAGAAGATGGACCACTTTTATCTCTTCATCATTTCCTGTTATCTAGAAATTGTATTTGTACTGACTTGGGTTAGGAAATCAGGAAATGCTTCTGTTTTTCAAGCATTATTGCATTATTATGGGTTATTAATCAGATGACTGTAGGTTTCCATGTGTCTGATACTATTAATCTCTTCATAAGCTAGGAGAAGCAGGATAAGGTTCAGTGACATTCAGACTACAGGGGGTAGCAGAGATTTCTCTCTTGCCTCTTTTTTAATGTTCAATAAATAGATGTTACACTTACAACATGAATGGAAAACCACAGAGTCAGAGAATTACAGAATATGCTGAGTTGAAAGGGACCCATAAGGATCACTGAATCCAACTCCTGGCCCTGCACAGGACCATCCCCATGTGCTTGAAAGCATTGTCCAAAAGCTTTTTGAACTCTGTCAGTCTTGGTGCTGTGATCTTTGGGGAGCCTGTTTCAGTGCCCATCCACCCTCTGGGTGAAGCAGATTTTCCTGATCTCCACCCTAACCCTCCACTGACACAACTTCAGGCCATTCCCTCGGGTCCTGTCACTGGCCACCTCAGAGAAGAGATCAGTGCCCGTCCCTCCTCTTCCTCTCACAAGGAAGGTGTAACTGCAATGGGGTCTCCCCTCAGTCTCCTCTTCTCCAGGCTGAACAGACCAAGTGCCCTCAGCTGCTCCTCATATGGCTTCCCCTTAAGGCCCTTCATCATCTTCGCTGCCCTCCTTTGGACCCTCTCTAATAATTAAACATCTTCTATTGTGGCACCCAGGACTCAAGATGAGGCTGCCCCAGCCCAGAACACAGCAGGAAAATGCCTTCCCTTGCCCAGCTGGTGAAGCTGTGCCTGATGCACCCCAGGACTGTCCAGGACACTTGCAGAAAGTAGATCCATTTTAATTTTATCAACCTGTTTAATACAAAATCAAACTCACATATATTGCTGATAAATATTTCAAGATAATTCTCCAGTTTAAATGAAATTACTGATACATCATGTTGAAAAGGCTCTGAACTATCTTCAAAAATTTGCAGGAAGTGAGAGACTACCATCTTCCATTTCCTGAAAGACATGGATTGGAAAAGTATAAGCTTCAAAATCTGTTCCTTTCATGCAGTAAAATGGAGACTGAGACAGAAGAAACAAACCAGCAAGTAGCCAACAAGCCAATCTGCAGGCACAAGAAGAGTTAAGACTATTAAATATATAAGAGGACATCTTGATTAAGGACTTCCATTACAAAGTCACTTATTCTATGATTCAAGTAACAATAAATCCTGCAGCAATTCCGGTAGGGAGAAGACACGAGGAAGATGTTCAGCTGGTGGAAAAGGCAATGTCTTTCCAGCATGGAAGTCTACCCTTTGCTCACTTAGAGTCTGGCTTACAAACAACTGCAGTAAACAAGCACACATCCAGCAAAGCCTGACCATCAAAAGTTGGGGTCGACATACTTCCTGTTGCAACCTTGAGCGTATGGCACTGTACAGCACTTAATCTCATGGACACAAACTCTCTTTTCATCGGGCTTTCGCTGCTACAACTATGTGGGTGTTTATTCAGACCAGATATTTGTCCTCCTCAGCTGGTGCGTGGCCTGCAGGCCTGTTTTCCACAAGCAGCCCTGTAAACATCATTACTGAATTACCTCCTGGTCTTACCCTCGAGTCAGAGAGCTTCAAAAAATTGATGCATGTTTCTTCATAGCATGCCTGGGAGAGGAGATGATGCTGCTCCATAAAAAGAGAGAGATCAAAGTTGCCAGAAGCTTCTCACTAATTATGGATGCCAAAATGAAGGCACTGAGGGCTCAGTTTCCCAAAGCTGTGGGCAAGATTACAGCATTTTAGATATTCAGTGTGTAGCTCCCACTGATTTCCCCTCTAGGTACATGTGCTCAGCACTACCACAAATACTGTCTACAGCAAAAAAACACAACACTCAGTGAGTGATAGACAGAGGAGTTTGAGTGGGCTCTGCTGTTGCCCAGACAAGGAAGAGAGCATCTGTTTCTCCAGCAAAACATCCCTCTGTCTTGTCTACCAGGCACTCACTGCTCCTGCCATGACAGCCACACCAGTGACATTGCTGGCAGTTGACCCAGAGCAGCTTTCTTCTCCAGAGCCCAATTCCTTCCCAGATCAGCCAGCCCTGAGTGCTGAAGGAGGCAGAGGTCATACCAAAAATACTGAATGTGCTCACATAACCAGAGAGCAGCAGAATGTGTCTTGAGCACAAGGCAGAGACATTCATTATGCTTGGCATCTCCTCACTGAGTGATCAACTCTGCAACTTTAACATAAGGCACTGCAACAACAAAACAAAGAGAACCTTTTAGAGAAAAAATGGTAAAAATATTTTGTCACATGGATTTTTATTGATCACCCGTTTTGGCTGCCGTAGAAGAATTATTAGTTTCAGTCAAGTAGTAAAGGTCTCCACTGCAGATTAGCTGTGTAAAACAAGCTGTTCTATTCTTCATAGAGAAGCTACTTGCTAAAGGAAAGGGAATGGAGCAGGACACCAATTTTGACTGTGAGTTTCACAGCTATTTGTAAGCAACAGACAAATAGGAAGACTGAGGACTTGTAGGTTTAGTTCCAGGTTGCAGGTAGCCATCAAGGTGAGCCATTGAACACCATTCTGTGGTTGCATCATTACTCACTTCTGGCCATTCAACCTTGGTTACGGTAACTTAAGTGTCTGAAGAAAGCTCAGTTGCATATAAATTTAGACAGTAGTCTTTGATACTCCTGGCATGAGTTTGATGCACAGTTGTGGAAAATAAAAATTGCAATTGATTTTGCTAAGTAGCAATTTCAAAGTGATAGAGGTCTTTCCCGCACTCTCTGGGCAGCATCCGTTTCAGAATGCCTCAGAGACGTTACCTCATTAATTTTAATGAGAAGGCCAGACGTGAGTCTGACACAACCATAAATTGTTCTTTCTGTGCGTGCATGTATGTGTGTGTTTAAAAGAGCTCCCTGTGTTACCCCATGAAGGACCTGACTGTGTTACATGCTGGTGTTCACTATTTAGGCATACGTCATCCTGGCTCCACCACACAGCTCCCTTTTCATGCTTTGGCCAGCCTTTGCAAATTGCCTTAGTGCCTCTCCCTGCCATGCCCTGCATGCACAAACCTTCTTCCGTCTCTCAGAGAGGGGTGAGAGATCCTTCCACTCCAGACACAACTCCAGATCAAGGCCATACCATCACCCTCAAATACCCTCACTCAGACACAGCCCTGACAGATGTATGTTCCCATCTGTCCAACCCCATGTACCACACTATCTTGTTGAGCTCCACGGACTTCAAGAAGCCCCCTCAAACTGTTTTGCAAGGCACAAGCTTAAGGTTAGACCCACAACACAGGACTGAGGATAGCCAATGACCCTGTCAGCCCCAGGAAGGGATGAGGGAGGTGAAATATGACAGCTCGCTCTCCTGTTTTTCCTGTTTGACCACCCACCCTGCTCTGCCACTGACCTTAGAGGCATGAGCCACCTTTGCCAAGGGAAACCACTCACTCAGTATATATGTCATGGGAGGGATCCAGCTTCGTACCTCCTACTAAGGACCATTGTGGAAAACTGGTGTTGTCAACCCAGACCTTTCACCAGCAACCGTGAGTTCAAATCCCAAGTGTCTGCTGTGGGCAGCAGGAGCTGGCTACATAAATGACATTGCCACACAGTACAAAAGCTGTTTGTCCCTGCAGTGATGTCATTTTATCTTACATAAGAACCAAAATGAATGGCAAGAGGTCACCTCCCATGGTACCTGAGCTCCTAAAATGCCTTCCTCCCATATGCATGCATTTCAGAGGTGACCCATTTCTCCTTACAGAAAAATCATGGCTTCCTCCCTTTGCACAATAATCTTACTCTTTGAGAGGCTGACTCCTCCTGATGAGCAGCTCTGTCTGTATTTTTCATGGAGGTCTCTATCATTCCCTTCCTCAGCTACTTGCTAGGTGTTGGACCACCACATCCAGCTATAGGCCATTTTCAACTCTGTGAAATTCTGGCACTACCTTCACCATCTCAAACTGAGGACGAAATGCTTATTTATTTTTTGTAGGTGGCTCTTTGCCAAACTGCTAGCACTCAGCAAATATTCAAAATTAAGGTAAGCTTTACTATCTCTCTTTATCCTTGGTGGCCATTTCATGTACACAGTTTGTCAGTCACTTGTATTCCCATCAATGAGTATGTTGTTTTTAATCCATCTCAGAGCATTAAAGGCCACCAACCAGCTCTTTAAAAGGAGATGCTGCATCAGTTAAGTGTGACGTTACAGATACTCATGCCTTGGGCTTTCTCCACTCTCTGTGTCCCATTTAGCATTTGCTTTTCTGTAAACACCCAATGAAGCTTGGCAACATAGACCCTTTGTGTCCTGTGTGATCACATTTGAGTTTGTTACCATTTTGTCTTTATCATGACGGTAGAAAGTCTTCTCTGGTACTGACAGTATTTCAGAATTCAAGTGCATCTCTTCCACTCCAATATCATTAAGCAGCCTCTCCTCCTGCCAGGCTGGGTACCTGAAGAACTACAGGTTTTGTCTCACCATCAGACTGATTAGTCTCAGCCATATGTGCAATTATGCACTTTGGTTTTGGATGTCTTAGTTTGCCAAAAGCAGAATACTTTCATTAGATGGGATTTTTTAATTGAAGGTTTGTAACTAAATCTCCTTTGTCAGACTCATTGTTTTCTGTTGCAATTGCTTCCATGTTTGTTGCAAACCAATCTGTTCTCTGCTTTCTGTTTACTCTGGCACTAGTTTTTGTGCCCTGGAATGCATCTTTAAGTAGATTCACAACCACTGGCTCACTGCTTGTTAACACTTCCAAGTGCTGGTTTCACTAAATTCCCAAATCTTTGGTGCAAATTGTTAAATTAAGTCCACTTCTAGCAGTAACCTCCTCTTGTGGTCAGTAACCATGAGTCACTCACTGTCAGATCAGCTGCCAACCAACCATTAATGAGCAAGGTTCAGTTTTAGCCAGCAAGCCGATAAAAATGGTCAACAGCATCTGCTGACAGCAGGTCTCTTGTACAGATGCCTCTGGGATGTTTCCGAAGGTCTGGAGAGTAATCTCTGTCATGATGGAATCGGCTGCTGATTTCTCATGCCTCAGAGATAAAACTTGCTTACTTCTGTTTCTTTGAAATACCATTTCCTTCTACATAAGCTCAGACTCGATGCAACCCAATCCTGACTCTTCACCAGGCTCTTAAAAAGTGTTTAAAAAGCCTATGGACTGAATGGGGATTTAACAGATTTGTTTGCTTCTGGAAGTTATCAAGTTGCTGCCAGGGGTCCCATAGTGGAAGACCAACCATTGTCACCTGGTACACAGTGTGTGGCAGCATGCAAAAAGTAAACACTGTGTCCTGTTCAGACCGGTTGCACCCAAGGAAGCAGCGGAAAAAAAATTTTCCTGACAATTGCACTTTCTCTGGTTGTGTTTTTCATATTTTCCCCTTTTCTCCAGCCACCAACTCTCTGCCCCCTCCCTTTCCTCTCACAACTTCCAATGTGGTCTCTTTTCTTTCCACCCTCACCCTTACATTCCCTTTTGTCTTTGGCTGACTGTGCAAAATTGCCTTCCATCCAGGGAGCAGCAATTCTCTATGCTTGGTGAGCGGCTAACAGGACTCTGTCAACAAAGCGCCCGGATGAGCGGCACAATAATTGTGAGCCCAGCCTTTTGCACCAGATAGAGGGAGAGGCATTGCATGGAGTATCGACCTCCTCTGCAGCTGAGGGCTGCTGTTTGAGTTTCCATCCCTCGGGTACAAGTGAATCTCACATTAAACGGGACATGTTTTCCAGTTCCTGCTTTTAAAAGTAGAACCCATTTAACTCAGCAGACTGCCCAGCTGGAACAGGCTATTTACAGCTGTACCTGAAGCTCTGATAAGATAATGGATATGTTGTAAATACCTATCATATTATGTTGCCTTTAGTTAGTGTTTGGGATCACATGTGAAACAAATGGCTCCAAGGATTGAATAACATCTCAGGGTTCCTCTTCAAAGTGGGCTGGGGATCTCACAGGATTTTAAAAGTTTGTTTGTTTTATTGGAAATTTCCTAGGGACCTGGTAAAATAATCTGATTGCATGGAAAAAAAACTCCATGTATTGCAGCTTGGATCCAAGGCAGGCAGTCAAAGTGGGCCGTTTTCCCACTTCATTCATTTAATAGGTGTATATTTCATTAAGTGAGATTGGACCTGACATTTACTGGAATTATTAAGGACCTGGTAAAGGAGTGAAGTGGGAGAGTTTAGAATAAGTAAGAGAGCAGAAAACACATGTGCACATCACAGAGTAAAGAGCACTTGTTCTTTCTTCCTCCATCTGCCATCTAGAAACAGATATATGAAGGAGGTCAGCAACTAGAAGACTGGCATGGGTTGTCTGTTTTCTGCTGCAGATCTGTGTGTTACAGACAGCACAGGGAAAATTTTCCAGGGGGATTGGGTAGGGGTTAGGCTTGCTCTTGGAAGGGGAAAGACAGAAAACTCCAGCTCTTGTTTGGGGGTGGGCAGTTAGCCATATCTCCTTCCTTGCATCGCAGTCTCCACAGCTTATCACAAATTACTTGCAGGCCAACATTGCCCTGACAGTTCCCATGTGGCAGGAGGCAGCTGGGGTGCTGCTCTCCACAGATGCTCAGCGTGGTCGCTCTCATGTCCACCGAAATGCTTTGCAGAATCCACCCCTCAAGTAGGAGTCCTTACAAGGCCCACACATTGTTGCACACACAGACTGCAGATGAGCTGCAGCCAACGTTGGATGGTCTGTTTGCTTTGTGTTGCTCCTCTTGGAGAGGGGGAAGATCCCATTAAATGTGCTCTGTGCTCTGTCATCTGCTCCAGTTTCCTGTCCATGTGAGAGATGTAAGAAGTAGACAGTCTTAATCTTTGGGGCTCCATGCAGAGCTCATCAGCATCTGTCCTGAGGTCTTTAACAAGGCTTGCTTATTTATTTAAGCAGATTTTTGTATTTAATTGCTGAAGCCATCCATCCTTTGGTTCTGTGCGTCACTGTGGTTATAGTCACACAGACACTCCCAACCTGAGGAGCTGGATAAAACTACTCCCTGAATGATGCCTGAAGCACAGTGGAAGACATGGTTCTTTCCCCCTAGGAAACCATAATCAAGTTCATATGTGTCACTTAAATCCACTATTGTGTTTGTGTATCCTGTAACTGCTGCTTGACCCATGAGGTGAAACAACTGCAGAATACTCTGCAGAATACTGGGCTCTTCTGGCACCAGAACTAGAGCCACAGCAAAGCTGATGGTAATTCTGGAATATTTATAGGAGCAACAATGTCGGCAGCTGGGCTGCTACTCCAGGATTCAGGAGACATCAGCTCCCTTCCAGGTATGCCCACCATACCTTCATTTTCCCTCCTACCTTTTGTCCATCCTCTTGCAGGTACAGACTCTCTCCCTCATTTAGAGCCCATACAGTGTCTAATGTAATGGGGCCTCGACCCTGCACAGCTCCAGGCCCTGCCTCCATAAATCAAGTATAAGAATGGGATTACAGCACTGTCGCCCAATAGTAAAAACATATGTTTCAGGTCAGAGACATTGAAGAGCAAGAATTGCTCATTAAAGAAAAGAAAAAGATGGGATTTTTAACTTATTATCTGGGAAGCATGTTCATCCATGTTTACAGAGTTATTGTAAGAGCTTCCTGCAATGCAGATATACTCTGACAGCAAAAGTGAAACCACACATAGCTGCTCTAGGCTGGCCTCCAGGACTGAGCAAAGCCCCCAGGACAGGCAGAAGATTTGGGGCCCAGACAAAAGCCCCAGGCAGCACTGAGCTCTTTGGCTGACAGGACCCTCAGTGTCAAGGTCTCGTGCCACACATTTCCCAGCTAGACCTGAGCTGCTGGACATGAGCCCCCAGCCCTGCTGCAATGCTCTCAGCTCCCCATCATCAGAGAATGGATTTGGTGGTGCCCCACTGCTATCCTGTGGATCTTTTCCCATTTTCCACTTGACTCAAAATGTAGTTCAGGGGCAATCTCCAGCCTTTGCCAGCCTCAGAGGAATTCTGGCCAGTACTTCCACCTCAGCATACACACCAAGTGTCCCAATTGCAGAAAAAAAAAGTACTTTCTTTTTTAGGTTTGCAACCTGGCTTTTGGTTTCCTAAAGAAGAGATTTCATTAAAGCAAAGAAACATTTCTAAACCACTCTCAATGATAATCCAGCTCTATGATAATCCTTTTTTTTTTTTGTTTATTTGTTTGTTTTTGAAAGAAATAATGTTCTCTTGGGCCTGTAGAGAAACTTTGTATAGCACAATTCTTGGAGAGCCAAAAAAGGAGACAGGGCAGCCCATGGTGTAGTTCTGTAAGTCAAGTGTACTCCAATCTAACCCTGCTTGGTACCTGGCATCCTGGTGATGCATCTGAACGGTGACAGGTAAGGGTCAGGTAGGAGTTCTCCAGAAAAGGGGTGTGATACAACGAAATCAGCCTGTGTCCTTGGAGAACTGGAAGCTGAGCCCTTCACCTTCTGAAATCTGGGAAACATTTGTCCATGTCTTGTTGGGAATTTTGATACTTAAATAATCTATGGTTTGAACTTGGGACACATGGCCCTGCTGCAGAGGAGAAGGCTGCTCCTTCCCTTCACTATCCTATTTGAAAATAGGATCACAGTTTCTCAGGGCTGGAGGCAGGGCAGAGGCAAGAGCAAATGAAGAGTCTGAAACTCCTGCTGAAAGCATTAGAGACACTTAGGGAGACCTGAGTTCAGCTTGGCCAAATCCACTGAATAGAGTGAGGCAGGTTATTTCATCTCAGGTTCCCTGGCTGTAAAAGAGAAGAAAACTTTTCCCTACCTCAGAGTAAATCCCTTGGTTCTTGTCAAACACTTAACCACTACAGCAGTGAGGGCCATATAAATTATAATTACACTGAGTGTCTGGTGCTGCTGCCCGGAACTAGCACTTCATTCTCTAGTGCACAAAATTTCTTTTTGGTGGCGAAATTAGCTGCTGCTGCAACCCTAATTAGGTTCCCTGTTTTGAATGACTCATTTGGCATATAGGAATCAGTTTTCTTTGTCTCTAAAGGAAGCTTGAAATCATGTTTTGAAATTCAAACCAGGTTATATTTGCCCAAAACACACAGACCCCAAAGTCTGGTTAGGACAGGGTGGGGAGCAGGAGTGTTAAACTTAGAAATGGATTTAATTAACCTTTGCTGTTTATTGGTTGCTTCCAGAGTTCAGCCAGGTTAGGAAAAGAACAAGGAATGGGTCACCCAGTGTTTACACTGGGCTTCTGAAGAATGGCCCAGACACTTATTCTCCCCCCTTCTTTCTTTAAACATTCTGAGTTTAAAGTTGTGGCTTAATTTTGGAGCCAAGGAAGGGGGATGTTGATTCAGAGAACGGTAAATAGGTAGTGGTAGGAGACACTATTAACTTCTCTGTGTTACCTTTAACACTAGTGTATCCTTCCTCCTTGTCAGCTTGCTGCATGCAGGAGGTGCTGCAAGAGACTCAACCTTAGGGTGACAGATCATTTCCATGCTGGGTAGTATTTTGATTATTCATCTTCACACATGAGTCACCCCCAAATCAGTTGTTCATTGTAAATTAAGTTCCTCTGCACAATGTCACAGGATGAAAAGTTGTTTCTCAGGATTTGATCAGCCTGCTCAATGGTTTGGAGCAAGAACCCATAAAAGTTAATTAGACTGGCATAACCATATGAGAAAGATCCAACAGTGGCTCTGAAATTTAGGAGTGACAGGAAGGTTTGGTGATTAAACCAGCAAATTGCATGGTTGAGTGAGGAAAATGAGACACAGCACCACTTTTTCAGCCATTGGCTTTTGGTTTTCCTGTCCCTGCTTGGAGAGGAGAGGAGAGGAGAGGAGAGGAGAGGAGAGGAGAGGAGAGGAGAGGAGAGGAGAGGAGAGGAGAGGAGAGGAGAGGAGAGGAGAGGAGAGGAGAGGAGAGGAGAGGAGAGGAGAGGAGAGGAGAGGAGAGGAGAGGAGAGGAGAGAAATGAAGGAAAATAAAACACACAAAAAGAAAGAGGAGTTTCACACACTTAAAAAACCCCAGTGTTTTAAGTTCAGTATGCGACAGATTCCTTCCTTGAAGGCCTTGTATTAGGCTTTTGGATGGTATAAATCAATACATATCCTTTGACTTTGGTGAATATATACTTATTTACATCAGTTGGGAATCTCATCTCATAAGCTAGTGAGACAAAAGAAGAAAAAATGAACAAGGAGTTCAGTTTGAGACATGGAGATTACAGAGCACAAAGTTTTGGCTCAAATCTTCTTTGTAGTGACAGGACTGTCAATCTCCAATAAAGTCCATCAGCTTCCAACAGGAGTTTCAACTAGAGATAATCTCGGACTGGGAACTCAGTAGAATATAGGTACAAGCAGTTGTGAAGAAAGAAATGCCCTGCAAACAGCAGGAAAATAACTATAGCAGACAGAAAGAAAAAGAATATCAAATATCAGAGCATCCACATGCCTTCACAGGCTGCCAGAATGTAATTCTCTCTAACAATCACCCAGAAGATACCCCATCGTTTTGTAGTGATTACAAGCTGTGCATTGAGCTGGAAGTAGAAAACAGAGCATCCACCAGTGGGGTGGGTGTGATGTCCACAGTCATACTTTGTCTTCTAATGAGGGAAGGGGGGAAAGGTGGAGGAATAAAAGAGAGAGAGAGAGAGGGAGAGAGAGAGAGAATGTGAAGCAAAGAAAGAAAGAAAGAAAGTAAAACAATGAGTGAATGACCTTTGTGACATCCCCAAGCCATGAAGAGCTGATTCTGATTGACTCAAAGAAGGAAATAATGTTTTTTTGGTAAAATAAGCTCAATGAAACAGAGTCCAAAAATGGTTACAGGACAACTCAGGACACTGAGCCAACGCATGCTCTTTTCACAGAAATAGAAACAGGAATAGTTAATTTCTCTTTGTGATCTGTAATGTAACAGGAGTCAAGAAGGTCTCTCATTACCCTTTTGGACAGCGTCTGGGAGAGTGAAACCTCTAGTCACGGCAAAGCACTTTTGGAATCCAAGTGAAGATGAAGATATCATGGAAACTTAGATCTGGACAGTCCAAAACATTCCTCCAGCCTTGCAGTGGAAGGCCTGGAGCTAGTGCATGACAGTAAGTGGCAGTATTTGCAAAACAGAAGGAGATGCAAGCAAGCTTGCTCCTTTCTAATTATGGAGGAGCATAGTTGATTCAGCCTTAAATAGCCTCTGAAACAGGAACATGCAAAGAGAAAATTTCCACTTGGACTGAAATTTTTCTTGGTGGAAGCCAAATTCTTGAGAAAATTAGATAGACTGATAAGGTTTTTCAGATCTCCTTTGGCATGGAATGCCCAGGGTTGAGCAACTTCGATATATTTATTGGGCAGGTTCCAAAACATTTCAGTGCACAGATGCTACAAACTGTAAAAATGTGTCTACTGATGATATAATTGTCTAGGACAGAACTGTCACTGAACATCAGGAATTGTTTCAGCATGTGCTTGCTGAAGTTGCAAGTGGGGAAAGGTTTCAATTAAGCAAAATAAAATTTCAGCTGAATTTAAAAAAAAAAAAAAGAAATAAAGAGACAAGGAAAAAAGTCCCAGTTGTTACAGATGCTGACCTTAAAATGATACAGTTCAAGTTCTGTCTCTCATATATGTTGATTTTCAATTTCATGGCAAGATTTTCACAACCTGTGTGAAATGACTTCTTGAACACTGCCAAGGCAGTGACAACACAGGAAGTTTAGTAGTAGTACTTGTAGCACTTGTAGTATGTACTGATACCAATCTAGGTTGCATTTTTAGGGTCCTATTAAAAGCAACCAAGTTCTGCACAGATGCTTCAAGTGGTGACTTGGGAGCTCTACTTCACCCAAGATGTTGCACAACTGAGTTAGATGCCTGTAGTGTATGCAGAGAGAAATGGAGATAAGAAAGCAAATGCCTGTGCATCTTAAGAAAACAAAGCTGGGTCTTGCACTCCGTTGTCCTGATTTGCCCAAGTCTCCCAAGGGTTATAAACAATGCAAGCAGACAACAGTTCCCTTTGGAACTGGAAGAACCCACTGAAAGCCTTGAGTTGATGACCCAGCATATGATTTAGTCACAGCAGACATGCTGTTGAGAGCATATGCTCCATTTGTCAGTACATAACCTGATGATGTGGAACAAGCAGGAACAACTCATGCAAACACTGTAAAAGCATTGTGTGCTGCTTCTCCTGAGAACAGGGGAATCCTCCAAGAACTAAAGAGAGCAAGCCTCAGTGCGCAGAACAACTGAAAACTCCTATACATGCTTGATCTCTGCATGTGCACGTGCTTCTGCAACGAAAGAAGCAGCAAGCAGGTGAAGCGGATGAGGGGGGCATGCATAGCTGTGTCTAGCTATTTCTGCATTCATTTGGAGTCAGGGGTCAGCTCGTCCTCCAACACCAATCAGTCCAGCCACACTGAAACCTAAGCCAACAAGACAGATTCTCTGCTGAAGCAAGTTGGCATCTGTCCACTGACAAAAGCAGGGCTCATCCTCCGGTGATGTGAAGCAGGGTAACACAGCCTTGGCTCTGGAAAAAGTCAACAGAACAGCAGCAATCATCAGGAGCTGAGATTTTGGCTCCCTCCCTTTTGTTTTACAGTAGATTAGGAAGACAGAGATTTTTTCCAAAAGACTAGTGAGGTGAATTGGCAGCAGAGGGAAGGGGAAGGGAGGCAGGGAGCCAAGGTAAGGAGCTTTGCTGTACTCCAAGCTGATGTGGCCAGAGCCAGCAGTGGGATGGGCAAAGAGGAGAAGGCTCCGAAAGCTGAATGGGCATCTGCCATAAGGGGAAAGAGACAGGCACCAAGGGACTAGCTGAAGGGTGGGTGAGAAGAGAGTGGGTCCAGGGAACGGGGCCAAGAGGAGGAGAAGGGAACAGGACTCAGCAGCAGGACAAGTGGTAGAAAGGTTTGCTGTCCTCTGACACATTCATGATGTAACAGCAACAGCTACACCACGCAGCCTTTCTCGCACCATCATTGTGCTTCTTCAGCAGATTTGCTTATGTGCTGACTTTAGAAAAGTCATCTTTAAAAAGAGGAAGGGGGTTCAGTCGAGGTGGTACCACCTAATCCTGAAGTTGCCTAACACTTCTTATTGAAAAGCTGTTTTCAGTTGCTTCTAACTTTGTCACACTAACCATCTGGCCTGCAATTCCCCATGCTGAGTGTCTGCCTCAAGCTGAATTTGTTTTGTTCAATTGTTTTCGCATTTTTGCTTAAGTGGCATGGCTGTTTCTGAGAACAAGGAGAAGAAAAATGCATTGTTTCTCTCATGGTGAAACAGTCATATTGGTTTGTGACTCCCATGTCTCAGAGTGGGCACTCTAGCAGAGGCTGCCCTTGGTGTCAAGGATGTGCCCTTGGAAACCTCATTAAAATCCACCCATTGGGCCACCTTATAAAACTCAGAAAAGCCAACATTTTATTTTTGCCTGAAAAAGAGATGAGTCAAGCACTTGTTTTCTCTGAAGGTTTCTTGGATATCTCTTATGGGCTTGTGCTTCATCTTTTCTGGCTCCTCTGTAGGTGCAGTTGGTGTAGGTCCCCTACATGAGGACAAAACAATCGAGCAAGGTTGCCTCTGCCACCACTGCTGCAGAGATTTCTGGTTGTGAAAGGACTGGTTGTACCCACTCTGCCTTCAAAGGCAGAGGTAAATTGAGACATAAACTGGAAGAAGCGGGGGTGTAGGAATGAAAAAAATCACATGAGGCATCAGCCAGAGCTGAGAGGAGATGTAGTATGAGTAAGAGAAGCAAGACAGAGGTCAGGAGTACCACAGTACATGGGGGAAACACCATTCAGAGTCTAAGTGATTTTGTAGAAGTGTTAAAGCCATGCATTTCTGGTTTGTGTCTGTACACCTGTGTCCCATGGCAGCCCAGGCTCCAGCACCAAGCCCAGCATGCTCCTGTCCCTGTAGTCTGCAGGGCTGGTGGGCTGCTGCTCTCCCATCACCTCAGGTGACAAAGGGCTGGAAATCTCCAGCTCCCTGGACCCTGGTGACCTGTGCCAGGGTCAGCCCATCTGCACACCACTCACTCTCTAAGGAGTAAGAAAGGAAGCACTGAAACTTTGTTGTGGTTCCCCCCACAAGTCTGTGCAACGGCACATGGAGAGCTCTGTTAAAGCAACATTATGACTGCACAGTGGAGTGAGGAAAAGCTAATCTGGAGGCTTTCCATAAAGCATTAATTCATCTCCTTTGTGCCTGTGTGTTATAGAACAGCCTTTAATTACATGATCACACAGCGTTTTGTTGGGTTTTTCCCACAGGACCCCTGCATGTTTTATTGCCAAGATGGAGGGGAGTGTAGGAAATGAGGAAGGGGATTGGAGGGGGAGAAGAGATGATCTGATCATTAATGCAACTGAACGCTGCCTAGCCCTGCTCCTACGACTGAGCCCTTGTGTGCTACTGGCAAGTCACTTAAATAAGCATTTTCCAAGTTGGCCACTACCTCCCATTTTGTTTGCCAAGCTACGGACACCTGGGGCCAGACTGGCAAAAGTGCTGAGCATTCTGCATTGCAAGCAAAGTTGCCGGGAACTGTGTCTTCGACATGAAATTATGAGAGTTCCTGGCATTATAAATTCAAGAAATCCTGACCACTCTTAGAAATTCCCTGCCCTGCACTCTTCGGCCAAGGAGGCGTTTTGCCCCGAGAAGTCGTTCATAGCTGGCCATAATACGTTTGCCAGAGAGTCCCTTTGGGTGGCTTCGATATCAAAACCTGCTAACAAGGATATTCTAGGGACTACTTAGCTCACCTTTTTTCTGACATCTCAGCTACATGTCTTGCCTAAAATAGTACTCAAATGTTCATTTTGTTTATTCACAAGCCTTCCACAATAGTAGATGTTCTTGTCTATACACCATTCTCCCTCCCTGCTCTCCTTCCTGGTCCTTAAAAATTGTGTTCCTGTTCCTGTTCTTTTCTGTCAGTAGGTGTCCAGCTTTCATGTTTACAGAAACCAGCTGGTTTTGTAATGTGTCTGCAATTTTATTTTTCACAAGAGTCATGTGTAGGGTAAATTCTCTGCAAAATTAAGTAAGATGCCAACATCTAAACATATGCAGCACACACAGCCAGCAAAATAAAATAAAAGCAAACTTGTATAGCTGTAAAGTGAACAGCAAGAGTCACTGGTCACAACTCTAATGTCTTTATCTTAGTTCCACTTTGGTAAAATGGAAGTGCTACTAGCTCCTTCCTCTTTTCATAAGGGCTGTGGTAAGGGGAAATCTGTTCGTGTTTCTGAACTGCTCAGATTTAGAGTGAAAGTGTCACAGGAAAGCCCATGAGGAAATGTAATCAGTTTGTGTTCTAGGCAGAGCTTAAGTGGTGTTTAGTAAATAAGGCCTGAGGTCAAGTGATGAGGGTAAGAAGAAATTCTGAGCAGTTACCCAGTGAGCACATAACAGTCTGTCCTATACAATGATACTCCTGTGACTGATACAATGCAGATGCATATAGAAGTTTAAATTGAAAAATGAAGAGCTATCACAATTTTAATGTCTTATTTCTGAGCAATTAATATTTCCAACCTCGGTGGTTTTCAATGTAATTATTAAAAGATAATAAGGACTGGTCATATAAAACCAGGTGCCTATCTAGCTCAAATATTATGCAGTTAGCTCATTTAGAAAATATTTACTTTATTAGGCATTTGTGCTCTGCAACAGAGTAGAGAACTGGACTTCATAAGATACATTCTACTGTCTGCTTTTGAAAGCCCCAGGCAAAGGCTCTGAAGAGATATTCTTGTGAATTTTATTATTTAATAATTCTCCATAATATTTAGGTTATGTTTTTCCTTAACCAATTTCCTGCTGGTTTTATATTTTTACATATAAACAAGCACAACATTAAAGATCCATTGTCCTGACTGCTCAGAAACAGTAAGTGTGAACAGGTATTAACATGCCCCTACAAAGACAGCCAACTAAACCAAGCATGTTTGAGTCATTCTCCCATTACACTTTTCAAAATCCCAGAAAGGCTTGGATGATTTCAACAAACCCTCAGTCCTTGCTATTGCTTTTCTTTGAAGACCATCCAGGTAATCACCACCTCCCTCGTTTGGTAGACCACTGATTTCATAGAAAGATCAACCTCCTAGTCCTGTTTTGAGTGCTCTTTGTGCCAGCAAGACCAAACTCCACTGACCGTCCTTAGGTCATACTGCATGCCAAGATTTTATCAAATCTACTCCACGTATCAGCCCACCTACCACCTTCCATTTGTTGAGCCCCACATCTGGCTTTATCCAGCATACTCTCAAGTTCTTTCAATATCACATCTGCCAAGGGTTTTCCTCCCTTCTCATAGTCTGTGTGTTTTGGGTTGATTAATTGATGTTTGTTTTGTGGGGTTTTTTTTTTTCCCCAAGATGAAATGTGTAGTTTTTTGGCTGGCTTTCTGCTCCTCCAAAGTCACATTGTATTTGTTCTCTGTCTAAACTTGCATTTGCAATTCAGCTCAGTTAAATAGCATTTGTTAATGCCATTAATGGGCTTTTAACTCCCCGCAACCTGATTAATAGTGGAGATATTAAGTACACCCAGAAGTAATGTTTACAAAAGCATCCACGTGATTTAGAAGCATGAGTCCTGTCAAATGTCTCCGTGTCAGCTTTGCCTTTGAAAGTGAACTTCACAGTTTGGCATGGACCCAGAGAGCTGGGAGCATGCTCCATTTCTTTTTTGGGGGAGGGTTGTAAGCTTATCCCTCTTCAGCAGGACATTGGGATGGGCATCAAATCAAAGTTGATTTGCACACATGGACATTTTTCCTTCCTTTCCTGGCTGCTAACAGTTTTAAAAGATCTTGTTTCCTGCCTTACACCCTGTTCAGCCAATCTTTTTGTTTTGTCCTTATGTTTTTAAAGAAGCAATGGGGACTCTCTGTCACTTCAGGCTCCATCTCATTTATGCATGGATAAGCTCTCCAGTACTACTTGTTTTCACAACCTCTCTTCCTAAAATCCTTTCATCTTTCCTTGGCAGCCAGGACTCCCTTCAGATTTCTCTTGCATGTACCCTTTCCCTGCAGGAGGTGATGACTGAGCATTCAGGTTGGGTGGCTTTGCCTACAGCAGTGGATATTAACAAATCTAAACACATAGACCTATATCTTCATGAGGGAGACAGGTACACACAACAGACAGTGCTTGCTGTGTCCCTCTAATGCTTGCTTTTCTAAAAAGGGTCACAAATGCCTTATCTCAATTGATCCATTCTCAGCTGACTTTCATATCCCTGTATGGGCCAGTCCAAATTCTCAGGCAAGAGCAAGACTAGACACCTAGCTTCTTTCCTGACTTCTCCTACAGGAAGAGATTGTTTTCACCTCAGTACATCTGAATGATTTCCCAGAACAGCAGCTAGCTACTTGGTGCTAATTCACCACAGCAGGAACCACACAGCTCCATCTCACTCATTGCACAAAAGCACTGTAACTGCAGGGTCTCACATCCTGCTCCATCCTGTAAGTTCTTCAGGAACATTTGTAAAATGCCGGGCAGAACTTTAGTCGGCTGCATTGTGCTCTCCACTGGGATTAGAGGTACGGAGCTAGCGGGCCATCTGCTGTGCTGACAGAGGCAGCTCCCATACCCACTCTAAAGAGCCAGCTTGCCTTGATCCAGTGACCAGGTTAAGCCTGAATGACAGCCATCAATGATTCAGCAGAGATTTGGCTTTTGGCTGCTTGCTTTCTCCCTTTGTTTGCATGGCAAAAGAATGATATCTATCATCATTTAGGGGCCTTGCCCATGCTGGATTGCTCTGAGGTTTGCTATTTGACACAAACTGAGTTTTCAGGGGATGATCACGCAAGATGAATGCATGCTTTCATCTCCTCTTGCAGCAGCAGAGGAGTGGTACCTCATCATTAGACAAATGCACAATGTCCTAGCAGAGATGCTTCCCTCTCCCACAGACAGCTTTTTGTCACCAAATCACTTGCAAAGACCGAGGTGCAGGAAAGGGAACCTCAAAAATCTGTCCATGGAGCAAGGGAAGGATGGGATGTAGCTGGACAATGCATCAATGCTCCACATTTCCCAACTAAACATAACTAGATATTGCAGAAGAAGTATACTATGTAGGAGTCAAAAGATTTCCCAACAGCTGTTCACACAGATGTCCAGGATTGTTTTTATATATTTACAAATCTATATCTATATCTATATCTAATACATATAACCCCAAATATAAATATTTATTGTATTTTATTAAAATTTATTTAGAATATATACACAAAATAATATATAAAATATACAGTTATATATATGTATAATGTTTCATATACCTAAAGCCCAGCGCGAGAGGGACTGATCTCACTCAGATCAAGATCCTCTGGGTACAGTGTGGTTTGAGCACTGCCTCAGGCACTGTTTTATGGTAGCTTGGCACCTCCTGTGGCCCTGCAGAGAGGGAAACCACTTCAGAGAGTTACGGTCAATGGAAATTTCATGTGTTCAAAGAAGCTTGTGGGGATGGTGACCTGGTGTGGCCTATTAGCACACGGTTCAGGGCCAGAATTAGACCTACACCTATCTCATGGCAACTGGTGCGACAGAGAGAGGCAGAGTTAGCCAGGAGGGTCCAGGAGTCATTTGGTACCTGGTGAGTGTGAGTCATGAGCTAGTTGAAGGGGGGGGGATGGAGAACCACAGAATGTATCCGAGGCACAACCCTGCTGGACTGCACACTGCTTCCCACTGGGGCCCTGCCAAGCACAGCCCTGACTGATTTTGAACACCCTGCTGTGGTTGTGCTTCCAATAAAACAAAAGAAAAAAGGGCTTTATTTCAAGAAAAAAAAATACCCACAAAGAAATTGAATAAATGCTACTTAAATCCTCTGTGTCCCTTTCATGAGTTTAACACAGAACACAGGTCCATCTCAAAGTCCCAACACACCACAGGGGGCCTCTGAGAACACCTCTGCAGGAGAGTTCTGTCTGATATACCCTGTCCACAAACCTCTCTGAAGCACTCCCTACAAAGGCCAACGCAAACCAGCAGCTCCATCCACTGAGAAAGCAGATGGGTTTTCCAGGAAAAAGAGTAGTCCATGTTTCTCTTGCTCATTAAAAATCTTTGGCTTTGCTAAATATAGACTTCTAGATTTATACAAAGAGTAAAGCATCACCTGCTCTGATGCACAAATGCTTCAAGACTGTGGGAAAGCAGAGACCAGTTATCAGGAATGGGATTGCTCTGATGGACCCAGCCTTCCTCTGCCCAAGGGCATCAAGGGCATGCTTGTACACTGCAAACATGAGCTGCGGTTGGGTAAGCCCAAAACCTTTAGGGTTCCAAGCTTCCTTGTCTGATTATGGTCTGACACTTATTTAGAGGTTGGTTCAAGGAGGAGGGGGTGTGGTGAAGGAGTTCTAAGGAGGCTCTCTGTCTTGGAAAACTAGGGAACCTCAGGCAAGCCATGCAATGGATGAGGTGTGTCAGTGAGGAACCTGGTAATGCAGAGCCTGACTTCTTCCATAAGCACCACCCTCCTCTCTAGAGCAGGTTTATATACTGCAAGGACATGTCACTCTACACTCCCACAAGTGAAGTTTATTAGCATGCTCCTTATTGTTTTTCATGAGGAATTTGCACACCTGGGGTGAAGATTAAGCCCTAGTTCCAATAAACTCTGCATCAGTTATACAAACCTGTCCCAGAGAACAGATAGACACAATGGAGCAAGGGCATAAATCACAGCATGGGGAATGAGGGTGGTAGGGGGTGGGGGATAAATCAGGAAGGTCAGAATAGTTGGATGATAAAGGAGACAGCACAGTGGTCTCAAAGGCAGTATTTGTCTGATGGAGCATAACTCACATGTAATTTGTCCCTATGAATAACAGCCCAGCTTCACCTCCATTGTTTTCTCTTTCTTCACCTCTCACCATGAAACCTACTGGAAGTGAAACTCAGATCACACTAAGGTCAAGGCAAAAGAGAAAGTGGGACACGGGTGTTTAGGGCTTACCAAGCTCACATCTATGTCAGTGACCTAAGAGAATGTCCAATGTCCCAGTGCTTAAGAGAACGTCTGCCAACGTAGGCAAACACATACTGAAGAAGTTGGTCTGGCAAGCTGATGGTTAAAAACCCCACAGGCAGGTCTGGAGCAAAAATGCTCAGGACGAGCCACTGAGAGTTGACTAGTCATTAGAAAGGCTGCAGCGCCCTGATGTCCACAAGACAGACAGGAGATATCAGATCTTCAGTTCATCAGTGTGCTGAGAGGGCACAACCCCTTAAAGTCATCCCTGAAGTTAATGGGCCACGGAAATCTGTGGAATGGCATTACTACCACATCACAGTATCCTCAGGTGGCACACACAGTGCAGCTTCATTCCAAAATTAGGTGCTGATTTGTCCCAAAATAGGTTTTTTGGCTGCTTCAGTGTTGTGAACTTTTACCACAAGCAGAACTCTACCCTGTTGTTTCGATAAGAGACAGAGGATGTTTCGCAAAACTTTGTGGCAGAACATGTAACGCTGACCAGAGGGCTGTCAGATTTGCAAAACTGGGTGAAATGTTGCAAACAGGCAGACTGGCGCCATTGGAGAGCAATTCCGAAAAACGAACTCCTGGACGCTTCCCACTTTCTACCACAGATCCAAACAGCCTCCAGATATGCTTTTAACAAATGCTTAATCCCAAATACTGTCTAGCCTCCAGGGCCTTGAAGCACTGCTCCAGCACCTACGAAAGGATCGAAAAAATGAATATGGAAAGTTTATTGACAGTAAAAGAAGCCAGAGGTTGAATAGAAGTATTTTAAAAAGCATTGGCTTTGCACTCCATAGTTCTGCAGGGAACTTGCCAATCCTGCAATGCCAAAGACTGAAAATGCCACCAATATATCCCTCTTAGGGGCCACCCAAAATGTCTGAGTAGATGGACATGCCATTGTGTGATTCCCTAAAATAAAATTACTGTAATTGTGGTTAGGCTTTAGCTATCCAGGAGCCACATGAAAGAACATAAAAGCCACAGAATAACTTAGCTACATTGTCTCCTGGGGCTTTGCCAGGGCTATTTCTGAGATGATGAAATCTCTATCTCTGGAGAACTTATGCTCAATTTCAGGTTCCCAGTTATCTGACTTATTTTGCCTGGAAAACGGCTCTATCACCTTGAATTCACTGGTGTTTGTTCTTCCGCAGTCGAATCCTATCGTGGAAACGTAATTAAGGATAAGCTGTTCTCTGGCACCAACCTTGCTCGGGAGGCCCAAGTCCCACCCCAAACCCAGCGCAGCCTAAAGAAGAGGCAGTCTGTTTGAGGACATTGCACAGGAGTTCATGGCCATCCTGACGAGTCATCCTAATAGAAGGAACCTCTGCCATGCAAAGGTGTGCAGTTATTTTTGCTTGGTGCTTCACCACATGCAAAAGTCAAGCCAGCTAACCCAAGTATAGGAAGGGGAGGGAGAGAAGATCTGCAGTTTGTGTTACAAGCAGCACAAGTGGATGGCTGTGCCCGTAAAACTGTTCCAAAGTCTTTTACTACCTGCCACTGTGTGGCTGGTGCCCTTGATTGCTTTTTGAATAATCAGCGCTGCAGCAGCAGCACAACAAGTAAGAATTATTTCCTACAACCACAATCTGCATATTAGGAAGCATGTCTAATGCTGAGAGACCCAGAAATGAAGATAAACACTGCATCTTGTGAGGGGACTGGTAAAATCCCTACATTAGGGATGAAAATCAGGAAACTGAGGTCTCTATGCGAGGCATTCAAGAAATTTCAGTCTTTCCTTCCCCTAGAGAAAGCAAGCAACCCATATCCAAGGGTAACCAAGGGACTTAGAGCCCTAAACATTCAGAAATGGATTGTGCAGAGAGCTTTCAGCAGGAGAGGTTTATAAAGCTGATCAGCTTTTGAATATAACTCTTAGGTCCTTAAAGATTTAAACATATTAAGTGTCAAAACATGCTGATGCCAACTTTTCAAATCTGTGGACGTTCCCACTCCCACATCCATGTTTATTCTTTGCTTCCATTCCTTTACAGAGCTACGCTGGCACTGTGGTCCCACCAGGCATCTGCAGCAGCCTTTTTGCCCTGCTCTTTGTGTATCATTCCTAAGATATCAGAGCAAAGTCAGGCAGTGAGCAGAGTCTGAGTTATTAGATTCAGTCAGCAAATACAGTAGCAGTGTAAACAGCAGACACGTCCAGAAACTCCAGAGCTGTCCCCTCTGTCTCCAAGGCTCATGCCTCTCTTCTGTCCTGAATTTCTGAACAGTTTCAAGGCTGATGCCAGTTCTGCACTACTCCAGCAGAGCAGGTACAACCCATTGCAGTAACCTAAGAGTTTTGGTGGCTGGGGAAGAAATAGCCTCCTTTCATAATTTGCCTGTGTTGGCAGTAAAACTTTCTCAAGCTCTTCCTCTGATACATACCCAGTGGTTACAGGATGAAGTAAAGAGGGGCACCAAATGTACTACCCCACACAGAGAGCATTTGCATCTCCCAGTGTTTGTTTAGCCATGATAGTCTCCACTTAGCAAAACCTCAAGGTGCTGCTCAGGCAAGCTTGAGCAGGAGAGTCCATGTCCCGAAAGAAGCTGTTAGGGTTTCTAAGTCATTCAAAGACCCTGATCACATGCTCATCTCCTTTTCTCTTTTTTCCTTGTCTCTTCAGTTGTGTTATCATACCTCGTTATTTAGGTAGCACATGTTTTCATGCAGGGGTTTAAATCTCTCATATTGTCTGTCCCTGGTAAAGTTGTCTGGCTTATGAAACTGCCTTGGAAAAATCTTCTGACACGTTTCAGCATGGACCCCATGCACCCACCAGAAACACCTGGTGGTACCTGACTCACTGTTCCACGTAGAGAAGAGTAAGGGGACAGGACCTCCCCACCTCCTGCTCAGGAATTACACACACAGGCAGGCAAGAAGGTCAGGCAGCTGCGCAGCTTTGGCCATTGCTGCCCAGGGCATCCCTTTCTGCTTTCATCTCCCCTCTGTAGTCACAGGTAAATATGTCACAGGCAGCAGAGGAGAGACCTTGATAGTGCTCCCCTGTCTGGGTGGGTTTCCACCTACTCCAGCTCCAGAAGCCCTCTGGTAATTCAGCAATTTTAACTCTTACAGAAAGCTGGTTTTCAAGACACCCATACTGATGAGAAAGACTTGACAATGCAAAAGGTAATGGCTTGAAAACTGAAAGGCCAATAAATTTTCCTGCCTCCACTGCATTTGTTCTTAGTGCCGGTGCTCTTTAAGGCAAACTTCCAGAAGTCTGACCCAGGGACATGGGACAGCTGAGGCTGGCGATACCACGTAAGTGGCACTCAGGCATTGTGTCTTTCTGCACAGAGGTGAACTATGCTGGCAAATAGGGAGGCAATGTGTAACCTGCTGTGCTAATTATATATATGCCTGTAACCAGGGAAGGGCCTGTGTACGTGCCAGTGCCTGGACGAGCCTGGAAAGACAGGTATGATAGGAAAAACTGCTATCTCTCCTTTTCCTTTTCTTCTCCATTCAAAGCACTTACACAGAACATAATTGAGGATGGTATTTATTTATTTCTTTGAATGAAAAAGAAAAATTGTGCTTGTGATTTGGGAGGAGAGCTGCCAGAAGAGCAACTGGAGCCATTCCAACACCTCACAGTCTAGTAGTTAAGCATTGCCTGAATTGGGCACCAGGGAATCTTGAGTCCTGCTTTCTTCCACTCACTGGTTTATAACTCTTGGCATTTAAAAAGGCACCTTGTAAACATTTAATTCATTGTTCTTTGATATATAATTGAATCATTTGCTGGCTTGCCTCGTTAGAGGGCGGAAAGCACCCTGCAAGGGGAAGTTTTCTCTCTCCCCAGCCCTTCCTCGCCTGCTGGGGTGCAATGGCACCAGCAGCTTGATGCCTTCCGCTCCCCACCAGCTGCTTTCTGGCTGCCTCTGAAGGAAGGGACGTCACTGTGGAAAAGGAAGGTCTTCTCTCTGTTGCCAGATCTTCCCTCACTTTTGTGGCACCTGCTTCATGTTCCTTCATCAGTGGTTCTCAGCCAGTTGCTGTGTCAGCCCAAGCCCCAGCCTTGAGCAAGCCGAGCCAAGCCATTCCCCATGGCTGGCTGCTGTGGAGCTGGTGTGGATGTGTGGGTCCCTGATGAGAAATGTGCTGGTCTCTGTGGAAGTGCCCTGACATTCGTCCAGGCATTCAGCAGGTCCCTGCTGCGTGTGAGGAAGGTATATGCACAGAGCTGTCTGCAGCAGGTCTGGGGTTGGCTGGCACTCTGCTTAAGTCAATGTGGGTTTTTTTTAAAAAGTGTTTTCCTGTCATTATTACTTACCTTTAATGCACAGGCCAAGGCTTGTTTGACGCTGTGGCAGAAGCCCTGCCTCTCTGTTACACCTCATGTACAAATTAGTGGAGATCTTTGCTGCATTCCAGTAAGGGACTGAAACAACAAATCTTCTGGTTAATCATTTATTGCTGTGTGAACCTGCTGAATAGCAAATATGCTAGAAAGGGGAAAGGAAAGGGCATGGCAAGAGATTAACTGAGGACAGTCAAAAGTCAAGCAGAAGGGAGTGCGGATGAGACTGGAAAGGTCAGGTGGCAAACAGGAAGGTTACTGTAGTGTAAACACTGTCTCTCAGCTGCGCAGGGGCCAGATGCACTGTCCTGCTGCCCATTCAGCCCTCTCTGCTCCATGACCACAGGTAGTGCAGGCTGAATGGCTAGCTACTGCCTCCAGCTGAATATGACAACTTGTCTGCCCAGGAGAGATATTCAGACTCACTAAGTTCCTTTCACCTTTCAGGACTCAGGTCCCCAGTGCTCACAAAGCATATGCTTCTCCCAGGAAGAGACCTGTCACCCTTGCACTCTTTAAAAATGTACTTCTCCATGGGAAGTGCTGTTCTCACCAAAGGCTCTGACTGCCAAAACCACCAGCACTGGGGTGGCGGGGAAGGCAAATCAACTCGAGTCAGAAAGCTGATTGTCCAGGAATGGACTTCTCTTATGGACTCCAGTGTGACAGGGCTGGTGGGACAGCACACAGCTGTATCTGTTGTGATCACAAATAGAGTTTGAGCAGAACAAATGTCCCCCTCCTAGAAACCTGTGGGGTATTCACTTTAGCCCCCAAAACCTGCAGACCAGTGAACTGGGATAGTGAATACAGCCATTGTCACCCAGGCCTTGTCTGCTCCTGACCACCCCAGTTAGAAGGCAGTTAGCCAGGAAAACAGGGATGACCACATGGCCATTGGCAGAATTTACAGTGTGCTTTTACTGGCCAGTGGGTACTGGAAAGCATAGCCCCATGGCAGCAGCGTCTGAGTAAACAGCAAGCCCATGCAGACTGGGACACGGTCTACCCTCACATGAAGCACACATCCAGTAGGAAAGCTTACAGGAACAGCACCCCAAAGCCAAGAAAAGGACTCCATTTAGACTCCTGTTGACATAGCAACGGTATGACATTGCCAGCATGCCCAGAGCATGGTGGCAGTACCATGGGATATCTGCCCAGGCTGTGGGGTGTTTGTTTTGAGAGAAGCACAATACTGGGTGAATGCCACAATTCAGAGAAACAAGTACTTTGGCCAACATAAACAAAGCAATTATTGATATATTTACATAGCCGAGGTTCCTGACTTGAATTGTCAGCATCCATTGGACTCAATTGCCTTTTCTTTGCTCTCCACCTCAAGTCACAGTGTTGAACCTGACACGGGAGCAGCTCTGGAAGTCTGGTTGATCATCATGTAGCTTCATCTATGTTGACAAGGAAGACTCTAAAAAAACCCATGGTGCCAGCATGCTCAAGCCTATGACCTCCAGCAGCCCCACTTATGCTCTTTGAAGGGCTGTGAGAATCACCAACCACTGCCCTTGCTGCAGCCACACCTGGATATCCCCATGAGCTTTGGCTTCATCTGGGGTCATAAGTAGCGGAAAGGGTGAGCTGAGTCTTGGTGTCTTGAAGGAAAAAGAGGTGAAGAAGATGCCCATAGCTATGGGTCTCCCAGAACTCATGCCCTTCTCCTGGGGTGAGGGGCAGGGAGCAGTTTTGAACACCTTAACCAAGGAGAAGAAGGCTCCCTCTCCTGTAGAGCACCTTGTCCTGTTTTCAGCTGGCTAGGAAGGAACATAAGTTAGAGAGGGCAACAGGACCCCATTGACCAGCTATCTGAGGACTCAGCAGGCTAGTCCTTCAGAGGCAAAGAATGGTTTTTTACTGCTAGTGTTTTGTAAAATAGTAAGAGGTGAAAGAATAAAACAAGCTAGTGCCTGTTTGATGACCCCAGCAGAATCATGCTGCTTCACAGTGTGCATGACAAAAACAAACAAACAAACATGTCTACCAGAAACTCTCCTGTATTTGCCTGCATGCAAACACAAATTGCATGACAAAGTATTTTTGCAGTCAGTGTTCTCATTAAAAGCAATTAAAATAAGCAGGAACATTTTGCCAAAGCTTAAGATCTCTGTCAATTTGATTCGGGCAATTTCCCTTGCAGCAGCTAAGTATCAGCTGAAAATGAACCTCCCTTTTCCTTTTTAAGGCTCTGCCAGACTGCAGTAGGGTGGGAATATCAGTGTGGGGAAAAGTGGAAACAGGTGGCTGAAGAGAAAAAGGGAGGGAGAATGAGAGGTATGGAACTGGTGTTTCTGGCCAGTGGTCATATGTTTTGATGCCTAACAGAAATAAAATGTTCTGGCATTCCATTTTTCCATGGAGCCAGCAGCAGAGGATGTAGTTGTCTCTATGACAAACTTGCAGCCTAGCTCCCCACAGGACTCTGCTCCTGAGTTCCTCCAGCTCATTTTGCCTGATAGGCTCAGCAATTCTGCAGCTGGTGTCATGTTACACCCAGACGATTCTGTCAGCGGAAGACCAAGACCAGTGGACTTCGCATCAAAGCACAAGTGAGCCAGAGGTGTCAGTGTGCAAACCTGGGCTTGTCAGAAAACAAGGCTGCCATCATGATGCCAAATGAGAGTCAATTCCCTCCCAAGCAAAACAGTGAATGGGGAGTGGGATACCACATACCTGAGAGGAGATGACGAGGGAAGCACCACCCATGTGTGAGACAGCACGGAAGTACTGCCCGCAAAATACTGACATGAAGTCCCACCTGAAATATTTTCACGCAGACAGAGCCAAAGAGAAAGTTTTTCACGAATTGCACATGAAATTCAGGAGTAATTAATAATAGAGGAATAAAGAGGTGAATGCTTCCTCATGGTAGAGCAGGACCCTCGGCTCCCTTGTGTCAGCTCGGAGCAGAGGGCTGTGTGTCACACAGACAATGAACAGGCCTTCAGCTCCACTGCTCAACAGGGGGAATCTTGGCCATCCCATTCTTCAGAGCTGGCAGCTGAGCCATAGAAAATGTGAAAATCTTTTCCTCAGGGACTTTAGGGACTTTCTAGGAACTCAGTAAAGGAGGATTCCTGTTGCTGAAAAGGACATGCATCAAAGCACTACATATCCTGTGGGAGGAAAAGGGGAATTCTTTCATAGACATCATCTCTTCCTTATGTAATTAAAAAAGTCAATGGGAAACAAATCCAGACATGAATATTTATCTTCAGCTTCCTGGTAAGTGTTTTGCTGCACTAATTCCCCTGGCCTTCTTCCATTTTTTTTTTTTTTTTTATAGAGAGAACCCAGATACAGTGGCTCCCCATTAGGACTTGGGCACCTGGGGACATGTTGTCTGAGAACCTGTTGACCCCCGAGCTGTCTGACTGAGCTGACACATGCATCTTCATCTAAAATTTTCCCTGAAGACTCAGCCCTTGATGTAGTATTTTCCATAAAGGGTAACACTGCAGTAATTCTGTTAACAAGCAGTGCTGTGAAACTGCCTGCTCATCCCTTCCCACCCTCCTCTCAGGCAGATGTCTGAGGGGGTAAGATGGAAAGGGATCTGTCAGCCCAGCTGCATTAATTTGAGACATCAGCAGGACACAGGCCTCCTGTGGGCCCACTGCACAAGGGTCAGCTTCGTTGCATGAGGCCAGACTGTCAGGGCTTGGGAAGGGGCCACAGACACACCCCGAGGCAGCATTAAAGATGGCAGCCTACTGTGCCTCTGCTTTCCCCAAAAAGCTCTCCAATGCAGTTCTGGTAACACACTGGAAGAGGTTTCCCAGAGATGTGGTGGATGCCCCATGCCTGGAAACATTCACGATCAGATTGAACGGGGCTCTGAGCAGAGAGATCTAATTAAAGATGTCCCTGCTTGTTGCAGCAGGGTTGGACTAGATGGCCTTCACATGTCCCTTCCAACCCAAACCATTCTATGATTCCCTGATTCTATTATTCTTTTCATGGTCTGGGAGAGGAAAGAAACTCAACCAAGATCTCCCTAAGCAAACCCCATGTCCCCGCTGCCCGTGCTCCCCTGCTCAAGGATGCTATAACCTACTCTGACTTCTTACGTGTGAGGGAGCCCCAGCCCCATAAAACAGACCATACCCTCAGCTCACTCTTTTTGCTTTTTGCAGAGCCAGGTGTGTTTGCAGAGTCTAGAACCACCTGGTTAGGAAGAGAATGACTTAGACTTTTGTGTATAACCCTACTTTTCCTGCCCCCAGGCCAAAAACTATGATGCTTTACATGGAAAAGACGCTCTACTTTTACCTCACAGGTTTCCTGTTCACACAGAACAAACTGTAACATGCCATCTACACAAACACATCATTCCTTCTTGTTTTATCTGTGTCCATTAGCCACTCTCTACCCAATCTATGCCCTGAACATAGTATTATGAGTTTCCTGCTGTGGTACTTTTCCCATTGTACCTGCTACTTCACAAACACTAATGAGATTAAGGCTAATGTGACGAGATTAATCTTCCAGCATCTGGATCATCCACCAGGTTCATGTTCAACCTGGGTTCCCACTGTATCCTCTGGGGTCCCTATGGTGGGAAACTGACTACTAATTATCACTTCTACGTATATGGAGGGCAGAGTTAGAAACACTTCAGTGAATGACTCTAATCTCCTTGCTGGCTGCAGGTCGAGTTTCCCTTTTCACCCTATTTTGGGGCTTTGGAAAACTACCACAAAAAAGGAAAGATTATTTCAGGGCAGAGAAATGTCATTTTCTAAAACTTATTCTCAGAAACCAATGAATCATTTTAACAAAAACTGTTTTTCAATCAACTCATTCATTAATTAATCATGTTGAAGCAAGATTTTTCCAGAATGGAAAATTTTAAGTAAAATAAAGACTGGCAGTATTATAAGGAACTGCAAGAAAAAAAAAATACAACCCTCAGAATCAGATGAAGTGCTGCCTAACTTTACCTGTCACTGCCCCTAATAGACAGATGGCCTTTCCACAACAGCAACACCCCTCCTGTCAAATTTAACAGTGTGGTCATGTGAGTACCAACTTAGTGGGACTTCTACCTTAATAAAGACTAAGAAAAATATTGAATATGGACTTCTAATGTCATGTGATAAAATCATGTAATAAGAAATAAGAAAGTGAAACAGCACAGAACGTTGTATTTTGCAAAGACCTTACTTCCTTGTCAGTCAGGAAGCCCAGGTAATTTACAGAGATCCATAATTTACAGGAAGTCCATCAAGATGTTACTGGCACAGATTAGTCACAGGACTATTTATCCAAGGGTCAGTCACATGTGTGGAAAGTTAAAAAAAAAAAAAGTAGCAGTTAACAATCTGTTGGTCTGTGAGCATAATTGATGTGCTCTGTAATGCTCCGCAGATCTCGTGGTACCCCACGCATGCCTGTCTTCACTGCACACCCTTCATGACAAGAAGCTGATTTTTGTGCAAATCTAAACAGCAAAGTACAATTCTGAATTATAAAACAGAGAGTTGGGACCTCACTGCAGAACTGCCAACATCTTCTCCTTTACAGGCAGATGGCAAAACTGTCATAATAAGATGCTTGAGGAAGCATTCACCAGTAACACTTGAAAGGGTGTAAAGATCTATCCCTCTTAATTGAGGAAGGAAACATCAAACCAGTAGCCCCAGACTGTAATATCCCACATAGATAGATTTGTCCCCAGAGATGGGGTAGAAGTCCTTGCATTGGAAAATGATCAGTTCCAGGATGCACCGTTGCAGAGTCATGTCTAGCAATCCAACTGTTCAGTCAAAAGAAGCAGGGAAAGATAGTGCCACATCCACCAGCCCACTGGCAGGAGATGTGCTGGGCTCCTGTGTGGATATGTGCAGATCACCCTTGCTAAACATGACAAAAGAGGAATACACATTTGGTGTTAGTGACTGCCAGTGGATTCCCTGTCTCTCCCAGGTGCTGGTGACTGTGTTAAGTGGTTTCTGCCAGAGAGAACATTTGTGTCCTGCTCATATAGAATCAGTTTTTATTCAGTTCCCTTCCCATTTTTACATCTTAATGGCATGCCATCTAAATTTGGACCTTTGCAGCAAAATGGGTCATCACCATGAGGAGGACTCAGAGAAGTGTGCCATGGGGAAAAAAGAGGCCACATGGGGAGGATGAAGAGGAAAGCTTTTCATGATCAGTCGCAGAAGACAAGTCTAAGAGTGGTAATTGACTCTCAAACTTGACAACATGGGCCTGTATTAGGTATTCTTTCAGTTCAGCCAGGTATTGCTAAAGCCCATGGCAGGGTTCCCATCCTTTCCACTAACCCAGCAGTCATGCTCCTCTACCCCCAGCAGCCCATAGCAGGGTTGCATGGTACAGGAGGGAGGTTCAGGACATAATGTGCAGAGACCAGCAGGTTCCAACAATTTTCTCACCATGTTGCATGGCATTTTTTGCTTTCCACAAGACTCCTTCTGCTGCAGACTCCCAGCAGAACAGGCATAGAAGCAGGGAGTGTGAGTGGCGCCTTCCCCAGATAGATTTCACACTTCCAAGGCACAGAGAAGGAAAGCAGCGTCACTTTGATCAAGTGCCATGCACTGTGTACAGTAAATGACGATACACCACTCCCTCTGCGCTTGACACCTTGCCAGTTTGGCATACTTACTCCTGATCTCTGAGTGTCACCCCTTTTCAGTAAAGGAAAATATTTTCAAAAGTGAACAAATGACCTGGGAGCCCAATCCCCATCACTGCTCAGTGAGGCATTACATCCATTTGATGGCATGCCCTTCACACAGGTGTTTAATAGGTCAGTCACCCAGATGTGGAGTGAGACAAATACCACTATGGGGAGCTTGAATCTGAATCAGACACTCTGTGGAGGTGCCCATCAGCCTTCAAAGGGAGCTGAGGCTCACTGTAACACATATTTTGGCCTTGCAGGGCAGCTGCCACATCCTGTTACCAGGTTCCAGTCCACAGCCCAGTTGTATCCTGCCTTTAGTTCAGCTCTCAACTGAGAAATACCCATGAAATAATTTTATTATACATCAGCACCTGATTATCTCGTTCCCGCTGAGGAGGACTTTACTCCAGTAACGAGCCCATGACTTGGATGGGCTGCTCAAGGACTGCAGCTGCTTCCTAGGAAGAGACGTTTACAGGGTCTCTTTCTCAGCCCCTCACTGCTTTCCTTCTCAAGTGTGTGGCTGCTCATGAAGGGGCTGCCTCTGCCCACCACTGCTCAGAGCCCACCTGACACCTGAGGTCAATGCCGCCTGCAGGCTGAGGGCCTTTCTGTTCCCATACCTTGGAAGGGATGGAGCAATAGCGTCTGCAGAGGTGAAGGTGCTCTCCTTGCTCTCATAGAGGCTCAGTGAGCCTAGGAACAAGAGGTCTAAAGCCTCTCTATAGACAAAAGTATGCTCTGCAACATCAAACATCCCACATTGTAGCAGATCATGTTCCTCAAGCACAGCAGGCTCACAAGAGTCACCCCTACATCAGCTGCACTCCCAGAGCCCAATTCCACCACATTCCCACTTAGGCTGCTGAATGCAGATGATGCAGGAGGTATTTATCACTCTCACCATTGAAGAATTCCCTTGCATGGGATGAATTCAGCAGCAGCGGAATCTAGACTGTGTACCTGTACCTTGCACTGTGAAGCAGAGATCTTGGTCTCACAAGCTTTAGGGACATTAACTACTGCCACATCAGACCCTGCCCCTACTATTTTCCATGTTATCTGTGTGATCTGTCAGGGAGCAGAAGCCATGTGAGGACATCCTTAAGTGTGAGCACCAGATTCCTCTAGGACAAGAGATGGAATATTCACTCTGACATAATAAAATAAACCAACCCCTCCTTCTTTGGAGCCAGATTGTGAGTATGTAGGGTGTGTGTAGTCAGATGAATGTCACTGCCAGATAAGAACATCTCTCACAATCACGCAGTGTCGAGAGCCCAGCGAATGCCAGTTACTGATCACTGTCACGTCACTACAGTGCAAAACAACAATTGCTCTCTTTGCTGTTGCCACATTGGGATTTTGCAGAACCTCAACAGTCATCCATGAGCAGTCTCTGAGACTGTCCACAATGAATGACTCTTTGCTTTCTCTGTGTCCATGGCCATACCTTTAACCCTGGTGACTGCAGGTATAAACGTGCAGGGAAGGAGTGGAACTAAAGCTGTCCAGTAAGACAAATCTGCCTTACAAAATGCTACTGCAGGCATACAAAGAGAAAGCCTGTGGCTGAAACCTTTATAAAGTTTTAGTGTAACTAAACAGAGCGAAGAGTAATACTGTGGGCATTTATTCCCTTGGATAAGGTGGGCACAGTGGGAACCTTCTGAGCTCTTCAGTTTTCCCAGCATTTTCCCTTTTGTATTCTGTACAACCCAACCTCAGGCAGACTCAGATGAATACAGAAATGACCACAAAGAGTAAAAACTGTCAAAGGAAACTGAATTAAGTCTGACATGGAATCCTATTTCCCATCCTGCTTTGCATGCTCATTCATAGGTAGGGGACAGTACCTTTCCTTTCATGCCAGTGTAAATAAATGTCCAGTGGCAGACACAGCCACAGTGACTGAGCAACGGGGGAGGACATTCAGCCCTTTCAAACCATGGAAGCAGACAGAGGAAAAGGGACAGTTTGATAACATATGGGAAGGCTGTCAGCTGCTCTCTCAAACCGGGAGAGACACAGCCTTTCCAGTGTAGGTTTAGATCCAAGAGAAGTATTTATTTTAAAAGATAACAAAGGATTGATAGTTGTATTGTCAATAATAAGATGGTAAGTAACAAGCAAGGCAAGAGGAACATCTCATCCATTACCCACGTAGCTTCAGGGAGTGTCTCATCCCAATCCAACATCTGCCCAGGTATTTAAGCAATGACTTCAACAGAGATCAGCACTGTGTAAACATTTCCTACCTGAGCTGGGGCACCACAACCAGACCTAGGGGTGGAATGGAAAACATACACTTTGGTTGGTCCACTGTGGTAGTGGAGTTGGAGAGCAGCAGCCTGCAGCCAGCTTTTGCCCAGCCAATTTGAGCATGCAGAGCAGGCTTGCATGCTGGCAAGGACCCCCAGCAGAGACTGCTTTCCCCTGTAGGAACATGGCCTCCATCGAGGCCATGCTTTGTGGCTTTGCTTCTGCTTTGCTTCTGCTGTCCTGCAAGCCACAAAGAAAAGAAGCACCCTTGGACAGTCTGCTATGGCCACTTGTGCTGGAGTCTGACAGGTGTCCTTAGCATCTACAATGAAGGAGGAACCCCACTTGGTAACCCATAAAAGACTTTCTAAAGAAGTCTCTTTAGAGAAGGAATCTAATGCTGCTAAGAGTCTGCTTTTCCTTCTTCCACAGCTGAAGACAAAGAACACTGGCACAACAAGGAGCAAGGGAAGAAAGGCAGAAAAATGGGAGAGATGTGTCCTGGTCTAGGCAGGAGCTGGAGAAATGTCTTAAGAAGTCAGCAGACTGGTACTGGGAACATAGGAATATAATGGAATATAATTCCTATTGCAGAGGCCCTGTATGACACTGAGACACACATTTCCTCGGTGACACACAGTAAACAATTTCAGCTGCCTGTGCTCCAATTCTGTTTCTGGAAATGGGATTGTCTGGTGTTGATTGTTCTACTCATGGCTCATAAGGACCAGTCCCAGTGGTATTCAGGCCCTTGCCCAGGTGCTCTCAACATGAGGACCAGCCCTCAGGAGAGGGATATCCCAGTACAGTGTGGCAGCTAGTAGGCTGTTTTGAACCAGCCTTCACTCCATGAAAAGAGAGCCTGTATCATGCTCAGTGTTCCTGGGGCTGGCCTGGGGAAAGAGACAAGTACAGTAGGGAGGAAGTGGGTGGGGTGGTGCCTGCAGCTCCTCTGGTGGCAACTGACAGAGATCCTGTTGCAGTTGTTACCTTAGCAGTCAGAGGTGTTTTCTGATGGGGTGGGACTCTCTTACCCTTCCTTGTAATTTCTGGTGGTGGGTGTGAGCAGCCTGACAACCCCAGGCTTCTCTCCCCTGTCAGGCTCAAAGGGTTGGGTTGTGACTGCCAGTGTGCCAGATAAAAGCACTCCCGAAAATTTGTTCCATCTACCTAGAAAACTGTTCACTATGAAGCTTCTGTTTTTCAGAGACTCCTCTCATTGACAGTCTGAAGCAACAGGGTCCCCAAGACATCCTAATTTTCTGCTGCAGCTCTGGTTAAACACCCACTCAGCTGCCAAACTTCCCATCACAAATCAGGAAGATTCAGCTGGTCCTGGGCAACCCCCTTGCCAGCACTCAGGCAACTCTTTCCTCATTGCTGAGGAAAAAGCAAAGACAAATACAATTGAAAAAACATGGGTAGGCATGGGGGAGGGAGTGAGGGCTTCTTCTGGGTAGGGGTGAAGCAGGAGCATGAAGGGAGGACCCAGAGCAGATACTCTGCTAGTGCAAATCAAGGTGGCCTCATTGACTTTGCCTTGTCCTGGCTGGGTTACACCTCCTGTCCATGTTTCCTGAAATAGGGATCTGCATGTCTGGCTCAATGAGAGCAGGCTGTCCTAGCAGTGTTTAGAAGCTATGTAAGTGGAAAGCATTTTGACAAAAGCTAATTTGACATATAATATTTCAGGAACTTACAATTTATTTTTATGGTTTTTTAAATAAATAAAAAAAAAGCCCGGCAGAAAAAGAAAATAAAGGGGAAAAAAAAGAAGACAGAGCAAATAATAACATGTGTGGGTGGGTTGGTATGTAATACCCCAACCACAGGGCTACAGCAACATTTGGTCCCATTGACCTTTTTGCTTAAATTAAGGTAATTACTCAACTACTGACAATAGGCTGCTGTGTTACGTCTGTGGATTTGCAAAGAGAGAGGGGCATGACAAATAATTTGACAAATGCCAGTGTCTTCAGACTTGATCCAAAGTTTAAGGACATACTGTTCTTATGAGCAAAATTATTAAACCTTGATTAAACTCCAAGATCTATAAAGATGGAAATGTGGAAAGGTGAAAAGAGATAGATAGATAAATAGATGGATAGACAGATAGATAAATATATAGATAACAGATAAAAACTAAGTACCTTAAAATAGCTCTAGTCAAGTAATTTCTGCTGTAATCTCTATCTGAGGGTAATGGACTTTAAATTCAGCAGGTTTTATATCCCATGGACTTCTTTGTCTTAAAGTTTCTACGAGGAAAATCAAACCTGTATATTTTAAACCAGTGTGACCAGTATAAAAAAACCAGTATTTTAAACCAGTATAATTCAGTGTGACCGACTATAAGTTCTGTTGTTGACCTGGCCCAAAATACTCTCAAGTGCATTTGCATACTGTGATGTAATGTCTCCTAAGTGTTTGCATTTCTTTCCCATAATATAACAATTTGCTGGCTCACATGAGGAAATGGGGCTACCATTCAACCTGGCTTATGTGCCCTCCATACAAATATTCTTTGTAATACTGAAGGAATACAAAAGAAAGCAATTTCTGCTAAAATGAATGAAATTACTCAGTACATTGCCACCTTGAAAAGTCAAATAGCCCATTCCCCTCAGAAATGTAAATGGAAGCAATTTACAGATGTAAATGCTTTCGACTTTTTCATTCAAATACCCCTCTGTTTTCCAATGTACAGTCTCACAAAACAAATACTGAGGCATCTATTTCATTAAATACAAATTCTCATTTTTATTCTGCTTTCTGTCTGTATAACAGCACACACACACACAGAAAAAGGCAATCTTTTTTTAGCTCAAGTTATTAAGTTATAGAGCAGATTTGCTATTATGTGAAATAAAGGATGTCTCTGACATAGAGAACTCATAACTTACACACTTACACTGCGTTGATGACCTTTAAATGAATCTTAGAAATTTTTGCTGCTTGAGGTTGAATATCGCATCTGTGCACTGTTGCTGCTCGCACGGCTCACTGAATGCTGTTAATAAAAATTTTCTTTTTACAATGAATGAAACAACTGGAATGAGGCAGAGAAGACCTCAGGTCATAAGGTCTGCAGAATGAAGGAACGATATTAAACTTTGGATTTTAGTACTCTTGAGAGAAAGCCCTGGGAGTTCACTTGCCAAGCACCAAGGGAGACCCCTGAAGACAGGCCGCCTGTGAACACTTCTGGTGCTGAGCCATCTGGTCCCAAGGCTCCGTTCATGTTTGCAGTTTCCCACAGTAATTTGCACACCCACAATTTGACATCTCTTGGGAAAATAAGGCTAGTATTTTTGTAAAGATTTGAGAGTTCATGACTCTTTTCCTTAGGGGTTAAGAGCACCTTCAAATTCAAACCAGGTATTTGGAAATATTCACAAACTCTGGTGCTGTTTTGACTGAAGGATGGAGGTTTAACTAAACCCCTCATTTTGATCCCAGTGAGGAATAGGCCTGGTGTCACTTGTTCTCCATGGAACAACAGATAACACCAGGGAGAAGTAGAAACTGGAAGGACACCTACAAATCTGAAGGTGAGAAAATGCAGACAACATTGATGCTCCAAGCAGACAAGCAGAACACTGGATGTAGATGAGGCAGGAAGGCGTTTATCCCAGATGAGGCATTTACATCTTGTTCATGGTGATTTTGTAACAGTCTTATCATCCAGAGCCTCAGCTGAGGGATATTTTGGGCCAAACCCTCAGTTGGTGTGAAGCAGTGCATTTCCATGTCACAAGCCTTAATTTAGCGACAGAAGGGTCACAGAAACCAAAAAATGAATCCTTCCCTACAGATTGATTCATTGGACTTTAGCTACCCCTCAGCCACATTTCTCCTAACCTATTCTCGATGTCCACTGCCTTTTTGGTCCATCGAAGGTTGTGAGACAAAATACATGGTCTAAGCTGGTAAATCCATGCATTATCACTGCTGTAGCCCCAGCTGATTGCCTGCTCCTTGAAAACTCATCCCAGAAATACCTGTGGGACTCTCATTTCCATGATGGTTCCAAAAGTCTCACCTAAAATTGCAGAAGGAAATGAGACTCTGTTGCCACAAAAGTGCCTCCAGCTTTCCCTCTCAATGCCACCAGACTGAGCACAGCAAGCAGAAGAATCCAACAAAACAAAGCCAAACAGCTTCCAGCTGTTATTTTAAGCCAAGAGAGGGCATGGAGGGAGGGAGCGGGGGGAATGAACCACTCGGCAAACGCTGGGAAAGCATTTAGTTTTGGCTGATGGCCTCTTGTGGCTGTGGTTTCCACAATGTCTCTGTGTTCTATCTGTGTCAGGATGGAACCAGCCTCTTGAAATAGACTGAACAAGCTAGACTGGAGCTATTTTAATACCTAGAGCTTGTTCCCTTTAGATTTTTTTGAGTGAGGGGATGGAGTGGAAGAGGAGAGACAACAAGTAAGGGTGATGTTATTTTAACACACTCAAAGGAGCTGTCAGAGCGTAACAGTTTAGCTGTCTCAGCACACGCCCCCATCCGCCCCATCATTACTACGTGCAAGGATGCACAGCCTGAGATGGCACCTGCATAGCTCAGAATTAGCTGGGTTTGTGTATGCACACGCACACATCTCCTTGGAAAAGCGTCACGGTTTCCTTCGTGTCGCACTGAGAGGGAAAAATGAGCTCATGTCTCCAGGCGTGTGACGTGCGAGCTGCTCATGGTGGACCTTTCTTACCCAAAATAGACACAGATCACTCCCCCATCATGCCGCTATAACAGCTTGGTCACCATGGTCCTGCTCTGGAGAGCAGCTCCTTCCCAGCATCAAATGTTGGAAAGCTGGAAAGGGATAGTGGGATAGTGTACAAAGCAAAGTGTCAAGAACACCACGTGGCTTTTTACTCTTGCAGCCAGTTCTGATACTATCTTTTGCTGTGTGCTAAGAGGATAGGCTTTCAGAAACTTCATCAACAGAAGCAATACAATCCAGTATTTTCCCCAGGACTGCCTGGGTCCTTGTTTCATAATAGCTCAGACAACAATTTCCTCTTAGCTTTTCCCTGATTTTGCAGCAACAAATTATATGTCTTGAAAATGCCCTCTCAAGTTGCCAGTGTTGCCCTTTTAAAGATCAGTGCAGGAGGAGATTTTAATATCTGTGTCTATAATATTTTCCTACATTTCTTTAAATTAGGTTGACATTAAATTTTTCTTGGATTACATTGTATTGGTCTTGCTCATGATGTACTGTTCTGAGGGCTCAGCCCCTCCATGGCAATTATGAACTGTGTTATCCTGATTTAAACTGGGCCACTGTGACCTGGTATGATGCTACAGAACAGCATATCAGTTGTATCCCTGACACATGACAGCTCCCCTTTCTTGAGCAGATGAGAGAAAAGCCACACAGCACCTCATATCACCTCTAGGTTGGTCAGAGAACAACTCGCTCCAAGGAGGACATTCCTCAGAAGCTGATGAAGCCCCTTTGGCAGCCTCTTCCTATTGCTAAAGTCCTAGCAAAAATCTTTTGCTCCCCAGTATCTGGATTGCTCAATGTCTTTGCACACCCTCTATGTTGAAGTAAGGTCTGAATCCCTTATGACACCCCCACATTACAGCAAAACAGCCTAAAAACCCATGTGAGGCATTCTGTTGCTTCCTTCAAGGTTAACTCTAATTTTTTTGCCCTTGCAACCAGACCTCCTCAACACAGTCAGCCAATGAGGTCATCTTCTCTATCAGATAGAAGGAGCTAAAAACATGACACAGGAGATGTCAGCTCCACTGGTTGCTCATCTCAGTACCTGCAGCCAAAACAGAAAGCTTACTCAGGCTGCCAAATAAAAATACCTCTTGTGGGCACATTCCTTGCAGAGTACACAAGAAAGCAAGCTGAGAGGACAGCAAGGGAGAACAGCAAGAAGTGTCAGACAGAAACAAGAATGGACAGATAGTGAGGAGGGAGAGAGATAAGAGTGGCAGGGAGGGGGAAAAACCACAGGTGAAGACCTATAAAGATAGACAAGGAGCCAAGTGAGATGGGGCACATTGATTTCATAGCAGTAAATGTCATGGCAGACAACACAACTGTATGATACAGTGCTTTCTTAGGCATGCACAGTGAAATTCTAGCTCGCTTGAAGACTATGGCCAAAATCCCATTGACTTCAGTAATGCCAGGACAAATGGAGCTGCCCCACGCCTTCCAGCAACCAACTCTGGCCACAGTCAAAATCCCTCCTGCAATCTGATCCCAGTTCTCCAGTTTCACCTATCACACTGCCACAACCATACTCAAAGGGGTAGGCAGAGGATAGCAACACACAAATGGCCAATTTGTGTTTTTCCTATTTTCCATATGTGGCAACAAGCAAAGCAGGGAGTTAGGGGCAGAATTTAGCCCCTGCAGCCTAATGCCCTTCAGAACGGTCTTCAGTCCCAGCAGAATTTCCATCTCAATGTCACTGCCTAGGAAAAAGGAGCAAGTCCTAAATACTACAAAGGGTAGCTATAAGGTTCCAGTTTGCTCAGATGCAAAATCACTGAAAATGTTTCCACTACCTTTGGAAAGCAATTTCCACTACCTTTGGAAAGTGTGCCGTGACATTAGACTGTGCAGAGTTGCAAACATATTGCAGCTAGCAGAACAAGCTCTTGCAACAGAGTGGACTGCAAGATCTTGCTCTGTCTTCTTTGTCACCATGGTTTGATGATGCAGCAATCAAACTGGTACAATGTGGCAATGCATAAAACTTTAAAAGTTTTATGCATTTTTTCAGGCTCCTGGCAGTGTGGATCCCCCACCACAGGACAGGCTCCCCCAGGACAGCTGAGATCTTGGCCTTTCTTCCCTGGAGTCCCACATCACACCCAACCAAGTTAGAGGTCAGAGTCATTAACTTCAAAGTGTCCCAGTGCAAAGGCTGGGATAACAGAAGGAGCAGCTATCACTTGAGATTGACATCATGGCTGACAGCTTGACTTCTTCAGCATTTGGGAAATCTCAACTGCAAGATGAACCTTCCTCTAACTGGTTGGAACAGATGTGGGTTCATGCATGGAGTGTGAGCTTCTACAAGAAGTTACCGCATTCATTCTTTCTACTCCAAATGTGAGGAAATTTCTACAAAGGAACTGTTTCATCCTTCAAAGACACAAATGAAAAGTGAAAGGAAAAATAACACTCCCCAACTTCAGCATAGCAAGACATTCCACCTTTCCTTTGACAACCATACATATCCTCATGCTGCTCAGGTGTTCAGAAACAGGATGAAGAAGTGATTGTAAGGATCCCTCCACAAAACTAGCTCAAAGCTTCTCAACATGGGAAGGAAATAGGAATTTTGTTTCCCTGAAACAAACTGGACAAACAAATGGGTGAGAGGCGTGCCCCTTGCTGCTCTTTCTGCATCTGGAATGCTGGGCCTACATGCTTCCCAACTCTTCTCAACAGCTGCCCACCCCAGCATCCCAAATCTACGCTGAGCAACAGTGAACATCAGTCAGTTCCTGTGCTGTGGCACTGACAAAGTATGCAATAGCTTAGGATACTTTTGGTGCCTCTGCAAACCAGCTGCCCCAAGTGTTTGTCTGTTTTGTCAATGTTTAGTGTGAGTCATGTCTTCTATTAGGGGAAGTTCTGGGAAGAGAAGAGAAGGGAAGGGAAGGGAAGGGAAGGGAAGGGAAGGGAAGGGAAGGGAAGGGAAGGGAAGGGAATGAGGTATATAACAGTGCAAGATGAAGCACTGTTTTATTCCCATGTGGCTCAAGCACTTCTGTTTCAGTGGATGCACATGCGCTCACAACCCAGTGATCTGTTGACTCAAATGCCGTCATGGACATAAGCAGCATAAACTTTGCCTAAGCACGAGCAGCTGTCACCTTGTGAGACACATGCTCAGAACCAGGTGCGTGTCACTTCAGTAATGCTGGAGGATATGACTTTGACTTAGCCATAAATGGAAGGAGTGGGGACGGACCTAGGGAAGATATGGACACTGCAGCAGGTACTGGAAATTGTTCTTGGCTCCTAGCAGCATTGTTTGATCTGTTCAGTGGGTCATGTGCCAGCCAGCCGACTTGCTACGTGTGTTTAGACAGCTCCTGCATGTCTGAATTCCCCTGGCCAGCTGGCTGCTTTAACTCCTTCAGCTGCCCTTACTGTCCAGAGTCAGGCAGTATTGGAAACAGCAAAATGAAACCCAGCAGGGTTGAAAAGTAGCACAGGGTTTGAGTGAAGTGAAGATGGGTTGGGAGTGACAAAGGAAATGGAGAATTTCCTGGGATCCTTGAATTAATGATTGCTGTTGTTAAAAGAGCATGACCATCATCCTCCTGAGATGTGTTTCCTAACACATTTAATAGAAAATTAACCACGAGAGCCTCTGCTCTCTCAAGCTTTGAAATCCTGCCATGGAAGCCTGTAGCAGAGGATGAAGAAACAAGAGCAGCAGCAACATACAGCACAACCTGGTATCAAGAATAACTGTCAGAGACAGGTGCATACACTTGTCCTGCCATGCATCTTCAGTTGCATGCCGCCTCACAAAAACAAATACTAAGACTAGAAAGCTTGGAAAAGTGACATTGTTCACTGAAGCTCATGACAAACCTGTGATCCTGACCCCCTCCCCTCCTTATCCCACCATCACCTGACAGCTGTCTCTGCATTAGTGCTGTAGGTCCCCTTTAAAACTGACTTAAATGTGAACCCAGTCAGAGCACTTCCTGAAGCAAGTTTTCTAGACCTCCTACCTCTCTGTGAGTCCTTTCTTTAAAAATATTCATTAACAGATTTGAGGTTTTGATGTGACTTGTTGCCCCTGTTACATACTGAAATCCTTGTACCAGCAACCCCTCTCTGTTTGCCTCTTCTGCTGTGCTGATCCAAATTCTCAGATCCCTGGTAGCGATCCAGAGTCATTCCCTGGGGTTTATTCCAGCCTGTCGGCACCACTGCTGAAAGCTGAGTGCACCATCCTATTTCCCACCCCTTCACCCAGCGTGACAGGCTGGTTGTGAGGTGTTCTGTGACATCTCACACTTCAGGCATTGTATTGGTGTTTGTCATGTTGCAGCATGAGGAGACCCAGCTGGCATCCTGGAAATTTCAAACAGCATCCATGAAGACTTCTTTTTTCTGCTCTTGGATTCTCCTGCACTGGTGATCTGTTGTCCTTTTGTGCAGTTTGATAAAAGCAAGGACAACATCCCAATTATGTCAAATGAGCTGGGAAAATCCCACAGAGAATGGGAATGAAGGAGGGATAGGGACACCCTTCCACTCAGCAAACAGCCCTGGGGCCACTGCAATCATGCAGTGTCTGGAGACCATCCATAACATAAGGAAACCATTACAAAGTACTTTGATGGTGAAATGGCAACACATTCCCACTGGTGTTTTCACAAGCTAAATGGTTCTTGCATTGCTGACAAGAAGGCTGTTCCCATCCATCTTGCCACTGAAGTCAGGAGATGCAGTCACTGATGCAGAAATTGCAGCAGTTGAGAGCAGAATAAGCTGCAATTTTCCAGCAACAGTGAGAAACAGTGAGCTGCCTTTCATCAGCTCAACCATGAGCCCCAGGGAGGCAGACTCTCTTCCTCACTCCTATTCCATGGACCAACCAAGGAGGTTGTTCAGGCTGTCAGACAGAATGGGAACCAGGCTAATGATGGAGGAGGTTATGGGCTGGTTCCTGTGATGGCTACTCTTTCTTCAAGAGGGGACGTGTTAGTATGTGCAACTGGCCTGGAAGGAGAAGTGGGGAAGAGGAAAGAAATGGCATGTAGCCCCCCACTTCCATTTGCATTTACCTGCTTGGGATAGAGTATGCTGCTAGTGCTACCCTTGACAAAAGTCTCAAGCAGGGATGCTGTAATGTATTCTTGCCTTGTTTCTCTGCATTTATCTCTGCCCCAGAAGGCTGGAAACTTGCCAGGAGGTCTTGCAGAATCTGGGTCTTGTTTGGTCTTAGTTGACTTTATGCTGTTTTACAACAGCAGCTGCAAATGCCAAGTAGCAGCTCAGCCCCCAGTTAACAGGATCAGTGAGCACTGTTGGTTCTGTTGTGGTGGAAGATTAGTATCCAGCCCACTGGCTGGGGGTTCTCGTGCATAGGCGTGAGGGAACAGGCATCACTGCCACCTTCATCATGTTGGACACAAGCAGCAATAGATTCTTTGGGCATCTGTCACCTTCAGACCAGCTCCCTCTGTCATTAGGTCTGCTATCAAAGGCAATGCTATGTCCTCCTCAAACCGCTTGTCTCCAAAAAAAGATCCTAGCTGCTAGGTACACAGCTATGAGCAGAAGCCCTGTCAACTTTGAGAAACAGCCTTTTCCGTTGTATCTTTCTGAAATTATAGATATCTGTGTGGAATTTTCTGCCTGCAGAGAATAGTACTGAACTTCTCTAGGACTGAAAGCATCACAAGACAATGGGGGGATCAGGCATGGGTTTATGAAAGTCAGGTCCTGCTTGACCATCCTGATCTTCTGTGACAGGGTGATCCTCTTAGTGGATGAGGGAAAGGCAATGGATGTATCTACGTGGACTTAACTAAAGAATTTTATACCAATTCCCACAGCATTCTCCAGGCTGCTCATGGCGTAGATTGGTGCACTCTTCATTGGGGAAGAAACTGTCTGGATGGCCAAGCCCAGAGAGTGGTGGAGAACAGAGTCACACCAGCTGGCGGCTGGTCACAAGTGCTCTTCCCCAGGGCTCATTGTTGAGGACATGTCTGTTTAATATTTACTGATGATCTGGATGAGAGGACTGGGTGCACCCTCAGTCAGTTTGCAGACACACCAGTTTGGGTTGGAGTATCAGTCTGCTGGAGCACAGGAAAGCCCTGCAGAGGGATCTGGACAGGCTGGATCAATGGGCTGAGACCAACTGATGGAGGGTCAACTTCGTGAAGTTCCAGGTCCTGCCCTTGGGTCACAACAACCCCTTGCAGCACTACAGGCTGGGGAGAGTGGTTGGAAAGCTGCCCAGCAGAAGAGGACCCGGGAATGCTGGTTTACAGCAACTGAACATGAGCCAGTGTCTGCCCAGGGGGCCAAGAAGGCCGATGGCATCCTGGCCTGTACCAGCAGTAGTGTGGCCAGCAGGACCAGGACAGGGATTGTCCCTATTCTGCTGCACAAGTCTTATGAGGAGCAGCTGAGGGAGCTGGGGGTGTTTAATCTGGAGAAAAGGAGGTTCAGAGGGGACTTTATCGCTGTCTACAACTATCTGAAAGGAAGTTGTAGCCACATGGATGTTGGTCTCTTCTCCCACGTAACAACTCACAGGATGAGATGAAACAGCCTCCAGTTGTGCCTGGAGAGGTATAGATTCAATATTTAGAATGGAAATTTCTTTACCAAAAGGGTGAAGAAATGCTTCACCAATTCTCAAGCATTGCCCAGGGAAGAGGTTGAGTCACCATCCCTGAGAATTCTGAGTAACTGAGAACAGCTCAGATCAGTGGAAAGAAACTTACATCCAATCCTCTGTTGTGGCAACCAACCATGACACATAAATGTACTCAAAAGCACCTTTGTAAATCAGGCTGTCAGGTGCAGTCTATCTAAGTACCTTCCTGGAGAGGGAACTGCACAAGCCACTTAGCCATCAGCACAGCAGCAGAGCAAATCAGACAGCTATCTTCAGTAACCAAGATGGATTTATGGCATTAGGACATCAGCACTGCTCTCTGTAAGTGTCTGGGTAAATATCTGAAGCATCACATTGGGACTGACTTTACCACTAATAAACTGCTCTTACAAAATTTTAGCTTTAAAAACGAGGGGAACTTCTACCCTCATTAAGTTTTCATGACCTGGACCCATGTGCTACTTTTAGAAGAGACAAGAACTGTTCCCTTGCTCAAGTTTTCTACTATCCACATGTGCCAATTTTAAAAAAAAAGGTTTGGGTTTTTTTTGGTTTGTTTTTTTTTTGTTGTTGTTGTTGTTGTTGTTGTTGAGGGAGGCAAAGGGGTGCACAATTCAACATCAAGATCTGAGAATTTGTCTACCTTATAAAAGTCACTTTAGGCTTGACAAAATTACCCTTCTTTGCAACCTGAAACGAATTACAAAGCAAAATAAAATATTTTAAATGCTTATTTGTATTGTTGCACTGCTCTGTTTAACTGCTCTGGCAAACCTGCTGTTGGTTATAAATTTCTTCCCTGTGCCAAGTCAACCCAGCAATAATGAAACATGCATGCACCAGAGTTACTCTGGGCCTTTGGCCTCCTGGCAGCTGTTATTCTTTCCTACCTATGCCTGTGGCTGTCTGTGTGGTGCTTTGAAACTGGTGCATGTTCACAGAGGGCTGCAGCCGGTCAGGAAGACACCTGGCCACATGCAGACTTCTCACCCATATGCCACCAACTCACCTCATCCCTGGGATGAGTATCCCAGCAGCCAGGGCATATCTTCCCTGCTGGCTCTGTCTTGTCCTTTCCCACACCTCAACCCTTCTCACCCCAACCTGCCTGACCTCCTGGGTCCCCACACCCACACCTAAGTGAATGTTCAGGTGAACACTTGGGTCCAAGCCAGCAAGGCCACTGCTATGTTCTTATGTGCTGTGTATGATCCAATAGGTCTTTTTGTTCTTTTATGTGAACGTAAGTTCACCAGAAACTCAAATACATCTAACTTGTTGAGCGATGACAGATCTCCCAAGACAAAATGCCTTCTGCTCTGAATGCCTGCACAGCCTGGCCCTAGATTGTATGTTTGTAATTGTATGTTTGTCGAGATCACACGAGGCCCTGTGACTTCATCATCAAGAATATTCCCAAGCATATTAGGGCAAACTATTGCACTTGAAGAAAGACAAAACACCCACAGCACTCCACAAATAGCAGCACTGCTGGGAGCCCCAGCAGCCAAGCAGATCAGCATGCTCCCTGCCCCACATGGCCCAGCATGCCTACAACATCATTCAGAACATGTGAGCAGCTCCACGTGTGTGCACGTGGACTCTGCCTAGAAGCCCTGCACAGCCCCATGATCTGCCTGCCTTGGAGGAGGTGGTGTTAAGGGAGCCACACCTGTGGAGCATGTATCTGTCACCGTGATGCACCTTCTGCCAGAAGGTGTCACAGCAGATTGGAAAGGTACACCATCCTCCTCACTTATCACTTACGACGAGCCTGAGTCAGTGACAGAAGTGATGTGGGTGCCTCATGTTACCAAGCAGCAGCTGGCTCCCTAATGTGCATGACAACAACCAGAACAGCGGTGTGCATACCCCCTGGGAAATATACCCAGGCCTCCTTCATCCCTACAGTAAAGATCACCTTCTGCTTGTAGACAGTGTGCTGTCGAGCACAGGGATCTCTGTGTCCTGTGTCTGCACTCTGCATGAAGGAGACGCAGCATGGCTTCACCTTGAGATCCTGAAAGCTTCAAGACTCATACAAGCTAGTGCCAAATACTTCCTTGTGAAAACCAAACCCCAGGGTGGGATTTGGAGTGTGAGCAACTTTTGAAAATTCTTGCTACATACCGCAGTGTGGGTTTTGTTTGGTAGAGAAATTCATACACATGGAAAATGATCCCATTTGTAGCCTTTGGACAGTAACAAGCTACCCAAGGTCCTTTTGGAAAGTTCTCAAAAGTGATGTTATTATGGGTAGGATAAAAGCCTCCAGAGATGAATCCTGAACTCCTCTCATTCCTGACTAGGTGCATCTTTCAGAACAAAACTAGTTCTAATTTTTCTTTAGACAAAACTAGCAGTCATTCTGGAATAGAAGTTTCTTTCATGTCAGTGGAGAGGGAAGCAAAGTCTGGCCTTTGTGCTGACCCATGTCATACCTATGTGGCTGCATGTCACCAATGCTACAAACTGGCAGGTCTGTCAGTGTTGCACCTGCACCCTGGATTCTGGTTCTCAGTTGTATTCCCTTCGCCTCCAGCACATGTAGCACGTGCAGCTGCTGGGTTGTCCTTTCTAATAACAGAGCATGCCCAAAGCTCATTAGCAACCCCTTGAGATTGAGTGATGATGTAACATTGAGTATCTGCAGAAAGGGAGTGTGTGGCAGGCCTGTAGGTGCCCTAAGGACTGCACACACCCTTGGACAGGCTCGCCTCAGGGCACAGTGCAGTACAGTTGCCATCTCCAGTGTGTGCTGTTAGGTCCACCTACTCTGCCTGGGTTTTGTGTGGTTGAGTGACTTTGAGTTTCTTTCATAGCTCAGGATGTTTCCCTCTGCTGGTATGTTGTTAGAAAGGTCAGGCATTAATTTGTGTGTTTTTATAATTGATGTGCCTGCACCTGAAGGTCACAACAACAATTTGCACCAGGAAAAATGGAACACTCAGAGGAAAGCCTTGCTCATTTTCTGCACCACAAGGGAAGTCTCTGGACCCTGCACATGACTCAGACATGGTCCACAGCAACTGCAGGATTCTGGCATCCGCCTGGTGATTTTGCAGGGCTGCCTATTGTACTCTAGTCACCTGCTCTCATGGGCAGCTGCACCAGCGTGACAGGTTTTCCTGCCTCTTCAAAACACAGCACTGGCCAATGGATATGGGCAGAACTTACTGTTTACACTTTTCTGCATGGCAGACATGTCCTGTTTTTCTGTGGGAAACTGCTGCCTGGGAGGAAGTCGTGACTTACTTGCATGTCCTGTGTGTTACCCTTTCATCCCGTCTTCACTCTAAATCTCAGGACTGAGATTTTCCAACTGACCAAAAGGCTTTGAAATTCACGTTCCCAGCACCCTCATGCAAGAACCGCAAGCTAAAACGCTCCTCAATGCTTCTAACACACTTGGTTGCTTCAAAGCGTGCTTCAGAGTGGGGATTATATCCAACAGCAGTGACCAGAAAAACCAGTGTTGGCAGTGGGCACGACCCCAAAGAATTGTTCCCTTCACCCAGCTTTGATTAAAGCAGGTCCCAAGAAGAAGAAATCCTAACATGTATGTGCAGTCTGCCAAAACCCTGAGGGTCCAGCAAACCTCAGTGCCAGGGGCTCACTGGACCTGGCCGTTTCTTTGTCAACCACTGAACTTGGGAGTGAGGCCCAAAGGAAGGCAGGTAGGTTCCATGGCAACTTTAGCCTCTCTCTGCTCACCAGGATCAGCAGATCAACATGCTGCAGTTGGCAGTACCACGAGCAAAGCAAGGAGCCTGTTAGCCCACTGTCAAATACATGGTGGTAAAGGAAATTACTCCAGTACAAAAGCCAGCCTCATTTGCTTGAAGATTTTATTCTGATGCTAGAAAGCATGGTGCAGGAGATGGGAAGCTCCTCCACAGCCCTCAGGAAAGTCCTGTCTTCCTAGACTACATCCTGAGCTCCTCTGGGCCTGTATACCAGCGCATAGATTGGCCACCTGAGTAAAGAAGTTTCAGAGCATGGTGCTTTTATAACACCAAGGACACACAAATGCATACAAAGTTTATAGGTGTCTTTCTAATGCTCTAGTGTTTTCCTGCACTAGGTGGAATGTGGAGAGGGGACTGGCAGTTCTCTGGGGACTGCACGGACAGGGAGGCTGTTTCACTCACTTGGCATCTGCTAGGACACAAAATGAGTGCGATAGTATCAATAGAGGCTCTAATTAATGTTTTGTCTGACAGACAGAACCCCTCTGGAACTGAAAAGAGAGACCTGGAAACTCCAAATGGCAAGAGTGATACAGGGTGACAGCTGGAGAGAGAAAAATCCAGTCCACTGCAGACCTGATTTGTACAAGAATTGCACACATCCACTACCTGTCTCCAGCCAAGGAATGTAAGATTATATGGTCTGCCTGGCTCACCCAGTCTGGTCCTCAGTTCTCACAGACACCACATTTCAGGAATATATTGAATTCCATCTTAAAAGGGGGTTGGTATTTGCCTGGAGTAGAAGTCTGTTTCAGAGCCCAGTTACTGAACACAACTCCTCCAGGGTTATGGCATGTTTAACAGAGGTCAAGAGCCTCATTGGAAAAGTGATTGCAGAAGTGGAGCTTTTGGCTAGAGGTTGGGTAACATCAGAAATACTGAGCTCCTTCAAATTTCCCTCCAAGTTTGCTGTCCTGCCCTCACACGCATCACCTTCTTGCCTTTTAAGATGGAAAAGGCAGCATGCATGCTTCAGTAGCTAGCCAGTGTTTGTTTATTTCTTTATGACCCCGTTGCCTTAAAATTATCTTGGTCTATTCCCAGTTTCCACAGATCAGCCTTAAAGGTACCATGTAAATCACAGCTCTCCTCATTCTATACACACAGACAGGGAGCAATAAAGAAGCTATAAAAAGAAATTTGGCACTTTTTCAGCTTATCATCTAAGTGTAATTGGTAGTTCTATACACAAGAAAAAAGTTGACCTCTTGCCTATATTATTTGCATGGAAGAGGTGAAGCTGGATGGAGTTTAAAGTGGAAAATTCCTGAAAAAGCAAGAAGTGAATGGCACAGAAAGGTCTATTGGCCCAGCTGTCAGGTCTAGGTTTCACCCTGGCTCACCCCTGCATGGAAAGGAAAAACATGTCTCCTCTCTATGGTGGCTGGGTGGACGAAAGAGTTGAGGGCAGCAGGGACCCTGATTTACAGCCCAGCTGTCCTCACTCAGAGGACATGATCAAAGCATCCTGCGATCCCCCACTGAAGAGATGGGAAGAAACGGCCGACTGGCCATCTGCTTGGCATGTTCAGCTCTAGCATGAGGCCAAGGCAAGGGCTTTGTTTTCATGGACCAGAGCCTCTCACAGTGGCTGCTGAGAGGAAATGGCTGAAAACTAATTCTCAATTAAGTTGTGGAACCAGTAGGTGGGAAGTTCCACACAGGCCAAAAGCCCATAATCTCGTCTAGAGATGACTTTTGTTAGGAAAGAAAAGGGTTTGTGATGTCCTGTCCACAAATTTCCTGGTGTACTCTGGAGGAGGTCATGACCCCTGAAAACTTGTGCCCCTCTCCCACTGAGGGTTCTTGCAGCCATTTGGAGACCCAGCTATCAGAACATGAGCAGATCCCCAACCAGAGGTATAAAACAGCCACGTGGGATGCTGCTCTCTATGTTGAGCCCAGGACCAGGCCAAGGCCCTCTGTGGTTATGGGATAAATGTGTACAAGGTCACAAGTCACGAGCCCAGGCTGAGCTCAGAGCAGAGGTGACTGTGGTCTCCTCGGGCCTTCACCGCAGCATGGAGTGTGGGGCATCTCACAGAGACATGGCTTGACAGGGACAGTCAGCTTATCATCCTGGAGAAAAGGCGTAAGGCATGGGCCATGCCTGGTGCTGCACTATCTCCAGAAAATGGGGCCAAAAGGGCTCCTTGGGATTTGAGGGCAGGGCTTGCACAGGTGCGTACTGCCAACCTGAATTACATGGCAGGATGCCACGGACCCTCACATACACTGCGGACGGCCGGGTCACCAGTCCTGGCTCACCTCCAGATGCCTGCTTGGAAAAGGAAGGGTACCCATAGTAAGCAAGAAAGTAAGAAAACTGGCTGAAGGGACCCGTGTGAGAGCAGTCCCACTCCCTGCCTGCAACCCCAGCAGCACTTCCTCCACCACAACGCGGTGTTGCGTGTATTGGATTATTTGATCTTTGGGACTTTCTTGAGGGGAAAAGCAAAGAAGGGCCTTTGTGGAAATGTCATGCAGCTTGCCACCAAAGGGGCAGCTCCAGGGCAGCCTCAGGAGGCCGCCTCTGGCTGGTGTGGCTACGAGCATGTGGGCTGTGTAAGGATACTGGGTCCTCCCACCTGGGGAAGGCTGTAAATGAAGCTGATAAATGCCTGGTGGGCTAATTGTTCTTCCCTTATGAACCTGGGTAAGGGGTGGTTAGTGGAGAAAGGGACTGTGATTTGGGAACATGTTTATATGCGCTATGGGAAATAAGGAATACTTGAGTCCCTAAAAGGACAGACCTAAGCAGAAGGGATGTGCAGAGGAGAGTCACTGGGGCATATGTGGTATAGAGGTGGACTTTATGGACAGGGGTAGCTTCCACTTTGGGCCAGTCCTGCAAACCCAGCTGTGATTCCTCCGACTCACAAGTTGGAAAATACAGCAAAATATTAGATTCCACCTCCAGCATGTTTATTCCTTCAGTTCCTCCAGCCATCTCCTCACCATAGCCTCTTAGCTCTAATCCTTCATGTTTACATCACACTGCATACCAGGAGGACTAACTCTTGGCCTCTACAGGAGCTTGGTTCTTCAGGCTTGCTCTCGCCATCACAGTCACACCCTGAGGCACAAGCCACCTGCATGGCCACCCTTCCCTAACACTACTGCCAGCCCAAAGGAAGTGGTTGAAACATGACGTCCACACCTGGTGTTGACCCCTGGTGCTGCTACCATTTCCAGTTTTATTCAGTATGGCTTCCTGGATAAACAGATGGATTTTCCTCTCCTGACCCTTCATAAATATTATTTCAAGGGTGCCTTTGAAATGGTACAAACAATCACCTGTTTTCCACCTTCACACAATATTTTTACTGTCCTTCATTAGGCAGATGTTTTTTTAGTCCCTGCCTGAGTTAACATTCTTCTCCAGTGGCTCTGACTTCTGTTTACCTCATAAGCAATATGTGCCTTTTTAGCCACAGCCCTGAATTTCTTGCGTCCCAAATGATTTCACTGTCTTTCAGTCATAGCAACTACTGAGGCATTCTTACAGCATTGGAGGCCTGTGCCTTCCTCACAGAGATATCAAGGATTCTATCAAAAAGGCCTAGCCTGACGAGGTTTTCTTCCTTGAAGAACTAAAATGCTAAATTTGGATCTCATAGAACGTCTTACATCTCACAGAATATGAGCAAGTGAGGGAAAACCTGCCCTTACGTGCCTTAAAGCTCGTTTTTTTTTTCCTAATTGTGTGATTTGGTGCCAGCAAAAGGTATATGCAAAAGGTATATTTTCGCCCCATGACACTTTGTTTATTTATATTATCTACCACAGATATTACACAAATATGGAAGACTGTAAACGTGAATGGCTGGGGTGAGGGAGCAGAAGCAGTCACTCCATCTGTATTTCAGAATTTAGTGCAACCATAAAAACCATTCCTGATAAAATACTAGAAGCAAAATCAGCAATGAATGCATCATCACCATCATAAAGGCACTGAGAAGTCAACCACAAACAAGCACAAAGGGGAGTCTCAGAGGCCTCCAAATTTTGCCGACTTACCGCTACTGCTCTTTTTTTTGTACTTATTAGCTGCCACCCCATCTTGAGTAACATCTCTGAAGCAAGCCCTGGAGAAGCGTGGCAGCCAGAGGCTATTTTTCCTCTGTTCTCATCTTCTGCTTGAAGACCTTTGCTCCCTCAGCAAATCCTAACAAACTTATATGGCACTTGAATGAACAGCTTAACTGTAAACACAGAGCAGGACCAAAGGTGAGATAAACAGGAGCCCAGCAGCTCTCAATGATCCGGGAACAAGGGGCAGAGTTGACGTTCAAGAATTGGACTGAGACTGATGTTTGCTTGCCCCTGAGATCACAGGATGTTGTTTTGAGGACCCTTTCCATGGGGTAGGAAATTCACTGCCTGTTAAAAGCAAAGTGGAAGAGAAGAACAAAATTAACTCCATAGCTCAGACCACTGACTGACCCTCTGACATGCTCACCCACTGCCTGGTCATCCATCACCCTGACCTCATTAGCAGCAATGGGGTCCTCCTGCAGTTTATGCACCCTCTGCTAGTACAGCTCCCTGGGACAGGAGTTTCCCTTCACCAGGTTTGCACAACACACAGAGACGGGGAGAATCAGTGGAAATACTTACAGATAGATAACCACTGTTTTTCTAAGAGCAGACTTGCATTGCTTTTGGCAACATTTGACAGCTTCAAAACACTTGTCCTGGACCAGGAACATGAAAAAGCTCAGCAGGATTGCACTGAGAGGGCGCCTTGTTCCTTGAAGAGAAGACTGGTATTAGCTGCTGCTTCCTAACAGCCAGCACTATCTGTGAGACCTCAGCTAATCTGCCTTCCCCCAACACCTCCAGGAATGCATGTGGCTTCATGGTGCAGTGAAGAGGGTGCCAAGGGCCGAGCTGTAAAGACAGAGTGACTTGACCAAATGACATGTGCTTGGAGTACTGCGCTTCACCTTTCTGCAGACGTGCCAGCAGCGTGTTGGTGAAGCTGCTTCTGCATTGTGTCATTTACCTCCACACCCCACCCAGCATGGCTACACCTGGCACCAGTGTCTGCAGACAGAGCAGGCTGGAATGTTTTAAAACACAGCTTTTTGCCCCAAAAGATTTTTATATTAAATGCATTGTTTTTAATAACCAGATATGAATATCAGTGGAAATTTCCCTGGCAAAATATGTCAATATGGGCATCTTCTTTGTTCTGGGTGAAAAAATACATATTCATAAATTTTAAAAATTCAAAATTGTATTGCAGTTTTCATTAACTAAATGAGGGACCCAGCATGCTTTCACCATATGAAAGACTTGAAATATTGCCATTTTATTTCCTTTCTTAAATCATGATGGACAGCTGCTATTTAGTACTAATTAAAACACCTTATCTTTTTTTCACAGATCAAAGTGTCTCCTGTTTGTTTTGTAATGAAGCAGTGTGACACTTTTTGTGTTTGACTTTTTGTCAGACTGTTTCATTACAAACAAAAGTCACTTTGATCTGTAGAGAAAGATAAGATTTTTTAAATTAGTACTATATAACAGCTGCCCTTAATTGTGCTTAAAAATAGAAGAATGGAAGGCTTCAAATCTCTTGTCATATCATGCACTACAGCTTTGTCCTAAAACAGGCAGCAATCTCTGTAAAACACACAAAAAAAGACATGAATTAGGATTTTTAACAGATGCTTTGAAATTCCAGGATGTAAATAAAATACAAAATGTAAACCCTAAAATTCCCAAACTGGAAATACTATGAGGATCCATATTGTAAGAAAAAAAAATATATATTTGATTTGCAAATATTTTTCAGAATTATTCTTCACATGGAAAAGTTGAGGGTCTTGCCCTGAAAATCTGTGGGCAAGGGCTAAGAAGAAAATAATGGGACTTTTTTTGGCACGTTAGGGCAACCCACAGCCTTGGTGTTCCCCTGGCTCCTCTTCTCTTCTAGACATTGAAATAGCCACATCTGTTAGATTCGTATCTGCTGCTCTGTATGAGCATTGCCTTGAGCAGCAGAGTCCCATTCTTGACTGGCACCTGATCATAGTGCAGATGAAGAGTAATAAAGCATCTTTTGGCAAGGAGACAGCACCTCTTTCCTGCTACACTCACATTTTGAATCGGCCTTTCCAGAGATGACTGCCCACAAATTTATTGCCCCCAACTCCAGGTCAGGCACCAGCACCAAACATCAGAACCTTTGGTTCTCTGCACCAGCTTTGTACCAAATTTTGGGCCAAAGCCAGACTTCCAGCCCTTCTATCCAGACCAATTCACAGTTTGGGTGCTGACTGCCTAAGGGAGCTGTTTCATGCTTTCTGGTGGTGGCTGCTCACAGCAGCAGTGATTCACCCTGGAACTTTCGGTCTCAGGGGAATGCTGATGTCTGCAGCAGATGGGCATCTTCCCTGCAGCTGACTCCTACCCATGGAGCTTGCCCCTGCAGGGAGCCAGAGGAATGTCTCCCAGCTTTCCCATCTCCCAAGGCCAGAGGCATGTCTCATTTCAGCCAACTCACCAGAACAACGCCACACACACCAAATACAGCCCTCACTGCTGCAAGCACCTAAGAAGGTTGTCTGTCCCACTGATACAGAGGTCGCCAGCACAACTAAAGGACCTGCTCCAGAGGAAAAACTGTGTGGAAACAGGAGGGATGGCAAGGGAAAGTGGCAGCATCCCTGCCAGCAGCACATCTCTGCCAGCAGCCAGCACTACATGCTTCATGGGAGGTAGTAAAACCCTCGTAGTGGACAGTTATGCAACAGGCTTCCTTGTCTAGCTCACAGCAATTATTGTCATGCAAGATGAAGATTTATATCCCATGTAGGTTTTTAGCCCAGCTGGTGTAGGGGTGGATGATATTTTTATTGCTTCTGTATGGAAAATGTGAGAGTAATGTCTTCCCAAGCTCTTGGCCCCAGTCGTGCTTTCACACAGTGAATTCCACAGGTTACATACAGTGTAATGCAGTGTGTTCCTTTATTAGTATTTCAGGTATAGTATTTTAAGTCATGATCTTTTTCTTGCTCATTCTGGTATTTTAATAAAGAGTAAATGCCTGGATCTTATGCGCCTTCTCCCTGCCAATATTCTTTTCATTCCCATGTCACATCTCTCTCACTAAATTAATAGTCCTAAACTTTTCTTTGTGAAATCCTTTTCTAATAATTTGTATCAACTATCTTTAGACATCTTCTATTTCTGATATATCCTTCAGAAAAGTGACAAAATCTGAGTACATTGTTTCAAATGTAGACATAATTTCGATTCATAGGAAGGTATCATAATGCAGCATTTTCAGTGCTAGCTATTGTGATCCCTACTGCTTAAGGAGCCTGAAAAGGACCTTGATGTTTTCCTGAGTAAGAAATAAATAATTTAGGGCCTGTCATGTTACGTAAGTAGCTTAAATTGATTTTTCATGTTGCATTACCTTGTACCTATCCCTGCTGAAATTAAACTGCCAGCTGTCTATTCTGGAGATCCTCACGTTCTCCTCTTCTTGAGTGCTCTCAGCAACACCAATACCCAGGGCCCAGGCACGTGCGGCAGATGCCACACAGCCCTCTGGCAGTCTTGTGTGGTGGGTAACATATCCACCATCCTCCTCCCACTGCTGCAGAGATGGCTGCTGAGTGTTACTGCTACACCACAGACAGGACTGCAGCAAAGGTGTGTAAGCCCACAAAGAATGGCTACTGTCTGAGGGGCTAAATCCTTACCTCTGTATGCCCACAGGGATCCTCAGGCACTTTTCATCCAGCTTTCTTCTTAACACCTGCTCAGTACTAGCCATGACTTTTCTTTCAGTCCTCTCTTCTGCAAGCCTTGGTGATTGCTGAACAAGGTAACACCTTGTCTTGGGGTGAACACCTACCACTTGGAAAGACAGCCAATCCCAAGTTGAGAGCGCAAGGCTCAGTCATCCTACTCCATTGGTGTGTATTTCTCCATGGGTCAAACTAGAATTTAGCACATGACCCTAGCTCCAGACACCATCTCTCACCTGATGCTGCTGCTGCTGGGAATATCCATGTCTTTGTGACTGCTGCTGGCTTTTAATTGTGATCAGTGACTCAGGACAGGCTGGAGGAGTTGCATCAGTAAAGCTGCGAGCAATGGAAAGTGATTTGGCTGAACCTGGATCAGAAAGGCTCCATACCTTCTTTACAGTGATAAGGAAGAGCAGAGTTTGGAAGGCAATTGGCAAGGTCCTATAGCTCTTCAAGATTTATCTCTCGGTACAGACTCTTGGTGCCTTGAAAGGGGCTTCCTTGGAGCTGTTTATGTAGAATTGTCTAAACCCACAGTAGTTATAAATCAGCACTGTTCCAATTAATTCAATGAAACTGCCAATTGACACCAGATAAGCACATAGTTTGTGATACAGTCTTGAATTCAACCAGATCACCTTCTTTTCATAAATACCTGAGGTAGTCTTCCCTCCAGGAGCCCTGCAGACCTTTCCTCCTGGAATCCAGCAGACTCCATGTCCTTGCTGTCTCTCTGGGCACAAAGTAACATCTGAGTGTTAGCTCCATAAAAAAAAAAAAAAAAAAAAGAAGCACACATGGGTTTTTTTACAACAGAGACCTATTAGCAAGTCAAAGCAACAGCTTGGAATGGTGGAGGCACAAATGTAAGGAATCTGTGGTATTTGTAAGAAATGCAGATAGCAGATGATTTGACTTATTTCCAAATACTACGGCAAATGTTCCTCTTAATGCACAGGGCTGTGCTCAGCCTATTGCATTGCCTGCAGTAGCACTGTATTTATGGACAGCCAGAGGCAAATACACAGACCTTCTTGTAAGAACTTCTTGACCCATACAGCAAAGGGATAATGTTCTTCCTTTCAGCAGCAGATTTCTGGACATTTGCAAACAGCAAATTCAGCATCAAGGAAACCCTCTGTGAAGCAACTGATTGGAGTTGCTGTACTAAGAGAGTGATTCAGGAGGTTACTGCAGGACAGAGGGAAAGGCAGAAATTAAACTCTACTAACCCACTTTCAGACTACAGTCAATCACTTCTCCAGGCTTGAATTAGAAGCCAAAATCCTGATTGCACTGGCTGCAATCTTCCCTTTTCATTGGCAGAGTAATACCTACATCTCTCACATCCCTAGTCCACTCTAAACCTTACACTCTTGGTAGAAAGTCACCCAGAAAGACTAATTTCCTTTCTTTACAATTATGTAAAAGCAAAGTTCCCCTGGTTGTGGAGCAGAGTGCATTTTTCTGCTCTTTAATTTCCTTTGGAAGTTTCCAGTGAAGACTCCTGAGGAGAGGAAGAAGTCCAAGTTCTCGGTGAGAGACTTCTCAAAACCACTTTGCTCCTGTTCGGGCAAAAGTTGAATAAATCATTGTAGTACAATCTGAATCTCTTGCTGTGTTTTTGGTGGTGATGTTTCAACTCAGCTCATTGTTTCAAAATACTGATTCTCATTGCAGGTGATTTCTCCTTTGCCTGCCTTCCTCTTTCCTATTCTCTACATCACATAGATATTTTTGCTGTTTTCCTACTGTTCATTGCACTATATCCCCCAGGTTTTACCCATCTTATTCTACCTTTTTCCATTTCCTTAATAATTTTTTATTCAAGTTCAGTCTGAATAAACTCCCTTTCCTGACTCCAGAGTGCCTGAATATTTTGTTTCTCCTCATGCTGGTTGCTGCATCTTTCCTTTTCTCACTGCTCATCCAACTGTAGGTGGCATTACTTGTACCTGTTCTCTAAGGTGTAGGAGCATTTTCTACTTTACACATCTAAGTCCATACCCTAGCCACATTCTGATTTCCTGCTGGGACAAATACTGGATATACTTGATTCTCAGTCTCCATGTTTCTATGCCGTGCCTTAATGTTCACAGGAAGAGGATCAAGTTGCCGGTGCAAGAAGGCACATTGAAGCCACCTCTCTGCCCTGGAGACTCACAGGGCACAGAACCAGAGCCCGTACCATAGTTTACCACTCTATCCAAAATGTGAACCAGGTTTTCCTGACTATCCTTGAACAATGCTGTAAAAGCTCCTCCTATCCAAATATCTTTACCATACATCCTTACATTAACTTAAACCAGACATTGCATGTGAGAAGCGTTCAGCACCTCTAAACTTACGATCAAATAGTTGCTGAGCCAGGCAATGAGATAAGAGATAAGAGATAAGAGAAGGCTTCCACAACCAAAAATGTACAAAGATGGAGCCTATAATCACACAGCAAGTTGGCAATAGGTTAGGTACAGCACTAGGTCTCCTGATTGTCTCCACTGGTGCCCTCACCAGACTATATGACATTTCCCTCTCCTCACTCCCTTCTCATCATTTTCTCCATTCCCCCCCAAAGCCACTCCTCTCCTTTTATTTTAAGAGCTGACTCTGCCATTTCCCATCTATAAGGTGACATATGAAAACTTTCTTAGAAAACAGTCATAAAAAGAAGAACAAAATGAAAAAGAAAGGCCCAGTGGAGAGCAGAAAATTACAGTGTCTGGGCCGTATTTACAATAATTATAATTATTATAATGCACAATAGGGTGTAGAAACCCGTAATTCTCCCGGTGCTTTCTGATTTTTAGATCTATGTTTAGAAAGCACATGTCAGAGAAACAGTCAGAAAAGGAATGCCATGAAGTCACTTTCCTCTCTGTGTTGTAAAACCATTGGGGAGAATATTTGTGTCTGCAGGAACACAGGGACAAGCAGCTTCAGAAATGAAACCATCATTGTCCATCCCAGGATAATGTGCTACCTGCTAAAGTGAAAAAATAAGCTCTCTACAGACACTATTTCATGAAAAGAGGCCCTCCTTTTTCCTCCCCATCCATGTGCCATTTTTATAGGACCAGACATTTCTCCCACTTCTGAGGCTTTAATGAATCTTCCCCAAATGTCAGAATCCACACCAGCAGTCATGACCCCCCTCCCAAAGTAAGGCAAACTCTCTTCCTTACACAAACTATTGTGGTGCTATCTGAAGACCTCCTGGTAGCACCTGAGGCAGTCTAACTAACATCTGCCCTATGGGACTCCTTTCTTCATTCCTCTCCCACAGGCAGAAGCATGAATGTAATGCAAGTGTTTTATTTTTCTCACCAGGTATCACAGGCAGAGAAAGCAGCTTTGAAGTGTCCTCATGCATGAGACAGAAGATGGGAAGGCTTGTGATGTTCTTTTGCTCCTGTAGACTGTTATCTAGTCCACCAGACAGCTCTTCTGAAACCCAGAGGAGCTCTACCCATTTGGCAGCAAATTCTGTTGCTCATTGCTGCAGTTTTGCTCTTAAAACTCACGCAATCTATTCAAGGAAAGGGATGAGATCTTCAATTCTAGTCAGAGGTCTGTCACGAGAATAAGAGCTCATATTCCTACCTAATCCTCTACAGAGACTCACCTTGAAGCCAAACCGGTCCATTCTGGTCCTCTCCCATGGTACAGCGTGAGTCTTGTGTCTGTTAGAAGAAAGAGAGAGGTGTCTCCATAATTGCAGTTTCTGTGATGTCCACAGGAGTCTGTGTTGGTGTGTATTTACCTCCACTGATCTCCGCTCCCTCTCCTGGCTCAGACTCTGCCCTCTGTACCCTGTCTCTCAAGCTCTGCTGCTCTGTTCTAAGCATCACGTTGCAGCTGCTGTGATATATGCCAACATCTCCTGCAGGGACACTTTATAGCCAGTAGCAACAGTGGTGTTTGAAGCACAATGGAAGTGCCCACATGCCTTTCAGAGAGCTTGGGACAACTTCTTAGGCTATTTAGCTGGAAGCAACTACTGGACCACAACTCCTGCTGTGCCAAATGGACACTGAGGACTTTCTAACCAGCAAGATGGATTAGAGGCATTTTCATTGGAAATAGATTTCTTTCTAAACACAGGCCCTTAGTTGTCTTTATTAATACATGAATGGGTGATAGCAGCACCTGAATATAAAAATTCACAGTGAGTTATTACTGGGAAACCCGTCTGAGTAGCAGAGCCATGCTTAGGGACATCTGGGTAAATAGGAAATCAACTAGGACCAGTTGTGAAGGAAGAGACAGTCTGTTTTGGACAGCAGTGAATACACCCTGCCCTCAAGCTCCATTTGTGTTTGGGGATGGATATAGGGATCAGTTCTGTGCATTGCACAGATGTATATGAATGTATGTACATTAATGCATCTCTGTGTGTGTGTGTGTCTTTTTCTTTGAATGTTACACATTTTTGCTGAAATAAGGGAGAGTGAGACTGCAGCATGGATATTCATAAGCAGAAGAGAATAATCCATGCAATATTTATGCCAGTCTGCAAACCCCCTCCCAACCCAGCAGTTAACATCCAGATCAGGCTCAGATGAAAAGTCACAGGATTATCCCAAAAGTGGAGTGTGTTACATGCCTTCCCCAGGCATCCCCTCTGCTCTGGTGCAGGCCTAGTGGAGAAGAAGGATGAAGAAGCACAAAGAACCTAGAGGAGTTCTCATCAACCCTTATCAACCCTTGCTGTTTCCCAAGGGGCAGGTGGAGACTTTTGCACGGTGCGTTCAGCAGCCAAGATGAGCTCTGTCCCTGACAGTGAAGAAGGTTGCCAAAACAAGGAGGTTTTCCATAAAGAGAGCTGAGAATCACACCTGGCCAGGTGTTCTTGCTCTCTTATGAGGCCGACTCCCGCTCCACCTCAAATGAGACAGCCTGAAGTAGGGAGACAAGGTGATCAGATAGATGGACGCAGAGTTATTTCAGATATGCACCTGCCACTCAGCCAGCGCCAGAGAGACGCCAGACACAGAAGGAAAATTTTTTTTTCCTCTGACATTTTTGGTGTGGATAACAGAGTTCAAGCAGAGCAAAGGAGCCCAGCAATAATGGCTTCTGTTGCCTTTAGCTAAGCTGCTTAATTGCATTGGACTGGTTCATCTAATCAGGGAGAAAGGTGAAATCCCTTGTTTCTTGCCCCAGCTGACTTTCCTCAATGAACAAAGCCCGTGAGCCAAATGCTGGGTGATCCCAAACATCAGAAATTGCTGAACAGGGCTAACAGACACACTAGGAGTCCTGTGGGCAATAATGTGTGAGCATGTATACACTGAAATGGCTTGCATATCAGACTGATTCTGAAGCCCAGTAGCCATGATCCTCCCAGACTGCTGGAAACACATCATTCCTAACTTACCTCCTCTCCCATTCTCTGGGCAGCAGCAAGAAGTTCCCAAATGATTTTTGGTATTTAGAAGAAACTCTGCTGAAACAGTTGAAATATGCATCTTTTTTCCATTCAGTGTCTCACAGTTCAGGGTCATTTTCTCTCATTTCTACCCTTCTCCTCCTTAGCAAGACCTTGGCTTGCTGTTTAAAGAACTTGCAGTCACTGTCAGATATAAACTGTTCCTCCAGAATGTTAAACTATAGATCTTCATCTACCCCAAATAATCATGGGCAGAAGAATAAAACATCTCATCAAGAAGGGTCTTAGCCTGGACTGGTCTCTTTCCATGTCCTGTCACTCAAACATCCCAACTCTGCAGCACAACGGGATGATATGGGTTAGAGCCTTGGCCAGTGTGAGATCAGGACAGGGCTGGGGCTGACCTACTAGAATGTGTCCCACAGCATACAGAGAAGCATTGGTAGTCTCATTATTTTTACTTTGGAGCCATTCAAAGCAAGGCAGGTATCAAAGGAACAGTTTTGGTGCCAATCCGGCTTCTTTGACCCATGACAAATTCCACATTAGCCGAGAACAGAGTCCAACTAAACCAGTGACATATGAGGAGCTTGACCCCGGTCTTCTCTCTCTGGTGACTGATGCAGCATCAGGCACCACAGCGTCAGAGAGGTGACCCCAGGCTCAGTGATCAGTGCTGTAGTTGCTCTGGGAGGGGGACCCACCACCAATACACAGGAAAGGCTCACCACATCACTCCTGCGGCCGTGTGTTTATCACCAGCATCAGCCACACCACCTTCGAGCCCCGGGCTCCGGGGCCACATACCCTTCATCTGCCCAGATGTCACCACCCACTGCAGACGATGCTCCAAACCCTCCATCTGCTCTTGAGGGCTGCTGGCTGGCCAGGGCTTACCTCCTTGTCCTTCCACCCACACTCCCAGCCAAGCCAGGCTTTTCCTGCCAAGATGGGGTTTGTGCCAGGAGAGGGAAGTGCCCTCATGCAGACTGTGGGTGCAGGGGAAGGATGGGCTGGAAGGTGGATCCTGGGATGGCTCTGGTACCATGCTGTGCCTGATCCCTGTGGTGGATGTAATGTGTATCCACAGTGCAAATATCACGAGACCTGGCTGCACGTCCTGCTGCCACGACTCACCCAACACGTGGCCCTGGGCAAGGCTTTTGCCACTTCCTTCTTTCTGTCTCCCTGCCTATCTGTCTTGTCTAATTAGGTAAAAGCTTTCCAGGGTAGAGATCGTTTCTCCCTGGGCTGTGACACAGAGTGGCTGGAAGTGCTCCTAGACACAATTAACACCCAAGCAGAGCAGACCCTCTGGATCTGACAGTGTCAGCAGGAACAGTCATCCCTAATGCAAACTTATCTTGTCTCAATTAGCAGGCAGCAAAACATCAGACCTTTTGTGGTTTAGTTGGAAAGCTAAGGGTCTCCCCTACAGAAGCAGCCAGAGTGGCTCTCTACTCTCAACATGCCAGGAAAAGCGTGGCTTTTGCAGGCAGTGCAGGATACACCTCCAAAAAGCCTTGCAGGTTTGACTCAAGCACAGAGCAGAAAGGCTTTCTTGATCTTTGGTGCTGCTAAGGGAAAATCCTTGCCTGCTGGCTGGAGATAGCTGGAAGACTTCTGAAGCTCAGCCTATCTTGCAGGCAGAGGAACACAGGCAGACAGGAGAAATTTAATACTCCTGTGCAGGGCCAGGAGTTGGACTCGATGATCCTTGTGGGTCCCCTCCAACTCAGCATATTCTGTGATTCTGTGACCCTGGCATGGTTACCACAAGGGCTTAGGGCTGCTCATCTTCGTCAGGTCAGAGATAACATCAGCCTACTGAAGACAGTCTCGAGCAGCCTAATTGCTCCTGCAGAAGGAAAGCGTGGGCCACAGGAGCTGCTCTGGCTCTTGGCTAATTGTCAGGCAGTTGTGCTGCAGGGATTGTGCATCCTGGAGGAAAGGCCGCTGAAGGTGAATGCTGTGGCAGCCAGCATGGAGATGAGCTTTGTTTAAACATCATGAAGGATGGGTGGACAGAGTAGTACACAGAGGAGCAGGCTCAGTTCTCTGCATCCTGCTCCTCCCTGGGAATGTAGTTCCAGGTTGGGGTGTTATGCCAAGGATGGTGGTCGCTATCTCAGATGAAAATGGTGAGGGCTCTGTTGAGGGCCAAAGGAGAGTAGGGCGCAGGGGTGTGATGGCTGCTGGGAGTTAAACAGGGGCACTGCAAGGCGTTCAAAAGCAGAGTCTCACTCAGTCCTTCGCTACCTGCCTGATAATTTCATTGCTGTTTGCCAGTAGATTGAAGATATTGAGAAGAGAATGTCATGAGTCTAGCACCGCTACAGACACTGCTAACCTCAAATGCAATCACCACAAACAGCATAGCAGAATGGCAAACCTGAGGCGTGTGGACATACCAAACGCAGACTCTCCTCACTAAAATCCACATGCTCAGGATGTTTCCGACATTGCTTATAAATAACACATTGGCCTTAAATATTCGGAAACCACAGTTATGTCCTCTAAAATTCATGCCAAACAAAATAAGCAAACATTTTGAGATTATATAAGTCTATGTGCTTGAGAACTGCATACTAAAAGTGGTAGTGGCAACAAATGCAGTGTTCTTTCTCTTCCTGGTGGACACTGGAGAAGTAAAGTGAGTGTCAGGTAGGGTTCTGGCTAAGGTGGAAACTAGGGCTGGCTTTGAGCATGTGGTTCTGGGAGCTTTCCTCTCCTTCTGCCTGAAGTCTTCTTCTCCCTGCTCTGAACAGTTCATCAGTTTGGCTCATCACCCTGGCAAGAGGCGCAACAGAACCCAGCTACCCTGATGAAGATCCACCGGCCGATTGCAGGACAGGGAGCTGAGCTTTGTGGAGCTTGAGAGGCAGCAAGAGCTCAAGCAGTCTTCCCTTGAGCTCATTCACAAAACGGGAGCCCAGATCCCTGTGAATCCACATGTTCACCAAAAGGAGCCTGGAAATGATCTGAGTGAGAGCACAGATGGAAATCATTGTCATCAGGGAGGCCAAGAGCTTTGCAGGAAGCACGAAAAGATCAGATGTTTCAATGGATAAAAAAGAACATCCAGAGCTACATGAGATAGAAAAGAAATGTAAGGGATCTAAGCCCTCTTCCTCCAAAATACAAGCCAGCCCTGACTGACAGGGACAAAAGGACGTATCTGAGCAGGCTGTTTTGTAATTACCTGCAGCTGCATTTCCTGCCCCTTTTCCCTGCAATGTCTGGCACTGGCCCCATCCCAGATGTAACTCTGAGTTAAACCACAGGGAAACTGGCAAGAGTGGAAGGAGGTTCTGTGGAGGGGAGACAAGGAGACAAACTGAGAAACCTCAGCTGTGGTAGAGCGCACATATCCCCCTCTTGCTTTCTCCCTTATCCACCCTTTCTCCCCCACCACTTCTGCCAAGCAAAGATCTTGCCTAAGCAAAGCTCTGATGACAGAACAGTCTGCCTTGGATATTTAGTTAGGCAAGGGAAAAAATTAATTTTCAGACCATATGTCCTGTCCAAGGAATAGCAGTCTTTCCCAAACTGAGCTAACTCATGAAATGGCAACAGTAAGCAACATGATATTAAACAATAATAAATCAAAGCTGACATCATTTGGAGCACATCTGAACCCTCCCCTGTGGGGGCATCAGTCTTCTGTGTGTCAACAGCAGAAAGAGAAAAGCAAAAAGAACCTTAATCTGAATCAGATAATAGACAGTGGGCCTAAGATGGTATTTCTGAGAGCTCATCCTGCCCCATCCTTCCTTCCTGTGTCCCTTTCCCATTCTCACAGTACCCACAGCAAGCCTTTTGGAGGGGTCTTCTCTGTCTCCTTTGCAGCAGATAACAGTCTAGAACAGCAAAGCCACTCTGGGCTCAGAGGGCTGGGACGGTCCATCCCTAGGGCAGCACACCTTCCAGAGCCTCTGCCTTTGCAGTGAGGTCCCTTCTTCAAAACCGCAAGAGGGCTGCCCACCTTAGTCCAGACCAGCCAGCCCAAAAGCTCAGATATATTAGGAGCAGCAGGGCAGAAGAGGAACACTTGGGATGGATTTGGAGTAGAGGACACAATGAGAGTTTGACAGTGACATAAAGTGACAAAAGAGTAGTCCAAATAATGGGAATGGCTTGAGAAGACATCCCTTTATCTTTAAAATAGATGGAGAATAATGGGAGAGTATGGGCAGCAGCAGCAGACAGCCAAGCTTGGTCTAAGAGGGGTGTGCAGTCCAGACACATCAGTGACACGCCACTACTGAGATCCATGCTGTGAGACAGAAAACTAGGTTAAAACTCAGATTAAAACCCAAGCTCATCAGGGTGTGTTTACCAAAATGCAATCCCCCCACTGGAATGCAATGCAGCCATATGCAAGAGGTGGCTGGGTTTAGCTATCTTCCTGTAAAATACTAATGGAGAAGTGACTTGAGGGAGTTTTGCTCCACAGCCAGTCCTACAGCTGTATGTCTACTAAGCGCTTCAGTGTAAACCTATGTTTTGTTGCCTTTAATAGGAGCAGAAAAACGAAGCCATTTTCCCAGTGATGTACCAGTAAGGGACACCAGAGTCAGGTGTGCTGTAGACATAGTTTCTGCTCGTGTGTCCACTCTGCACACATCCCCCAGGTCAGGATATTTATACCTAGACATACATACAGAAGTCTCCTCCTTCCCTCATTCAATGCTTTCTTCAACTGCGTGTCCAAGATACCAGCCAGCAGGCAAGGGCAAGGTGCAGGTGGAGGGTGTTCAGAGAGCCCAGCTTGAACCTAAAAGCTGGGGGCATCTCTAAGCTTGTGCTACGGGCACTGTGAGCCCAGTGCAGGATGGTTCACAGTGCAAGGCCAGTGCTGTCCTTCGCCTACTTCAGCCTTTGTAGGAGGTTGCAGAAATCAGGGTGGATGGCTCTAAAGAAGGCAGAGTCCACGGCAGTGGGTGAGAAATGGTTTTTGGATCACACCACTGCCAAGCCCGTCAGTCTTGGGGAGCTCTGTGAGGCCTGGAGCTCGGCTGGTAGGGGCCGTGGGGCAGGAGAGATGGGTCCAGGCAGAGCTGGGAGGGGATTATAACTCCCAGCGCTGCTCTCCCTGCTGCCGTCTCTGTAGACACTGAGATGTGCGTGTGATAAAAGAGACTATTTACAACAAAGGGAAGAGAGAAGGTACTTGAGCTTCTTCCTTTCAGGTTTAATGGGCTTCTCGTAGGTGTGCCGCCGCTAATGAGTGTTGAGTCATGCTGGCCAGATCTTTCTCTTGCACAACTTCTCCCTGCCTCCCCAGGTTGTTCTGTATCTGCCCTCTGATACTCTACCTGATGACTAGGGCAAGCACCACTGCCAGCAGCAGGTCTTACGCAGTATTTGCTGAGCTTTAGCAGAACGGGACCCGATTGTTTCACATTGGCCGCTGTTTGCTCGGCCAGCTCACTGTTTGTTCGGCTATTCCTCTCCCACCGCCCTCCAAAACCCTCTACGGCTGCTTTAGCGGTGGCAAAGGGCGAAGCAGCCCTGGGGTACAGCCCCAGAGCCCACCGTGCACACCAGCAGCAGCAGCAGCAGCGCCGGGGCCGCCCTGCTCCCCTCTGGTATCACCTGCACGCCTCCCTGCCCCTGAGCTCTGCCACACAGCCCCGCTGTCAGGGCCGAACACCGAGGCTGGAGGTGAAAGCAGCTCTCTCCTGCTGCATCGGACTGTCAGCCATGCAGGCCCCCGCGGCCTCGCACCGCTGCCCTCCAGCGCAGCCCGGGTGCAGGCTAACCCCAGCAGAGAGCACACCGGCTTGGTGCAGGGGAGGCTCACACTGCAGCCACCTGGAAGCAGCCAGGAGCTTCAGTGCAATGTGATGGGACCCCATAAATGCTTCATTTTCCTTTTCCTTCCTATTTTTCTTCCAGGCTACCGGTGGAGAGGTCTCATGTGGCAGGCAGTATCCACGTGCATCTTTCAGAGGCACCAATCCTATCAGTCGATCTCTTGACAACATCTATGCACTGGGGAGCGCTTCTCGAGGTCTGGTGTGTGAAACCTCCTATAGCAGGACTGCGAGTCCAAAGACACAGTGTAAGTGTGAGTAGACAGCATTACCTTGCTGATTCAGCTGAATGTACTGGCACATCATCACGGGAAAAAAGCTGAAGTATTTTCACTGACTCACACGGGTCCAGAGATCCTGTTAGATCTATCCCAGCCTATGACAGTGAGTGTCAGTGCTCTGGGATTGCAAAGGACTGGAGGGGAAATCCCTTGTGGGGTGTAACTTGGATCCTGTCTAACGCACCAAGGAGAACAGAGACCTTCCACCCTGCAGCAGGCATGGGCTGCATGGCTGCACAATGGAGAACCTCACAGCAGTTTGGGTTCGTCTCTGAATCCGGCCTTCAGTCTCCGAGTGGCTCCGCATGCCAGGGCACAGTGTCCCGGCATTAAAAATACCAAGGCTGACAGATAGTGTTTATTAATAGCACGAGTGGTGTTTATTGCTGAGCAACAGTCAGCAGCTCGGAGGTTACGGCTGTTACAAGCCAAGGTCTGAGAGCATTGCCACATTGCTCCGTTCTCAGGGGAGAGAGGCTCCATCTCTGGAGGCAGAACCCATGGGGGGAGGGGGGCTGGCTGCCTCAAGGACCTGCTGTGAATGCAGAGGAGTGGGTTACAGGCGTAGCATCCTGGCCTGAGACACAGGACAGCTCCCATAGGCTGGGCGACCCCAGCCCATGGGGGCTGTCCGATGTCTCAGGCGAGGATGCTACACCTGTAACTCAGAGCCCCAGAGTGACCACTGCAGCACCCAATGCAGTTTGTGCAAATGGGTGCAGAACAGACCCCAGTGCTGAGCACCCCCCTTCTTCCCAACACCTGTGTTCAGCTGCGCTTGAGGCACCATTCCCTACCTGTGAAGAGCCTTACTCTCCTGGGGCCTCTCTCAGACCTACATGTGGACCCCCTGCTCTGTCCCTTCCCCTGGCTCCTGCCCCATAGTCCCTGCCAGGCTCTAGGCACCGAGCTGCTGTTTAGGAGGAAACTGGTTTTTAACATCCTTGTTTCACAGGAAAGGAAACTGAGGTGTAGAGAGGAGAAATGATACACCAAGGGTGATCTACTGCTTGTGTTCCAGAGACCTCCACAGACTTCGTGACTACATCTCAGTGATCCAGAAGAATCAATGGAGTAGGACACTTTGGCGGGTGTTCTGCAAAGATCTACATGCCCAGCTTCTCTGAAAAGCTCTGAAACAATCCTGAAAGAGGGGCGAGAGTTCAGAGACTGAAAAAAACTTGAAACCTAATAAGCTGTTGTTATTCCTCAGACTCACAGTTCATACTCTGGAGCTGGAGGCCAAATTCACTTTTCAGCAGACATTTCTTTCCAGTTTTAGATCTTACCGTCCCAGCAGACTTTATGTGATGCTTCCCACCCTCCAGGTTTCTTTCCTGAAGAGCTGTGCTTTCTAGTCTTTACCAGTTTATGGTTAAAACACTACAGCATGAGTGTGGTACAAGCAACATCCCACTTCATTCTGTTTCTCCTAGTTTTTTCCTTTCTCTTTGTCATCACAGGCAACATGCAGGGGTCTCCTAGGGAATGTTAGCCCTGGATTATCTCATTACATATTGCTTCAAGGGAAGAGTTCCAGCTGGGAAACTGATCCACCCTGCCCACACAGCCTGCTGCACACCTGGAATTAACATTACATGACTGATGAGCACTCGTCCTAATCAAAGCGTGACTTTCCTTTGGAGTCAGGCAGCGAGGAGCAAAGGCCCAGGGACAGGCTGCGACGTAAGCATTGCACTCACACAAAACTTCTGCTCCCCACTCGCTGCCTGCTATCCAGGAATCTCTGAGCACTCAACAGAAGCCACCAATGAATTCTTCTTTAACTCCTCACTGTTAATTCACTTACAGATCAGGCCCTAGGGCAGCTCAATACTGTTATCGTTGCTGTACTCTTATCACCGTTAATAGCTGAGGAAACTGAGGCACAGATCAGAGAAGTGATTGACACCGCACTACTTAGTAAACAAGGGACAGAGGTGGGAAGACAACCCAAGACTCCCAGCTCTGGCAGAATATCCAGGAACAGAATCACCTGTAATGCACAACACCATAATTTTAGTGAGTTTCTTTTACACAAAGGGTTTAGCAAAAAGAATCTTGCATAGATGCTACAGCTTTGTTTCGTCTTGGCTACAGGATCCTATCCAAAACCCCTTTTATTCTTTGTAGTATCCTCCGAGCAGGTTTCCTATCCTTACACTGCTTTCCACCTTTACTCACACCCTCTCACCCTCATTGAGTTAGAGATCAGTCATCCAGTGCTAGCCAGCACCCGGACTCAAAGGATCCACTGTTTCCTGGTGTCTTCCAGGCTGTTTGGACTGAAAGAGCCAAGGATCTAGTTCAAAGGTATCCACAGAAAAGATTTTTGTCACTAGCATGTTCACATACTTATCATCTGAAGGAGAAAATGAGGAGTCCCTGGGTGCATTAGCATCTGTTCACACAGGCAGCTCTGCGTGGACATGCTGATCCAGCGCCCAGACCTCTTGTGCTCTCAGCTCAGCAAAAGCAAGGTGCCTTCTCTCCTCCCTCAAGGACCCTCAGTCTGGATCACGGAGCTGGGCTGTGGATGTTTAGTCTGGAACGGTCTGTGGAACACAATTTGGTGGTGTTCCCGTGATATTTCACACAATAAGCTTAGGGAGGACAATGCAGTTGCTTTGTGAGACATGGTGATGCTGTGTCTTGTGACACAGCCTATTAGCAGATTGGCTAATGCTGGGTGTGCAGCTGCTTTCTGTCACGGGAAAGGCTGAAAGCAGCCAGAATATACCTGTGAATCCTGCCTCTAATTATTTAGAGCAAAACACACTGTGCTCCCGGTTTTCCTGCATCTGTGTACCTTGCACACACATGAAAAATAACAGCCAATAACACAAACAGAATTTCCCCTTTATGCCTTGCTGAAATCCTGCTCTGTAAACAGGATTACACTCTAAATAGGCTGTGGTAGAGATACAGGGAAAGACACACAGATGCCCACATTTCTTTTCATGAAGAAACTTGCTAATCAGCCAAATGGGTTTTGCTACTTCTGCTTAACCTCAGCTGCCTCTACAGGCCCTATTTAAAACATTTTGCCTCTTTACAGGATCTGTCTGGCAGCCCTCCATCACTGCCTAATTGTGCTGGGGTGGGGTGCGAAACAGCCTGATGAGGGAACATAACATTTTTCCCTTAATTTCACCAAAGCCAAGATCTCCCCTTCTTGCTAAGAGTGGCTTGGTGCTAGCAGGAATCCCAGCAGTGAACTTCCTGTGAACTGATGGGAACAGCCCTTCTCCTGGAGCAAGGAGACAATATCTGAGAGCTGTGGATAGAAAAATGAGGTAGTCAGCTAATAAAGAAAATTAACCCAGTGGACATGATTTGCCTACATTCTCCAAAGCTGGAGTTCTTTTATAAGGCTTGCCGCAGAAATCTCTTAAGGATAACAACTAATCCCTGGATAAGGGTCAAAGTTCTTGCTGGGCATTAAAACTTGGTGATGTGATTAAAGAAAAAGTGAAAACTTGCTGCTTGGAGCAAAGCCTCCAGTGAGGAAGCTGCAGGGTGCCGCACTCTGGTTGGTTCTGAGTGATCCCAGGGCACTGGGGATGAGGAGCTAATGGGTTTGGCTCATGGTGCTGGGATGTCTGGGGTGCCTGAAGGGGATGTAAAGATATTTTGGTGTGAAGCAGTGTAACAGCCCTCTGAAATGGCTCCCAGATAGGCAGAAGGTGAATACCCTGGCACAAAACAGCTGGAACTTCACCTCTTCACCAACGTTTCTTGAAGGTCTCCTCTGGAAAAAAATATTTAGCAGTTGCTGTGGATACCCCTGATTTGATGTCTGGGGTTTGTGTGTATTTACAGCCCAAGAGGCAAATAGAGCTCGAGTGACTTAAAACTGAATGAGAAACTGTAAAATATCCACAGTAAGACAAGGATGTATATACAGCTCCCTTCCAGGTTTAGGAAAGGTCTGTGACTGATGACACCAGAAGATGGGGAGTGGATTAAAAATAGGGTGGAACCTGGATGTAAAGGGATAGGACAAGAGCCTGAAGAGCAGAGTCTGAAGCATGCCTGAGAGGACTCACTGGCAGATTCAAGGCTAGGAAGGAAAGTCATTGCTGCCAAACCACTTGTCCGGCTGAACCTCACAGCACTTTGAAAACGAATGTAATTGGGGCATGATTGCCTTCTGAGGTTTTTCATATACTTGGATCATAGTTGATTTCATATCTTTTTGGTTTGGCTAAAAGCAGGTAGTTTTTCACACCAGACTGGTCTTGTGCTGGTGTAAGTAGCTCAAGATTCTCAGCGTTGGCCATCTTGGGCTCTAGCAGGTGCCTCTTCATCTGCATAGTCAATAGCCACAGGATCTCACGACCCTCCCTGTCTGGAGCAGGGCTCACAACAAGGCTCACCAGCCAAGGGGCTGCCCAGGGAAGGTGCATCAGGTGTTGGGGAGGATGGAAGCTCAGGCCCTTCTGCAAACCCTTATCATGAGTTTTCCAGCACTCAAACCAATTCAAACCAGGGAGAAATGTGTCCATGGGAGTGCAGGAGGTTTCATAACTGGGAGGTTTCCCTGCACCTGGGGCTGCTAGATAATCTCAGACCTGCCCCACCCCACTCCTGAGACACAGCCAGCCTACTCCTCCTCATCCTCCCACCTCACCTCACCTCACCTCACAGGGCATCCCTTACCTTCCATTCTCATTGCCTTTGCACTATGTCCTACCTCTCCCAGCCAACAAAGCCCCTCCTGAGCTGTGCCTTGTTGTTCCTCCTCCTCCCCATCCCCCTATCCTGTCTGCTCCTGTCTCCTTCCTAAATACCAGATGGAAGGAGATGCTGTTGGTACCCAAATACCTGTTGAAGTTCTCTCTCTAATGATGGAGAGGAGCAGGGAGATGTATCTGCCATTGGGACTGTGTGGTGAGGGGCCAATGACTTACCTGCTTTGGAGAAGGTATACAGAGAACCCTAACCATTTCAGCAGGATGGGAAGCCTTCTACTTACTGGAAATAAAATAAGAATTAGTTAATGGCACTTGGTGTCTGTCAAGGATCCAAAATAGAGGATGGGTTTTGTCTTATGCATGGAGGAATCAAGGCAAGGGAGGGAAAGTGAGGTGTTAGTGATCCAGTTGGGAACTGAATTCAGCTCCCTCTCTTCCCACACCTCTGCTCTGTTCTACAGACCAGGACTCGCTGACTCCCACGGTTCCTTCAGCTGTGCTAGGCAATCCCTATCTGATGGTGAGGCAGAAACAAGGCTCACCAGATGATTGAGCACAGCTACGTGCAGGACCGCACTGCATCCACTCCGTGGGCATCACCACCACCACCACCACCCCGGCACTGGCAGCCACAGCACCCTCCTGACTCAGCAGCACCAAGGAGAAGGTTCTGTCATGAACTCCCCAAGCTGGCACCTCCAGCAGAAGTGATTGCAAATTCCAGACCAAACCGAGAAATCCTCCAAAAGGATTTAGAGAGATTAGAAATGAGCAGGAAACAAAATGAGATTTAACTTGGGAAAAGATAAGCTAATGTATCTGGGGCAAAGCTGCTTTGCAGTGGGAGGGGACACCCTGGAAAGCAAAACTGCCAGAAGAGGTTGAGAAAGGGCAACCATGGAGAGATACATCTAGAGAGAGACATAAGGAAATATGTTCAGAGACAGCTGCCTCTTCTATGTTTTTGGAGTGATTCACCTTTGAGTGTGTTCAGCAGTAGACAACTTTTGAGGGGAAAGGAATATTATTTTTATATATGAAAGGTGTTGGGATATAAGAAAGAGGAATTATAGAGGGCAGAGCTCAATGAGCCGACAGCATGGGATTTAAAGATCCGTTTTATGTCACTGGCCAAGAAATTACTCCAGAGGAGACATAATCAGTCTCCTCAAGCATAAGAGGGTCTACATCAGAGAGAAAGGGAACACACCTACTGACACATTTGCAAACTTAAGGGTGAGATTAAGTTAGAGAAAAGAGAAGGTAAAGGTAAGGACAGAGTCCAGGCAGTGCAACAGGTTAGGCTGTTCGGGACAGCAGCACATGGTTCACAAGACAATCTAAACCCACAAATTGTTCCTCTTGGGATGTCTCTGAGTCTGTGACTGGTCCCAACAATTCAGCAAGGGTGTGGATCACACTCAGTCCCACAAAGTGACTCACAAAAGTCAGAGCCACTTGCACTGTACATCCAGCCAACCCAGTGGGGTACTGGTGCAGAGGGCAGTGCCACTCCCTGACTCATCAGCACCTCCTCCGGCAGCTCAGCCAGTTCTCCCAGGTGCTGTGCATCGACTAGGTCTGCACTGCACATCCGCAACACAGAGCTCTGGGAAGCCAATACTGCCACAAAAAATTGGCCCTCGGCCTCAAGACCAGCGTCAGATTAGTCACTGAATAACTCAGGATGATCCAATGACTCATCATTTATTATGCCTATGAAGACTGGAAACAATCATATCCTGTGCCGTTGACCCCCATTCACCACACTACCCGTAGTGAGATAAATAAAAGTAAGTAGGAGTTAGCTTCTTATCCCCAGGAGCAACAACACCTTGGAACAAACATAATCTGCTCAGGGGTCTTCAGGCTGCTTCTCCCAGATGTAAGGTCCTTGCAGTGCAAAAAATAAGACTTGAACCTTCCAGCAAGCTGCCCACATAAGGAAGGGGACTTGGAGGCAGAATGGGCAAATTGGAGCAGTGAAGAAAAAAGTAGAGATATCAACAGGAAGTTGCATTTCCAGAAGTTAGTAGCTGCACAGGCACCTGAGCAACCAGGTGAGGGGTTTCTTTGAAAGAATGAGTCCATCATAAGTCTCTATTGGGGCTTTTGCTTCTGCACTCATGGTGTCAGAACTGAGGACAGAAGGAAGGGCAGGGAGGAATGCTGGTGTGGGTCTTGCTTCTGGAGAAGAGGCCAATGACACAAGCGTATACTCCTTGGTATCTATATGTTTGTGGCACAGGCTGAATCCAGTACCCGTAGGTTCTCTGTAGGTGAGAAGGACAAGAAGGACAGGCAGTGAGATGGCAGCTTGGACACCTTTCCAAAGTGTACACCATGGCTCAGGACGGAGTTATGGGTAAATGAAGGTGAAGGACTCAGGCCTTAAAATCTCTGAAGAGGTGATGGAACTGAATTACTTGCATAAGCTGATCATTTTGCTCATCTTGTGCTGCCTCTCCGCCTTTTTATCTCCCTTTAGATAATGCTTCCACTGAAAAGGGTTGCAGGGGCTCAAGAGCTTACATCAGTCATACGCTTCCTTCACCACAGACCCATTTGACCAAGATTCAGAGATAATGCTGTCTGGGGCCAAAGCTTTTCACCTCAAAGCTACCACACAGGTTGGGAGCAAGGCATCCTGACCTGCATCCTAGATTGTTTTAGGATTACGTGAGCCTCCATGGGGAATGTTCAGCAGGAATTGACACTCATCACCAGTCCTGGCAGGGGGCTGAGCAGAGCCAGACACTCTCCCTAGCCTGGGTCCCACCACGCAACACTCTCCAAGCACGGAGCACACCAACAACTCTCAGAATAGCTGACAAAGCAGGTGTCAAAGCAAGCCCCGAAGTAAAGCCCTCCTGTACTGGCATCAGGCTTGCAGGATGCCTTCCCCCTGCTGCACGCACCAGGCGTGGCCAGGAGATGGGCAATGTGGTGGGCTGGGCAGCAGAGGGGCGTGGGTGCCAAACACACAGAGCCCTATGGCAGCTGGCTGCACTGGGCCGCCCCGATGCCTAAAGAGATGCTCAGGCACACACAGGCTAGGGAGGGATGGAGCTCTTCTTTTCATTCCCAATCTGAAAAAGCAAGCTGAAAATACAAATCATGAACCAGCAAGATTAGCCCCTTGTCACAATGTACAGGTATAGTCCAGAACTGCAGATATTTCCTGACATATTTCAGTTGTGGATAGGCAGCATTGCTCACCTGGATGTCTGGAGGCAGCAAGTTTAAAAAAATCCTTATGGAAAGGCTTTTTTGGCCTTGGGAAGCCAGCCTTGGGCAGGAAAACAGATGGCACTTGCCCAACAAGCCCACTTCCATTTATATGTCTGTAATCACCTCACACAAGACAGCGAGTTGCACCTCTGGAGATACTATCCTGAGGTAGGCAGCCAGCAAACCTCTGACATTTGAAGGGGAACCTGACCCTTCTTCCTTTCATGATGCAAAGCCCCTGGGGTTCTTCCACCTCCCCACATGAAAGGGCAAGCTTTCCCCAAAGCTGTGGTCAGGCACTCTATGCATTCCTTTCACACCCTCCTTCATTGCTGTGCAGGGGATATCACCTCTCTGCTCTTATCCACAACTCACCACCTCTTACGAGATATGGGGTACTTGGCTGGAGGTCCAGGCACAAGTGCCTGCTTGCTCTGGGATGGCCAGCAGCTCAGCCACCCCATCGTGCAGGGTGTCAGGTGCTGTGGGGCACAGCAAGGGCCAGCAGCTGCTTGTGGGGTGGCACAGTGCCACCAGGTCCACACTGGCCTGGCCCCAGATGGGGAGCTGGGAGCAAGCACGGTGCTTGCCCAAACCAAGACTGCAGACCTTGTGCTGGATGATCTGGATTAGCCTTGAATTTCAGCCATCCCAAGCACAGAGAGACTGCCTGCTCACTCACCACATGGACTACTATAAAAATACCCATCTCTCACTACCAAAGGTGCCACAGGCAGACAGTGGAGGACGTGTCCTGCGAAATGAATTTCATTTGGGCTTCCAAAGTCCTTTGTGGGAGCATGCTGAAGGACAGGAGATTTATAGGCATTTCTAACACAGACACTGTAGGTGGTGGTGGAGCCCAGGCAGAGCCTGGCTGACTTACAGACCTGATGAGCAGTGCAAGACATCAGCAACAAGGGGTTAAACCAGCTAGCAGGTGCCAAAAGGGAGACAGACAGGGCTTCCAACCAAAAGCACTCTTTATTCCATTGCCAGTGGGATTTTCTGTTGTGTCTGCCCAGGGCACCCTTTTCTGCCTTTCACGGTGCCTCCGCTCTCTGAATCACACAGAGTAAATGCAGCAGGCACGAGGAAAGCATCAGCTGGCTGCCTGAAGATAGCATTTTAATTAGCCAGCAACCAAAACGTGGACGTGACCAGAAGCCTTTCAGGGCAAGTTCTCATGCACACGGTGAAAGGCTGTATGACGAGATCAGAGTGCCAGCCTGACAACCTGGCCTCCCTCCATGTGTCCCTGCCTCACCTCGGGCCACAGCACAGGCGAGCCAGGTGCAAACTCTGGGTAGGGTGATGGGCAACTGCTCTCCTATGTCCCAGCCTCTCCAAAGGCAGGGTTCTCAATCCAAGCCTCTCCAACCAGCCTGACCTCACTTCCAACACCAAACTATGACCACGTTCCTCACAAGAGATGACAGCCCAGCTGTACCCGCCCTGGATAAAAAAGAAGAGTTGGACTGCTTCCAGACCCCCAGGTAGCCCTTGTCAGAACTGGCTTGGGCAGGGTCTTGCTGCAGGTGTTTAAGGCAGCTACCTTGGCTCTGCTGCATCCACACAAACAAATTCTATGAGCTGTCCCATCTGAAATATGCCATCCAGCCACTGTCTCATGAAGTAGGTGGCTACCAGGTCACCTCACTCTGCAGATATTCTACTTCTTCTGAGGTGGGAAAAGAGAAGGGCACCAGGAGTAGCCAGCCCAGCTTGCCATTGGTCCAATGGAATTTGATGTGTTGGGTTTGATGTGCTGGTGAGGGTCTGATGTGTTGTGACTGACAGGAACATGCTGACTCATCCATACTGGAGACCTAGGTCCCTTCATGCTGAGATTTCACATCCAGCTCAGCCCAGGGGAGAAGCACTTACCTGAGGGTTTCAATTTTTCCAATTTGATGACTTGTAAACATTTCCCAGGTTACAAACAGGCAGAGCAGGTCTCCTGGGGATAGGCTTGCTGTCTTCATCACCTTGCACAGCCACAAGCAAAAGCCCATAGATCCACACAGAACAAAAGCCAGTGGTGAATATACAAGGGAAGCAACTCCTTTGGGTTCCTCATGCAGAAACATCCAGATGGCTCACGTTCTCACCTCATTCCTGCAGTCCACAAGACGTTACTGAATGCAGTGAACCAAAATGTCCTCAGGTACTCATCCTCTTTCCTCCGCTCCACCCTCTGCTGAGGCAGTGACTGCAGGTACACCTGTTGAGCCACTTGAGTCCATCCTAAATAGAAGCCAGATTCTTTACCTTCACAAGAGCAGGAATGATGCAGCCATGAACTCAGTGGTCTGTATTACCCTAAGTGAGTAGCCTCCCAGACATCCAGGAAACATCCTGCATGGTCCTTTCCAGTGTGGACAGATGACTGACACATGACACATTCATCTCCATGGATAACGAGGAAATTACACCACTGCCAAAGTTTTTCCTCCTAGACCCCAAAGCACATCACGAAAGATGTAATGGTATCAAGATCCTCATGAAGTGATGAACACTGTCAGAGCTAAACGGTTTTTTGTTCAAAGTCATCCAGGATGGCAAGGTTTGGCTGAGCCATCACTGACAGCGAGCTACATGCGCACAGATCCAACGGCAAACACCAAGTCCATTACCAGAAGGGGCAGGCTCACAGCATTACTTTCACCTTGGATTGTAAATTCCACCAGGATTGCATCTACTCATGCCTGTACAGTACCCAGCTCATGGGACTTGGCTCCTGACAACAGAGAGACAGGGTTGGGACCATCACCACACTGCTTGGCATCATGCTGGGAAGGAACCCAGGAGCCCTGCCTCCTTGGTCCTACCCATCACACCACCCTCTTCTCACCAAGCAGGGAACTCGGGCTGAGCTCCACACAAGGATTGTGGTGCCTACCTCCCATTCATTTCAATGGGTTTTAGGTACTAGGTGCTTTTGGAAGCTCTGGGCACAAATCCAAGAGTCCAACTGGTAGGTTGCTGATGCCCTGTAGCCTCCAGAGGCAATGCTGGAGAAATTGTTACACAATGGAAGAAAACCAGGATGCAAGGCAGAAGGAGAAGGCAAAGGAAATCAAGGTCAGAATTAAATTCTTTAATACAAAAAAAAGTTTGTTTGTCGTCGTCGTTGCTGTTTTAAGATATATCTGAAATTTCTTTGTTTAAAAATAAATATGTACTAAGGAATATCTTGAAAAAATTCACTAGACACAATATGTAGTGTTAATATCTTTTTTCCCCGCAATTATTACAGATAAACAGTAGCACCAATAAATAAAATGATAACAAATATTAAAATTAAAAAGGAGAGAGATTCAAGATGTAGAATTTTCTATTTTTTCCTGTTTCTTCTTTTTACATATATAAAAAATTGTAGTGTCTATTTAATCCGAATCACACATATACATAAACATATATATATATACAAACACATAGCCAAATATATATATAGTATGTAGATGTATATCTAACCGTTGTCTCAATAGGAATGTGTAGGGGTAGGTGTTAGAGAAATTAATTAAATAACTGCCCATAACATGCTACTGACTCTGCCAACAATTGGGGAGAGACGGGATGGGACAACAGGAAGGTTAAATTTATACACAACCAGTACAAAAAAAAAAAAAAAAAAAAAAAAAAAAGAAAAAAAAGGAGGTACGGCTTATAAATAGTTGAAATTAAATATTAACAAAGAATACTGAAAAATCCCTACTCTTTAATTAAATTATCTGTTTAATTTCTAATTTAAAAAGGGATATTAAATAAGTATATAAAACACTTTCTCTTCCCTCCCCCGATCGGAAGCTTCTGTCTTGCACACGATGCAGCATGAGTATTCTACATTGCAGATGCAAGCACCCACCCGTGTGTTTTCTCTCCTTCTGAAAGCCATCAGTCGGATGGGGAGATCCTAGTGGTTAGTAGTCGCTTGTTGTGAGTCTGTTTTTAGACTGTCTTGTCTTTTTGGAAGCTTTCCGTGTTGTACATTATCAGGCGTTGAAAATTCAATTGCAGATGATGTTTGGCAGCATTCTGACACAGACCGAGTACCTTTTTGATTATTATTATTATTAATAATAATTTTAATCACAGAACTAGATTATATATATCCACATAGATGTACAAACACACTTTCAGGGGTGTGTGTGTGTGCGCGCGTGTGTAAGGTGGGTTTCACGTACACCACAGCCTACACTGCAGATACACACATAGCCAAGAACCTCATGACACAGCTAAGGGACTCCAGCTGTCTTCACATTTGATTCCCCAGCCCAAGACATGGAAAAGGGGCCTGATATTTACAGTACGTCATTAAAAAAAAAAATCTTGACGTTCTTAAGGGTCATTCACACTGGGCACGCAAACTGAAGGCAGCAAAAGTTGCTTTCTTTTTTCCCCCTTCAATCTTGGCATACATATATATTATTTTTTTATATATATATATGTATAAAAATAAATATATATATATAAAAAAGAGAGAAAAACACATACATACATACATACATACATACAAATGCATGCATTCACATACATACACACACACCCCCATACTGTGTATATACTTCTGATTAATATCCCTTTCCAGAAATGTTCCATAAGCATCTTGGATGCTCTTGAGTGGCAGCTCTGTGCATGAAGAAAGCAGACAGTGCTGAACAACTGTGTGGCTATGCACCGGTCCCCATTCTTGCTTCAGCACACTGTAGACCTTGTGTCCTTCTGCAGCCACCAAGGGCGGGAAATCTAGACTCCTGTGATAATTCCTTGAACAGAAAGTCAGTGCGCATCAGCTGCCCACCATCCTTAAGAGAACCCAGCATGACTCTCTGGCAAAGGTTCTACAGTGAATAAAGTCAACGCAAAATGTACACTGACATCCCATGTCCCAGCAAGGCAGGCAGGTTATGAGACGAGTAAGGGCGAAGGTTGGGGGAAGAGAGGGGAGGAGGAATCCTTGATCACGGAGATGGCCAATTCCTTGGCCTTTGACCCATCGCACCCTAGGATGCCGCTCTTTGGAACTCCCTGCCCATCCTCTCCATCACCTCTCGTCCCTGTCCCAGGCAAGGAGAAGGTGGTTTGTGGTACAGCACACTCTACAGAGAAACAGCGGAGGCCGCACAAGTCAGTTAGAGTTAAGAAGTTTACACCCAGCGCTTCTACTCAAGTCCAGTCTTAGCTTGTTTCTTATGCCCCAAGTAGCCCGCTTGTGTCCACAGCAGTCGAGTATTATCCAGTGAAGACACCAATAACATTAGCAATGTTAAAAAAAATAATCAGTATATATATATATATATATATTATATATATATGTGTGTGTGTGTGTGGTTAAGATATACATATATGTATATATAGATGTGGTTAAAATATATATACATATATATATATGTATATGCATGTATACACACATATATATGTATGCATGGGAAAATCCATCAAATACACCCCTATAAGTCTTCCTGGCTCTGTTATTTAGCAGCATAAAAAGAAAAATAAAATAAAACAGTTCAAAACCCAAAGGTGAATTCTGTGCGGCGGGTGCCTTGGGGAATGTTCCTTCCGGAGTCCATCGTCCGTACTGAAAGTGCTGTGCTCTACCGATCCTTCATTTTTAGGGTTCATTTGGATTAGTGTTTTGTTTTGTTTTATTCTGTCCAGGCGAGAAATCAGGCTCCAGAAACAGGGCTGTTTCCCCTTCTTTTCCGCTGCTCACCGTCTCGGTTTTTCACATCTGTTAAAGAGGAGAAGGAAGGAAAAAAAGAGAACGGGGGTTAATGTTTGTGATGGGGGTGCAACTAGGGCAGGGAAGGGAAGGAAGGGTGGTGGCTAATGTGTTTAAAAGCACATGGTGTTAAAACATGGCATGACGTCACTGGTGGGGTGAAGTGCTGTGCAGATGGGGCAAATCAGCTGAGAATCTCGACCCCACAAACGAGTCAATGAATTCTATTCCCCCAGGCTCACCTAAACAGAGCAGGGGGGATATCCCCAAACAAAATTTTGGAGCAGAATCAGTGGCTTCCTCACAGATAAGCTGAGTGTCTTGTTTGCATCTTTGCACACCATACACACAAATACACACAAACACAGAAAAACAAGGCTAAGCAATGCATGCAGAGACACACCCTCGGCTCTCCACCTAGCCTCTTGTTTGGGTTGGAAGCAGTGCAGACAAGAAGGCCCCATGCAAGCAAGAAGGTGAAAAGTAAGTGCTTTTCATTCCACTAGCTGATGTGAGGGGGGGGTAGCACCAGAGAACAGCAGTGGCCTGAAGAAGCAGCTGGAGAAATGAGAATTTACCCTCCCCTGCAGGTCCCAATACTAATTCTACACGAGCAAGCAAGAGGAACTTAAGCTTAACCAGCTTTTTATCTGGAAATTGATAAGCTAACCACTCCTATGACTCCTTCCCATTTTTCTGGCCAACACATCACCTCTGGAAACCTCCCTTAGTGCCAATTATCCCATCACAGAGAGGGACTAGTAAGAGAAACCCCTTCTGCCACCATGATTTCTTTGGGGTATTTTTTTTTTGTTTGTTTCTCATTATATTTATTACTATTTCTCACCCTTCAGACTCTGTGGGGTAGTTATCAGTTATTCTGGACTTTGGGAAAAGGAGCAGGGGGGAAAAGGCCAACATTAAGTCTGGTCTCAGACTCCAGGGGTTTTACTTGCTAGAAGTTTAACTCTGGAAGTTGCTCTATTCTGACCCCTCCATCAATTACTTTCCCACTGAAATCACAGCACCCCAGAAAAATTCTCTGTATACAGAGCAGTTTCCACCATGCTGGCAGTGCCAATGCCTCTCTGGCTTGGACACAAAGCATTTTCACAGCCAAAGGAAGCACTTGCTACTTGTAACAGCCTTAGCCACCTAGCCAATGGACGTCTCCTCTTTTCAAGATAGAGCCACAGAGGACCCTGGATCTCTCTCCCTTGTATTCTCCCCTTCAGCCGCTGGTACTGCAATACTGCAGAAACAGGAACAATCTCCTAGATTTCTGTGAAAGGGATCCGAGTTCAGAGTCACAGCCAAGTGCTCATTAGCAACCCCATTTCTGTGTCTCCCTCTACACAGGCAGGATGATCCTACCAGATCCTACCAGAGGTGCACACGTAGCTTGTGCAAGTCAAGACACCCCACTGAGTTCACCAAAGTGCTCAGGTGAGAACCAGGAACGGGTTTCTTTATATGTCTGTGCCACAGATGGTGTGAGACAGCACTCAGATGACACATGCACAACATGGATCTCTGAACAAACACTAACTCCACAATGCCTTTAAGTCTCCCACCTCATATCTGAAATAGGCACCTCTGCCTTCGCCCAGGGTCAGACTTAAACCTGCTGTATTCCATTCACAGTCCTGAGTGCAGCCTCTCAAACCACAACTCTGGACAGGACATGGATAAGGAACTGTGAGCACAGTACAAAAACACAGGGTGCTCTCCCTGGCCTTTAGAAGAACAAAGAGGCAAAGGAGAATGTAGGCTCAGCCTTGAGAGAGGCTCGTACTGGCCCTCCTCATTCTGCACACAGCAGAGCATCTACAAACCACAGAAAAAGGGCTTGGAAGAAAGGGGTGGTCAAATCCTAGTCAGTTAAGGATTTGTCTTTGTCCAACAGTATGCTCAGAGTTGCATACAGGTAAGGTACAGAGGGATACAGACCCTCCCCTGCCTACCTCAGCAACATGAACTCCATTATCCTATTCTATGGTAAAGAATACCTGAGATACAAAAGGTCTGTCTCTGGGAGCCATCCCCATCCAAGTCCTGAGAGCACACCTGAAACAAACAGCTGCCCTCCGACACAGGGAAACTCTGTCCTCACCCCAGTCAGCCCCTCTGCTCTCTGGCCCACGTAGGACAGAGAAAAGAAGTAATCAAATAGCACTGGTGCCAGAAGTCAGCAGGAAGCAAGCTCCCCCCCTCTTTCTCTTTCTCTCTCTTTCTCTTTGCGTGTTTCATCCTTCAGGACACAAACCTGCAAGTGCGCTCGTTTAACTCAAGCTGCCTCGACTTGCAACGTGAGTCTGTGAATTTGCAGGAACATTTACAGGTCTGGGGATCTTGTACAAACAAGTGCTTTCTCCTCTCTGAGCAAGGCTCACAGTGACTGCAAAAAGGCAAAAGGAAAGATGTCTAAGCTACAGCGCTTCAGCAGAAAGAAAATACACATGCAACACCCTGAACATCAAAGCAATCCCCTTGCCCCCTCCCGCAGCCCCCATGCTGCCAACTGGAGTGCCGTGGGCTGATGGATTTTCCAGCAGCACCTCAACAGCCCCAGGACAGCAAACCCTTGCATTAGCGTAGAGAAAGAAAACAAGCCTTCTGCACAGTATTCACAAATGCTGCATTGGATCCATTGGCTCAGGCCAGAGGGAGGAAGAAGGGGAAAGCAAGGATGGGAAGGTGAGAGGTCCCAGCCAACTACTGACACATCAGTGAAAGGAATTCTCTGAAGTGGACTATTGGAGTAGAAAGAGGCCAGCGGCTAAACGAGTTAAATACACAGGGTCTCTCCTCCCCTGGAAAGCAGCTGGGCTCCAGCATCACATGCTGACCCCTGCAGCCGGCACTGCCCTCCTTTCTGTAAGCCCCATCCCAACCTTGCCACCTAGGAGTCTCCTATGGAGGGGCCGTGAATTTACAATGCAGAATTTTGTGAACCACCATGAGAGAGGCAGAGCGAAAGAGACAGAGAGAGACAAGCCACCAAATCCAGCAGAAAGATAGAGGAAAAAAAACAGAGAGCCCCCCTGGCTCCCCAGCACCCCCTCTCTGGCTTCCCACTGTCCCACCTCTCCTCTCCACCTGTGACTCCACCAGACACGCACGCACATGTGTACACGCACACACACACACACACACACATGCATGGCAGATGCCAGCCTGCCTGTCACCAGTCATCATAGAAGTGAGGACACGAGACAAGTGGTGGAAAGCAGATGACAGAGTTGCAACCAGAAGGCGTGAAGAGGTGCAGGGTACTCGTCCACCCGCCACACTCTTGTGCCTTGGGACAATGGTCACCACTGATGATTAGAGAGCCAAGCAAGCTAAAGCCACCTTCCCTGAGATAGCCTTAGTGCCAGAGCAGTGCCATCACCAGCGCTGCCCCTGCAGGATCTGCAGCCCACCAGTGACTGGGAGGGGAGGGTGAGATTTGAGCGAGCAGCAAGCAGGCAGATTGCTTTGGGGAGAGGGAGGGAAGAGAGTCTACAAGCAGAGGACACAAACGTACAAGCTGAGTGGTTTGTACCGGCCTTTCTTGCGCTTTCTCTTTTGACCCTTCCCCCTTCCTCGCTTTGATTTTCTGGAAGAAAAACAAAAAAAAAAAAAAAGAGAGAAAGAGAGAGAGGGGGAAAGAAAGGGAGAGACAGAGAGAAAATGGAAGAAAACGCAAGGAAGAAGAGAAAAAAAAATACAGCCATGTGCCTTGCTGGGAGGGGAGAAGCACATGAGGCAGGACTGGAGGGTAAATCCCAGGGCTGAAGCACAGATCTCCACCTCGCACGCACATTCACCGGCTCCGGCGCTCCTGTCAGCTCTGCAACCAGCCTGCCCACAGCCAAGCCAACACCAGGGAACACAGCAGAGACCACCTCCTGCAAGGCTGCTGCAAGCAGAGGCGGATCTGCTGGAGCCTCAGAGGGGCACCTACCGCCTCCAGAGTAGGGCAGTGGGTGAGAGGGAGAAGGAACAGAAAGCTTTGTGAAAGCATTACGCCACCGCAGTGAGTGCAGACAACCATTCCAGGCGACAAGCACAGGTGCACAATGACTGACAAAAGGCAATCTGAGTGAAAGGGCTCTCTTCAGGGAAGAGGAAACCACTCTGACCTGATGCACTGCCCAGCACTGGGCCTAGGAGCAGACAGGTGAGCTCCAATAGCTCTGCTGCAGGGCGGGTGGCAATCCTGCCTTGGGACGGGAGCACTCCACAGACAAGGGGAGAGAGCTAATCTCAGAGAGGGCTATCCAGCCTGAAGGCTTTGCTTATCCACCTCACCTCCTGCCTGTGGTTCAGAGGACTCCAGGAGACCTTACTTGGATGTCTGTAACATCTCCTCTGGCAGCCTCTATTCTGAGTACTGAAGAGTAAAGAGGGGGAAGAGGATGGCCTGACCTAGTTATTTTACCCAGGAGATAATCAGCAAGCAGCTTTCAGTTCTTCTCTCCTTTCCCTCCTGTCATTGTCCACATGGACCTGCCAGACAGACAAGCAGATGGAGCCAAGGTACTGACTCCATTCTGAAAAATTCACCAGTTGCCTCTGATTCTTGGGCAGGAGCTGAGCAGGCAGGGGATAGGATATGCAGTCCTGGACACTAACTATGGATCCCTATGGGCCATCGAGAGCACAGGGAGCGAGGGAGGCTGGAGCCTGTACTGCTCCTTGAGCCACATTAGCACGGGAGCAAGGGAGAGACATGCAAGGAGAAGGCCCTAGTCAAAGCACCAGGGCTTGTCAGGCAAATGAGTCCCAGCTCTGAGGCAGTTCAGCAAAGGCTCCCTCGTTCCCTGGTGCAGCCCACCTCAGGAGAGAGCTGTCAAAGGGAATTGGAGGTAACAGAAGAGAAAGCACCATAGGTGTCTCCTAGGCCCTGTTCAAGTCGTCTCACTGGAACGAGTGTCAGAGCATCAGCTCAATCCCAGTTCTGCCCTACATGTCAGGCAGGAGTCACAGGGAGACGGTGAGGGGAAGAAAATCGACCTGAAGGGAGGAGAGGGGTACCAGTATAACAAGACTTTCAATCCGGCACAAATCAAAGCACACCAGTCTCTCCCATCCCTTCCCTTCCTTCCCTGGGGAGTGCAGAACCAGCAAAGAGCAGGCAAGGTGCTGTTAGAAGAGGAAAAGTGAATGCAACACAGTCCGAGCTGGCTGCTACACCCACACCCCATCCTCACCAGAGCTCATACAGACCAAACTCTCACACACCTTCAAACTACAGAGCCACACAGAACGACCGTCCCCGACACGGCCCTGTGCAGAGAGGACTGTTGGCTGCACACAGTCTGATGCAGCCAGGAGCAGATTTCCAGGGGGAGGAGGAGAGGCTGGAAGGCAGCTAGAAACATACAACCACCAGGAGAGGAGTGAAAGAAGCTCTCTCTCTCCTGTTTGCTCCCTCGGTCTCAGATTCAGCCTCATCTCCAAATATTCACTTCTTTCTCGCCAACTCCGCACCTCTAAAAGGCAGAGCTGCTTTCCCAATCATGCGCAGTCCAGCTGATCCTCTCGCTCAGAGAGATCATTCTTTCTTTTCAACGTTGTTTTTTGTATTTTATGCATCCCTGCAACTACTGCAGGATTAGAGTTTATTTTTTCTACTTTCCACAACATTTTTACTTCGGGGAGGAAGTAAAGGGAAGGTTGTGACTTAACCTCCTTCAGGCCACTAAAGCAAATCCATCAGATTCAAAAACCCCTCGTAAAAGCCTTCACCGAGAACCCAGCTAGGACATCCACCTCCCTTTACACCCTCCCAAGGTCCCCACCCAAACAAAATCGGTGTCACATCCCACATGGCATCAGTCCTGCCTCCACCAGGCCTCTACTTGCACCTCTCTCTGTAGCCAGCAGAGTTCCTACCAAAGCTGCTGTGAAAGAAGCCAGCAAGTACTCACTCAAGCAGCAAGAAAAAAATTAATAATAAAGAAAGGCAGCAGTTTGCAGTAACCAGAAACACCCCAGGAAGAGGGAAGGGAAGAATGGGGGCTGCACCTTGAATCCATTCCAGCAGGACAGACACGACAGGACTTCCCTGACTCGGGAAAAAGCATTAGGAATGACTGCCATGGCCATGGGTCATGCAAGGTCCATGTCTGGGGTATGAAGGAAGGACCATCAGATCTGGGTTTCTGTGACCACCTGGAATGGATTCAGAGCATTGCCCCATGCAGTACCATATGCCATTTCCAAAACACCTTCTTAAAGTGAGTATATCCAACCAAAGAAAAGGGCAAGGGGCAGTGGGGAGAGGAAATGCCAACCAACCACCAAAAGAGAAAGGAGGAAAGGCTTGTCACTTACTTTTCTTGTTTGTTTTTGACATCTTTCTTTGGTCTGTGGGGGAAGACAGAACAAAGGCCTCATTAGAAGAGAGCTTATCACATATACTTCTGGTATTATCCCCAGTTCCCACCATGTACAGGGAAGGTCATGTACAGGCAGCATTGCAGGATGCCTACGGCACCAGTCAGGTGGTCCGTCTCAAAGTGGTTTTGCTCTCCTGTTGACCCTTGCTGGTAGCTAGTGCCAAAAGATCCCAGGATACAGGCTAGCACTGTCCACCTGTGATAGCTAGAGATGGAAGAGCCCTGACAGCAGAGGGCTTCTTTTCCCAGGCTCAGCCATCCCACTGCAAACCAACCAAGAAGGTTGCAGAAGCATCTGAACAAGAGTCCCAACCCAATGGCAGAAAAAAGGAAAGGCTCAGAGTAAGTTTATTGCAAGAGGAACCAGTGCTGCTCCATTCTCACCTGCAGTCACATTTACTGTGCTGTAAGAAGCTCATGTGTGATATGTGCTGACTCTGATGGGGCTTAATTCTCATGATCTGGAATGAAAGAAACAGAAAGGGTCACTGCCTGTTCACTCTTCATGTTCACAGCCCCAAATCAGGCTGCTGTGCAGCAAAGCACTCACACCCCAGGTGCTCCTGGGAAGAGCAGGGCAGAGTTTGAGCTAGTTCTGAGGCCCCGTTCTCCCAGTCAGGGAAGGCCTTTGATCACAAGCGAGCAGCAACACCAAACTTGTGCCAAAGCACTGTTTGCTCGTGCATGCCCAGTGCCAGCACTGTGGACTGCCTTGGAGACAGGCATGGGAGAGGGTGTACCCCCATAGCAAGGTCCTCAAAGAGCCCTCCCCGGCTGATGCTGGACAGACAGCAGCTGAACATCCAGCCTGCTTGTGCAGAAGCCATGCTTCAGTCTCACACAAAGGTCCCAAACGTAAATTCCAAATCCAACTCCTTTTCCTTAAGCCACCATTCCTTCCCAGCTGACATCTCACTTTCTCAGTAACTTGACACACAAAATAAATCTGGAGATCTGTGTTTAAAAGAGTCCTGCAAAGCCAGACATCACCCAGACCCCAGCCCCAGGTATATCCAGGGAAGTTATTTAGAAGCTATGGAATACTGTCACATTCTCTTAACTCAGAACATGGCTGGAAAATTAGCGCCGGAGATCTGCTTTATTGCCTCTGACCCTTTACAGGCATGCAGGCATACCAGTGAAGAACTGTAATTCAGCAAGGAATGGTAGGAAGAAAACCATCCCTAGCTACACCAAGCTAGTATGGCTGGAGCCTGCAAGTGGAAAAGCAGTATGGGGAACCATGAGAGGGCACAGGCAGGTTCTCCAACACAGTTCAAACACAGCCCAAATTTCAAGTAAAAGGACCTGCTGGTTAATCACTTAGCACTGCACATCTCTCATCGATATTAAAAATTCACAGCAATATTTACAGTGGCCATTCAAGGGGCTAAGGGACAAAAGTAGGTGAGGGAGTCATGGGTTATGGATAATGGGCACCAGCACAATTTTGGACAAGAGCTGGGATCCAGTCTCACAGACAAGGGCAGTAACTAAGCTCTCTAAAGCAATTTGCATCTTTCCCCAAAGGCCCAGCCTTTGCTATCATGGCCACCTTCAGCAGTCTCCAAACAAAGGAGGAAGAGCCCAGAGGCAGAAAGGCTTTTTCAGATGTCATAGAACAGTTTGTTTCGTAGATCCCCTTTAACCCCTGCTGTGGCAGGATAGCTAAAGACCCAAATTCCCTGCTCTGTTGGTACAGGCTGACCTCACATGCCCTTCAGGAGAGAGTACTGAGAGGTTCTCCCCTGTTGCCCAACTCAGCTACCTTCAGAACAACAGCTGTGTGTAGAGTTAAGGTGGTGCAAGGGCCTAAGGAGTATCTTCTTTGGGAACTGGGAGATGACACCATCAGAAATACTCCTTTGCATTCTCTAATCACAAAGTGCTCCTTTGCAGAAACTCTCCTTTGCATGCTCCTACCTACTGTATTTGGGCAGCAGCCAAAACACAGACTCTCCTCTTAGCCTTAAATAGACATAGGCAACTCATCTTTTAACCCTGCGTGGTGTAACACAGAGCAGCAGGGTCAGAAGAAAGGCTCCCTGGGGTAGGTTGCACTTCCTCTGAATTAGCTGGGAGCTGGGACTTGGGGTGGCTGTGATGGCTGTCTTGCTTCCTTCCAACCAAGCACGGGAGATTGCAAGCTGGACTCTTACCTCCATTGTGACGTTGTACACATCCACAGGGACACATTCTAGGCCCTCATCACCGCAGCAACCCGCACATCTCATCAGAGGCACACAGGATGGCTTGAATATGTACTCCACCTCATCAGGGTACTCCTGGAAAATGTCCACCAGGGTCTCAATAGTCCTGCAGAAGCTGCGCTCGTAGACTTCCAGGAATTTGATAACTAAAAGAGGAATGGAGGGAATAAGTTAATGCAAACTTAGCTCAAGAATGTCAAGTGCTTCACCCCTTAAAGTGAGCCAGACCGTTGCAACACAACTACCCTATGCTCTTCACTCACAGTCTTGAAGGCCTAAATCCATTGTCTGTACTCTACATACACACACATCAAGTGGGAAGGGAAAAAGACAATCTCCTCCTACAGCTGCTTCAGAGCAAAGGCAAGATGCACGAGAGCTCACTGCCTTCCCGGTACCATGATGCATGCCACAGGTGACTCTTTCCCAAACCTCTTCTCTGCTATTCCCCATACTCCCGGTACGCTGCCACTAAGAGCATCAGCTCAGCCAGAAAAACCCTGAAGCTGCAGCAGATAATCCACGCTCTGGACTAAGGCCCTTCACTGGTTTGCCCTTTACTCCCTTTCAAAACAGCCAGTGGATGGCCCAGTGGTTTTAAAGCCAGAAGCATCCTTTGTACGGACCTCAGCACACAGACACCTCTAAGAGCAGGCAGAGGCTCTGAACCACGGAGCTATGCATCTTCACCCTTCCTGTCATCTACCTCTTTTGGCCATGCAGAACATCCACCTCAGCAGGTCACCATGGAACCATGACAGCATTCACTAGAAGTCACAGCCTCCGTGTCTCCACACTGACCACTTTCCCAGACTGAGGAACCACGCCACTAAAAGATTCAAAGTAGGCTCGCAGCACCCCCAGGATTAACCAGACTATATATTTGGCTACTGAACCACAATGAGACAGTGTGGGAGGGGGAACAGGGTGGATCTGCCATTATCCCATGCCTTCCCTACGAATGGAGCAAACACTAACCGCTTGCGATCTGCACTGATTTCACAAGTATTTCTCAATGTTTCCCAGTCTCTTGCCAAAGCTTCATTTTGCTGCTTGGTCAAGGGTTGGAGAGATTTAAAGAGATGAGAGATAGTATAGATAAGTGCACACACATAAACCCCAGGTGCTAGTATAGTACTGCAAATGGTGAGTACCTGGAGCCCTCCAGGCCTCCTAGCTCTAGCACCACACTGGCAACAGAGGATGTCTCACACAGAGCAGAGGGTAAGAATATGCACAAGGAGATAGTACCTGCCCCGTGCTGTTATGCGCTATAATGATCCACCTGTACAGTATGCAGAGTCCTCCAGCACCAAGGTTGATAACTCAGAGTGATAAGAGCAAACTGCTTGCATCATGGAAAATAATGGTCTCCAGTAAGCGCTTCTAAAGTGCCCTGAACTTGTGACAAACTGGCATAAAGGTTACTTTGCCACAAAAAATGCAAAAGCTGCAGGGCTTGGAGCTCACAGCCCGCAGTTAATTGTTGAAAGTTAATTCTAGGTCATGCGGGGCTGACAGTGCCATAGTGCTGAAGTGCTGAGAGCGGGTACAAGAGGGGAGGAGCTTCCCTCCAAGGAGTTTGAAGTGTCAGAGAGCGTGAGCAGCTATTAAAAGAGAAAGTGGCTTGTGAAAGGGAAATGTAGCCTGGCAGGCATGGACTGCTTGTTGGTATTCCTTGTCTAGAAGACAACGTTTCTGTTCCTTGTTCCTTCCCTTCCTCTTCCCTCCTCCCCTAACTGCCATATGTCTCCTCTCTGTTCTCCTATCTTGTCTGTGACTACCTCCTTCTCCTCCTTCTTCCTGTTCCCCTTTGGAGTGACCTTAGTCACCGCCTATGTTCCAACAAGTTGAACAATTTAATACGTGGGAAATTCTGCGGGCACAAAGATAGTCACTGAACTGCACTGTTGATTATTCACACTGTGCCAGACACAGGATCTGAGAACTCTGGCAGTAAAAACATAGTTCAGGATAAAAATGCTTACAGACCTACGTCAAGGGGAGGGACGGAAAGTAAGAGGGAGGGAAAGCAGCAGTTACCTGTGCAGATCAAATGCTGTTCACCACACCAGCCTGAGGCATAAAGGAGGCAGAAAATGAGAGTAGAAAAGTGAAGAGACACTGACTGGCATCTGTCATGCTTTCCTAAATATTTGCATTATCCAGGCATTTGGATTACACCAGAGAAACCAGACAACAGAACAGGCCCCAGAACAGCACATTCAACTTCTTTTGCAGGGCCTTTACTTTCACAGCTGCACCCTGACAACTATACTTGAGATCTGAGAGATTTGACAGGACTAAATTGTTCACGTGAAGAATTTGTGACTTTCTGCCTTTACTTTAACACATGATGATTTCCAAAGTCTGAATCAGCCTCTGAAAAAGAACCAGGCAATCCTTCCCTAGCTGCCAGTCAGAAGATCCTGCCACAGAAGGCACATTGCCTTATTTTGCTGGATACAGAGTATTCACATGGAGACTGCGCAACACTCTGTAGTTCATTTGCACAGTTACCACCCAAACCAAACCAGAGCACATGACTGAGGTACAGTCAACCTCACAGCAAAGTCCTGCCCCTTCTACCATACCTACACTTAGTCCTATGTACTAGGAGTTATATTGCACACTTTGCTGGGCTGATTCTGCCTGTGCTTCCTTTCCATTGGTTGTGTCACAAATGGAAGAAGGTCTCTTTCATGGGGAAGCACAAGAAGGTCACCGAAGGACTAACACCACTAGGTCTACCCCCTTCCTGCAATCTGGGCTTCAGCCCACGTTAGAAGTTAATCCCACAATTAACTCACACTCCTACCCTGCAAAACACCTCCAGATTTGAGTCAGAGGTTCTTCATTGTGAATGGAGGGGGAAGGAAGGTTAAAACATAGACAGGACCCACATTAACTCTTCAAGGCAGAGTTTAAGTTCAAATTTGGAGCAGTTGAGTGAGAACATGCTGGACTAGAAAAGGAGAAGTCTCTGATCATTTTGTCTCCCTCCCCATCAATAGCTTTGCAGCAATACAGACACACTGTTATTTTGAAAACAAAAGTGCAGCCACAAGTGCTGATGGTTTCCTTTATTTATACCAGAAAATCTTTTCCTGTGAAACAAAGAGTGTTTGTCTGACTCCTCTACAACTTCCTGTGCCACAAAACATGTGGAAGCCTCTCTTGAGCTCAAAAGGGTAGGGACTGAAGCTAAAATAACAGTCTCCAACCAGAGTAAGTCCATCCCAAATAAAAACCTGTCACAGTTTGACATCACAGAGAAAGCATAAAATGGCCAAAGACACAAACCCACCTTTCAGCCCAAGCCCCTAAGAGTTTCAGAGGAAGGAGCTACAGCACTGTCCTTGGGTAACAGGCCTGTCATCATCTCCTCTTCACAGAGGAGAAACTGAGGTATAGAGAGAGGACCTCTAAGTTCAAACCACAGGACAGAAGTAGAGCCAGGAGTCCTGACTTTTATTTCACAGTTGTATCTACATTGCAGAACCTGAAATAGCACCAGGACAATATCACTGAAGTCTCACCACTTATACTGCCAGACCAGCTTCTCCTGCAATCCCATCAACCTTCTTGTGACAGAAGTTAATTCTGTTTGATTCTTTCCCTCCCCAGGAGGGATTTATTGGGCACAACAAATGGCACAGATGAGGACACTAGCTCTTTTCTACCAACAGCAGAGAACTGGTTACCAAAATAAGCTTCACAGCAGGCTTCATCTTGATCCCTCTGGAGTCACTGAACCTTCTTCTGTTGACTTCAGCAGGAGCAAGGGTCAAGCGCAACAGGCGGCAGCCCACCAGCAAATCAGAAATTTTGCCAGCACAAAATGGACACCTATCCCAAGCACAGCCTGCCACAAACCTCTGGCAACACACATGGAGTCTGTCACACCAATAAAGTTACAGAAATTGAAACTGACTGCTACGAAAAAAAAAAAAAGCCAATCTGGGCCCACAGTGCTGGAGCCCTCTGCTGACCTCCGGCTGGAATAACGCTGAAGGTCACAGCCCGTGGGGACCCTGCAAGACGTCTGCCAGACCCTGCCATGCAATAAGTGATCTGCTCTGCTATGCAGGTAAGGGAAAAACACGGTCAGGATGGTCTTAAAGCAGGTGATGATCACTTCAGCCTGAAGGTTTCAAAGTCCATAGCCATTTTATCCCACTGCTGAACCGAGGACTGCGGACAGAAGCCAACCTCCTGACACGCACAGGGCTTCACTAGACCGGGAGCTCACAGGAGACATCTCTGACTAAGCCAAGGGCTGACTGCCCTTCTGATCTACATTTACTTGCATGAACCAACGAGGCAGGGGACACTGTCACATCCTGGCCTCTGGGCAACCGGAATGACACAAGATCACAGCAGCTGCAGAGACACCACCTTGTTTCCCCGCCAGGCAATGGTCCTGTCCATACTGGACAACCAGGAGCCAATTAGTAGAACCCATCGGAACCTATCAGAACCCTACAGTGCTATTCCCTGAATCTGCAATGTCTGCTAGCCCAAACCAGAATAAAAAGGTGTATTTTTCAAGCCTGGCTCTTCACAGTGCTTAGTAATCTCCTGACTGTGGGGGTACCTGAGACTGCTGGGAGGCATGAGCCCAGAAAATCATCCTGGATTGCCCCTTTCTCCTTCTCTTCCTCAGAGACCTGCCGTCTGGGGGCTGCTCCGGCCTTTGTTCAGGGATCAGCCCAGGCCACCCAGCCGGGCATCACCAGCACCGCCGGGAAAGAGGAGGGCAGCAAAATCTGACAAATCCCTTCCTACAGCACTGTGGTGAATCCCCAGCAAACTGCTCGCAGCTACTCAGCTCTTTGTGTGCTCCCGTGTGTGTGTAGATATATATATATAATATATATATATATATATATAAATGGGCGTGCGTATGTGCACCAGCGCACGCACGCACGCAGTTTCACTGTGAGTTGCGGTAAGCCAGGGGCGGGCTGGGCCAGCCCTGCTGCCCGCCCTGGCACCGCGGCCGCCCCGGAGCCCGGCCCCACGGCCACCCCCGGCCCCACGGCCCGGCCCGGGCCCGCGGCGTGGGGCGGGGGCGCTGCGGCCGCCACGAAGGGGTTGATGGCGGCGGCGCCTCCCGCCGGCAGCCCCCGGTCCCGCTCCCCGGGAGGTGGCGGTGTTGGCCGCCGGCGGCTCCGGGGGCTCCTTCCCCCCAGCCCCCGGCCGTCCCCGCCCGCCGGGAAGCCGCCCAGCGCTTACCTTCATTGGGTTTCCGCTCCCCATCCCCCAGGGCAGGCGCAGCCTTCGACAACTGCAAAGACAACAGAAAATCGGTCACAACGCGGAACCGTGACGCGGTCCCGCGGCGCGGGGGGTCCCGGGCAGGGTCCCCCCTGGCTGTCCCGGTGCCGTCGCCCCGCCGGACGGGTGCGGAGGGAGCCCCGGCGGGAGGGGGCGCCCCCGAGGCCGAGCCGCTCCCCGGCGGGCACAGAGGGACCTTTTGTTCCCCCGTCCCCCGGGGGAGCCGAGAGGGGCACGGGCGGGACGGCTCCGGGCTGGGCGACGGGGCTGGCAAGGCGGTGTGCCGGGCCCGAGAGACGCCCCAAAGGGAGAAGCGCGTCCCCGGGGAGCTGCTGTCAGTGACCGCGGGCAAACACCGGGAGCAAATGCGAGCTCGGCGGAGAGAAGTAACGGGGAGACCTGCTGCTGCTGCCGACACGACCGATGGACCCCGGCACCGCTTCTCCCCGTAAAGGTGAATCTGGCCCGGGAGGGCAGAGGGGGGAGAAGGGTAGCCAGGCACGGAAGGGCATCGCTCCCCTCTCAATGTCACAGATGTCTGTCACCCAGCAGTGGTGGCCACGGAGGTGTCGGCATCTGGCCGGGTGTCAGGGCGATTAACTGTGACAGCACCACTTTGCCGACGGACGCCGCCAAACCGCCCGGGTTTTCTTCCTCTCTGATGGAAGGGAAGGCGATGTGCGCTCTCACCTAGTGCTCCCAGTCCCCAGCCCCTGCGTGGATCCCATTCCTGTGCTCCACAGCTTCCCCTGGGCCAAAATTGGAAAGGCTGCAAGCTCTGCAGTCATTCCTGCTGCCTTTTGGGACTAGGGACGTTTCCAAAGCACTGATGCTGGCAGGAGTGGTGACAGGTAACCCACTCCCAAAATGGTATGGAGAAATATTACGCCACTTTACTAAGGAAGTCTTTATAATTCCAGGTGAAACAAGAACGCCACTCTTCCTGCTGTTCGTGACGGCTTTAGCTCTGACGTAACTTTACAGCCAAGTCAGGCTTCCCCCTGCTGTTCTGTTCTGAACCAAAATGGAAAAAGCCAAGCTTTCTTCACTTCTCCGAGGTATGTTGCCACCTGTGTGATGCCATCCGCCCCAGAACCTGCTGCCTTTCAGCAGAGGCCCATAAGAAGCATGGGGATCCATACAAAATACTACTTTGTCAACAATATGCTGTGCTCAGGCTTAGAAAACAGCCCTCTGATGTTGCAGCTGAAGACAGAACTGAATTAAGGCCAAGTCCACCCCAAGCTCACAACAGGAATCTGCCACCTATGGTCTTCTAAGCAGTCCTGTGCACAGGGCAGCACCACCATCCAAGCAGCTGAAAATGTCAGCTTTTAAAAGGAGGGGGCAAGAGAGCCAGCCAGAAGCCCCTCTCCCAGACATTCCTTTGTGTCTGTGCATAGTTCCCTTTGTCTAAGGTCCCCCTTACCGAACTTGTTTCTCATTTCAATCAAAGTCTTTCTATACCTGGGCATAACTTAGCAGCCCAGACCTGAGCTGGCCCATGTGTGGATCTATTTCTTCTCTGGGGAGGAGGGGGGCTGTGTGCCCAGTCTCAGTGCTGTGACAACACTTTAAAAAGCAGGTTCCTAGAAACAGTTTCATTCCTGAAGTGTGAAGGTCACTGCAACAGCACAAACAAAATGGAGGCAGCGGAGGCTGCAGCGGCCTTCCAAAGCCACTCAGTGCCTGACAATCTATGGGTAAAAAGAAAACCGCATCAAGGGCAGAAAAGCCTCAATCTGCTATGGCACAGGAAGAGGATCACGAGCCAAGTCAGTTTATTCAAGTCACAATGCCCCCAAGACTTTTCACAGAGGGATTTCTGGTTCACACACAAAATGACCATGACAGACTGAGCAAAATTAGTTTGGGGACACCTTGAGGGTCATTTTTGCCCATTCTCTATGCAAAACTACCCAGCCAGCTCCCAAGCCCATGCCTCCTCATGTGCAAGCACACAGGCTGCACAAGTGATGAGAAGCAGAAGCAAGCCACACACACGCTTTCACTACTCACCTGTGCCTAGCCAGCACCTTGCCCTGCCCCTGATGTAGTGGGGCAGGAGCCAGAACACTCTCGCAGTGCTCACCTGGACCTGGGATGTGATCTGACCCCAAAGATGGGAAACGAGATCGGGGCAAAGTGGGCAAAGAGCTTCTGAGCTTTCCCAGGGGAGCTCTCAGCAGAAACTAGAAAGGTTTCCCAGAACTATCAGTAACAGACTCTCTGCTCACTATTCCAAGAAACTTTTCTGCCCTTTCAGCAGTGTCTTTCACCTGTGCCTAGTGCCCTCAAAGCACGTCCACTAGAACAGCAGGTGAGGCAGGGCCTTGTGCCTCACTTCAAAACAGTCTGCTACATATCAGACATGGGGAACCAAAAACATTCCTCAGGACAAGCAGGCCAACTGTGCCCTTCGGTAGGAGCCTGAAGGTCATGCTCTCCTCTGCTGGCTTTTGGCATTACCCAACAGTTCTGTAACACAATTTCCTTCCAATAGATTTTCAGCATTTCACAGTAGTGTGGAAGCAACCCCTGGCCTGGCCTTGAGAGTAGGATAAATGAGCCCAGGAATGGGGCTGACAGAGGAAGCTCCTTTCTGTGCTTTTTGCAGTTTGTAGCAAATGCACATCCTTCCCTCTGTGGGGTAAAACCTCCTCTAACAAATAAACCCACTTCACACCATCCACATGTCTGTACCTTCCCTGCCTCTCTTCTTCCCTAGTCCCTGTCCAAAGCAAGATTTGCTCTGAAGGGAGAGAAAAGGTTAATCAAGTCATTCCTCTCTAACCATCACCCCCCTCACCACCACCAGCACTCTTTTTCTCCCTTCCCCTCCCCCTAATCTGTGCAGGCTCATTAAAAGAGCTTTGTAACTGTTTAGGACTGGAACAAACAATCCATCCACTTTGAGAGGGACTCTGGGACAGGAGTTAAGGCACTTTTCGTCTTAGGCACTAGAAATTCTCAGCGTTTTCTGCTTAGGAGAGGGGGGGAATGGGACTCACTGCACTCCTTCTCCATTGTACAAGCAGACAGAGGTCAGTAATCCTGCAAGCTGCCAGCACAGCCAAGGGACCTCTGACAGAACAGACAGGAGAATGAATTTGGGGTTGCTCAGGAATCAATGAGCCCCTCAGACGTATGTCATCCCTCTCCCCCAGCTCCTAAAGGAGTGCTCCTCTTTCCAGCCCATCCTCAGAGCACAGGAACAGCTCTGGGGAAGGTGACCTGCTGCGTCCCAGCTGCCTAAGGGCTGTGGAAGCAGGTTCTTGTGTCTCCCCTTCATCGTGTGGTGCAGAGGCACAGCAAAGGCAGGCAGCCTGGTGGGTGTGCGATCATTAACAGTCTAGTCACAGGCTTGTTCTCCCTCCCTCGGTGTCTGATCACTGCCTCTTCCCTATGGCAATACAGCTGGTATATCCAGGTCCCTCCGCTATTCTGAGCAGAAGAGCTCCCAGACCATCATCAAGAGTGACCTGTCACCAGGCTGGCAGCAAGACCCACAGATGAAGGAAGATGGTGACAGACCCACCTGTCCCCCATTCTATAGAAAAGGGAGGACTGAAAGGGGACAACAATGCAACCTCTCCAATCCCGTGCTGTGTGAGAACAGTGCACACTGCTCAGCACAATCAATCAGCTGAGAGGGTGGCACTGCAAAAGTGCCTTTTCTTCCCTAGCCTGCATGGAAAGGCTGTCACCACCAGTGGAGGCTGACACTTGTGGCATCAGTGCTGCCCATACACGACCATGAAACAATTTCCCACCATCTAAGTCTTGCTGCAGGAGCAGCCACAACAACTACCTCAGTAAGGAGTCATCTCCCTGAACCCTCACCAGAGGAGCACTGGGATTCTTTCATCCTTTCTCCTTTACTTCCAGGAAAGCTGCCTGACACATGCTGGACCCTGCTTCCCCTACTCAGACTCTGTCAGGACTTTTATTTAATGCTCTCTAATGTGCCTGGCTACCTAGATAGATCAGCCTGACAGCCAGATAAATATTATCACCAAAGCACAAACCCTAGTCCTGTGTGAAGAGTCATGCCTTCTGCCATGCTCAGAGTGATCACCAAGCTGCCTACGTGAGATCTGCTGGTATTTCCAACGCTCCCATCACTGTGGTGCCTGGACAACCAACGGACAAATAAGGACAGAACCGAAGGGCAGATCTCACCGTCGATCTGCCTGAGCACTTATATAGCCCACATCAGCCAGGTACCTGAACCTCTAGCTATCTCTCGTGTCTGCCTCTGCAACATTTTCCCCCCAAACTCCTGTAAATTCTTCCCTACCATTTTTTTCCATCGTTATGTTGTTTTCTCATCTGCACCATCCTCCAGCCTAGGAGAAAAGGCAGCATGAGGTTTTTATGGGGACAGATAGATCTCGGCTCTATCTGATCCGCCGTTTCCTCTTCTGGGGAAGAGGAAGGGGAGGGGAAAAGGAACAAGGGGAGGGTTAAAGGGTGTTATCACTGGACACCAATACAGACTTGTCTATACTATAGGTGGGGAACAGATGCTACTGTACAATTTTACTGAGGAGCTGGGAGGTAAAGAAACTCCTATTCTGGGTGACGGTGGAAAAACTCCTGGAGAGCAGACACAATTGTCCCACCAGCCAAATCTGGCAGGAAGGCAGCAGGGAGCTGCTCTGTGCCACACTCAAGAGAGAGTGCGCCTCAGTTCCCACCGAGCACAGCCTAATGTGCGGCTGTCACTGGAAAAAGTAGAGATATAACAGGCTAGAAACAAAGCGTGCAGTGCTTGCATGACTTCAGTTACAGCTGAAATGGCTCCTAATTGGGGAGTTGCCTTCCAGCATCGGTGCTGAACAAACAATGTGAATAACTGATTAGTTTGCAAGCGACGTTTATTTTCACAATTGTAGGAGATGATCTGACCCGCACTCTCTCCAAGTGCCGAGCAGAAATGGCAGGAGAGAACTAACCTGTTAAAACCTTTAAAACGTAATCCGTGCCTGCCTCGCAAACAGCCACTTTCACGTGGGCACTCTGTCTAAACCCCTTAATATCTCTTGGCAACACAGCCCTCTTGCCTCTTTAGAAACACAGACGTATGGGACAGGTTTGCAAAGAAAGCTGCCCTTCTTTTTTCTTTAAAAAAAGGAAAGAAGGAAGAGTTGGTTTTTGATTCCTCAAGAATGACAATGAGGTAAAAGTGACTGAAGAGGAAGAGAAAAATCCTGGGTTTTGTAACCTCGGTGCAGAAGATCTATATATATATATATATTTTTTTTTTTTCCAGACTGGAGGAAATTCTGGATCCATTTTGTCCTCTTTGATCTCTTATTTGTTTTTCCAGCTAGGCATTTTGAACTCCACACCGCGGCACGAACCCGAGCTGGGACCCAAGGCAAATATCGCCGAAGCAGCCTTTTGCAATGTCAGGAGACCCGAGGCTGATGCAAGAAGGCAGAGCGCTGCCTCCCTGCCCCGCGCCCCGGCCCCGCCGGGACCCCACGGCCGCGCCGCGCCGGGAGCCCCGCGCCGGGGCGCGCTTCTGTGCGCGGCCACTCCGCACGGCGCTGCCGCTGCCCCGGGGCCCGCGGAGCTCTGGGCAGCGCTGTCCCCCCGCTGCAGCACCGCACGCACACGTGTCTGTGCTGCGGGCACCCACCCGCACCCGGCGCCGGCGGCGCGGCCGCACCGCACCGAGCAGGTGGGAGGCAAAGGGGGGGCGCGAGAAAACAAAAAAAAAGGGGGGAAAAGTATTGTCGGCCGTCTGCCTTCCCTCCCCCTCCGCTACGCGGGGCACAAAAGCCCCCGTCCCGCCGCTTACCTCCGCGCTCTGCAGATAGAGCAGCGCCGCCAGCCCCCAGCGGATCCAAGTGAGCAGAAAGTTCATGGTTGCCGGCGCACGCCGCGAAGCGGGGCCCGCCGTGCTCCGCCTCGCCGCCGCCGCCCCGCTGCCGCCGCCGCCCCGCCGCGCTCTCGCCCGCGCCTCCTCCGTGCCCGCCGCCGCCTCCTGGGGTGCCGCCGGCCGGGCGCTGCGAAGGGTTGCGGGGTAAGGGGGGTTCCTCTTCGGGGTCTCCGGTTTCACCCCTCCATAAGCCCGGCTCTCCGCCGGCCCCCGCTTCTGCTTTCCGTGGGCGCTCCGCCGGGCCGAGCGCAGGCTCCGCGGCCGCCCTGCCGCCGCCCGGCCCCCGCCGCCGGGCAGTCCGAGCTCCACAGCGGCGCCCGTCCGCGGCGCTCTCCCCGCGTCGGGGCAGGCAGGCAGGCACCCGCGCCGCGCTCGCTCGGATTCGCGCACTCACGGCAAAGTTTGCGCGGAAACTTTCAATGCATCTCTTTTCCTGCGCCCCCTCTTCGCGGCGGCTGCCTCCGGCGGCTCCCCGAGCCGGGGTCGCCTCCCCGGGAGAAAGGGGCTGATTCCGCCGCCCCTCGGCCCGACCCCTCTCCGCAAATCGGGGTGGTGGTGGCGGAAAGGACGAACAGAGCGTTTTCCTCCTGTCCTCTCCGTTACTGTCTCTCCCTCTCTCTGTCCACCGCTTAAAAAAAATCAGAATAGTAATATATGAAAAAAAAAAAAAGAAAAAAAAATCCAAGCTGGATAGAGAGGGAGGGAACTGGGGCGTGGGAAGGCTCTGTAGGAAAGGGAGGAAAAAAAAATCCCAGCGGATCAAAGTATAGGTGGGGAAAAAATAAATTAAACGAGAGGATAAAGCAAGGCGGCAAGCTAACAGCAGGTCCCGGTGCCCGGGGAGGGCTGCTCCCGTGGCGCGCTGTCCCCCGCCGGCGCGGCGTGCGCTCCTCGCCCCCGGCGCGGCGGCAGCCCCGCTCCGCGCACTCCAGCGGCGGCTCCGCGCAGCGCCCGCCCCACCGCCCGCCGCTCGTCAGCACTCTGCAACTGATCGGAGCGGCCACGGGGAGAGACGCTTCGGCAAGTCCCACCTCCTCGGCATGGCCCGGCCTCCTCCCCGCCCCGAGCCGTAGCCCCGGTTCCGTACGCCAGAGCCGTAGCCCCGCGGCTCGCGCATTTCGAATCCGGCTCTCTGCCCTGCTTTCTCGCCGCGCTTTCTGCCGTGCCGATGGATACATGTTCGGGTCAAAATTCACTTTGCCCGTGGGAATTGTTCCAAAGTCCAGCAGAGCCATTTGGGGAGAGGGGCGGCGGGGGACAAACTGTAATCACACCCATCATCTGACCACCCCCCCAGGACGTGGCTTTTCAGATACAGGGATTTCTTAGCATCTATGTGTTAAAGGGCTGAAGGAGCGTTATCCTCAGGTGGGTTTTATTTCTCTTAACCCAGTGGTATTCTCCCGTGGCTCCGGGGCCTGCCTGTGCTGGCTGAGTGGTGCCCGGCTGTGCAGAAGGGTGTCATACCGAAGTGGTGAAGGTTTTGCTAGACAAACCCCACCCTGCTTTCTGAGAAGGTATTGGAAGGGCAAGGAGGCAGCATTGTCTCGCTGTGTTTCTTGCTGGCATTCCCCAACTGAGCTACTTGGTTCCTGTCACACAGAATATTTCTTCAAACTGCATACATAGCAATAATACGTGTGTGTCAACATATATCTTTCTCCTGCTTTCATCCTCCAAAGAACTTATCTGGCAGATGGAGTGGAAGTCCAGACTGGCAGATCCCCGGGCTCACCATGGGCTTGAGGAAGGGGGAAAAGACACTAAAGAAAGAAAAGGCTATATTGTCATTTAAAAGCAGGTATTTCAATGCTGTGCCACAGACTCATAGTGATAGAGGCAAAGCATTGGCTCTATAGAGGCACCTGCTGGCTGAGAGAAACACATGAAACAACCCCACCCCCCCCGCCCCCCCCCCAAAAAAAAATCTTCGCTTTCGTTAGATCTTAGACCTGTTTGTCCCTTTGTTTAATTTTTAAAGATTTTGTGTCACCCCTTGGTGCAGTATGTGGGGATGTTGCCCTGGTCACACTGATCTTGAGGAAGGCTGGGAGATGAGTGACAGGTCTGCCTGAGCAAGGAGCAGCTCCCATCTGGCCCCTCCACTGCCCCAGCTGCAGGTCACGCCCCACATCCCTTGTACCCACAGCCCTCCATCTGGGCAAGGGTAGAAATCCAGCCCAGTTGAAAGCCTGAGGAGAATATAAACCCTTTCTCCTCAAGGATCACGTTCCTACAGTGTAGTGGAGGGTGTTGTTCAAACATTGCAAAATAATCTCTTTTCCTTTGCTTTTTCTGTATTTTTTTTTTACAAATTGTTGCAGAGGGTTTCTGAAGAAACAAATACCCATTCAAAATAACTAGAGTTCCCCATATTCAGGGTACAATTGCCAAAAATGCCTTCCAAGAGACAAGGAGAATTCAAGCTCCCCCAGGAAAAAGAGGGGACATTTCATTAACTGAAGGTAAAGCGCATTTAAAGTTCCTGGAGGCAGGAACCACTTTGACTCTGTCCCAGTTCACTGTGAACACTTCAGTTTTTATGCCAGGCCTCTGCACTTCAGACCAACAGCAAGCAGATTAACTCACTCAATCCTTTTATTTGGTGGAAAGTCTTAGGTGCCTTTTCCCCTCATGCTAGATGAGCGTTCTATGAATGAAGGTAGCTCTACTGCAAATAACTTCCAATTCTTACACTCCTCTGGATGGACAAAATCCCTCCAGCTGCTGCTTTGAGTGAAGTGCCTCGCAGAAACCCCACAGAAAACATTAAATCCATGAGTGGCAAGGGGCAGCCTTATCCCTGTAAAGCTACAATGTACTGTAAATAATGTACAGAACCCAGCTTCTAAAATTACCACTACAGGATTGCTCGTTTTATATTTCATCTGGATCCTGTGATCTTCCCACCTGCCAACATCCTGTTACCAGGAGAGCGGTGTATGCGAAGTTTGTGCAAATGGTCATGTACTTGCTGAATTCTGGCACCAGCAAGGACATTCATGTGCCTTCCATGTTAACTTTACACCATAATAAATACTGACATTGCTATAGAATCTGCAGTGTTCGTGCTAAGCTCTGCTCATGGAAAAAGAGAATCTATCTGTGTCCCAGCTAGGCTTCTTTATTAGCCTTGTTACGCTCCCATGCCCATGGCCCCTGAGACAGAAAGCATCAACAGGCAGGATTTTAAATATGGAATACCTAAAAGCACAATCCCCATGTTTAGGAACTTAATGAAAGATGTGTGATTTGCAAAGAGCCAGGGTAATGGCTTATTTGGAGCTGTGAGATGCTGGGAACTTTTAAGAATAATTTAGGACTTCATCTTGCAGATTGAACTCAGTCAATGCTTTGGCATTGACTTCAAAGGGCATAAGATCAAGCCTTATTTAGGGGCTCAAAATACAAAATTAGGAGCCTAAATTTAGGCATCCATATTTTAATACCTTGACCTGTGTTAGTAATACCCTTCATCTAATCCCTCTATTTAACCTGAAAAGAGACGAATGTCAATAACTTTTTACTGACTTGCCTAAGAGAACCTGTGGCAAGAAACACATTACCCGCACTTCGTTTATTTTTAATCCCCTCTCTCAGATCCCCAAAATAACAGCCGGAGCAATGTTAGTGGAGGAGCTCAGACTCACTTTGAAATTGGAACAGGAAATGTGAGAAATGTGGACATCAAAAAATAAATTAAACAAAACAATATTTTGTTAGTATTCCATCTTGTGGGCAAGTCCAGGGGGATAATCCAAATTAGGAGAGAAGTCAGAGAAACAAAGAGTAATTTTAAGCATTTTAGTGCCAGAGCTATTTCTTAACACACAGCTCACTCACTGATTTCAAATATAGTCCCTCAGCGCAGAGCATGGAGGACAGAACAAGAAAAATCAACATTTTGGTATGGCCTTCTAGCAGATACAGAAAAAAGGCCAGAATGGAGTTAACTGTTGGGACAAGTAGCCAGGTAAACCGATCCTAAACATCCTGAGGTATTTCAGATGTTTCTTTCCCTGTAAGAAACCACGGGGACACAAGATGCAGTAACCCAGCTATGGCCAAATTGGCTGCAATGGTCACAAAACAGTGAATCAATTAACTGCATGAGTCTTATTATTGTGATTATTTTTGTGTCGGTTGCACTAGCAGGAAAGGGAGCAGCTGTAGGTATAACAAAAGGTTGCTCCTCTGAGATGCTTTGCCGACGCTCCCTCTGCTGTGATGTAAATAGAATACATGTGATGGGTAAGGGCAGTGCTCAGCTCGGATCTGCAAGCATTAGAGATGCCCATGCACCACCCACTGGCAGTTTCACTTACCTCTGTCACTCAGGAGTTTCCCAAAGATCTTCAGCTTCTGGAAAGAGAGAAAAATGTTCATGAATGCACAGCACTGTCACTCATTCTGTCCTTCTGGGTTGATTTTGTTCCCTGGACACCTTCCCATACTCAATAATCACATCATGTTATGAGGAGTTGCATCCCTTTCCTTACTCTTTGTCTCCTGTTGCTGACTGGATCTTTGTATCATCCTTTTGCAGAAAGCAGCAGAGGCAGTGCCAAGTGAGTGGAGGTAACAGGACAGGTCCTCAACCGTCAGCCGGATTGTTTTAACATCTACAGAGAGATCAAGAAACACAAAACAGCTCTTCCTGCCAAAACGATATGTAATGTCAGCTTAAGGGTACAATCATCTTGACCCTGACTTATATTTCCCTGGCTAATAGATCTGGTACACACACACAGTTTTTGTGATAGTACTTCACCTTACACTTACATCACATTCCCTGGAGAAGTATCTGCTGGGGCAGCCTTACTTATTAAATCATTTCCTGTAGGGGAGAATTCATTTGGGCTCATTTATTATCATTTTTCCTGGAGCTCATATTTTGCATTCTGAGCATAAGAAGTGGGTGTTATTCATGGCTATGGGTCTAAGAACCAAATGCTAATTTCAGGAAAACTGTTCTATTGTCTGAGGTTGATGACTTGATGTTTGTCCCAGGTGCTAGACACATGTTGCTTGCTGAAGGAGATATGGCTTGATCTCAGATTTCGACATTTTGGTAACTACCAAACAAAAATAAAACTGAACTCAAGTATGCCTATCCCTCCCCTGCAAATCAAGTGGCATTTAGCAATATTGACTTGAACAATAAATAAATCTATTCAACATTCAAATCAGAACAAACTCAGTGAGGCACCAAATGAGTACAATAACAGAGACACAGAAGTTGGACAGTCCTCTGCATATGCAGTTCTCTGCAAAGACAAGCAAACAGGACTTCAGTCCAGAGGAACCCACAAAGCACCTATTCTGCATTCCATGGGCCTCAAAGTCCCCCCAGCACCTCTCACCACACTTCAGAGCTGAAGCAAAGGCCAAATACCACAAACATAACCCACCATAGAAAGGGGAGAGGGCAAAGCTCTCTCCAAAGTCCTGGCAATTGGCAGGCTGCGGTTTGCAGCAGTGCCCCACACAACTATCACCACAACTAGCACCAAGGAGAAAGGTAGCAAACCCCAACCAGTGGTGTCTATCTGATCCAGAAAGAACTCCCTCCTGCCCATAGATCTGACAGTAAGAATAAATTCTGGGGACATGGGGACAGCGTCACGAGCACACCTTGCCACAGGTCATGTCTTTTCTCTGGCCACTCATTGACCAGGGCTCCCCTAGAAGGAAGAAGCTGCAGAAGGCCTGCTACACAGGCATGGTATCAAGAAGTGCTGACCCAACCTCATCAGAGAGCAGCTACTGGCTATTTGTGGTTCCCTATCCCAGGGTACCAGAGGGACGTGAAATGTATATGTACCAAAACAATACCCATGCCTCTTCCCCAGTAATTAGGGTCTGAGGTAGGGAATCTCCTCAAACACCACTTCCCCACAGGTGACAGTAGACCTCCTTGCACCATTTCCTCCTCCCACCCCCTTTCCCACAAATAACTCGTGACCATCCCAGTTTCCCCGTTTCACATCCACAAATGACTTGGGACCTGATCTCTTCAGGAAATCCTGCCTACTCAATTGTGTGGGCTATAAACCCCAACCAAAGGATGCTCCAATAAAATCTGCAGCTGGATGTCAGTTAAATTTTCATACTTATGCTAGATTATTATCTGATGTGTAAACCACAAACCATATATACAATTGCAAGGCTTCCATCTCAGAGGTATATTAGTATCTGGCTCTATACTCTAAAAACATGCAATTTAAAAAATAACAGACCCTACAAATTGTTTTGGATAAATGGAAATTTTATAACTCTTTTCAATTGCAGTTTACACAAGATTGTATTTCAGTTTTGTGAGGATCTTAAGTAGAGCTTATTGAATACAGTTCAGTGAGCAATTTCATGAAAGCATTTTGGATTGGTCAAAGCAGGGGAGTTTTCTTAAATTCCTTCTACCTTTGGACTCCACAGATGCCCACACCTTGGTGGCTGTCTGCCCAGAACCACGCCTTCACACCCCAAAACAGGTTGGACAGTACCCCAATTAATTAAAAATCAAAATAAGGGCAAATAGCCTGTTAGAAGGCTCCTAAATTCCCCAGCTCTCAGTCTCCTGGGGGAGCTCTTCTCAGCTCTGGAACTGAAATGCAGGGTGTACAGCATTTCTTGAGAAAAGAAGCTGAGAGAGAACCTTCCTCATCCTTGGGCAAACTCATTGGCTTCCTCCTTGCTAATTATAATTTCGCAAATTCTTTTTTCCTCTTAGCATTTCAAATCTGAGTTCTGAAGCCAAATCTTGGAGGAAGGAACTTTGGTCCGAAACAGCTTTAACTTGAGACAACAGTTCACTAGTGTCAGTTCTGGGAAAACTTCACTGACACCAGTAGGACAAAATGTAGCCAAGGCTTAGAATGCCTGAGATGTCAGAAAGGCCTCCTTTCTACAAGTATGATATTCATAAATAAAACTACTTTTGAAGAAGATTGGCAAAATCTGAATTGGGTAATAGTTTTTCTGATGTCACCAATTCACAGAAAGGTCAATATTAAAAGCCCAAATGATTTAAAACAAAAACCATAGAGACAGCTACTCATACAAATGCCATCCATCAACAAAATTAAGTTCAAACACATGATCAGTTTCATAATTTCCAGCTTATTTTCTGCTCATCTGAAAAGAAGTGGTTTTTCTGGAACTAAACTATAGGGCAAAAAACATAGCTTTTGACATCTATAATTTGATAGAGAAATTGCTTTTCAGTATTATCTGTACTCTCAAATATACAATATTAACTCTTTTAAAGGCCAATGGACAGAGGAAGGGATGTGAGTTTGTAAATCACCAGTGCATCTAAAATATTGTCTCTGTCCTGGTAGCTGAAAATACAGTGCAGGCTTACCTCTCCCCTTCCTGGACATTTCACAGGAGTTGAGTTATGGGTGGACAAGCATCCATCTGTAGCTGTGTTGCAGGACATCATAGGACCATCAGGCCAGTGCTCCAAACCTGCGCAGGGCAGTGCTCTCGTCATTGCAATGTGAGGCAGCAGCAGTCATGAAAGAGCAAGCCACTTCCCTAGCAAAGGAAAATCCATAGCCCTTGCTTCAAAACCATTTGCTATGAAGCACCTAACAGTTTGTCTTCGCTGAAAGTGGCTCATAAACCAGCTCTTACAGGAATGCATTTATATGTGGAGAGCCCATGTCCCAAGCCAACCAGCTTGCCCATACAAGAGAAGCAGGCCAGTTAGAATAACGTTTCCCTCACCTTTTACACACAGCAGCATGCCATTTCTTTCCATCTCCTTTTCTCATTTACACTCTCAAAAGCTGCAAAAGCACCAAAACACCCTCTCTACCCTGAACTAAATACATTATTAAATCCCTTTACCTTTTAATGCTCAGGACCCTGAAGCTTGGATGGCAAAAAAAGCCATCCTGCCCATCCAAAATATCTTTAGGCCACAGCTGGAGTTGTGTGCCATTAGTTTTGGGAAGGTTCATTTTTATGTCTCCCAGTGCCATGCACTGTTCTGGGGCCCCAGGACACACCTGGGACAAGACAACTGTTCTCTGAGCCAACATCCCAGGTACAGTCACTGGCAGGGGACCAGGGCTGTCAGCAAAACAACTTTTGCTTTACTCAACATCAGCCCAGTTAGGTGAAATACCATGAGCTGAATTCCGTTTTCAAAGAAAATGATTGCACAAACCAGTGCTATCTGGGAAAACAAATAATTAAGCAAACAAAGCCAGGCAAGAAACTCAGTGCAAGAATAAGTGTATTTCATGAAGCTCCATGCCTAGCTAGCTAGCCCGGCTCTGGAAACCAGCAGTCCTGTCTCTGACACATCTGCTCACTCTCCTCTTTGCACACTGACACATTTCACTGCGTTTCACTTGGGAGTTTGCTTTGATCTTTTGTGGTTCTCAGCAGAAGGACCCTGCAGTGGTGAATGGCCCCCGCTGCAAAGTTCTACTGAAGTGCCATTTGGGCCTGTGATTTAGCTGGCCTTTTCTGCTTGAGAGGAAGGTGGCTTTAAAGTCCTTGAGGGGAAGAGGTGAATTCTAGAAGAGAAATAACTTACTTGTTCTGTACTTCAGTTCTTTCACTGTTGAACATACCTGCTGTGCATGTACCCTTGTTCCTGCCCTTTCTGGGGCGGAAGAGAGGTCTGGGCACACAAGATTGGGCTGGGCAGAGTGCATGATGAGAGGATGATGCAGAGCTTGCCAGAGGAGGTGCTGGTAGAAGGTCTGTAGTTCTTCACTCAAGGGTGAAGATGGTGCCTGGAGAATTCCACGGAAAGAGGACAACCTTTCAGTTCACTATGTAACAGCACCTTTGATGCAATAAGAGACACTGAGCAGCCCAAGAGCTACCACCTTGAAGAATGAAGTGGTTGCCATACCACCTTGAAGAATGAAGTGGTTGCCAAGGGAGTTGCCTTCTTTAATAACATGCATTCTTGACCCAGGTGCAGACCATGTGCAGACTGGCCTCACTGCTGGACAGCATCCTGTGTGACAGAGAGCTGAGGCTGGTGGCTGGGGGGTCATGCCAGGTTTCAGTCAAAAGCACTTGCCTTTCATTTTGTTCCAGACTGAGCAGTGTAAATGAAAGAACTGCATCAGTTAGTGCCAGTTTCATCCCATCAAAAGTTTGGCAAATTAGTACACGTCAAAATCCATTAAGCAGCTGCTGAGGTTGTCTGAGCTGGCTGCATTTCTCCAACAATGTGCACATGTGCTTCAGAGAGCAGCTATGGGGTCAGCTACCTGTTCTCCCACAGCCAGGACTCATTCTGGCAAGAGGAAGACTGAGAGGGTCATGTTGGTACTGCTCTCCTGGCGTCCAACCTCTGTATCTGGAAATCTAGGAGAAATAAGGCCTCTGATGGGGACATCAGTAAGGCAGTGACATCCCTGGGAGGGACATCCTCCCAGTGCAGGAGTGATCTCCTCCCCAGGAAGCATAAACCAGACAAGAATCAGGATGTGGGCCACATAGATGTCCCTGAACACCGATGGACAACAGTTAGATGGAGGCACCCAAGCACACAACTGGAGCCAGCCAGCACAGCATCTATGTGCCTTCTTTCAGAAGATGGGCCGTGCTCTGCCGTTGTAGACACTTTAGGGACAGTCACCTTCTGGCAAATGAGAAAAAACTGTCCAGGGTGGTTTATTGCTAGCTGCTTCTGTCCTGAAGGCACCAAAGCATGTCCAACTCCAAAGCACTGCAGGATTAAGACCAAAACAGTCACCTGCATCCTAGAAGACTGGTGCATATTTTACTCTGACCACCACTGGTCATGCCTAGGCTAACACGGAAGGTGACCCCACAAGAGTTTCACACATCTCTGCTGGCAGAATGGAGGCAGAGTGGGGTAGAAAGGGTCAGGATGGACCTTCCAAAATACTTTCCTCTGGAGGAAATTCATTCCCTGTTAGTATTCTGCGCTAGAGCAAGAACTAGTAACTACAGAACTGAAAATTAATTATTGATTAGTTAAGACTGAAACGAGCGTGACTCAATGCGATTTGTTACAGGCAAACAGAATAAAGTCCAAACTGCTCATATACAAACCTGAAGGTTTAAAAAGGCCAGTGATCAAAGTGGAAAACAGTTCAGCTTTGAGCTAAATGAGATGGGAGAGAAACACAAACAGAAAAAATTGAATAGTTAGGAAATGGAGTATTTTTATTGGTGCTGAAATATCATAATTGAGAAAGAAGGGTGGTTTGGAGGCAAAATAAAGCAATAATTAAATATATAGATGTTGGTCTCTGTATGGATTTGTGTATATGTAGATATGGGGACAAGAGAGAAACTAGTAGCAATAATTAATGTCATTTAATTGATTGCAACTGCATAAAATAGACATGGGGAGCAAAAGCACATGAAGGTATCTGTGAATAGGAGATTTAAATGTAGTAATACTGCTTTTTTAAGCAGAGTAAAACCAAAGGATATAAAAAAAATAGTTCTAGACAATTACTCTGAGATACTACTGGTGAAATAATTATCTTATAATGATAGAGGGAACAGCTGTAGCCAACAAATATGGCTGTTGTAGAGTTTGGACAGTGATGACACATATTTTCTTCCCAAAAGAGACTGTGGAGTTTTTTACAAACGTAACAGAAGCAAAAGAAACCTTAAGGCAGTGGTTTAGATTGAACACACACAAAACCCCCAATTTGTAAAGCACTAAAAAAGTGTATTAGGAGAAGGTTCTAAGGGAACCTTCCCTTAGAAGGTTCCTTTTCCCAGGCTTTGATAAGCTTGGGAAAACAGATGTCATATGCCTAGAAATAAGGTGGCACTGTACCAACATTACCATGAATAAAACAGGAATGTTGGGTGGCACTGCAGCAAAATACCCAGAGACCTGGTGAAGCCTTCATTCCTGAGCTTTTCAATTAGGAAGAACTAATTCAAAGGGATAGTATAATTTGCATCAGTGAGTCTAGATACACAGAAAATGAACCAACTTGGTATGATAACAGCTTTTATCAGTGAGATTATAAGTTTGCTTGACAGAGGTAAAAGGGTTGATGTGATTTATTTAACTTCTTCAGGCCATTTTAGTTCATGCCATAGAATGATAGAAAATGTGCACGGATCTTATTAAAAGGATTAAAAACTGGATAACTAGTAGGTCTTGGGAAGTGATACTGTAGGAGGAGAGTCACTGATAGTGCTTTTGGCCCAGCTCATTCAAATCTAACTCAAAAATGTGTGCAAAAGGATACCTATTGAAGTCTGAAGATAGTGTAAAGATGGAATTATTCAGTGATGAAGAGGATGTCTTTGGTGTAGAGCAATACAAATTGTATGGGCTCATGCAAACTCATGCTCATGGGCTCATGATGTATTTTAATGCAGAAATGTATGACTCAGCTGTAGCAGAAAGGAGGAGTCTTCCTACCAGAAAAGGGATTTCTACCCAAGCAAGCCAGAAATCTGAAGAGGACTTGGAGGCCATGGAAGTCACTGCCAGAGTGAAATACAGTGTCAAGGGTAACAAGATCCTGGGCTGCAAAACAGGAACTATTTAACAGGAAAAGGGAGGTTGCATTATGCCAGCCTTTAGCGCCAGGAAAACTGCTGCTGGGATCACTGCATGGGCAGGGAGGAGTCAGGAGGGTGCTGAGAAGAGCCAGAGGATGACTGCAGCACTGAAAAAGATGTCATGGAGAAGGGTTGCCACGATGTATCCTGTTTTTGGATGAAAGAGAAGGTCATGGGTGATTTGGTAATGGCATATAAGAGTTTTCTACTGGAGACAGGAGTGCAACAACAAGGTTTTCCTTGGTTTAGCAGTTACAAATATTGAAAGAGCCAATGGGAAGAGACAATGCAAGGAAATCTTGGAGATTAAAAATGGGGCAAAAATACAACTGAGGAAAATTACAAGAAGCTCTGGTGGATTTTCTGGAAAGAAAACTGGAAATCTTTCTAGAAAAGAGCATGTTTCTCCACAAGTGAAACAGGCACAAACTCAGGAAGTTTCTTTGCCAGGTGTTTTACAAATCAGATGAGATGGTCACCACAGTCCCTTCTGACCTGTGCTTCTTGATCTGTGGTAGAAGTTGTATTCTGTAGCTGTATTTGTGGCTTGCTCTGATTGCAATAGGGATTCACACCTACCTGCTGGTCAGTCAGCGCTGTTTCTTCGCATCCAGTAGCGACTCCCTTCCTGACAGCCTCTTTTCCTTCTTCACTGCTGTTGCCAGAAGCAGCAGTCTGCTTCATCACCTTCCCTCTCGCTTTCCACGAGGTTCAAACTCTCACAGGCCGCTCCTGGCTCCCCACCGCTCCATTCCTGTCCTGGTGTCCCCAAGTCTCCACATTCCTCCGACCCTACTCCTACTGTTCAGTCCCAAGAGACGTCTCAGGAAGAAGCCCCTTCAGACACCCGGGAAGGTGCCCGTGTCTCTCTCTTCAGCTACAGCGAGCAGCTGTGAGCTGCCTCAGACTCGAGTCACGGGCGCTTTGGGGGCGCCTAAAGGCACCTTCTGAGCAGGTAAAGCCCCTCCCGGGACTCTCAACTTGCCCACGTCCTACTCCGGCCTTATGGCAGAGCGGAGAAGGGACCCAGGGCAGACTCCGGTGTCACGCACCGGCATTCAGCCCCTCGCAGCGTTTTTGGTGGGCTGGCCGGCTCTCCCCCGAGGAGCGAAGCGCCTGGCTTTTCGTGCTTTTCGGGCTTTTCGTGCTGCCCACACTCCCCCCTGCTGGTGGCAGCGGGCCGGGAGCTCGCAGCAGCCTGCCCCATCTCTGGCTCCATCCGCGCTTTCTGCTCCAGATTCTGAGGGTCAAAGATCACAAGGGCATCGACTCCGATGCCTTGGAGGTATGTGGGATTAAATATCTCTCACTCACGTGTTTCGACAGGGCATGGGTTTCAGTCTGGAGTGCCTCTTTTCAGCTGATGCTACAAATTAAAAATGCCCACGGAAACACAGGCACCTGAGCCAAGAATATCTCTGCCTGCAAATGCCACCATAGGAAAGATTCGACAGCACCGAAGGAGGCCCACTGGGCAGGTGTGTGAACAGGAATGTCATTAACACCTTGCACCACTCATAGCTGGAAGTGCAGTCCCATTACCTGTGCCCTCTGACAGGACGGTCATAACCCCAGCGGAAAGAGATTACTAAAAATTAACTTATTAGCATTGTTGTTGTTGTTATTCCTAAGAAGCTAGATAGGGGACTCAAAGGAATGGCCTGTCCCCTCCCGACAGCCATCCTCTGAAGACAGGACTTCTCTGCTGAAGATAGGGATTAAGGAGAAAAATGAGTCAAGATTTCCGTTTCTGAGATAGCTGGTAATAATTAACATGCAGCTAATGGAGGGGCATGTTAGTTGAGCTTTCCAGGGAATGTATTCTAGCTGCGAGAAGATAGAAAAATTCCAGAGTGAAATGCAACTGGCCTTGCACCTCATATTTCTTGTGGTCCCCAGATCCCATCAGGCCATTAGAAGGCCTGACCCTGAGCACACTGAAGCTACTCTGAGCATTTTCTTTGTGTGGAGAACTTTGTGGCAAGGCTGCTAAACTCCAAAGATGAAAAACAGGACTATTACGCCAGTTGGAGAAAGCTGAAAAGTTTCTTCTTTCTTAAGAAACCCATGGGATAACCCCATCTCTAGGGCAATATCTTTTTGCCAAAATAAGAATGTAACTCTTGCTGAAGTTCCCCTCTACCCCAACCTACTCTCTCTTTCAGAATTTGGTTAATGAGGAAAAATGCATCCCAGGCTTTGGCACAAAAGGACACTGATATGCCAACACAACAGGCCACTGTGTGACCTCGTCTGTGGGCTGCACATCACCACAAGACCACTCTGAATAAAGCAGTAAGGGAGCACAGACCTTTCTGTAAAAGGGACAGATCTGTCCCACTAGCCATAGGTTAAACGTTTAGTATATCTCTGACCTATCTGGTAAGGAATCCATCACTGATTTCCTCTGTGGTAGAACATTTCTCACACTGTTTACCCACTAAACACTATCAGTTTTCAAGCAGGGAAGTGAAGAGCAACTTTTCCCAACAACTGGGACTAGGCACATTTATATACAAAGAGTAAAAACCACCACCAGTTTGTGTTATTGTTTACTATTGCATGTGCAGCAGGAATAGCTCAAGATAGTGTAAGAAAAAAATAGTCATACAAACATATAGATTCTAGGGTATTTATGCATGAGGAAGGACAGATAAGGTGGTATAGGAAGAAAAGAAAATGAGAAATTTTGCCTAAGGCAGTGGAGAGGTTGAGGAAGACATGAATTTGAATGAGAAAGTTTTGAACATCAGATGATCTCCTAAGAATATGAGTATTTCTCCTCCCTTTCATGAACACAGAACAGGGGAAGGGAAAAAAAACATGCTGAAATCTTAACTCACATTACAGCATATAAAAAAAAGTCTCACTCCATGCAGTTACTTGCAGCTCTGTACAGGCAAAGACTCAGATGGGAGAGGGGACTGAAGGTCCATGAGTAATCACAAACCCCAATCTCCAGTAATTACCATCCAACCTTTAAACAAAAAAGTCTTCACAATTTGCCAACCATAACCGTAATTCTATTGTCCTTGCTCCTGGGTCCCTTGGCTCACAGTTGCAAGACCACTCAAGCAGAACGCCAGGTTATAATTTGTGATAGCTGGTGGAGACAAAGAGAAAGTCCACCAGGGAAAGATAAATATTGTTCTATAAAGATCACCAACCAAATCTACTCAAATTCCAGAAGATAAGAATTGTTAATAATTTCCTGCTCAAAGTGGCCAGCCCTGGCCTCTCCTGTAACCTCTTGTTCCCATGAAGCTAACATTTTTGAATAATAATTTTTTTTAAAAAAATACCCAAAACTAAAGCAGTTTTCCTCTGGGTAAAACTTCTGTCCCTAATTTAGCCAATGTTGGCTTTAGGCCATCAGACTTTTTTCTTCTCTAGTGGGTCATGCAATGCATTTGGAGAAATCTATATCTGAAATGCTCACCCATTTTATTTTAAACAAAACACAGTTTCTATCCACCTCCAAAAGACATAAGTATTCAGTAAGTAAGTTACCCATTCGTCTTATCAAAGTGAAAACTTTTTTAGATGTCCTGAAGAACAAAATAGCAGTAAATGAATTTTGAAGAAAATTTAAGTGCTGATGAAACACTTTGACTACAAATATGCAGAATCACTCTCTGGAAATGTTATCCAGGGGACTCCAGCACTTTCAGACTCTCTCTCAAACTCCAATAGCTGGAAGTTTGTAACTCTGGTGTTATTTTCAAGTGCTTCCAAGACCATTTTGGTTTGGTAATATAGTCTCTTCAGTTAGAGAAAACAATTTGCAAGAGCTGCTTTCTGGCTCTTCCGGTTCAGCAGAGCAGCTGCAGAAGTGATTTTCCTCCTAAGAAGACCTGTAAACTCTCTGCATCCCAGAGCAGGGAAAACAGGACCAATCATTACTAGAACAGCATTGTGTCATGGTCTGCAAAATATCTGTAGCTGTGACCACTCCTTATGTCAGAGCTGAGGTGCCTGTGGCTGCTTTGTGCTTCTTACTCTCAAAACTCCCACCCAGGGCACTTCCCTCTGTGCTATACCCACAGGAGCCATCCAGCTATGAGAGACAAAACTCGTTCTGCCCACCAGAAATGTGGCATTTTGCTTATTGCCATGCACCAGGGAGAACTGGGAACCAGATCCAAGGGAGGCCTTGCGTGGTGGGCATTGGAGGTCAGTAAGTTATGACTTTATTTGTAAACATGAGAAGGCTTCATCTGGAGTCAATAAAAACACAAAGTCCCGTGGGGCCATTTTCCTGGGTCAAAAGCAATAAATTCAAAGAGCTCATCCTTACAGAGAAGAGAAATTGGCTAAGAACAGCGGCATAATAATATATTACATTGTATATCTACAGGCCCTTTGATCCCTGGATATTTACAAATATTAATGGGTCATGCTTCTCAAGCACCTTTTTGGAAGGTATCATTAGACCATTTTCCAGATGGGGAAACCCACAGGAGAAAGAAGTGATCCTTCCATAGCCACACAGAGCGTCTGTGACACAGCCAAAAGCAGAAACCAGATATTCTTGCTTCCAGTCCTTTGTTTTTAATTATAGCAACATTCTTCCTCTCATATTTTATGCTGTATTTTATAACAAGTCATATATGAATACACCTATGTAGGACATTTGTTGCTGGTTTATTTTCCACCAGTCACACTGGTATTTTACTCCTTGCACTAAATGAATTTTAACTGACTCTATTACAGTAGAAAACTCAGTCATAAATATATACTGTGGTCACACAAAGGGCGTTGCTCACACAAAATAGTAATTGCCTTTACAAGCAGCAACAGGAACAAATGTATCTTAAATCTCCAAGAAGGAAATTTTAAGAAAAGAAAAAGAAAGATGCATCTATGCATATGAGTGAACACAAAATAATGTGTTGTGCTGTCTTGGGCAAGTTCAGCAACTCTAAAGCTGCAGTATCTAAGGGACCAAATTTAAAGAGATATAATTCATTATCTATTGGTTTGATGGAAGAGTGGGGGTAGAAAAGAAAGAAATTTAAAATTGCCAAGTATTCTCAAGTACGTGAGAAAACAACTATCTGTAGGGTCCTTTGTTCTGGGGGATCTGATAAAAAAGAAAGCAGTCTTCTTTGCCCAAACTCCACCTAGGATCGCTTTTTTGCTTCTGTTGTGGAAAAACAGTACAGTTGTCACTAAATAATCTAAGCCACAGTGGCTCGGTGTTCCTCTTGGACATGGAAGCATTATATTTTATTTTAATTTTTTTTCGGTTTAGACTTTTTTTTTCCTCTCTTTGTTCTTTCCCTCAAAATGTTTAGACCCTTTGCATATAACACGTCATATTTTAAAGCACTATCACAGAATTTAGGCAAATAGGACTATGTAACTTCATTTACATACAGGGCCAGTGCTTATTAGCTCATTCCTACAAACCATATCAAAACATTCAGATCCTCCTTGCTCCTCCCTCTGAAATCTATAAATTCTTCCCACCAAATCCATAGATAAGGGGATGAGCCAGGCCTCTGCATCCATTTTGATCCTTACTGGCCTTGAAGTGGTGTGGAAATTTGATCACTTTATCATTTTCTTTACGGATTTCTCTTCAGACTCACTCTTCTCTTCACTCACCCCTCATTTGGGTGTTTGTCCTTTCAAGAAAATATAGTAATTGCTCTGGATTTTACCAGGGGACATTTTGCTTGTGGGATAAACCTGTCCAGATGTTGGCATTTACATCAGAGCTAGACGTCTAGACATACTTTAACAGTCAGCAGAGAGAAACAGGCATTCTGGGACATGGGTAATCTCATTTTAAGGTAGATGTTGAAAAGCGCTCAGATGAACCAAGTCCTGGAAGTGCCTATCTCTCTCCATTGGCTATAAAGATTGCCTGGAGCAGAAGCTCAAACATAAACATCAAAAGTTAAGGGAGATGAAAGTGTATGATCCTCAAAGTGCCTAACAGAAAGGCACATCAGTAGTCACTGGGCTTTGGGTCTTTGTAGTGCATGAAGTAATATCTATGTGTTTTCCATTATGAGATCAAATAGCAACAGCAAAGAAGGAAGAGTATTTTCTATGAAGGAATCAAAACCCTTTAGTCCTTTTTTGAGCTATCTGCTCACACGCCTGAAGACAGGCAGGCTTCAGCCTCAGCCTCAGGCCCAGCAACTTCAGTTTGAGTGTTTCTGCTGCCATCAATGGAATCAAATTGCCTTGTCTCAGCAAGAGGAAGAATGACTTTACAGCAAACTTCATTCAAGGAAAGTGCTGCTTGTCTGGCATCATTGACCAAATGCAGTCTTCCATAATGCCAGCTCATATGTCCCTGGAGTAATGTGAGGCAAAATATTTAATTGTCTCTAAATTTATTTCAAAAAGATGTATCAATTCAGCCTCCTTCATTAGCACAGCATGTACCTCATCGCCAGTGAGACCCCAATTTGTCCATCTCATGAGAGGAGGCCACACTCAGACTCCTCCAAGAGTAGACATTGCAATTACTACCTGCACTGATGATGCAGACCAGAAACCCCAGATAACAGGCTTTTAATCAACCTTGTAATCACAAAATACTCTCATATTTAGACACCAGAGTAATTGTAAGGCCAATATTATGATAGAATGAAGCTCAAAAGCCTTGGCACCCTTCTCTCCAAATCAACTATTTCTTCATGTTTTTCATACAAGAAAACAGATAAGCACTGGTGCGTATTCATGTTTTTTTCTTTTTTATTATCAGGGCTGACTGTCACTTTATCCATTCTCCTTTCTAAATTTAGCTATGTTCACACAATGTCAGCATCTCAACAAGACTTTTAAAGACACCAATGTCCCTTCATAACTGCAAAGCCTTGGATTGTTGTGGGGATTCTCGTTGCTCAAAAGCAAATTTTCAAAAAATGCCTGAGCAAAGAGGAAGGTTTTTGTGAGTTTCATGTTCCAAACAGCCTTCCTAATTATGTGGAAGTGTCAGGGAGATTTTGCACCCTGAATGATCTGCTCTACAAGTATTCAACACTGCTTTAATTTAATTTGTGTCAAAGGCCTAGTGGAGTTCAAAAAACTATCCACACTTCTAGTTCTTCTGCCTTTCAGACAGTCTACTGCTAAGGAGAAATTTCCCTGCACTCTCTGTGTTATGAACTAGGATTGTTTTTCTCCGTTTTGTTTTTTGTTTTTTTTTTTTTTTGTTCTCTAGGAACACTTATTGGCAGAAGTGTCTTTGTTTCTTAGAAGTTCATCAGCTCTCGCCATCTGTTTCTCCCATGATGTCACTGCTGTCACTTTTGCCTCATCGCTATTTCCACGGCAATCAGTCAAAATTGGATGCCTCAAATGTCTGACCTCCACTAGGAATTAAAAACCAGAGCAGAAAGGATATGAAGAAACAAGGAAAGGATAATGGGAATCAAGACCAAGGAAAAACAATTGCTCAAAATCTCTGATTGCATCTAAATGTGATTCTTCTGCTAAATTTCTGAATTACGGCATCATACTTTAAGAATGTTTTAAACTTTACCTCCAAAGAAAACCTGTTTGAATTTATAGGCTTTAAGAGGTAGATATTTAACAGTGTTTTCATAGCATTTCAAAAGGAGTGATTTATTTTCATTTTCATACTCAGACTCCTATAACCTGAACATCAAGACATGGTGTGAGAACTATTGGCACTTCCTACATCATAAGAAAGAGAAAAGCATGTTGACTTCTAAGTAGAAGGACTAATTTCTTTTTCTTAATATTGACACCTAATAAAAATAGGAAAATAATACTGTCTTTGTTAACAACCACTCTGTAAATTTAGATAGGAGACATCTGTAGGTTCTGAAACATACATCAAAATCAAGGAAAATGCCAGTGCAAAAACTTTGTTGTTTCTTTCTGAGAAACAGAAACCTTTCCCTCTTCCCATTTTACTTTCTTGTCCTGATTACACAATGTCAACAAACAAACAAGGCCATAAACCCAGTTGTATTTTCACTTGGCAGGGCACCTGTAGCATGCGCTTGCTCTTACATAAAACAGAGCTTTTTAGCCAGTTTTATTGCTCTCTCCAGTATCAAGATGCCCACAACATTCCAGCCAGGAGCTCTCCACTGCTTCTGGGGCTGTAACCATGCCAGAAATACCACTGCAGAAAGGAAGGCGTCCTTTCCATATAACAGAAATAATATTTTCCACAGATCCCAGCTTGCACAGGTTAGTGTGACCACAGGCTTCTTCCTCAGCCCCCCGTAGCGTCTATCATGATGAAAGCTTTTGAAAACACTTTGTATGCTGGACTTCCTGGAGGCGACGGGAGGGCTCAGTGTGGCGTTCTGCAATCTGAGCATCCATCTAAGCGGCCGTGTGCCTCATGGAGCCCCAGCGCTGCGCATGCCGCATATCTGTGCTAGCTATTGCTGCAAAGTGGTGCAGCTGAGCCTGATCTCAACACAGCTGAAGCTCAAGCACTGCCAAGAACAGAGTGTGTTCGGCGCTGTTTTAGGAAGTATGGCTTGTCTTCCTATGCTGGAGCTCTCCTTGTTCTCATTACCTCTTTTGAGTGCCAGAGTCCTTGAGGTAAGCAAGGGACCCTTCTCCTCCCTTGCTCACAGTGAAAACTACTTGCCTCAGTTTGGAACATCTTTTAGCAAGAAATTATCCCCTCTTGACTTTCGTCTGCAACCCAGTACATCCCAGAGCATATATGCCTATAAGTCTATCCAGTCATCTCCAGAAGGAATATTGGTTTTTGCTTGTGGAGACATCTCTCACTACATCCTCAGTTTCATCTTCAGGTTGTTTCATTTGTCTTTGATTTTATCCTTTCACCATCCCAGAAAGAGATTCCTATTCTTGATATCTCATATTTGGAGATGGAGATGAATGAGTACAAAGCTTTTCTTATGGATTATGTGTCTGTCTTGTTAGCAGCATGCCTATCTTGGTGCATCAGTACAAAGCGGCTGTTCTGAACTGATGTTTATTTTTTTAAAGTGAGGGAGAGAGGCTGTGGTAGAACAATTTTTGTGCTTGGTGGTTGGCTAGTGTAAGCCAAGCTGAGATAAAGGAGGATATATTGTCACTGCACAGTCATCATAAGCCCTCCAGGTGGCCCTTCCCAGGAGCTCCACGTTCCCCTAGTACAGTTTCAAGTGATATGCCCATCAGTGCCACCCTCTTCTTCAAACATTACCTGAGTGTAACTGATCCTTTTCAGCAGTTATGAATGAACACACCAGTTTTGACGGCCTCAGTAATCTCCAGCTGCATCATCTGTTTCCACATAGGCCTAATCAGACTTTCCTCCTCCTCCTCCCTTTCACTCTGTCCCTTGTCCTTGGTTTCAGCTGGCCTTGCCCTCATCAGTTACTCTCCATATCTCAACTTACCCTGGAAGAGTCTCCAGCCATCTCACACCTTTCACCCTTGCATTCCCCAGCCCTACCAGACTTAAAAGTTTAGGGCACAGATTTTTTCCTCGTGCGTGCGAACAGCAGTGGGTGGAGTGGCTGCTGAAATCTTACTGGATCTGCAATATGGGCAGTGTGGTCTGTATGCACTTAGAAACAAAACCTTGAGGGAAATTCTGGAGCCAAGCTAAAATGTCAGGATTCTGCGCAAAAGGCCAATAGATCTGCCGTTGAGAAAATGAATCACTGGCACCAAACAAGATAAGGAGGAGATGAGGAAAGTTAGGCTGTTTGCCTAGAAGCCCTTCATACTAATCCTGGCCTCTGACTTTGTGACCTGACAGAGGGACTGGTAATTTTTTGCCTCTAGATGAAGAGGCCGCTTCAGGAGCAGAAGTGAGGAAGAGAGCATTTTGGTTTTTTGCTTCACCTAGCCTGGCAATGGCCATTTCACTCTCAACTTCACTGACCCAAGTCTGTCTCATCAAAAGAAACCAGAGTTCAATGTCTATTCTGGGAAATACAGATGGGAGTGAAGTGAAGGAGGGGGGAGACCCGTTTCCATGGTTTCAAGCTCTTTCTTTCTCGATGTTGCTTCCCTCCTGTTACACAGATAATTTCTCCAGTTTCGAGGCTCAGGCGCAGCTCTGCCTCCCGCGGCAAGGCAGGGTCTTTCACACCTTGGCAAGTTGTTCACTGAGACATAGCAGGGGAGCCAGTGGTCTGCTCCTGATCGTGTCAGGGCAGGCTCTACCACATGTTGCACCCCAGCTTCCACTGAGTTTTCAGGTTGTGTCTCACTGCAGCTTCTTCCTTCTCTTCAAGCTGACCCTCACACAACTGAAATCTAGCTGGATGTCTCCCTTGGCTGCTCTGAACCATGGGGATACCTCTAGGATAAGCTATAACCCTCCTCTGTCTTTCTTTCCCAGGACAGGAGGCTTATTGACTCCTGTTATTTCCCTCTCTTAGCCTTGCTGAAAGTATGCCCCAGCAACCCCATTTCTTCAAGGACATATTTTCTAACTCCTTTAAAGGCTGCATCTAAGTAGGTCCTGCTGGTGGCATGTAGGATGTCCTTCTGGCAGGGGCTGAGGTCAACTCGCTCCAGTGCTCTCCCTCCCTACTAGCATGCAGCAAAACCTTCTGCCACTTTTCCCCTTGGCACTCGCTCATTCTCCCCCCAGCTCAAGCCTCTTTCCCAGAAGATCCTCCTCCAAGACCAGAGGCAGATAATTCTTCCTGGTGACTCTGTAAAAGACAAGAAACAGCTCAGAAAAATCTCTTGTATTGCCTTGGGCTGGGACTGAATTTTCCTGGAAACACCTGCAGCCTGCTTTTTCTAGGAAGAAATTATTGTAGAGAAGCCTAGAGCTGGGCTCATGGCTACAAGTACAAATGCAAGAAAAGTGAAAAAGGAACTAAAAAGATAGCTACCTTTTCACTAAAATATGAAAATGATTAGGCTTATCTTATTCTTAGGAAATAGGAGAAAAGTGAAGCATCAGTGTTAGGGGCCTGCAGTTGAACAAGCTTTGTTTGTAGGATAAATGGCTTTTATTCCTGGTGAGAGACCTAAACTGTGTTTACAAATAATTCTGACAGTCCAGCCCTGACTGTGCTCCAAAAATGCAGCATCCCTACTCCTGGATTGCCTCAGCACTGCATCCCCAGAGGCAGGCAGAAGCAATAAATCAAAAGTAGCAATCCAAAACATGACACAACATTTGAGCAATATTTTCTTGTGCCTTGTGGTATGTAGAGGGTTTGCTGTCTCCACATCCCCCTAGCAATTGCTCTGGTAACAAAAATATTATTGTCTACACTGTCAGGGACAATAAAGACCCCTCAGGCTCATTGTTTTAGTGCCGGGATTTAACCCAAGTATCCTTACCACGCCTCTGCCTCTAAATGCTCTGATTCAGTGACTTGGCTGTGAGGTGGTGAGTCACTCCCATCTGCTGCTTGGGTCAGCCCTGCAGGTGGGACAGAGGTGATGTGAGGGCCTCAGGCTGGCCTGCAAGACAATGGCAAGTTACACCCCTGTGGAAAACAGTGCTTCAGAGCCCTTTGGATTAGAGTACTTGTGAGATGACCAGTGTGTCTCCTTCACACTCTTGCCCAACCTGTGGTTCTACTCCTATGGACTCCATCTCACATCCATGAGTTCCCAGGTTCTGTGTCTTCTGAACCCTAGAGGGTACTAGAGAGCAATATTCAGTTTCCTGAGAAGCAGGACATTTGCCTGAGGTCCCAGAGGTGTCTTCTGTGAAACTAAGCAGCCCTATGTACCTTGGAGAAGCCTTGGAGACACCAGGGCCTGCACATCCCTCTCATTCACCGTTGCTCTCTGAAGGAATCCAAGCAGGGACTGGTCAGTGTAGGGAACATGCAAAGCCTGGCAACAGATGTATTTCCCTCTGGAGTTTCAAGAAAAGCGTGCCTGGGCCCCAGGTGAGCATAAAAGGATGCTAATACCTCCACCTGCCAGCACCGCTCTAATAACCAGAGGTTCCTTTGTTACCAACTCCCCTGCTTTACCAGGGACATTGCTCAGATATTGTGGTGATGGGGACCAAAGAAGAAAAGACATGAGTAGACCAGGCAATCTGTGCCACATTATTGCAGCCCTCCGAGCAGTGACTGCACATATTCCAGCATGCAGTGTGAGCACATACCCTGCCCTGCCTGGAATCATAATGCAGAATGGGATCATCCTGAGCCCATCCCATCTAGGCACTCACCCAAGTTTCAAAAGTTCTGCGAGTACAGACACAAGAGACACATTTCTGCCCTTTATGCTCTGCCCCACTATGACAGCAGAAGAATAGCAGAGACTGAGTAGGAAGTCAAGCAGACCCCACCAAATGATGTTTTTTATTGTAATGACCAGTCTTGGAGTTTCTGCTTCCTGGACCATGCAGAGTCCTGCCATCAGTATAGCCCTTTTGCTTCTGGAGGCAGAAGAAACTCTGATTCCTGATAAGCCAGGGTGACAGATGTTAGCAGTGCTGAGGAGCATTGCTGGCCATTTGCCAACTTGTTGAGGTTGCCATGTTAATTACACCTGAGCATAGAGAAGATCTGAGTCAAATCTAACCACTCACAGTTATAACTTTCTACTTGGGCAGCAAAAGCATGCAGAATTTCACAAAGCATGGGTTAAAACAAAAATATGCTTTCAGAGCAGCAGGAAAAAACCTAAACAACTCTCTAAAGAACCAATGAGTCCTTTGCAAAATCTCACTCCCATCTTAGAACACTAACAAAGAGTTCAGCTTCAAGGTAGAAATGGATCTGTCACTGAAGAGCTCTAAACAGTTCAGCAAAGCGATCTTGATGTTCCCTGTGCCATTCAGCAGAACTACTGCTGTCTCCTTGGTATTGCCTGAGACTTTGAAAGAAAAATGAGACATTACTATGCAGAAGTAATTTTTTAAAAAGTCACAGTGGCTTTTTTGTCATCTTGCAAGAAAGAAAAGAAATAACTCATCCTTTGGCCCTGAAATTTCAAAATGCAATATAAACTACAATTTCAATGCTTGTAAAAAGCCAGATTGCAATATGCTGTCTTCAGGTATTTTGTTCTTCCATCATTGCAAAACAGCAAATTCTACTGAAAATCCATGAAGCTCCTGACAACCACTGACTGTGCTATTAGCCTACAAAAGGTATAAGACTTCCATGATTAGCTCTCTGCTATCTGACAGACTTCATTGTGTGATCAACCACTGAGGATTTACTATTTCTCACGTCCATCACCTTAAGTACCTGTTTGTGGTCACCTGGATGAAGTGTTTCTGCACCTGCACAGCTCAAGGGAGAACCTGCTAGGAAGTGGTCTAAACCCCAGAAAGCTCCCCAAGTCATTATTCATACAGACATCCCCACCCATATCACAGAATCACCAAATCACAGAATCTTTAAGGCTGGCTGGAGGATACCCTCGAGATCATCTGGTCCAACTATCAGCCCATCACTGCCACTATCACCCCTAAACCATAACCCCAAGCACAACATCCAGACACCTCTTGAACACTTCCAGAGATATTGATTACACCACCTCCCTGGGCAACCTATTTCAATGTTGAACTGCTCTTTCAGTATTTTTTTTCCTAATATCTAATCTGAACCTCTCCTGGCACAACATAAGGCCATTTCCTTTCATCCTTTCACTGGAGACATGGTGGAGGAGATCAACTCCCCACCTCACTGCAGCCTTCTTTCAGGTACTTGTAGCAAACAATGAGGTCCTCCTGAGTCTCCTTTTCTCCAGACAAGACAACCCCAGTTCACTCAACCCTTCCTCAGAGGGCATGTTTTCCAGACCCTTCACCAGCTTCATTGTCCTTCTTTGCACATGCTAAAGTGCAGAGCACCTGCAAGCCAGCACACACATGGTCACACCATCACTGAAACCACACCATGGTGAGGAAAGCCAAGTGCACCAGTGGTTCCAAGCGCAGATTTAGGCTCAGGCACAAATTTAGGGGACACATCTCTTATGAAACCATGGGAAAAGCAGCAGCTACCCTGATAGCACAAATCAAAGCTCAGGTTTCCAGCAAGCTTTTAAAATTACCAGTCCTCCTGCACTAGCACAGAGATGAAGGCAGATTTAGAAGCTATTTATTGCACTTCAGGTTCTGTTATCACTCCATTAAAAAAAATAAATGTTTTGGACATGAATACAGTCAGTTATTTGGCTTTTGCTATGCGTACACAGGGAAACTTCCTAGTAACTTCTTGCACTGTCATCAAATACCAGGAATTTGTTCCTTTCCCCCGAACTAGGCTCAGGCTTGAATTTTCAATTCATAGACTTTGAACTTGATTCAGGGTAACATAGTTTTAGCTGAAGTTCACAGCCCCTTAAGGCCATAGAGGGCCAGCCAGAACATCTCATCTAACTTCATGGCTGCCTCCAGGCCACAGACTTCAGCAGTTCAAGAGCTGCACTTGCATTCAGCAAATCTCTGTTAGCATTACCAGGAAGATCTCCAAGAAGGTAAGGTATTTATTAGGTGGGGTTTTTTTCCTGGTGCAGCTTTGAAAGAAGAAGCCACACAAAGACAGAGCTATGGTAAAATCTCCATCATTCCAGTCCTTACACCCTATCTGGGTAAGGACAGGACAGATCATTTCCAGTTGCTCTTCTGGGTCTCAATACAGCACTTGGGATGAGGCTTCTCAAGCCAGTGATTCTGCCATTTTTGGAACACTTCCTCCTGTCCCCAGTCTGCCTCAAGCCTCCACTGTTTCATCCCATCCTTCCCCACTGGTGAACCCACAAAAATGACACCTGAAAAAACATTTCTGAAGGTCAGTTATCCAGTCCTAATAAAAAAGGCTGAAATTTCCATATAATTGCAACCAAGAGGCTGTGTTGTAAAAACTGAGCTCATTCATAAAGAGAAACAAAGGGGGAAGCTGTTTACAAGGAACAATTCACAGAGCACATCTCCATCAGCTTTGGCCCTTTCCACAGACCTTTGCTTTGGTACCCATTTACATAGGGTGTCCCCAGAAAACCTCTAGAGGAGAACAGAGAGAGAGGTGAGATGATCTTTTCTGCTTCCATGAAGGCATGAGGCAGAAACTACATGAGGATTTATGACATACTTTTTTTCTTGCTTTCACCATCTTCAGAGATTCAAACAAACTGTCTAGCTAGTATGAATGCTCATGGTCAAATTCCTGTGGGAAATATTCTTGCTGAGTCAAGCTGGCGGAAAAACAGAAAATCTGCTTTGTGGGAAATTCCAGGACCTCTGTTTTCTCTCTAAATTAACGAGAAAAGTCAGAAACCAAATTTTTCTGCAAAATGTCATTTCCAAGTATTTTTCTTGAATATTAGGAAGAAAAAATAGGCCAGTCTGAGTTTTACAAGCCACAGCTCTGTGAGATGTGTGCCAAGTATAAAACTTTTAGGACATTTCTGTCTGCAGTTCCAAAAGCCACATCACGCTGCAGTAAACAAGTGCAGCCACAGAGACAGTGCTCCTCTCAGCATCCGATTGCACTGCAGAAAACACAGTGTCTGTGCAGGCTGTGTCTGCAACCTTCCCCTAGCAGACACACCAGGCTGGGAGGAGATCCTTTTCCTTGCAGGGTCATTTGTTGGGCTCTCTTCTGATATCTGTGCAAGGTGAAAGTGTGTTTACTGTTTACATTGTGAGTACTTTCTCCTTCCACTGTCATTACCTCTCCCACACACTGTGTGTGTTCCAGTGACGTGCAAAGGAAGCTACAGCTGACAAAGGGAAGGGACAAGCTCTTAAGATCTCCCCAGAGCCTTGAAACAAGGGCTGTTACAAGGAACTATCTGTGCTTCTTCCAGTGTAAGAGTGCAGGCACACCCACACAGCAGCTCCTGAAGCCTGAATTGTGTGATCCTGTGCAGCACCACTGAGGCTTGGAGCAGGTGGGCTCATAAAGCACACACTGGACTGAGTTCATAAGGCTGAATGAGGAGGACTTCAACCCTACATGCTTTCTCTGCATCAAGAAAAGGGAGTAATGGCCAGCAGCAGATGGCTTCATGAGGTGGTGCTCAAAGGATAGACCCTTTCCAGCACAGTAGGACATGGGACCACAGCCTCCAAAGCCCAGGGTGTAACAAGGCTGGGAAGAGGGACAGGAATAGACCAAAATCTGATGCTGCTCTTGTGTGCCAGAGCTGCACAGAGTTTCTCAAAATCAAGACAGAATCAAGCAGAGATTCTATTAAATAAGGCTGTCCCAGGACAAGGTCTCTCAAAGTGCTCAGATATCAGGGGCAAAAGATGGTTTAACAGAAGTAGGATGAAAGAATTTTTCTGATAAATCCAACAAGCACCTCCTGCTTCCAGACTGCTCTGTGGCATATTTGTAACAGCAGCATGCCGGGGAGACTGCAAATGCAGGTGTTAAAAGTTACACTATGAGGTACATGAGGACTGTAGTTAGTTAAGGCAGTGAAATTTACTGAGGATTGACTGGAACCCAAAGGAAGTGGTGTGTGTGGGCTCTTCACTGGCAGGCAGAAACAAAAAGCATAACAAATCACTGCAAACTCCTGATGGGAATTAGTAGACAGAAGGGCTGCGAGGCATAGACATGGAGCACATGTAAAACAAGAAACTGAGCCTAGGAAACCAAGTAACTGGATTATTTCTTCTTGAACTGGAGTATGAAGTTCCCATCTTGTAAATGTGCTGTATCGTTCATCTTCAGCAGCTATAAGAGGAAACAATACAACAACAAGAAGGGATTTCTGTTTGTAGATTATGCTGTCAAGGTGCTGTAGGGTTACAAACACAAGCCCTGATTCTACTATGTGTTTCCCACATGTGCCATCCCCTCCTCCCCCTCCAGATGTGGTTGGGTTAACTCAGCTGTGCACTCATAAACTGCTCTTTACAGGACCAGGGCCAGGGTTTTACCAGCAAATTCAGTTTTGGGAAGTGACTTTTAGTGAGGCTTAAAAGATCTGGAAGAGAAGAGGTGTGAAACTTCCAAAAAGCTTCATCATTCTTGCTAATTCCCCCAGACAGGAGAATCAAACCCCAAGTGACCTGATCACATCACTCCTCCTTCCCTCTGCACAGATCAGGAAACAGCAACAGCAGCAAGCCAGGGTGGTAAGATTGGCCTGTGGTTGCAGTTACAAGGAGCAGTGAATTCCCAGGAAGCTTTCACAGAGCCATTGCTGAGAGGTTTTTAGGGACACCATCTTACCAAAACTGAGGTAGTATAAAGAGAATAAAAGAAGGAGGAATATACTAGAGTGATAGTCATGTAGTGCAAAGGGCTAACACCAGCCTAATCTGAGATTTTAGCTCCCTTTGAATCCATGTAGAGTAGTTTGCGCCTAAGTAAGATTTCAATGGACTCCAGCCTGATGTTATTTTCTTTGCATAGGAGAGAATTCCCACAAACAAAAATAGACTGGTATAGAAAACTTCCTAGCTCCTCTACCAAACCCTAGAGGAGAGAGGAAATGAAAAATAGTAGGACTAGCAGCATATTGATAGTTTTTCCCCAGTTCTTCTACTGTAAGATCCAACCTTTAGGATGCACAGGGTTTATGCTAGCAAGTGTTCATCCACATGATGGAGTTTACTTATGTAGTTTACTGTCCAGCCTCCCTCTCCATCAGCTGACTTCGCAGAAGAGCAGCTGTGCCTTACTGGATCCTCTCCATGCTTTTGAGGGGTTATCCCAGAGCCCCATGTGCTGTGCAGGCAATGGCATGGCTCTACAAACCCTTTCCCAAAGGACTGGGAGGGGAGATGTCTGTCTGACCCAGAGGAGGGAAGAGAGGACCTGGCAGTACGGGAGAGGAGGTAGCTGCACCCGCATTGCAGAGCAGTTATGTCAGCAGCCTTGGGGTTGCACTCTAGCCTATCTCCTTGGCTGGCCAGCCAGCTCGAAAAGCATCTTCGATTTATAGGGATGTGGGTGTGGATAAGACACAAGTTACCAGCAACACTGGAGTTATAATCCCATTAACTCTGCAGTGAACGCCCACGCTAAGCAGAGAGGCCAGGGAGGCAGGATGAATCCAAAAGAGGAATAGGGCAGTCGGGCCTGTAGTACCGGTCCAGTTGTAGCCTTCCCGCTCTTTCCCTTCACCTCATACACCCAGGGATCTCACTGCCAACTGCACAAAGTGAGGGCAGGACATGGTTTTCCTGCCAGCACCCAGGACACAAGATCTCAGCAGCAGGACCCCTTCCCCCCGCCTGTATTGCAGCCACTCATCCCTCCTCCACCTCCACCCTGAGACCCTGCAGCTGGGCCCAGAGCACACAGCCAGAAATGGAAGTTGTCAGTGCAATCGCTGTTGGTTTCACAACCTCCTATTACTGCAGCTTTACAGTTTATTTGCTCTGTGTGCCAACAAATGCGGACACATGCACGGTTCCTGTGGATATCCATGCACTTGTGTGTCATGCTACCCACCTCCTAAAGCAGAGGGGAATGTCAGGCCTATGAAAAGGTTTGGCCGCTGCACATTTTGTGGCCACTCTGTGTATCAGATGGGCATGGGAAATTCCTGCCAGACTCTGGCAACAAGTTTCTCTCTTGGCTAATTTTTAATGGCAAAGGTTTTGTAATCACCATCCGAGCCTGAGGAGCAGAAATTCCTGAGGGGTAATTGGCTTTGTCGGTCTGTTGGGCGCACTCAGCCTTGATCTCTTCAATTACTGTACGCATGGAGCTCCTCTCACGCTGCCAGCCAGAGCCGCTGAGGACAGGCCTGCCAGCTCCATACATGGGTGCGTGTCTGCAAGCAGCACAAGCGCCCTGGCATCTAATGCAGTGCACGAGGCGTGGGGCAAGGCTAGCAAGAACCAACTCTAAGCTTGGTGGGAGCCACTTGAGGAAAAAGATCACTGAGGAGACGGGACCTGTGGGGACAAGGGGACAAGTGAAGTGGGCCTCCTGTTGGTCCTCTTCTACCACTTGACTCACAGGTTGCCAACCACAAGCTTCTTCACCTGCCACCACACAGGGCACCTTATTCTTGCTACCAGCAAGGAAAACACTCCCAACAGAGACTCAGCTTTAGCTGGCAAAAAGTCTGCACATGCCAGGGTGGCTTCTTTTGGATGAATTTTCTGCCAGCAGAGCAGCACATTATCTTAAGACTTGCCAGCATTACTGTATTGATGGGAGGGACAGGATGAATGTTCCTTCCCTTAATTAATGGGGTTATGCAGGCAAAAATTTGTCGGGAATGGAAAAGGCTGATGACCCCTTAATGCTGCCTCATCAGTCCACAGCATTTAAAGGATGTGTATGACACTGAAGCATGTTTAGAAGCCCCTCTGTGGGGCCCAAGAGCATTATACATGGGCACAAATCTTCAGGCCTAACATGTGTTGTATCAGATTACACACTGGGGTCTTGGGCACAACAAAGGAGTCAGGATACATGTGCATAATCCTCCTCACGCACCCCATGTCTTCATCATGGTCCAAACACTACATTTCTCCACATTACCCCCAATCTATCTCTGTCCCACCAGCCCCACATGCTGTTCCCATCCTGCTCCATCTTCCTCATCTCCTCCCAATAGCAAACTCTCTGCTACTGCCTTTTCTCCTCCAGCCCTCAGGTCTGTCACCCATTCTCAGATCACCCCAGGAGTTACTGCCCCTGCAGCAGTGGCCAGAGAGTTGTTCTCCAGTTCCACTGTCCTGGAGTTCACCACAGGCAACTTTCACTCCCTCATCTCCTCTAATTGCGGTCAGCACCCCCACAGGCTGGGGGATCTCATAAATACCACGGTCTTGTGAGGGAGTCTTCCATCCAGTAATTGACTACACTTTCCAGATGCTCTTCCAGCAAGAAATTAAAAAGCAATGTGACCCTTGTCGAGGGTGCAGGCACCCCCTGCAATGCAAACACCCTCTCCCAGGAAAGCCTGTCCCCACAGACATGGGGCTGGCTGAGCTGGCAGGAGCCACAGTGACTGGAGCCACTGGGGGGGTTGAGGGGCCATAAATCAGGCCTCTCCTGGCCCCTGCTCTCCCCCAGACCCTTATCAGCACCACTCAGCACGGTGGGAGCTTCAGGAGGGATGTGAGCAGAGATAAGGGCCCCACTGGGGCAGACCCTGCTCCACTGGGAGTCTCCAGACCCTGCAGGCACATGGGCTGGCTGGTGGTGCCCAGCCCTCTCCTTTGGGGCAGCAGGAGGCACAGGGGTCTCCTCTTCTCCCTGCTCCCAGCCCTGGCTCCTGACGGCCCTGGGGGCTGCAGCCTGAGTGTCCAGCTCAGCCAGTGCCTCAGCAGAGCTGGTGCCTTAACCTGGGCTGGCTGTCACTGCCCCCTCCTTGCACCCTCATCCCCTCTTCCCTTTGTCACATGAGAAACAGCCTTAATGAAGAGGCTTAATGAAAAATAAACAAGCTGGGAGCTTTACACTTGGGGAACAAAACAGCCACAGGCTGACACTGTGCACCAGTACCAAGGTACCCCCTCCCAGCCTTGGCCATGGAGTCATACCGAGTCCTAGAGGACCTGTCTTGCTGGGGGCCATTCTGGCTGCAAAACCCTTTCCCTCAGCACCCAAGCAGTGCCATCATATTCCAAATGAGCATCTGCACCCTCCAGCAATGCTGTGATGGGAGAAGAGGTGCAGCCGAGTGTCTCTCTTGCCACAGGCCTCATTCTTGGCTCAGGCTCTAAAAAACGTGCCACCATGTGGCAGAGCTGACACCTTGCTGGGCTTTGCAAGAGGCCAAAGAATTGGGATCAACATGGGGTGCAGGACAAAGAGGTGCAGGGCCAGTTCAGTCAGGGAAGGGTTGGGGAAGACAGAGGTCCTCAGCAGGACTGAGCAACTTGGGGGGTGGGGCCAAGGGACCAGAGGAGGGAAGCTTTGGGAGGGAAACGTGCCCTCTGTGTGCTGGGCTCCTGCACCCCCTAATCCCCAGCACAATGACCTCCAGGGCAGATATGACAGTCTCCAGCTGTAGGCTTTCAGGCAGAGGAGAGGGGAAATCCAGTCTGAGGGAGGGCATTCTCCAGCACCAGTGTGGAGTGGAGAGGAAAACTCCGTGTGTTGTGGCTCACTCCTGTCCTGCCATAGTTGGTGGCTGGGAAGCAGAAGCCAGGGCTGGTGAGGGGAGGTAAGACTCCAGACTGTGGAGCAGAACAGGGCTCCCTGTGTGGGGCACAGAGGGAAGTGCCTGGGGAGCACCAGTGATTCACAGCATTGAGGGCAGGCACAGATAAGTGGTTGAAAGGTCTCTCACCCTGCTAATCCTGCTTCCTTTCAATAGCTTTAAATCCATCACTTAAAAATTCAGAGTTTCTCAGTTGGAGAGCTGGGTGGCCTACAGGATGAATGGAGCTCTTCACCCCTGGGGCAGCTGGGAGACTCCAGGAAACAGGACCAGGAAGGTGCTGGCATGTTAGCACGTAGCTGGGTTATAATTTACACGCATACGCTATATGCTTACTCCCATTAGCATCTTGGCTTGGAAGGCACCCAGTCTCCTTTCACCCCTGAAGGAACTGACCTCATTAGAAAGCATTCAGAAGCCTTCGTGGTTGCCTGCAAAATAGAAGCAGCTACACCTAAACCAAAGCCTTGAAGATCAGGCTCATTGCTCTGTGATGGAGTTAAAAACATGGCACTTTTCACTGTAGGCAATCTCAATATGGGCAATTTCCCTGAGGGGACACAGCACACAAAAAGGCATCCTTGCTGTGATTTCAGTGACCTCAGGTGGCATGCAATAGGGATCACTTCTGTTTGCATATTTAGTATAACATCTGTGAGAGATTGCCCAAGGGTCCAGTGAAGGTCAATTAGCTGGTAGGAGAGTAGTCTTTAATGGCATGGCTAGTCCACATAAACTGTGGCCTTGGAGGCAGTTAAAATGGGATTGAGACCATGCTTAAGTATGGTTTTACTATTGTCACTAGCACTGTTCACATTGGGTGCGACAAATACTGTCCTCCTCCTGCACTCTTCTAGGAAATGTGCAACCAGTTCAGAAGCTGCAAATAAGTCTTAGAGATAGGTGAGATCCTCAAGGGTCAAACCAGCAGTCTCAGCTACATGGAAGGGCTTTGCCTCTGTGTGGAATTGTCTCCAAGCAGCTCACCCACTCTCCCACCATTCTGGAAGGCCACAGTCCCACACCATCCCTTCCTGTCTTTTTCCACTGTGTTTCTACCATCTCCACTTAATGAGTGCTGTAAAACTCCCTGATCTCTGTGGACAGGCCCAGGATTCCAGGTTGGGAGCTGGGGGTAGGAGGGTTGCTGAGTCCGTATATTCTTCCAGATCTCCCCCCTGCACACTCCTCCACGCAGAAATATCCCTGTTCCTATCAGCAGTTTTGGAGCTGACGTCCTTTGTGACGCAGGTAACATCCGCAGGGGTAACAAGGAATGATCTCCCCACGCTGGGCTCCAGGACCCTGCCTGCCCCAACTGGGGAGACCTCACACTCACTTCATTGCTGGTGCTCATGGGATGCTGCTGGGTCACACTGGCTCGCTGAAGGCCAGGCCAGGTGACAAAGTGGAGCAGTGCACATTTAGACCCACCCAGAGAGCTGCCCTTTGAAGTTGTGTTCCCCTGCTCCCAGCAGCCAGTGTTTTCCTTCCCTCTGGCTGTTAAAAAGCCATACTGTCAAAAGTCCTTGCATGCCCTCTTGACCAGCATGTCCAAGCACTGAAACCAGTACTGCAAATGTTGAAAGTGCTGGTGCTCAAGCCCACGCTCCCCGACTAACCCCTCCATCGTGTTGTCACAAAGAGGACTTGGATCGCTTACAGGAACAGTGGACTGTATGCAGTAGTTGTTCCAGGAAAGGAGCAAGACTCAAGGAATGGCCTCAAATGCAGCCTCACCATTACAACAGCATGTATCTACTGTGGAAAGGCGTTTCCAGAGACCCCATCTCATTCCCTGTCCTGATTTGACCACATGAGAAGCTTTGTTGCAGAAAGAAACCAGGCACTATAGGACCAGGACAAAGGGAGTTCACATGATGTATGCCTAAAGCAAGGTGCTGAACTGCTTTCATGCCTTGGTGCTTAGGGTCAAAGCTCTCTGACTAGTTAGGTGCTAAATTCCCTCATTAGCCCCAAGCTACTGCCTCAGGTCAAAAGCAACTTGCATCACAGTGAGAGAAGCAGGTTCAGCTGCTCTTTAACCTCCTTCCTTCCTTCCTTCCTTCCTTCCTTCCTTCCTTCCTTCCTTCCTTCCTTCCTTCCTTCCTTCCTGCCTTCCTGCCTTCCTGCCTTCCTGCCTTCCTGCCTGCCTGACTCAGCATCCCCACACTTTTCCCTAGAGGTCTTCCCTGTCATGCATCAGCAGCTGCAGGAGGGGACAAGCAGAGAAAGAGACACGAAGGGCTTATCTGTCCCGGAGGGAATTTCTCACCTCCACTCTGTTCTGCTCACTGCCCGGGAGGCAGCCCTGTCGCCAGAGACAGCATCTGGCCGGCTGTGTTGACAAAGTCACAAGAGATGTGGAGTGCACATGGAGATCAAGGCAGGGCTGACAGAGGCTTTAAGCTCGTTCCCAGTGTTCTGCTCATCAGAGAAAGGAGGCGGGGGTGGGAAGGGGAGAAGACCTGTCTTCTACACTGTGCCCAGACTGAGGAGCAAACCTGGGCTCCTCTGTTTCCCCAGCCCAGCTGCTCTCAGCCACTCATTCACTTCCCTGCCTGGTCCCAGCCAGAGACAGCACAGGGTTGACAGCCGGAAGCATCACTCCATGGCCTTTGCAGAGAGCAGAAAACGTTTTCCTCATATTCTAGTAGTGCTGTCAAAAACTGGTGAAAGTTCCTGTGTCAAACACACCAAGGTTTTGCTCCCAGACTTGACAGGGAAGCAAGCTTCTCAGGACAGGCATCCACAGTTCATGCTGTCTCCTTCCTACTCTTCTGCTCTCCTATTGCAGGGTTCCTCATCTGGATGATTCCTCATTCAGATACTTATCTGCTGAGTTTGGCATCAACCCTCAGATCAGAGCGCTCTGCCCACGATCCTGCTGCACCCCTGTTTGCAAAGGATCATGATGATATACACTGTAACTGCCTGGCAGAGGAGGACAAGTTCGCATTTGCCTGGCACCTCTCATGCACACATCTCGACTGATTGCAAGTGCTCATCCGTGCCTCTCTTTAGCACGGAGCTCACTTGCCAGGAGGGGTTTGCCCATTTCCACAGGCTGGGACGAGAACCACTGCCAACACCTCTAGCAGCAAGAGCGAAGCTGCTCCAAGCCCCCTCCCCACATACTCCCAGACATCAGGCTCTGTTGACCCCTGGTCACAGCCCTCCAGCTGCTTGCACCACTTGCCCCCTTCATGCCCCTGTCTGCCCTTACAGCTCCCTTCAGTTAGGTGGGAAACTCAGGTGTGTTTGGTGCACTCAAAAAAGCCTCCTGCTTGCATTGCAGCACTCCCAAACACTTGTACACTGGTCTCTGGGCGCTGGCACCTGGTAAGTCATCAGGGGAACCTGGTGGGCTCCCAGGGTTGAGCACACATCCTCAGCCCTAAATAACTGCTGTCCTTGCCACTTGGGCAGATTGGGATGAGTTAGCATTAATATTTCAGTACTCGTGTATCCTTCAGTGGGTATCCTACCTGGTATAAAAATGTTGCTTTCAAAAAGCACCCCCTACCTCTACATGTATCAATTTCATTGTGAGACTGACAAAACAAAGGCCAGCTTAGTCTGAAATAGCTGCATTTTTAATAGTGCTCGACTCTCACTGAGGACAATAAGGAATCCAATCCCCCGAGGGGCAGCAGAAGTGGTGCTGAAAATCTGGCCCGCAGTGCTGCCGCTGCCGGCAGCCCCAGACACGCAGCGGTGTGGATGCAGGACGCCTCACCGGGAGGGAAGAACAAGTAGGACTTCCCCTTCCCTTACGCTCCGTCTCCACCTTTGTGTTGCAAAAACAAAGAAGTTTTGGGCGTGATCCCGCCCTGCGCCCAGCGGCAGCTTTGGTGGTTGCGTGCACAACGTGCCCGCTCCTGGTGCCGCTCATGGAGGAGGAGGGTGTCTGTGCCATGGGCACGCTCCTCGGCCCCCGAGGCACCATGCTTCTCCCTCTCCAAAATACACACGCCTGCACCTCCTCCCATATGCCGGCAGCGGAACAGTTGCTGGAGACTTTTCCATGCTGCAAGCCAGGTTGGATGAGGAAGGCCGGGCTCTTCTCAAGGTGTCCAAATGCCTCCTAGCATGAAATCGTGGAGCTGATCAATGCAGATGAGCACGTAGAACAGTGCGTGCTGTCTCAGCCTGACTAAAAGCGCTTATGGTTGACAGCCAAACCTGGACTGACCTCTTCCAAGATTACCCCAGGGACCAGGGATCTTCTCTAGTTCTCCTTGTCTCATTTTATTATTTTGACCCTTATAACGTATCCAACTAAGCCCCTCAGGCTAGAAATCAAGGGCCTGCAGTTTTCCTCAGTGGTCAGTGGAAGCCAAGAACAAGAAGAGCCATGTACTAATTTACTTTGCAACCTAGAATAGCACACACAGGGTCAAGGATCCCATCACCAAAATACAGAGGCAGGGCCACGTCTGTATGATGGACGGCATAAGGTGTCAGAAGAAAAAAGGATCAGGAAAATCCCCTGACTCTACTTATGCATGAGTGCCCAACTAAAAACCACTGCCAGAGCAAACTGTGAAGACCCCAGGCCGGAAGGAATGGAGCTATAGTAGTGGCTCCATCCATTTTGGCTCCCGTGATGAGGAGAGGAGCCTGTGGTAAGCAAGATGGCAAAGCCTGTCATAGCCAAGCTATGCAATAACATTGCCTGTCAGAATCAGAGTCTCTGGGTTATTCCGTCTAGGCTGCCTCTTCTTTTTTTTTTTTTTTTTTTTAAAAAAAAAACTTTCACTGCTTCTTTCTAACTCTTTATTCTGACAAGCATTCTGGACAGCCTGCTAACTGTGTGCTAAGTTTGGCCTGAAAGCATATAATCCTAATGAGATTAGAAAGACCTGACTCTCTTTGGAAGCTCCTGCTACACTTCAAAGGATCCAGGAGTTACCAAGTGGTTTTGAAACACATCCATGACTTCTGTCCCACTTTTTGATTGCCTCTGAGGAGGGAAGGCTGTGTGCATGCCTGGGAAGTGGCACGGGGATAGGAGAGGAAAGCAGGGGATGTTCAGTGGGAATGGGGTGGGAAACATAGGGTTTTGCATGCAGTGGGGGGGGGGGGGGGGGGGGGGGGGGGGGGGCAATGAGTCTATGTGCCAAGAGGAGACCAGGAGGATCAGGAAGGATGGACACAAGTTTTCTTCTTGTTGCTGGAGAGTATAGATGGCATGGTGGACATGAGAGGGTGGAAGGGGAACGAAAAATACCCATTAGTGTCCAAAGGGAAAGACTTGACAAGAAAGAGAGGTGCAGAGCTGGGAAAATAAGAGTGAATATCAAAGGAGGTGTAGGGAGAGAAAAGACAGCCTGGGAACACACACATCCACTGCATGGACATCCACATGCTTGCTGAGTTGAGACTTCTGATTCTTCATTTGCCTACTCAGTAATAACCCCCTGGACCTTGCAATACTATAAACACCTCTCCAAAGGGAAGTGCTTCCTGGGGCTGGAGAGCATCCATGAGAGCAGGCTCTCTCATTCAAAACCCTTTTCATCTTGTACTGGTTTTGCTGCATGTGTCAAAAGGAAGCACATATGTGTCGGTTTCATGCTGGACATTGCCACACAGGCATTATTACTAGCTCAGGGTATCAAATGAACTGAGAGCAAGGGGGAAACAAGAGAGTTGGGAATGCAAGATCCAACTGGGCAGAAAACAGCAGAGGCCCTCTTTGTACCCTTTCTGTCTTGTCAGATCCAACATTGCCCAAGTCAGCGCACATGGATGAGCTGCTGACAGAGCACCATGCAGGTGAAAGCCTGGTGCTATGCCAGGAAGTATGTGTGGCACACTGCCAATGCAGAAAGGGGCTATCACACTCAAAGGCACCACTGGCATTTCAGTGTCTGCTCTCTCACAGATTTATACACATCTGGCCATCCTGGTGCTGGGGTGCCTTAGGTGGAAAGGCAACTGCAATGCATTTATCACAATGTGCAGAGATGCTCACCTGCCTGCCAGCTGCTTCCGGCTGCTCTGCTGACTTGCTTCATCACTCTGTGATGAAGTGGACGTGAACATCAGCCTTTTTGACACCAGTCAGCAGCAGTCATAGCTGTTACTTAATGACTTGCTCCACAGGAGCTGCTTGCCCAGAAATACAGAGGCAATGGCCTGTCTTCTGCATTCTCCATGGCTGCCAGACTGCATCCCTGGGGAGGCCCCAGCCCCACCACCCACTCCCCACCTCCTGGCAGCAGCAAGATGGGTGGCAACATTTCATCTCATGCATAAACACTGCTACTATTCAGTACTCAGAGCTGGCAAGACAAGAGTGTACCACTGGTCTGTACCCCAGATTGTAACACCCAGCCCTCTTACCAGCCCAAGAGTGCAGAGGCACACACATACAGCCTCTCATCCTGGGCCCAAGCACAGCCTTCAATGCAGATCTGCTCTCCTACCCAGCACTCACAGACAATGGGAATGGTCTCATTAAAAAAGCTGTGGACAGAATGAATCACAGCTTCCCCCAGGCCTCCTCTCTGGCCCTTCCCAATGAGATGAGATTGGCAAAAAGAAACCAGCCCATCACCCAGAGCTGGCTGCTAGCTTTATGCAGCACCAGGGGGAAACACCCTGCTTGCCACTCTGGGACAAGGCTCACCCCAGTAAAGAAGTGGAAAGAAAAAGTACTCCATTGAGATGGTAAAAAAGCCCTGGGTCCACACCAGGGCCTGCCAGGGAACAGCAGTCCTGAAGTTACTGGCCATGCAAGGAGCTGTGATTAAAGAGATACGCAGGCAATGTTGTAGCAGAGAGAGAAAACAAATCTTCACCAGGGGGAGCAGCCAAAGGTTTCCCCCAGGACCCAGCAGTGATGACTGTGTCTTGCTCTGAGCTGGTCTGCTCTCTCCGAGAGAATGTAAGAACTAGCACCTATTTAACTCTCAGTTCTGGTTTCAATTGCTTGTAACTTTCCACTTTCGCCACTTGGGCTGACATTTTCCAGGCCAGGCATCTGCCTTAGCCTGTTACAAGAAAAAGAGGAGAAAAAAGGAAAAACAACCCAACAAAAAAGACCCATGCACATTTAGGGATTTTGACCATTTTCAGAGTACCAGAAGGAAAAGAGGCTTTTTTGTCCATGCTAAAAAAATCAAGACTTAAAACTCGTTCACTGAGAATTTGCAGTTTAAAGCAAGACCTTGAAATTAGGCAAGACAAGTGCCTAGATGCCAAGAATATGTCTCTGCTGTCCCCAAGAAAAATATCCCTGAATTTTGATCTAGTTATGAGTTCGATACTCACGTAGAACAGATTTAGCAGAGTTGGCAGCTCCATTGCTGCAAAGTTTCTGCCCCAAGTGTTGTATGTCTACACAGAACTCTCAAGCATCAAACCAAACTGGTCCTAGACCAGAACATCTGCATGTCCCTCTGTCAACGTATATGGAGTGCGGCATGTTGATGGAAATGTTGCTTTCTACAAAGTACATAAACATTTGCCTTGTAAAATCTTGCTGAATCTTCCAGTCCCAGTTTCCAGGCATTACCTGAAAATACTTGCCAAGTCTACCCTAATTTCATTCACTTCACACACCTTTTGATTTCTGACATGACCAAGATTGTGTGTCATAAACACCTCTGGTTTCCTTCCCTAGAGATGACAAATTCATGTTCAGCAATCCTAAGACCAAAGTAAATCAGAAAAACACATAGGAAAAATGTAACATGATGGTATTTCTATAGTAGCTGATCTCCTTATGTCCAGGGAGTTAAATCCTCGATGCAAAGAAAACCTTAATTCCCCCACTTCCTCACTGGAGAGGTTTGACAATATTTTTAACCTCTATTGCTATGTAGACTCTTTCGTCTCTGTAGTTTTTGAGCTACAGTATTGATCCTGACTCTGAGACTTAGGCCTCTGATTCTTTCATCCTGCCTCCAGGGGAGGAACTGGGATATTTTGAAGCCTCCTTTCTCAGGCATTATGCTTTTAGATAGATGTTGCAGAGTAGGGAGCACAGCTCACTCAAGAAGAGTTCCAGAGAAGAAAACTGACTGAAGGAAAGCCGTGGCCCTTTCCAACAAGGGCTACTGAGCTACATCTTTCAGGGTATTTGGAGGTCCAGATTTCCAGATTTAGCTTTCCCATCAGCAGTCCAGAAAGCAGAAAGCATAGAAAACCATGGCACTGACATACATAGTACCTTTCATATCAGGACTGCTGGGCATTTTATACCAGTTTCACCTCCCAACAGACCAGAGGCTTGATAATAATTATTACTTTTTCGTTTTGCAGAGTAGAAAACAGACAGCGAATGTGAGGTGAATTACCCATAGACAACAAATAAACCATATGCAGAGTTACGAGAGGAGCCCAAGTGTTCTGACTCCTTTCTTCCTGCTCTGACCATGACAGTGAGCTGGAGTAGCAGATGCCACATGCAGATAATAATAACAACGTACATTGTTGCCTTATAGAAATGCTGCACCCCTTTAATTTTAGCCAAGACTTTTGGTGTACACTTCTTCCTTGTTCTGCTAAGTAATTATCCATTGCTATGTCTGGCCACTTTGATAGCAATAAGAGTTCTTTCATGGTGCAGGGGTGGTTTGGTCCTTCACTAGTTTCCCTGAGGACACAGAGCATGCTGGAGGACATGTGTCACGTTCTGCATGCCACTGGGATGGCTTTGGGACATCTTAATGATTTTATCCTCTGTTGTTCAAACAGAGTTTTAATTCAGGGTGACAATGCCTTGCTGTGCCATGTAAAATCCCCGGCATGGACTGCTTCTTGCTAGCCTGACTTATTGCTAGCACCACCCAGCACTTCATCCCTTTGTCTTTTGTTGGCTGCTATTCTGGGTCTGTATCTCCCCATCAGAAAGGGCATAGGATTGAGAGCTCCCTGCAACACAAGCCTTGCACTGTGCAAGCTGTCCAGCTTCTCTGCAGGGGTTACAAATGGTTATCCCAACACACACTCATCCTCAGCCTTCCCTGAGTGCTGGGAGCTTCCATCACAGTGACCACGCTTTGTTGCAGCAGATGTTGTAAATCTGAATGACTGTGTAGAAAGCATGGAGCGATTTCTGAGGATGACAGAGGTGGGACCATGTGGGAAGAGATGGAATGGAGTGGGGCAATGGGACGTGCCTGCAGAAGCACATGGCAGCACAGTGAGGCTTGTCTCCGTGGGACCCTGAGGGGAGGAGGTGTCACATGGCAGACCCCTACAGGAGAGGAGCCTGCCAGCAGCTGACCGATAGGTGAACAGTGCAGGATCACCCCACAGAAGGACATTTAGGACACATGTTGCTGACGTAGCAACATGGTCATGTCATGTCATGTAGTGAGAATTACTGTATAAGGAAATACTGTGCCTTGAAAAAGTGTACAAAACTAGCTCATTTCTTTTGAATAAAATATGCAGATTCCCTGACAGTCTGGGTCCATGTCTTGGTCACTCACAGGACCAGAAGAGCCTTCCCTAAAGCCTGGGGGACAACAGTACTCTTTACTGAGTCCCCACCTTGTAATTCCTTGCAGAATACTTTCTTCCTGCTGCATCTTGCCACGTTTCAGATCTCCTCTTCTGACTCTCTCCTTCCTCTCTCTTTCAATTTCTGCTGTTTGTTCCATGAAACTATTCATCAGACAGTTTCCACAGATGGCCCGTCAGCATCAGTTCACTGATGAACAGCTCTGTGAAAGTCTGCTTGAAATACCAGTGGCTCTGAGTGGATGTGCAGGTGGCATGGGATCCTTCTGTCCCTTGTCATGAGTGAATCCTTTGGAGGGTGCAGATATTCCCACAAATGGACAAACTCTGGACTGGTTTCCTGTCTGGTGTTCATGTCCCTTTGGAGTAGAGTGAATACTCAAGGCAGAAACATAATGTTCAAAAGCAGTTCGATAAAGAGTAGGTATGGATCAATTTTATCAGAGAGGCAAACATCTCTGGGCAGATTGGACAGTAGGGTCAGCAACAGCTGATTCTCCAGCAGGCTTGTGCAGTTTCCATGCCCTTGCTAAAGCAGAGGAGTGTAGAGGTAGATAAATCCATATCCACTGTTTGCTCTATCCCTTTTCCATGCTGTCCTCTATGAGCACAAACCAACCAGAGTATTTGCTTGAGCCTATCCCCAACAGCCCATTTGAACCCTACCCCAGCTGAGATCACATTGGAAGGCATTTCTCAGGATGACGGGCCGGCTTTCCTCCAAAGAGGGGCTTAAAACAAAACAACCAAAGCCATTCAATTAGAATTTGGGGCTTAGAAGGTCTCTTATCTCATGAAAAGAGAGATTAAAGTTCTCTGATAATTTATAAAGTGCTCAAAAGTTTAAAGGGGAATTGGGCTTTTATCTGAACTATCAGATAACACGAAGAGCGCAAAGGCCACGCACAAGTCAGCCCCAGGGTGCAGTCACTTCGTCGTAGAGAGCTTCTGCTTCCAACCATGGATCTGATCCCAGTCCCTAAAATTAATAGCCAGATTCCCAGACTCTCATGGACTAGTAGCCCGGCCAGTCTGACAAGTCACTGTGGCTCAGACACACAGTCACGTAACTCTAGCTTAGAAAGTCCTTGGATGTCCTCACTTAGTGGTGCCTGACAGCTCCTGTGGTGAGATGGGCTGGATGTCCCGGATGCCTTTGAGTGAACATCCTGGCACAGAGGGCTTCTCCCACCACACCAGTGGCCAGTGCTTACTAAATGACAGTGTGTGGTGTGCTCAGCATGCCCTAAGCAATGTATAGTTGGCCCAAGTGCTCCCAGAAGCTTGCCCAACCTGTTTTCCTTTCAGCTGGTATTTCAAATAGCTAGTTATTATTTGTGTAGTGAAGGCCATCATTCATTTACTCTCCTGGAAGACTTTTGCTGTCTTCCCAGCTGTCTTTCTCTTATGCTCCTGTTCACTTTGGCCGCTGCTGACAATGGCGTCCTGACAGGCTGAGACCACCACAGAACAGTGGAGGGAGGAACATGTGTGGGACACAGAGCGTAGCCTGGAGCTGGCCCTGGGTACTTGCACTAGCTCCTGGAGGAGACTGGGACTCTCAGGCTCACGGCAAAATGACAAGCTCACTCTTCCTCAGCATCACCCATACGTAAAATAAGTAAACTTGCCCTTTGAGCTACAAGGCTAGCAAAGCCTGGGGTTTCTGGTGAAAAAGGGATGTCCTTTGTCCCCATATATCTTCTCCTCACCCTCTGCATTAATTCTTGTCCCACAACATGCAAGGGACAATAGCAGTGTGCATAATCTAGAGCTAGATACCTGCCAGCAGGCAAGTCGTGTTCACATGTGGCGATGGTGTGGCCAGCTGATGTCTAACGGTTGAGATCTTCCTCTCTTTCCTTCACAAATCACCGGTTTCTATAATTTCACCTATTCTGACGGCCACAACATTACTGATTTTGAAACGTCTGTTGTTCTTTCAGATGTGATTGAAGCTGACATGTTACAAAGCTACTGGAAAAAGGGAGGACGGACAGCCAAAGAAGCATTGTTTCCTTTGGAAAATGGGCTTTAAAAATACCTGAATATAAACCAGACTTTCTTCTTTTGTGCCAACCTTCAGTAAAAGTTATGTCCTTCATCCAGCACTCCTAACCCCGACAGAGAGACCTGACAGAGAGACCTGGCCCAACCCCTGACAGAGAGACCTGGCCCATCCTTACTGAACCAGACTACTCGGTCTCTCATGACTGAATGAATCAAAAACTCCACCTTGCATCTGCTTTGCTGGCAGCCCACAAGAGGATCAAAATGTTCCCAAAATAAAGCATTATGGAAATTGTCTGCCAAATACTTGTTTTGAAGGGCCTTTATTGCAGCTTTTCAAGTCCAAGTTGAAGGTTAACTCTGGAGATTTTGGTTCATCACTTGAAAAGACAGCTTTATCAATCTATGATCTGAGGGCCAGGAAATCTGAGTCCCTTTCTCAGCTCTTTCTAGGACCTTCCATATTATCTTAGAGAAACAACTACTTTTTGTATTTTCTCTCTCAGAATTTGTCCATCTGCTTTATTTAAACTGTCTTCTCTTTGGGAAGGAGGCTGGCATCAGCAAAGAAGTGACCAGCATTTCCAGCATGGGGACATGAACTTGACCAACAGGGCACTACAACACTAATAGCTCACAATAATGGATAAGGACTTGGCAGGTCTTCATTTCTGGAGAAATATTTGCAAGAAAATAAGTATAACAGAATATTCCTAATTGGAAAAGACCAATTAAGAAGCCAACTCCTGGCACTGCCCAGGACAGCCCCAAGAATCACACCGTGTGCCTTAGAGTATTGTCCAAATGCTTCTTGAACTCTGTCAGGCTGGTGCTGCGACTACTTCCCTGGGGAGCCTGCTCCTTGGCCAACCACTCTGGCTGAAGAACCTTTTCCCAATATCTAGCCTAAACCTCTCCTGACACAACTTCAGGCCATTCCTCTGTGTCCTGTCACTGGCCATCACAGAGAAGAGATCAGTGCCTGCCCCTCCCCTTCCCCTCATGAGAAAGCTGTAACTGAAACGGGATCTCCCCTCACTTTTATCTTCTCCAGGCTGAACAGACCAAGTGACCTCAGCCGTTCCTCATACGGCTTCCACTCAAGGCTCTTCCACTCAAGGCTCATCTTGGTTGCCCTCCTTTGGAAATTCTCTAATAGTTTAATTTCTTCCTTATATTGTGGCATGCAAAACTGTATACAGTATTGAAGGTGAGGCTGCCCCAGTGCAGAGGAGAGCTGGACGATCCCCACCCTGGTCTGGCCAGCAATGCTGTGCCTGATGCTCCCTGGACATGCTTGGCCCTCCTGGCTGCCAGGGCACTGCTGACGCATCTTCAGCTTGCTATCAACCAGGAACCCCAGGTTCCTTTCTGTGCCACTGCTTTCCAGCATCTCATTCTCCAGTCTGTCCCCACATCCAGGGTTTCCCCATTCCAGGTGCAGAATCCGGCACTTTCCCTTGTTTAACTACACATGCTTGGTGATTGCCCAGCCCTCTGATTTGTCGAGGTCTTTCTGCAGGGCCTCTCTAACTTCAAGAGAGTCAACAGCTCCTCCCAGTTTTGTACTATCCACAAACTTGCTTAGTATCCCTCCCAGTCCTGTGTCCAAGTTGTTTTTGAAGTTGTTGAAGAGTCTAAGATAGAGCCCTGCAGAACCCACTAGTGCCAGGTCCCTAGTCAGATGCCAGCCCTGTAACCCTTTGTGCCTGACCCGTGAACCAGTTGCTCACCCATTACATGATGTGTTTATCCAGTATTGTGCTGGACATTTTGTCCAAAAGGATCTGTGAGAGATGGGATCAAAAACTTCACTGAAACCCAAAAAGATTACATCATGTAATAGATGCATAATATGTAAGTGCATAATATGTAAGTACATAATATATATCTAAGGGAATGCACATATATATACATGTATAATATACACATCTATAAAAAACCCAATAAAAAGTGTGGGAATTTCTATATTTAAAGAAATAACTTTGAAAATGTTTGGAAGTGTTTGGTCTGGTCATTGGCACTGGCAGTGTGCACGAGACATAGGAAACTGCTCTTAATAAGTGGCGTGTGCCACACAGCAGGCCTGTCCAACACCTTCCATGCAGCCAGGTACAGCTCACTCCAGGGACCACTGTGTGTCAGAACTCGGCAGCTGACAGCTCTTACCTGCTGAAGAAGATTTTGTGTATACATCAGCCACTTGGCTTGTGTGGCGTTGAGCATGGGAGCTCCTATGAGATGGAGGTGTTCAAAACATTCATGAAACATTAGAACATTTCTGGGGGTTTGTGCTGTGGTTTGTCCTTTGGTTTAGGACACCACCAGAACCAGCCAAGAATACTTTAGCGTGACAACATTCTCATTCGCATGGCTGGCATGCTAACATCCTCATTCTTACCTTGCATGTCTGTCAAGTATAAGCAAAGTGTCTATTAATTGTGTCTGACTGGATTTCAGCTGCTCTTTTAAAAGGTCGCTGATACAAGTTTAGACAATAGGCTAAGAGGAGGCTGAATCCCCGTGGAGAACACACAAGGCATTCTCTTGTGTTGCTGATTTAATAAGGAAGAACTGAATACTCCTGTTTAGAAAGCCACAAATACTTTGAAGGTTTCTGCTTGAATGGAAGTTGGAATTCACTTTGGTTGTGCTCTGACACTCTGCATGCTCACCTCCCCACACTGCCCCAGCCAAGCATTTTACTGTGGGAACCTCCTCAAGAATAGCAGGTAACAATGCTAGCTTTTTGTGGGAAACCCTGTTTTCCAGGAGATACCTCCTTCCAAATATGAGGCTTATCCTCCAAGCAACAAGATGTGAGATGAGACACATGATTTTCAACCCCCAAGACCATAAATGAGGTGATCACAAAAATGACATTTACTTTGATTATGAAGCACTGGGGATTTGCAAATAACAAACTTCTGAGAGTTAATTTGTAGGCAAGACATAAATGTATCATTTGAGATGACAAATTATCAATCATAAACTCATGGGCTGCTTAACAACATGACCAGGGTTGAAGTGCCCCAGATACATGATTGGCAATGTTACTCACTTGATTGCAGGCATGACTCCTCAGGTCCACATGGAACCAGAAACTCAGCCAAGATCTTGCCAAGCTGGCCCTAGCTGCCAACTCCAAACCCCTTCGCTTAGTCAAGTCCTCTGTGCAATACACACTTCCTGCCCTATCCCTTGCCAAAGTCCCACTTATCTGCAGCTCACCCCCAGCAGCAGATGGAAAACATCCACAGCAAGAAGCAATGGGAAAAATCAACTCTGGTTGGCTCCTTACCTCTCAGCAGGCTCCAAAATCAGTGAGCTGTGCTGGCTCCCTATCCCAGAGAGGGCTGCCATCTCTCCCTTTCCATTTTAACTGCTTCACATAAGGAGTGGAAAATTCTTCAAGGGAATTAAGCTGCCGGGAACACTGGTAGGCATTAAGTTGTGAATAACCTCTCACTTGCCTGAGTCACAAGAAACACATTAGTGACGGAAGCAGGGGAAGTCAGTGCGATGATGGGACACAGGCATGGATGTCTCTGTGCATCAGATGCCATAAAAAAAAATACCGCATGCATTATATTTATTATATACCTTTATAAGAGCCCAGAGCAGCAAGATGTGCCAGTCTGCACTGCATTTCAGCTTTGCAGAGCTCCAGACACAAGGCACAAGCAGGCACGACTCACTCCCTGGCAGAGTGTCTCATGGAGCAGTGTACTAGAATTTCGTAAGCGCCGTGTGTCCCCCAGCACAGGAACACGAACAAGCGCTGTGTGCCTAACGCACCCGAGTGTGGAGGCTGCGCATTATTGCAACTTTCATAATCACAGCTTCATATCTCCGATGTGATAACAGACAGACAGTTTCTATTACGCAAACAGCACCAGGTAGGGCCAAGCAACCCACAGCAAGGCATCACTGGCATTCTAGGAATGGCTCAGGTCCTCTTCTGCCAAAACACACCACCCGCAGCACGTCCCAGTGCAGTGACATGCCAACGGAGAGCTACCACCATCTTTCTGCGGCAACACGGAGTGCCTCTTGGGACTGACAAGGAGCATCTTCTGGGGGGAATACTGTGAAGATGCAGAAGGCCAGCAGCTGGATGAGTGTGGAGCGGCTCAGGCAAGACCTGACACCACACAGAGTGCCTGTTGCTTATATAAAGCAGCTAATAAAGCTGGTTATCATCCCAGCAACTCTTGCCTTAGGTGTCAGCAGCCATGTGGAGGACACCCAAAAGCAATATACATGCGGGCTTTGCTGCCCAAGGAGAGGAATGTATAGTAGGAACTCAGCAGTTGGATTTTGCTGGTCCTTTAACAGAAATCTAGCAACAAATGTGGGGCAAAGCTCTTTTCAAAAGGCACTTAAGCATGTGTGGATTAAAGTTAAGCGTGTGTTTGTGTGCTGTCCTAGATCATATCCATTGCAATCTCAGGGCCTGTGTCTGGAGAGGCTTTGTTAGCAGAAGGTGTCTTAATGCAAAATGCCACCTACTGAGAATAGGCTTTTGCTGGGGTCTCCTGCCTAAATGAAAGACACAGCAAACAAATGTGCAGAAATAGAGAATTACCCCAGCAGGTATAGAGGCTCCAAACATTTTTAGTCACACTCTTCAGAAAAAAACCAAAACTAACCAAACAACCTCTAATAGCTGCATCTTGCTCACAGACTTTTGTGAAACAGCCTAGAAGGCACATGAAAGAGACATACTCACACCTCTGCCTGCTGAGGACGGACACATTCTTCCATTCCTTAGGGTGAGAATATACTGCAGTGTATTTATTTGCAACCAAAAGCACAAGAGGAAAGGCCTCAGTGAAAATTCATCCAAGGAAATTGTAAAAGAACATTAGAAGTACCAGGGGCATCAAATGAAAGCAGCAAGCAAAGGACACAGTAGGATGTGTCTGTTTACACAACAGGTAGTGATACTGTGCAAGTCCTTGCCACAGGATGCTGTGGATACTACAAGTTCATAGGGTTTAAAACCAGCAAAAAAATAATGTATGAAAAAAGAACCAGAAATGTAACAAAGATACTAGGTCTGCCTCAGAAAGTCCCCCAAATTACAAACTGTGGGACACAGGGGAACATTTGGGAGCTGTATCACTATACATTTGCCTTCAAGTACTGCTCTTTGCAGTGTTATCAGCCACTGTTGGAGACAGGCTGCTGGGCTCCAAGAACCCTTGGTGTGACACAGCACAGCTGTTCCTCCCCTGTGAACACACACTTTTTGCTTGGTGGGGGTTGAAAAAGCAGCAGCAGAGAAGACTCCCAGCAGTCAGTGCCAGAGGGAACACCTCAGCTTGGATCAGGCTCTGTCCCGTAGCTGGTTGTGCATGATCAGGGATAGATATTTTGCTCAAAATGAGATTGGGCAGAGACTTGAATCTGGGCATTTCTCCCTAGGTACAAACACTAGCATGCGCCCCTCTTATTTCAGCTCTGAAAAATGTAAGTTTCAGTCTGAAAAGCACATTTCACACACAAAGAATGGAAATTTGACACAGCACACTCTCTGCCAGAATAGCTGAAATATTGTGGCTTTGTCCCAACATAGACTGAGAGCTAATTAGAAAGCTTTGGAAGTTGTTCCCAAAAAGAACTGCTTTCCTCTGGTTATCTACCATGGCAGTCTCACTCCAGAAATACACAAATATGTCTAAAAATACAAGGATGTGCATCAGCAATTCGTAAATATATCTGGAAAAGAATTGCACAGTCTATTTTACACAGAAGTGGTAGCACGGCTATGGTTGGAAGCTGAGGCTCTGAGAAGTGCTCAAATGCTCCTTTTCCAATGTTACGAGAGGAAATGCCAGAGGCCAAGGACATGGGCAGTGCTGGGGGGGAGCTGGCGGAGGGGTCTGGGATATCAGCCACAAAAGGAAGCTTCCATGATTAAAAAACACAGCAGAAAGATAGTAAAGTATCATTCTAACATAGTAATGGCAATGCCAGGCATCCATACTCACAAATCAGATAAAAAAAAAAAAAAAGAGTTTTTTTTAAAAATAAAAAATTTAATCCAAAATCCTACACGGTAAGCTATAGTTTTTATATCTGCAACACAGCATTTAAGTGTTAAGACTTCATACTCCCAAGCTTTTATTGATGACTCTTTGGGCTGGAAATGTGTTTTTAAAAGTGCAGGAAATATTGGGGGAGGGGGGGGAATCAAACTGATTTCAGGATTTTTTTTGTCGCAGCTCCTTTGAAATCCTTGCTGTTACATGCAGAGCATCTCCTGCCTAAGTCAGATTTTGGCCTAAATATTTGCCCTGAAAAAGACTTTCAAAAATAGCAAAGTCAGGGAAGAATAGGGCCAAGGATCCATTCATGACTATCAACACTAAAATAAAATTTTAAAATAAGAAAGAAGAAGAAAAACTTGATACAGCTTTTATTTGGGTTTTTTTTGTTTTGTTTTGCTTTTTTAAAAAATAAATATAATCAATAGCATGAAACAGGGCAGCCAAATTTTCTTCATTAATTGATGAGTAAATCCACACAACTCAAGTGCCTTATGAGCAGAATAGCCTGCTGAGTGTTAGGAAAAAGAAGGAACAAAGATGTTAGCTGGTTTTGCTACACAAAAAAAAAAAAATACTTTAAAGTAGCTGCTTTTCTGTGCAGACAGTTCCTGACATTCAAGGTCATTACTGAATGATTAACTTACCAACTCATTAGAGGCTATTTACATTGTTTATGAGCATATGAACAATTACACAATGAAGATAGTGAAACATAATCACCTAATAACAGCATATAGTTGTGGCATAGATGAATTGGATGATCGAGGAGATCCTGTTTAAGTGCTGCCAGCAAGCCCCAGCCTGCCCTGATCATGGGGTGCTTGGAGGCTCCTTCCTCATGTCCTACAAGCAGCAGGCCCAGGAAAGGCAAAAAAAAAAATAAATCCAGGGACACTTGCTGTAGGGGGGCCACAGTCCAGAGGGAAAGCAAGGAAGGAGGCATGCACATCCTTGCAGGCAAACACAGGTGAGAGGCCCTGTGCAGAGCCTCAATACAAGTGTCACCGCCACAGAGAGTGTACTCAGGACGAGTGGTATTTGGGAGTGGTTCTCATTCTGTCTAGAGGCAAATTCCAAATCAATAATTTGATCCTGATGAAAGGTGTTTGACATGCAGCTTTGAAGATCGAAGGCTTCAAGGTATAAAAAAAGGCAACACTGATGCAAATTCAAGTTATGTTAACAAATTAACTTCTTACAGTATCACAGCTCCTTCTTCATATAGGCTTCCCCTGACCACTTCACTGTTTAAAAACAGAAAGGCTGACATGGTCCTGTCTTAACCAAAACTGATGTCTCAGGGTAAAGGGCTGTCTCAGGGATGTTAAGAAGAAACAGTGATGTGGAAGATCTAGCTCTGAACTAATACCAAGTTATGGAACAGAAACTCTTCAAGGGCAGCAAGCTCCCTTTGCAGAAAAATCCCATGCAGGAGGAATATCCACCAACACCTCACAGTGATGTGAGCTCTTATAGCCCATTTGGGCTGAAGTTCGTGTGCTCAGAAGGATGTTCTGTGCAGTGGCCAGCATCTGAGGGAGCTGCTGATATACCAGAAGGCTTTGCTACCACTCAGCAGGATCTGAATAGGCTGGAGAACTGGCCAGAGAGAAACCTGGTGAGGTTCCACAAGGGCAAGTGCAGGATCCTGCACATGAGCAGGAATAACCTCAGGTGCCAGTACAGACTGGGGACTGACCTACTGGAGAGAGCTCTATGGAGAAGGACCTGGCAGTCCTGGTGGATGACAAGTTGTCCATGAGCCAGCAGTGCCCTTATGGCCAGGAGGGCCAATGGTGTCCTGGGGAGCATGAGGAAGAGTGTGGCCAGCAGGTTGAGGGAGTTGATTCAGCCTTGGTGAGGCCACCTCTGGAATACTGTGTCCAGTTCTGGGCTCCTCAACATGAAAAACAAAAGGACATATTGGAGAGGGTCCAATGGATGCCACAAAGAGGATGAGGAGTCTGGAGCATCTCTTATGAGGAGAGACTGCAAGAGCTGGGCCTGTTCAGTCTGGAGAAGACTCAGAGAGGATCTCATTAATGCATTTAAACCTCTCAAAGGAGGGTCCCAGGAGGATGGTGCCAGACTCTTTTCAATGGTGCCCAGCGACAGGATGAGGAGCCATAAACTAAATCACAAGAAGTTCCACCTCAACATGAGGAAGAACTTCTTTCCGTTGAAGGTGGCAGGCTGGAACAGGCTGCTTAGGAAAGTTGTGGGGTCCCCATCTCTGAAGACATTCAAAACCCACCTGGACTCGTTCACATGCAACCTGTTTTTGGTGTTTTTGGGTATTTGGACTGGATGATCTCCAGAGGTCCTTTCCAACATTAAAAATTCTGTGTAATTCTGTGTGATCTGGTCAGTGGTCCCACATGCATTGGACTTGCAGGTGCACTGCAACAGGGACACTGGAGCATGGCCAGCTCAGGGGAGTGCAAGACTGACTGTTTGCCCACCAGCAGCCAAGAAAGCCAGAGACCCTCAATGTTTGATAACCATCAAAGGCAGCAATGTCTTGGATGAGGTGCATCCAGAAGACTGTGCTTTATGGGAGGTGACAAAATCAGCCAGATGTATGGTACCACTTAAGAATATATGTAGTCTTCTAGATGCCATCCCATCCACTGCTATCACAGCATGTGTGCTTATCAGAAAGCTGCCTGCATCCCCCAAAGTGCTCCCCAGGCCGGTAGCAGAGACATGGCACCTCACACACCCTGGCTTCCTGTGCCTCCAGCACTGGGGGTCAAAGCTGTGACCCCTGACAGAATAATATGCCCATTTCATGAAGCAGAGCGGTGGCAGGAACAATGTCACACCACAGCCATGGCTCTCTGAAGGCATCTGTAAGGGGTTCAGTTTGTTGCCAGCTAATATCTGTTGTCCCTGGTGCTTTCTCCATTCCTCAAACAAATATTTTTGCTGCTGTATGAAGACACTGTGATGGGGAGAGAAGGAATGCATTGCACTTCAAACGGAGCTGGAAGTCTGACAGCACCTCTTAATTTTGAGTACAGCATGATCACAACGGTCTAGGATATTCTGGGTGGAAGTCACCCACTGCATTGCCAGAAGTGCTGAACAGTCACACACAAAGCACCCTCAGCATAACACAGGGAGAGGCAGAAGAGCCCTTGCCTTGTCTGGGAATGTTTTTTCCATGACAGTGCCCAGAAGGGGGATGAACACCTCCCTGATGGGGAAGACCAGCAAGAAGGACATAAATGAAGTCCAATACCAGTTTCTGTAGGCAAGCCAGTGGCAGCACTACTGTGATCTACAGCTCCCTGTGCCTGCAAGCTCCTCATGCTGCTCTTATTCCAACAAGCCAGTGCTAACCATATGCTACAGTTTCCCATCTGCTGCCAACTCCATCCCAAGCTCATGCCTCCAAAGCTGCCAGGGATTTGTATCCCAAAGCCCAGGGAGCAGCTCCTGCTTTTTAGCATAAATGCAAACTGAAGCTCCAGCAAGAACTGCACTATCTCTGAATGAACCACAAGGAAATCTCAGCCCAACTGAGAACCCACAAAGGAGAGGCAAAGGACCCAGATCTCTGAGTTACCCTCTCATCTTCTCTCCCCTCCTGCCCTGAACAGGATGGTCAAAAGAGAACATGGTGATTTATTAGTGTAGCTCTTGTTCTGAAAAGAGGCCCTGGGTGCAGAACTGCTGAGCTCAGCTGAAACTGGGCATCTCCCACAGGCAGTGGGACAGGGAAATTTGTGTCAGCTGAGGAGTGACCCTGCTTCACGGTGTCCAGCTGTTTCCCTTCCTGCCTGAGACAGCACAAGCCAGCCTACCCACTTCCCTCCCCCAAACCGACTGTCACATTTGTCACAGACTACATTGGCCTAAATAGTTAGGTGTCACGTAGCCAGCAACCCATACGGGAAGATCTTACATAACTCAGATAAATGGGACAAGGTCAACGCCAAGCCCAAGCTTCTCTTGCAGAAGACCCCATACCAATAGGTTCTTGCAGCCCTCTTGCAGCATGGGGGGCTGTCGGGTATGAGGGGAAGCAGAGGCTGCCTGGGAGCCCTGGCTACTGTCCACAGGCAGATCAAAGGGCACTGCTGATATGTGCAGGAAGGGATTCCTGGTAGGATTTGCAGGACTGGAATTTGCCATCATCACTCACTAACCAGCAGTGCCAGATCAGGTGAGATGGTTTAGTGAAACCACAGGTGTGGCCCTTTGTCTGTGCCCAGCGTCTGGCACAGTGGAGTTTTACCTGTGTTACCTCACATCCCCTGTGCCTGTTCATTCAGGTTCCTCTCTCTATTTTTAAACAAGGTGTTTAATGTCACCCAGTCAGGAAAATTACTCTGTGTCTTCAGGAATAGAAGCTGTGCCTTATGTCTGCTTTGCTCCATCCCAAGGGAGTCCCTCAAGGGTGATACCATTTAGCAGCCGTTAACGCTGCTCCTTCAGGCACAAGCATTTCTGCTGCATCTGCTCTGAGACTGCAAAACCTGCATTTATGGGAAACTCACTGAAAGAAGGACAAAGGGCGCTGAGCTGTAGGAGAAGAAAGCACAGGCAGAAGAGGGAGCAGGATTGTGTGTTTTACATTTTATGGAAAAGGAGGGAGGATAAAACACGCAGTCCGGGGAGATGGGCCAGGGAGACTGGTTGCTGTGGGCAGTGCTAGTGGAGGTCAACAGCCGCACAGTGCTGGGCCACGATTTGGGAGCACTGGCCTCAGGAGCAGGGACAGATACCAGCTGGGAAGGACAGATCTGAAGAGGGGCTTGCCCCATGCAACAGGCAGAGGAGAGTGGTCAGGGGGCAGAGGCACACAAATTAGGATAGGTTTTGTGATAATGTGGATTTTCCCTGCTTTCACTGAGGAAAGAAAATTTTCAGGACTTGCCTAGAAAAGAAAGGCAGTTTCAAGTCTTGGTGGTTTCAGAGAAAAGCTTAGAGTTGTGTCCCAAGAGGAATTTTAAGGGTAAGTGGTTGGAAGTGGGGAAGGAGGGGAAGGGCTGTTAAATACAAATACTTTTCTTTTAATGATATTTTTACTTAATCAATTTGTTGTGCACTTCAAGCTGGCAATTTTAAGAGCCAGTATGCAGGGTGGCTGCTCTGTGGTCACCTCTGCCTTGCTGGAAAATGGAGTGGAGCTGCAGCACTGCTCCAGCTCTGTGGCCCATGCTGCTTGGGAAGGGTCCAGCCCCACAGCAAGCCTAGTGCCTCCATCTCACTTTCCTCTCCTGCATCCCCAGTCTGCTTCAGGGAGCATTGGTTCCTTTATTCAGACCCCTTTCACACAACCACACATTGTCATGTTGTGTTCTGCAGAGTCCAGAAAGCAAGTGTGCATGTATGGTGATGGCTTAGTGTCCTGGTGCCACTAACCCTGACCTATGTCCCCTATGGGGACAGGAGGCCAGCTACAGGTGTCCCATCACCTGGAGGAAGCAGTTTTTGAGGAGTGTTTTTATCACGTGTGGAGAAGGAAAACCACAGTATCAGCTGGAGGCCAAAAACAACAGCCGGTAGAGGAGGAATTCATTAAGAGAAAAGTCAAGAGAAGCAAAGTGTGTTTATGTAAAGGCAGAGCCAGCGGCAAGCCATCCTGCAACCCGCAGCCACAGAGGGTCAGAGCTGGAGCCATGCCCACCCAGCTGCTCCCACACCAGCCATCTCCTCAGCTGGGCTCTCCTGGCACTTGGCAACCCTCCTGCCCTCTCTCAGTTGGCCTGCAGGGCTCCAGCAGAGGGGCTTCACCAATTCTGATGTTTTCACAACCCCCAGCATCATCATTTGTTGCTGAGTTTGGGGCACTCAGGCAGCAGTGGGCCCTGGAGCAAGTGGGTGGGTTTTTTTGGGCCCAAGGCTCCACAAGGGACACACACCCCTGCTCCTCATGGCTTCCCAGCTTAGCATCCCCTCTGGCACACAGGCCAGCAAGTTCCCAGCAAAACAGTTGGAACAGACTTCAAAAGGATTTACAGTGAGCAACCTTTCTATCTCTTGATCCTCTCAGCTGCACACTGGATTAGGGGCTGGCTGAAGCCTGCAGCCCCCAGTCTGAGGCTCTCTCCCCACATTCTCTGGGGATGCACCAAGGACCTGCTTACCCCAAGTCCTTCTGTTTTCCATGCTGGCCTGAGGCAAGTCCTGGCCTGTGTCAATGCCCTTTTCTGGATTCTGGCTATTGGGGCACAGGGGACCTCACAAGGACGTGGGATGGGTTTGCCCATTACAACACAACCTGGTAAAGCTCAGTAAGGCAGCAGTGTCTTCTCCACCTTGGGACTGCCATTAGGGCTGCCCCAGGCGGAGACCTTTATCCAGGAGAGGGAACTAGCCCAGACCTTGTATTCCCTGACTGTTTTTGCCAAGACTTTTTCCAATAGGTGGGGATGGGATCTGAGGTGGAGTCACTTCATGAGGATGGGAAACTGCTCAAGCAAAGTTCATACTGTAAAAGTGGAGATATTTAGCAATCACCAAAAAAAAAAATAAAAAAAGTAGCCAGCACAGTGGACAGGGTTACTGCAGGGCAGAACACCAGGGCTTCCCTCCAAAGATGAGGAAAAGGGCTGAGAGGCAGCATTGGAGCAGCAGAGCAAGGGTCGAGGAAACAGGGTGTGGAAGCAGCATTGCCGCACTCAAAGCCCACTTTTACCATTGACTCCCTGCAGGGCTCTGTGTAAACCTCCTTTGTGCCCCAGCCTACTCCTACAAAACTCAGAGGGAAAAAGGTGGGGCAATTTCCAAGGGGAGGTGATGGTGTCCTGTGTTTAGAGAGCTGCTGAAAAAGGGAGAGGACTCCAATCTGCCACTGCAAGTGATGGATCCATTAGGCTCTACTGGGACAAGCTTGTTTGCTGAGCCTTCGGCTCCCATCACACTCTCCCCACAGCTGTGCTAGCCAGTGCTGTGGGGGGACTGCACTGGGAAGTGCTGGGTAATCACTGGACAGAGTCACCACTGCTGCCAGTGCTGCTTGAGCTTGTTTGTTTTCCTTAATCCCAAGAGGCAGCATCTCTGACATGGCAGCAGCGTGATTAACAAGATCCAGCATTGCTGTCACAAGCATGTAATTATAGGTTTCCTGTGTCACTCCTGCTGGGAGGTCAGTGACTTGCCCTCCCTCACTCCAGCAGAGTGAAGCCGCCAACTCCCATCTGCCTCTTAACCCCCTGCCCAGCTCCAGCCTCCAGCCTCCACAGCGCTGGTGAGGGAAGGGACAGCAGGCTGTGAGGGATCAGGGAAACCCAGAGCAAAGAAGAGTGGAATCAGGAAGAATGGAGAAATGGAGGCTTAAAAGGCAGACCATAGAGGATCCTCCCCCCTTGCAGGTAGCCTTAAGTTTGCCCACAAAACTCTGTAGCACAGTGGCACATGTGGAGGCAGCTCAGCAGCTGCCAAGAAGGGGCCTGCCTTTCAAGAGAGGGTATCTGGTACATTTAGGGAGGCTGTCTTTCAGACCCCACAGCAGTGAGAACTGCCTGTTCAAGGGAGACCTTGGTCCCAGAGAGATGGGAAACATTCTGGTCAAGAGCACAGGGGCCTGCTGGAAGTCAATATGAGGATTGCACTGCCCATGGATGCAGAAAAGTGGAAACTGTGCCCTGTTGCAGGGGGCACGATCGTTGCCCTCTGCACATTGCCCTTCCATGATCCTTTTAAGACACCACCATACATCTGAGACTATCCTGAGAGGCCTGGGCAATCTTTCCCATCCCCTACATCCACATACCTCTGCCTACAAGTATGTAATGTATGGGAGCTTTACCACAGTTTGCCCATTGCCTTCTCCCAAAGGCACTGCAAAATCATTTAGGAGGCCCCAGAGGAACCACCCTGCTCTTCAACATGTCTGTTTCCCTTACAACTAGCAGGCTGGTGAGGGAAGCAGAGAGGGGCTGCTCTCACCAGATCAGTTTCTGAAGCTGTTGTACATGGGATTATCTGCAAATCGCAGTGGAGAAGGACCCGCTGCTGGCCTGTCAGAACAAGAAGAGTTTTTGTGCCACATTTGCTCCTGGAGAAGGCCAGGTTTCCTCAGGCTCTGTTTGTTTAGTTATCCCTACAGAAGGGAATCCATCACATAGCCTCCTTTATTAATGCTGGCAATCATCTGCAACCAGCTGTTGCCCAGCTGTCAGAGCTGGTATTGTATGGGAATCCCTGCACAAAGAGCCACATCTCCTTATAGACCTGGGCTCCAAAAGAGACTTAAGGAAGAGGGAGGATATGGCAGCAGCCTGTTTAGCGGGGTTACTGGTACAGGCAGATGCAGCCAACCTTAGCTCTTAGCCACTAACAAACTGCAGCTCAGCTGTACCCCAGGCTGGCCATGCTCCCACAGCAGCCAGTATGAATACTCACCCTAGGCAGGAGCAAATCACTTCTGTCTGAGGATCTGCTGCATGGTCACCAGTTCTCAGCCTGAGCAAGGAGTAGTGCTCTCCAAAGCACCTCACGCTGCTGTATGGAGCGTGTATGATGGAGGCCTAAAGTCCAGACTTGTGTGTTCAGGCCAAAACAGATTGGCACCTCATTTGTAAAGCTAGCTGTGAAATTGAGTCTCAGTTCTTCTCTTACTGACCCCAAATATTTGCATCCAGCCAGGCATACCTTCCAGAAGGTCATCCAGTTTCAATCCAAAGACGTCAAGAAACAAAGAAGCCGCTGTTGTCCACAACAGAGTGCTCCAGCAAAGAGTTGCCTCCAACACTGAAAAATTCTGCCTTCATCCTAGTTTGGATTTTGCTAGCATGAGGTAAGAAGCAGCCAAATCCTATGTGAGTTGTCTTCTCACCTAGCACCGTTACCAAGAGCTTCAGTCTTGAAGTAACTGCTGTGTAAACCTACATGGGAGCAGACAGTGGGGAACTTTGTTGTGTTAAAAGGTAAACAAGCCCCATCCATAAAATGTGCTGTGAGCAGGGGCAAGATCGAGAACCTCACAGACAGAGGGAGAGGGTTGTCTAGTTCATACCAGCAACCATCCCAGCTGCAAGCCATTGCTCAAATAATCAAGGTTTCTCTGAAACAGAAAACAAAGGAGCACAGAGGTCCTTCAAGTGAAGGCTCCCATAAGCAGCCTCACATCAAAAAAACTGCAATTAATGCACAAGCTTAGGGGTCACTGGGTGACTTAGCTGTAAAGATACTTCTTCAAGGGGCAGCACAAAGCTACAGTGGGAGTGCAGAGACCAACTGGAGGAGGCATGAGGCATCTGTGTGGATCCTGCCAACCATCCTTCCCATTTCCTCCACAGGGAACAGAGAGGAATGCTGCAGCATGCTGGCCTGTGGTGAGGATTACTGCTGAAATCCTCAGTGCGTGCCCCATGTAGCTAGCTGGTCTGTGCAGTGGTACAGCCCTCTGCACAGACAAGGCCTCCATAAGTTGCCATCTTGCTCCTGACCACTTGCACAGCCAGTGCCTGAAACTCCCCTGTTTTCCTTCTTGCACCCCTCAATTCACATGACACAGCACCTTTATGTTTCTGAGTGTGCTTGGGGTGATTCACGGGCACATGGACAATGGCTTGTTTTAGCGAGAGGCCAGGGAGGAGCTGTGCCTGCCATGACAGAGACACTGCTGCTTTCCAAAACATTTCCCAGAAGGGAAACCCTTCACCTTGCTGAGGGCAATGTCATGTTGGCTGTGCTGTTGCAGGCTCAACAGTGACTGACACAGGCCTAGTCCCCTCCCAGAATGTGGGAGCTAATCACTTCCCCTGTCACAGCCCCAGAGGTGGGAGCATGTCCCATAGCAGATGAGACACAAAGGGCAAAGCCCAGAGGTGTTGCTTCTGGAGGGGACTGGGATGATGCTGTATACTGAACTTCTATTATATTTGAATTTCTGTATAGTGGAGGGCTCAAAATGTTTGCATGCAATGCAGGTAACTTTGAAAGCAAAGCACAAGGTATCCTTTAAACACCAGGCAGGGAAGAGGCAGGCAGTTATTTGTCATCTACAGTACTATTAGATAGGTTAGGACCACCATGGCCATCAGTCCCAGTCTGGGCAACTACAAGCTGATCCAGAGAGATCAAGGACATTCACCTCCATCTTCTCCATCACTCACATAATTAAATGTGTCATTTTTCTCTTCTGCAGTTCAGAGGAACATCGCCTGCTGGCTAAGGAAAGCAGACTATGCGACGCATTACAGAAGGTTAAAAAATTGTTCTGGCCAATCTGATTTGGATGGAAATACTTTCCTGATCCCCAGTCTTGCATTTCCTTAAAGCTTGAACACATGCATTAGACATATCAGGCAGGCCTTGGAGGTGTTTCTATGTGCCACTAAAACCACCACCATGATACCCCACAACATCTTACATCTATCAGAAGCCAGTAACTTATGCATCAAAGGGGAAAAAAAAAAACCACAAGCTTTTTGAATTTCTTTTCATCATTCTTTCTAAGTGAATCAAAAGGGAAAAAGGGTTTATATGGGCAACTTGAGATAGGGATTAATTTAGCAGAATTGTGTATATTCCCCGGAATTATTTAGTGCGCTGCACCAAACTGAAATGAGGTCACTTTTCATGTCCCTTTTGGCAATATCACCAACTGGAACATCCAAATCTCAATATTGCAAGCTTAATCCCTCCAGTCCAGAACCCCGTTATTCTGATATCCGATCCCCTCCATAAATTCAGCAATCCTGCCAATGAATTATGCAGCTGTCCTAAGTCTTAAGCATCAGCTGCCATCCCCATGTAAGATCAAGATTATGAGGAATGGGAAGAGGGACAAAAAATAAGACAGTTTGCTTTTTCCATAGACAGAGAATATCCTATAGCTCATCCCAGCAAAAGGGCCAGAGCTCCCCAAAGTGCCTATGCTTTTCTAGTTAAGATGTAGAAGAGCCATGGAGAAGGGTGAGAGGCATTTGTTCTGTGTATTGTATTAAGACCATTTGTTGAACTTGTATTATTTTAAGATCTTGGTCCTTGAGATATCTATGAAACTCCATTTTTCACTGCTTCCCTTTTTTTTTTCTATTTATCTAACCCACAGATGTAACTGGTGCGGGAAGTACCGACAGGACATGACTCAGAAATACATACAAGCATATCACTCTACATTTATGCAAGTAAATTCCCATGGATTTGCTGCCAAGGATGGCTGCGTTGCACTGGATGTAACAGGTACTTGTACCAAAGTCCTCAGGGCCCTCTGAGCTTGTGTAAATGATCCCTCCTTGGACACCCTGGGGCCTTCTCCTATGAGAGGGAACAGCTATACTTAGTCAGGCCTGTGACCCACCACCAGAAGTCACAGAATCATAGAATCACTCAGACGGAAAAGGACCTTAAAGGTCACCAAGTCCAACCATTAACCCAGCACTGTCCTACTACTTTCTGCTAACAAAAGCAAGGAAGCTGACGGAGAGTGGTGTGTTTTGGAGTGTGAGGTGAGATCATACACTAGCTGACCCTGCACCAGGAAGTCAAGCCCAGCCTCATCTGTGACGCCTCTGTTGGTCTTTATCTGATAGAAATGTGATTAATCTATCCGCAGCTGGGTCTGATGGGGAACTTGCAAAAGGTGAAAGCTCAGTGAGGTGAGAGGTGGATGAAGGATTGTTTGGCCCTGATGGATTAAAGCTTTCCTGCAGCTCAGGCCAAGGGGAGCAAGACTGTGAGCTCTGCAGGAGGACAGGGGAAAACTGAAAGTCAGCAAGAAAAAGCAAAGCTCTAGCATGCTCCTTTGGGATACTTTTTGAATGTCAATACCATCATGCTATGGCCAGCTGCTGAAAGAGATCCCAATTACAACAAAAGACAGAGGTTCTGGGAGTTCTGAAACAATGACATAAAGCAGGACAAACATTGCCACAAAGACATAGGAGCAGCACTGGAGAAGCTGACCCTGCTACCAAGCTCTGCAGAGGAGTACCAAGTCATTAGGCCTTTTCTACATGTCCTGCTTGAAGGACCTGTAGAATCATTCCTTCTTGAATTCTGACTGCCAAGGTGCTCCAGAGGGAAGCAGAACTTAAAAAAAAAAAAAACCAAAACACCACAAATATGCTAGAACAAGAATGAAGCAAATATTTAGCAGCAACATATAACACTGCAATGGGAATTCCAGAGACCTCTGATGTCCTTCATGACAAGGACCAGTTAAGTGTCACATCCTTGCAAAATAGGCATTTCCACTTTACCAATCAGGAAACTGATGCACCAGGAGATTCCAACCAATGTTTCTAAATGTTCTTTTAAGAAGTCTTAAATCAGATGTCTAAAAGCATTTACAGGCATGTTAAAAATGGTCTCAGTCTTTCCAAGATTTTTCATGTCCCAACTGTTGCTACCTGAATAATTGCTGGCTGCCCTACTTCAGCATCCATAACCACAAACATTTCCATAAAGCTGATAATTATTTTTTTTTATAAGAGGGCCCAATTCAACTTCTCAATTTTTATAATTAATTCCAAGGCTCCCAATGCCATTTCCACCTGATAAAACAGAGAAGAAGGTCGTCAAATAATTTGCTTAAAATTTCTCTGGGTTTTCACAGTTACCTCTTGCACAGATTTTTTTTTTTTTTTCTCAATCTGAAGGCAGCAGACTCATGCATGACTATATGGGGCCACTTGATCCTATCACTTTTCAAACAAACGCCCCCCTTGGAAATCAGGTGCTAGCAAGTCCCAGCAAGAAAAATCTGTGTTCCAAGACCATGGATGACTGTAGTTGAGATCTGTATTAACATGTTCTTTCCAGGCCAAAAGAGAACTCATTTTTTTTATTGTAAGTTCACTTTATCCAGACTTCTGGTTTGGATGACTGAATCAAATGTTTGAACAAATCTTCCCAGTGCTCCTCTTATGGCAGGACAGCAAGGAGCTTATTTGACAGGGCTGATACTATTTTGTAAGATGAAAGCATACAACTTTTTGAACATCAAAAAAGTGACCCTTCATCACTTACAATGCAAGTAGGAATTCCTGTCCATGAAAATACTAATCTTAACACTTTCCCAGTCTGTGTTAAATTAGTGGCTTTCATATGCAGCACTTCAGGCCATTTATGAGGCGCATTTCCTGCAATCAAAAACATATGTCCCATAAATGGCCCATTTCTAAGTTTGCTTTCCTAGAGCAGCTGGCCATTCCTGAGAATACAAAGGAGAATATATCTAAGCAAGTGTAGTGTTTGCTGATACCCAGAGTTAGCTGCGAAATAGAAATCCCTCCCACAAGAAAGAAAACAAGAGTAGCTGAGTTCCTTTCTAAGGAAAATACTAAACTGAAAAATCAAAAGCCCCGTCTTCATTAGAGTTCCACAAAAATTAAGCTTTACAAGAACCATGAAAACTTCCGGCCTCCTGGCTGTCATTTGCTTTCTGGAGCAGGTGATCTGTCAAAAACCTAAGGGGGTGACTTCCCATCTCCCAGCCTTCTGACTGCTCACCTGCATCTCTGATTTCTGGACCTGAAGGGAAGGCTGACTGTCTGAGAGCTGCACAGGAAAAAAATTTCTGTTAGTCCACCTATAATGCTCTTGACAATTTTATTTTCCTCTTGCAAAAAAAAAAAAAAAAAAAAAAAAAAAAAAGAGCCAAGGATACTTCAGTTTGATTTTCCCAATGGAAATCTGCAATTTTGTTACAGAAACTGCTGAGTTAGTGAAAATGGCATTTTCCATTGGAGAATTATTCTGATGGAAAATTTCCCAACTAGCTTTATTAATACCCTTAACATTGTTTTGCCATTCCTCCTATTTGTATATCAGTGTCTGGCCACTGAACCAAATTTCCAGCCAGGGCTTTCATAGCTATCATTCCCAGAGGGCCATCATGTAATTCTTGGAGTACAGTAGACCTGAGATTTATTACAGTAAGTGCTCTGGTGCCACACGTTAGGCAACCTGGATGTGTATTTCAGTACTCTCTTTCCAGCCAAGAAGGCTCAAAGAGGCTGTGTGCTAAGCCCAGCTCCTCATCCTTTCATCAGATGTCTCTGTCGACTTGGCTTGTTCTCTCTTTCACATGTGTTAAGATACCTGCCACTCTCTAGGTGCTTGTGGTACCAGTCACGAGGTATTCCTGCCACACCACACAAGCAGGAAATACCCCAGAAAACCTTCCTTCTTCCTAACCAGGCTGTTCCTGCCAACACTGAAGCCAGTGTTCGGCATTTGCAACCAGAGTAAATTGTTTCCTCTTGAGATAAGCTGTGGTTAAACCGCTGACCTCCCAAGATGACCCATGGGTCTTTTCTCTGGGTGTGAGCACAGCGCTGCAGACAGATGCCAGCGAGCCCCAAGTGTGGCTCTTTTGAGTATTTTACCCTGATGTCTGGCTTTCAGCATCAGCGTTTCAAGCACATGGCGATGTGCTGCAAGCTAATTCTACTGGCAGTTTCTTTTTCTGTTAAGGCAAAGTTGTTTGCTTCATCTGGAGCCTTGGCACATCATGTGGATCAACATTACTTCTGTCCTTTGTGCACTGGTCTATTTAGGGAGTGTAATAGTGTTGATGTGTTGGGCAAGACCCACTGGTAATACCTCCCTATCCCCAGAAAGGAAGATAATTGTGACATATCTTGTAGTTGAGGTGCCTTGAGGATAGTCTCATGCCTTACTGTGATTTATGAATACCATCTACAAGACCCACAGCATATGGCTGAGACTCTGGAAAAATCACTTTTCCCTCATTTGCTCCACAGCCATTCTTGACAGCCTCACAAGCACCTCTGCAGACACCCCTTGTTGTCATTTCCAGTAATGACTGCCTGCATCGCTCTGAAAGTTAAAAATGTTCTGCAATAGCAGGGCCAAGACCCTCCATCAGAACATGGGTGTGGAAGCTATCCTAGTGTTGGCCTGTTATGCTGGAATAAAACCTTGTGTGTGTTATTCACAGGGGTTTTTTTGCCATCAGCCAGCATTCCCATAGGCTTGATAAGTTTTGCATAGTCGAACCTAGGCCAAGAATATCCATATTTGCTCAGAGCAACTGGGAACCACCACAAAAGGGAAAACCCCGTTTGTCCTCCTCACTGACATCCTCTCGCAGTAGAGGGAGAGGAGAGGATCCCTGGTCCTGTCCGTGTTGTCATTTTGCCTCTACACAGGTTGTCCCGTGGATGGGTTCTCAGAAGCACAGTGGAATTAAAATCATGTTTTTCTTTCAACAAAGCTTTCTCTCATGAATTTTTTCAATACTGATACTCCCCTGAAGGACTTTCACCTCCAAGGGGAGACTGTCCCCCAAAAGGGGAACAAAAAAAGTTTTGTTTCAGGCTGTTTGATGCTGTTGCAACTCCCTGTCTTCTGGAGTAGCTGTATCCTTTGACACAGCAGTTCCTAGAGCACATTTTAAGGCCAAATCAGCCTCAGTTAATAACCGTTTTTGTATTGCTTCATTTTACATACCACACACTAACTGCTCCCTTGACACAGTATTTAAACTCTCTCCAAACTGGCAATACACTAGTAATTTCCTTAAACATCCCCCTTCTCCCCCTCCCCACACATTTAGAAATTGTTTAATTTTCCTTTTTTTCTTTTTTTAATTGCATTTTTCAGGAGCCTAAACACAAGACCATCACAAGTGCCTTTATGGAGAGAGGATTTGGGATAACTTCCACCATCTAAGCAACCATTTCACCCACTGGTTTAACAGAAGCCACTATTCTGTGGTTTCCTCTTTAGCTTTTTAGCAGCCACTGTATTCCTGGATTATAATCCCACTCTGGTCACCATTTCTTGTTTTTCTTTCCTTCTTAGACATAATACAAAGAGCCACATGGTCACGGATCAGTGCTTAGTGAGTATACACAGCAGTCTCTCCCACTACAACTTGGCCACGAGTATGGAATAAATGTTGCTTTCTCCTTTAGCATTTTGGCCTGCCTTCTTAACCATTTATTTGCTTCCTGGAGGCTGTTTAGTTTAGGGATGTAATGAACAGGTTTGATTACATATTCTCCCAGAATATCTGTGAACTGATCTTGGGCACCTGGTGATCTCCATGTCAGGTGCTGCTCTCATACCAGTGAATCCTCACAGGGTGGAGTTTGAACACCCAGGCTGTTTTATGTACATGGTCAGCGGTGTCGAGGCCTCACCGCAGCACACAAATAGCTCACACCATTGCCAGCACACGTCTCTGTTCACAGCTTCAGGCCTTTGACCTCTTTTCTTCTCTCTTCTCCATAAGGGACAATGTGGTGCCTTTGTTTCTCACTTTGCTGATAGGGAACCTGAAGTATAGAAACCAGCACCACACAGCAATCGTGGGGACTCAGCCTTCCTGTAAGGCACTGCAAATGCAGCAGTTAGCTGCCAGGATGGCTATGAGTGAATGCTCTGTAATTCCTCCCTATGCCAGGAGGATCTCTTGTGGCACTATAGGTGCCAGGCAGAGAGGCAGAGGCACCTCATGATGCTTGTTTACTCTGCAGGCACCGTCTCTGCTCATGGCAAGAAAATGTCTGATGTGCATCAACTGTGGAGGGCACAATTAGGGGCAGAGAAAGAGGGCCCATGCATCTTAGGGGAAAGAGAGAACTGGAGGGATAGTGCATCAATACACCAAGCACCCAGGAGGGGAAAGGCATTTTTCACACCTTCCTTCTGGCAGCACAGCACATTCTGGGAGGGCTGTGGCAATTCACCTGGGGTGTTACATCATTGGGGCCTGGCAAAAAAACACTGAAAAGAAAGAAGTTTCACCAGGCACCCAAGCACTGGCTACAGGCACAACAGCATTGTTGGAAAGGTACTGAGATGTCAATGAGTCACAGGTGCAGAGTCACATCAGAAAGGGGATACCAGCTTGTCCCCTCCCAGTCTGATTTCAGAAGGAGTTGCTGGTCCTGCTAGTGGTATTTTCCATGTAAACTTGGCAGAGCTGGTGATGCCCAGGATCAGCTTCCCTTAAGGGAGGGAAAGGAAAGCCAGGTGATACTTGGAGCTGTGCTAGCCTGATCCTCACACAAAAAGAATACTGGGCTTTTCCCAGGCTCTGCTTCTTTCTCTTGCCTGCATGGGAACCACATCACTCAGTGGGGACTGGCTGGGAGGGCAGAGGGAGAGACAGAAAAGCCCAAGGAAGCTAATGCAGTTATGCTACCTAGGCTGGACTGATGCAACAGCCATTAGGGGCATTGCAGGATTCCCCTGGTTCAGAGAGGAAAGTAAATGCCATGACTGCTTATTTGGTGGGGCTTTTCCTTCCTCTCTGACATGTTCCCGCTTCCCCTGCTTTTCTCACACACCACGCACGCGACAGACCTCAGAACAGCTGCAAACTCTCATTGCTCTACAGAAAACAACAGGCCAGCAACTCCTCTCTGTTTGCTTTTAACTTAAATATGATAAATGTCAAAGAAAAGATGAGAAATTACTTTGGCCTGAAGCTCAGTATGGACAATAGTGAAAGTCAGGTTTAAGGCAATTTTCTTTAAGGCAATTATCTTACATTATCTTACATGTCTTGTAGAGCCTTGGTGTCCTGCCTCAGGAGAGGAATATTGCCACCTTTCCAAAAGCATCAGCTCTGCACAGTCCAAGGCAGCCTGTCTAACACAGCAAGGAGCTCAAAGCCATGATTTCACACAAAAAGAGGAAGCTGTTCGGGAGCATCTGGGGAAGAGGGCCTGCAAAGGAAGACTGCGCTATCACAGGCATTGGGAGGCTGCAGCACACAGGCAGAGCTGGGGTCCAGGGCTGGACCGGCAAAAACTGAAGGGCAGGAGTGTGGAAAGATGCTTTGGGCTGGAATAATTCCCAGATAGGAATGGAGGGCACAAGCTGAGCTGCATGGATGACATTTCCACAGTTGCTGTCTGCAATAAATGTGGATCTTGCCTCTGCCCTTGGTCTAGTCATCCTCATGAATCCCATGGAGCCATGGTTAGTTGGTTGGTTGAAGCAATTTCAAGCCCAAGAGTAACGCTGGAGCTGCCTGGAGCAGTGCTACTGTCCACACACTGAGTGACCTCATGCATGTATACACCGGAGAGGTACATCCACCAGTAATAACCCAGGACCTGCAGCTTTAAACTCCAGCAGTAAGTGTTGCATCAGGTTATGTAAAGTTCAGTTGCATCACGCGCTGTTGCACAATGCAGCCTGATGGCAGCATGCCATCTTCATTCATCGATCAGGTCTCATAGGCCACAGCAAGCTGGTCAGGAGAGAGGTGTCTTCTCCTCAGGGTACCCCAGTGTGGGAAAGCCTCTCCCAGATCACCACACCCTCCCAAAATGTGCAGGGGGAGTTGCCACCCAGTTCTCTGTGGTATTTGGCACAACAGCAGCACAAGAGCCCAGTAGGTGAGCAAGACATGAGCTGCCCAGGTGGCCTCCTCTTGACCAAAGCTGAGACCATGTTTTTTTGGTGAGACCCTCTGCATGCACTGCTCCACAGGAAGCTGCCAGGAAAAATATGCCATTTCGGAGCCCAGGATCTACCTCACAATGGTGTACCAGTGTGGCACCTCTTGCAGGTGGTCTTGGTCAGCCCAGCCCAGCACTGAACCCAGCCGATGTAGCTGCTGCTCCAGGCATTGCCGCCAGGATCTGCAGAATGCATCTGCAGATCAGCCAAGGATAGGGCACAGCACCAGCACTGCCCTGCTCTAGCAATTCAAGCCATGGACTAATGGGAAAGATGGTGAGTGGCTCCTCAAGGGCCAAAGGTGACAAGAAAGCAGTTGGAAATCACAGACCACCAGGAGCATACTTGAAGTTCAAAGGAAGTTAGCATTTATCTCCAGAGAGCCCCTGCTCAACACTCCTCCCTGGATGTGCTGGGCCACCCATGGTGGCAGGCTCAGCAATGTTCAGTGGATTCACTGCTATTGTGTGAAATGCTGCCTTCTTGCCAAACGGCGCCCCTCCTCTGCTAAAAGCGCAATCCCGCGATGACCCACTCCAGGGTGCGGCACTGCAAGCAGCGGCCCATCCACCAGGATGAACTGGATGAGAGCCCTGCAGCATGGGAGGCTCTCTTCTGGGAGGGGTGTAGGGACACCTACCTCTGCAGAGAGGTGCTCTGTCCCCCTCCAGTGGCAGAGACCTACAGGAATCAGGCTTCGCTTGGCCAGCTCACCAACCACAGCCATCTCACGCCTTCCATAGCAGAACGTGGGCATTTTGGCCATCGGACAATGCCACATGTCATAGCCATGTGGGTTCTGAAGCCACCAAGGGCATTGTACCACGAAAGTCTTCGGCAAGAAAGGTGCCCTCTTGTGTGGACCAGTGGCCTGTGGGAGACCTCAGCTCACCAGACCCTGATCCTCTGCAGATCTTGACATCAGCAAAGGCATACAGACCTTCATGTTCTATATTTACTGTAAAAAAAAATAGGTTTTGACCTTGGCTTCTTCTCTGCCCAAGATGCTGTTGCTAGAACAGCAGGAATGGAGGAAGAAAATGGAGAAAGAAAATGGAGGAAGGAAATCCCCAGTGTCTCTATATACAAAACTATATATTTGGTCTTGCATTTGCCATGCCTGCATTTTCCTTGTGGAGCTGTAATTGAGCAAGGACATGGACTGGTTGTCTGCAACCCTACCTGCCCCTGCAGTACATGTATCTTCACGGGGATCATCCCAGCTCTTGTGGAAGACCACAGGAAAGCCCAATGCAACAGGGATCCACCCAGACTGTGGCATGGAGATCCTCAGGAGGTTCTCCTGGAGCAGTTGCTGGTAAGGTGGTAACACAGCACAAGAAGACATGGACCCAGCTTTCCTGCAGACCAGATCACCTTCATGCAGCAGGAACATCCTCCAGCCTGGGCATGAATTTGGCACAGGGAGGATGAAGGTGAGAGGTCTGGGAAGATAAAGAAGCCTGACAGGCTGGCACGTCTTGTGATTTTCCTCTGTGCAATGACAGGAGGAGAACACGTCCACACCCTCATGACTGATTTTAACATCAAGATATTGTACACTAGCTGCAACAGGAGCACACGCTGGGGAAGAGAATTACAGCCAAGCCACAGCCCAAGTCTCCAGCAGCTATTTGCTCCCTCCAGGAAGGTACTCTGCAGCCAAAACTTGGCTTTGTCAGGTTTGCTCAGCCAGTTGAGTAGGACGAGGTTTTAATACCAGTCAGTCAGTAGTGAACTGTGAGGGCATGCTGAGCTGGACAAAGGCATGGAGAATTTGTTGGACCTACTGTGACCTCTGCTGGCTTGGTCTGAAATTGGTGTTGGTTGGCCTTCACTCACCAGAGTGTGGTGGGAGCTGGTCCACCTGCGGCAAGGCTCTCCAGAGCTTCCACACTGCAGTCCCTGGGGACCGTTTCCTCCAGAGATGTCTTTGCTCTCACTCCTGATGTAAACAGAATGCAACACCCTTAACACCTCTGGAAAGAAAATTGTCTCCAGTCCTCATGACAACATCCTTCTGTCATCCCTGGGCATGCCAAGTTCAAGTTGTGATCTCCCCAGAAAATTATATGGGGTCAGGGAGTGCCACTTTGAGACAGCAGGCTCTGTGAGGCCATGGTGTCCTGCTCCAAGTGGACTGGTGGTTTGTGGGGTCCCACCACGGGCCTCCCCCATCCTGCTACTAGTGAGGCTGTCAGAAAGCCTGTGTTACGGAAGGGACCCTCTTGTGGATGATGCAAATGATGCCCTGAGCGACTGTGACCATGAGCAGCCATGACAAGTGCCTGCTTCGGTCTGCCATAGATGAGCCTTGGAAAGGACACCCCAATGAGCAGAACAGCTCACGCCCTTCAGAGCTGCTATCTCAGGGTCTGAGTCTTGATCCCTTTTTCTCTAAAACCAAAGCTGATTTAAAAGTTTCTGGCCTTTCCTAAGCCTGGCTGCTTGTTCCTGAATCCTTGCTGCAATGTTCTGCCTTCTCAGGGGCACATTGATGACAAACTCTCCTCAGCAGCAAAGCTGCTTAGGAAGCTCCTGCCCTAGCCTCATGTTCTGGACCCTGCAGAACAACGTGTCCTTCCTCTTGTCCCTCACCCCATGTGGTGCCACTACATCGATGTACACGACCACAGAGACAGCTCATTCATTGAAATGGTTTGGGCTAAAAAAATAATAAAAAAAAGAAGCTTCTAACTTAAAGCAAGTTTTGTGCCCCTTTGTAATCGTCTCTGTGATCCAGCTTGCAGATGACAGCAGTAGCACAACCGAAGGCACAGGGGACAGAAACCTCTGGCCATTTTTGCTGCCAGGAAAACTGCAGCTCTGATCTGCACCCTTGGGGTTTTGGGACCCCAGAAGGAGGTGTTGCTTTGCTTTTCTTTAGATCAGGTGTTTGATCTTGCCTATGCAGGCAGAGAGCAGGAAGCTTTCTGTTTTAAAGGAAATCTGAGCTTTCAGTTTAATCCTGTGTTTTTAGGAATGCCTGGATCTTAATCCCAGCCTGGAGTTTGGACTGTTTTAAATGGATGTTGTGTGATCTTTCAGAGCTAGTTGCATTTAATTGGTGACTTAGAGTCTGTTTCCACTGCCCTGTATGAAGTTTTAGACTACAGTTTGATGAGAAACACTGAAGCACATTCACTCACAAACCCCTCTCCAGCCTTTACGTATAAAAAGAAACATGGAGGGAGAGAGAGAGAGGCAAAATTGTTAACAAACCAGTAGGGTGCTGAACCTCACTCTGAAAATAAAAACCAGAGACTTATTGGTAGTGACACATTAAAGTGTCACAAGTTATTCCCATAAAAGATACTGCAGAACTAGTCTTGGTTTGTGCTTTTTCCTATGCAATTTGCTTCATCTACAACAACACAAATGTTTATTGTAGCAGAACTTTTTCAGTAATTAAACATTTTAAGATCAATTCCTTCTGCAGCACCAAACAAGACTGAATGGTCATACAGATTCAGAGTTTTGCAGTCATCTGACCTCTCTTGTAATCCAAATACTCTTCATCATAGCGAGCACACCTTCCTCTGGGCTGTTTGTTCCTGATAAACACAGGACAGATTCTTACCAGTGCCGCAATATGTACCGAACAAACATTGTATCGTGATCTAAAAATAAAACCTGGTGAAATGAAAAACTGAGACATTTAAAACCCCCTATAAGACATTCCTGGGCTACAGGGATGTCTTTTGAAAAGCCGAGACACGCAGACAAATGACACAACACATCCTTATCAGACAACCTTTGTCCCAACCCATCAGACTGCTTCTCTACCATATGATGTATAGTATGGACTTGTGGACTTGACCTAATTGTGATGCTTTAGTAAGAGCCTAGCCTTTCTTTAGCAAAGGGGATTGTCCACACAGACAAGGGGAAGTGATTGGTACACCTCCAGATAACTAACAGTGTCACTGAAGAAAATATTGACAGCACTGAATAAATGATGGTGAAAACCAGTAGGCATAAGGTTTTGTTATTACCCTTACTATTGCATTTGGGTTGCAAAACCACCTAGAAGATTCTAAATCCCATCTTTAAGCCCAGTGTGCGAGGCTGACATATGTTTGCCAAAAGCTGAGATCTGCTCCAAGCAACACATGAACTGAGACAGGCAAATGAATGAAGAGCACAGAGAGGGGCAAGGTGATGACAGAGGGAGTTCCCAAATATGTGCTGTCCTCCACCACAGGAGGAGCTGAATTTTCCAGGTCTGAAACAAAACTTGTACCATCGAGAGAGTTATGATGATTGTGACTGAGAGAAAAACTATCCTGCAATATCAGCCTTGACCTCACTGAAGCAAAACCCTCTTAGTCCCTGAGGCAGGGTGGAGTGAAGCAAGATAACTTCAGGAAAGAGACTCAAACACTCCCAAAACAAGAGGCTCAATAACAAGCAAAGAGTGACTGAGCAGGAAGGCAGTTGTGGGCTCTTGCAGTGGGCTGCAGGCTGAATCCCTGAAGCTGGAAAGTTCCTTTCAGTGTCCATATAAATATTTCTTTAAGTTATTTTTAAGTGTGTGTTTTGAAACTGAAGTATATTTAGACGAGTTAAATGAAAATGTGGTTTAAAGGAAGCTGCTTCTTTAGAAATTTCCCACACTGGGGAAGTCTGCTCAGCCATGCTCAGTCCATGCCAGGGCTGCCCAGTCCCGTGGGCAGCTTTGCAGGCTGATGCCATGCGGCAGCAGTGGCACAGTGGGGCACAAGCAAGGCCACCTCTCTCACTGGGGAGAAGACAGCTGTGCACTAGCCCCATTGTTAGCACAGGAATGCTGGCAGCCCACACAATGTTTCCATGTTGCTTTTTGATCTTGGCATGCCAGGAGTGGGCTAAGATGGATGCAGCACATGAGAGAGGGGAAGGGGGAAGGAGGAAAGCCAGCTTTTCCTGGATCTAGGAAAAGCTGGCTTTCTCCTTCCTGTGAGCCACGACCGAGTGACTTTCCCAGGGTGCAGCAGGGGTCATGACAATAGTCTCTTCCCAATGTAGCGCAAATCTGGGGTACTCATCACATGTGGTCTGATCCCAGAGCACTTGCCACAGAATCAGGATGTTGTTTTGGCCAGGCTCCAACCTGGCTGGAGCAGCCAGCACCCTTCTCACAGAAGCTAGAGATCAAAAAAGTTCATGAGATGGACAGCACAGTCCCTCTGCCTGGTCAGTGGACCACGGACCACAGCATGCTGTGTTCCACCTCTCTGTTTCCCTGAGGGAGTTTTAGTGGGCTGCAAACTTATTTTTTGCTTGCACGTGCCAAGCCATTCTGCAGTACACATGGACAGCTTTCTGTCCCACCCCAGAGCAGAGAGAACTGCTCTGCAACGGCTGATGAAGTCTTCCTACCTGTGCTTAAGGCTGAAGGAGGAACACAATTATTTATGGACTAGTTCACATTAAATAATGCTGGGAGTGACATCATGTAGAAAAATGCTATTTCTTCCATTTTTTGCTTGCATTATCTGTCATCTCATAAGCAGAATTCTCACAAGATTTCCTGTGGATTTCAGCTGGCTGAGTTGATTTAGGAAAAGCCTTTTGAAGCTTTTGCACTCCTGCCTGCACAGTTGGATGACTTTTCGGGGGAGTTCTGGGAAGTGCACATCCAAGAAAACCTTTCCAGGACTCTCATTTTCTTTTCCAGCTTTTATAGATAGTCCAGCTGGAACAGCAGCATCGTGTATGCTATAGTTTAGAAATCTGACCTAGTTCCTCTAATCTGCACTAGCCATGGGAGCTCTCAGAGGGCTCAGAAACTGTGCTCAGCCTCACCAAGTCACTTGCAACACAGGCTTTAAAGAAAACTTTCATCCAAAAGTAAAAACATCCTTTGATGGTTATGAATTAAACCTAAGATAGGGGGCAAGGGGGACTTTAAGCTTAAGCAGCGGCAAAAGTATTATAAGTCTTGTTTCTTCCACAGATAAATGAAAATTAAACTCTGTGAGATGCAGCCTCCATCACCCATGAGAGCTTTCTCCAGGGGAATTCCATAAATAAAAGAGCAAGAGGTGTATCTGCTAAATAGAAATACAGGATTAGCAGCAACTGACCCTATGGCAAGACCCCAATCAAGCTGCTGAAATGAAATATAAAGCTTGCAGTAAGTCCCAGATTCCCTGTTTGCTGCGCTTTGTATCCCCAGTGCTGGAGAGGCAGCATTCCCCAGCTGGTAGGCTGCTGTCTGCAGAAAGGCTGCCGGGGGGCGGGAGGGGGGTGAGACTGCCAAAGCGTTATTTAATCACCAATAAAAGCAATGTTGCTTCTTTCTGCCTCTCTCCCAGCACTATCCTTAGAGGGCCAGAAGTCACCTCTCTGAACACCATTTCTCTTCCCAGTCATCAGTCAAACATTTTGATGTTCCTTTTATTTTTCCCTCACACACAAGGGCTTTTTTTTTCCTCTTTTCTCAAAGTGAGGGCTTACTCCTTGAAATAGAAAAAGGCTGAGAATCCCATTTCTAGGTGCCCTTTTCTCAGTATAAGCAGAGGTTTATATAAACAATATTCATGGTCTGTTTGGAGTCTGTTTTCTTCTTACAATGATAGCTGCCACTTAAGAGGAACAGACCTGCTCTCCCTCTAGTCAAAGCCAACGACAACATTTCTTATCCTAAATCACCCTCATCTTTTCCTTCTCTCATAGAAGTGCTTTTCCCAGGCTCTCAGCCTTTCTCAGTAGCAGTGCCCCAACCCCCTCTGTTTCTTTTTTACCAGAGCTGGAGACTATATTCCCTTCCCATGAGAAAATGCCACTATAATATTTGCTGGTTTTTCTTTTTTTTTCCCCTCTTCCATCCCACTCCCGTTTTTGTTTCCTTTTGACCCCAGTGACACACTAGGAAGAGCTTTTCACCCAGCCATGCCCACTGATACTGAGCGTCCTGGCCAAGCAACTACAGCTGATTTAAGACAAAGTCCTCTGAACGAATGGTTTGACCAGTCCCTTGCCATGCACCTTCCCCCAGATTGGCTTGCTTCTCTGTACCTCAGGGTCCAGATGTTCCCACTGCCCTCCTCACACCTCCTTCGGAGCAGAGATAACACTGTCCCAGAGAGGAAACCTCTGAGCCTCATCAACAATGTTGAAAATGCATTTTGAATGCAGTCTTCATCACAAAGTACCCCGACAGCAGTGACATACCCATCTCATTGCTTTGATCAGGCCACTCAACAATATCAAGTATACAAACAGGGCATTTGCTGAAATCAGCTATGAAAATTTAAGAGGTGGTCACTGCCTGCCCTGCAACAAAATTCCTGTTCTTAATCTGCACAGGGAAACATTTACAGGATCACTGGAGTTTTGTTTTGCTTGTTTTTGGGCAATGGGAATTTTGGTTTTGTTTCCCAGTTTCACATGCAGCCAGAGGGCTTTTCTGAAACAAAACAATTACAACCTACAAAAAGATGGCCCCGCAGGACGTTCTGACTGCACAAAAGCAGAAATATTATACTAACAGTAATAATTTGGATCATGAGAGCATTCAGGGTAAGATGCCTGAACAGAAAGTAACAAAGGTGGGTTTTAGAAAGATGCATAGCCCCTGCTGCTGCTGCTGCAGAGCTGCTGCTTCTTTTGGATCCCTGGTGTCAGGAGAAAACCACCCTGGATACAGGTCACATCATCACCGTAAGTGTTCATACACGTGTACCTGTGCAACGTCACCATTTGGCTGCAGTGAAGAGGAACCCCAATATTCCCATGCATGGCTGCACTCCGCAGAGGCGGCAAGCCTGTGGGGCCAGCCAGGCATGCATTTTTCTCCACCTCCTTCTTTTTCAAAGGGTCCTTTCTTATCATCCCCCCCTCCCCACACAACCTCCCCATTTCCACATGTTACTGGCATTCAAGGCAAATATTTCTCCCAGACTCTTTGGTCTGGTGTGTCCCCCCTGACTTTTAGGAGGCCCCTTTATCAGGCAAGATCACGGCGAGCCGGGCAAACATTACCTCAGGGGCACCGTGAATCGGGGCTGGGGGTGTGAATAGGCCCCACACATTCTCTCCAGCCTCTTCCCTTTCCTATAGCAACCAAGTTGGGAGCAGGCAGGTCACACAGCCCCTCCGTTGTGTGGAGAGCCCTGCCGGGGCCGGGGGGGCAGCCGTTTGGTGGGAGCGGGTCACAGGGGGACGGGATTGGGAGCAGGGGGCACGGGGGCAGTCCTCAGCCCTGTGCTAATATGGCAGGGGGTGCCCGGCTGCCTGCTCGGGGCCTGCCCGTGGCTGTGCCCCACCAGCTGGCACCTGGCTCTCTCTTCCCCGTTAACCAGCCACCTTTTCTGGTGTGAAAGCGGAGCTGCTCGTCTCCATCCTGGCCCTTTTCTGCCCTTCAGAGAGGAAAAAGGAAAGCAGCATAACAAAAAATCCTCTGTGTCAGCCACAGATCCCAATGGAGAGCACTATGCAAAAGGGAGGGAAGGAGCAGGAGGAGCCTGGCAGGTCTTTCCACAAGCAGAGGTTCCTCCAGGAGTCGTAGACAGGGGCCCTCTGCCAGCAGACCCAGCACACTGTGTGCAGGGCATGAGCTGCTGCTTGGGAGGGTCTTTCCAAGGCAGCATCCTAGACCAAGCGATTGCACCTGCCTCTCCACACCAAGCCCCACATCTCCCTGACAGACTTCTCTGGAAAGCTCCTCAGCCTTGGTACATACAGCAGCACCAAGCTGGGAGACATCTTCCTGTGCCACCTAGATTTTGCATGACGATGCCTGAGGGCTGGCATCTGCTGTGCCTCTCACCAAATCTCAAAGGAATGTGGACCTCACTTCAGCAGTCCCCTCATCCCTCACAAGGTGTGAACACCAGCTCACTCACAGCACCCAGAAGGTTTCCCACAGCCCTGTGCACTCTCTTGCTCCTTTCCCTGCCATAGGGCTCTGTGCAATTTCTTCCCAAGAGAATTTGCAGTGCACAGATCATACAGTGCTCAGCTAAAGATACCAAAGGGCCATCTGTCGTCTCACTTCTGACCTCTCGGAGGTCAGTCCTCTCTTGGCACACTTCCCACTGTGAATGTGGAGATAGGGTCTAAACACAGTTACACAAAAGGACAAGATCTCACCCAGCCCCATGAAACTCCATGTCTGGGTGCCCTCAGAGACAGCAGACAAGGCACACATCCTGGCATCAGGAGATGACCAGACACAGCACTGATCAACAGCCTGGGAATGTGAGGCAATACACTTTTTCACAGGGAAAAGAGAAGAGGATGACATTTTGGCTCTGTAAAGCTTTCCCTTGCAAAATATTTATGATCTGTCGTGACAGGGAGAGTCATGGGCAAAACTCTACGTGCAACAGCAGCCTCCTTGTGGCTCCACACGTAAGGAACAAGCACAACTGTGCTGAGTCAAAGTGAGCATCAATCTAGCCAAGTGCTCTGTCTCCAATGCTGGCTGGTAGATGCCTGAGGGAGAAGAAGAGCAGGCCAACAGTGATATTACCTCAGCATGCTCTTCCAGGCTGATTGTACCTCAGGACTTCCTGAGACAGAAACCGCTTTCTAACTAAGAATCCTTGAGGAACTGTTACTCCTTGTGTCTGATTAGTCGTCACAGAAATCAGAGATTTGTAGCACTCACTGCATCCTGATGCTTATCCAGAGGTTCTGTGAATGACTAACCCCCTTTGCTTTTGTACTGTACATGATTTTTGTTTAAGATGCCTTCCCCAGGCATCTTAAATAAACAAAAAAACCCCAAAACAAACAAAACCCAAACCATTGAGCAGGTAATTTTTCTTTTGGAAGAATAGTGGTGACTGGGATGCCAGACCAGATTCTTGGACTGCAGACTCCTGGTAAGATATTGGATACACCCACCCAAGTAATGGGCTTCACAGGCATGGGAGCTCTGTCCAGTGTCTTTTCCATCATGCCCGGGTGTAATGGGGCTTGTTGCCTTTCCATGCCAGAGACATGTGCCTGGGGTTGATATTGTCCTTAGCTGTTTGGGACAGCTCCTGCCTCTGCCAGGGAGCTCTACCAGGAACTCCTGCAGCATACAATGGCACCACAAATTCAACAACATTTTTCTCACTTTTACCTTGCTCTCCTCTTTTATGTTCAGCAGCCCTCCCCCAGGAGCCCTTTCAATCACTGACATGGCATACCTCTCACAAAGGATGGCCACAGATAGATGCAGTCCCTTCCTTAGGCTCAGCTGAACCCATCAGAGAGCTCCCAAGCCATCACAGAGCTCCCAAGTCTAAACCAGAGATATTGAACAGGACTTTGTCTTCCAGGAGAGAAAGTAGGATAGATTATAGAGGTGTAGGCATGAAAGTGACCCTGCTCAGGTATCACCAGCACTGAGAGATACCAGTCTAAGCCCCTCTGAAAATATCACAGGAAGCATCTCCCATTGTACACTTAGATTGTTTGCCCCTTCATTAACCAGCTTGAGAGTAGGAAAGTTTTTGCCTGTATCATACCTCAAATATTCCTGGATGCTTATGCGTGCTAAGCCTCATACCAGCTGGAGCTTTTCCAGGACCTGTGGTTTTACTCCTAAGTATAGAGGGAAACTGTCAATTTGAATTCTCATATGTTTCCAAAATGAGTGTGTTGTGGTTATTTTACTAACATTTTTTTATGTCACAGTAGCAGCCATGAGGCACTATGAATTGTACAGATGGTGAGGAAAGAATGGTCTTCCCAAAATCCTACATGATTCATGGAGAATTAGGATGCTGACAAAAGGTGGGTAGCAGAGAGTAGTAGGCCAGGAAAGTGATAGTGATGGTGACTAACATCCTGAAATCCAGGAGCCATTTAGGCTCTCCTACCCACGCCTGAGACCCTCCGACACTCTTGTGGTTTCACAGTCATATATTCCACTTTCTAAAAAAGTTTTTGCTCTCCCCCAAAGTTTGTGCAAGGCCCACCCAAACAACGGAAGAAACTCACTGACCAAAGGAAGACTGATTGCACCCAAACTGCTGACACACGCACTGCCTGACCCGGCCAGGAGCCGAGCATGAGCGTTTTCCTCCGCTCTTGAGAACTTCACAGCTCAGCAAGGAGATGGAAATAACTGTGTGAGAGAAGTGCATTTTTAAGTGGATAATACCCCTTCAACAAGTTGCTACATCCTCTGCTGAGAGATAACTGGGTCTGTCTCAGGGTATTTTGGGTTGTAGGTAAAACATCTGATGCCTTCCATTGGATCAAGGGTAGGGAAATTTGTTCTTGCACAGCAGCTCCCTTGCTCTGTGGGAAGAAGTCCACCTCCATCCTGACATCCATAGCCATTCCCACCACATGGCAAGGATTGCCCTTTCCAGGCAATGGAGAAAACCAGGCTTTTGATCATGGACCGAAGACACTGCTAGTCATATCACAAGGAAAAAGCTGGGGGATAGCAAAGAGCAGGAACGGTTTGCAGAGTCCACAACCTGCTCCTCACAGGCCTCTGAGGGCTTCAGAACAGAGAGGATATAAGAAGGAGCAGGTCCTGTGCCACATAATGTGGTCTGGCAGACTGACAGGTCGGGCTGTGGCCTGCAATCCCAGCTCCACAGGGTGACATGACAGGGTAAGGCAGCACCATGTGTACGGTGAGCTACCAGATGTTACACCAAGCATGAGACACAACAGGGCATAGTAATACCCTCCAACATCACCCTCACCCACACCAGAGCTGGACTGGACTGCCTCAATGTAGGATTATTGACCTGTGCATCCAAGCTCAGGCCACATGGGACCACGGGGAAGGGTTCCTGCTGGTTCCCAACCCCCAGGGAGGCTGGAAATCAACATCAAGAAGAGTTAACCACTACCATGGCACAGATAGCCTCAGCACGCAGAGCCACCCACATTCTTTCTCCCTGACCACAGGGCAGAAAACCAGGCACTGCCTGGCAATCAGCTGTGTTATCTGGGTTTAGGATATTGGCCAAGTTGGTAGATTTGGTGCATTTGCCATGCTGCAGCCAGGGCTGGCTGTTCACAGTGCAGAAGGGAGAACGTGCTGCTAAAAGGGCACCAGCCTCAGCCACAGAGGGCTCTTACCCCACTCTTTCCACTGAAAAACCCTTGAAGAAGGATCCCAGTGGACATGGAAACTTGCAGCACCGGCCAAGAGGATGTGCTGGCAGGCTCTTTGTCTCTCTCTTTTTGGCAAAGCTCAAAGGTTCAGCAAGGGAAATTATCAGGAGACCTGAATTGTCAGATGATGCTCCATCCTGACACAGAGGTAGTACCAGCCACAACTTTTGCCCTTAGCCACATAGAATCTTTGCACATCCCTGTTGTTCTCAGCTTTTGCCTCTTCACCACGTATTCCCACAGAAGAGAAAACATGAATTTGGGATTAAAGCACTGGGCTCAGGTCTCCTTCCCCTGCATGCAACAGGCAAACCCCTCCTTGCCTTAGTCTCCCCTCCAGGACCCAAGGCTGACAGGTCCCTGCCCCCTTTTCCTGGGGTGATGGGAAAAAAAAAATCTCATCTGCTGAGGGCTGTGTAGGCATCAGCCCCCATGTTTCCTGATGGGGAGCAGGTTAACACGTAGCTTGTGCGTCATGTTTGCAGTTTATTTAAAATCAAAGACAGGCAGGAGAATAGCAGGGATGCGTTGGCTAAGGGCCACTTATCCTGCCACCCCCATGTGTGTAAAGTCTCCAAATGAGGCATCTGTGCCTCCCCAAGGACACATCCTCTCCTCCCGGACTGTGGGCAGAGCATCTCTTTCCAGCTGCCTCCTGCCCCCCAGCCCTGCAATTGCCTGTGAATGAAACTGAGCTATTATTGCTACTTCTTTTAAAACCCATTTCCCAGAAAAGAGGGAAAAAAAAATAAAAGAATCCATGTTAACAGGAGCCTTCGGCAAGGCACCCACCTTTGTCTTCCTGCCTCATTGCCACCCACCCAAATCAGCCAAAGCAGTGGGTGGCATTTACAGAATATCTCCCTGCTGAGAAGCAAAAGCACTAGGAAGGTGGCCCAACTACCAGAGTGGGAAATTCAGTGGTCTGAGAGCCCTTGGCCCCAAATTGAAGTGGTTTATTTCTGGTAACTCAGCCACAGCAGCTTCCAGTAATGCTCATAAAGCTCCTTTCCGCTCGGGAGACAGTGACTTCCAAGAGCCATCTCAGCTAGCGCTCTAGTCTGGCTTCCCTTAAAGCGTGCTGGTGGTAGGCTGAACTCCATGAGGGAGCTGAAGCTGACCAAGATCCCACGTGGGGACACGAGAGATCTCTTAGCAGAACCCACAAGGCACTTTTACACCATGAGTATTGACAAGCCAACCTCGCATGGTCTGGCCCGCATCCATGCGTTTAGAGAAAAAGGGAGCACGATAGCTTATGAAGATTGCCAGTTCCTGTCATTCCCAAGATCTGCCTTATCCAGCTAGGAACTCCCAACCTGATGTGACAGGTTGTTCACATCACCTCACTCCCACCAAGCCCAAGACAGGGCAGTGATAGCTGGGAATAGCTGTGGCTTCTCCTTACATCTGCTCTAGACCTAATGATGTCTGGTGTTTGCACTGTCCCGTGGGGAAGTTGGGATGTTGCCTGAAAGACATCTCTTGGGGAAGCTGTAAGAATAAAACCACTGCACAACAAAGCCCAGCCTTGCCCAGAGCTGTTGCACATCCAGCTCCAGTGACTTCATGCCATAAAAATGCCACCAGAGCTGCACCAAGTGAAGCTGAAGAAGGCATGGTCCAGCCAGCTACCACAAGCCACTCTTTTGCCATGCCAGATACCATCACAGATTGTTATCCTGCTTGTCACCAAACAGAAACAGGAGGTCTCATCTCTCATAGAGTCCTGCCTCCTGGCCCAAGTGGAAAACAGTAGCAGGGTCACAGAGCATGAGCTTCAGCAAAACATAACCTCTGCTCCCCACAGCACCCCTTGCTCTCTCTGAGGTTTCTTCTGACTGCATGTGTCCAGCTACCTACCATTGCCACAGCTGGGCACTCAGCCCTGAGAACCTGACCCTGGCCAAAGCCTCTCCACATCCTGGTTCCAGTGGCTAAACAGCACCACCTGGGGCACTTTATAAAGCAATTGGCTAATGGTCTTCTTGGTCATTAAAAAATTTTCATGTGTTCTGCGTTTAATTATTCGCTGGTTTCAAGGGTTGCACAATCACCTCTTTTATCTGCCTGGAGTTTGGCCCCTTTGCATTTCAGCCTGTGCCCCATTCACCTGAAACTGAAAGCTGTGACACAGCAGAGCCTCTCTACATCTCCTTGCAACATTTATTCCACTATTGCACTGCTCTTATTTCTTTTTCAAGCTAATAGGTAGGCCACCATGCTCCCTTGTTTGAGGCCATGCACGTGCTACAGCAAATTGCTCCATGTTTTGCCTCCTGTCATTTTGGGGGTCAGAGCTGGCCATGGAGCACAGAAATGGAGAATGATGGAGCTGCAAGAAAAGACAAAACCTCTGCCATGGAAAGCACACCCAATGAGTACACACAGCTTGGCCTCAGCAGCATCCCACTGTGTGAACAGGCACACACGAACACAGCAGCAATGCACACACAGACCCAAGCACTGCCGTCCAACACCAGCACACTGGTTCCAAGCACAGCTCAAGGGATCTGCCCCTGAACTCCCAGACATGACTTCCTGGTTAGCCCCTCTCCCAGGGACTACCCAAAGCACTTGCTCATCTTCCAACCCAAAGTCAGAGCAAGGAGCATCAAGGAAGCTGTCCCAGCAGATTCTACTTCCCACTCAGGTAGGCAAGCATTGCCAGTTTCCTGGGGTCAGCCAGGGGCTGTCACTAGCACAGGGAGGAGGGATCTCATTCCCAGCTGATGTGGAAATGATGGGGATCAGCTGAGAACATTTCCACTCCCTCTGCTGCTTCAGGCTGTGATCTGGCCTTTCCTTAGTCACTTTAATGACTGAGCATATCTGAATTTCCTGCCAAGGTTCAATCATAGGGATGATAGGGAGATAAATCACAGGGAGAGAGAGATAAATATATGCAGTAAACGGGAAAGGCAAGTGAGGCAAAGGGAGGGAGAGATATATTATCTTCAGCACGTCAGCTTGAGAGAGAAGGTCCTGAGGAAATGAAGGCAAGCAAAGCAATACATGCTAGCAGTGGATGGCCTTTCCCTCAGGCCAGCCAAAGACCAAAGCTGGGCAGGGAGGTGAGGTACTGCAGTAAGGGAGAAACACAGCCAAAGAGCAAAGAACCCCAGTAGGGAAGGAAGAGGAAGAGAGGGAAAAGGTGAATGAGTACGTAAGCATCTGCATCCTCCACACAGATTCCCAGTAATCAGGAGTATGTAGGAGCCTTCAGGCTCTAGATAAGTGAATTAGTGAGAATTAACAGCCAGTAGAGAGCAGGTGGCCAGAGCAGCAGTGCAGGCTTGCAAAGACCTTGCTGATCACTAAAGTTCATAAACATAAGAGCCCTGTGGTGCCTTCAAGTACCAGTGGCCCTCTCTCTGGGAAGCCCAGTCACTACAGCACTCGACCCTAATACATGATATTTTCCAGTAAAGGTATGTTCCCTTCCTGTCTGTATCTCTGCCTCACCACTCTGCAAAGGAAGATGCCAGCAGGGATGTAGCCATGCTCTGTGCCCCAACAGGGCAACGAGGCCAGGAGCATGCCTGTCCTTTTGGTTCCTTGTCTGTTGCTCAGTCTAAATCAGGATGTTCCCTCTGTCTGCCAGTGGCTATGGGTGAGGTTACCTCAGGCTTCTCAGTAAGGAACTCAAAACTTCTCCTCTCCACTTGTCTGATCCATTCATGCCACTACTTCCACCACACTCAGTTTGCAGTCTGGGGAAATGAGCCTTGAACTTGTCCTGTCCTCCTGCAGTGAGCAAATTGTCCCAGGAATGCTGGAAGTGCTCTCCCAGGTCAGCTTTGTTTGTCACTGTGGTGTTTGCCAAGCCAGGACTCAAGTGCAACCCAGCCTGAGCTTCCACAATCCACCTGCCTTCGCTGTAGGGCCCCACACCTCTGGCCTTCTGCAGCCCCAACACCTAAAGGAGAGCAGGAAAAGCTTTTTCTTGGCTTTGGAGAGGGGCAAAAGACAGAGAAGGTGGTAAAAAGAGAAGAGCTGATGGTACCTGCAGTGTCTTCTCGCTATGCAGGCTTGGTTCCTTCTGTCCTCAGTTCTGCAAATAGCAACAAACACTGTGCATTGGTATTACTGCTGATGTTCTAATTACTGTTACTAATAACACAATTGATATGAATGAACAGTGCTTTCTCAGTAGTGGAGGAAAGCCCTACAGCAGATGCAGAGGTGAATGAAGTCAAGGAGATGAACCTGGGTGGATATCCCACACCTGCACTCCCCACACCACACTCTCCCCCTACTGCTCTCCCCCACCCCATGGCCCATCTGGCATCTCCCAAAGAGCGCTGTGGCATCAGGACAGTGTCAGTGTCCCGGGCTTCCTCTCAGCCTGCTGGGAGCCACCACGCTTAGTCTCACTTCACAGCAGTGCTGAGCTGGCTTGGAAACCACTGCGAGTAGCCAAGGAGAGGAAATTAAATCTGAGGCCACTTTACCACGAAGCCTCAGAAGCTAATCAGAGAACTTTATTAAAAAATAATAATGGCGATAAAAAGAGGAAAAAGTAAGCCACCTTGGAAGCCGTTCAACTGTGAGCAGCTGAGAGCATGGGAGGCCTTTCCAAATGCAAACACAAGCGAGCCTCCCCAGGGCCAAGCTGTGCTCAGGACAGCAGGTTGCAGTTATCAGTCGTGCCGAGGTCCAGCACCAGATAATTTCTGATCAAAACCAGCCCCTGCTGGGAATGAAACACATCCCCTCGCCACTTTTTGCCAGGATCAGTTCCTGCCTGGACAGCAATGAATGAAAGCATTTCACAGAAGCTGGTGGTGCTTATTCCCAGAAGTTTTCCCCTCTGAAGCCAGGGAAACCCCAGTGGCATGCCTGAGGCTTACCCAAGTCCTGTTCTGTGGGCAAACAGAGCTCTTCCAGCACCTGGTGATGTGGCAAGACCAAGATAATCTCAAAAGTCTTTCATTTTTTAATGTTTTTTTTGTTTTTAACAAGTGTTTATTAACAAAGTACTGCTCAGAGGCTCAGGGTGCACACCTGGGGTACACTCCCCTTGATATCACAGAAATCAGATGGGGCAGGTTTGGCTGTCCTCAGAGATACTTGCACCTTGTAATTATATTTTCTAAACTCCTTTCCTGGTACTCCCTTCACCACCACTGCTAGGAAGAGTGAGAAGATGGGAAAGTACCACCTATTTCCCTCTAGCCCATTCTCCAGCTGGGAGCCAAAGCATGACTGAAACCCATGCAAACAGGGAGCAGCCAGGCCCTTCCTGGCTATAAGGTTCCATGGACTCAGAATCTCCTGTCCCAACTATCTCTGGACAGGATCGATAGGAAACCAAACATCCTGTACACACACAGCATGTGGTATGGCAGGGATGTGAGCTCATTGCCCACTTCCTCCTGAGCATGCCTGCACCTGCCCTCAGTCCCGCTCCCAGCATGTAACAAGAGGTGCAAACCAACTGCCAGCTCATGCCAACCTCTTCGTTCCCCAGGCAGCCTCAGGGAGCAGTTCCCCTCCCCTTTCTGTCCTTGGGGCACCGTGGAAGCAGAAGAAAGTGCTACTCCTCTGCTCCAGGGAGAAAGGAAACCTGCAGCCCACACTGCTGCAAGTTCAGGTACTTTTCCAAGAGTTTTCTCCCCTCCAGGCAGCATCCACCAGGCTCAGCCCCCAGCACCTTGCCAGTGTGGCAAGGAATTGCTCCAGCAACTGGGCTCACCCCTCTCCCAGAGTCCTGGAGAAACTCATGGAGTTACAGAAGAAGGAGAGAGCACAGACACTTAGGGCAAGGAGTTAACAGGCACTGAAAACCTGAGACAAACCCCTCAGATAAGGGAAGGGGCACTAGGGTCCCTTCAGTATGGCTTGAGCACTATCTCTGAGGCTTTCCCCTGCAGTCTCTGTTTTCCTTTGGGCCAACCCCAGCATGAGTCCCTTTCTACTTCTGTTATTCCACTGTGTGGTCCATTACACAGCTGGATGTCTTGGACACAAAAAGCAACTCTCATCGCTAAATTGACTGTACTGCCTAATCCTTCATCACGGCTGGGAGTTTTCATCTTGAGGGAGAAGTGACAGAGGTCACTTCACTGCCTCTGTTAGGTTAAATGAGAATCTCTCTGGGGCTCTCCTTGAAAATCAGTCGTCTGGGAGCTGTGAAGTGCCCCCAAGGAGGCATAAACAAGGCAGGGGAGAGTTGAGAAGGGAGCAGAAAGCTTATCCACAGACCTAGAGTACATCTCAAGCACTGATATTGAATAAATCCCAGGAGAAAATTCTCCCTTTGCTCAAGGACATCCTCACAAGGGAAACCACATGCGTAAGTAAGTCCTGGAGGACACTCTGCACCAAAAGCCACAAGATACTCCTTTGCCTGCAGCCTGCCTGCAGCCAGAGCAGATATTTACACCCTCATTGAAAGCCCACCAGGATTTTCCTTTCCTCTGCAGCCCACTCTGTCTGGCAGAAGGGGCCAAGGTAGGGAGGCTGAAGTGGCTGCCACAGCCCCTCAGGCTCTTTGTGCCCCTCCACCCTGGTCCCAGGCTTCAGGAGATCATTATCAGTCACAGGTGACTCCCGGATTATCTCTCATCACCCTTCAGGCTCCTGACATCGTGCATTCATTATAAGCCTCCTCCCTTCTCAGGGGCAACCTGGCTTTCCGGACCCCCCTGCAAGTTTGTTGGGGATGTCGGGACACAGAAGGGGTGGTGGAAGACATAACCAATAGTCCATGAAGTGCTAATCCTGGGATTAGCCAGAGTTCAGAGGTTAATTGCAAAGGTGTGGAGAGGAAGAGAGGAGCACAGGGACCATGGGTACACCCAAAATGACTCCTCTTCCTAAGGAGCAAGCCTGGCCCCAGGTGGGCTGCAGTTTCTGAGAGACAATGTGAAGATGGCAGTATTCTAGGAAGACATGATCTCCCACCTGTGGTCAGAAGGACTCATCCCCCACAGTTCCTGACCCATCTCCAAGCCACTGAGCATCTCCTAAACCCCAGGTCATCAAACTAGCACTGTTTCCCCCACAGGCGAGTGAAGAAACTAAACCCACTGAAGACTGTGCACGGTTCTAATACAATCCAGGCTGTGCATGAACATAAAATTGGAACGTGCAGGGCATCTATTTCAGAGGAAGGCGACAGAATTTACAAATCTTCCCACCCAGACTGATTTCTCAGACATCTCTGTGGCAGACAGAGGCATCCCGCAGGGAGATCTGAATGGGCTCGCAAGCAGGAAGAAGCATAAACGCTTCAACCTCAACTCATTATCAGAAAACATCACTAATTTGCTCCAGCACAACCCTACCAAGTGCGGGGTTTTTTTGCTTCCAGACCATAAAGTGGCTATCTCTGCTGGATACAGCTCTTGGATTATGTAGCTTTACCCATTTGTGGAGAGCTGCCTGTGTGCCTAAGCGTGGCAGAGGCAGCCCTGTGCTACCCATTGAGACCTGCTGATCTTAAGGGGAAGAGGGGGAGAGAAGAGGGCCCCTCCCCAGGGTCTCCAGGCAGCAGCTCCTGGGGAGTCAGTGCTGCCGGCCCACCAACAGGTTCCTGGCATGCCCCTCACCCGCCCCATTGCTGCTGCATCCCCAGGGCTTTCCTCTGGGATATCATTAGTCAGAAACTGCAGCATATGACCACACATCTGGAAGGAATTAGATGACAAGAGCCTCTGCCAGCTGTCTTCGTTTAGGTTTGCTCATACTTGGAAGCGCTCTGCAGCATGATCTGTAAAATAAAAAGTTGTGCTGATTGACACGAGCCAAGGGTTTCCTCTGAGGCACTCCCTGCCCCCATCGCTTCTGCCCAGGACGACATTAGTACTTATTACATCCCGGAGGCTGCCTGTGTACTCCGGAGGAGGTTGTGTAAGAATAATGATGGCACAGCTGTTAACCATTGCCTTTCTCCATGCCAGAGCATGGCCAATTCCAGCATGGACAGGGAGCCCATGGGTATGAAACCCTCGCTGACAGTTGGACAGACCCAATGATACCACCAAACATCACCACCTAAGGGGCATCCAATGGATCTTTGGGACAGCCCTGCTGGGAAGCCAGGGCCTGTCCCTCAGGACTTCACCCAATGCTGAGTGCTGCAGTATGGGCATCCCATGGGCTGTGGGGCAGCTGGTTCCTTCCCTATCCCTATTTCTGTACGTTGGGGTTCTCCAGCCTCCTTCCCAGACCCCAGTGGCCCCTGAGCTCATGTGTTTTGTTCTGCTCTGAGAGGGAGGAGAGCCCCCTACTGCAGTCCCCCCAGTCTGGGGGCCTGGTCTCCCTCCAGCAGTTCCCACAGACCTCCATATGCCAAACTGGGACAGCTGGGCAGGTTGTGCTGCTTCTGCTGTAAAGAAGGAGATGGGGAGAAGGACACCAGTGTTGTGGGACACATGAGGCACTGGGTAACATAGCAGACACCATCCTAGCAGTGGTCTGTCAGTGGAGTTGGACACATGCCTGCAAGGACAGTGCAAGCATTCCTTACCTGTGAGTTCAGCCTAAATATCCCAGATACCTGCAACACCACTGAGCTCAGGAAGGGCTGCAGAGCTCACTGGAAATGCAGATGAGAAGCTTGGGAATCTCTCTTTTTAATTCCACACACCAGTTTCCCATCTTAAGCTGTTCTGGCAGGCTTGCCTCTGGGAGATTACCAAGGTCTGGGGTCAACCAAAGGAGGCTATCAGTAGAGTAGTGTCTAAGCTTCACTGACTCTTCATGGATTTGTCAACAGACTTTGGATCAGCTGTTCCCAATCTAATAATCCAAGTCCCACACACGAAGTGAGGGGCTGCTGGGAAAACAGCTGATCTTTTTTTAGGATCGCCTAGGGTTGGATCCTTCCCTCAAAAGATGAAGCAGAACAGGAACAGCTAACTCCTGACATTGAGTCCTTCCCAAGAAATAAGATGGTGCTGTGGGGAGGGCAATGAAGAAGTGTGATGTTGCCAGAGTATGTACTCCTGCAAGAGCTCTATGTGTTCACACAGCCAGGTAAGCTTCCCTCAGCTTCTGCATGGTGCCAAAAGCAGCACAAGGGGCTCATAACAGAGCCAGGGTGATCGTCTTGGCTGTGTGACACGTGATCTCCCAACGAGGCTGCCATTGCTGGGCCCCTGCCAAAGGATTGTGTTCCTAAGGACATGGCTTCAATTAATGTATTTTCTTCCCCATTTTGTTTAAAATTGGGGTTGAGTTGCTTCTAAACAGATGTGTTGGGGTAGCCAAATATTTGTGCTTTTGCTGGCTGCTTGTTTGGCATCCATGCCTGGCAAATGCTAAAATATTCCTTCCTCCCACAGACAGAAAATGAGAAGCACCTCAGGGGATGTGGTGGGCACCCTCCATTCAAAAGCCCAGATAATCACAGACAGGCCCCTGCTGCCATGATGTCTTATCTGCAGCCCTGGTACCTCCCACGTCAGCTGCATGCTATGGAAGCACAGGAAATACGAAAGCAGTTTCTTCCCCGTGAAACTCGGGAAAAGAGTGCCCAGCACTGGTAGGAGCGGACAGGAGGCCAGGGAAGGATCATCCTTGTGCAAGAACAACAAGTAAAGTTGTCCTGCACTCACTCTGCTATCCTGCAGCCCACACCAAGAGCAACCAGACAAGCAAGCCCCCATCAGAGGGGTTCCACTGGCTCCTCTCAGGGTGCCACAGCCCCAGTAACCCAGGGTTTTTTCGTGCCCCCACTCAACCAGGTAACTGTGTCAGGCTTGCCCGTTCTGTGGAGGTGGATGGCTTTGGAGACACCCTGAGCTGCAGGAAATGTAAGGATGCACTGAAGATAAAAACACCACAGCAGGGGGTGGCAGCAAGGCCAGCGCCTTCTGTCCCTGTGCTCACTGCAGGGACAGAACCCACAAAACACGGCAAAGTCCTCAGGGACTTCCACCCACTCAGTGACATTCTCAGCTCTGGCTTGTCCAGGAATGTGTCTTTGGGGACGATTTCCAGCTGCCTGCGAGGAGGCTTCTCCGCACGCAAACCCTTGAGCTGGGCGCTGGGAAATCCCCCTGCTCTCGGCCGGGACCCGAGCGCTGTGATTCAGAGGCAGGTGGCCGGAGGGACAGCTTACGTGCGAGCGCCGACGGAGGCGTGCGGGCGCACGGCTGAGTCTGCTGCGTGCCTTGGGAGCGGCGCGCAGACGCCCCACGAACCAGAGCCGCTTGGCCAGCCCGGCGTCAGCCCCGGGCTGGGGAATCGCCAGCGTCACAGACGCGGGGGAAACCTCTGCCTGTCTCATCCTTCGCTTGGGAGGCGTAAGGAATAGCATCGTGCAGTTCCCGCCTCCTTCCTTCCCGTGCAGACATAGACAGACCTATTCGTGCTGGCAGAAAACCGCAGTCAGTTTCGGAGCTGGAAATGGGGCTGTCTCCACGGACTCCAGCCTCTTAGCACGCCTGGCCACGAGCAGGGTTAAACGCAGCCCCCTGCCCTCACAAGTGGTCTCACCAAAGCTCCCAGAGCCTGACACGCCACCTTGACTCTGCAACAACCTGATACCAGTGGAGAGAGCATTAAACCAACTGCTCTGGCGCAGCAACCTGATCCACCCCTACCCAGTCACGCACCTGGGCACTCACCCATGATGCAGACAGCCAAGCTAGAAACAGTCCTAGCACATCCTCTGGCTCTGAGCCTGAGGCACCATGGTGGGAGGAAGACATCTCAGCATTGCAAGCTTCTGTTTCCTTTTGCTAAGGGATAACCCATGATGTTATCAGTTTACCCCAATGCCAGGCTAACTAAGCCCTCCCTGCCTCCTGCGACCTTTTCCCCCTTCCCCCGCCCCCCTTTTGCCAGGTTTGTCTTTTCTCACCACTGTCTGAGTCTAGATGCTCAGGACAGACCCGGATATCAAAAGACAAAGCATTCCACTCAGGTCAGACCCTGGATACCCATCAGCAGCTATTTGAGTCTCACTCAGGGGGCTTATTCTTGCTGTTGGCTTATACAACCACCAAACCCTCAAATCTGTGACTGCAGCCCCACAAGATGAAGTGTCATGATCTTGAGGAAGAGAGACATTTTACATTAGTCACTTGACAAATTGTTTGAGACTATAGTAAAACTCACCCTTGAGCCATCAGCCCAGTGCTCAGCACCTCAGCCGCATGCCAAGCCATAGAAAGCCCTTACCCAAAACTGCAGAGTCGGAGCTGACCCAGGAACATATATCTTACTATGCTTTCATGTAGGGTTTTTGAGTTTGATGCCAACTCTTTGGACCCAGGTGCTTCTAAGCTTCCTCTGATCTCTGTGTCAGCTTCAGTGTCTTTCCTATATTTTGTTTTCCATAATTCCTCTGAAACAGGACCCAGTCTGGTCCTCCAGCAGCAGACCTGAGCAGATGAGATACCCCAGAGCTTCACCTCAGAGACAAGTGAGTTATTTTCAAAAGCAGTTTAGATGGCAAAATGATCATGTGGGTCTGGCTTGCAGTGCTTTCCAGCTGGATGTCTGCCCTAGGCCTGATACTGAGGTGCTCACTCACACTGGAGTTTAATGCAGCTCACGCAGACTCAGCTTCCCATCCCTGGAAGTGTCCAAGGCCAGGCTGGATGGAGCTCTGAGCAAGGTGTCCTCCCTGCCCATGGCAGGGGGGTTGGAACTAGATAATCTTTAAGGTTCCTTCCAACCTGAACCCTTCAGTGAATCTATAATTCTATTATTCCATGACCTGCTTTTGGCAGTGGATGGATCCAAACAATAAGAAATGGGAATCAGTGGCAAAGAAGAAGTAGTGGCTGGTAGGATATGCTGGTTGAAGGCAAACAGCTGGCACTTGTGGTCAAGCTGGTCAGAGGTGCAGAGCCAGAGGGTTAGAATGGTCTCTCTCAATGGGACACAGAGCACCACCAAACTCCTCCTTGCTGCTCCAACTGCATGGCAGCTCAGTGCAACCAAGGGTTTGTCAGAATGTCCACCTAGCTCCCTTCCCTTTCTCTTCACTGAAGTCTTCCCTTGTTTCCTCTGCCTGGGAAGGCCAAGGGGAGAGAACAGTGGTACAGCCACCTCAGTCACAGCACTATACTCCAGCAACACTCTGCAGCCCCTTAAGTACTCCATATAAATGCCACAGGCTATAGAACAGATCCCCACTAGCCAATCACAGCTGGGATTTACCCCTTCACCAGGGAGAGGCTCTGCCTCTCTAGTCCTCCAAGTTCGACATGTCAGGAGACCAGACCATCTTCCCCTTGCTGTCCAACTCTTAAGCCCTTAAGTATGCAAGTGCAAAGGGGTGACATGTAAAGGCTTAAAGAACACTCCTGCTGATCCCACGTCTGGGTCAGCACTGGCTCCTTCCACAGATGGGCCTTTGAAAAAAAGGCCACAGAGCCCAGGAATATTCAGTTTCTTGTCTGCACTTCAGATATCTGTGGGCTCTCCTGATCCCACCAGCAAAGACATGGGCATGTTGTGGGTGTGCCTCACAACAGCACATCTGTAACCCAGCTATGCACAGCTGGCAGTACTGTCAGCATCCAGGGCCCCCTGAGGGGAGAGGAAACACCAGCCTTTGTGTGCTGTATGGGCTGTTCTTCTAACTCTGAGCAAAGAGCTGGTGATCCCTCTCAGCCTTTGAGACAGGAGCTGGCTGGTCCTCTGTGGAGAATCCCACTCAGCAGGACTTCGTTTCTGGATGCCACTCCATAGCAGTATCCAGTTAGGAAGGAGGATGGTGGAGAGACATTGCTTTTTCCCTGATCGCCAACTCACGAGCTCATCACAGTGCCCCAGACAGGTCAAACTCCAGAAAGTGCTTCTCCCCAAACACCCACCAGAATGAATTCCTTCCCTCTTAGCAGAAACGTCTCGTGATAAAACAGGACTTCCCTTGTTTCTTCAATACCTGTGATTTAGGGCTTTGATTGCCCAATGCTTGTGTGATGGGATTGAAGGGAAGGGGAGGGAGGTCAAGCTGGTGTCCTCAGAACTTGATGACCATCATCCCCAAAAAGCCTCAAGCATGTCTTGGAGATCTGCCCTGAGCCATTCCCTGTTGAACTCAACACAGCCGTACAGTAAACATCCTACTCTTCAAGCCAGCAGCGTCAGATGCTGACTGTCCTGACTGGCTGCTCACATACACTGCTCACGTATTACTAGAGAGCACTCACAGATCTGTCGCAGCAGCAGACTGGGATTGTATTTTTCCAGTCTGTCGTGACTCACTGGTGAGCAACCGGGGACGTGCGGATTGTGTCTGGTGATGTGACATGCGTACACACATCTGAGGAAACAATTAGATCTGTGGCCAAACTCTAACCTCAGCCTTCCTCTGTGGTCCCACACTCAACCTGGAAGCCAGAGATCGAGGGCATAGTCTGGCCTTGCTGACCCCAGGTTGGGGAAACCTCCAGTTTGAGGACATTCCCGGGACAAAAGATGTTCATTTTAGCCCTTACCAACCAGTGCCTTACAGGCACTGTGAATGTTGGTGAGATGATGAGAGGGGGAAGGATGCTGGTGAGGCTCAGCTTCCAAGGCCCAGCACCAGACCCTGTGGCGCGTGTCCCCAGGGTGCACCATTCCCAGCACCAACTGCCCCCATCACTCTCCCCAGATCCTCAGCTCAGTGGCATGTCATGCAGGGCATTTTCCAACGGGGTAGCCAGTTCATGCTCAGCTACAGGATATGAGGCCTCATTCCTCAGGAGTCCCATGCTGGACAGGCAGAGATGAAATCCTCCAAAATTTGCTCATAGAAGACCTTTTCTCTTTCCTTTGCCTTTCCATACCCTCCATCTCTCTCCCCCCACCTCTGACAGTCCTCCTGTACTCCCAAGAAGGAGGCAATGATAACAGCAGAGCTGGATAATATCACCTCTCTGATGCCCAGAAAGCCTTTGGTATGTTTGCTAAGTGGTGTCTTGGGGAAGCTGCAGTCCATTCTCAGGCAGGCTGACACACGGGGGAGGGTTTCTGCTGCCGGGAGCTCTGGTGGGGAGGATTTGGATTCTCCAGACTGGGCAAGGTGTGAGCAGACTGGGCCCCTGCAGATAAATTCCAGGGGTGAGATGGGGTACAGCTGCTAAGGAGCAGGGAGGGGGTGACTGCCCAGCTTGACAGGGGAATTCTTCTAGATGAAGAATGCCTGTAGTTTAAAAAATGCAAAGTTTTCCCATATTTCCCTACCAGTGCATTGTCTACTCAACCTCAGTTAACATCAGACCTTGGGGAGCACACAAGGCACAGGACAGGCAGCAGCAGGGCAAACCCACACACCCTCTGGCAGTATCACCATCACCCCCCAGCTCACACCAGTGAATGATCCTCCCTGGCTGCCAAAACACCACTGATTTTTTGTGGGGAGGGCTGCTGCAGGGCCATGGGATAGATGCTGCCTCCCCCCAGTTTTGCCAACAGTAAGCTCAGAGAAACCCAAATCTGTAAACAGACCATATCCGTTTTGAAAAATCCTTTCATCCTTCCTAAAAGGATATATTGAGGTATCTGCTCCTGTGCTGTGCATCAAAGCTAAAACCAGGTAAAATCAGGCTGGCCTGGCAAAACTTGCCCTGGCTGTTATGGCTTGGCACAGCTAGGGACCTTTGGTTTGGGTGGTTTCACATTATTGTCTTTCAGCAGCTCTTGAACACACAAAACATGAAAGTAGAGAGCTGCTCAACCGCTGCTCTCCACAGAGGAAGCAGAAGTGAGTGTTTGCAGACTGCTTTTAGAGAAGAGAAGCCCACCCAAGCCCAGCCCTCAGCCCTCCCCTGCCCGGCCCTCAGCCCTCCCCTTCACTCCTTGCCAGTGAAAGGGCTTGCCGGGCCCCAGCTATCTCTCCACCCCAGCTACCTCACCAGATGTTGGTCATTAACAGGGACCAGTGTGAAGCAGGGCTGGCCTCTGGGAGCAGCCTCCCTGCGCTGTTAGTGGTAGTGTGTGTGAGCAAGAGTGTGTTTGTACGAGCCAGCATGTGTGTGTGCAAGCGTGACTCCAAGGGCTGCAGTGACTGCTCCTTTGGCCTGCTGCCAGAGGTGAAACGTCTTTTTGCACACTCATGCTCTTGGCTTTTTGCTCACCCTTGCTCCCTTGCTGTGTTGTAAAGCCTCTGACTCAACAGCTGAACTATCCAGAGGCCAGGAGCTGGAAGTGGCCCTCCTCCTGTTGTGTTCACATCCAGCTCACGGTGCTTTCTCAGTGCAGATAGGTACCACCTTCTGATGCCATTTCTGCCGTACCCATTTGGCTCTTGTTCTTGTCAGCCCGCTCAAACACACACAAAAAGCCTAGCCTTCTGATTCATCTGCCAAGGGTCCCAAGGAAAATCAATCTTCAGCTTTTGTTTTCAGAGGATGGAGTGGGAACTGTTTACTCAGTGAGATGATTGAGTCATTTTTTTTCCCCTTTACACCAGTAACGGAAAACCGTTTCAAAGGGAAAGAAGTGGGACCGGATCTGGCATCAGACAAAAGCTGAATGAACACAGACAAGAATCAAAGGCAAACAAAGCTTTTGGGTGGCTTGTCCATAATACTGACCAGTCCCAACCCAAGTTCTCTGCCACCACAATCAGGAAAAGACTCTTCATTAAGGATAAAGCTACAGCCTAGGAATCCTGGCTCCTCATCCCCTCTCCTGGCCAACCTCAACCCCTCCTGCTGCTAGGACATGATTTCATCAGTCCTGCCTTCCAGAGGCCTGCTTCACCTCTTAGGTCAATTCATCTCATAAGGCTGGAAGGGAAGCTCTGGAGTCCTGCTCTGGTTGTTTAGCATTAGTATTTGGAAGAGCTTTTGTTCCACCCACTGAACCCTGCAGGGGCTGTGGAGGCACCTAGGGATAAAGCAAAAAATGGCACTAACTTTGTCCATACACATGACCCCTTCAAAACACGGACACAGGGTCCTCAGCTCATGCCCAGCTTGATGCCAGCAGGATTTGAGGTAGAGCATCTCCATCGCAGAAGGACAGAGGAAGAGTCTTTTACTGAAAGTAAAGTAACATTGTCTCATATGAAGGTTTTTTTCTCCTCAAATATTTGTCTGATCTTAAAGTCTCCTCCATTTGGCATTTAAACACTGAAGCAGATGCAGCCAGAGTGCAGCAGACACTGGGTGGCTGCTTAGGAAGATGAACAGAGACTTGTTGCCCATCTTGCTGCAGGACCCATGGCAATCATTGCTGTTCAGTCATGAGGAGCAGCACCTGGGAGATGGCTGCTAGTGCTCAGTGGCTGATAGATTTAGCATTTCCAAAACTTTCTTGGCCACAGTGGGTAGGTGGTCCTAGGGGTGGCCTCAGTTCCCACATGGGCCTCTTCTTGCACCAAAAAATAAGAAGAGATTGCAAAGCCATGGACAATGTATTTTACAAAAACCTGTGTTGCTAAGCAGAGATGCAGCTGGGATTGACACCGGTTGAAGTCTCCTTCATTCCCGCTTGGCTCTGTTCCCAGATACACCGAGTTGTATTCAAGGAGCTGAGGGTTCTGCTGCCAGATCTGCATCCAACAGAACATGCACAGGGGAAATCCATGGTCATGTAACCCCCAGGACTGGAAATGTCATCATTGACTTCACTGGGTGCATTTCACTGCTCTCCAGAACCCCACAGAGCGACTCACTGACATCATTGCTATGGGCGGGCTTGGCAGAGGCAATGGGGATGAGGCCCAGACCAGCCAGCAGCCTGGGGATGGTCAGCATGGTTTCCACATGTTATTCTTCCTCAGGAGTCCATCTTTGCTGCTCAAAAACCTCAAGTGCCCTCTTTAGCTCACCAGTGCAATAACCGTGACTGCTGTTACGTATGCAATTTCAACACACTTACAGCAAGACACCCTGGCTAAAGGAGCGACCAACTGGAAAATCTTCAGCTGATTCTGCTATAGGCAAAGGGAAATGAAATGAGTCATCCATGCAGAGCCCATCCTTTTTGTTGAGTTGGCTATGAAATACAAGCTTTTCACCACTGCTGGAATACTACCAACAACTCACAGCAGGATTATGGATGTACACACATCTGGGATGGGCAGAGAAGAAAGGGAAAGGAGGAGAAGGAGAAAGAGACAGGAGGAGAGACAGCTGGATAAGCACAATAGCAGAGCACTTCCCAAAAAATTAACAGCAGAGAAAGAATTAAGGGTTACCATTATAAATTAACATTACCACATCCCACACTGGTCCACAGAACCCATTAAGCAGACAAGAGGCCACAAGACTTTCTCCCAGTAATGTTGCTTTCCAAAGGGAAGTTAAAATGAGCACTGATTTATCTGGAACAAAATGCACACACCAAACAATGGTGTTGTCCACAAATAGCCAATGCGAGTAGCATCTCAACACTTGAAAAAGAGAGAAAATTGAAAGCTATACGTAACAAAATAAAGAGGATAAACATAATTTGTCCTAATGGGCAAAATAACTAGCTCCTCCAATAGACCAACAAATTGATCTATGTGCACATTATCACAGAGCAAGATATGCTTGAAATGAGGAGAGATTTCATGACATTTTGGAAAGTGAGATGGTGAAGACTTACACACACAGTCTTAGTCAGGAAACTATGAACAGGGCTTTATTTTCTTATGAAAAATACCACTGGACTCATTATTGATGAAGAGGAAGATCACAGGCCTGTTACCTCAGCCAAAAGATTGCACTTCCTACACCCTAGTTTCTCCTAGTACTAGGATGTGCCATTGGGTTCAGCAAGGGAAAGTGCCAAATCTTGAATCATCAGGACTTCCTGTTCACTCCACAGTGACTCAGAAGACGTATTTCTAAATTCTATCCACTTCTTGTTTCCCTTTTCACCATGCTGTTCATATTAGATAAGGGTAGTCAGGCAGAAAATATTACACAGCCTGATTTCTGTTACCTGGTGTGTCAAACTAAAGATCCATTTTGTTGTTTTTTTTTAATTTCACTTGCGTGTACTAGTAGGCAAAAGGCTTACTAAGTACCTTTGCAGTGCATATTTTCTCTGTGAGATTCATCTGGTGCAAGATGATTTCTGGTACAGATTCTTTTCTGTGTGGGAGACTGACGTGTCTGGACTGCATCTTACCTGATATTTCTCAGCAAGTTTTCTTGCCGTTTTTTTTAATTGAAAAAAAAAATCAATTTACTGGAAATTAACAGCTCTGTGGAAATTTATCAAGGCTGACAGATCACATGGGTCAAGGCTGGGTCTGCAAGAAGGATGCAGGAGACCCAGATTCACAGTCTGCATCAAATGGACCAGAGAGACTGATTCATTACACTGCTGTGGTTCCTCTGGCAGGATGAGGCCTGTACTCAAATCCCTCACCTAATGAATAGTGAATCCCTTACATAACATGAAACAAGTCCTTGGGAAGAGGGAGACCACTTCCACACAGAAACTTGCAGGATGGGAAAAATGTCTGGGACACTAAAGACTGAGATCTCAGTCTCTGCTTCAATCCAAGCAAATATTTAAACAGCTCTCACACAGCGTCTTCAAAATACTTTGTGCCACATTGCCCACAGTACTCTGGGTGGCCACTGCAGTGACCCGTGCTTGGCAGGTCTGACCTGAAACCCTACTCATGTATCCTTTCACTCAGGGGATTAAGGACAGCTGAGCTGCTCCCAGAGAACATAACCAGTTGTTAAAAGAGTTGAAGCAAAGTGCAGAACCCCTACAGGGTAGTGAGTGATGACAACAGATATTAAAAACTGTTTCACTTCATTGCTGAAAAAACAATAGGGCCTAAATCTCCTGAAAGGCTTCCACTGGTACCCCAAAAAGCAGATGGGATTTCAGGTGCTTCAGGCTTCCCATCAGAGGCCCTTCTCCTCACAGGCCACGGACAGTCCCTGTAGGCAGCACCCAGTGGCCTCAAGCAAGTATTTTACTTCATCATCCCCCAGACCCCATTGCCTAAGCAGGTTCCTAAGCTGGTAAACAGCTGTCATCTCCACAAAAACTGAAGAACAAGATAGACTGGAGCAAATAAAAGCACACTGCACACCCACTCCTCTCCATGAGAAAGCACACGGTCCACAAGCCACATCCTGGTCGTTCAGCCCTTGGTGTCTCAACACGAGTGCAGTGAGTGCAGCCCCCAGCGCCAGCTATGCTCTGACACCACCAACAGACAATAATCCTGACTGCCACAGCCACCACAGCCCTTCAGGCCAAGACATGAACAGTAATTCCCCGGCATTTACCAAACCACCAGAAGGATGCGCTGACTACGAAGCTCAGACCTCGTGTCCTTTTTCTCTACCAACCTATACCTGGTGGTGTAAGAGGCCCCATCTTGAGCTGGACATCAGCAGTGGGTTTGTTTTTCATGAGGGGACCTCTCTGCTCACTGCAGGGCCACAGAGCCTCTGCCTGCCTGCAGGCGCCCTGTGGTCAGGCACGTGTCTGCCATTGAGTGGGAAGCTTGGCTATCAGGAGAGCTTTGAAAGCTGCTCCCAGCTGCACCTTGGCAGAGCTGCTTTCTGGCAGAAGGAATTCCTCATTGCTAGCTGGTTGCCATAGGCTAAGGAGGGCTGTGCCTTCCTGGTGTTCCTCCTGCTTTTCCTCCCCACTCCTGGGTGTTAGTCCTTGCCCAGCCAGGGTGCAATCCCTTGCTGCTTTGCTTCAGGGGCAGTAGCTCCTGGGCTGAAGGACCAGTCCTCCTGAGTGCAGTAAAGCTCTGTTCAAGGCAGGTACCCCCTGGCTCTGCCCTCCCCAGCCAGCCCTATGCTGTTCCAAAAGCCCTGTTGGCAGAGTGCCTCTCGGCTCCTAAGAAAACATCCCCTCGGGAGCTGTTCCTAATTGGTGGTTTCCTCCTCTTTCTCTTACAGTGCTGAGTTTTGCTTCCTAGCTCATATTTTATAAGGCTGGTTTTTAATAGGCTGTTCAGGCTGCCAGACCTGAGTCTACCTTCAAACTACTGAGAAAAAAAACATCCTGTCTGCAAACCAGAGGATAGACATGGCTTTGTGTCTGCATGTGGGCTGGGCCAGTGGGCCCATCCAGAAGCCAGTAAGAGCTCTAAACTTTGAGGTTTCAGGCCTTCAACAATTTGGGTAGTGCCCAAGTATCACTGCAGCCCAAAGAACACAACCTGAGATGGTTTCCAATGTGCCATGGCATAGTGTACGTGATGGGTGTGAAGGGCAGGAAAGATCTTCATAGACTGTAAACATCCCATCATTACTACATCCTTCTTCTCCAGGGATCACCAGCTGGGACAGGGAACAGATGAACTTGAAAACAGCCCTGTCTGAAACGCAGACAGCTTTTATTGCCGTACGCCCCAGCTGCTGCAGGAGGAATGACTACACACAGGTAATTTGCCAGGACATGGCATACACACAAGAGGAGCCTTCTGCTGCCTTCAGTAGGCCAGACACAGAAGACAGAGGCTGGCAGAAGCAGCATGGTCCCCTCCAGCTGCCTTGGTCATTTTTGTCTCTGTCCCACCCCTACCCCACCCGGTCTCTGTTAAGAACTAGGGACACTGAGGTCCCCAAGGCTACTCTGGCCCTTTCCTCCTATGTGGGGATTTGTGGGGTGGTCTGGGCAGCAGAGTTGATATATACTGAAGCTGAACACCCATTGCACACCAGAGGCAATTGGGCTGGCCAGCATCTTTCTCTTTGCCCTGAGAGCAAGTGCTGGCTCTGGCAGGGCTGCCACAGCAGCAGGGCCCATGCCCCTTTCCAGCCAAGCTGCCACTTGGCTGAACAGCTGAATCCCATGCTCAGGGAGCAGGCAGGGATGGAGGCACATGGCTATGGTTGATCAAAGCCACAAGTTATTCTTCAAGAAGAGGCCCAGGCTGAATTGTGGTGGCAGTTCCAGTTCCAGATTCTGGAGGCAGACTGCAGTGAGAAGGAAGACAAAAAAGTCCTACACATGCAGTGACAAAATCTTCATTCCTCCTTCCATCAGATGGTCTCCTTTGCTAGCTGCTCAGCTTCTCACCTCCAAATCCTCACCAGCTTCTGGACCTTAGCAAATCTGCAAGTTATCAACCCTCACCTGCCTTTTTGCTCAGATCACCCCTCCCACCCATTGCCCTCACCACAGGTGCTTGGAAAGGTTTCTCCTCTCCAAGGAGCCCACACGCAGTGTGACTGCTGAATTCCACACGTGGCTGGCAAGTCATGAGGGGATGTTTGTGCTCCCAATCCAATTTGCAGAACCGACCAACATACCATGAATTACAAGTGTCAGATATCACAGTCGCATCTCCAGCTGGATTTTCCATTCACAGGGGAGGTATTGGTTCCAGAATTGGCAGCAAGTGCCTCCCAAGTGTAAGAAAGAAGGGTGACTGTCAGAGATGGGCTATGGATTAATCCCCTGCCTCTATCCATCCTCCTCTATCACTTCATTCAGTCTGTGTCACATCTCTGAGCCTTTGACCCTATTTGCCTACAAATCTCCTCAGAGATAAGGGGCAAAGGAGGGAGACCAGAGGCAGAATAGTTTCTAGAGAGAATAGCATGCCCTCTGTTTTCCCAAGAAGAATCAGGAGCATCATGCATCCCTTCCAAGACACTGGCCTCCTTGTACTCCAGGGATGAGCCCCACCACCAAGCCTGGACACCAGGTCACGAAGAAGGAGCTTGCAACTTAACCCTGTGAACTGCAAAGCAGGGTTTATTTAGGTGTGAATTGTTACTAATTGCTGTGTGCACTGCAGCAGAACAGAGGGGCTCCGGTGGAAATCATGGTTTGCAGGCAGAGACACATACACAAAACTCATCCCTGCCTCAGAGCTTACAGACTAAGGAGGACCAGATGCTGATGCAAAAGGTCCCAGCAGGAAACATCAGAGGCTGTCTCAGTCCAGCCTGAGTGCTCAGCTCAGGGTAACACAAGTAGGGAGAGAAAAACACTGAGGGGAAGCAGAGTCTTAAAAAGAAAGCAGGTAAAGTCCATGGCAGACTTGAGCAAAGAGATTCTCTGGCCCAAATCCCCAGCAACATTTATTGTTGCAACCAGAAGGCATCCTGATGAAAGTGTACAAAATACTCACAGAGAGAAAGGCATCCGGGTGTTGCTGCTGTCCTTGGACACACAAGGGCAAGCAGATACTCAATTAGATGAGGAAGTGAGCAGTCCAAACTTCATTAAAGTAACTGATTTCTTCACTCATCTGTACTAACCAGCCATCCCAAACACAAGAAGATGCAGAAGACAAGAATTTAGCAAACCTTACAAAAAGATTGGACAATTATGTGAATGAGAAGAAACAAAAAAGCAAACTAATGACAGCTAACAACACTTTTGTAAAATATGCTAAAATTTATCCTCCTGGTCCCAATCCCATCTAAACAGAGAGCAACCATAAAGTGATGTTAAGTGTTGAACAGATTATGTTACATCTGCCTACTGCAACGTTCTTGCACTTTACCCTGAAGCATCTGGCAAAAGCATCAGATAATCAGCAACAGAATTAGAAATAAATGGATTTTGGGGCTCACCCAGTTTGACCATTTCAAGGTTCCATTTTTTCCAGGGTCAAGATTGCAATCTCCATATTTGTGTATACAAAGTCCTTGCAGACACCAAGGAAGTGAAGCCATTTGAAGTAGCATTGCCAGTGTTTGTGATGGATTGTGGAACTCATTATACTGCTCCTGTTTTTCCTAAAAGCTCCAGAACCTGATGACAGATGATTAGGTGAGAAACATGTTATCTGCATAAGACAAGTTTCTAGTCTGTTTGTGAGTGAGGAAAATCAAAAATTGTGATACTCACGCAACATGTTTTCTACACAAGAAAGTTTCTCGTAGTCTTCTCTGTGCATAAAAACTAAAAAAATGCTATTTAAAGGCAACTCTAATGCTCAGAAACCAAGGCAAAGAGATAACATGTCGCATTTATTCTTTTATCAAAGCTCGTGATTTTACAGTTATTCCAAATTTTTGCGGTCCAGCCTAAAACATCTGAGCCCTTGGGGCTTAGAATCCTGAATTTAAGGCAATGTAATCTGCTGCAAGCTCCCTCATATCTCAGTTCTTTCTAGCTTCTCTCAGTTGCAGGGCAGCTCAGCAGCTTTTCAGGAGCCCTCCTCTGCAGTGTCTGCCTCCCCCCATGCTGCTGACTTCCTAGATTTCATCAGACATCTTGCTGAAGTCACTGTTTTTCTTAAAGCTCCAGCTCTCAGACTCACTCAATTATGTGAAAACTTACATCATATAAGAAAAAGTTCCTACTCCTTATAGCTGCCAGGAAAAGCTAGCAAGAGAGCTCTACTGTAACCCAAAAGCCCAATACTGAAGGCCTGAGAAAAACACCGGTATATTCTTACACTACTGAGACGTTTGTGATTTGAGAGATTCAGGTCTTGGATCGTGTATCTGAACTCCTTCTGCTGGCAACATTGCTCTCCCCAGCCCTCGATTTTGAATGGGTCTCTCTTGCCTCCAGCCTGCTGCTATGCTATTTGCCATTCAAAATTTACACTACTGCTTCCTAAAAAGGCTAAAAGGCTAAAAAGTGCTCCACAGCAGTATGGATTCTGGATAAAAGAAGGAGATTGATGTTCCCTTGAACACCAAAACTCAGTCCAGCTCAGGCACTAGCAGTATGTCCTCAGTATAACCCTGAGCTTTGTCCCAGCAAATGTCACCGCTGTGTCTGCCTCCAGCTGAGCTCTGTGTCTCTCTCCCTTGTCTCAGGGCACAGCATCCCCTGGCCAGGCAGTAAAAGCAGCTCTCCTCTTCCTCCTCCCCTCCATTTCTGGCTCTCCTGTCAGATTAGCAGAGGTAGCCAGGAGCTGGTAAAGGTTATGACCAGTTTTCCACTGCTGTTGTAATTTGGGTCTTGTTTCTACAGCACAGCACACTTTTGGACATGGGCTTTTGGAACCCCAAAGGCTTTCTGACTGGAGTTGGACCTGGGGTTAGGGCATTCATAATTTGCATGGGAAACAATTTAATGCTCAGGCTCCGACCCAGGTTTAGCATACAGTGTGAACATGCCTACATACTACTGTCTTGTCCTGGGGCCAACATCTTACAGCAGCATCTTGAAGGTGAATGTACACATCTCCTCAATTCCTGTAATCTGCTCAGCAAGGGGTTTCCAGCGCTTCCCTCACCCCGGTACCAGGTGTGTGAGATTTGCATCTGTGGTTGCTGCACGCAGGCACAGCTTTCCAGGAAAGGTGTGTTTTCTAGCTCTTTTCTGTGCCAGTATTGCCGCCACCTGGAGATGAGAGGAATGAAGGGCTCCCAGCCATTTTCTTACCTTCATCCCTCCCAGTTTTCTCAGCCACAAAGCATCCTCCTCTATTTCAGCTGGAGGGAGAGCTGGCAGTCTCCCAGCTTCTGTGGTTACGATATCCCATGAGTGCAGCCTGTTGCAAGCCTTGCTCTGTGAAGGACGGGGCCCTTACACTCTTGGTAAAAACACAGCTCCTGGGCACGGGGGGAGGCTTTGGCAAAAGGAAGCAACCCCCACTCAGCTTACTCACAGTCCTTCACCTTTTGGGAGGAGGCAACTTGCCCTGGGCTTTCCTGTCCTTGTTAGTTTAGAATTCAAGTTGCAGATCTGCATGAATGAATACAGGCTTGTGTGTTCAGCAGAGCTGTGCACATAAAGGAGAAGGGGTTTTGCCCATGTTTTTTATGGCACTGCCCATGGAGAGAGATGGGAGGGAGCTTCTACGGTGCATGTGCACGTGCACATTTTCATGTTGTCTGCACGTGTGTGCATGCGTATGTGCATTTCCATATTGTGTCTAATAGGCTCTTTGTTTCTCCAGAGAAGAAGGAAAAGGAAATCCGCATGTAATGAATCCATTTATTTTATGGAGCTCCCCTGGAGAGGGGCCGGGGAGCATGATTTATGCAAAAAAACAGGCAGCTGCTGTTGGGAGGGGGGCATCAATCTGGTTTTGATTTTAATTCATAAGTGGAGGTGGCCACACAAGCCAAGGCCTCATAAACTCCCCATAGAAGAGAGTGGCTCGTTGGTGTGAGGCTGTCAGAGCCTATTTGGCTATTAGTATCGAGCCGCTCTCCACTGCATCAGACTAATTCCTGCCCTGTTGTTCTGCTTTCTTAAGATGTGTTTCCCCGTGTTGAGGCCTCCTATTAAAAGAGAGAGGCAGAGCTGTACTGGGGCACAGACTGAAATCTTTGTATTGAAGGGCAAAAAAGCCCTTTACAGAACATTTGCAGTTTATGTCACAATTCAGTGTATACTAATAGAAAAACCAACAGAAAGTAACACGACTTGTATGTTACAGTCCAGTTCCTCCCTGCCATTTATAAAAACACAGGGAGTGAGGTGTGATGGAAAGACTTTTGGGTTGGGATAAATGGCCTGGAAACTACATTCCACTTGTCAGTCTTTTTTCCATCCCTGCCATTCTGCATAACTCAATGCATATTGTCAATACTCTGAGTGTAAAGGGACAGTGAAGAGATGCTTTAACAGGGCAGAAGTCTTCACAGATTCTGTTTTATTACATGATTCTTCAATAGAATAAGAATCCGTGCAGTTTAACCATCAGTAGTATAAGAGAGAACTGCCCATAGCATACTCACTCACACTGTGATTGTCCCATGTGTCAAGAAAGTTGCATTTGGCTCCCTGATCTCCCCCAGCCGTCTGTGCATGGCATAGCTGATATGAAAAGAATCTAACTCAGAATCTAACTCAGGTCTGTATTCTTCACCATAATCTCATGCATGTCCAGCAGAGGTAGGCATGTAAGTGGACAGACAGTTCCACTACATCAGTTCAGGAAACCAAGAATGAAAACTGGTCTTTCCTGAAAACTGTCCACAAATGCTACCAGCAATTAATTACAGGACCAAACTAATAATTTTTGTATTTCACTTACTCTGTGTAACTTGGGTCCCTATAAAGAACACAGATTTTCTTGTTCTCAACACTGAATGATATTTTTAGATCACTCAGATACATGTTGTTCCTACAGAGAACAGACAACACTTGTCTGTTGACATTGAACTTTAAAAGACTTTTGCTTGGCAGAATTAAGGCCTAGTGGTGGGTCAGTGAGAAGAATTTGGAAGAAGAGGTGTGGTTCACTTACCACTCCCTAAAAAGCCCAAAGCACCTTGCAGAAGGAGAGTTTGTTTTGAGAGTTAAAAAAAGGAAGGTGGATAATTTGCATGTTACACCTTTGTTGGTTTTCCAGATAGTGTTTCTGTGGCTTTCTAAGAACTTCATTTGGCAGCAGCTTATACATCAAGGACATGAAGGGTGTTTATGCTGCCAGCAATACAGCCCATGGCATCACCCTCTTGCATCACCAAACATTCTGAACCTCCTGTTCCCAAGTATCTGGAAGGAGAAAAAAAAAAAAAAAAAAAAAAAAAAAAAAAAAAAAAGAAGAAGAAGAAGAAGAAGAAGAAAAAAGCTTTGAGACTATAAAGGCATAAAGGCCAAGTATGCACTGATATGAAATGCTGACTTTAGGAAGCAGCCACAAGGAATGGTGGGGTTTTATTGGAACCAGTGGGATCAGGAACCTGAAGCCAAAAGTGGTAGGTCAATTGGACCATCAGTTTTTAGGCTAATGAGAAAGAGCTGCTTTTAGAGACCACGTTGAAATAAGGTCCTGTAACAGAGTCTGGTCTGTGGAGAAATGGAACAGGTCACAGAACTTCCTCCAGCAGTAGCTTTCAAGCATAAAGCTTGATCCATTTCATAGTTTTGTATTGGAAGAATCCTAATTGCTTACTAAGTCTCAGAACTACTAGCCCTGTAGCAGAGACTAATAAAGATTAGCTGAAAGGCCTCAAATTTGCAGTAAAGTGGCATTATCCCCACTTGCCCCTTGATAATCCCCAATTCAATGATTTTACTGGTTGAGAGACAAGACTGAGCACCAACAACCAAAACAATGTGAAAGCCAGGTGAGTAACTAGAAGTAAACAGATCACCTTCATGCTCTTCTGTTTTACGTTTTCCTTCCTTGTATACAAACATAAGTGTCTTAGTAGCCTTGCAAAGTATATTTATAATTAAGGAAATGTTTGAACTGATCTACCTTTCCACCTTCTGCCTGTTTTTACTTCCACTTATCAAGTGCACGTTTCAAGTCATCTTATGAACTGTACATTTTATGAAGTCTTGGTTAAATGATGCTGCATTTATCCAAGTTTTTAAATTGAGCCTTCAGCTTCAGTTTGTGCAACTCTTAATTTTAATGTGTTCATACAGACCTACAGGAGAGAGAGGCACACTTATGTCCCAATTATGGTTAAGTCCCTGACGAACTCAAAAGACTAGGGCTTGTCCCACACTGCAAAGACCATTCAGCCAAAGAGGGCTGCTGATGTAACTGTGCCAGCAAAACCTCTCATGTAGATATCTTCAAACTGATGCAACCCTATACTGTCCTCATTTTTGTCACTGGATAAAAAAGGAAATGGCCCAAAGCTGGGAAAAGAAGGCAGTAAATAATGCCCAGTCCAGCTTCTAGACATGCAGACCATATTCCCCCTAGGTGGCTCAGCCAATATTGTTATGCTCCTGATCATAGAGTAATTAACTTATTATTCCTCCACTAAAACCACACTTTTGTAGGTACTCTCTTCTTCATGAATGCAAAAGTTTATTCTTGCTGTTCTCTTGGAGTTTGACTTTGGCTTCTAAAAATGTGTCCCTTAATTGCCCAGAAGAAAAACATGTTGGAAAAATCACCTCATGACTTTTCAAGGTCACACAGAAAGTCTGTAGCAAAGCAGAGAATTGAGGCCAGGTGGTCTGTGTCCCCATATGGTCACAGAGGCATGATGAGGCATGAGAAGCAGGACAGCCTAGAAGCACCCTGAGAAAATTTGTGCCATCATCAGATTGTAACAACCTGGAAAACAGAACACAAAATAATCCTGGGAGAAAGGATTAGCTACCTCAACCAACAGACTCCAGGGCATGCTTACACATGGTGCTGCAAGGCTGGAGACATGGCTTGCTGAATATTGCACAGGATAACACTCCCTACATTGGCATGTCATGCCAGGCTGTGACACCTCCTCTCCAAATGGACAGCTCTGAGGATAGTGAGAGCAAACAGTTTCCTGCAGCATCCCTGAAGATCAAGAGAAGCCTGCACACAACTGGAGTGAGGACCACACACTGGGATTGAGACAGCAGCTGGGAGCAGAGAAGGTTCCAGCCTGGCCTCTGGGCACCCATAAAGGGCACAGTAACTTCTGATGTTCCTTACACAACAGTTGTAGGGCCATTGCTGCTTGTTTGGAAAGAGTCTTAATATACAATGAGGAAAGTTGAAAAAAAAATCTTGAAGAGACTAGTCTAGCTCAGCTGGTCAAGAACAAAGACCCTCCTAGCAGCAAATAACTGGGCACGGCCCTGACTCCTTCATCTAGGAGATAATTTTCATCCAAGAGCTCCTCAGGAATTACACCTTTTCAGCCAGCTCTCTGCAGTTCCTACTGATTTGGTCTAATGAAAGTGACTCCTAACCAATACTGGTTTAGTAAAGTTCCCACCAGATCAAAACTGACCTCAGTTGGCTCCTGTCATTTCCAAAAAGCTCCTGCTGATTTGGCTGACTGACTGAGCTCCAGGAAAATTGTGTGTAAGCCTTGCATTTGCAGAGGGTAAATTCTCCCTTTCTGGAACACAGAGGACACAGGAACAAAGCCAACAGGAACAAACAGAGTCAATTTGTCTGGATGAAAATGTTCGCAGCAATCCCTCCTCTAAGGCTACTGCATCTGAGCTGGACACCAAGACATCCTGGGCAGACCAGCATCCCATGCCACAGAGACACAAAACTTCCCAGCCCCTGGCTACTTTCTTCCTAGCTTTATTTGATTGTCCCAGGCCTGGACACTAGCACAACTGCCTGCTGCAGCCACTTGCAGCGAGAAATGTCATTACAAAGAATTCCTTCATCTAGCAAGGGGCCAAAAGATTTGGCCCAAAACAGACACTCAAAAGCACTCTGTACTTTGGAGATGAGGCCAACAGGACTTTCAGGAACTTTCCTCACCCTTCTCAAACTCTTGGCAGAACTGTGATTCAAAATTATTGCTTTAATTAGAGGCTTACAGCTACTTAAGCATCTGACTTCCATGCATGGCCCACCTGGCAAAGCAGGCACACCTCCCCCAAACTCACGTTGGGCCCATAACATTTGCAGGCTGTGTGGGCTGCTCTGTTTCAGGGCTGTGGAGCCTGTTGCATTCCCCTCCAGCTGCAGCGTCGGCAGCGTCACGCTGACAGCTTCAAGCCATGCGGAGATGGTTGTTTTTGTAACCCACTCTCTTTTAACAAAACTTTCCCAAGCTTATTCCTCTACATTATAGTTAAGATCACCTGCTGCTCAAGGACATTCAGATTCTTAAAGGAAAATTGCAAAAAAAGTCAAAAACCTGGAAAAACTGACACGTAATGGCATCCAAAGAAGAAGAAATCACCTCAGCACTAACTAGTTAGTCCAAATACTGAGCTCTGCTAACATCGATCATCTATCTATCTTGACTGGCAACTCCCTTCCTCTCTCTGTTGTTCCCTGATGTCACCACAAAATCTCTGCTGACCTGCAGCTCTCCCTACTATTCCAGCCCTGGGACCACAATATATTCCCCAGTAGTTGTCTTTGAGCCTTGATCAACCCCCAGTGTAACAGTGACATGCTGGTCTACTCAAAAATTAATCACAACTCAGCTCTGGGATCCCGCAACCCATCTCTGCTGCATGCCTGGGCCTTTGCTCATGACATCCCAACTGTTCTTCCCTCAAATGTCCCTCATTCACAGCATAGCTCCTTCCATGCACTTCAGTCCCAATTCACCACCTTCTTTAGCCCATACAGACAGAAACCAGCAGATGTGGAACATGTGAGTCCCTCTGCTGTATCAGTCCCGAGGTCTCCATAGTTCAGTATTTTTCCTCCTGAAAAAGCCACCAGACTAGAGAGGGGAGGGTTTAAAATCCACTTAGTAGCCTGTCTACCATCTGAATTTGAACCGACATTAGCTTAGAAGCCTGAATCATCATGTTTATTCTGGCTTTCAATTATGTTGTTAATAACTACAATGATTCTCCACATACTTGCCATTCACACACTGCCCAAACAAGTAAACAGTAATACTATAAGTGCACTGAGTAGTGCTACTCAGGTCTTTTTCTAAACTAATAGAATTAAATTAGAGCAATTCAAGATGTCTGAAAAAATGAGTTTTCTCTCAAACCATGCACTGTCTCCTGGCATTCTACAGGGAAATTCTTTGCCATGGAACCTCCTCTTCAGTAAGTTTAGCAGGGTCTCTCTGAACTCCTCTCTAGTTTTGATCAACTTAAATTTGGCTAGTGCTCACATAGTAATATTTAAAGCTCACGCAGTGCAAATGAAAAAAACATGCTATAAAAGGATTCAAAACAATACTATTTGTTTTTTGTTTTAAAATTTTGGTATTGAATTTCATGCTATTGAATCCACAGCCCTGGAGACCAAAGTCCCTTTCTTAACTCAAAAGGAGCTGCACAGGCGAGACAAGATCGACTTCTACGCTCCCTAGTGAGTTTAGACTCCTAATAACATTTAGTCCACAACTTTTTTTATTAAACAGTCAATGACAAGGCCTTTTAGAGAAAGGGATATTCTTGCTCACTAGGAACTGGACTACAAAAAACACAACTTATTTCACACATGTACTGCCAAAGAGCTGTCAAATGGAAACAACTTATTGTGAAATGTTTTTGTCATGAGAATGAATATTCAGTCAAGAACAAAACAAAACCTACCAACCTCTCCAGCTTTAAAAACAAAAAGCCCTCTGGCCAAGAGTTTCAAAGCTGTTCATCACCCTCCACTGGCCTGAGATCCAGGATCCAGCAAAGTTCAAGAGAGAGCTGCTGCCGAGGACAGAGAATGAGATCCCAAACAGGTGTGGACCAGGTGTGAAAAAGTAGAAGGTTAACACACCCCATCCATCACTGGACAGCACATCTGTAAAAACGGAAATAAATATTAAACTCAAGTCACCATCTTGTCTGGAGATGAGCAGAATTCCCCCCAGTGGCAACTACAGACTATCACATGGTAAGGGCTGCAGCTGAACTGATTTACTGCTAAACTGTGCTTGTATATTTGCGGGAGGCTCTCATTCCCTTGATGCTGAATTGCTTCTTCTCAACACAAGAGACAAAGAGTCCTAGTGCTCTTCTGAATATCTCTCTGGTTCATTTTTCCAGTTGCAAAGCAAATGGTTTGAAGTCTGATTGTCTTGCCAGACTCATAAAAATAAACTATCAAATGCTAGCCAAATTGTGAAGAACGGCATGTTTTATGAAAACCCAATTAAACTATGGCCATCAGTGTCTCACTTTCATCTTTGCCGAGCACTGCCTCAGCTTTCTTGCTGCACGCCAAACTCGTATTCTTCTCTGATGCACTCAATGAGATTACAGTTAATAGTTTTGTTTTGTTGTTGGGGGAAACACACACACACACACACACACACACACACACACACACGTATACAAAAACAAATACCTAGTTTATATACTAGATCTGCAGAAACAAGTATCTTTGGGGCCTGGAGGGGATTTTATTTCCATGTATTGGATGTCAAAATGGGAATTGTTTGTCATTATCACTCACACAAACAGGCACAGAATATCTTTCCCAAAAACAAACTGACAGACATTAAATGAAAAGCACCACACTGCAATACACTTTGGTAATCCTCAGCAGTGGAACAGCTTTTTGCTGCACAACATGACCCATGTAGATCCTACAGTCCAATGTACCAGGAGATTTGGAAAGTGTCATAAAAGTGCTCTTCTGGAAATTCTCTTTTCCCTTATCTGTCTCTAAACAGGTCAGGCATCTAGCCATCCACCCTAGAAGACAAAGGGAAATGCAAGATCACATCGTGTTTTCACCTGATGGCAAGGAGGACATCACTACAGTTTTCCAGCAGCCACCAGGTCTCTTCCAGGTTGATGATTAATAGAAGTACAGAATTCACTAAAAGTGCAATGCACCAGATTGCAAAGCAGAAAGTACATACAGTTAAGGATGAAGTAAAACTGATTTTAATGGACCATTAATAATCACTTCAGCTCATATAACCTCTTTTCCAACATGCCAGTCCAGGAAGCAAGCTTGATGATGACTGAAACAAAACAGAGATGTGCTACTGTCTTGCACTGTTATCACTCTGCTGTTGTCTTCTCTTTAGAAGACTGTCTAATAAGACTGTCCCCTATTGTTTACTACTCAGTGCAATTCTGATGCTAAGTGATAAAAATGCATTGAGAAGAGCATTCCCTGCTTTTATTTGTTGTGATAATTGAGGCTTTTCATGCTGAACAATACCAGAAAAATTTTAAAAATAATAAAAAAAAAAAACCAACAAAAAACCCCAAAAAACCAAAACCAAAAACCTAGAAAGCAAATGCATTTTTTCCAGATTTACAAAAGGCAAAGATAAAACAAGATTATGATAACAGTTCTCTGTGGATTAGACAAATCTGCTGAGACTCAGAGTGGTAGCACATATAGGTGTGTACAAGAAGTGCTATGTTTTAAAATTTCTTTTCAGCTGGAAAACAACAGCATCACAAAGAAATACCACTCTGAGAACTACATCAACAGCACAGTTGGCTAAGAGAGCACTCTTCTCAGAAATACTTGGAGGAGTTAGATGACTGAAAATCTCCAAAAGTAAAGGACTTTGAGGCGAATCCAGCTGATATATTTGTAATATGGTGCCAGCATAATTTCCCCGAATGGCTAAAGAAAAAGGGAAGCGTGAAAGGGGTCAGTTGGGAATATATGTACATGTGGGGGAGGGGGACAAGGAAAAGGCAAAACTAGCTGAGAACAGGCTCCATTTAAATTGCATACAGACCTCACACAAAGCACAGAGAATTGGTCAGTAGATTGAAGCCATCTGGCTGGAGGAGCCATAAGAGTAAAACCCTGCTGGAGATCTCCCCATCACGTCCCATCATGGTCCAACATCAGAGCACAGCACGGGCTTCCCCCACTCCAATCTCATGGAGTGAAATATGGGAAGATGAGCAAGAAGAGGATTGAAAAGTTCATCCTCATGACATAGCCCCTACTCTTTTCACAAAGTATGTTGTCCCAAGGCCTCTCCAATAAATCTCAAGCTTTGGTGGCAACAAGAGAGAAACTGAGTCAAGGCTCTACGTGCTGCAGCCAACAGCACAGAACACTGACACTAACAGCTGTCTTCAAGCTTCCATGACTCCCCAGTGAAAGACCACCCCAGGGCTCTCCTAATGTGAACGAACCAGAGGATTCCAGTCTCCTCCTGCTCACCCTGGCCATTTACAAACATGTTTGTTGTAGAAGGCAGATGCAGCATTTGTTACAGTGCAGCCTGGAAACATCTGAAGAAGCAATATTTTTATTAGGAAAACATACAAATGTATTTTAAAACTTATAAAACATATCTTGATTTATGTCTCAGATAAAGCCTCTGATTTCATTTAATGCAAATGGAGACTGCTTGTGTTTCAGAACATTGGTATCTGAACATTCAGCAATGGAGTGGTCCTTATGCCAGCCAACCATTACAAATTTAATGTTTTTATTGCTGTTTTTCTGAAGTCCCTCTTTACCTGGGTTGGAAAATCAAGGCACTTAACATCTGGAAAAATTAAAGTTTTTGGAAGTTTGCCGGTCTGATTGCCATGGTGTTGTTACAGAGTTTTTGTTCCTTATGATTCTTCCATGCAGCCCAAATATTAATTGCCAGAGATTAAATCCAGTGCAAGTGGTTCAGTTGTTTTCCATCATTTTAACTTGCCCATAAAGAACATCCCCAAAGCATCAAAAGTCATCAGTATTTTTTAAGAACTGAGAAGCTCAGAACTTATCATTTCTATATCATAAGTAATTTTGAGTGATTCTAAACTCTTCTCCCTCTAATAAATGCCATCACTGAGGTATTTTAGCTGGTGTCAGCAATGCCACAGATACTGGCTATAACAGTAGCAGCGAAAATGTTTAAGGAGTGTGGTGGGGGGAGAAACAGAACTGAAATGCTCTCGCAAAAGGAAGTTGGTTTAATTTTCCCACTGGATTTTTCTTGTTTACACTTAGCTTGAAATCTTGGAAGGAAACGTAATGAAATTATTCCTTGGTTATTTTACTTTGAAAAATAGCCATATCCACTGGGAAAATAAGAAAACCTTAAAAATATAAACAAGTTATATTCAAGTGAGTCACTCGTTCTTCTATCCCAGTGCCATCTCTCTCTGCTCTCTTTGCAGCATTTCCTTCTTACCATCTCCAGCCACGTTTTCATCTCCCTTCACGCTTCCAACTATTAATTTTTCTCCCAATATCATTCTCCTCCACCCTCCAAAGGCAGTTTGAGAAGCTATTTGTCACTTCTTCATGGACACAGGCATTTGAGGTACACTACGGTGGTGTGGAATGGGCCAGCCTTTCCTGCTGAAGAGATCAGGCTACTCTTGACCAGACAGCTGATTTACATGTGATGAACCCTGCAGGAGCCTCCATGCCCTAAAGGGCACCGGACAATCTTCAAGGACAATCGTGACACTGGACAATCTTCAAGGACATTCCTGTATCTCAGTGGCCGAGTCGAACAAACCGTATTGTGGTGCAGGATGATTGTTATTCTCTCCCCCTACTTAGATTTATGAGAGTTTTTGTCACATTTGTCTTTTATTATCAGAATTTTGAATTATCCAGGCTTTTGTTTGTGTAACTATAAAATATTATAGTAATATGTGCTTTCTAAGTATGGACAACTCACCAGGATAAACCTGTGAATCTGTGTCCCTCTCATTACAGCCGAGCATTCCCAGAACAGTTCTTAGGATCTGTAACATCTAATGTATGTACATATCTAAAAAGTAATTTTGAAGAGTTTACTCATTTTCCTCATTTAAAACCTTGGATGATCAGTTGTTGGATTTGAGCACATTTCTTCGGCTTTTTATCACCCAACATCAAACTACAGACTTTAACATAAATTCTAGACGTTTTGCAACCTACTTGTAACCAGATTCAGGTTTCCTAATTTTTCAAGAAGGGGGAAGGGCTGTTGGATGCAAAGTGAGCGCTGACCTGCACTGACCCCTTCTGGAAAGCACCAAGAATGTACCATTGGAAACAAACCTGCACTGGTCCTGGGGGTGCGTGTGGGAACTACTTGACCTAATAGCTTTTTCCATCTTGATTCCTATGACTTTTAATCATGTTTGGTTGGAACAGTCTCAGCCTTCAGAAGCTATTTGCATGGTTAAGGCTCTGGAGCAAATATACATGTCATCCATTAATGTCCAGCGGACCAAAAAAGGCTCACAGGACCAGAAAAGTTTCTTTGTAGATGGAAGCAAATACACTAACACATTACAAGAAACAAGAAAAAATAACAAAACACAGTCCATTTTCAGACAAGAACATAACACAAATTAGTATGAAAAGAAAAATGGGGCCTTATAGAACATCGATAATGTGTAATCCCAAAGCAGTTCAAAGAAGAGAATACAATTTCTTTGAGAACAGTCCCATGAAATCTCTGGAGGCTGTGAGCAGTTAGGGCGTAAGTTTCTCAACTAAAATACGGTACTTCCTTGCTCCTGACCAGATTCACATTTGGGAGCACAGGTTTAGTTTTTATTCAAAAGGAAAAGGACTAATTCTTCAACTGCCAGTGACATCCCATTCTGCTCTTGGAAACGTCCAGTTCTATCTAAACTGGATGACCCACCACAGTGCTGACAAATCACAGACTACGGCTGAACCAGCTTACAGAAAGAAAATAACTTTATTTTCTCTCATGTACAGGGACATTGTATTCAGGGCTATATTTCTTCTTCCCTGAACACAAGTGCTTGATGAAATAAACACATTCAAAAATTATCTGCAAAAAATCAGAAATATGTCAAATTTCCAAATTTGGAAATAGATTATGGGCTTCAACTCAAATTGGCACTTGCTTTGTTTTTCTCCTTGGGACTCGATGGTCTGCACTGCTAACAGTTGTAGAAATATTCACAAGACAAAAAAAAATTCTCAAGAGGAGAGACAAATCGCTCAACCCAAGCATGCAGGTTTTTAAGAATGTAACGATCTTCCTTCTTCGCATTAAATTATTTGTCACTTAAACCCCTTTAGAGACAGCATTTGTCTGAAGCTGAGGCAAGCAAGTAGAGTACTTACTGCATTTGAACTACCACCATGTCGCTGGTCTCCTTCTGTCTAACCAAAAGCCACACTACTGCGTAAGTATCTGCTTCAAAAGACCCATGACAGACATGGAGAAATTTTTGAACAGCCACTAATCCTCTGTCTACATAACTTTACCACGGTGAGCCAGCACAGCGCTTATCAACTGTTAATTTCCATCCCATAAATTAAGTTTTCCCACTCACAAGAGGCAACAAAGCCGGCAGAAGAAACCGCATTTATTTTAAGCCATTGAGTAAACTCTTCTGTTAGGTTGTTTCTTCCCCTAGGATAAAACTCACTTTATAAAAAAGAAACAAACAACAACCAACCCATAAAATTGTGACTTCACCACTGTGCCCAGCAATGTTCCTTCTCCTCATAAGGAAATAATTCCCAGACTGGATGGCAGTAAATATTTTGTTTGGCTCTTATGTTTAAACTTTTGGACAAGTTGAAAATCACCCTGATTCTAGAAATCATTATATAGCATAAAATGGTGAGAGAGGGAGAGCTCTCTTCCGGCAAGCATTCTTACTCAATTTGTTCTTAGAATAAATGGGATGGCCCTGCTTTCACTACTTGGCATAAAGCACAAGAGTCTGGACAGAAGCCCTGCCTTCATCCCCACTTCTTTGGAAAGTCCCAGAGTTGAGAGCTTAGACCTGCAACTGAAAGAGATTTGCAAAGTAGACTGTAACAAGAAGCAAGTGTAACACACAAGAGGAGGGAGACAGAAGGACCTCCTGTGACAGGAAGATCAAATTATATTTTACAATAAATTTTACATTTATGTTGCAGTTTACATTTTGCACCACATTTTAGACACAAACTCAGAAAAACATACAGGACATCTTGGATGAGCACTGTTGACCACTGATGAACAGAATGGCATGAATGTCCATCAGTGTGCATGACTCACAAGTGATTTTAATTTACTCTGTTAGTTTTCACTTTCTGGATTTTTTTAAAGAGTTGAAATGACAGAAAACAAACAAGCACTTAGAGAAACTCCATGAATGACCTTTGCTCTCAAGTACAGTTCAACTCAAGTACGCTCTTCACGAAGATGCAGCATTACCATCTAAGACAAATTGTTGGTATTTGAAATCCCAGTGGACTACATGGGTCTGAGCAAGCACCTTTAGGCTACCTTGCACCAAAGGCAGATGTGAGAAGTCAAGCAATGAGGTATGCTAAGAAAGATGATGGGAAAACTGATCTCTCAGCAGCCTTCAAACTGTCAAAGACAAGTGATATTCAAATAAAAATGGAAAGTGTTTAAACTAGACTGACTGTTTACAAGACTTACAGCCAGGCAACACACTGCTTCAAATTGTCACCTTCTGAAACACACAAAAAACTACAGGAACAGGCAGGAACCTCAGAATCCCTGGAACATACAGATGTGATAATGGGGATTTGAAACAAACCTCCTCCTCAAATCCCACAGCTGGCCTGAAACCCTCCTTGATGCAGGAGGCACTCCAGAGCCCATCCAAACAGAGGAGTCATATAGTTGAAGTAAAACCACCTCTCAGCCTTCCCTCATGGGAGAGGAGGAGATTCAGGAGCTGTGGCAGGAATGTAGCTCAGGCTTCCACAACACAAAGGCATCACTACCATTAGATTTTCCTCCATGCTCCTAAACATGAGCCAGCCTGTGACCAGGGGACCAAGGAGGCTGATGGCATCCTGGCCTGGATCAGCAATGGTGTGGCCAGCAGGACCAGGGCATGGATTGTCCCCCTGTACTGGTGAGGCCTCACCTCAAGTGTCCAGTTCTGGGCCCCTCACTGCAAGAAGGACATTGAGGTGCTGGAGAGGGCCCAGAGGAGGGCAACGGAGCTGGTGAAAGTTCTGGAGCACCAAGTCTTGTGAGGAATGGCTGAGGGAGCTGAGGGTGTTTAGGCTGGAGAAGAGGAGGCTCAGGGATGAGTTTATCGCTCTCTACAACTCCCAGAAGGTCATAGCCAAGTGGGGATCGGCCTCTTCCCCCCGGCCACCAGTGCCAGGACAAGAGGACATAACCTCAGGCTGCGCAGGGGAGGTTCAGGTCGGACAGCTGGAGGAATTCCTCTACAGAAAGGGTGATTCGACATTGGAATGTGCTACCCGGGGAGGTGGTGGAGTCACCATCCCTGGAGGTGTTCAAGGAAAGGCTGGAGGTAGCGCTCAGTGCCATTGCCTTGCTCCCGTGGTGGCGTTCAGACATGGGTTGGACTCGATGACCCCAGAGGTCTTTTCCAACCTAGCTGAATCCGCGATGCCGTGATCCCAAGCTGATACGACCGCCAAAAAACCTAAGTCCCCAAACAAACAAACAAACAAACAAACAAACCGAACAAACAAACAAAGAAAAAAAAAAAACTCCAGGAAAACCCAAGCCCAGTACCAACCGCAATAAACTTAAAAGAAACAAACGAAAACAATGAGGAGGACCACCCCGCGGAGAAGACACGAGGCAGGGAAAAAGACTCCTCCTCTCCCCACGGCTCTGCCCCTCGGGCCCCGGGGCGGGCGGGACGTGCCCCGAAATGGCGGCGGCAGCGCCACCCCCCCGCCGGCGGAAGCGGCGTGACGGCAGCGCCGGCCACGGCAAGATGGCGGCGCCCAGCCTGCTGCGCGGGGGGCTGCGGCGGATCTTCTCCGGGCTCCTGGGGAGCGGCTGGGCCGCGCCGCCGGCCCGGGCCCTCCGGCAGGGTGAGTCCGCCGGGGGCTCTGCACAGCCCCGCGCCCCGTTGCCTCGCCACTGTCCTTGAGAGATGGTCGCGGTCGCTGTAATTTGCCCTCTCCTCCCGCCCCCTCCCAAATGCTGCTTCTTTGAAGCTGCATGGGTCTCATTGTGAATTCCCGTCTCTTTTTTCTTTTGCAGTCGTGGAAGTGACTGAAGGCAACACGACCACAGTAAGTTCCTGCACCCCTTTTCCTTGGTAGCTGCCTCTGCCGTGGCTTCTCCTTCCTTTAGCCGTGTGTGTGTCCGTGCCCTACCCAACAAATAAAGGAAAAAAGGGGACGCCTTTCTGCTTTAAAGACCTCTCAGGGTGTGAAGGCAGAGCCAGGGTAGGGATTTGCTGCGAGTGCGGGTAAGCAGTGGAGGGTTTGGCTGCTGAAGGAGGCAGGATCATCCCCCTGTTGCTGGTGACAGGTACCTCCAGTGAGAGCCACTCAGCAGCAGCGAGCCCCTCGCTGCAGCCCCAGTAAAGTGGGAATCCCTGACCAGAGGCATTCCAGATCCAAAATGCTAGAGGCCATTATTCAGACGGGTACTTTTCCTAAACTGGTGCCATTTGGCATCGTCTTGAGTGTGGACAGGCACAAAGGAGGATTGCCAGTGGCTTTGTCACTTCATCCTGCGCTGGCAGTGCAACGCGGCATTGCAGGATGTGTCTCTACCACCTACATGCCACACACATCTCATGCCTTTGATCTGTGTTGTGTTTGTTAACTGCAGCGTGTGCCATACTGGCTTCAGGTGATACAAAGCTTCTATCTTATAACACACACGGTGAAAAAAAAAATTAAGTGAAAGGGGTATTTTCAAAGGAAGACCTTAAATACTAAAGGAAAACTGCTCCTGAAAATGAAACCGAAGTTCTGAAGTAACTGATAAAGAAGAGCATCTTCTTAGCTACAGTTTAAGGCAGGAAGGAAAAGATTAAAGCAGTAGAGTTAGAACTTTTTGTAGTTAGCACCATCTAATGTGTTACACTTTTATCAAGAGAATTGTCATTTTTTAGAAGCACCGATATTACTGAAGGGGAAAGGAGATTGCATTATTCTGCTCACATTGCATATGGCAGTAACACTATATGCCTTGGCTGGAGAGAGATAACAGATATATATATATATATATATATGTATGTATGTATATAAAAGATGAGGAGAGTTAAGGAAGAATTTGGGAATAGCTAGAGGAGAGTACACATAAATGTTAATCTATATATACATAAATAATAATAATAATAAGGGGATGGGGATATTTTGTGTGCTAATGAAACAGAAAGAACCTGCTTGTTCATGCCTTTGAAACTCTTAAGTATTTTTGTCAGAAATACATTTTGTTGAAAGTTTTGTTGTATTTCTATTAGTGGACATTCTAATGTCATTGTAATGTCATTCTAGTGTCATGTCTGAAACCTGCATGGAGCAGATAAGTTACTCTATTTGATATTACATATCTAAAATATGTTAGCAGTTAGCAAGATGTCATAAGACTGTCAACAAAAAAATAAGTTTAAGGTGTGGCAATATATATGATTAAAAGTATCTATTTCTTGCCTTCAAGTGCCAAACTACTAATCTTTGTCCAGAAACGTGAAGAGAAGAGCTTGCAAGTGTGACCTGAGGTTGTTTTAACCAAAACAAGAGAGGAGTGTGCACACCAACAAAACACACTGTATCTGATTGCTGTGCTAAAACACTGATTGCTGTATTTTGCACTCAATCAGTTTCAAAGGAGATGTAAATTACATTCTCAAGAGTCCAAAACATTAACTGAGGCTTGAAATAGAAAAAGTAAGCTTTACATTAGCAGAGCCCTTTATGAAAATAACTCTTCCTGGAGATCTGGATATATTTGCTGTGTCATATCATAGCATCAGTCTGGAATCCATCAATGCTCCTAGATGAGGAAAATGTTGTCAAAAATGGTGTAAATTGGCAAACCAAGGGCTGATATGTTTCTCAGTGTATCCATTGGTCACTCCATTTATCCTGCCAATTCTACATCAGTCTTCCCTGAATCCATATGTCCCTGCTCATCTTTCTGTGTCCTTGTTTTTAATCAGTATTGAAAGAAGTGTTTGATATGAACCAGTTGATAAATCCCAAAGAAATACAGATTTTATCAGCATATAAAATGAGAAATACAGATTTTATCAGCATATAAAATGAGCATATTTATGAGAATGTAGAGCCTCTAAACTCCCTTTTAGATGTTTAATAGAAAAATAGCAACTGAGTGGATTAGCAATATAGAAGTCCTCAACAGTTGGGAAGTAATTGCCAAAACTTGTACACTGAAATTTATCTTTAAAAAATGATGTTGACGTAGCGTTCTGAATCTGTATTTATTTCCAAGATGGAATTATAGTCATAGTATAGTCTGACGCCAGACTGGCAAGAATCAAGACTAGATATTCCGGCTTCCCTGAAAATAACTTTACTGATTAATAGAAAATTAGATACTGGCCTACGTCTTATATTCAAAGTTAAGTATTTGTTTTTGTAAAATTGTCTCTTGTACTTGTGGGGGGAGAAATCTTAAAAATTGACAATTCTGTCTGCGGTACTGAGATGTAAACTACAGGTAACTTACCTGTTTCTGTTTTGTCATCAGAAAGGTAGAAATCTGGCATATGAAATAGTTCTGTGAGTTCAGCTGGATGCCAGTTTCCAGTGCACACTTGCAGGAAAGGTCATGCTTTTCTCTTCCCAGGTTTTCGGGCACAGAACCTGATGTTTTCTTAAAAGTAATCTTGCATTCCACCCAGGTTTTCTTTTCAAACTTTGGTGCTTGCACTCTTTGAGGCTGACTGTTAGTGTTCAGAATTGGCTTTTAATCCTAATTTCACCAGAGGAAACTCCAAAATATCTTGGAGAAAAAAATAGCTTAGTTTTATTGTCTCTTCATTTGGGTGCAATTTGAGATAGCTCTTGTTTCCATTAGTAAGTCCTCAAAAAAGAAAAAAAAGACAAGTGCACATGCAGATAGTCTTTGTATTTCTAACATATCTATGAATAGGAAACAAATTTGTCAAGTTCTTCATTTACACACCTTGTACATCTCTTTGCGTGTTACTTGTGAGAAAATTTGAGTATTAGATGCCACCACTTCATAGTGATGTACAAAATATAATTTTATAATCTCATATAAGAATTGTTCAGAGAATTAAATGGGATAAAATATCAGTATTATAAAATAAATCTACAAGCCTCACAGACATTTCCTTACTATCCTTTCTTAAATTTAAATTTTGCCTTGAGTTTTCCCTGCTGGTGATTTATAATCCAGCAAGCCCCTATATGTTTTCAGCTATAACATGCATCTGCTATTCTCTGACATTCTCATATTCCCAGAAGAAAAGTTATTTTAAGGCTTTTGGCTAAAGGGCCTTTACACTTTCATGGTGGCTCAAAAGAGTACTGCAATAAGTGGAATTCAGGTGACTATGACAACTGCACACTGACTGTCAACTAGTTTACATTTAGAAAAACATACACAAGAATTTGCCAGAGGGTTTTCTATGACCTTTGAATTTTTCCTTCTCCCCATAGTCTGTGGCATAAGCATAGCAAAGAGCTTGTTATATCTCTATAAAAGTGAGTTGAATGATGCATGCAGATACTGTTCCCCTTACATCCTCACAGAATTGGTCAACATACTGTGGACTCGATGAGAAGTATTCCTTGAGTCGCAGGTGCAGGTAGAGCTGTAAGCTGTGCCCTGATCATTGCGTGCTTTGAATTGTTTCCTAGATTGAAGGGAGAATTATAGAGGATGCTGAAGCACCGCCTCCTCCAAACCCCTCTGGCCAGTGTCCCATCTGTCGCTGGAACCTGAAGCATAAGTATGATTATGTGGTAAGTTTAATGAGGGCGTTCCCCCAACCCTCATCGCTGGACAAGTATTGCTCTCAGATCTACATATGCCACAACCTACCCCTCTCAAGTTTTCCTGGGTGTAGTAAAGATACTTAACTCCCTCCAGCTCTGCTTCTCTTGGGTGCAGCAAGAGCCTCCTACACAGTAATTGTATGCTTTGGCTGATGGTGTTCCTGGGAAAAAGGATGAGCTTGTATCAAATAGGAGATCTGGAATTACTCATGTGGCCATCTGATCTGAAATGCCGAATAGCTCTTCTGTGCCCAGCTGCCTTTCACTATTGCACTTCCCAGAGAATCAAACTGGAATGCAGCATTTAGTCAGTGGATAGAGGCCTAGGTCCAGAGAGGCCAGAAGATTTGACTAGGTCACTTATATGACTTCAAGCACTACGATTTCTTATTTGTCATTGTTCACTAAGTTAGTAACTGTTTCATACAGCTTTTAAAACTCTCCGTGAGTATGGAGGAGCATACATTTTTACTTACCTTGCAAGAGAAAAAAAAACAGGTTTTATTCAAGCGTTTTGTAGGAAATGCTAATGAGAAGTTTATTAGCTAAGGAGGGGATAACTAACACTAAACCTAGAATATGGGAAGAAAATCCTGTAGTGGTTTAAAACGAAAACACAACAGTCACGAACATTTCAGAGTAAGAAGCATGATATAGCAGATGCAGAATGTCTCTTTACAAGAGGTCACTCAGACACAGAGTTTACAAAAGGACTAAATTACCCCCTTGCATGCTCAAAACCCAGCACTGGAATTAGAAAAGAAGAAACACAGACAGCAACATGCTGTTACTAAGATAAGGCAATAGAAAACTCAGAATAAGCTAATGTCAATAGGATTAGAGAGGGGGATACAAATACTTTGGAGAAAAAGAAATGTTTGTGAGAAAGTCCATTATTGAGAGGAGAAGGGGACTGAAAGTCACTTTGGTTGCAAAATGACTGTGCTGCTTGTGTGTAGTCCTAGTGCACACATGTAAAGGAAAAATTATGTTTTAGTATCTGTATATTGATGACAATCTGCAAATGTAAAACAACAGGAAAAAAACAAATACAGACATAACTTAAGCACTGAATTAGGTACAGACCAGCAGGCCTGTATTGCATGTTGCCTCAAGGTCTTCAAGGATGTTGCTAACAAATACATTACTTCACTCACAGGATTTTTTTTAAAGCATAAAAAAATAATCCTAGGGAATCACCAAATAGTTTGAAAACTGCAAGTGACATACTAAGTAGTTAAGAGAGGAAGGAGAATGATGCTGATGATTACTGATTGGTAAATAAAACATTGCAAATTCCAAATAAAAGGTGTCAGCTGGGAGTAAAAGCAAATAACCTGTTGGATAGGACTAATTAAGACTCATGAATTATGAAGAACATAAATACGGCAATAGTACCAGACAAAATACTTGCAATTACTCCAGACAAGTGAAACAACTGATGTGAGGTATAACTGAAAGATATTTAGTATTTAGTGTCTTTCAAAGCCTGTGTTGCAGAAATGGAGGCATTTAGAATCTAATGTTGTCAGTGATTCTTACTCAGGCTGTGTGCAATATTAAACAGTGAAATAAGTTGGGAGCGGGGGAATATTTAGTGTTTTCTGGCCTGGTTTCTTAACAACGTGGGAAACCTGGATATACGGTGAATTTGCAGATCATAATAAATTAGGTGAAATGACAAATACCATTAAGCTTTGTAAAGTACTACAAAACCAGATCTTGTCTGTTTTTTGTGGCCCGTGTTCAAATGCAGAGATTCCTTGCAATTCTTTTTCATGGTTGCTGAATTGTGTAGTGATCAAAACCAAAACTGTTGTTACTTACTCTGGAAAATACTTTTTTAAGGTTCATATCATTTTATGTGACTTATAAATGCAAGACATAAACAGCATCATTAAGCTCAGTAATTCTAGAGATATTCAGAAAGCATTCCATGAGTCACACATTTACAACCCTTGAGAAACTATAAACTGATGTTCAGGGATGAAATAAGTTATGGCAGTGGATTACATCTTGGAAATACATATGTAGACTTACATACATTCAGTTCTGCTGCCATGTGTGGTAGAAGACTCCACTGAGTATCCGGAGAGATAATGCCATCAAGAACCAAAGATGTTTTAGACAAAAAATGATTCTGTCGAGTCTGAGTTCCAGGATTAGAAATTGGTCACAACAGACGGTGTGAAACATGAGTTTTGCATGTGTTTGTAGGGTGAACTAAGTTATGAGTTTTCTTCCACACTTCACTTTGATTCCTAGATCCTGATTTCTACTGTGCATTAAGGAGGCAAGAGAAAACTAAACATGAAGACAGATTCTGCAGCCAGTCTTGAGAATCATTGCTAAGATTATTTCTTATCTAAGATAAGAAGTTGCGGTGCTGAGAGGAAATCTACCAATGTAGATTCATCTCAGCTGTCACATAGATTTTGAATGCATGTGCATCTAGTGTGTATATATCCAGTGCTCCTTCTGGACAAAAAGCTAAAGACAGCACTGTGAAGTGTTATTTTGAAATTGTGGATGTTTCGTACCTCATATTTAGAAGCATCCCTCTGTGGGGCTGATTAGAATTAGGAGAAATTTCAGTTCTGGAGTAGACCACTTCTCTACTTGTCCCTTATGTTTTTGAATGCTTTGTAGTAGTCGCATGTTTTCAGGATTTTCAAATGTTAAAATCTCCCTTTTCTGCACTAAAGTGAATAAAAAGGTGAATAAAAATCTTCCTTTTCTGCACTAAAGTACTCTGCTATTTTATTCTCTGCTGCAGCTGTGATGAGCAGCAGAATCTTGAGATGCTTAAGTAGTGAAGTGTAGGCATTTAACTCTATGGGCAATTAAACAGTGGGACATTTTTCTCAATGATGGTTAATTGTCCTAGATGTCTGTAAATTGAGAGCAGCTATTTTTGTTAAGACATAGCCTAGTTCGTACAGCATAACCTATAAGATGAGCTTGGTGAGAGATTGGAATAGATGGTGGTTCCTTTGAGATTGATAAGCTGAGATCAGTCTGTTGCACAGAAAGGAAAGTGTGAGCTTTTTTTGCTTGGGACGCTTGTAATTGGACTGAATGAGGCACTATGAAAAGGGAAGTGTTGAATTAGCCCCTGAGGGAGTTGAGTAATATGACCTCACAGGACTTTCCTTTTGTCATGTGCAGCTAGCACAGTCTAAAGTAGTGGCATAATGAGTTACTCTGGCTGTCAGAGAACTGGGGGACCTGTGTCTCCAAAGTCATTAATCAATTGAACAGGCATTGTGAGCACTAGCAGGTCATGATTCCAACCTGCCTCAGCTGTGGTGCAGAGGGCTGCAGTTGTCTTTCCCAGTTTAATCCTGAGCCTCTGCTGTGGTTTAGGATAGTAGAGCTTAATATATAAATTACCACACTTTGTGGTCTGCATGTGTCTGTCTGTCCAGTGAAACTGAGATCTCAGTCTATTTTTTTTTTGTTATCCATTGGAGATAAAAATTTTATTTTGGTCATTGTACAGATGCAACTGGATTGAAATCTGTAATTTTTTTACAAAATTCGTGGAGAATGGTGTACAGCTCCCAGGAGTAAGGGGGAAAGGAAAAACTAGACTCTTGTATAACTGGAAATAATGACTGGCAGACCTGTCTGATACAGCCCAGTAGTAATTTGGCTGCACAGATAGAACTGTTCTTGAGATAAATTAAAGCTTTAATGAATCATGTGTCAGTCAAGGATCCTGCTTTTCCAAGTGTCTGCAGACATTGAAATGCAGGTGCCTCTGCATTTTGGTGACCATCTATTCACAAGAATATGCGGTACACAGTGCTCCATCTAGCAAGTCTGTCCAGCCCTTTTAGAAGTGGAGGCTAAACTTGTTTTTCATTTCTCCCCCCTTATCCACTTCAAACATCATTAGTTTGAGTAGGCAGTAAATATGTCATCTTGCTTTGGCAACAGTTAGGGGAAATCGAACTGCAGGCTTTGCCTATTAGCCCTAGATTAATTCAGTCCAAGTTGTTTTCATCAAATGCTGCAGATTACAGGGGTGGGAATCTGGGTCCAGCCTCATGGGAGCTGTCCAGTGATTAAAGCAAATCAGTGGTTACAGGCTTGGCTGTCCACTAGCACAAAATGTGAATTTCATGGAACATGACGGCACCATGAGAACTTGCCAGACATATTTTTTAATTTGACCGCTCCATGTACTTGTTCACTTCCCTCCACAGCTGCCCCATGAAGTTGGCTGTACCTGTCTGCTTTGTCCCAGTGGTAAGATACATCTGTGTGAATACTCTGGGAGAGGCACCTGGCCTGTTAACTGTGGGGAATCTTCAGAAATGGACAAACCTTTGGTCAAGTGTGCAGCATTTTAAGCCAAGCAGCGTGACTGTGATTTGGAGCTGTAGCAGCTGGGACATGACTGATGATTTCAGTCAAGAAATGACTGCCACACCAGGGTGTTGGTCTGTTGGTGACACTGTTGGTCAGAGATGATAACAGAGAACAGATTCTCTTTTTTTTTTTTTTTCCCAAAGGGAGAAAAAAAAATATTATCTCCATTTGCTTCCCACCACCCCCTTTGCATGGAAACACTTGATAACAAGCCTGTGACTCCATGAGGTGTGGTAGTAATACGAGAAATCACTTGGACCACACACGCACCCTTCAAAAGAGTGTGTGGCCTACTTAGGCTTTCATGGCTGCAAAGACTGAAACTGCCTCAAATTTGTCATCAGCTCTCTTCTTCCTCTTCTCCACAGAGTAATGCAGCAGGCTAGTAGCATAGTCTTGCAAGTTTTTCTCTTTCTAGGTACTTAGAGCTGAACAGTCCTTTTTCACTTAGGGAAGTGTTATGTGCTAAATGGCAGATTGAGCTGTTGGTGATTTGAAGATCCAGACAGCTAAAGAAGAGGAAAAAGGAGGATAGAGTCCTGCTCTGGTTACCTGAATCCAATCCAGTGTACCAGGAGTGGTCAAAAGTCAGTGCCCTTGGACATTTTGGTTGGCGTCCATCCAGTTTCTACTAGTGCAGCTGGCACCATCTGGTGCCCTGGTTACTGTTCTCCTTGGCAGGGCCATGATTAGCTGGGCTGAGGGATACTCTGCTTCCCTTTAACCATGGAATGGCCTCCCAGGAGCCCACTGCTGGTAGCTCAGCTGGGCTTTTCTCCTTTGGATAAGGCATAGTTCTGTAGGGTGCCTGATAAGTAATTTTGTATCAGTGGGGTATTAAAGTGAGTGTCTAGATGTCAGTGGGCCTACATGACATGCCGTGTTTTCAAAGGAGCTGGATCTGGAAATCAGTCTGAACATGTTCACTGTAGACAAGTGGATGCAGAAAGCAAGAATTATGGGAAGAGGGAAACTGCGTGTCATGATGATGTTAGTGAGGATGGTATTGATTGGGGGTGGGGGCGGGGTTGGAAAGGACAAAAACAAACCACAAAACCCCCAAACAGATAAAAACCCTCAACATTTTGTCTATAACACTTGTAACCAGCATTAAATCCCAGGTGATTTGAATCCATTTTTAAAAAGAGTAGGAAGGAGGAGCCTGAGAGTTACTGACCTATCAGCCTCACCTCTGTGCCTAGGAAGATCATGGAACATCCCCCTAGAAGCTGTGCTAAGGCACATGGATGACAGGGAGAAGATTTGATACAGCCAACAAGGCTTCACCAAGGGCATCCTGCCTGACCAACCCAGTGGCCTTCAGCAATGGAGTAACTCCATCAGTGGACAAGGGAAAGGCTTTAGATGTCATTTATCGGGACTTCTGTAAAGCCTTTGATGTGGTCCCCACAATATTTTTCTTTATAAATTGAGGGGAGATAGACTCAATGGCTGAACTGTTAGATGCCTAAGGCACTGGTTAGATAGTCACATCCAGAGAGTAATGGTCAACGCTCAGAGTATGATAGACATCAGTGACAAGTGGTGTACCTCAGGGGTCCTTACTGGGACCAGTTCTGTTTAGTACCTTCATTAATGACATAGACTAAGGTGTTGAGTGCCTTTGTCAGGTTTGCAGATGTCACAACTGAGGGGTGGGATGCCATCTGCAGGAACCTGGACAAGTTCAAGAAGTGGGCCTGTTGGAATTTCATGCAGTTTAACAAGAATGTGTGCAAAGTGCTGCACCTGGGTCAGCACAGCCCCCGCTGTCAAGACAGGCAGGGAATGAACAGATGGAGAGCAGCCCTGGGAAGGACTTGAGGGTGCTGGTGGATAAGAGGCAGGACATGACTCAGCAATGTGCACTCACAGGCTAGAAACACAATTCTATCCTGAGCTGCATCAAACAAAGAGTGCTCAGCAGGGCAAGGGAGGGGATGAACTCAATGATCATTAAGGTCCCTTTCAACCCAAACCATTCTATGATTCTACGACAGCATCTGTCAGAATCCATCATTACCAGAAGGGCGTCCTAAATTCCAGCAGCCCCCTTGACAGTTGAGCTGGTCTTGTGCAGTGGGCTGGGTGTATAATTCCTAGTTAGCTAGATTTCTGAATACTCACTTTATATTCACGCATGATTATTTGCTTTTGCAAGGCCAGTAAATGAAGGTAAGAATGCTCCAGGGAGCTCTTTGTAGAACAGCAAGGGTGGGGGGTTAGGAGCAGGTCTGTGAATCTGTGAACTGGCAGTCAGGATCACCCAACATGAAAAGCAACAAGTACTCTTTGTTCTTGCCTGTTGCCCTGGCTGAGGGGTGCAGAGTTCTGCCATGCCTCATTTGAACTCGCTCTGTCCGGACGCTCGCTGAGTGGTCCCCTCAGTCTGCAGGCAGCCTCTGCATGGTCCTGCTGCCTCAACTGGGAACATACCTACAACAGCCATGGAGAAGTAAACTCTCAACCAGCAACAAGTCTGTTGAAGGGGAAATAACAAGTGGGAAGTCTGGAGTCCATTTGAGCCAGCTTATGCTGATGTCAGGATGTCATGAATGCCTGCCTGTATTGGCCTGAGGGGTGTCTTTGAATACCCCCTTGAGGGGTATCTATCTCTGGTGTTGTGTGTGGAAATGGAGAGCATGGATCTGAATCCTGGGCTGTTGTACTGTGTACAGTTAATGGGACACTTGTGCAACAGCTGTTGCTGCTGTGTTTAAAAATTTGTCATTCTAGCCCTGTGATACTATCTGATCCTAGAGATCCCTTTAATTTTGTTTTTATTAAAAAGGCTGCCTTACATTTCTAGGGTTTTTAATTGTAAAGGTCAACAGCAGCGTAGTCTAAATTGTTCTTGAATCGCAGACAAGCCCTCAGCATGCTTCAAGTGCTCCTTTCGTCCACCATGACTATCACAGCCCCACCTAATGCACGCACAAGGACTGAGTGCAGCAATTTATCCTATTAGTCCTTTCCCATCAGCACATATTCTTTTCTTACATAAAGCTTCCTCATGCAACATCTTGGACCATTTCCCTGCTCTCCACCCCTCCGGAGAGACCTGAGGGAAGCTCCACCATGGGAAACTGGATAAAAGTTTGAGGAGTAGATAGCAGAGAACAGTCCTGCTCTGAGGAAACAAGAAGGGAGGCAGAGGTGATCTAACATATCTGTGAACTTTAGGACAGCAGCTGTGATGGCATTTCAAGTTGTGTAAACAATATCCATCTGTAGGTCTTGTGTAACTCTGAGTACCTAGGACACATTATCTTAGCAAGAATCTTGGAGCAAGCAGTGAAACAGTGAAGGAGCAGGGATTGCAGCTGACATCATGTGTTTACACTAGTGAAGTCAGGGGAAGACTCAAACCATCTGAGTGACCTTACTAAGCTAAACTGGCAGGCAGTGACAGCAAGCAAAAGCCACTTGTTGCCAAGCTGCAGACAAGATGTGTAGGGAGGAATCATTGTTTGTTTTACATTGTTTTGAGTTCTGTACACAACGCAAGGCTCTGCACAACACCTGCAGTCACAGCAGTGAATGTAGCTGGGGCACTGATGGTTTTGCCTTTCTCTCTCCCTCAGGATGTCTTGTTGCTGAGTCAGTTTATCCGTTCAGATGGAGGGATGCTGCCACGAAGGGTCACAGGCCTCTGCTTGGAGGAGCACAAGAAGGTTGCTGTCTGTGTGCAGATGGCTCACCGTGCAGGTACATAACTCTGCCAGAGATAGCCCCTGACTGTAGGGTACCTACTGAACACCTTGAGAGGGGTCTCCTGCTCAGTTGGTATAGCTCAGTGAGATGTCACTGTCCAGTCACCCAGCAAACTCATTACGGTCCAAGTGCTGGGACAGGGTGATGGAACAGAGACTACTTGTTCTGCTCTGTGTCCTGACTCTTGCCTTGACATCAGACATTTTATCCCTGTAGATGAGACAAGTGTTGCAGAAAGATCTAGGAAATGGCTCAGTCTCCAGTAACTAATGATTAAACACCTGCTTCTGAAATTACTTGATTTACCTAAGCTTGACCTACCCCATTAGTAACATGCAACTCTGCCATCTGCCATGTGATGACTTTTTTACTTTTCCCAGGTTGACACAGTCAAGAGTATTATGCTGATCTTTATGCCTGGTACCTGAGTTGTATCCAAGTTAAATGGACTGAGAATTTTAACAGTCAGATTTTCCATCCTGGAGATGGAATCTGATTGGACACCAGTGCCCTGTGTCCTCTGTAAAAGCCTCTGTGATGAGCCCAAGTGACAGTGTCTTTGGTGTACATTTCCTCCCTATACCCAGCACAACTTCCCAGCTTCTCTGGTTGGGGTGCAGGTTCAGCAGTGACTGAAGATAAAATACCCTTTCTAATGTACTTGAGCTTTTGTTGCACTGTTGCCTGGCTTATGAGGTGTAATATGACTTCTGAATGCAATAGAAGCAAAGAGACACTGCAAAATACTCTCACACCTTTTTCTGTTTCAGGTTTGTTGCCAAACCACAGGCCTCCACTTCCTGAAGGGCACGTTCCCAAGAAACCCAAGCTGAACAGGTGAATAGTCTTGTCTTTCCACATTTCTCTTATTCAGGAATAAATTGGAAAGGGAAAAGCAGTTCCTTACAACTGGATGAGAAATGCCTCAGGCAGCAGGGTTCATAAAGAGTACTCAGCATTTTGGAGAAGATCTGTCATGATATTCTCTTGGCAGTCTTTTAGGGACAAGTCATATCTCATATAAACCATTTATTCACACAAGATTAAAACTGCCACACATGTTAGAGTCTGCCTGCCCTTCCTCAGCTATGCTCACCTCCTCATCACTAACAATCAGTAAGGCAGTCACAGGAGGATGCCACAGATGGAGTCACAGCAGCACAGAGTAGCTGAGGTTGGAAGAGGCCTCTGAAGATTGTCTCGTCCAAGCTCCCTGCTTAAGCCAAGTCACCTAGAGCAACTTGCTCAGAACTATGTCCAGCCAGGTTTTGAGTATATCCAAGGATAGACTTTCTCCAGATTCTTCTGAGGGCAGCTTCTTGTTCCAGAGAACCATCCTCATACAAGACAGTGTTTCTTACATTCAGACAGAATTTCTGTTTTAATTTGTGCCCATTGCCTCTTGTCCTGTCACGGAGCACCAGTGACGGGGGAGAGCCCACCCCTCTCTTCTTTACACTGTCCCTTCAGGTACTTACGAACATTGGTAAGACCTCTTTGAACCTTCTTCTCTCCAGGCTGAGCAGTCCCTTCTCTCTTAGCCTTTTCAGCCCCCAACAGCAGGAGGGTGCCCAGGCAGTGATACCAGCAGTGAGGAGGGCAGGCTGAGCAGCCAGTAGGGACCCATCACAGGCCTGTTACCTTCTGCCCCATTTCTGCCAGTTTCCTCCGGTCAGCGATTTGCTCTCTGCCCGCTCTTCCCCCTCCCCAACCTGAATGGCCCCCGGCCTTTGGTGGGCAAAGGGAAAGCCTCAGCCGCCTCCTGCTCTGTGCTGGGCGCTTGGAGGTGCTAATCCCCTGTTTATAACCTCACACTTTGTTTCCATGGGGATGTCAGACCGGTGTACGAACCTCGCATTAGCAAACCCTGGGGTTACCAGAGGCCATGGGGCTGTCGCTGGGAGAGCTTAGACTGCAAGGCTGGAGACTCCTGCATTTCACGTCTGACTCTATAGTGGAGATTTGAGAGAGGCTCCTGGAAGTGCTGGCAGGCTGTATAGTGGGTATCAGTGAGGGTCAAATTAGAAGACACTATGTTTGATGCAGCCCTGTAGCCATCAGATACTTCAACTGTAAAAACTTCTTCCTTGTGTCTTACAAGTCTTGAGGATTCCTTAGTATCTGTGTCTTATCTGGCAGCTGTGGGGTGGAGCATATTATCTTGTTAGCATTCACATTGCAACCCTGAGTAGCAGGTTGAGACTGGAAATGGTAAATGCAGTATCATGCTGGAATCACACCAGGACTCCAGATCTGATGCCCTGACTCTTACAAATTGTTCTATAGACCTTTAGTAAGAACAAAGAATGAATACCTCCAGATACATTCTGCATGTAAGTAGGTGTGCTACACCTCTAAATTAATTAAATTGGAGATTACTGCATGGCTAGCCCCTCCCTACATTACCCTTGTTTTTCTCTTCCCAAAAGAGCAAATGTAGCAGGCCCAGTGGAAGCAGTTTAGAAAAAGAGAGCAGAGCTGTTTGCTGATGATATGGAGTAACATTGAAGTAGGCAGAATGTGGGGTCTGAGCGGAGACAAGAGAATAAGATCAAGAAATGGGATTGAAAGTTTTGAAGGTGGGGCTGACACTATACAAATGAGTCCCAAGAACCAGGATGAAGTGCAGGAGTACTTCAGGAGTTCTGTTCTCTTGGTCCCCTAAGATACTGTGTTATCAGCCTGTTGAAAGGGGAGAGCTCTGTGTGTTGGAGCCTTGCAAAATCTTGGCCATTCTGTATGAATTTTGACCATGTGAACCCCCACCCGTACTTCTCTCATTGCTCTCTGGAGCAGTAGCTGGCATGGCATAAGGCAGGAGTTACAAATTGCTTCCTTCCTCTAGCCTGAAGTGCACCCACATGCTGAATGACTGAAGTCATTTAGCTGGTACTTATTTTGGGAATGATGCCAGAGCTCTTATCAGAAGTTTCCCACATAAATGACTTGTCCAAGCTTACCTTGTCTTTGCCTCTGTACTTGTTTCCAAAACTCCCTGTAAGTCTGCAGTAACTTGGGAAGCACTCAATCTGTGGTGCTGCCAAATTCAAGTGAACTGACAGGGGAGAAAAGGGGCAGAAGTGGGCATGAACTTCAAACAAGCTGCCTTGTTCAATGCCATCAGAACATGTCTGCATCATCCTCTAAACGTGTAATATCAGGGATATTCACCTGACTTAGCTTGTTCCTTCATTGTGTTTATGTCTACTGGATTTTTAAGTGCCAGTTCAAGAAAAGATCAACAGGATCTAAAGAGATCCTGTTTTAGCAGGCAGTGCATTACACAGTTAGTGATGACTTTTCCAAATCTTCGAGCTTCATCTCTTTTTGAGATCACTGTGTTGGCTGTTCTAGCCATCTTTACCACTCTGCTTAGATGAGAGGTAGCAGTGCCTTTCTGCACTGCTGCTATGGCCCTGGGAATGTCAACAGGGAGAAACTGAGATGCCTGATAATATGTTTGTGCCCCTTGTTAAAGCTTTTCCAAGACAGAAACACAGGTAATGTAAGCAATCTGTTGTCTGTCTCTTTACTCTGAATGGAGAAAGTTTTCACTTTTGTAAAGGAAGGTGTTCTGAGAAGTCATTGTCTACTCCAGATGTTACCTCACACACTTCTGTAGGAATTTGTAGTGTCTGGGAGCTGCCTGCCATCTTACACTGAGGTGAAGAATGTTTTGCTCATGGTAGAGCTCTTGACATACTATACCATCACCTGCTAGAATGACAGGACTAAAGCCTAAGATAGCCTTAGGGGCTGATTCCACTCACACCACCTGAGACTGAAGGAGATTCATCACTTCAGTGTCATTTGGGACTCAGAGCCCAGTGCCTTTGCCATGATACAGATCTGAGCATTGAATTACTGCATGTAGACTCAGAGCAGCAACTCTGGCCTGGCTGAAGTCTGGCAGATTACTTCACTTGAATGAGCAATCCCTTTCATTTTTTTTCCTGTCTTGCAAAGTTCTGGTTGGTGCTCCCTGTGGCCAGGCTTCTTCCAAGGCTGTGACAGTATTTTTGAGAGCAGCTTCATTTGTTGCCAAAAGAGGGACAAATGAGCCTGATGAAAAACTGATGTGTCCCTTAGACAATGTGTACATTGTGTAAGGCCTACTACACAGGAGGAACTTTACGGCTCCTGGGCAAATGTACTAAGGAAGTATATAAAGAACTGAGGAGCTGCATTAATGTATACTTCTGAAAGCACTAAAAAAAAAAGCTGTTCCTCAGCTATATTTTTACTGCAGTTGTGGCTGTCTTAGCCAGAATGTGTGGCCCATGTCACTGTCACCCTGATTAAAGTGCGCCTGCTTCAAATCCAAAGAGTCTGGCATGCACTGGCTAGCACCTAGCTGGGATTTACAGGTATCATGCCACCATATGGAACTATCAGCAAACTGCTGTGTTTTAACGAGGGTCAGGGGTGCTGACATGCCATTGATTTAGTGTTCTGAAGTGTGGATTTATCATGCAGAACCCCTCTGCCTCTCAAGAAGGTGCTCTTCTGGTGCTTATTCAATGATGTTTTCCAAAAAGCAAAATTCCTAAATTCCTGCTCTGTTTTCTGAACTGGTTGTACTATCTCAATTGTATGAACTTTGGACATTCCCTTCTACATGCCCCAGATTTCTCTGCAAAGAGATAAGGATTTCCCTGCTTTGCACTGGGTTGTTTGGCAGCTGGCCTTCCTCTACCCACTTCATCTCCTTATCCTGTTTCCACTACTGGAATTCAAGAAGAGCAGAATGCTTTGAGAATATCTGACCTGCAAATCCTGCCTTGTACTTGGTTATATAGCTGTCAAGCATAGTAGGGAACATTCATCCGTGATGTAGTGTAACACAGAGGAGGAGACTGGGAACTGCAGAAGAAGGCATAAGATGAAAGTGAAATGCTAAGCTTTGTGGTCAGCTAAGCTGAGGGTGGTAGGAGATCTATAAGAACACCTTGTGGTCAGAATTCAACTGGGGAGCATTCCAAATCTCCGTCTTCTATTCCCTGCAGTTGGGACACTGTCCAGGTGAGACTTGCCATGATATTTCTCATTTCTTGGACTTCAGTTCTTTGCCTTTTTGCTTTCTGCCTGATTCGTTTTTGACAGTGATAGCTCATGAATGTTACCACTTAACTGGTTTACTAGCTATGCTTCTTTTGAAGAATTGGCCATGGGAGTAACCCACATCATCCATGAACTCTGGAGTCTCATGTTCTCACCTTCTCTTACATATCATTTGTCTGCAGAAGATGGACATAGAAAACAAATTAAGTTTACCCTGTCAGTGCAGAATTACTCCCTACAGTTAATTTTCCTCATGTTTGGGCCAGTCTGGGGCTTTCACTTTTTCCAGGGGATCATTCCATGAGCAAATTTGTCATGCAGCCAAGGATTGTTCCCTCATCCTCAGCCTGTATTCTCCCTTTCAAAACTTCCTGCTGTTATTTCTGCATTTGTTCATGCTCCAGCCTGGCATGTTCCAGTTAAGTGCTGCAGCAACAAAGTATTTTCACTAGCCTGTGAGGCTGAAGAGGTTCTAAGCGATTTCACCAGCATTGTGTTGGGTGACAGACTGTTCCCATACTCCAGAGTTATGTATGTGCAGGTCACCACACACCAGAACCATTTGGGAAACAGTCAAGCTCAGCTGTAGGTCAAACGTCTTCCTTTCAGTAATGGAAACCTGAATATCTCAGCAGTTTTCTTTTCATCATGGAAGATTTTGCATGGAAAATGTGGACTAACAGTCTATCCAGAGCAGTCCCTGAATTCAAGCCAGCATCTAGATGCTCTTTTAATATGAATATAGCACTCACGTTCTTCTGGCACATCCAAAGTATTGGTTAAAACACAACACTGTGTTGTGAAGTTGTTCCCTATCCAAAAGGACTAGGGGATATCACAGGTTCCCTGACTCTGGGGTCTGTCAGCAAGAGGTACTGTAAGATTATGGAGTACTTGATTTTGAGTGCTCAGCTGCCGCTCCATTTCCAGCTTCCTACTGGAAGAGCGTAACTTGGCACAGATAGTATCCAAGTCAATCCCACCTCCATCACCTGAACTGGAGGAGTTGTTCTGTGTTAAGCAAGCGGCAGGCTCCCTACAAATTCCTCATGAATTACAAAGTTCTCAGGCTCTGTGGACACCTCTCGTCCCTGGGAGCAGAATCTGGTTTCCCTACTATCAGCATTTCACTCCAGCAGCATGTGGTTCCTCTCATCTGCATGGGAACTGTGTTGTGCATAGCATGTGTATTCAAAAGCAGAGCCAGAGGGGCTGCAGGTGAGCAAAGCCAAGAGGTGTCATGGGAAGGGATGTGGCAGGGAGGAGGCAGTCTCGCCAGCACTTTGATCGAGTGCTTCCTGCAGTCTGTAGCCTTCTGCCTTCTGCTCTTAATCCAAACAAAAGCCATATTGAAAAAATTCTGTGAGGGTTCAGAAGTTCAGACTTGAATTGTACCAACATGGCCTTTACTTGAGCTGTGTATGTGGTTTTCCCATTTCCCTTACCCTGCACATGAAAGCCTTGTGCCTACTCCTAGGTCTAAAGTGGCAGCCTCCAAGTGGGAAGGCCTGCCCACTGAATAGAATCCATGAAAACAGACTTCCACATGCTACAGAGATTTTAGGCTATTACAAAGACTGCAGGTGAATTAACCACAGTTGTTTCCATCCTGATTACATCTTGCCATTTCCCATCAGGGAAATCCCACCAGAGTTGCTATCATGGGTTTTTTTGCATAAATTTGTGCACTTAGAGACTAGGAATTCTTGTTCTTGCTCAGGACCCTACCATAGTCAAGGGGGCAAGCAGAGCCCTGAGGTGAGTCACAATTCCCAAGACTGGCAGTTATGTCCCCCTTGCCTAGAGTGGAAGCTCTGCACACTGAAGTGTTAGGTGAGGGCACTGCAGACCAGCCGCATTTGGCATCCACCTGAAGAGTCTGTCTTGAAAACTTTCAGCTAGTCGAGAAAATTCAAACACTCTGGCAGTGTGTGTTTATAGGTGCTCATAAAAACTCCCCCAGACAACCTTATTTGATAACAATGAAAAGTAGGGGCACTTGGTGAGAAGAGGGTGGACCCTACCTTACATGGATGGCAGAGCTTGCAGGGAAGTCCTGTGTGTTGAGCTTTGAAGCTCTCCTCTGTGGGTTTTGTGGATTGTTTTTACTCACAGAAAAAAAAATCCAAATCTGTGAAACCAGTAGGAAATGGAGTTAGTCAAAGAGGAGAAGGAACTTTGTAGACTGACTGCTCCCAGGCATCAGGCTTTTGCACTGCTGAATCAAGGTAAAAAAAAAAAAAAAAAAAAAAAAAGGCAGCAAACAAAATAGGACAAGTTTGAGTTTGGGACAAAGCAAGTATTAAAAGCCCTAAAAGCAAATGTGCTCCAGGAAGGGAAAGCGTCCAAATGTCTGTTTCAGCTAACAATGAAAAGCCCCAGCCTGCAGTCCCCAAAGGAAGCCAAAAGCCTGGACCAGAGGGCTGGATTAGACCTGCTCAAAAGAGAAATAACAAAAGCTTTAAAATCAGGCCATTACTAAATCCTCCTTCCTATGCAGAATTGGGGTGTGCACTTCCAGCCCCCACACAGAAACAGAGGGATTTCTTAAAAAGCCACTGTCTGTCTAAACCTGCATACAGCATTGATGTGTATCTCACATTCACTACTCTCCCAGTGAGATCATTTATTATCACAGGAGCACTTTCCCGTAATCGTGTGGACACATGACCAGAATTGCACTTGGCACATTGATGCATTAAAACAATTTGGGATTTTTTCCCTCCTTTTCTGTAAGTGTAGTCTTGCAATACCAAAATTTGTGCTACAGCACCCCCCTTGCAGCAAGGGGAATATGAAAAGGAGGACCTAGCCCATGTGCTCATCTAATACCTCTACAGCTACTCCCAAAGAAGCTGCCTTGCCGTGGTCCTTTGCCAGATTCCAAACTGGGGGCCTGTGTTTGGTCTCTCTGAACTCCCCTTGCATGAGAAATTAGAGACCGGAAAGTCTCTCCTACTTCCTGTCCTGATGCTGTTATGTAAGGGATTCCACTAATGCACTAGTATAGCATTACAGGTGAGAAAGGATGAGTTTAATGCACGTATAGGAAAACAAGTGAATGGATCTTGCTATGTGTTGTCACCCAGACCCCTCCTGCTGGTGCTTCTAGGTGTTTTAACTGTCGTAAACTCCTCAAAGCAAAGCATTTTTAAAGTGGCTTGATTTCAGAGGCAGAATGCTCCGCATGTGATTCATTTTTCAGTTTGTGCTGTTAGGGAGTACTGAGGAAGAAAAGTGCTAAATGGGCTGCTGTTCTGCAGTCTGTAGCTGCCTGGCATAGCAGGCGTTCTTTGTAGCTCTCAAGAATGTGCCAAATGCCTTCAAACAAATGTCTCTGTCCAAAGTTCTTAATATCTCAAATTTGCACGATGCAAATAAAAGGTAACAAAGCTTTTTGTGGGAAGGATGAGTGATTGAGGTTACATTAAGACCACGGGATTACTCAACAGAGGCATGCAAACATCGCTGGACAAAGTTTATCAGTCTGTTCCAAATTCTAATTTGTTGGAGCATTGTTTGTGCCGATTATGCTAAGGTTTTACTTTGGATCTTTATTGTCTGAAAAGACTCCTCTTTCTCTAAGGACCTCTATTCCCCTCTCTACTGGTAGCAAAAGATTTAAAGCCTAACAAAACTCCAGGCCACCCAGCCACAGGGTAAGATTTCCAGTAACTGATTCTGGATCTGAAATCCTCTGCCTGTTTGCAAAGCCAAGTCTAAAACTTCAAATGGTAAAAAGCAGAGGATATTTGCCAGACACTGCTCCTCACAGAGATTTGTAGTTGTGATGATAATTCCATTTTAATACATCTTACACTGTAGGTGCTGACTTCCTGCACTAGCAAGCTGTAATAGTACTGTACAGAGAACACTAGAGCAAATATGGACATAAAAATACAAGACTAGTCCACAAACCCATTGCATGCAAAAATAATAACTAATTATCCCCCCAAAGTAAATTTATTCATTTTTAGAAGCTTTCTCACAGAATTTAGCCTTTGTAATTAGTTTACCTTATTGAGACCAGCTGTTGAAATAACACTTCCCCTAGAGGCTGGATGCATTCAGTCTTGGACTTAGTTGCAATGAAGGGATTTGGCACTCCAGTTTAGCTGCAGGTGGACGACTTGCCAGCAGCCTCAAGACTACACCTGATTTGTTTTGTGAAAGTGGAAGCAAACAGGTGCCACTGGGTTCAGTAGAGAGATGAGCTTAGAAATTCCAAAACAAACAAAAATTCCTTTCCAGTGGTCTGTTCTGAATTAAGGGAGTTCTGCTCATGGTTATTCCTTTTATAAAGAGGCGTATTAGGGAGGCAAAGACTATAGTGCCTTGCTTCTGCTTCAGCTGGAACATTTTCTCAGTGTTCAGTCTCAAACTGAAATGTGTTTGTGTTGTTTTGACAGGTACCTGACCCGCTGGCCCGTCAGATCTGCAAAGCCCATTTGGAAGAGGGGCCCTAAGTGGTGCAAAAAGCCCTTTCCAGTCGGACACCCTTTGCTGAAGGATAATGTCAAATATACACAAAAGCCTCTCTGTTTAAACCACTAGTGGCTAGAACTAGCATAGTCAGTAAGCACATGTTGTCCACTATTCTGCTGGGGTTTTTTTCAAGTTTGTCAATATCTTCAATTTTCTTATTCCAAAATTGTCTTTAGTACTCTATATTGTGTCCAGCTGTGATCTTTTCCTCTAGGAGAATACAAGAACCATCAAAGCAAAGTTCAGTGTGCAGGATGATTTGACGAAGGCAAGGGTCAAAGACTTCTACCTCAAAGCCAGAAAGGATCTGTAGGCTTTTGTTTCTTTATGTTCCACAGATAGGTTTGGAAAAGGATGTTTCCTTCTCTTCCCAGCAGTGAGTGGTGTTTCCCCATTAACGTGGGTTTCAACTCAGATTGGCCTCATTTGGGCTTTTGTACCTGTGACACAGATGGAAGAAAAATTTCTCTGCAGCACTGTATTTTCTCAGCAGTAACAGAAATTGTTCCTGACTACTGAAATTAAATTTTTTTATTATTATCATCTGTACTATCCATAATTTTCAGCAGAACACCTGTGGCAGTGGCAAACAGGTGTGTGTCTTACATGTCCCCTTAAGAATTCTTGGCTTGTGCTTCACTCCTGAATCTGGCAAATACACAGTGTTGACATCCTTGATGACCGCCTGTTTTTTTTTTCCCCCGGCAAATAAATTTTTCATAAATCTTCCATGTCAGTGATATGGTTGCTTCCTGGGATAGTTTGGAACTGATTATCCATCCTGTAACTAAAAGGTGCCACCATTTCTCTCCCTGTGTAGTACACATACAGATCTTCCACCTACTGACCATTGCTAATTATGGGCCTAGTATGAAAGGCTCATTAAATTTATCATGGTCATTATTGTTTTGGCTCCATTTCTTTGGTATTTATCTGGGGGCTACAAATCAATACAAAATTTTTATGTACTACTATGCCAATTAACCTTGTATTGCTTTTATTGGAATCATCTGCTAATACCATCAGCATGGACAGGAACAAAAGGTAAGGATAAACCTGTATTATCCAGGAAATCAAATTAGATTTAAATGGTTCTTTTTAGCCTTATTTTGTGAAATAAAAGCCCTAGATTCAGCCCCTTAAGCTGGCCAAGACCTTTTGCTTTGAGAGACAGAGCCAAGACTTCATTAACCATACTGAGATAAAATCTCTGGCTGACTGTATCTGTTTTATAAAGCTTTGAAAGCTACAGCCCTTCAGAAAGGAAAATATTTTTCTTTATTCTCATACATACAGAAGTTACTCTGTCTTCTAGCTCAGGTAGCTCTGCTCAGTGAGCTTTGCTAAAGGAAAAGTCACTGGATTAAAGCATTGTCTTGAGATGAACATAAAAAAGCACATTTTTCAAGACCAGGTGATCCCTACAGCTATTTTTTTCCTACAGTTAAGTCACAGGAGCTGGAAAGACCCCTCTCATTTTGGTGAAATCTTAACATCTGAAAAGCAAAATACTCTCTTCAGTATGCCTTTCTAGAGTTCAGGGTTCAATACAAAACTCCTACAGTATACATCAGCTTTCTACCCTGACTCCCTCTGCTTTTGTCATTCATAGATGACAGCAGGTATTCATTCATGTTTCCAAATTAGTTCTTGTGTAAGCAAGGTGCTTTTGTAATCAGACAGATGGCCTAGGTTTGATTTCTGACCTAGAGCTTGCCTGTCAGGGAAGAAAATGCCATTTGTTACTATCTAAAAGATCCGCAATGACACATTACAGGGAGAGCTTGGGGCTAATAACGCCAAAGTTGTGTTCAATCCCCATATGGGCCATTCACTTAAGAGCTGGAATCGACGAGCCTTGTGCGTCCCTTCCAACTCAGAATATTCTGTGATTCTCTGAATTCCATCTGGAGTTCAGGGAGGATTGCATACAATGAAGTCCTAGGAAAAGAATCAGGGCCAGCATCCAGGCACAGAAGAATCCTGCTCAAAGTGCAGAGGTTTCACATTTTTATTAGAACAACCACTAAACAAAATTTCCTAAGTATAAAATGTAAATCTTTCCTAGTTCTTGAATCCTTCTCCCAGACACAAGAGTCACAGCATGAAGGGCAGATCGAGATTCTTCTCACCAGTGCCGAAGTAGACGTAGCCAAATTGCTTGGTCATTGGGACATGGTAGAATGTCAGTCCCAGCCACAGCAGGCTCCGCAGCACCACCACAGTGCCTCCCTTCTCCAGCTGGATACTCCAGGAGCCTGTGTAAGAAGATGTGCAAGTGAATCACTGGAAAAGAGAAAGGGAGCAGTACTCCTGCAGCAAGTTCACCTAAGCTGAGAGAAGGGCTGCCATGGGTTCTGCCTGACCAGTTAACAGTGTGCAAGGCTGCACTGGGGCTTGTGACACCTGAAAGGAGGGATGTAGGGGAGAACATAAACCTCAATGCCCTGTTTTCCTTTTGTCAGTCCAGCACTGCAGGCTGCCCTCGTTTCCAGATGTCTGTCTGGGTTCACATAGTAACATATTCCCATGGCTATGGTGGTGATGTCGTATGCGTCACAGGAAGGGACCCTCAAGCTCCAGACTGGTATAGCTGATCCCCAGGAGAGGCTGCAGCTATTCTTGGCTGTATCTGAGTGGGCAGCAGTTACTCCAACAAGCTCTGCCACCTACTTGGTGTAGCTAATAGCTATAGAGAGCCAAGATGAGCTATAGCAATCCTGCATAGGAATGAAATTGTCCTTAAAATAAACTTCTAGCATTAGTAGTGGGAAGAGAAAGAAGGTGCTTTCCTCCTTCAGGGAGGACTGGTTTCTCTGCTGTAGCAACTGGAAAAAAAAGAGAAAATGAAAAGTAGGGTATTTCCTATCTGAGAAATATATGGAAAAGGTTAAGTCTCTCCAGTCTTTCTTGGCTCCACCGTTGAAGAGGATGTGCGTGGTAGGGGCAAAGGGATTAGTTTCCACATTAATTTTGTTTTGGCTCCACAGAAGGGGTTCAGAGCCAGTGTGAAAATGCAGTTTCTTCTGGATACAAGGAGCTCAGAGCCTCTGAGTATTTATTTTGCATCTGACATGACAGCTTGGGAATTGTGCCAGAGGGAGGGGGCTGAAGCATCAGCTTGGATTCAGTGCTGGAGGGCTAGGAGCTGCCAGGAGAAGAAAATACCAGCTTCAGCACCAAATCAGTAATATCTAGAGGCTACAATGTAGGGAAGAAGAGTCCTACTTAATCTCAATCTAAAAAAAAACAGGAGAAGGCCCAAATTAAAAAAATGTGGTTGGAACTGTCAGGCGACCATTGGCCTAGAGTCAAGCAGTCAGCCTATTTGTACCCAAAGCCAAAATCTGCCAATTCCAGAATAAGCAGAAAGCACATAATGTGTTGGGCTATTTAGGCAATATTCATCTTTGTAGATAATTTTAGGCTCATTAATTTTAGGCACACTGATTTATGCTATGATTCATGCTTACTCATGTCACGGTTAGCCTGGGGAAGGGCTTCTGTGATTGCTGTCAGCTGCGTGTCCTCCTGCTCCCACTCACTCGTGACTCTTGGCCAATTTTAGTCACATCCGACAAAGGGCTGAAGGGCTTTAACACCCCAGGTTCCTACAGCAGGTCTCCCTGGGATGTGGCCCAAGGGCTGACTGCAGCTCCTGGAGCTTTAGTCTGCCAGCAGCTGCAAGGAAGCACACGCTGTCAGGCCTGCCTGGCAGCCGCGAGGCAGCAGCTAGCTGGGCTATCCATGTTCTTGCAGCCTTGGGCTCTTGTGTGCTCCCTCGCAGTAGATGTTGTCTCACGTGCAGTTTGTGGCAAACTACGGTAGCTGAGGGAAGGAGGGAGGTTGAGGGGAAATGTTAATGTGGTGGCCACAAAATCAGAAAGGAATAATACAATTCAAAACCCTCTAAAACCAGGTGTTGAATTGTGCTGCTCACCTGTTACCTAACTCTTCACTTTGTATTTCCGTACTTCTCAAATGTTTCTTGGCCACCACTGTTTCCTCTGCCTCATTCATTAGCAACTTCCACATGTTTGTTATACTATAATATGCAAGTCTTGTGTCATCTCTGATCTGCTACCTTTCAAAGTACCCTCTTCAGTCATGGGCCAATGTGGAACTCAGTGAACAGCAAGAATACCTACCTCCTTCCTGACAGACTGGACAGAAGTACAAAACAGACATGCACAGTCAGGAGATTTCTGCTTTGGAGAACTTACTTCTGACTCACTCTCCTCCACATTTTCACCAAAGACAAATAACTGGGGTTGCAGTAAAGCAGAGGACTACTTTATATCAGACAGTCAGTACAGGTGTGTGCCATCTTTTCACCTTCCTTGCACTGTGACATTGTTTACACAAGTCCTAGGTACAACATGAGCTAATACCTTCACAAGCAGTGGTTCCACATACAAGGCAACCCCAATCTCCCATCCAGTCTCTCCAGTGACTCTCATATGGACACAAACTGGCCTGGATCTTTTTCATACCTGGAGTAAAAATGCCTGTTATGGTTCAGCCACTGGGATTACAAATCCTGACTGAGGGCATCTGCATGTTCTTAAGAAATTCCATCATTGGATAGCATGGATACCCAGACGAGGAACACTTCGCTACAAGGCAGATCATCCAGTGACTGAAGCACTACAGCCATTTGCTGTCAAAGGACAAGCTTTCAGTTTCTTGAACTATGTCTCTAAAAGTTTCCAGCTTTTGCTAGTGACAGTAGCATGACCATGTGTAGGAGTGTTGATCAACAAGTAGCAGGCAACTAGGTCTGAATGTAACAGTGACAAGTAACTCTCAATTTCTCCTTTGAATGACTGCTCCCAGCACATGGTTCTTCAGCTTGAATTTGTATAAATGACCTACAAGTCTTTCCTTCAAATACTGCTGGTACTTGCTGCAGCTTTACACTCTGGTTTGTGGGGAAGGTGATGACAACACGCTGTAAACTTTTCGTAAAGTTTCTCTGACAAAAAGATAATGCAATAAGGAACTCTCATTATCTTTGATTTAGGACCTCTGAGAAGCAAGTCTGTCAAGAATAGGACTATGCCTTGCCTTGCTGGGTGGTGAAAACCTTTAGGGATTATCTAATTTGTTAATGCCTCTCAACATACTGGAAGCATCTAACAATCTGGGTACATGTGATAGCTTGTTTATATATGTTCACCTACACAGATGAACCCTCTGCCCCAAACCACTTACACAGAACAGAAAGAAATGCCTGGAGCATGACAACTGGGAAAGGTAAGAGGGAAAACAGGGTTTTCAATGCTCTTAGGAACTGTATCTGTATTAGACTTCTTTTTGTTGGATAAATTCACAGAGGAGGTAGAATAAATCAAGTTCAACATAATTAAATCCCCATATCTGTGCTCTGGGGCAATAGAGTACACGGATCCATGATCTCCTCAGAACATTTACCCACTGACACAGGCTTATCAATCTCAGCAGAGTATTCATCAGCAGTTAACTTCGCTGATCAAAGGAACTTCCCATCCACCTTCACACCTGGCAGAAATGGACAGATACAATTGAAGATGGCTCCATTCACTTTCATGCTACGTCTTTGAAGGCTGTGATGTACAGTTTCTACATTTCCCTATCATCTGTCCAAGCTGCCAACTCTCAAAGAGCTCGAATTTGTCATTTCATAAATGTGAGACCTTTGGGGAATATTAATTATTATTGTTATACTTTCCAGCTCCTCTCTGGCCCTTCATTCTGCATGTAGTTCTACACAAATATGAACATTAAACTTCTGCTGATGCTGCATAAGCCTTCCTGTGAAATGAGGGCCTGTACAAAAACAAGCAGGTTACGTAAGGGCAATCCCATCTGGACCAGCACAACATAGGTTGAGCACAGGAAAAAATTACAAGAAGCTGTCTGGAACAGTAATGTCATTTTCACTGGCATCCTGTTTTCAGCCAGAATGATGATTAATCCTGGAGCTGCTCTTTATTCTGCAGAGCCAAAGAGTAACAGCAGTGCCACCTTCCACCTTCTAACTGGACTACTAGAGACATTTTTCTATCCTAAACATCAAAGGTGATTTTTTCAATATACTTTTCCAGACTGGACTTTTGCAACACACAAAACCCATTCAGAAACTGCATTTGATACACAATGCTGGTATATCTTCTAAGAAGAGATTACCTTAAAGTTCTGGAACCTCTCTGGGTTCTTTGGACTTTTTCATAAAGGGAAACAATTAGAATCCGTTATTTCATTATTTTCTCTTTCCTCTCCACACCTCATCACATCAGCTGTATTTGAGGAAATACTGCATAAAACAAAATTTGAACTTGTGAGACATGGAGAAAGTTGTTCTCTCAGAAAGATACAGGACACTTGTGTTTCTTTTATCACAGCTCAAACCTCACAATACTCAAACAGTATGCTTTTTTTTTTTTTTTTTGGGAGGGCCCACCTTTCTTGTCAGAGTTTGAAATATTGATGTTGTAAATCACTCTAGAAAGTAACTAATGAACAGTATGCAATAATAGCTTAAAATAAATCTTTTCTTCCTTAAGAGAAAGTCTTAGAAATGCATTTAATAATGCAACATAAAAAGGAATGAGAACTATGAAAATTAAATGCTACTTTCATCCATTTTTTTTTTTCTTTTTCTCTCTTTTGTTTTTTAAACTTCTGTGCTACTACAGATGGCTGTTGGGGTAAAACCATCACATAGATATCTTCAGGTCTGTATTACTATAAAAATGTAGAATTGGACTGCTGGGTCCAAATCCTTTCCATCATTGGCTGAGACTATTCCATGGCAGTCTCTGTGTCAGACAATATATCTCTTACTGAGAGTCTGGGAAGCTCAAACCACCAGTCTGTAAGGTACACTAAGACTCCTAGATAAAAGTTGTCAAGAAAAAAAGATTTTAAAATATTGTTATTTGCATTGGAGACAACACAACTAAAGCTAGGAGACAGCAAGTTAAGGTTGGATTTCCTATACTTAAATATCTAATTTTAACTTGCATCTCCATGTGTGCTGTCTCTAAATCAAGCAGCAGAGTTAACTGCACACATCATGTAAAGCTCACTGAGGTGCAGGGAACTGGTCATTGCTCTCACACAAGAGATTCCTACCAGTAATACTGCTCTAGTGAGGTTCCCAAAGTTCAAAATACATTTCTTAAAAGACCAAGTTAATATTTAAGCTGCACCCAGCAAACTTAAGAAAGCCAAGCAGGCTTTCTGTGCTGAAACTATTGCCTGTTGCTGCTCCAGAAGGGAAGGGAGGGAGCTGCTGTGTGGGAGGAAAGAGCATGGGAAAAGCATCTGCTGGATGAAGATCTGGAGCTTCCTATTCCCTCTTTGGATCAGGCTGCAGCCTCCACCCCTCCAAACACAGGCAGGAATTCTGAGGAGTTCCTTACATCTTTCCCAAACAAGAAAGTGCTTTGAAGATCCTGATGCTCACCCCGTGTTAAACCACTGCCTTTTTTATGGCCCTTCAACAGCTGCCAGAACACCAGGGCTGAATTTCAAAAGTCAACCTCCTTCTCAGCTTCTTCTTCCTTTCCAGTCGCCAATAGAAATCCCTGTCTCATCCCCCATGTCTGCCTCAGCTATGGGCTGAATCTTGTAATCCACAGAAGCAATAGGGTGTGTGAGACATGCTTTTAAACAAAACCTTTCCAAGAGGGCTGTTTGCAGAACTTTCCTGCTGTAACTGGTCCACTTGCAGTATGACCTCTCATAACACTGCTGCTTTGGAGGTGATTCAGCAATGCCTCATTTCAGTGCAAGCTTGAGAAGAAACAGCTTTAAGAGCTAGACAGCCTGATAGAGAGGCTCCACATTGCAAAAGCTCACAGAGGGTCATAAAAGTGACATTATCAATTCTTCTTCAAAGGAGGAAATGTCTCAAGGGAAAAGCAGCCACAGCGTGGTTGCACTTACCATTAACACATTATGCTGCCACAAGAGCAGGTTACAACATCTATTGCTGCAGTTAGTCCTGAGTGAGAGTGAAGTATGGAGTCACAGGACAAATATTAACACCCAGAGAGGGGCAACATAACCATTTCCCTCTGCAAAAGCAGCCGCTGCTTGGTTGCATGACCCCAGGCACTTAAAGCTGACAAAGCCTCACTACACCCATGGGATTTAGCTGCCGTTTCCCTCCAACAGAAAATCCTACACGGAGAAGAGCTTCCTACTTCTAATTTGTTGTCTGTAGGAAACAAAGACAAATTGCAAACCAGAGCAGCTGTAAGGAAAGGTCACCGTGCTTTGGCTCTCAATAAATTGTGCCACACAGACATTTCACACACAGCCTATCAGCCATAAGGACACATCCAAACAGTCCTATGTGGGGCCCAAACTCCTTCGTGCCACTTACTGGCTGCAAACTAAATCTCTTCCATTTGCTTGACACACCACCTGCACCCCATATGTTAACACTGCTGTCAATATTTCCAATTCCCCATATAACTATTTAATAATAATTAAATAAAAACACAGACTGGTTGCAGGTTCAGTACTATTTTTAAAAGCCTCCAGAGCCAAGAAAGCACAGCTTACAGTCAGATGCTGCCAAGCGGCTCTTGCATGGTCCTAATGTCTGCCATGTCCTTGACACACACATACCACCATGCCCAAAACCCAAAGTAAAATAGTCATACTTTAGAGGCTTTTCCTTTCCATTATCCTCTCCCACTGGGGATGCCTCTGCAGTAGAAATGATTTGGACAGGCCCAGGCCTTCTATTTACACATGAAGAACCTGTTTTCTGGTGACAAGGAAGACCCAAGGGATTGGGTGCTGTCCCAGATACATGGTATTCAGGTACCTCCAAGTAAAAATGAAATTCAGGCCATATTTAGATATTTGACAACAGTGCTGCTTAATCCAGCTGAAGCAGCCTCTGCCCTCAAACGCATATTCCCACCCTCATTGTTCTTCCATCATAGAGACCACAAAAGTGTTTATTTACTGCTCAGTGAGTCAGGTAGGGAAAATAATCTGGCTGAAAAATATACTAGAGAGAAATAACACTATTTTTCCAGCTGGAATCTGCACAGCCAGCAATGCCAACACAAAAGAAGGGACAATACACAGAAATAAATGAGCACCAGAGGATGGGAAGGATTGAAAAAGCTAGCACTGAAGTAATACACATCAAATTAGAGCCTCCCTTGTAGCCCTGTTAGTTTGCCCTTTAGTCCTAAATCCACCTGATAAAACAAACAAAACAAAACAAAAGGATTCTAACTGAGAGAAAAATGTAGACTGCACAGAAAGCATTAGAATAAAGACTTGAAATAGGGCTGTGCACTAGAGGAAACAGCAAGACCATATGCAATCAAAACTTATAAGGAGTAGGAAAAACTGATCAAAATCCATACTATTTGTATTCTGACAACTACAGTACAGATCACTGAATCTTGGGTTTTCTGTAGTAAATTTAGAAATCTTTCAGAGTGGCAAATCACCTCCTTCCAAAGCACAAGTTTATGCTGGGTCTCATCACACTCCATATTTCTTGTTCAGCTGGTCGCTGTGGAAACGTTTTTGGAGCGTGCCAGGAGTCACGTAGCATCTACCTGGGGAGCCCCTGCATTAATCCGTCACCTTCGTGGGTTCCTCTGATACCATTGGTTGGTGGGAAGAAAAAGGAGTCTCTCGCCCCTCCCTGCTCTGAATGAAAGACGCTTCCTCTAAATCTTGCTACAGGATTTCAGGCTCAATTCAGCTTCTTTGGGGCTTTTGTCACCAAACAAATGTGATGTCTTTGAAAGAAAGATTAACAGTTTGATGAAAGGATGCAATGGGCAGCTTTGTTCTAGCCTGCTTCCCCTAGAGCTTTTGGTCACTGTCACTTTCTTACCCACGGGAGAATATCTGTCTGACTCTCAGAGGAGATTATGGCCACCTTGTAAGATTTTTCCTCTCCTGGTAACAAAGCACTGGCCACTTTGAGGAGGTGATAATGATGAACGGGGGCTGGATTAGGGGCAAAGAACCTCACATTGATCTCTGAATTCTGAGAAAACACAAAGGAGTCGATGCTGGGATTCAAAACCCACCAAATGCTTAGAGCACATCCAGTTCGCTCTCCTGCAGGAGGGGCAAGTCCACAAGCCCTGTCAGTCCCCCAGTTGTAATTCTTACCTCATCATCAAATTAGCAAGGCTAGTTAAAAGAGCTTGGGATGAGGAACAGATGGCACGGATTATAAACTGTTGATGTTTTTGTACTAAACTAGGTATGAATTCTGGACCAAATTACCCGAAGAGTTTACCAGTTTCTGAGAATAATGCCACACTGAGCATTTCCACATAGCACAGTGCAGTGCTAATTCTGGACAAAAAAGGCTAAGCATCTTTTAATGCCTGTGATAGCCTAGCTATTTCTGCTCAGCATAAGTGCTGAACAAATATACCCGAAGATGAACTGTCCCTTGTCCTTCTCCCTTTACACGCTGCCACACACTCCTTCATCATGCAGATTTTCAATCCATATGATATTTGTGTACAGTAAACAAGATGATGCTAACTGGCTTCTTCCTCTCAAAAGCCCTGTGGCCAAATGGGCAGCAAACAGCAAAGCAAAGCTATATGCAGGGCTGGCACCAATGCCAATGACTGCACAGGCAGGAGCTGCCACTCCTTGGAGCCCCTTCAGAAACAGATCACTCTTAGCAAAAGTCGACCTCGTTCTGACTTCCGTGACACACAAACTATCCTAGGATTTCCCCCACAAGTAATTTCTTATCATTCCCTAGAGAAAAGGTTAGGCCAAGGCAGACTGATGTGGTGAAAAACCTGCAGCTTCTGGTTCTATAAGGCTTTACCAGCATTTCCCATCATTTTAGTAAGAAGTTCATCTCCTTTTTCTGTCCAAGGAACCAGGAGCTTAAACGGAGACAGGGTGGGTCATGATTTCTTTCACTGAGGAGAAAAAAACCTTTAAATAAAACCCTTTTCAACCCTGGAAAGTTACTGCGAAGACTCTTGCTTCTGTCCTTATTCTTTCCCTACAGCAGTCTAGAGGGTGAAGGACTCCACCACAGCTCTCAGTGGATGGGCAGCCTTGTTCCAGTATAAACTCATCCAAGGTCTGACTAAACAAGACCCTGAGGTGATATAGACCCAGGACCTAAAAGCAGTGAATATGCTGCTTTATTACCCATAGACACAAAGCCCAAGGAAAACAGGCTCCTTTCCAGTAACCAAAGCAGACCATGATCAGCCAGTCAGAGGCTCTAATACTAGCTGGCCAGGAGTCCTCCTACCGTGCTGCCACAAGAGAGGTTCCAGTCTGATCTTGAACTCCTGAGCAGGCAGCTTGTAGGAGGGACAGCATCCTGTCTTGCCCCCGGGCAACTTTCTTGGGTCACTGCAGGAATGGACTTAGCAGCCTCTACACATTACTGGTAAAAATTAAGAGTGACCTTACTTTTGAAGAATGTAGGGGACATGCTTACATATTGTGTATGTCCATTCACATGCATGGGATCTCTAAGGATGCTGAGAAAACAATTGAAAAGCTTAGTGACCATTCCAGAAACTGGCTAAGCTTGAAAGGGAGGGAATGTCTTCTCTATACCTACAGTTCAGGAGGCCAGAAAACCCCACACAGTCTGGAAACTCAGGAAATACCTTTTCCTTGATTTGATGCTGCTCTTGGTGATTTTCTTTCTCATTTTACTTTTTCGTGGTTTCCTTTTCTGTGCTCAGCACTGACAATGCTGGCACCATAGTGCACCCTGCTGGAAGGCAGCAGCTAGTCATCCTGGAATTATATATAGGGATGGCCGACTTCAGTTTGAACAGAGAAATTCAGGTACCAATGCTTTTACTAACAATCCACTAAGCCAGCCACTGGGTTCGATTTTCACATCAGAAATCCTACTGTTCTGATGCACACTCATCTGGTTTCCTCATTCTCTAACACTGTATTTTAAAGCTTGTTTGTCAAAACTACTTGTATTAATGTCAGGTAACTTCATGGGATTCTGTAGCTCAGTTTCACACATTCACCAAGCCTAAGGATCACATCTCCTAACGAGGAATGAGGATAGCTGTGAGCCATGCTAGGTATTTCAGTCTACATTTTCGCTACCTCTTTTTATCCTTGCAAACATCAAGTATTGCTCTCTCATTTATTATGAGTCTTTTAGTTTGGATTTCAGTGAGACAGCTTGAAAAGCCTTGTCCCCGTGTGGCTCTTGGCAGGCTAAGGAGTAAAGTGCTCTTGCTCTCGGCTTTCACAGAGCTGGGGAGGTGCTGCTTATTGTTAAGCAACGAAAGGGGAGGGCTCAGGTCACATCTGTGAAATGTTAGTGGAGAAGGGAGGCTGGGTGAAAGTAGGTGGCCAGCACAGCATAGCACTTCGCTGGATTTTGCAAGGCCACTAGGGAGATAGGCAGCCATTTGTCTTAGAGCCCTGATAAAGGGCCCTTGCCTCTGGTGGCTGGCTGGGGGCTGTAAATACCTCTGCAGACACAGACTCTTCAAATGGCTGGAGACCGAGGCTGATAGGGGATTAATCGCCTTGAAGGGAGGAGGGAGGGGGGAGGGGGATCGAAAGCAAGTTAATTAGCTCTGTTAATATATGGAGATAAAGCAGGGTCATGCCTCCTGGCCTTCTTCCTTCCTGCACCCTGACTTTTGGGACAGCCATGATGGGGCTACCAATATGGCCCTTGAGAGCAGCCAGGGAAACTATCTCCCACTTAGCAATGCAGCCCCTCTATCTTCAAGGACCCATTAGGCATCAGCTTTTGCTAAACCGATAAAGACTGTGCTAATGAACCTCAGATGACAGGAGGTTACTGTTCTAACCGAGGCACTGTTCAGCAAGCTTACAGAAAAGCTCGTGCTCAAAGTTTTCAGCCAAAGAAATGGCCACAAATCCCTTTGTCTGTAATGCTGTATGAGGAGTGCTCCAAAACCACTGCACTTTTGGGTGAAGAAAAAGCTACAATCCAAGTGGCTGTCACTTTCTCCACAGTGGAATGGTAAAGGAGCTGGACTGATCTTCTGTCTAGGCACTTCTTCTACCCTACCTTCATCTTGAAATGGCAAGTAGACAAGACTCACTGATTCACCCTGCCACCCATTTGGACTGATGCTATAAAATCTCCCCCAGCAATAAAGATCCACAATGGCAGTAAGTCAGGACTCTCCTCAGCCTTCTTTTGAGCCCTCACATATCATAGTTCAGAAAGCAATGCCAGCTGAAACGAGCTGACTTGCACTTGGAATCCATTGTCACCTCTGTGTTACTGTCACTGACAATGAAGAAGTCCAAACTGAAGATCACCCTCCATGGCTGCCATCAAGTTTATGGCCAGGCATACCAGGAATCTGGACTCCTACATACCACTGCCCATTAAACTGAAGTCACTTACGCATATCTGGGACTATCAACTTGTATTTGCATTTGACTGAAACACAATTCCCAGGAAGACATCCAGCATGATGTTAAGATACCAAGAGACATAGGCTCATCTATTACCCTTGCTAACTGGTAATTTTTTCACTCTTAGAAAGTGTATCTCATTGTTCATTTTAGTTCTGGATATAATTTCTAGCTGCTGATTCCTGTTATGCCTTTCTCTGCTATAATAAATAGGTCTTCAGTACCTAATACTTAAACTCCACAGAGTATTTACACAGTGTAATACAGCCATTCTCACAGGCTTTTCCTCAAGATAAACAGATTGAACTGTTTATGTCTCTTACCAGCCCTTGAATAATTTTGTGACTCTTTTCTGCAACTCTCCAGTTTTTCCATGTGCAGTAATCCAGTTATGATTCCACTAACAGTATATGCAAAAGTAAAGTCACCCTTGTTCCTAGTTGCTACACCCTTGTTTATGTATCTGCAGATCAAGTTACCCTTTAAAGTCTCAGAATCAGCCTGGGAGCTGATGTTCAGTGGGTTGTGCCTGGATTTCCTTTCTGAGCCACAGTTTCTATAATACAATTCCCAAATTCTGACTTACAGTCCTTACTTTCCTCATGTGACTTTGCAGGCAGGTATGTACACCAAAACATACTGTATTTAAGTAAGCCTTATTTTCCAGATCTCTGTATCCATCCTGCCTTGTCATTTGTCTCTCCACCAACCCTTTACTTTTAGATCATTTATAAATAAGTTGAAGGATATCAATATTGGCACTGGTCCCTTTCTGACCTCTCCCAAAAATACACCCATTCACTGAATTCTGAATCACAGCTGTTAAGGAAGATTAAATTTAGGGGAATAATTCTGCAATGCCACGATTTATTAAAGATTATTATGCCACAAGCCTCCTGAGATAATGATTTCAGAAGTAACCGATCTGACTCTGTCATTTTAATGTTTTTGATCCGCAGTAAATGTTGTTTAACTCTACCCTCCCTTAGCAAACAGACTGAAAACTGTCTGAAACAGTATTTTATTGTCTTTGCTTAATGCAAGTCCATATTCTTTCCAAAAAGAAAACAGAAAAAAATCGAGCTCTTCTGCCCTTCCACGTGCTTATCAGCCTTTTTATCATCACCATTTAGTGACAGCTTCCAGTACCTTTACTATGCTTTCTTTTCTTCTCAATATAGTTTAAAAAAGTATCTGACTTACCGTTGTCACGGACTACTCCAGTTATTCTGGCTCCTTTTGTCATTCTCTACTCATTATAAATTCCAATTTATAGCAATCATTAATCACTCCAAAGCTTCTGCATTTCCTTTTGTATGTCTTCTTTTATTCTAATTTCTACTCTTAATCTACAAGTGAACTGTGGTAGGTTTTCAGCCAAAAGCAGCTATTTACTGACTGGGGGTCATGACTTTTGAAGAAAGTCTTCTCATATAAATCCTATTTCCACTCATCTTTTCCTATCTAGACATACCTCCCCACCTACATCAGTTTTTAGCAGTGTTCTGTTATTTTCCCTTATCTCCATACCAAAGTGATCTGATTCAGTAATCTGTAACAAACCCTCAGAGTCAAGTTATTGCTTTTCTGAATTGCAGTTTGAAAGCGCCAAAGACCTGAATTCTCCATCCCTTGTCTCACTTCCTTCCAAGCTTTCCATTCTACACTCCTACCTCAGGCTTTCACTCATCCCATTTCTTTATCCTTGCAGAATGGGGCACAGTCTGATCTGATATCAGGGTCACACTAAGATCAACCTTCCTCCTCCATTTTCACTTCCCCGATTATTATCAATGCCTGAAATGTGTCTATTATTTCATATCTTCACAACATTAAGTCATCAAGTGAAAATGCTGTAGGCATGCTAGGAATTATTGCTATTTGCTTTGCCATTCCATTATCTACAAGCAGATGTAAAACTGCCCCAGCCCTAAGTTCCTGAAATACTATGTCCAGGGTTTCAAACTCCATGCAGCAGAAAGGACAACTCTGGCAATGTGCCAGCAGCTGAAAGGCCACATCTAATTGTGCATAAAGTTGAGCAGATTGTCTGCTTAGACTAGAGCAAACAAGCTTATCTTTAATGCAGACATATGGCCAGCAAAACCTACAGATCCCAGCATGCAATGTTCTGGCCAGCTGGCCATTTGGATCAGGATTAAGCATTGCATGATCTGATACTGTGGTGACAGAAGATCTGTATCACAACCCCTCCATGTTCATGCTGTCGAGACAAGGTTCTCATTTCCCACTTTTCTCTAGAATAGTTTTTAAATTGCATTTTTTTAAAAAAAGCTAAGTCAGTCACTTGTCTGTGGGAGCTGAGACACCAAGAAAAAAGCAGACAGAATGATTAAAGGAGGAGCAGCAACATGTTCTGAACTTTTAAAGTGCACAGATAACCTGATAGACACACAGACAGAATCTGGAACCTGCAAACACCACAGATATCACTGGTAAAGATAAGAATGGCAGACAGTTTTGTTACAAAACTCCAGGTTTTCCAATTTTGCACTAAACTCTGCTTTTACCATTGTTGCCTTTATTCAACCCAGTTTTAACTTCCTTTCTTCCCACCTATCAGCTGTCATATAAAATGTTCTCTCTGCCTCCAACTTTCCATTCTGTAAGACACCTCTGCTCTCCTATAATGACACACCATATATCTTATGACAGTTACCCCCTTGACAGCCATCACAGATGCTAAGCCTCCAATTAATAGAGAAAACTATTCCAACAGAGTTGTTACTTTTAGACAGGTTAAAATCAGCCCTTGATCTCTCAGTTCTGTTCTTTAGGTCTTTTAAGATGCTTGGGGAATTTAGCCAATGCCAGCTGGGAGCGTCACTCCAATGTCACTTACCCCTAAATCACTTCTTATGTATTTATTGAGAAAAGAGAAAATTCTAGCTTCAGTCACAATTCTAGATGCAATAAATTTGAGAATTTCTACTTCTGCTCTGACAATAACTTTTCAAGACAAGATCTAACCAGGAAAGGCAAGAAAAACTTCAGGTCAAAATGAGAGGATTTGCCAGAGCTATGCACAACATGTCAGTAAATAGAAAAAGCATTGTCTACTTTTTCTTTTCTGTCAGAACCAACCAACATGCACTGTCAGAACTCAAGGAAAGTAATCTGAGAACCAGACTCTGAGTATCTCACAACCAGGAGTGAATGTGGCAAAGCCATGCTGATAAAATCAGCACAAAGCCTGTGTCTGTCCTGGGTTTCCCCCCCATTTTAACAAGCAACCAGTATTTTTAGGCAGACTGAATGCTTGTTAAAGGCAGCTGGGTTGATCTTTCTTTAATGTCAGAGCTCCTATCTGCATGTGACAGAATGCAATTAGAGAGGCTACATGCCTTGCTGATCCTGTAACCAATTCCTGTCCTACCTCCCTCACCTCCCTCAACTTATCCCCAAATTTCGGACAGAGAAGGCAGAGCTGCACAGGCACCATGAAGAATCTTCCCTTGCATTAAGAAGCACTCAGCTGCACTTTAACTCAGGTAGTCTTTCAGAGGCAACTTTTTTAAGGATACTGAAATCTGCACTAACAGCAACATCCACCCAGGAAGGGGCTAAAGGTTCATGCTTACACAGACGTCAATCTGCCACAGGAACACCATCACAACAGTGGCACAGTTGAGCCCCACTTTCTATCTGCTACCAGATAAAATACAGCTACAAGTCGAATTTGATTTTAAGACTTTAACAAAGCCACCATCTTCATGTCTAACACATGGTGTGTCTCCCTACCACGAGGGAGGGAGGGAGGGAGGGAGGGAGGAAAAAGAGGGGGGAGCAGTGGGAAGGCAAACAGTAGCAAAACCTGAACTACCATACAAAACTGCCGCTAAAATTTTCTTAGGAACTATCTAGGATCTAATCCCTCTTGCCATTCTGCTTTGAGTCAAAAGGGTCACCTCAATGAGCCACTGTATGTAAAAATGTGCAGTCTGTCCAGACGACACCTCTGGAAAACAGCTGCATAAGGACACTCCCAGTAAGTTGAAGAGTGGTCTAGATTTTAGCGTTTTATGCTCTGTCAAAAATGTTCAGAATTCAGGCAGGAGCTCACATTCCCAGTTCTTTTTTTTGCCAAAGGGATGACTGGGAGGAGGGGGTAAGAAGAGAGAAGAAGGGAGGGAGAGAGAATCTGAAAAGCTATTTACAACACTGGCAATTCACTGTCATCCACTCAATTCCATCCGACACAGGTCACCTAGGATCCTATCCTACTACTCCTCGACAAGAATAAAATAAAAAAAACCTAAGTTTGGATTGTATCCCTAGACTCTCCCTAGACAGAGAACATGAAAACACTTGGTCCAATCCAAAAAATTGCAGCAAATCAGCAAAACCAGACAAACAACAAGCCGCTCCCATCTCTTTAGAGAAGTATCTTGCCAGAGGTATCCCTGGAAAAGACTTTATATATATTTGCAGTTGTCCAGCAGAACAGTAGAGATGTAAAATGAAGATACAATCCAGTATACCTGTATTTTTTTCTCCTTTCACGGTGTGTAATCCTGCCACAGTGCTGACTATTCCAACAAAGTTTATCCAAGGAGCATTTGAATTCAGCCTCTTTGAGATATCAGCTTGGTGTTAATGAGAGCCCATTTAGATAAAGAAGAGAAAAACTGGGTGGAACAAGAGGTGTGAAATACTTCAAACCACATAAATTCTCTCTATCACTGGTGGCGTTATCTCTCCCAATAGGGTCACCAGTTGTCACAGGCTTTACAGGAGTCAGGAGGGAATATGGCACTGAGGCAGAGTGTGGCCAGACCTGTTGAGAGGAGGTGACAGCCCTGGTACACTTACATCTTTCCGTTTTAAGCATGTAGAATTGCTTAAAACAGGAAGTAACTACAATATTTAGTAAAGGATACAGTTCCTTTACAGAGTCACAGAAGCTTCTCATACCACCTCTACAGTAACCCACACCAGTCCCCTCAGTGTTACGCAAACTTCCCTATTGCCTTCCCTCTCATTGCATCCGTTGATTTTGCTACCTTTACCTCGTGGGATATCATGCTCCAGAGAATCTAGAAAGTCGGTGGATGGGTCCAGGTCAGCCTTTTCCAGCAGGGTTTTATTCTTCAGGTTAGCAGGCTCAGTGAAATGGAAATAGGAACTTAACTTTTTTGCCTCCGCCAAAGACAGACCTGCGAACAGCCATTGGTGAACATTACTACATACGTGAATGAACTAGGGTAACATTCACTATACTATCTAGTAGAACATGGTCTCTCTAATGCCAACAGCCCAGAACAGAATCACAATCTTTCTCCAATAGACTCCACAGAAGGCTTGTCAGAAACAGGTGTCAGCACTCCCTGATGCTGCGCATTGAAGACCATACTGACTGCAGCCCCAGATAACCAATGGGTACTGACTTGAGGACAACTTTCTGTGCCCATTTGGTCATATCCTATATCTAAATGGGCAATTCACTACTTCTACAATTGCTAAACACTGCCATAAACTACAATTTATACAGACAAATTACTCAGTTTAATGACTCAGAACTAATATTGACTCTTTTCCCACCTTCCAGAGTTGAATCATACACCTGAACATTAGTGGCACTGGATTCTCTCCTCCCTGTTCATCTTATCCAAGGGTAAAAAAAACCCAACTGAAATCAAAACATCAGTTAGAGAAAGTCAATTTAATTTACAGCCTGTATGATCAAAGTACAGTTGATCCTGATAAAGACAATCAGAATTTACCTTCAAAGTGTCTGTTTTCATGCACAGACCCAAGAGGAGTCTTCACAAATGCCCCCCGGGGGACGATGCCAACTGCTCTGTCTATCTCTTCAATCGTAGCTGTGAGGCGGGCCTCCTCCTTCATCACAGGCTTTGAAGAAAAATAGGGAAATCTTAAAGGCAGGGCTTTCCTTGTTTTCATTTCTGAAAATAAACTTGAGGTGACACAAAGGACTTAACATCTTGGAGTCCTAATGGCAGTAAGAGGACCTCAAAAGACATTTCATAACATAGGACAGAAAACATGGTTAGGAGCAGACAGTTTAGACTGACCAGAGATCTAACTATCCATCCCTTCATCTGTTCTTTCCTCCCTCTCAATTCACCTACTTATGACTTACGTATTCATTTATAAAGAATGCTGCCTGCAGTTACTATTAAAACTTCAGAAACTGCAGTGAAGATCTGTACCAGTTGTGTATAATAAAGCATATTTACTATTTCTGAGGCCTGTTGAACTCCAGCAAAGACTGAAGTAAGAGTTCAATCAAGAAGCTGTTGCTACACAATGACAGCGAGGAATTACAGACAGAGTTACAGACCATTCTGAGTTGGAAGGGACCCATACGGATCATCAAATTCAACTCTTAAGTGAACAGCCCATACAGTGATTGAAGCTGCAACCTTGGTGTTATAAGCACTGTGCTTTAACAAGAGGAAATTGTGTATCCTTTTGCCTGACCACACGCTCATGCTGCTCATTACAAGCGGGGAGAAGCCACCACCTTCGAAGTGTGAGGGGCACAAATGTAGCGAACAGAGGTCGAAAACAGTTTGCTGTATTTACCTCTTTACCATTTTGAACCAGTCTTGCAGCAGCTTCTGCGTTTATCTCAGCCAAGCTGTACTCAAAAGAAGGATCCCCCTGAAAGCGGCCCTTCACCTCCTCAGCCAGTGCAAGCATCTCCTCGGTGGCTGGCGTCAGGAGGCTCCAGTCCAAGCAGTTCAAGCTGCCAACGACAAGCGCGACTCAGGGCCGAGCCCGGTAAAGAACAGGGCTCGAGGCGACTTCGCCAGGCCCCTGAGGGCATTCCCTGAGACTCCCTCCCCAGATCCGGACAGCACCCCCGACTCGCACAGCCCCAGAGCGGCCCGGCCGCTCCCCGCTCCCGGGGCGGCCCCCGCACCTGTACAGGCGGCTGCGGGGCGCGGCGCGGTCGGGGCCCAGCCCCTCGGCGATGTAGTAGGCGCCGCGCACGCCCTGGATGCAGCCCCAGAACCAGACCCGCTCGAAGCGGTAGTCGCGCTGCAGCAGCGGCAGCGAGGCGCCCAGCGCCGCCCTCCGCTCCGGGCTGAGCCCCGCGCCGCCGCCGGCCACCAGCGACAGCGCCGCGGGCAGCGACAGCGCCTCCATCGCGCTCCGCGTCCCCGTTGCCGGGAGACCGCGGCCGCCCGCCCGCCCGGGGTCACCCCGCGCTTCCGCCGCAGCAGCCACGGGCCGGGCTCAGCCCACTCCGTCCGGGGCACAGAGACGCTGACGAACAGCATCCCAATAAGGATGCGGTTTGGGTGTCTGCCTGCGCTGTGTTCCTCCGTTTCATGAGGCCTAAATCCAAAGCCAAGTCCAAAACGCAGGCGGGCATACAATTGCATTGCGCCTTCACCGGGATGCCTCAAAGGGCTCCATTTGCTTTATTTCTTACATGGACAACAGGGGAAAAAAACCCTTCTGAAGCTCACTGTCACTCTTACAGATCCTGAAGAGGGCCATGAAATTGATAAGAGGACTGAAGCACCTCCCCAAAGAAGACAGGCTGAGAAAGTTGGGACTCTTCAGCTTGGAGATGTTTTATGGAGACTTCATAGCAACCTTCGACTACCAACAGGGAAGCCAGAGAGGGACTCTTCATCTGGAACTGTAGTGATAGAATAAGGAGTGTCAGGTACAAACTGAAATAAAGGAAATTTAGGTTAGATATTAGGAAGAGATTCTTTACTGTGAGCATGGTGAGACACTGGAACAGGTTGCCCCTGGAGGCTGTGGAAGCCCCAAACCTGGCAGAGTTGGATAAGGCTGGGAAGGCCTTGAGCAAGCCGGTCTAGTGGGAGGTGCCCCTGCCCATAGCAGAGGGTGTTGGGACTAGATGAGCTTTAAGGTCCATTCCAATCCCTTAACATTCCATGATTCTGTGATCTTATCTAGCTCATGTACCTCTATAAATAAATGGCTTATTTATAAATTGCAGCATTTGGATTGCTCTTTGGCAGCTCATTTTGCTGAATCACAGACATCCAGGAAACAGCTCCTGCCCTAAAAATCTTGCCGTCTGGCTTAACACAAAATACAATAAATAAGTAATGAGATTGTGCAGCTGCTTAGACAAATAGAATTTCTGTTTGACGTCTTCAGGAAATTTAAGCTTTTATATGTGTGTGTTATATAAATAAATATGTGCATGCACTTAACATTCAAATCTATTGTAAAGTCATAAATTCTTTCTTTTTCTTCTGTTTCCTGTTCACTTCTAAGGAAAACACTGATCCTGAGACTGCTGCCTGTAACAGTTATCACCTGATTTTTTGTCAAGTGAGATGTTTAATGGGCTGTACAGCACACAAGCTGACCCATTAGCTTTACTTACCCTGTACAAAAGGCAACTCAGATTCCTGAAGATTAACCACCTTCTCTTTGACGGGAATCAGGCAGAACACACAGGAGTGACCGCAGATTTTTTGTCCACGCTGCCACCTACCTGTGCCTGATTTGCTCTATGGAATAGGAATTTTCAGGCTTTGTAGACTCATTTAATCACTGATTTCTCTAGGAGTGTGTGTTAGTATTTTATGTTAGGGCTGTGATTGTCCAGTGAACAGCGGAACTGCAAGCCAGACTCATTTCACATGAGTCAGAGGCAACCCAAGATCATAATGAATTTCTGCCACTGTCAACCACAGCTGGATTCAAACCAGATGCTTACAGCTGAGAGGCTCTTTAGCCTGTTGTGGATCTTCCAAGCCACCTAGTCTCTAGTCTTTGCCTGCCCTGACCGAAGATTATCAAAAATAATATCTATAGCTTAAGGAAATTCTTCCTGGTTCACTAAAGTCTGGTGGGTAACTCTGCTCCCCTTTGTCTTGACCCCAATTACTAAACACTGATAGGGATCGGGAAGTAAGTGGTTGCATTATTTAACAAATGAAAGGTCAAAAGCGCTGCTGTTCAATAAGGTCAAAGGTTACCATCACTGTTATTAAACAGTTCGAAAGCAGTTTCTCCCATTCCTTGCCATCCCAGGCTGAAACAAGGAGCTGCTCAGCACTGGGCAGACAGGAAGGAAGACAGGCACCAGGCATCATTCAGCTGGCAGCTGGTTAGGTGGCATTTCTGAGACACCTGCTTCAGCAGGGGAAGGTCTTTAGTCAAGCAGCTCCCATCAGAAGACTGAGTTCTCCTGCCTTTGCACAGAACATGCACATACCTGTGTGCCAAACAGCTTCTGCTTCTCCCAGCTCCACACTTTACAGCTGGCATCCCTTTGGGGAAGAAAACAGTCTAAGGCTCCCTTCCACTCATCCCAGGCAAGGTAGCAAAGCTTACAGAACTGAAGATCTTGAAATACGTGTGAATTGCTGCTGTGTGCACGGTGGCTCCTGGATGCTTGCACACCTTTCACAAAACATTTGAAAACACTTTTAGTGATGTAGTGAAGTGAACTCATCTTCCTACATGTCCTTTAGTATACCTTGTCTCCAAAGAAAGAAAAAACAGCTATGTCACTTCTGTTTCTGCTGGTACAGATTAGTAAGGCTGTCCTCAAAATCCCCTTGCAGAACAACTATTGCACTGTCCTGGGCATCCACTGAGCTGACACTGATCACAAGGTATAGTGCCATACATCACCTGCTTTTTTGTGTGGTGGGGACAAATCTGCAGCTGGTTCTGATGCAGCAAAAAAAATGGATAAGCGTTATTCCTCCCAGGTGTGTTGAATATAAAATCTAATTTTCCTTCAAATCATCTCAAAAGTTCAGACTGTCTCTGATTTCATAAACAGTTCAGCTTTGAATCATTTTCCTGCTTGTAAGTCATTACTGCTAAGGATAGTAAAAGATAGTAAGCAAGAGAAGGAAGTAAGGGGTTTTTCTCAATAAGGAAGGAAAGATAATGGCTGCTTGTCAGAAGGGGAGGAGACTGTGGATGACAAACAGCTGAACAAACTTCAAGAACTGCAAAGTGAAGCCTTGAGCTATGCTGAGCATAAAAAGTAAGGAACTGGAGCCAAGTGACTGTTTAAGAGCAGCAGAAGGGATCAGGAGTGTCCCTGCCTGATATAGTGCAGACACTTTCCTCTCTCTTGGCGATTGTACTAAACATGGGAAAATGCTGGAAATACCTTGACTGCACACTGTTCAAAGGAAAAGGGTGTGGGTTTTTTGGCTTGCCCAGGACCAATGCCATTTTCTCCATTAGTGGGACCTGAGCTAGCTGTGTGCAGTCATGGGGAGACACAGAGAGGAGGGGGTGAAAATGCAGTGTGTGCCATGAGCTGGACTCCTCCACTTCTAGAATGCCTGCAGTAGCTCTCGGTAACAACTCAGCAAGAAATTTGGCTAGTAGGTCAGGATGGGAACAGCTGTGCTGAGATACAGAGAAAATTTGCAGGATGACTGTCACAATCCTTCCCTGGAGATTCTCTTTGGCATAATCCTGGGCAGGCAATATGCCCAAAAAAAGTGGTTATCCTGCCTTGCTCAGGAAAAGACAAGCACGAGAGCCAAAGAGCTTTGTCATTTTGTGACATGAAATTTTCTATGTCTTTAAAGTTTGTTTCATGCTTTTCATCACTCCCCTAATAGCATCTATCATACTGACTGCTCTTGGCACAGGGGGCAGGTAGAGTTTACTGGGGTAAGAAATACCAATGTCCTGATTACATCATCCTGCCCGGCATCATTCGAGTTGCTGTGATACTTCTAGCTGACAGCTGAGCACACATGTCTGTCTTGGTTGTTTTTCAGGTACCCAGAGGGGTGAGATGTAGCACTGTGACTTTGCACATACCGTGCTGCCAGTCGGACTGCTGACAGCCTGAGCAGGAAGGTGCTGTTGAGGAATCCTGGGAACAGCACAGGAAGAAATTGCTTATGTCGGTATAGTTCTGACTGTGGTTAGGCTTCAGGAGGATTTAATGCATTGGTGTAGGTGTTATCCACATTGGTATGTGTATTACCCAGCCCATCATTTTCGTGTCTTGGCACTAGGATTTAATATATTTACAAATAACTAATACAGGGTTTTTGAGACATCCTACAAGGACGGGCAGTGCATGGAAGATTGCTAAATTGTTTTGGCGATTCCCTGGAAGCAACCTGCTGATGACATTCCCTGGTTTTTATAAGTTCAATTTCTAGGACTGACACTCAACTCTACAAGCTGCAGTTGCTAAAGCAAAATGGTAGAAGAGCATGCCTTATAATGCAGGGACCTGACTGTTTCAGGCTTTTCAGAGCCATGACCAAGACTGCACATCACAGAGTGGAATCAGTCAGCAGCCAGCAGTAACCACAGTCTTGATGTAACAAGGTTTAATCAACTTGTCCTTTGAAGAGAGCTCAAAAAGTTTAAAGCTTTCAGGTGGCTCCAGGCAGAATCTCTCTGAAGTGCTTAAGCAAAAAAGCAATGAAGACTGGGGTGATGCCTGATGTATGTGGCAAGCTGATGATGGGATGGGTGTTTCTGGCCTAGCACCTGAGAGCCCAGAGCAGAAGTAAGGAAGTGCATGCAGGGGAGCTCTGGGATCAGAACATTTCATGGGGCAGGCCTCATTAACTAAAGATAAGGTTTCCAGAAAATAGTCTTCTTATAGTAGTCTTGGTTTTTATCCAGTCAGAGCTTATTCCTGTTGGAGACATCTGCAGGTCTCTCTTTGCTAGATAGCCAGAGATCACTGGCCTTTTATCAGTGTCACTTTCTATAGTAATTGCTGTTTTAAACAGGTTTTTTTTTTCCTCAGAAAATACCTCCCAATATGAAATTTCTACTCAGTCTAAGGCACCTGCTTATGTCTTTTAACCTTTAAAAATGTGCAGGAGCCTGAGACCAACTCAGGTGGAGCGTGCAGCTTCAGATAACTGTCTGTGTCATCCAAGCATCAAACATCCAGAGAGGAGTTTGCATCCCCATCTTTGGGGCAGTGACTCTTGCCAGCAAAGCTTAGCCATCTCCTCAGCAAGCCTTTTGCCTGTGTGGATTCATTCTTCCACCTGCTGCTGAATTACTTTGTTTCAAAAACCCAGCTGCATTGTGCTGACATTTATATGTGGTTTCTATTCCCAGTAATAGAGATGAGCCAGGTAAATTATATCAAAAAAAAAAGGGGAGGAAAAGAGGGTTCTTTGCACAGCATCTGCTGCAGAGGCTGTTCCTCCACATGCAGTGTGTGGCCCTCACCCAGGCAGCCTTGCAGCTGCACTAACAAAGGAGGGGTTTCCTCATTTTTACTGCAAGGCTGAAAAATATGTTCTGTCTAATTCAGGAGAAAATGTTACTCCTCTGAAATTTCCAGCTTTTCTTTCCTGCCTCAACTCAGCTCTGGGCAGAGAATGAGGAAATCTGAGATGACCCAGGAGAGAGAGCAGCAGAGACCTCTGCCTAAACTGTTTGAATAGATAATACCCTTTCCAAATGCTGGCACCTGGGAATCCTTTAATGACTTGGATGGTGCTTTGGGTAGACTGAATATCTCCTTTCAGAAACAGAGGCTTATTATTATTTATTTATCTGCCCTAAATCCTGCAAGCAGTTAGAAAGTAACCCTTTCTTGTGTTACATTCCTACCACTGTGCTGAATATCATGAGGCCGAAGTTTGTTCTCATTTACTCTGATTTAACTACAAGTGTAAATCTATGTTAGGGCAGATACTTTACATCAAATTTTCAAAGGGCAGAATTTGTCTCTATTCATTTAGTAATCTTAAACACACATTTCCCATTCACAAGGGAATTATATGTGAAAAATTCCAAATGTTAAATGGATATGTGCCTCCAACATAGCTATTATTGAAAAGCTAAGTAATAATTTGTAACTGAGAGGTTAGGGTTGTCACTGAAAGAAGTAATAGACCACCCTGTAAAAAGTATTTTGTCCTCTGCATTGGGAAATTGTTTCAACAACTGAACCTTTATTGACATTTGTTTATTTACAGAGCCCTGGTAGGAGTAATTTTTCCTTCTCGTCTGCATAGAGGCTTCTATTTGGTCTAAAGAGAGAATGCCATCTTTGGTGTCATGGGTATGACATGACACCAAAGACTCTTCTTAATAACCTGATCCATAGTCCTAATCCCCTAAAATTTATTTCTTACCTCCCTCCTTCTTGTCTAGAGTTGTTTGTCATTGTCTGCATCACTCCCAAAATCTGATCTACTCTATAAAATCATAATTTGTAGGCCCGAGCCACCTTTTATTCAGACTCCTGCCTTTCTTGGTTTCATTTATTTTCCAGTTCTTTGATCTTTAAACAGTTCATAGCAAAAACCAAAATATTAACAAGTAAATGCTGCAGCTTTGGAGGTTTTCTTTTACCTGAGCCCAGCTTACAACTGCAAGTGTGGAGATCACTCTGGGTTTGCTGGGCACCATGCAGAATGAATCCTCCTCCCAGCATGGCCTTTAGTCTAGATGGGATTACAAGTGGTGTCACAGTAATAAGTACCAGCTTGCTTTCCTGCAGTAACTGTTACATTTGCCTTTGCTTCTACCAGCCTCTACCTCAGAGTTTCCTGCAGCGGGGTGACCTTGTCCAGCAAGGTCTGGAGGTCATTGCAGATCTGAGCCAAGGAAGTTCCCTTATGACAATAAGAGAAACCACATGCCCAAGTCCCGCCTGTGAGTTCGTCAGTGCAGCAGCACAGCAGCATGCCCATGAAAGATGGTGTGGGTCTCTCACAGCCAGTTATTTGGGCTTCATAGCCAGCCACAGGGCAATTTCCTGCTTAAAACAACTTGTGAGGCGTAGAGGTGCATCTGAACTGTGAGGCCTGGGGCTGTTTTCCAGCTTGGAGGCCCAGATGTGCACTGCAGTCACGTGCTGCTTGTTTGTCAGGATGCAGCCCGGATGTGTAATTGTCTGCCCTGTCTTCTCTCTCCTCCCTACCATGCTTCCAGCTTTCCACTGGAAAGAAAACGGATTGAGGGCAGGAAGGTGGGTGGTATGGTGGACTCCTGGTTTAGACTGCTCCAGAATTTCACACAGTTCACCTCAGACTAATAACAGCACATTGCAAAGCTTGATCTGGCACAGTGGAATCACTGTGGGATGGGCTGTTGCCAGCTTCTGAGCACCTAAGACCTGCAGGCTGGGACTGTGATAGTGCTTTTGAACCAAATTTCCTTTCCCAGACAACCACCATGAGGTGTCCTCAAGCATTCTTTGTTTTACAGCTACCATTACCAGTAGGGATGAGCTAAGGTATAATTGTTTTATATTTGGGAGAGGGCTGTTAGGGTCAATTCTGACCAATCTGCCTACTTCTAGGACTTCAGTGGGTCTCTGTATGCAAGTGCTTAATCAGTTTTAAAATACAAAACCACCTGAAGTTTCCTTTTCTTTTGACCACAGCTTTATTTTTGCCCCTGTTAACCCAGAATCACATCCTTTCAGCTTGAGATCATTTGTCTTAGAAATTATGGGCCACAGCTCTATGGAGTTGGCTGAGGGAAGGTGAATGCTGCAGCCATTTTATAAGCATCATCTACTTGATGTAAAGAGAAATAGGATCTCAGGTATGCTGTTAGACCTGTGCATTGCTGAGTGGTTGGAAGAATAGTGCTGTGAAAAAAACCTGAAATCGGGAATAGGTTAAAATACAGGTTTAACCACAGCCAGAGGCTATTGGTTGAAGCCTAGGTCCAGCAGAAGTCAGTGTCAAAGCTTTCATTGATTTTGCTGGACCAGGATCTCATCTGGAGAGGGCAAATGTGGAGTCAATGGAACTGCAGCTGCAGAAAGAGCAGTAAAGCAGCTGTGGTCAATGTCTCATATGGAGAAACAAAATTACAAACCTGCAGTATGAACTGATGAGAAAGTTAAAAGTGATTTTGAGGTGTCTACTTGTTCTGAAGAGAAGCTGTAAGATAACATCATGAGAGATGATTAGAGCACAGCCTGGGCTCTGGCCACTGGGAGATCCTCTCTCCCAGAGAAAACTCACAGCTGTCTCACATTACTGACTAAAGCAGACTCCTAAGGGGAGAGATTCCTCACAAATTACTTGTGAGAGCACAACAGCATGGCTCAAACTCCCAGAAGACTTCTGGTTACAATTGTATAACAATACTAAAGTCCATTGAACTGATTGCTTAAGCCAGAAGTAACCTTGGCTGATGATGAGCTCCTTTGTATGTTGTAGAAATTCTACCTGGTAAATATTCACAGGCTTTGCACCCACCAGAGTAGCCCCCTGCTCCCTCAGTAGTAGGAACGTCCAGCAGTCATTCCTACCCTATAGGAAGTGGTTTGGAAGAAGGCAGAATGAAAGAAATCTCTTTTTGTTTAGTTTAAACAGCACCTCCTTGGGTACTCTGACCAATCATGAACAGTAAGTAACATTACTATTTCTCTTCCCCTCCACTGTTTTTAAGCAGAACATTTATGCTAGTGCTAATTCAACATGAGGGTAGCAAGGGAAACTTTTGTTTGTTTGTTTGTTTACTAACTTTTTAAAGTTCCTTTTAAAGTAATATTTTATAAGGATTTTTTCTTTGCAAGGTTATGGCTAGAAAAGATCTGGAGTGGATGCAAAATTATCTCTCAGGTACTGTGTTCAGAAACAGGTATGAATTGTGTTCTATGGGTAACTCGTTGACGTCTTTTATTGTTACAGTTGTTGGATCAAAAAATAGTGGAGGTAGTGGAGACAGCAGGCCTTTTGAGCAGCCTAGGAGCAGGCAAACAGCAAATGAGAATTTCACTGAACTGATTTTGTACAGCAAAAGCTTGGTACACAGTGCCCTCTTTGTTCCACAGAGAAGAGTGCATCACTCTGAAACTTGTTGCAAGAAATAAGCAAAATTCTAGCTAAGAACTATGTTGAAGGGATGCCAGCTGTTCAGCTTGGCCTCCTCCTTAATCTCTGTGTGTGTGGAAATACTGTGCAAGTCAGGGCTCCTCCAGGCCAAAGTGGAGACTGCAACAAATATTTGAGCTTAGACATTTGTGTCCCTGCAGGGACATCTATCAGACATGGACACACAAGCCTTTGCCAGCAGAAGAGGGGCTTTGACCCTCTGTAGGAGCACCACAACTGTGTTTGCTTCAAATGCTCTTTCTGTTGAAAGGCTCTTGGAGTTTGGAGCATGTGAGGGACTCAAATGCAAGGATCCAGTGAGATCCTCACATTGTTACATTCTCTGCCTCTGCTAGAGTTCAGCCAGGCTTGTCACAAGCTGAAAATGCCTCTCGTCTCCTAAATTTGGAGAGGGGATGGGTCTTTTCGGAGGGGTCTTTTCAACAAGAGAATGGGTCTTTTCAGAGAGCCCTCCTCGCTGAAAGAAACACAAAATGCAGACATACCAGAAGCTAAGAGTTTTCACAATCCAAGAAAACACAGTTTCTGAGTTAGAAACAAATCTGCATGGGAAGAATCTGAAAGTAGCCTGTTGCCCAGTGGTGTGGAAATTCGTGTGGTGGACAGACTGCACTCGGCATCTGTGGATGCAGCAGCTGCTGTGCCTGGCGCACACACAGGTGCTACTGAGGCCTCAGCTGCTCACAGTTCCAGGAACTGGAGGAAGAAGCAGCCAGAAGGAGCAAAGAAAACACAGATTGAATAATCAGGAAAAGAAGATAAACTGTGCTGAGTGGCAGCTGGTCTTTGGAAAACAGGCTGTGTAAATACCCCAAGGGCCTTGTGCATCATCCCTGGGAAGCTAGTCCCCAGAGAGGGACTCAGCTGGATCACCACACCACACCACTCCACACTGGAGGTATGTTTACTTCTGTACAGTCTTCAGTGTTTCCTGTGAGAACATTCCCCTGCTCATAATCAGTATCTGCTGACCTTTCAACAAGCAGTGTTTCCCTTCTCTGTCTATACACATCTGTCTGTGCTAGAAAAAGCCTCCAAATAAATTATTTACTGCTCATCTTCTTCTGAAGGCAAAGGTGCAGTCCAGGCCCACTTTTTACAGTGTTGAGGGGAGAGACAGCGATCAAATAACAGGATTGTGCATTTTGTCTTCAGTGCATAGGTGGCATACAGTGTACTTTCTCTACCTGTGTATAATGGAAGCAATTTGTAGGGAAAACTTGCCTGGAATAATTTTCTGCATTGTATATACTGACAGTTCTACTGATACTTCTGCAGTGGTAGGGATGGATGGCTTTTAGAAGAAGAATGCATCTTGCCAGCAGTGTTTCAGTGCAGGCTGTTAATGTTGCCTCTGGCTGTAATTGTGCAAACCATCCTTCAATGAATATTTGACAAAAGGTATCACCACTTTGTGCTTCTGTTAACCCATAGGTCCATTTTGTATCTGCTATGTCCCTTTCTTTTTCTCTTCATCCTTTGCTGTGTTTCTCTCTTCTCTCTCTGTCCTTCCCATGGCTCTCCAGAAATGTGCTTTGTAATGTTTGTTCCCTTCAATTCATTTGTACTGGTGGGCTTGCCAGGCCTGGAGGCACACAGAAGTTTTGGCACTGGCTTTGATGTGAACTTCAGTGATCTTGGCAAAAGAACTGACCCCAGCCTGGAGCTGTGGCTTTCCTTATAGGGCTCTGCAGAGCCCCCACAGAGCAGGGGTGACCAAAGGAGAGGGACAGCTGAAATGATTTGCTATCAAACAGTTTCTTTGTCTAAGCTGAGGTTTGGACCAGAAGAGCAGTGCTGACAAAGCAGCACTTAGGTGCCCTCTGGCCCTGCTTGGGGCTGCAGCTGTTGTAGCAGTGAGACATTCAGTCCTGCACCATCCAAACCCTTGGTCTCTCTTCCACTGTCCCCAGGCTGTGTTTTTTCTTCCATGCTTTTGGTACTTGTTGTCACCCAACACCTGGCACAGCAAAGGAGCTTTCTGGCAGAAAACTTTCCATGACTGACTTATTCTAGGTAATTAATAAATGAGAAACTCTGCCACACCAATGGCCTGCCAAGCATATGGCAGTGTTATAGATACACTGTGCTTGATGCCTCACACAGACAACATCCCTCCTCTAAGAAATTGTCAGCTTGATTTAGAAGTGAAAAATGGGAGGGAGAAGAAAAGAGATGTGCTCCATGGCAGAGACCTGCCCTCTCCCTAGAGCACTACCTGGAGTGTTTTATTTCTTACAGGGGAAAGCAGCTGGGGATTAGCTGTCGTCTTTACTCCGCAGGCAAGCAGCAGGTAGTAGGAACACACCAGGGAGTGGAAAAGTAGTGTAAAGAATTAACTTGCACATTCATAAAAGCTGAAAGGAATTAAACACATGGTGACTCCTGGAATTTACTTGTGAACTTACTGTTCCACTCCTTAGTCCTCTATCTGAGATCCGTACAGCGTCAGTTAAGGATCTGCGTCATCCATTTGTTTATTGGCTGTTCATGGTGCCCACAGACTCCAAATGAGAACAGACAATTATTTGCATTTACTGCCAAACTAGGGAACTTGGGCTGTGTATCAAAATCTAATTGTTCTAGGAATACAAACAAACAGAAAACACAGAAGCACAGAAAAAAAGAGCAAAATTTCTTTCAGTCTAAGAAGATTTTAAAAAAAGACCTGGAGAGAAGAAAGCATTATCACTTCCTTTTCATGTATGGGAACTAGAGCATTAAGAGATCAAATAACTTGCTCAAAGTCGTAGAGAGGGTGGGTCAGGAAATGAACCCAATCCATCACTAGCCTTTGCTTGCAATCCCATCTCTTCTTTAAATAAGGGCTCTGCTCCACCTGTGCAGGGAATGTGGCCATATAGCTACCAGGCAATAGTCTGAATGGGAGCATAAAACTCCCGGTTTAGGATGTAGGTTAAATTGTAGTTTTTGTAATGGGTAAGAACTAATGCTGCTAATGACTGGCTACTCAATTCCATAGATCCATGAGAAGGACTCAGATTATACTCACTTGCATCTGTGACTTACCTAAATCTGACAATCTACCGAATGTGCAATCACCTAAATACCAATGGCAGTGTTTTAGGACAGAAAAGTGGGGGGAACTAAAGACTTGGAACAAAAATCTTTGAGCTACCTATTTTTTAATGAAGACTGTCTTGAATATCCTCGTGAAGAAAGCTTGTCTGGAAGTTGCTGAGGGATGGAAAAGACAGCTTGTTTTTCCAGAAGCTGAAGTGGCTGCAGCCACTTGTTGTGTTGCAGGTGGGCAGTGGGCATGCAGCTGGTGGCTCCTGTGAGTCCATCAATTTGCCACTGTCATCACAGCTGCTGGAGATCCATTCCTGTATCCTGCCCTCTGTAAACAGCAGCTCATAACCACAAAGCATCAGGCGTCTCTGCTCCAGCACCAGCTCAGGGAGCCTGAGAGCTTCTTGCTGAAAGCTGCTTTCTGTTTGCTTGCAGACATGTCAATATTTACTGAGTGAGGCTCCACTTTTGCCCAGCTGGAGCATGACAGCTTTGCCACTCTTGCACTCACTGGCCCTATCTTCCAGCATTAACATCAGGAGGTGATGAGTGACCAGGCTGGCCTGATAAATGGGAAGAGATCTGCAAACAGAGAACAGCAAACACTTCCTGGGGGGCTCAGGACACCTGCTGAGAAAGATGTTCTTTTTTTCAAGGATCAGGTAGCTTCTGATGCTGTATTAGGAGAGACACAGGAAAGGTGCTGTTGGAGGTATTGGGTGCTGGGGAAGGCCCAGCTGTGAGCAGGGGTACACAGTGAGCTGTTGAGGTGCTCTCATGGGGAAGGCACGGTGCCACCTCAGAGCTGTAGCTGTGTCCACCACTGCGCTTTCAGCAGAGTCCTGTGAGTGCAATACTGGGGGGAAAATGACAGTCCAAGAGATGCACCAGCAAGGTTGACTCTCTCTCCTGTTTCTGATTGGAACAGGGAAGGCAGGATGCAGGGCACACTTGTAGGGAAGGTGCTGTCTGGGGCTGGAAGGCGCTGAGCTCTGCTGCACAGTTACAGCTGCAGTTCCTCAGTTATCAGATGTGTTTGAGTGAGCCATTATATGCAAATAAAAATCAAGAGGCCAGTTTCTGACTGTAGTGTTCAAGCTTAATTCTCTGGGATTTCACAGCTATTTGCAGATACTTTAGTGGTAGACACATTACAACTGATGGTTTGAATTTGGCTGGAGCTTACTGGCATGGTCTGCTCTGCATTAGGTGGACAATGGCTCCCAGTGGTGGGGACTGGCAGAAGGCAGGGATTAGTAAACAGTAGAAAAGGCTTAGACACACTGAGGGAAAATATTCTGAAAAGGATAAACTGTTCAGTTTGGGATTCTTATAGGTTAGGTTTTTTTCATCCTTCTCCATTAAGGCCATAGGGAAAGAAATTTATATGACTGAAAGCTGGGCCTTTTTGTACAGTTTAAGTGACAGGATGGCACAATCGGTTCTCCAGATTTGGCTGAGACACCTTCAAAAATCCCTCAGAGATGTCAATGTTGGTGGCAGAATTTCCCTGAGGATTTAGGAAACGTGAGGGTCGGCAAGGAGGATATGAGGACAGGGAGTCAAGACATTATATAGAATCATAGAATTATTTATGATGGAAAAGACGTCTAAGATCACTGAGACCAACTGTTAACCCAGCGCTGCCAAGTTCACCACTGAATGGAAACAGCAGAGTGTAGAATAAGGGAGGCAGCGATAGATCAAGTATTGAAAGAAAAGCTATGAACAATGGAAGGAAGACAGGAGAAAATGATACAAAAATGGGGAATAATAGTTCATGCATTAAGTGAGAAATAGGAGTTTTGGCAGCAGAACTGTGCATACAGCCAAGCAATGTCGGTAGCATTTTCCGGCTTTTCTAATGCCACGCTTTGCATCATGCCTGGTTTAACATGGTGTGGGATTAGTGACCCAGAGGTTCAGATTTCTTTGCCATTATGGATTTGACATTTCACCTCAGTAGGGCGCAGCATCCCACAGTGATGGTGGGGGAATATTTAAATGAATTTTCTCAAAAAGGATATGAAACAAGCTGCCACACCAGAAAAGGGTACCAGCAGGGCTACACTCAGTACTGTCATTCGAGGAGCAGTGCAAGGCTGCAAGGATCCCAGCAGATCTGCTACCCTGATCTAGCAGAGCCTGGGGCAGCCAGCAGCTGCACTGGGCTGCCTCCCAGGAGCAGGGTGGACAAGATCAGCCAACATCTGTTCCTCTTTAATCTCTTTTTCCTTTATGTTTTGGTGTAGTTCTTTTGTGCATAATAAGTTGCATGCTCTGGCTCATCCCCAGCCACTGTCCTGGATGGTGGTTCCTCAGGCAGGCAGTGCTGCCGGAACTTGGAGGCTGGCATGTGTTAGGAGGTGGTGCAGGCTACAGACTCCAGCGTGTTTCTGATAGCCCAGTTCCTCCTGCCTCCTGGACTTTGCAGGATTCCCGGGGCTCACCAGACCCCATCGGGGAGAGGCTGAACCATGAAAGTTGGTTCCCCTTCATGTCACTGCTTCCAGTTGTTTTGATTACAAGGGGTGCGAGTCAGGACAGTGTCCAGGGCTTCCTTTCATCCACCTTGTGTTATGCAGTGTCTGTAAGGAGAGCACCTGCAAGGTCCACTTGCTTGGAGCCACTGGTGCTTTCCACCTCATGCAGATGCCCCTGAATGCACTCAGTTGCTTTAGCAGGAATGGGAAGGGGAATAATGTACTAACAGTACATTTTCATCTTCCACAAACACCTTGTGCTTTCTCAGCTTCCACCATGGCTTCAGGAAGTTTACTGGGACCCTGGTAAGGGAGCTAAAGATTTTTTGATGAGAAGAGTGGTCACAGATACTCTGTGGCATATTTCTCCATTTAACCCCATCCTGAAGGAACTCGCAAAGCAGCATCCAGGGCAGCAGCCTGGAGGGTGATGGCTCTTTGTGAAACAAAGGGTTTAGACAGACTTTAGGAGGGGAGGCTCTTTTCTCTCCAAGCAATGTATGAAATTACAGATACTTTCCTTCTGCCTTGGTGTTTGGTGGTGTGCCTGCAACTCCTCCAGGTTGGGAAGCACATAAGGATAATATTAATTGCCTTCCACCTCCGAGCATTTTGAAACATGAGGGGTCCTTACAAATTTTTGTCTTCCAGGAAGTCACCATCAAGAGGAATATACACAGCCCTGAACTTCGCTGAAGTAGTGAGGCACCAGCTTCTGCATGACTGCACACTGCAGGAGTAGTAGTGATGGCAGTATCGCACATGGAAGAGCAGGTCAGATGATAAAGGCATGTCAGGAATACACAGTGGGACAGATATTGGAGGGTAGTGAACCTAGAGCAGCTCCAAAAGATTGTGAAATGACCCTTCTCCATGTCCAGCTCTAAGACAAAGCTGGCTGGATCTATAGTCCCAAAACTCAGGGCAAGGGTTGATGAAAAAAGCTTGAGGCCCTAAGCAGAGGGAGCTGCTGGCTTCCAAGTTTTCCAAACCAACGTCACTCAGCCCAGCATGTCTCTTTGGGTGAATGTGTTCTCCTCTTGAAGTCAAAAGGGGAAAGGGAGGAAGAAAAGACCTGGAAAGCTGAGCTGCTTGCCCTGCTGTGCTGGTTTTGGCAGGGATGGAGTTAATTTTCTTCATAGTAACTACTATGGGGCTATGTTTTGGATTTGTGATGGAAGTGGTGTTGATAACACTGGGATGTTTTCTTTATTGCTGAGGGCTTGCACAGCATCAAGGTCCTTCCTGATCCTCAACCCCATGTCACCAGCAACGGGGCTGGGGGTGTACATGAAGTTGGACAGGGACACAGCCAGGACAGCTGACCCCAACTGACCTAAGGGACATTCCACACCATACAGCATCATGCTCAGTATATAAAGCTGGAGGAAGAAGGAGGAATTGCGGACATTTGGAGTTGCTGTGTTTTACCTTCCCAAGTCACCATTATGCATGATGGAGCCCTGCTTTCCTGGGGACGGCTGAGTACCTGCCTGCCCATGGGAAACAGTGAATGAATTCCTTGTGCTCCTTTGCTTGTGGGTGGGGGTTTTTCTTTCCCTACTAAACTGCCTTTATCTCAACCCACAAGGTTTCTCACCCACGTGAGGTTGAACCATGACTTCTGCTCACACATCCAAGAGGCAGGAGCCCGTGGTGCCTGTGACCTGTTGATGATACACCAGTGGATATTTGGGCACCTTTTCCTGTCCCCATATCTGTGCTGGGGGGAGGATGCTGGACTTCCTCACACCTCCTCCCTTGGGGTCTGCACAGCAGGTTGTAATGGCTGGGGAGCACATATAGCTATGGAAGCTATTGTTGTTCCACGGGTGGTGTTCAAGGGCTCAACCCTTTGCATTTTTCCTTCATGCTCATGATAGCTTCATTTTCTAGAAGCCAGTGAAAACAGGGTATGATGACATCAAGTGAACCTCTCTGACTGCTCCTCCCAGGAAAACAGCCTATGGGCAAGGACCCTACAAAGCCAGAAGGAACTGCCAGAAAAACAAAACTGTCTCTTAGCAGTGACTTCCCCTCCAGCTAGGGAAACCTCTGCCATGTCCCCCATAACAGAACAGCTTGTATCTCCTACTCCATGTCACTGCACAGATCAGGTACTTGGATGCCAGACACCCTTTGCATGTTGCTTTGCAAGAGTAGAATGTAAGAGTAGGAGAAACAAACACAGAGCAATGAGCACTTCAGTACTGGTTGTTCCTTCCCGCTTCTAATTCTCCACTGAGAGGTAGCCAGTTTGGGAACCTGCAGAGGATGCTGATAAAGAACAGATGGGGCTTTAACTTACCAGAAAGGCCATGGGTTAGTACTTTCTATTGGAAAATCACTTTGCCTTTTTTTCCCCTAACAATTGGCCTAACTTTGCAGGTTAGGGACATTGCTCTGGGTCCTGGCTCCTGTGCCATGGAGGCATAAAAGCCTTTTGGGTACAGAGCTGCCCACACCAACTATCCAAAGGACATAAAGAGAAATTTGTCCTCTTTCCTGGGAATCAGTGGTTCTCAGAACAAGTGAACCCTCACTTGATTTGCTTTTGCTTAAACAGAAGGCTTGAATCAGTATTAGAGTCAAAACAAAAGCTGTTTGTTCTTTGATTATTAATCTTTAACAGAAACCTGTAAACAGTGGACTGTGGGGATAATGCTGTACTAGAGATTGTGCATTAGTGCCTCCAGGATCTGAGACACAGGCTGATGTATTTGAGTGTTGACTCCTCAATCTCAGGGAAAAAAATATTGCTTCAGACTGTAGGAAAGGTTTCTGGTTAGCTGTGTTTGCAAATAGTCTCTCTGGGAGAAGACAATAGATCTTCCCTCTATTTTTCTTATTTTTAAGGCCTGAGATCATTGATATAGTTCAGGCCCATAATGGTACTGTTGGAAGAATTAGGATTTCATTTCTTAAATATGGGATCTAAGAAGAGAAGGAGGCATTGCTGTCTTTTATTGCTTTCTGTTTGGAGGCAATTTAGTTACTTAAGCTTGCTTTGCTTCCCAAATTTTCAGGCTCTGTCACACACAGGGCATGCCTACCCCAGCATCAGTGTTTATTGCACATAGCAACTGCATATAAACTCTAACAGGGATGAAGTAACAGCACGACAGACATCCAGGGAGGCCTGTCAAGTCCAGTCAGGGGCTTGAGCAAGCTTGTTAGACCACATTGCTGCAGATCGACTGCTGTTGACATCCTGACTACTTGGAGTTAAATGAGTCTGCCAGTGCACCGTTCTCTTCTCCAACTGCATTTTAAAAAGGAACATCTTGTGGATCCCTCCACAAAATCCTGGTATAATGTGCCATTCTGCACATTGGAAAGGTTTTCCAGGGTTCTCCAGTGGCCTCAGATCGCTCTGAAGCTTTTATATCTCTACACTTTTTAAGATAATGAATCCCAAATCAATGAAGGGAACTTGGCTCCCCTCCTCACCAGAAAAATAATTCTCCAGAATCAGAGCAAATGGTGATGTGTCCTGTGGACTGCCTCCAACCAAGGGCTCAAACACCAGCATTGGAAAGTGGGAAAGTAGCCCTTGTGTGAAATCAGTATTGCCCTAGAACCACACCCCTGAAACGTGTCACACACTGGCTTTACCCACCAGTCACCTCCTGACAGTCAAGAATACTGTGACCCAGTATACTCTCTTCTTGACCAAGAATTTCTATTCCTGGCCCATATTATGCTTACTCTAACAGAGCCTTGATCTTTCGTTTGAGAAGCAGAATATGAATACCTCCCATTCACAACCTCATATCTCACATGAAAGCAAAGTACAAGAGAAAAAACACACATATTTTCCTTGCTTTGTTTCCACCAATTACTCAGTTCTCTCTTCCTTTATTATGCTGAATAATTTTTCATCACTCTTCAAATACTTGGAGGCCAGGATTCCTAATCAAACTAGACTTAGGCAAACTAGATTTTGCTTTTGGAATGTTTTTCTGCATAGTATCTCCAGCCTCCTGATCATCTTTATTGCTGTTCTTTGATGTGCTTCTCATTTGTCATGACTTTTCTGGAAAATGGGATTCCTCAAAATGAAAGCAGTATTCCAACGAGTGCAATATTCCAGACACAGGAGCCCTGCATGTCCCATTGTGTGTGTGATGTTGCCCTCAGGTGGTTACTCCAGAGAGAAAATGCAGCCTAAAAAAAAGCCTTTGATATTTCAGGGCAGATTTGTAACAACACGGCATCTGTGGAAAGGGTAACTGTGCTCTCAAGAGGTGCCTTTGCAATAGAAACCAGGACTACACTGGCTTTTTCTGCTCCTGATCCAGTTTTCTGCATTTTAAATGTATTTCCTAATGTGGGTGTTGCTGTGCTTAAAGATCATTAGGAAGAAGCTCAGCTTTGGTGAACTACACAAAGCTGAAAGGGAATCCTAAGACAAGAGGCACAAGAACTGAGAGACTTTCACCATCAGCAGCTTTATTAATACTAATTTTTTCACTACAGCTATTTGTCTTGGTCACACTTTTCAGTAATTCTTTTTTTGTCTCAAAAGTCTATGCATCATAAAATCAGATTTCCTTTCTTTAATACACTGGGTGTTGTGTAATTCCTAGCTTATAATTCACATAAAGTCGTGGAAGGTGCCAGAAGGTGACAAGAGACTTTGCTAAAGGTCTAATTAGGGATTAATCATGTTGTCTCTTCCCTGACTCAGTTCTTCACAAAGCTAAACCATAATTCTCACTCATTCCCTTCTCCCATCACAGCCTCCACTGTCTCATTGATTGTGGTGCTATTTTTTTCCCAGCCTTTTCTGTTCCTCTCTGCGCCTTTGTTAGGGAAGTGATCATGCCTATCACTGATTTCAATGTAGAGACACACAGCTGATTTGTTTAGAGATTCTTGTGGTAGTGTATACATTCCTGACCCATTTAATAGATGGCAATCTGCTCTGGTTTTATTTTGCTCTGCACTGAGCATCCTCTCTCTACACTGCACTATTCTCCACAGAGGTGCCCAGAGCTTTTCCCGCACATCAGCTGTAACACCATTTTTTTTTTCATTTAAATATTAGGTAATTGAAATACAATTTTCCAGCTTCCCTTAACTTATACTGGCACACAGAGCTCCATCTGCCATCACTTTGTCCCGCTTATCTAACTTTTGGTTCATTCCCATTGAATGAAAATGCCAAAACTCTCACTTGGTTTAAAAGGAGTGGCATTTACTAGGGCCTCTGGAAGGTTTTACCAATCATTCCGATCTCACATAGATTCGGTCACCTCACTGAACACTTGGTCCTTTGGATATGGCACTAAAGTAAGCTCTAATCTTCCTAATGGAACGGAAGATTTTGCCATTGAAGCCAAAGGAACTGGATCACTCTTGGCCACTGTGTCTCAGCCTTGATCATGGGAGTTGCCTTGCAAATCCCATCAATGCCTATGTGCTAAGAAATGGATGCTTTCTTCTGTACTTTCTTTCACAACCTCACTTTAGTCCCTCGCTTCCCACAGAACCTATGCTTGTACAATCACTTGGTGTGTCTATAGGTGTGTCCTCCTAGTAATGTCTTGGTCTGTTTGCCAATTTCAACAACTTCAGCAAGCAGAGATTTCAAAAATAGTTCTGCAAGATGTTTCTACATGTTTCATGAAAACTGATGGTTTTGGGAGGTGCAGGGGGAATTTTTTTATACACACCTAGAGAGAACAAAGTCTTAGAATAACTCTGTTAAAAAGTTTTTGTGTTTGTACTTGCAAAATACAAAGTCTTTGTGTTTGCAAATAGTAGCTGCATTTTGCAAATACATGTAGAAAATGAGGCTTCATTAGTTCCGCTCCTTGTGGAACTGATTATTAATCTTTGGCAAGGATTCATCCTGCAAGCTGTTGTTGCCAAGTTTTCTTAAGAGCCACTTGCAAAGGGCTTATCCTGTACCTTTTTGGAAGGGTCAGTCAGTTATTTATGCTGGGATTTGACTTAGCTAAGTCTTTGCAAGAATGCTGAAAAGATGAAGGGAAAAAAATATGCTTACAGACTTGTTGGTAGTGTCTTGTTTACGGTATTCAGTAATACAGTAAGAAGATACATTAAAAAACACTAAGAGACACGTTAAAAAACAAACCCTACCTCCTTTCCCAGCTATATTTTGGGTCCTCATATAGGCCTCAGGGTCCATAGAGCTATTTTCTTTAGGCAAGATATATGCAATGCTGTTATTGCATTATACTCAAACATGCCTGGTTTTCCAGACTAGCTGTTTTTAATGAAAAAAGAAAATCATATCCTTATGTTAGAAGTTCAGCTGATTCAGTCTTCATTTTCTTAATGCCTCTGGACCTGAAGAGTTTCTTCATATTACTGTTGTTGTTGTTGTTATACAATGTAGGCATAACAACTAATAATGGACTGCAGGGCTACCACAGAGAGAATAAATAATTACTCAGAAAGAAGACCACAGAAGCATTTCCAGATAGCTAGTGCAGTTCCCAAAAGGGGAGGAAATAATGCACAGAATCAGAGCAGAAAAGTCTCCAAAATTTCCATTGAAATGAAAAGATCATGAAACAGACTTCTCAAAACACACGTCTTCTCTTGTGCATTTCCTCAGGCCTGCAAAGGGAGCTCACGCTCCAGCAGCCCCTTGGCTGCCTCCCAAAGCAATTGTGGGAGCACTGTGGGTGCCTAATGCACAGCTGATATCGCTGCAAAACCGTGCTTAAATCTGGGCTTCTCCTTTCCCCTCCAAAGCCCGTCTTTGTAAGGGCTAGTTTTGGGGAGCTGCCTGTGCAGAGCTATGGCACAGCAACGGGACAGAGAACCTGCCTCTCTCCTGCAATACACCTATCCCTCACATCCCACAAATCCCACTGATGCTCACCAAAAGCCACACCTGGAATTTGCCAAGATCAGGATGGAGAAAAGGAACTTGAGATCTGGCCAGTGATAACAGTTACTATTAAAGGATCTTCAGCAGCAGTAATTCCCTTTGAGAAGGATGGCAATCATTCTCTGCTGCTTCTTTTTGACTCAGCCAAATATGATAATTGCTTTTTTAGATTTTATTTTGTAATTTGTATAAATTATTGGGTGTAGACTCCCTATACATACTGATTTATCAGCAACCCTTTGTTGAATACACAACCTTTGTTTCTGCCACTAATATTTCAGTCACTGCAATAATGAAAAAATCACCCAGGATATCCTTTTCCATAGGAAATTTATAGCTATACTGCTGCACAGGTATTTGGATTAGCCCTTCCCTCAAGTGCATTTGACCAGTTGCATTATCTGTTTTTAATGATTTTTGCTTTCTTTGCAAGAGGGTACTTTTAGATGGCTTGGAGCAATGGTTGCAGGGGATACATAGTGCCCTGCTAAGACAGTAAGACAAGAAAAATGGCTAAACTGACCAGGGTTTAAATTTGTTTCTCTACTGATTGGATGGAGTTTCCCTCTGTTTAAGCAATTCCACGTGTCCAGGCCCAAGGGGGCTCTGCGTCCCCTTGTGCTCCGGGGTTAGCACTCTGTGTGTGCAGAGTAGCAGGACCGGTGTCCCGGAGCACAAAGGGACCCGCACGCCCAGCTTTCCGTGCACGGCTGCGTGCACACCCAGGCTCTGAGTCCGAGCTCCCGGTGCCTGCTGCCTTCCTCCCATCACCAACATCCCTCAGATTATCCCTGGGGTATCCCCGGCCTAAATACACTGGTTTGGACTTGAAAGTGGCCTTTGTTTTTAATGGTGCCACGTCCCTAAAGCCAGCACACGTAACAAAGCGCCTGTTTCCAAACAGCTGTTGTGTAACTCGGCTCCCCACCCCCAGAGATGTTGCCTGCCATTCATTTAATGGGCTCGGTTTCACTGGGAAGCGCCTGGGGGAACCTCTTGGCTCCCTAATTACCAACAGAAGGGGCCAGTCCTGGTGGCCGCAGTGAAACATTTGTGAGGTCTCGTGACAATAAGGGAGGCAGAGAAGGAGCCGTTCCCAGCTGGGAAAACATTAACTTTTATTCAACTTGCAGTGCAGAGCAGAGGACTGAAGAGAAACTGTTGGAGGGAAGGTACCTGTAGAAATGATGAGATTTTCTAGGCAACAAAAGAGCATTTGTGAAGGGGGAGGAGGGAATGAGAGAGATTATCCGAGTTGTCCATTGCTCCTACAGGCTGAGTTTTATGTAAAGCACCGTGGGGAAACACAGAGGCCTCGTGGGCTGGCTGCCGGTGGAGACAGGAGCGAGGCATTGCTGCGATCTGCTCTCGGATGCTTGAGCTGGCTCTTGTTAATAAGATTCAGGAATTAACAGCTTGGAAGTGCTTAGGAGCTCAGTGTTTCCTCTGAGGATGTGGTCACTGAGGCTGAGGACAGAGCCTGCCATTCAGCACCGGAGTAGACTTTGGTGCAAACCAAGTCTCCCACGAACCAGCTGAATGTCCTGTGACCTTACAAGGAGGGGGAACACTTTTCTCGTCCATTGACGGCATGGTGATGTGCTTGGGGCTATTCCTTAATCCCCAGGACACAGCGACATGTGGTAAGCTCTCTGACTTTTCCCATGCAAGTTCCATTTCTGGGCAGGGCTTTTTCCATACAATACCAATTGAGAAGAGTTCTGTGGGAGTATGGACAGTCCCAGCTTGGACCCACTGGACCTTGGGGACCATCCCCCTTCAGAAGTTATGCAGGGAAATGTATCATTCAGTATCTCTGGACTGTGGGAACAAATATCCAGTGAAGCAAAGGAAAGCCTTGTCAGCCTTAAGGACCTTCCTTAAAAGCAAAGAAGGAAGGTGAAGTTCAAAGACAAAGTGAAATTGTGAGGCAAGCAGGGTTGCAGAAGCCTGGAGGAGCAGAGGGGAGATCTTAAATTTTCAGACATCACTGGCCAGAAGCTCACTGGTAGTGGCCACTCACCAGGTGAGCTTGTCCCTGCTATTCATAAAGATCCCCTGTTACTGAGCACCATCTGCTCCCTGGTTATATTCTTAAGATGGTGAACCTGATTTTGTGCATAAAAAGGTAGAAAATTATGCAGCAAAGCATTTGAGCTGTAAGATGAAGAGCAGCACATTACAGCAGGGCCATAACACCCAGTGAGGGCATTGCAATGACTTCAAAGGTCAAAATAATAATTTCTGAGTTGCAACAGCATCTCAGATTATAAAAGAGCTGTGCTTGAAGCTTTTGTGTTCCACTCTTACCCGTGTTTGTGAGCTCATTTCATAACCAGAAACCATCAGCTTTCCAGCTTTTATTTTCTTTTTTTTCTTTCTTTTTTTTTTCTCAGTTTTAGGTATTAATAGTATTTATGGAGCTTTATGGATTATGATTATATGCAACTGGAAATGAGAAAGAAGAAAAGGAAAAAAAGTGCCTGAATAGGAAAAAAAAAAAAAAAAAAAAAGTGGAATTAAGCACACTGCGAGCTCCTCTCTCCCACTAGTGAGCACCCAGCATTTTGCAGAACTCCTGCTTGGCCTTTGAGTGCTTTTTCCAGCAGCAGTGAATAGTCCTGGGAGAGCTGGCAGGTTATGTTGTGTTTGGCTCCTCCTGCTCATATCCAGCTGCTAAACCAGCTGAAAAAATACTTTATGCAATTCCATGCGTGCATTTTTTGTCATTGCTGCAGGGGTGATTCTGCAGATCAGTGACAAGAGCGAGACAAAAACATAGGAAACAAGCTCTCTGTTAGTGTGTGATTTGTACAATGTAACCATATTAAATCCCCTTATAAATTACTCCGGTTGGAAAGAGACTACAGGTTGGCAGCAACTGCTGAAAGTTTAGCTGGAGATGCAATAATGAGATACAGTATATGAAATGTTATTCTCTCTCCTGGTTATTTTGTTCCTTTTCGTTGTTGGGGTCTTCCCGTGCCTGAAGAGCAGCTGCTACAGCAAAATCACAGCAGTGTGACAGAGGCAGAAAACTTTCCAATAGAGATCCAAGGAGGCCTTTTAAAAACGCATTTGCTGAGACATATTTTACTAAGGGGTCCTGCTCCAGTACAAGGGAGATGCTCTGAGACATTTGTGCAGATCCTTTCCTGTGGGATTCCCCTTTCCACTTATGTCACATGCATCAAATCCAGCAGAAGGCAGCCTTGCTGACTCCAGCAAGGAGTTTCTGCCTGGATTTGTGCATTTTGGCCACTAGAGGTTGTAAGAGAGAGGGAAAAAATACTCTTTTCCACCAGACAATCTGCTGCAGCATCCCAGAGCAGGATTTCCTCTGGGATCCTTTGATCCTGTCCACCAGAGCTCCCACAAAATTCCTGCACATTCCTTGCATGTACATAGACAGGATCCTGACAGCTCAGCTATTTCGGATTTATCAGTAGCAGTTTGTTGCCTTTTAGCCCCGGGGCATTAATGGCCTTAGTGTGATCCCTCAAATCTGAAGTAAAAGGTCTTCTGATTCTCAAAATCTTTTAGAGAGAGAGCAGCAACCTGTATCTTTTCTCTGCAGCATAAACTAGCTCTTTTGGCTCTTTTCACACATTCCTTGTAGAGATAATTTCACTCTAAGATCTATAGGCCAGGCCTTCTTCCCCCAGCCTTTATGCTTTTTCCTAGTGCTGAATAAGAATCAAAATTTTGCTGCAGTCTCCTGGAAACATCACAGCCTGTTGTACCTTGGCACCTTGCAGGTTCTTCAGCTACCTTCCACATGGGCTGTAGTTCTTTCCTCTAGTTGCTAATAATTCTCTAGTCTAACTACAGTACCTCTGCAGTCAGGGATACCATCTTCCAAGAAGCCTCAAGAGAGCTGAATTTTGTTTGGGAAATACAGTGTTAAAGTTAAGTAACAAAAAGAGTAGCCATGATCAAAAATAGCTGTAGTGTAGCAATAAGTTGAACTTTAACCAGATGGAGGATTTGCAAGCTTTTCTTGCTGATGGCTCTTTATGATGGCACAGTGGCTGCATGTGAACTCACAGCAGTACAAGATCTAATTATCACAGAGCTCACTGGTGATGGGACTCTGTAGTTGTGATATTTTGTGAAAATCCCTTTACTAGGATTTTCTTCTCTTGAGAAGCTGAGAGTGCCTCAGCTTCAAGTGTAAACAATTTGTTATCTGCTGCTGTGGAATGCAGCAGGTGCTTTCTTGATTAGTCAATGTAGAATGTTTCTACTTGGTGGCCAATCGAGGAGGCAGCAGCTCTCCTAGGAGTCACAAAACTTTATTATTTATTCCTTTCTATTCCTGTCTCACCTTCTAATGAATCTTTCTCTCTATTCTTTATAGTATAGTAATAGTGTAGTCTTTTTAATGTAATATATATCATAATATAATAAACCAGCCTTCTGAAATAGAATCAAGATCTCTCCTTCCCTTCACCAAGTCCTGACTGCTCTAAAGACCACCGAATTAGGACTCCACTTCAAGCATTGCACACTGATAGGAATCATGTCCTCTGCAGTAAAAGGTAGCTACTCCTGGAGTGAAGCGCAGCAAAGACATTGCAGCAATTCCATTTCCCTGGCTACAGTTTATCTCAGAACATTGGGACTGGATAATCAGCGCAATATTTTAAACCTTCAAAAAATACCTCACAATCTTAAACTACTTATTTTTTCCAATATATTTTATGTCAGTATTTTTAGCTTTATCATCATGTGCTTGAAAATGAATAATGTCTTCAGTCCTAACTCTTTATCATGCACACACAAACACCAGCAGACCAAGCTTATTTACCAGCACTGGAAAAACCCAAGAGTCTCAATTCCAGGATTTTATGGATGGCAAATAGCAGCAAGCCACACTGATGATAAATGTGTTGAATTGTACCTAACAGTGCAAATCTTAATGTACAGCAGTGGCCTTGGTTATGTAATTTTGTCAGTCCTCGAGTTTGAGAGACAGCCACTTGTGTCATGGATCTCAAGGTCCCCAGTTCAATTGCAAAAGAGAATGACTATATCCACATGCCTTAAAATGTCCTTATTTACACACTTAAAAAAGAACCCCAAAACCCTGTAAGAAATCCTTTTTTTCTTCTTCGACCTTAAAACTCACTGACTGCAAAGCAGAACCTCAGACTTAGGAATTAGGCAGCACAGATTCCCCTATTACTTACTGGATAGAAATCTTTTCCATCTGAAGCAGCCTCACAATTTAATTTTTATGACTGAGACTTACCATTGCCCTATCTTTTCCATAGATGGAGACAGCAAAGTGTCCTAAGAGAACCCACCAAAGTTCCTGACTTTAATGTTTCGAGTTTCCTTATTTTGGATGCAAATGCGTCAGACATATGAAGTGGGTCCTTCTAGCCCAGTCCTTTCCTCTGTCAGTGGCCAGAAGGAGAAACTCAAGAATAATTTGAGAAGAGGCCATGCCCATGGTGGCAATTTCCTGGATATCCCCAGTCTCCAACAGTGGAAAGCACAGGGCCCTCCCAAGCCAGCAGGGATTTCTCAGTGGATTTCCTGCTGGCACCAGGCCCTGCTGTGTGACACCCCCTGCTTCCCTGGCAGCTTCCACCCCTCTGCACTGCCCATGGGACCACATAGGGCCAGAACCCCTCCTCAGATCCATGGTTTGGGGTCAAACCCCAGCCTCCCCAGCTGGTGTGGGCTGGGGGAATGGAACGAAGCAGTGAGGTTTAGCGGCCAGAAGAGCCAGAGCACAGGTGCCAGGCTGGAAGCGCAGCCCTTGACTGGAGCAGCAATTGGTCAGGAGCGAGAAAAAGCCAAGCCCTGTGGCAGAGGTGAGTAATGAACCCTGGGCACATCTGTGCTGGCCCCACAAAGCAGGGCAAGGCAAGGCCATCTGGTAGGATTACAGAATCATCCAGGTGGGTTCTAAACATCTCCAGAGAGGGAGACCACCCATGACCTCCCTTGGCAGCCTGTTCCAGTGCTCTGCCATTCCTCACAGCCTCGCTCTGTGTGGAGTTGACCCCATGAGGATGCCTGGCCACCCCTCCGTGCCTGGCTGTCTTTTTTGTAGCCATGGACTCCTGGCCAGGGTCTGGCAGCTGAAGAGGAATGGCTGGGACTCCAAAGAGCATCACCTGTGGTCTTGCAATGCAGGGCACCGCCGCACCATAACCACACACCGCTCCAAGTTTTACAGCCAAGAAGGACTGTAGTGGTTTGGGCTCGGCTGGGTGCCCGGTGTTCAAATCATGTACAAGTGTGTGTGTATGTAGAAGGGAGGAATGTATTGTGAGGCAAAATTATCTGTACATAATTCCTTCTCAAAGAAAGAGTGGCTTGTCCCTCCACTGTACCAGAATTTGTTACCTCTCAGCTGCTGCATATTCCTTTAAGTAATACCCTTCCTGTAGCTTTGCCTCTTCTTACATCCTGAAACACTGAATTTTGTCCTTTGGTTCTACTCAAAGCTCAGTCCAATCTGTCACATATCAGAAAGGGAGACATGTCAGGGAATTGTTGAGGATTTTTGAAAACCACTTTGTTTCAGCCTTTGTAAGCTTGGTGCAACTCTCCTCCCCTGCAGCACGTGGTACCTGTACCCTTGTAATCACTCATGACCTTATGACTTTGCAAAAAAATTGCTTTGAGGAGAAGGGAGAGGAAAGAAATATCAGGGTGTTCTCTACTGAATTACTGTGACTCTCCTGGTAAGGAGGCTGCAAATTGGGAGGTTGTGTTTCTTAACTGCTTACAGCCTGGAGAGGGGAGAGAAGGTTTTCATATCGACCCTCTCTCTGTCTTTTTCACATTGGTTTGGGAACCTCCTAATCAGTTAGGAAATACTTCAGTGACGCAGCATGTCACAGACACTGAAGATGAGAATATAACCTCAGTGAAAGAGCTTGCAGAAAAAGAGCCAGCTCTGCGTTAAAGCAATAAACCTTTTTTCTTACTTTTTTTTTTTTTTTTTTAATTCCAGTTTAATTGCTGTGTCTCTGGGTTTCTGAGACTTTCTCTTTTTTAAGATACTGAGAAAATTTCTGGGTCAGAAGACCAGCCCTAGATTTATCATATCCCAATGCTGGATGTAGTAAAAGTCCCAAAAACTAGAAGTGAAAAAAACCAAAACAACCCCACTCATCAGATAAAGTAAAAGAAAAAATTTGATTTACAATCTGCTTCTACAGAAGGCCTCACTCCTATATGTGCAATCAATTATTCAAATAACTTGTTGACAATTGATATAATTATTTCTAATTATTCCTGATTAAAGTCCTTGAATTATGTGATTACATCTTGATGTATGCATCATAAATGCAGAAGGTACAGCCTAAATGAGGAGGAAATATAATTTTATTTTTCAGTTTATTTATTTTTACTAGATAAAAGGACTCAGAAAGTTTAATTCTTATGATCCTAAACAGAGGCTCACTGAGCTCATCTTTATTACATTTCTTTTTGTAAGTTAAGTAGCAGAACTTCTTCAGTTATGGAAGCAAAATTCACTGCATTTTTTTAATATTTAGGAAGGCTAAAACATACAGTGGAGTTGTGTGATGGACATGCAAGTAATGTGAGCATGTATGTTTTCTTTCTACAAAATCAAGCCTGTAGTGCTGAGATAAATGGTCTGTTCGTAGGAGAATATAACCATTGGAAAAGCAGCAGTTAATTCAAAATTTGTTAATTTGTTAATTTCTCTCATGATTGAAATTTAAAATTCACGTTTCATTCTACTGTAAATCCAACTATCTTCTTACGATTGTTTAGCATTTTACAATTACTGGTGCTTAGAAGGTTTTAATATGTATCAGATAAGCATCTCAACTTCGGGCATTAATTCAGCTGGGCATGCCACTGAGGAGATTGCTGCCTCAAAACACCTCAGGTGGGTGGGTGGGGCCTTGCTCTGGTGGCTGCCAATCCCTGGCACACTCAGGCAATGCTCCACACCTGCCTCTGGAGCTCCCACCTAGCCCCAGAATGGCCAGATGACAGCAAGTCCCACCTAGGGGAATGGCCCAGGAAAGCCAAAGGGCACTGAAACTGAAACTGAGGCATGAGGCAAGGATCAGTCTTGGCCCTACCTCCTCTTGGAACTTCTTTGAACTGAACACTGCTGGAAATGGGAATGGTAGCTATACTTGTTCATTTCTATATTGTGTTTTTCTCTTTCTTCTTGTAATTCCTTCTTCTTAGACTTTTCAGTAATTTAAAATCAGACAGGCTTGTAGTTTACTAAGTTGAATGGACTAAGTTAATACTTTATTAAATGTTTGATGTTGATTGAATGCTCCCGTAAACTTTTTGTTGGAGGTCTCTGATTTTCTAAAGTTGCTAGCCAAGTTTTTTGCTGTTTTGACCTCCTGAGAAGATCTTGTTGGTATTTCTCCCCTGCATGTAACTCAGAGTACATTAAAAAAATGTAAGCCCTTTTAAGAGCCTCACTGAGCAAGTTTTTGAGGGCCTTATAGCAACCTAGCAGGGTACTAAGCAAAGTGGATGCTGAGGAAGCTGTGTCTAGTGAGCTAGAATTAGCCTGATCTCATTGCTTTCCTGCATCTTCACAGTCGAGCAGCTTGGTTACACTGAAATGGCTTCCTTTTTAAATTATTCTGTTTATTCCAGTCCTTTGCTGATGCATTCTACTCACTGATTTTACAGTCATTAGGGAGCTCTATCCTTCATGGTCACCAGCTGTGTAATAAAGATGAGGGAATTATATCTCACAGTGGCAGACCCTTGCATCTTTGCATGGTCCTGAACGACTGCTGGGTCACAGGAGTTACCACCAGGTTTTCATAATGGTAAGTGCAGCTTCTTGTGCTTGGGCACAACAGTTCAGTGTGGCTCAGTAGCAGGCAAGGGCATGGGCTGAGCTAAGGACTGCTGATGTAACCTCTCTAGCTTGAATCACAGCAGCATTTTGCTCCATCCGTGTGAGATGGTTTCTGATCTTAGGAGCAAAGCCAGCCGTGCAGAAGTCCTGAAGACAAAGAAGAGCTGGATCAGCAGGGAATTGGTAAAATGGAGGGAAGGACAGATGAGGATGAAGAACTGAGTATCAGTGCTAGCAGTTGCACCTGTTCTGAGGGACTGCTGTACCTGCCTGTGATTAAACCTTTTATGTCTCAATGGCATCTGAATTCAGAGGCATTTCAGCATTGAGTTTACTCTTGCGTAGTGTCTGGCTCTTAAAGAAGACACTACAGAATATCAAGAGAGACAACAGTTATTATCAGCCTGTTGTATACTGTGCTGGGGCTGACATGAAGATTATTCTCAAAGAGCGCAAGGACATGAACAATTTTGAAACAGAGCTAAAATAATGAAGGTGAAAATCACATAAAACTTTCCTATCTCTTTCTGGCTTTGTTCCTCTGTATTTACACCCAGCTGAAATCACATAACTTGATGCTAGGCTTGGCAAAACAATGGGAGCAAGAAGCAGCTAGGGATATGCCCAAGCAAAGAGATTTCCCCTCTGAACTTGTAGAGCAGAGGGGAAGACCACTGGCACCAGGGTAATGTTTCCTTGTAACATAATGCCGTCTTCTGGGCCTTGCTCTGGCTGAAGAGGCAGTGCAAATGAACTTGGGATGCAAGTCCAGCAGAGCTAGAAAACACCTGCTGCCTCACAGCCATGTCAGCACAGGCTGAACGAGATTACATTTGCAGTTAGCTGCTATATATGGTTTAATAGAAGCAGGGTTTAGAGATTTTTCATTCCTTACTGCGTCATGCATTGCCATGGAGTGTGACAGTGTATATACATCCTGTGCTACATTCACACTGGCTATTACTGCTGTAAGCTTTTCCCTCTGGGGTGAAAACCAAAGATGTGGTATCATTAAAGAGAAATTGAGACTTTCTGGGTTCACTGCTGTGTCACTTGTAAGTCTAAGGTGCATTAAACTGTGCATTTGTCATTCCTACAGTGGATAGACAGTGACAGAATAGACTTGTCCATGAAATTGATGTTCTGACTAGCTAGTAGGATTTCTTGCCACAATTCCCACAGGTATGGTCCTGGAATCATGTTGGTTTGTGATACGCATTTGCTGGTTGAGTTGAGATTGCTTATATGATTGGAAGTGTAAGATGCTAGTGCCAGACTTCTCTGAGTTCAAATCCTATCCTAACACAAAACTGCCGTGTAACATGAGGACAGATGAGGAGCTGGGAACTTTCCCAAGCTGTTCCCATGAGAGGTTTCTTCATATATATTTTGTTTGATGACAACACACTTGGAATAAATTCCTCTGAGTACAGATGTTGGCGGGGTTTTTTTTGTTGTTTTTGGTTTTGTTTTGTTTTGTTTTTTAACTGAGGAGGCATGATTTTAGGCAGCCTGTTGCCTCAGCTGCCTGAGTCTGTTAGGGAGGAGTAGCTTAGTCATTACTGCACACCTAAAAACATCTCAAACTAGGTGCTCTTCCTCCTCAGAGGTTTGATCTAGAAAGGATGCTCAGATCACACCGTGTGCACGTGGCTTCCTGTGGAACAGCGCTCCTGCTGCTTCTGCTACAGCTGCTGGGAGGGTAATGCTGCCTCTTCCCTCCCACTGGAATCCAGGACCCTGATGTTCAGGGCATAAGCAGCTGAGATATGGCTCTTGTTCTTGCCCTTGCCACAAGATTTAAATCACAGCTCCTGTCTCTCAGCTGTAGCAGTACCTCTGAGCTGATATATGATAAATCAGCTCTCTGTTCATCATTGGCCAAGAAGGTAAGGGAGGCAATTCCCAGTAGCACACAGAGCTGACTTGCAATGAAAGCAGTAGGGTGCAGTGTTTGTCTGCCTGCTGCAGAAGCTTCCCGTGGCCAGGGGATGGGTGGTAAGGGATTATGCCCTGCATGTCACATATGCTTTAAGGGCTCTCACTCCAGAGGTCCCAGCCATGGTGATCATATTGGATCTGAAATGGCACACAATATGCTTCCTTAGTACTACTGTGCCTGGATGGAAATTCTCAATGACAATTTTGAGGATTTTAATGTGATGCATTTTCTACCTTCTTAGTAATGGCCATACCTGATACCTGTTACTAAGAGATAGTTTACAAAAAATATCAAGCTTTGATTGTGGTTCAGGTCTGATATGCAAATTGCTCAGATACAGGGCAGGTAGCCTTCCTTACCTGCACTAGCTATGACTTTTGGCGTTTATTTCCTGCAATTAACTGTTCAACAGCAGCTGTCCCACTTTATGAATGCTAAAATAAAAGTACAACAGCTCAGCATTTCTCTTTCCTAACAGGCCCATTTTAGAGGCCCTCACTTGGCAGCTTCTGTGATTCATGCCAAATGGAACTAATTTCCATGACTATTAAGGGTCATTTGCAGAGAGTTACACATAACCCAGCACAGGTTTGCAGTGAACACTCTCTGAGAGCTAATTTTTCTGCTGGCTATGGTCTGCATCACAGCAGCACTGTGACCATCTGTGGGTCTCCCTGCATCTGTGTGAACAGAAGCACTGCATAAAAGCAGAAAAGGTTAAGTGAAAAGATCTATTGCCAAGGGAAAACTCTTATATCTCATGAACAGCTTTCTTCTTTTTAATGTGTTAACTCCGACCCAAAATTGCATAATGGTAGGAGCCTTTGTTTTGTCCCTTGTAGGGCATACATACGTTCCAGATAGAAAAGCCATTTCAGATGTTTGAGGGGGATGAAATATGAGTCTGCTCAGTCAGTTGGAGTGATCTTGCTCTGAAATTTAAAAATGGCACGATCTGAAGTTAGTTCTGCAAACACCCTAAATTCAACTATTTTCAAGACAGGACAAAACATATACATGAAAGAAAAACATTCAGGGCTTCTGGGCTTCCTTCCTTGGATAGAAAAAAGGGCATCTAGCTTCGTGAAGATTGCTTGCATAGAGCAGAACTGTCCCCAGAGGGCTGCAGTGAATGCACAGAAAGGTGGCACCTAGTTCGTAGTAATGTGTGAGGATTCATCATTTTTGCAGCCTCATTCTTTGGTTTAAGGCATGTTCTGTGCAGGCTTGAACTTCACCTAGAGGCAAAGCACTTTGTGCATTTAAATGATAAGCAAAACAAGTAAACACAGACAGAAATAAGAAGGTGATTAACATCATTAAAGGGGTTTGCAAACTCAGTTTGAACTTTCTGCAATTACTTAATGAAACAAATTCACTCCAGTTTCTGTTAAATCTTTCAGATTGTCTCAATCAAGACTGAGGGGTATGAATAAGCAGGGATTATTTTGGTTGCTGTTCTGTTAAAAGAAGGGGTAGTGAGTGCTGACCTGGCACATGTGATTTAAAGAGACTTTTGATCCTGCAAAGGAGAAGAAGAATGCCCTAGATAACCTATTGAATCGGTCTCCAGATGTACTATGTTGTTATCCCCTGTGACTTCAGGTCTGCACAGGCCATAGGTTTTTAAGGGCAAATGACATATGGTGTCAGCTTGGCCAGCAAAGGATTTTTTCCCTTCAGTGTTTTTCCTGTGCTTTGTTCATGTTTGTTAAATTCCTCCAGAGCCTCCTGCTTGTTTTAACAGACCTCACCAATGCCAGCTTTTCATTAAACTCTGTTCAATAGACTTGTTTGCTGCCCAGAGCAATAGCCTGAGCAAGTCTGGGGACTGAAAAGATCTAAAATTAAAACCCTGCAGAGAAACTGTCATTGTTCTTTCCCAGAGAAATGAAATATGAATACATCCTTGCTAGGAACAAAGGAACCTATCCCACAAAGAAATGCCCATGTTCTGTCTCTCTCCAAGAGGACTGGGAGCAGCTCCAGACTGTGAGAGACCCAGGTATGAAAGGCAAAGTGACCATGCCTTGCCTTGCTCTCTGTTCCCTCGCTGGGCACAGAAGGAGCACGGGAGCAAGGTGGCCATGGCTCTTGTGACATCAAGCAGAAAGCACTGCTGCCGTTTGGAAGATCAGCTTTACTTAGGTTTCTCCTTTATGTATGTTTCAGATACCAAGTTTCCCACAGCATGGATTTCTTTGTTACAGTGATGTGTACCCAGGCCAGAGGACTGCACAGGCAGCTCTTCTGCACAGCAAATAACTGTTCTGGGAGAATCATTCCTTTTCCACGCAACGCCGCTGCTGTGAAGGCCATTTTTCAGAGCTTGGCAGAAGGGTGGCACCTGCCTATTTTTTATTTGGCTTGAGAACCACTTCTCAGAATACCTGCATTTTTTGACAGGAAATACCTGAGAAGCCGCTAGATTCACCTGCCCCCCTTTCAGCACCCACACATCCACACGTGGTGGGACGCCAGCATGGGCTGTGACTTTTTGTGCGTGGTCCCTCTTCTAAAGATTTATTTGTTTTTTAAATGGGTTTGAAGTCAAATGAAATGGTAACACCCTTTCATGGAGACATACAAAGGCTCAGGAGAATGATGCTACATGAACTGAATTCCATATTTTTTTGTTTTAGGCACATTCTTACCCTTATGTGGCAAATGTGATCAGAAATCATCTTGAGTCAGAGCACGCCTTTGTTTCTTTATTGCTACTTCTCTTTGTCTCTGAAGCTAACAGTTTTAAAAGTTTGAGGAACAGCACTTACTAACATTGCTCATTTTGATGCTGGCCCTAGCCCTTAAGGCAGGCCAGTGGAGGTGTGCTGGGATGTGAGCTGAAAAGTACCATACAACACCTACAAGTAGATGTTTTTCTTTGCTTAAGCTTGGACCTTGTGCAAAGCAAAACAATATTAAAATATGTGATGCTGGCTTAGTTGTGATGTAATCCCCAAATTGGCAGGTTTCTTTTTGTCAAATTCCCCATAATTTTCCATTGTTATTTCAGGGAGGGGAAGCATTGGAGCTGGACAATGTGTGTTTGGAGACTGAAAGTGTCTTAGCAGATCTTGTAGGATTTGAATTGAAGCGCTGGTGACAAGTGAGGTAGTTCTCTGCCACAGAGCCAAGAAAAGGACCTGTTAAGAACTTCATGGTACATTAGGTCATTTATACTTCATAGATTTATTGGCTTTGCACTTTTTCTGCTCATCACCTGCTCATCACCCACGATGCTGTAGGTACAAAGTAATTCTGGTTACCTGGAGGTTTGCTCATCTGGGAACACCAGCAAATTTGAGGACAAGAGCTTTACTAGCTCTGTATAAGTCTGGCAGAAAAGTGGTACCCCCTGCTATGGCAAGTTGAGGAGAGATTGAAATGAGATGAAACACTTTATCTAGTTCCAGGGCAAAGAAAAGTGTGTGAGAATATCTTTGTGCCATCTGAGATTACCTGAATACTTCAGCATGCCAGAGAAAGTTCTATCACCAGAGAAAGGTGTATCAGGCATGACATCTCAGGAATTCTTTACATGCACTGCTGCTAAAACAAAAGTTGTTTATTTTTCTGATGATACCATTTTATAATTCCCTTTTCACAGTGTACAAGCATTTCTTTTTGTTATTTCAATGAAGAAACAGTTTCTCAAAGTATTCTTGAGAGAGACTAAATGAGCAGTAAAGGCCAGCTCTCTTTCCCTCTGTCTAATTACAGTCAGACCTTTAATGACTGGTACTCTAAGATGTAGTAATTTTTTGTCTGGGATCTGTTCTCGTGGGTTTTTTTATGACTTACCGTAGCCCAGGTAAATTAAAGGATGTGCAGTGAATTTATTCAGACTTTTGTCACTGAGTACTCTACATACACAGCCCAACATACACATTCCTGATGTGAGCTGCTGTTCCTTTGAGCTATGACAGAACTGATCTTTGGTAGTCTCTCAAGTGTTACTCTTAAGGGCAAAGAATTCCTAATCCAGCAGGACAATGCACAGTCTCACTGGGGCTTGCAGTCACTGTGCACATTGTTTAGGTCATTGGACAGCTGGGACTTGAGTTTGATCAACAGGTGCTCCAAAGATCTTTGGCTTGACCTCAGAGCTAGGCTAAAATGTTAAAACGGTTTCTTTTGCTACAAATTTCTAGCAATGAAATCAGACAGGCCTTATGGGCACATTGCCTGTGAAGTCAGGGAGCCTGTATGCAGTTTTGAGGAAAAAATAACACTAATTGAGATAAAGAGGGGGATATTAAGTTTATGTGCAATTCATCAATTGTTTCAAATTGTTACCAGACACCTTTGCTGCATGAGGACGAGGTTCTGCCTCTGGAAGAGGCCATTACTGACTGCATTTTCTGGCCTTTGCCTCCAGGGAAATGTGTCTGATGGGGCTCGGAGCATTTAGCACCACAAACTGGTCTAATGGCCACTGGCCGAGCTGCAATCAGATCCCCTGGGGCCCTTTGCCACCATACCTGGGGACTCTTGAGCACCCACCCAAAACTGAACTGTGATACTTGGCTCTGGCAAGTGAAACCTTTCTGATCCTTGCAGAAAATTTCCTTCATTGCTTGTAAACTTGTACAGATCCTGTGGGAATGCTAACTTATGTCAGGATGAATCTGTGTGCTTCCTTCTTCGAGTCCTGGTTTTGTTACAGAATCTGCTTTATTGTAAAGGAGACTTTTGTGTACAGCAGGTACAGAGAATCAGGTGGGCAGAAGCCCAAGAGGGATCACTTGGGTAGTAGCTTAAATTAATGCTTCTCACTTCCAGATTGGAGCTCTTGATTCTCTCATTAATTTCTTTGCTGTTAATATAATTCATGTTCAATTCCTGTACACATTCCAGAAGCCATAGTGATAGTAAAGCCCTCTCCCCTCTCCTAATGAAATGCAAAGCAGGCTAACAAAACTCGGTGGAACTGCAAATAAGCAGTTCTATAGGATATATGAATAAAACTTGTGACAAGTGACTTTTCTGTTCCCTCCTTATAGAAATGGCAATGGAACAAGTTCCAATTTGTTTGAACTTCTAGTCCTGGCATTTATTATTAATGTGGAGTGTCTGGCCCGTGTGCCAGAGGCAGCAATATGAATTCCTGACAATACAGAATTTAAGTACTAAAGATCATAATCTTACCATTTTGTTCCTTGTTCTTTTAGATTACTCTAATGTATTTTTTACCTAAAGTTCACAGGAAAAACAGATAATTTGAAAACATTTTCCTGAAAAGCATGCTATTTAGCAGCTGGTCTGAACTTTTCATTTGCCTCCTTAAAGGTAGATAAGCCAAAATCTTCAAAGGGTTCCATCCTTATCAAAATTTTAAGTCTCTACTTTATCTTTTGTTGTACTGCATGTAAGGTTACACTTGAAAAGTAGTTTTCTATTGTTGCGTGTTTCTTACTTGGCTTGTTCCACAAAATGTTTTAGTTAAGGAGTTTTCAGACTTGGAAAAGGCTTAGGACTCCAAGCATGTTGGGACTGAAACCTCATGGCAGAGTGAATACCTGGAAGTGCTTTTCAACTTTTTCCTCAGATTTTGTTATTTTTTCCACTTTCCTGTTTGTTATCCTGCCCTCCCCCTTGCGCCTATGGTGCAGTGTTGAATTCAGCTTATTTTCTTGGATTACTCACTCACTAGAGTGTAACATGTTTCTTGTCCTGTAACCTGCAGGATTTTTACTTTTGTGAGTGACTTTTATCAAGTCACCAGAAAGAAGGGTGCATGTCAAGTAGCTCCCTCCATCATACGTATCCATAACCATTGTGCAGGCTTTAATTCTGGCATTGTAACAGCAAAAAAATGTGAGGCCTTGAGATAAATTTCACCCTTCAGTGCGAAAACTGACTTTTGTTGTACACTTAGGTTAGAGTATAGATCAGTGATGAGGTACGGACTTTGACTCTGCTGCATCATTTCCTGGCAAGCACTGATGTACAGACCTAAGGAGGTCAGGCTGCAGCACTCTCTCTATTTTGGGTGTCCCATGATATGGGTGAATCCACTGTGCTGAGTTAGAACAACATTTTTCTCCAAGTCAGGTGATTGAAAACATGGTATTTTTAAAAGATTATTCTGCTGAGAGTTTGATACTTAAAGCTGGGGACCAGGCTTTACAGGATCCACATAGTCTGGGATGCTATTTTCATTGCCTATATGAAAAAGGCCTATATTGCCCTTTTTTTTTTCATTAAGATGATGCCACAGCCTTACTCATCTCTGTTTCCTCTGCTTGTAGATGAAGAGATTTTTTTTTTTTTTTTTTAATTGAAGGGGTTCAGGTGAGTGTTCTTGGACTGAAAATCACTGGATGTAGACTTTGCTGCTTTGGTTATCTGTAAACTATTTGCTGTGGTTCTATTACAACCATGGTCTATTTTGAAAGGGCTGTCCCTGAGGTTTTCAGTATTTGCAACTCTCTAAATTCTGTATCAATATGAACAGAAATGAATGTGCTGATCCTTTGGTTTTAAATAAGCCTTTAAAACAGAGCTCACTGAGCTGGTTCTGCTATAGAAGACATGACCTTTCTGGGAGCTTGGGGATGTGTTGGCAGGCTGAACATAGTCTTTGGGAATATTATGTTACACCAGCAGTAAAATCTACCTAAGGGCTTACTGCCATATTGGTTCATTAGTGGCTACATCCATAAAAAGGATACAGGGTAGGGACTGGAACATGACTCTTTGGTACTGAGCCATGATTTGTGCTTTCATCTTTGTGTTCTCTAGCATCATGAATGAGTTTAAATCTGCAGGTTGCAGAAGGCTGTGCAAAGCTTGAAGAAAGACATCCCTTCTCTGTCTCAAAAATGGACTTGGTTCAGAGGAAAAAATTGAGACATGGGAGCCTGGAAAGTGGGTTATTGCTGTTCAGCGATTTCTCTGCCCTCTGATTTCAGACTTCCTGTGCATCATTTTGATGGCACTGTTCCACCATTGGTTGTGGGACAACAGGAATTAAATGATTTGGAAGATTTCTTGCAGTGAGCCAAACACCTGTTCTGAATATTTTTCTTCTGTGGACAATACAGTCCCAAAACCTGGGTTACATTTAGCCAAATTCTCTAAGTGGGCTGGAGTTTTGTGCTGGGACAACATGCATAGACTGTTCAGGAGTTATTTAACCAGGGACAGTCTGTCTCAGCCCACTACTAGTAGTGTGTTATGCACTTCAGCTACTTCAAAGAGCATGCTTGTGCTGTTTGTGGCTGGGGTAGGGTTCAGGGTTCATTTTCTTCCCGGGAGCTAGGTTTTGGATTTGTGCTGAACACAGGGCTGATAACACAGAGATGTTTTTGTTATTGTCGAGCAGGGCTTGCATAGAGCTGAGGCCTTTGCTGCTTTCCATACTGCCATGGCTGGCAAGGAATTTGGGTGTGCATGGGGTGTTGGGAGGAGACACAGCTGGGACTGGTGACCCCAGCTGACCAAAGGGATATTCCAGCCCATATGAGACCCTCCTCAGGATATAAAGTGGGGGAAGGAGGAGGAAAGTGGGGGTACATTTGCAGTGAAGGCATTTGTCTTCCCAAGTCACTGGCACCTGTGATGGGGCCCTGCTCTCCTGGGGATGACAGAACACCTGCCTGGCCATGGGAACTGTGAATTAATTCCCTGTCTTGCTTTGCCTGTGTGTTTGTCTTTTGCTTTCCCTATCAAAGTCTCTTTATCTCAGTCCACAAGTTCCCCAGCTTTTACCCTTCCCATTCTCTCCCTGGCCCACTAGTGGGGGAGTGAGCGAGCAGCTTGGTGGGGCCTGGCTCCTGGCTGGGGTTAAACCATGGCAATACTGTTAAGAAACCCATATGTGAAAGAAAATGGCTTTTCTATTTTTTGTTTTGTCACCTGGCACCAAAGGGGTTAGCAAAGCCCAAGAGCATAGCACAGCTGATTTGGTGTTGCTCCTACTGGGGTACAGGTGCTGTCACTTGCTGGGTTCTTTCAATGCAGCCTTGCTTGAATACATGTGGCACTCCATGAGAAATGAGTATTGGTGCTCAAAAAATAATCAAGGGGTGGGGAGGGCTTCTTATTTTTTTTTGTAGGAAACTGTAAAGTTCTTGGAGATGTCAACATCTTTGGGATCAGTGCCCTGCTTTAATTGGTAAAATGTATGCACTGCCTTGGAGGTGGATATCAAGTTGGAAAAGGATGTATCCTATGAAAAACTAAGGAAATGCTTCTTAAGGAAGCATTGTCTGCTTTACTTGACAGGTGGCCTTTCTAGTGCATGTGATTCTGAATGGAGAGGGGACCCACCCATTTCACCATGATCATCTCATTCCACAGGAGCACAAATCCTGTTGTGATCGAAGGCAGGGAATAGGATAAAATTCCTTCCTTCTCTGTGAATCAGTCCAGTGGCAGTGGTCTGCACTGTAGCTGTGACATTGCAGCTGATTGCTTTTTAGCTACTGGGATTGAAATTTTTTTTTGGTCTTCTTATGAAATGCATCTGAACATTTCCAAGCATATTTCTAGAGAAAATGCATATTTGGAAAGGAAATTTAACATGAAAATAGATGTCAGCATCTGAATTTAAATTTTGTGTATTTTGCAGGTTAATTGTAGTGATACAATGCACAGTAAGCAATTATAGTTGCTAATTGCCTGTAAACAGGTCTAATATTTTGTTTCCTGCTTCATATGATTGTTGTAAAGCTGCATATCTGAAAAGAACATTGAGTTCCTAAATGCATATTTTTATTAAGTGTATACTTCATTTTTCATGAAAATGGCCGCTAATATAATAATCAAGTAGAAGAATTGTCTTGCAAAAAGCATGCAAAATGTGAAAGTGAGGTCTCTGATGTTGTCAAAAAACCCCACAAACAAACGGGGACATAAGTAGTCTGGGAATTAAGGTAAAGCTTCTCTTCATGGCAATTGATTCCTTCTCCTTGTTCTGTCCTCATCACTCCCACTGTACCTGAAATCTGTTCAGGTGTTGTATTTGAAACTCTGTGGGTCACGGGGCAGCAGCTGACCCCACTGGGACCTGTGCAGTCAAAAGCTGTCTTCCTGGTGCAACATAAAACAGCTCTTAAAAAAGCACATGCTACTGAGGCTGGGGTTCATCTTGGGAAATTCAGCTTCCTCCCATCCCCTGTCAGTCTCCACATTTTTGTTTGGGTACTACTTGCTGCTGAGTGTTCTCATTTCCAAACTACTTGGAACATGAGTCTCCACAGAGCAAATTATTTAGAATTTGGTAAATTCTAAACCTGGTAGCAGCTTTTTAGATGCAAATCAGAGGGGAATTTATGTTCATTTGGTTAGGACTCCTGTGGTCTTAACAGAATGGGACAGCAGTCCTGGCAAGAGAAAATCACAATGACTCTGTGAGTCTCCTGAGAAATGAGAAACCTGGGGTAGTTCCTGCTTTCCCAGATTCCAACTAGAACTTCAGTGCAAACCTACTAGGAAACAGGATCCCATTGCAGAAGTGCCAGTGGTCTGGCAGCAGTGCCAGCGCTGCTCAGGCTCTGCAGAGCCCTGCATGGAGGCACCAGGTGGTCTGTCAGTGTTACCTGGTCTGCCTTTGGGGTGGGTATGTACAGAGGACTGGGAGCCAGGGTACTGGGAGCTGGACAGTAGGGGCTAAAATCTGGGATTTTGTGCTCATAGAAACAAACAGACAAACAGAGAATAAGAAAAGCATCGTGTACTGAAACAAGATTCTTTATTTCAGTGCAGTACAAAGAAATGGGAGTTACTTTGCTTTGAATGAAAATACTGAACCTAAAAAATGGAGCAGATAAAATACGTTTGTGTAGTACTAGGAATCCTTGGATATCAAAGCAGTGAAAAATGATCTCTATGATGCTGCAGCATTAAAATCAGTATTTACATATCTTTAAATTAATTAATTACTACCTTGATTTATGTTATATCATTGGTAATAACTTAATTTCCAGCAGTATATTACCACTGACAATGCTGTCTTAGCCATCAGTCTTTCAGGCAGTGATTTCCTTACATTTAAACTGCATTGGTAGAGAAGCAACACTCTGTACCAAGCCAGCTTTGCAAAACATCAGCAAAATCATTCTCTTCTCTTTTTTCTTCCAGACAAATGAATTTGATCAATTTTGTTAATTGCATTGAACTTTGGTTATGAATAATAATACTGTAAACAGTGGGCCCAGTTCACAATCAAGTAACATGAACTATTTGTATTAAGGTCATGAGTATGAACTTTAAGTATTGTTTAAAGAAAAAAAAAGATTGCTACATTGTCATCCTGCAGCACCAAAGACAGTGGCTGCTCAGGATTGCATTTTTTCAATTACACCTTGCATCAGGACAGGTCATCTGTTTTCCTAGTAAATGCAGATTTACGTTTTCAAAGGTACAAAAGCATACCAACACAGTGACTCGCAGCAGACTCAATGGCCCCATTTACGGATTCAGGGATAATGTTGTAATTTTTTTTAATAAACATTAAGTACACAGGTATTGCTGTGAACCAAGCCCATTGTCTAAAGGAAGCACATTTCTTGCCAAATTAAGTCTTTACATAAGAACATGTTTTTATAATGGATTTGAATAGCTGCTGTGCAAGTTATTAAAATCATGTGTCTTGCAGCTTGCACTTTGTACCAACACAAAAAGGTGGATAAACATGCAGTAAAATGTAGCATTGTTTAGAAAATAATGTGTAAAAAAACCATTCAGTATCTTATATTAAAGCATTTACACTGCATAGGCATTCATATAAGGATATAGTATAATAAAACTTATCAAATATACAAGCATGCAGCAGTTGCCTTATATTCACAGTTCTAGAAATGACCACACATTGATTTCCTCAAATATAAATTGGATTATCCAAAATAGATTTTGCAGCCACTCTCCTTGCAGTGGCAAACTATGTTCCCATGTGCATTGCAGATACTGACCTATATAACAGGCCTAAGCTATGCCGCTGTATTGTACACATCTGTGATAAATACTGTGTTTTGGAATAGGAAGGATAATGAGAAGTGATCCCTACTTCTCATAGCAGAACTTGGAGACTACACAGTGCTTGAATTGAACAAAATGTATACGCATATTAATTGTATTCTCCTTAGAGAGTAATGCTGTAACCTTGCCACATATCTAGCTACTGCATAAGCTGGCCATGCAGTTTTCAAAATAAGTTTAGACAGATTTTTCTATTTGATATTTATTCCATCAGAAGAGGTATAGTAGGAAACATATAGTACACACCCTTTTTGCTCTGCAAACTCTACACAGGACTCCTGATACTTTTAGGTTGTGTTGGGAAATAAAATGCAGTGCCAAAGTCACACTCAGAGATTTAAAATACATTTGCAGAGAGATGGTCTTTCTTCATTTGCTCTTTTGAATGTGGTGGTGTTATATATGATGGTGAGCTTGGACCATCTTAACTGTCACAAGACAACAAGTACCCAGGTTAGACCCCTTCTGTGGCCAAATGCCATCTGGAGGATAAAGCTGACTACACGTGGCTTGAAGTTGTCTGTGGTTTTGACTCGCTTGTTGTTGCCTAGCTTGGCAGGTTAACCTGGAGTGTGACTCCAGGCCAACAGCAAACAGAATACCTGGAGGCAAGGCTTCTGTTAGTTGTGCAAGGTTTACAAAATTGAGCTCTAGATCCTGATACAGGTTTTGGGAGTGGCAAGGTGAAATCGGACTGAAGAGTACGACTTTAGACCCTTTCCCTGTCCAGGTATTTCTTCCAGTAGTGCCTGCACTCTGCTTTTGCCCTGATTTCCCTTGTCTTCATACATAGTAATTTGTGTGTCTTTAAACAGTGTGTGCATGCACTTCCTTCTTCTGAGCACTTCAGGTAAAGCTAGTGGGGGTAACCTTGTAGGGTGTTACAGCACCAATAATGCAAGTTGCAGGGATTCATACTGGTGTACAAAGCAGCAGCAAGGGATTCAGAAACAGCATTCAGGAAAGGACAGCTTGAAAAGGAAAAAGACAGATGAGGCAGAGATGGTGGAAACATTTGCTAATTTGCAAAGTGGAGTGTAAAAAGGGAAGAAAAGTGGGGCAGTGATTGCTGCTCTCTCTATCAAAAAAAAAAAAAAAAGAAAAAAAGAAAGGTAGAATCCTCTCTGGAATGTTTCATTCAGAGAGAAACACTGCCCTTTGTTTTGTTTTTTAAAATGAGCTTGGCCACATGCAGTGTGTAAATGACAAGGTGAGTAGATGGCTTTGGTGTGTGCTATCAGAAATGGTGACATTGATGTCCCTCTGTGCTGCAGCTAGGAGTCCACTTTGGTAACTCATTATTCTGAGTCTCTTTGTGTGCATATTTGCATTTTCTAGTAAAGGACATGTGGCCCTTTCCAGAAAACTGTACTATTTCCTGTCAGCCTTATTTAAGAGTAGGATAGCAGTGGAACAATTAATTGTGCTAGAGACGTTCCAAGCTCTTCTAGCAAAGATACTAATTTTTCCTTTGAGGACATGTCTCTGAGTGTGTGTGAGGAGCCTCAAGTCTGTATTTGGAATCTGATACAAGGACATTTGGAATCTGAGCTAGATGGGGGCACTTTAATGCTTTTATTGTATCAACTAGCACTTGGAAAATGGGCTTGCAGCTTTTTTTGGTTGGCTTACTTGCTGCCACAGATGTTGCTTTTTTGCCTGTCTCCAGACATGTTCAGTAAGATCTCTGTGGTGACATCTGAGGACACAACTGCTGTGAGAAGTGACTGGTTTTCAATGATTATTTGGCAGTAAGATCTGTATGAATATACACAGAATCCCATTTTTTAGCCTACCTTTTAAATGGTATACATTGAGAAATGGACAAAAGACTTTGAATGCAGAAACCCTTGTACAGCACATCAAAGCAGTTCTCTGATTCTTCCCTGCATCTCTGCATACTGAGAGCAGCAGTTCAGATGTGGGGACTGTCCATAAAAGTAAGAGTTTTGGTTTATAAATTCCAGTCTCATTAATCTGAGGTACTGCAATAGCCTTTCATTTACCTTCCCAAGTCTCATTTGTTGGCAAAAATGAGAATGCCTCCTGGTTTTTATCCTGATTCCTTATGTATTTTAATATTTGTATTAGGTTCTTTGGATTCCTCACTGAACCTGCCCTTCATTTTTCCTTTTCGCAGGGAAAATTCTTACAGCCTAGTTTAGAAATGTCTTTGAAGAATCTGGAGATTATTAAAAGCAGATGTCACAACTGTCTTGAGCATAGTGAGAAGGAGGAAAAGGAGCTCTCCTGAGAAGTCTGACAGCTTGCCACAAAGAAATTGGTACAAAAGCTGTGAGCCCCAAGTTCCCACAGAGATGCACCATCTTGTGAGAATTAATAGAAGTCAGGTGCGTAAGATCTTTGCTTCTTTTAGAAACCTTATCAGCTCTATTTCTAGTAGCAACCTGGCCTATTCCATCAGAAGAGGGAATGTTACCTGCTTCTTCCACCTTTCTTACATAGTGAGGAAATTAGCTCAATTCATAAAGATGAGGGGCATTTGACCTCTCACCTTTTCATGCTGAAGTTTGCTATGCAATTCAGTCATTGCAAATCTGGCTGTGTGGTAAAGAATGGTTCATTCTAGAATAAAGCAAGTTCACCAGAAGAGGTATTTTTATCATCAGAAGAACCTCTACCTCATTTAAAGCTTGCCAAGCATTCTCCCCACCCCCGCCTTCCATCTCTTTTTCCAGATTTTGCACGTGTCTTTCCAGGTCAAGAATTACATGAGGCACCTGGAATTATGTGCTTTGTTATACTTCTAGTATCTCATTAGACGAGGGATCTCTCAAAGGGCAAGAACATGTTGAACAGCCAGCAGTTTTCAGAAACAGCAGGTGACTAAAAAGACTTCATTTTCTTTGCTACTCAGGCCATGACAAATGTCAGCCTGGACTGGGCTGCTGAAGAAGTCGGAGACAATAAAAGGACAAGTTAGATGAGAGGAAGTCCTCTGACCTTTAGAAAGAAACAGCTATCACTTTCAGAAGCATACTGCTTTTTTGTCAAGTTTCAAGTACAACACTGAATACAGGTACAGTGTTACTTTTAGAAATACAAATAAGGAATACTTGCAGAGTAATTGAAGAGATTATTGTGAAGTAATTGAACATTGAGATCTACTAGATTGAAATCTACTAGAAAGTACTTGTTAGCAAGTCAGTCAACAAAGAGTTGGTTTACATACTTCCATTTGAAGAGCTTCTCATTTTACATTTTTTATGCTGTTTTGCTTAGACACTACATATAACAGTGCATGCCTTGAATCTTTAACAGAAAGATTCCTTCCCCATTAAAACCCCCATTAAGTCCCTCAAAGTTTCCATTTGAAAAAATCATTCTAGCTTCTAAGTGACTTATAAACTTTATACAGTTAGCTCTTCTGGGAGGATTCCTTTTCCTCATTTGAGTAAGTCAAGTTGGATTGCCTTATACTTGTGCTTTGTTTTCACCAGTTTATCAGTAATTCAGAATGGAATCTGTCTGATGACAGTATTTGTACATTGAGAGAACAAACAAATCACAAGCAAATGCCGCATGTGATGTGAAATTTGCAGGCGTGTGCTACGTTGTCAATTTTTTGCTTATATTACACTAGAAACTTCTAATGTCCAAGGAGGAGTCCCATTTCAAATAGTGCTTTACTACTTGGTACCTGCTGGACAGAAATCAATGGACTTTTATTCATGCTGATTTCTTTCTGCTAAGCATAAGTTCGTAGTTGTTCAAGGTTCCTTCCTCATGCTGAAAACAATCATGGGAGTTCATTCATATAAAGATGAACAAGGAGGATGCATAAGAAACACGGGATTTTGCAGAGAAAGGAACAAAATAGAAATGCAGTCCAGAGCTTTTGTGTCAGCATCCAATCCATTAACTCAAGCTGATCCAAGTTAGTTTGCCTCTGGCTCTTTTTGCCCCTTCCTCTCTACCCTTACTACATTTTATGCTGTTACAAGAGGGATGGATTTTACTGTATGAGATTCAATGTCCACCATGTGCTCATGCAACACCACTGTGATACATGTAATTCATATTGTTCACTGTTGTGGCCATGCAACATAAATTGACACAAAATTATCCTCTGGAATGCTGCAGTTGACAGCTATTTTATTATATTCTGTTATGGTCTGCAGCCTGAATTGGCCATCAGCCTTTTTTCTGTTCTTAAAGGCAGAATGATCATGGTTATTTTACAGGGTTAAAAAGTTATTGAGTCTTTCTGTAAAATTGCAGTGTAGAATTTATTGTGAACAAAATAGAGCTGACAACATTACTATAGCAGAATAACTTGTACCAGAATTAAATTACATTCTTAAAATCTATTTTTAACAATGTTTTCAGAAATAGGCTGCCATAGTTTGATTTTTGTCCTACATGTTTTTGAACTGTAGGGACCTGACATTAGCATGTTAATGCAGTTTGTATCGTGTGGATATGTAATGCAAATGTGTTTTAATGAAAACCCATTTTAAGTTACTGTCTTGAACCACTCAATACAGCTGGATTATTTTCAGCTTCTCTGTAAATTCCTGATCACAAGGTAATTCAAACTAACAATTCTCACAGACTTTTCTTGGAAGCCCATGCAGGATTAATCTAAACAGGAGGTACAATAGAAAGCTCCATTTCATTATAGGACCGGAGTTTATCCATTGACTTCAGCACCCTTCAGAGTGTAAAGCACGTGAGTTCTTCTTTTCTTGTCTAAACTATTTTGAATGAGGTCTCTTTTTACATGCTAGTTTGGCAAGCTTCTAAGGCATTTGTGCAAAGTGATGATCCAAGAGCAACCTGATTCAATACTGAGAAATTAAGAAATAACATCCAGCAGTAATTAAAGTGAAAAACTACAGCTAAGAAAATCAATCTCCTACAGTATCAGTTGAGCTGCTATACCTTGCAGTGTTAGAAGTGGAGCAGTGTTAGGAGCGGTACCTTCAACTCAGGAGGCATCATTGTGAATTTTAAACACACCAAGGATTCCTTCTGGTTTCTTTACATAGATTGCATTGGAATAATGATGACTGAAAAACCGTGGATATGTGACAGCTGTAGGTAGAGAAAGGGTAAGAGTGGAAGAAAAACACAGCACCAGAAATTACCATCTGGAAACATACTAAACATTTAGTCAGTGTATTTGTATTAAAATGAAGAGTTAATTTTGAAGACCAGAAAGGTTTGAAGATAACTTAGTGCATTCTATAAGGTCATTCTCAGGAGTCAAGTGTATAATCATCTGAGACAGGGATAATTAGAACTTCACACTGAAAAACTGGAAGAGCCAGCTGATGTTTTTACCATCTTGATGAGAGTGCATTGTCATCACTCTTTCCAGTAAGTACATGCTAAAGTCACAAAAAAAAACCACTATAAATTTTCTAGATTTTTTCTTAGATTAGGGTTAACTTGAAGGTAACAGAACTTATTTGTTCAGTTTTTATGTGTGCAAATCTCAACAAAGTAGTAGAATTTAGGTAGCTGGTAATATAGCAAATAATGGGTAGGTCTTAAAAATAGCATTTGGAGGCTTTTCTACTTGTTTCTCAAGCTCTCTTCTGAACCACCGGCACAGTTTGGATTTACCAGGAGGAATACCTGGCCCTACATTGGGTAAAACCTAAATTTGTTCCTGTTAGGGTACAGCTACAGCCATTGTGCTGTAGCACATAATCCATGCCTTTCTGGTCTTCAAACAAGAGATTAGAGTAGTTGTGGATCCTAGTTCATGCTTCAGGCAGAAAAAGTACCTGGCCCAAAACAACGTGAGACTTAACATGCAAGATCCGGAAAGTAGCAAACTGCGTGATATTTGGACTTCAACCTGTGCTTACAGGAATTTCTGTGATTATGGTTTTGATAGCAGCCAGATATTGGGAGAATTCAGATTTAATACCTTGGCAGGACAGAATAATTCAACTGTGCTATAGATTATTGGATAAAGAAGCCAGGAGTAAATTGTGAAATTTAGTCCCTTGAACTGGGATTGGATAAAAATATTTCAGTTTAGGTGTGCTTGTGGTTTGGACCAACATCTTGCAGTCAGTTTTTGTCTTTTTGTGACTCTAGTTTTAGGTACTAAACTGTAAAAATCACAATGTCTTCTTATTCAGGAAGTTTGCTCTATGCCTCAGTACTAGATACAGGATCTTTAGCAGGACTTCATGTGAGGAACAGTTAAACAAAAACTTGTATGAATAAGGCACTAGTAAATGTTTGCAGCAAACAACAATTACAGTCTATATTCTTTAAGAATAAAACCGTTCTGTTTAGGAAATTGCCTTTAATATGACAGAGTTATCAATGCCAGTTAGAAGGGCCTAGAGAAAGTGCATCTTTTGGGTTATGCCTGTGAGGTCTGTGAGAAACCCCTGAATGCAAATCCCTGTTTAATTAGGAAACAGCCTGTGCAGTGGTGATACTCAGGAGATTAGAAGCAAAAGGAAACTAGTTTTGGTTCTGATCCCTGCTAAACTAATGTGAAATCACTGTAATAGAGTTGCTTCTGATTACAGTGGTAGAAGGATCTGAAGCCAAAATTGAGGCTGTTTTAGCAAATCCAGTAACAGCACTGGCCCAGGCCAAAGAATTGGCGATAATCCCCTTATACGGTTTCAAAAAATAATCTGGTATTTTAATTTTCCTATTTGCTGAAGTTCAAGGATGCACTTTGTCTTTTGGCTAATGTAATAGGTCAAGGCCTTATGTACTACTTTGGAGCTGACACCATTCTAAACAGTTATTACAGTATTGATCCATACTTTATAGCAAATGAAATTTGAATCTGCCATTCCATTTATAGGATGGCTGGCCAGTATTTTGCATTGAAAGTTGTTCAAAACCAGCCAAATTCTTCCATTCATAAAACCAAAACATACTGCCACTTTTAAAAAATACTTTTATGTATCTGCTCTTTGAAGGAGGTCATTGAAGCACCAAGAATCTGTTTATCTAGCAAATAAGAAAATATTTGCAAACTAACAGATCTTGTTATATTCATGATCTGCATTTTCCTAGGATCTGTCCAGTCGATGGTCACTCTGATTCCATCAATAAATCCTGCTTTGTAAACAGCTTAGCTTGATCATCTGACAAATTGTGTTCCACTCAGATCCTCCATTTTTTATACAAGATATAATTAAAAAAACTTAACACATTTGCAGTATCCATAATGCAAGAGGGGGAAAAAACCCCTACATTGACTGATTACTGTATATTATTGCCATTAGGTGCTACAATTAACAACTCCAGGCAGTGGGGTTTTTTTGTTTGCATGAATAATTTTGTGTTTTATGTAAGGTCATGGTATTAAGTTTATCTCAAACTTCAAGATCACCCATCCATAGGGACCTGAGAAACTGTACAACTATCTCAACCAGCTTTTAAAAATGTGGTGGGCTTTTTGTTTATTCATTTTGTGGGTTTTTGACTCACATGACTAAAGTTATTGGTGGTACAACTCGGCTGAAATTTTCATCAGTAATTAATCTGGACTAATATTAATTTGTTAAACAAAACAAAAAATCCAAACAAGTAAGTTAAGTTCTGGGAATCTCTCTCCCATACATGCTATACATACTCTAAATTAAATAGAGAAGGAAGAAAATCCAGAAATTTCTCCTCACAAAGATCTTTCCTCATAGCAACACAGGAAAACTTTTTCTTTTAAAACACTTGTTTCTTATCAGTATGCCAGATTATATGCTTTTCTATGTGTGTGTGAGACTAGTACATGCCATGTGTTTATCTGAATATCAGAAAATGTTATTGACTATTTGAGTTGTGCAAAATATTTTCTGTAAAAGCTGTATTTCTGTAAAAGCTGGCAATCTTAAAAGTTTTTTTTTGATTTATCATTCTTTTCAGTAAGATGATATAAATATTTGCAATTGCAAAATAAAAAATCTTTGTCAAAAGTGTGCCTTTTGGGGTCATAATTCATCTTGTGGGGTATCTCTAGCTGACACTTTGAAGTTGTGCATATGTTAATTTATTAAAATTTCCTAAGTTGCGCTCACTGTGAAATAAATTTGAATTTTTTTACCTTGTAAGTGTAAACTATGTTTTGAAAGTCAAGGTGGGTTTTTAATTCTTCATAAGATTAAACTAATACATTGGAATATGGTTGGGTTTCTTTCTCTTTTTGCCCTCTGCTTTTGAAGTGTGCCTTCAGGAGATGAGAAGACAAGTCATCATTTTGGAAAAGGTTCTGTGAATATTTAACAAAATGCAGAATGCACTTTGTTTTCATGGCTGTGTTTCTTCAATGGAAGCAGAGGCATGGTAGTGAAACATTTTTATTATGAAACTATGCTATTACATCTCTGACTGGAGAAAAATTTGTCATCAAACATTTATGTGTATTTCTTCAAAGAGTAAATTCACACTTTTATAGAACAGTTGCTTCTTGGTGCAACTTAGTTGTGATTGTAGAGGCACACTTTTGACACCAACTAAAACTGTGGTCTAAATGAAGGCATCACCTTCTGTCCATGCAGGTGTATTTACCTATATGGATGACATTTTAACAAAAAAATGTCACTTCACAATTTTTATTACTTTTGTAAGTAGAAGTTAGGAAAGCAAATTCTTCAGGTGTAAAAATCAACAACATTACTGTATGATCATTTAACAACAATTACTGCATGATTTTGCATAACCCTTGGCCTTTCTAAAAAGCAGTATTTGATTTTGAGATGTGCATTAGTTTAATAATGAGCCATCACCTATCTGCTGACTCACACATGATAAATACTTGACTTGGGGAAGAAATTTTCTTCAGATTACAAAAACATAAAAAAAAAAAAAATCAGTTCTAGGTTTTAGCTATTAACCCAGATATTTTCACTGTTAGATGAAATGTATGTAATTGGAAATAACTATTCTGTTGAAAGGAATCCACAGTACTTTGATAAAAAATCTGAGAGGCTTTAAGGAATATGACAAACTTGATGAGGCCAACCCCAACCCCTCAAAAATTTCTCATACTGTTAGGAGATGAAAGAATTACCAGTCCTGTAACTCCAATGTATTTTAAGGCTAGTTAGAAGACATGGAATAGTGATACTCAAAGTAAATGCTCAAAAACAGTAAGTATTTTTATGACAGGGTAGTTATTTGAAGGGAATTATTTATATGGGTGAAACTTTGCTTATTCCTTTACATTTTCTATTACAGTAAACCTACCATCTATCTGTACGTCAATAACAACTCATCTTAGAATGCCATTTCAAAGCTCAAATCTTCATTTTGCCCCAAGGTTTGCTCTAGCCAGGTTGGCAATTGGGGAAAGTCCTAAAACAGAAACATTGACACATGCTGATAAATTCAAATGTGGAACATTAAAATTTACATGGAAGCGGATATGACATTCAGTGTCAGAAGTAACAAATTTGAAAGTCTTAAATAATCCATATAGAGAATATAGGTTAGACAGATTTAATATAAGTGTGCTTTTTCCTAAAAACACCCCCCCAAACCAAACTTCTTTTTTTTTTTTTTTTGCTTTTTCTTTAAGTCTTTTGTCTGTAAATATGAAAGAAGGCTACACCCCAACATAATTCTTCATTCCCATACTAAATGGTAAAATAGTCTTTCTAATTCACATTGCTCATGGAAGTCTTATTTGAAGTTCCTTTATTGAGTTTGTGGTTAAAGCAGTTTGGGATTTTTGTTGGTTGTAAACTTTTGGCATAATGTGAATACCAGTCCCTTTCAAAAACAGCCTTGAGTTGCTTAATGATGCTTGTGCTGTTCCCCGCGTCTGCTTGGTTGATAACAAGGCCAGCTCCAGCATTCTGCGTAAAAGCATTTCCTACCCAATCAAAATTACCTGCAAGCAAAGGCAGGAATAAACAGTGAGTTTCTAACATTAGAAAAACAACCAAATAAAAAAACAATCTCCCTAAAGGCAATCCAGAATGGAACACTACCATTTTCCCCAGCACAGAGATGGAAGTAAGTTAGGTTTTTTTAATAGCAGCAGGAAAAACAAAAGCTCCGATACATACCATGAGTAGTAAAGATTGTTCCTGGAAGTTTTAACAGCTCTAAGTCTTCAGAAGTGAAAAGAGGTTCTTCTATTTATTCAAAACTAATTTGTTCTTCCTTTTACATCTATTACATTATTACTCCATTTACTTTCCTCACTGGCCTTTTCAGTGCTAAGAATGATTTTTTTTTTTCTTCTGTATAAACAATTCAGAGTTGCAAACCAGTAGATATTTTACAACCTACCTGTTGACAGATACTATTTGAGGAAAGAAAAATAGATTTTACTGGTTTATGCCAGTTATTTCAATCTTTGTGGAAATCTAAGGTAACAAATAGGCACTTTGAATCCTGGGGATAGCAGGGCAAAAAGGTTAATTGGACTAATGGAAAACAGGTAAATCAAGTGCTTCAGCTACTTTTTTTTTTTTTTATTTCACTAAAACTGTAAGTATTTTAAATTATACACTTAAAACACATGCAGTATTTTTGACAAACAAGGCTGTAACTTCAGCAGGAAACAATAAGAATTCTAAAGTTATCAAGGATGGTAAACTGAAACATCATCACAAGGGACAATTTTTCCTATGCTTTCAAGTAAAAAAACCCCAAACTTTTGTGAGGTGCCACACAGTAATTTTACTTAAATACACTTTAACTCAAAATACCAGTTAGATACATACCTAATGTTAGGAGGGTGTGTGAAATGTCATTATAGTAAATGGAGTAAGGCTTTGGATGATGAGGATGAAGAGCATCTGTACAGTATTTGCCAGGATTGACCATAGCTTTAGTAATAACATGGGGAAAGGAGAACACTCCATCTTCATTGGATTGCAGAACAAGAGAATATGCTACTAATTATACCTGCTTCATAAATTGTGTTATATTTGTGTTTTCAGTCTGTTTTAATATACTGAAAGCAGAATGCTGGTCTTGAGAAACTGATTCAGAGGCGGAAAAAAAGGTTTTAAATGAGAAAAGTCTCAAAGTTCAGCCATCATCCAGGTTCCCAAAGAAATGAACTATTCTCTTCACTTAAAGAACATATCAGCTGTAGATTGCTCATCTACAAAAGGTTGTTATTTCAGGCTTTTAGATACAAACGACAATTTCTTGAGATGTGGTTACTTACCAATATACGCAGCTCCATCAGTCACCATGTATTTGTTACGATTCAATTTGGGAAGGGAAGTGTTCTTCTGTTCTTTAAGGAAGCAGGCACTTTCTTCCTCAAGGTCAAAGAATTTCTGCCATAAAATAGAAGGAAGCACAGGTTAATGAGAATTGCTCTATAAGAGACAGAAAAAATACAGTCTGTTCTCTAATCTTTATTGAAAATGAGTTGGTACTACAGAACAGCTTATTGCCAAGCATTAACTTTAATAAAATGCTGCACATTGTATTTCTAATTAAATTCTCATAGCTTGCGATACTCCTGCCTTGGCATTCTGAACTATACAAAGTATATGACTGCTGCATGCTAAAAGCAATACAGTGCCAAGTAGTAAAGGCTGTAAATTGAAAAAAATTTCTGTACTCCATGGTAAGAGCTGGGAACTTTTCTTTAACTCATTTCCTCATTTTTCAAGGGACACTGGGGTTTGAAGTCTGCTTCAGGATTGGGATCAGCAGACAAACAACAGCTGATGTAATACCTCTGCAATCACACATTGCATAGCTTCCAACAGGAAACTTACCATTTCAGAAATTTAGAAGCTTCTCAGGATTGAATTTGGTTTAAAGAGATCAAATTTTCCAGGCAACAAGAGGAAAAGGCTTTACCATGGAGAGTGAAGTATGAGCAAGATTTATTTATTTATTTATTTATTTATAATTTTAGAGCTATATGCACTCCTCATCTGATCAGTAACAGACAAAAATGAGCAAGAATTCACCTGCACAACTCAGAAATAGATTCATGTGGGTGCTCAAGAATAACTTGGCTGTAGATAGATGTTCCTTGCCACTCCTTTGTGTTTTCCACTTGTCTAGAGACAGTTTTGTTCTAGGTCATAACTTCTGCAGGCCCTTTCAAAGCACAAACCTTCCTCTGTTCAGCTCTGCACCCAAGAGAGCTGGCCCCTTCCTGCTGCGCCTTTCAGAGTTAGAGCAGGCATTCGCACACACAGGATGCATTTACAGAGTCAAGTACACAAAACTTAAGGAATACAGGAATTAAGGTCCCAAGAAGCACAATGGTGAGCTCTTCACCTTGGGTCTGCCCTTTCTGATTCAAGCTTTAATTTCATGACCGCATGTACATAGGACAGAGCTCCCTGCTTCAGCAGCAGTTTGATATGCAGGTCACTCCTTGCCCTTTGGCTGTGTGCTTACAGCATTTAGTTAGTCCTCAAACAAAAATTTATAGGTGCAAGTTCTTCCATTTTCTTCAGAGTACTTGTATTGAGTTTGCATTCTCAAAAGAGTTTCAGTTAAATTCATTAATTATTAATGCTTATGTGAATGGAACTCTGAGATGCTGAAAATGCCAGGTGTAACAGGGTTGCAGTGCCCTAACTCTCTACTTGCAGTTAGGCAATACCAGAACTTGCATTAGCCTGGTCAGAGACCAGAAGAAACCAGGAGGAGATTCCCATCCAACAGAGAAATTACATCTGCATCTCCTTCTCCAAGGTGACCACTGGCAAACCAGTGCACCCTGCAGCTGCAGCCAGCCATTGGCACCCACTGGAAACTTTCAAGCCAAACTGGTCTTTCCGTAGGGATAAGAAAAAAAAAAGGAAAACAATCAAGACAAGGCATATCACAAGGATCAAAAGCTAAATGAAAAATAAGAAGTTACTGAGTATGCTTTGCAGGATATATTATCCCCAAAAGAACAGGACTACAGGGGGATAGGAGGTCATGTAGTGCAGGCGTGTGTGGCATTTTGGTCAGAACCATACAGAGGTATTGGGGCAACCTAGCAATTTTAAGTGTAATTTCAATCAGAATTTGTAACAGGTTTTTCTTAAAATTTCAGTGGTTTTGTATATAAACACACACAATACATGTCTGCAAGACAGTATTATTTGTACTGAGGTTAGTTTATGTTTTCTCACAGCCAAAGCAGAACCAAGAGGGAAAAGGAATGTTTTCGATAGTTCAAAAGGTAATTTAGTTGTTTACTTTTTTAACCTATTCTTTCTTCTCCATACACACATAGTTTTGTTTCATTTTGATCCTGGCTGTAACACATGAATTCAGAAAAAATGCAGCTTTAAAAAGCAGTTGCTCATCTGACATGTTTTTTTAATTATAAAGCATTGATATGGAGCCTGTGGCACTGTTTTCAGCCAAAATCAAATTGATACCAGCAAACTCTGACCCTTGGGCTATTACTCATACCAAGGTTTATTTAAGGCAGTGGCTCCCCCAGACTGGGAAATGTGATGGACAGCACAGAGGTAACTGACTTAGTGTTGTACCTTTACAACTCTCTACAGCTGAGTTTTTTACTGAAAGTTGTTTTTGTATTTTCTAACTGCAGAGACTCTAGCTGGACTATTTATCTAGAACAGGTGCTTAGGAGTAGGTTTTCTTTCCTTTTATCATTTAGTTCTTGACAAGACAAATTCTGTACAAAAGATTATACTGGCTGTAAATAGATGGCAATGGATATGAGTATTAGGTACCACTTTGCAAAAAAAAAATTTGAATACATCAATAGGATTTTGATGATAAATATGGAAAAAGCTAGAAGTTACTTAAAATTGAAGTGGCTTAAACAGAGCTAGCTATGTATGTTTTTTTTTTTTTTTACTTAAAACCACACTTTAGGCTGCTTTTTTACTGAGGAAACTTATAATAACAACATACATTATAACAAAAAGCCCTTTTTCTAAATATGCATAATACCACTTATTGTGGGTATAAGAAATAGTACTTCCTTTTTAGAATTCTTGTCAATTTACAAAAAGCCAGAGAGATTTACGGGATTATCAATTTAGGAAATCAAAATAATAGAGCAGATTATTTAGAACTGTTACCTGAAAAACACAAAACAAAACAAAAAGAAAACAAAAAAAACCCCAAAAAAACCAAACCAAACCAAACCAAACCAAACTAACAAAAAAAAAAAACCCCACCAAAACCAAAAAACACAAACCCCCCCACCAGGATCCAAGGTGGCTGATTTCCAGTATGCCTCAATTTCATAAAAGTGAAGTGTGTCACACTGGAAGTTGCACTTACCATACACTCTGTTCTCTCATACATTTGTATGGTATTTCTCACTTTCCTGTACTGCATGTCTAATGCAGCCCCAGAGTGGCGTTTCTGGTCTTCACAGTTTTGAGTTTGTAGACTGAATTCAATGTAAAACCTTCATTATTTTTTCTTGTACTTTGCACTTGACTGAAGCAAAAGTGGATGCTTACGCAGCTTAACAGTAAGGTTACGAGAATGCAGACTAAATCATATTTTTGTGCTGTCAGATTGACTCTTATCTCACAGTATAAGCACGGCCACTGGCTACAGTTCACTCTGTTGGTTTTGCTGTGAAAGAACACATGTGGTGTTTTGCATGGGCTGTCCACCACACTGACTGCCTTTTGGCACCAATATACTTTTCTGTCTTAATTTCAAATTCTGTTACCACTAGGAGTAAATTATGTTCAATATATTACATTTCCCGATATTTAATTGAATTTAAAGACTTTGATAATAACAGAAAAAATTCTCAGGTGTTGTATTTTCTTGATTCTTTTTTGGGTGGAGGGTGGGGAATATCTTATCTTTTAAAGCAATATGGATTATACTTACAACTTTCAAACTGCAGCTTGGAACTTCAGTGCAAATAGCTTTCAGAGATGAAACAAAGTTAAAAGTAAGAGGATCTGTGTCTCTTGAGAAACTTATGAGAAGTCGTACTTTAATACTTCGTAAAACTAATGCTTCTCTTATCTTCCCATCTAAATACGGCCAGTACCTGTGGAGAAAGAAGACAACATTTGCAGAGAGCTTTAAAAACTTCCCAACATTCGGGAGAGCCGCTCCTGTGCCCGAGAGGCGCGGGCAGAGGGCGCTGCTGGCCAGCCCAGACGCGGCCACACGGGCGCTCCCGGCTGGCACAGCTCAGGGAACTGGAACCCCGCATCTCTCCCTGGCTAACATCCCTCGCTCAACCCCTGTGCACTGGGACCGCTCAGGATGGGGACTGCAATGCCTTCTGTAATTCCTCCGTGGGAAGTAGAGCTGCTGTGCAGGGTGCCTGCGTCCTTCAGCAGCAGCAGCAGATGAGATGGGTTGCTTAAGGAGGATGCTGTGTGATGGGGATTGCAGGAATTCTGCCAGGAATGGGACGGTAGCTTCCACGCTGCTATCCTCACAATTGACAGTTAGCTTTGTATTCCTGACATTTGGTGGGAGCAGGTCAGGGCAGGGAGAATTAAACAAAGAAAAATGTGTGTTTTCTACATTCCAGCAGCATCAAAACACCTGGGCTAATGAAATCTGAGCTCTACCATGCCAGAAAATAACTTAGAAGAAAAACTGGGAGCTGGCAAAGCAGAGAAGCTGGGGCAGTGCCTCAAACACAAAGCCATGATGAAGGAAAAATGCTGAAGAGTACACACAGGTGGCTTCCCTGCCTCTCCCTAATCCAGTAGATTTCTGAATTCTTCCACCATGAGAATAAAGAAAGGAGGAGTATAGGAGAAAACATACAACACTGTAGTGGTTCTACATACTAAGATTGTTTCCAACATAAAGGAGAAGTAGGAAGGATACATATTGTGAGACTGAGGTTCCTACAGCACTGCCCATGATTCTTTCCCTGTGATGGAGGCTGTACATAATGAGTTTATTAGAAAAACTCTCTCACAGACTTAGAGTAGTTTATCCTTGGTATCAGTGATATGATAATTCTTTTTTGAAAAACTTGAACAGAACTGCTCTAAATAGAAAAGAGTACATAACCACATGCTTAGTTTGGCTTAACTGTGTTCAAATAATATGCATAGATGGAATAGCAGGCTTTGCTAAGTTCTAAATTCATTGTGAGCATTATCAAGAGTAGGAGGGACCAGTGGCTATTGCATCCTGAGCTGGATGGTTTTGATGAACTCTGACTTCAGTGATGGGCCCATGAATGCTTTTTAATGGTCCATACAAACTGGCTGCTCAAAAATTATGTGGTTTTGTTTGGTTTAGCACCTCTCAGTTAGCCAAACTGTGATATCATTCAAATCTAATCTATTCTGAATTGGGAATTTTCATTTATATATGTGTACGCCTCTAAGATAATGACACTTCCTACACTGTACACAAGTCACAACAAATTATTTCTCTTTTAACACACACACACACTCTGTCATGTTGACTGTCTGCGTGATACTCATAATATGCCAGTAATTGTGGTCTCAGGATAGTCAATATAATAGTGTAAGAAACAGGATTCATGTATAAGCAGACTGTTATATTCCTGGGTCCCAGTCACATGCAGATGGTCAGACTAGACAATTTCTGATCTCCTTCAACAGGCAGATCCAAAGTTTAGGACCCAGAACTGGAAATGTCCTCTTAGGTCCCAATTCTGCTCCCATTTAAGTCAATGGCAGGACTCTCATTTCAATAAGAACAGAACTGGACCCCAAGAAATTGGTGCACAGTAGTAACTAACCTCCTGTGGGTTCATTTTCTCCAGCAGACCCTACTGGCATTATGGCAACCAGCCGGGCCTGGACCTGGACACTCACCGTTTAGCATTGGTGTCGATGACAATGGGCAAGTAGTCCATGACAGCAATGTACACAAACTGCTTGGCATCGTCAATAACACTGTAGATAGCTTCAATATCCAGGACTCTGTCCTTGGGGCAGAAGAGTTTAGGTGAGTTCTGTGAAAGGAAAAGTTCAAATATGGCATTAAAAGCTATTTATTTTCTCTCCCCCTCAGTCTTGAGATAAGAAGTAGTATCCATTATTTTAGCAGAGATTATTAACTAATACCTTCAGCTGTCCTGCTAGAATACCCAAGGCTACAAAGGCAAGCTACTTGCTCACTTGGCCCTCAAAAGCCTCACCATTTAGGTGTAACTGTGGGTAAAATGCAAAAGACACAAACTTCAAAACATGCACAGTCATGAAAGAAGCTGTAATTGAAGTTACATTTCAGAGAATTTTGTTCCAAAGAGCCCTAGGACTGGTTTCTATTAGATGGAGTGTTTATATGTTCTTGCCACATGATCCTGATCCTTCACTTGTGAGCAGGAATTAAGTGTTTTATGTCAGTTGCAGGGAGACACTGTTTTGCAAGAAACTTATCTTTAAAACAAAGCTTCAGGTATGAATTTCCCAGAACAGAGCTGGTACAAGCCCAGATTGCAGTTTTTCTGCCTTCTGCCTGGGGCTGTCGAAGGCAAGGTGAAGCCAGTGGAAATGAACACCCCTTTCAAGCTGCTTGCAGGCAACTACTTCATTCCTGGGACAGAGATTGCTGAAGGCACTTTAACCCAGCTGGAACAGGTGTTTTCCTGCCACTGTATCACCTTCTCACCTTTGTTACTTGCTTGGGTTCCAGCTGACATCCAGATGGGCATCTTTCCTTTAGGGAAAGATCCCAGGGGTTTTATTAGTCTTCCTTAATTTCAGTACACTGCCTGTCACAGTGGTTTCTTATTACTGACTGGTGTTCTTAAGGATTTACTGCAACTAAGTACAGAAAATACTAGAAAATTAACCATAGCAAGATTTCAAGACCAATATTCCAGATCCATTCCTGAACACTAAAATACCAAAACCTCTTGCAATACTTCACCCAGGCTGGAGGATGAGTTTGTTGCTAAGCAACACTAAGCTATGATTCCCAAGTATAATAAAAAAATTCAATGACTGCGTATTACACTTGTTTTATATAGCACAAACATTGAAATAAGTTTTCAAAAAATTAATTTCAACTCAAGAAAAAAGTGTAAAGTGATTTAAATATGGTTAAAATATTAAATATAACTTATTTCAATTATCTGAAACTTTTTGGAGGTTATTGCTCCAAGATGTTATTCTTAACACTTGTATTATTTTCTTGAAGAGACATTGTCATACACTTGTCTTCTTCGGGTGCGTTCAATACAAATATTTATTTACATCTGAAAGTGAAAGACTACCTGAAGATAATTAGGAAAAAAATCTCAGTCAAAACTCTCACTGTAGCACTGTGCTTTGGCATTCCACTTGTTACTCTGTGGCACAGCTGATCCCTGCCCCGCAGCCACGGACTGGCTTAGGACTTGTCTCCATGTTGTGTAGCACTTGCTGTTCTGATCAAGCACGCACTTGCTCCTCCTCTTCACCTACCAGGAACAGCCCTTTATTGTGGCTGGGAACAGCACCTTTCCATGCCCCTGCTCGGGGGTGTGCTATCTCAAACCCACAGGGAGACAGCAGCCTGTTTCTGCCCCAGGCAGGACTGCCACGGCAGCAAGGGAACTGCCTGGCTCCTGGGAACTTCTTCCAATCATTAGTTCAGGAACACACAGCAGCATTAACACTTGGTCCACCAAGCAACTCCAGGACTGCACTGAAGAGGGGTATGTCAGCCCAAGTGGCCGTGGATACAAATTCAGTTAGCTCTTGGAGTTGGACTTCAGAGATCTGAGCTTCTGAGTACCACTGAATCCTTTCTTTTGTTTTCTAAAGTGAAATACCCTAAGAGAAGAGGCTTCCATGCCTACAGGAAAGGAAAAAATCACAGAGGAAGGGAACACTCTGCAAACTCAAAAAAAAAAGGTAGAGTCTCTCTCCATCTGCCTTTGTCTAGGATCCCAGATTCCTTAAACTGGGCCTTAACCAGCTTTCAAGTCTGGGTTCCCCTCCAGGATCGACTTTCAGCAGGATTTCTCCATTTCTTACAGATTTCTTAGGAAGGAGTAGGATTTCATTTCACAGTGCATTAGCAAACTGTCCAAAATTCTGTCTCTCATATGAGCTAGTCCTTAAGATTCTCCACAATCAATGGAAGTAGCCATTTTTTCAAACCACTATTAATTCCGGCTGTCTTAGACACTTCCACACTTTCACTCCAAAACAGTTCTCTGTCTGTCCACTGATTGTAAGAGTAGGAAAAATCCTGGACAGCAGAACATTGCCTGGTGCCCAGCAGGTGAAGGGGAACCCTGCCCTGTATGACCACCCATCTGCACTGTCTGATGCCAGTGGCTGTACAACCTAGTAGTGGGCTATGTGTGTTGTGCTGTTTTAGACAGAACATGGCTATAAAGCAACGGCGGTTTTGCCCTTGTTTTATAGAGAATGGAAAATTACCCTCAGCAACTTTATTTATATTCCTGATTTTGAAGGGGTGGTTTACACTCACGTAATTACCCCCAGAATGAATGACACTCCACATCTTCCATCATCTCTATCTCACTGGGTACTTTTTTCCAGTTTTGCTACATCAGTGATGAGATGGAGGACTCAATTTCTTTCCATTAAAAATACAGACACCGACAGTGCTTCCATGGGGATCACTGCTTGGATTTTAGAAATTTTAAAATGTCATTTAAAATTAAAGCAGAAGTAGATGATCTTGTACAGAAGAATGAATGTTTTGCAATAGGGTGAATCCTTATAAATTACATTGATAAAAATACAAGCTCTGATACCAAGCTTATTCTGTACCACTTTCTATGTCTGATTAATGGTTCATTTACTCCCAAGTCATTCACATTCTACCTATTAGTATAAAAAAAAGAATTTAATTTTAAGGGCCTCTGTATCGTTTTCTGCACATGACTAGAAAAGTGTTGAACATTGCAGAAAAGGGAAATTGAATAATGCTCCAATGAAATCCTGCAGTATCTAAAGTCCTGGCAAATTGCATGTCATAGAAACATAGAATTTAAAAAAAACAATTGTGATTTTTCAAATTTCCAGGTCTTTCAAAGATCTTGTGGGTTAAGTACATTTTTTCCCTATCGTCACCCCTCACCCCTGGAACTCATTTCAGAACTTACCGACACAAAAGCTTCCGATTTTGTCTCGTTCAGCCGCAGTGTCAGTTTATTTTGAGTATCGTACACTCCATAGAGTCTCTTAGACCAACTCGGAGGTACTTTATTCTTATACCTTAATGAGCTGTACAGGGCAAATATCCTTTGTAAATCCAGGACCAGGCAGCTACAGTTGTATACAATGACGCCAAGTTCCTTCATCTGTGAAATTAAAAGTTGGATCATTAGTGATATTTTCACTGATGGATCTGTGGAAGTATGCAGCAAGAGCACAAAAACCTCACCTTGGGTACCCCAGCTTTCTGGGTGTCAGGTTCTTCACATGTTAAAAGGGAGATAATGATACTTTTCTCTCACAGAAAGTAGTCTGTAAGTATCAACATTCTCACATATAAATTATGAGGAAAAATAGTCCAAGTAAATATAGACAGCAGAGTACAATTAAATTCTTTAGCCTTCAACAGGGACAGTCCCACTTCTCATTTAGGTAAAGGCGTGTCTCCTGATCATCATAAATCTTGTTTTGGCAGAGACTTCATTAATTTTACACCCCTAGTACTAAGCTGTTGACAGAATTTTATGCTGAATGTATTGTCTGGCTTTGGTAATCAAAGTGTAACCACATGCTCACTCTCTTCCCTTCCTTTGCTTTAGAACATTTCAAGTAAGGACTAGTGTGGGCCTGGATGCTATTGACCTCTCATTACCTGTATTTAATAATACTTCAGCCATCTTCTAAAACAAAGCAAGAGGAAAATCTGCATGTATCTGCTAGAAAACCATATGTAGGATAAATATTTAAAAGATCCATGCTGGTTTTCTGCAGGCAAACTCTTTTGGTAGCATGCCTGAGAAGTCTGCTTGGCACGATGAAGAAAATAAGGGTAATATGAACTCTCCAGCATGCTTACCCTTTCAATCCAAAATATTCCCACTGATGTTATTCCCTTAGATGAGATTTCCACAGTTACATGGACTAGTTTCTCGTACAAGCCTATCTTTCTGTAAAGCCTGTGGGAACTCTGAACCCTGCACTGATGATATCTCAGAGCTTGTTCCAGTGCAATTCTCCCTGACTGCAGATGAGAACAACTCTGCAGGAGTGGGCAGAGGGAAAGTGAAGGATAGAATTGAACCTTGACTCTTTCAAGTGTGGGTGAGCAGAAACAACAAACACCAATCCTCCAGTGAGAAGGAAATTCTGTGGGTGACACATTCTTCATGTACCCGACCTGGAAATACCACATCCCTAAGAATACACAACACTGAGCTATCTCATTCCTAAATATTTGCCAAATAGTTGTAACCACAGGAACAAGACCTCATATTATTGCTACCTAAATCAGAATATTTCTGCAAGCTTCTTTAATCTGTTAGCCTGCACAACCTGAAATTTGCAGAGAGTTGGAAAAAACAGACATACTGCACTGCAGCCTTTCATTTCTAGATAAGCCAGTAAATTATTTTTGATGCTAAATATAAATATGACAAACATCCTAGCTGAAGAATCTATTTGGAATAACGTCTTTAATTTTTCCCTTGGGTGTGGGTATCTTTGAGGATGCTCCTGTATTCAGCTCTAGGCTGTCCCCATAGTCTGGGCACTATTTGTCTCCAAATATTTTTAACTATACATTAGCACTGTTTTCACTGTGTGCTGCCAATACAGCTCGCTTAATTGCCAGGCATGCCATTGCAGAGGACTTGCTAATAGTACTCTGTTACATCTATCTGCATAATGTGGTTTAATCGGCTTTTCATGGCTGTTAGTTGATTCTGACATAATTATGTGGTTACAGTTTTCCTTTCATTTATCAGTCCCATTATTACCATTCCACTTTATCTCTTCTATTAAAAGTAAAGATGAAAGGGTCCTCACTGCACACCAGAAGCTGCCAGGATTGCATCTGCGTGAGCAACTCTCCTCGCAACAGGAGTGCCTGCAGTGCGTCCCCTCCCCGTGAATTAAGAGATTGCCCTTCTGCCTAAGTGGTTCCTCATGTAGAGATAGGGAGGAAGCCAGGGGCACTAATGGGTTTTGTTAAATGCCACCTTCACAGATCACCACCTAGCCGGAGTGCCAAAGGAAGCATTAGGCACGGGGGGCGCAGGGACCCGACCCTTCCCGGAGCTCCTGCGGGAGCCCGGCTGCTCCTCCGCCCGCAGGGAATAGGCTCAAACCACGGGCTGCAATGAAGCCACCCAGAGATGTGGTTCCAGCGCAGTAATGAACGCTGCCTTCCCAAGGTGTTGCATCTTGCGGCTGGCTTCTCAAAGCACTGATCAAAGCTCTTCCTGCTTCTGAAGCTTTTCCCCACGGGGATTCCCTAATACATGATAGAGGCAGGGCTCCTCTCCCTCGCTGGGAAAACACAGATATCGTCTGTTGCCTGTTTTCATTAAGCTTTTATAAACTTAAGTTCAAATTTAACTCAACCTGAACAGTAAATTGAAAGCTATAGGAAAAGGGCAGACAGGGCCTCTGATGCTTGTTGCGCAAACCGAATTTTCTTAAGAAACCGGTTTAGATGTCAGCCTGTCACTTTGTGACCCTCTCAGCTTAGGTGTGATACATCCCCTTGAAATGCAAACAATATATGTACATAGTAAAGCCCCACCTGTCTCCCTTCAGGTGTAACAGCCCCAGTAAGTTTGGAGCCAAAAAAACACCTGCTACAGAAGCACCTTCTACACTGAGCCTAGTTTTACTCTCATACTCTGAGGTGAGGAGAAACTGCTCTTCTTCCTATTAATCATGAAGCCTTATAATCCTGGAGGCATAGGGGGCAGCAGAAATCTGGTAGTGCCAGATTTAGTATGAAGTGGTATGACATCTAGATAAGGGAAAAGACTCTCTTCTGTTTGAGAGCTGCTGTCATTACAGACTTTTTTTTTAGCAGTCTCAGAGGAGAAGCAGAAAAAACCATCTATATTGTAAGAATCAAAATCTGAGTGTTGCTCCCTGACTTGTCATCATGGAAACCTTCAGCTAAGCATCATTTGAGGTATCTGTTAAGGTAAAACCCTTCAGGGCAGGAGCTCTTCAGGCAAGGGAAGTATTTCTCCATCCTGCGTTTTAAGAGCAATTAATACAGTAATGAAAATGTCACTAAAAATTAAAGTGAAGAAGATCTCAAAAAATCAAAAGCTTAATGAAACTAAGGAAGACAAATGTGAAATGAAAATATGGAGTCACGAATTGAACACCTCAAAATGGAACAAAAGTTTTTGGAAGCTAAAGTTGTACAGTTGCTTGTGAGTGACATTTCCAGGGCATGTGCCAGGGACTGGGGAAAGGAATGGTTATCTGCACAGGGAATTTAGTGTCCTCTCTTGAGCAGGTTTCTTCTCCTCTTTGTTAAGCACTACCATGCATGCTCTAATCAAAGAATGGAAAATATAGTAGCTGGTTTTCCTTGTTTTTCCCCGTGCCATTTGCATTTGTGTAGAGCAACTCTTATAGACTACCAAATTACTGTTTGACTTCCTTGCCAATGAGGGCTTTCTTAAAGCACTAGAAAAGTGAATAATTATACTTGGCTTAAGAAATGTAGTTTCCTCCCACTGTACAATGATACTCTAACTACAGAACTCAGTCAAGCTATGAAAAGTAATAAATACGACCTAGATAGAAAAATAGTATTTTTTATGACAAGAGGAGGAATTTCTTGCTAAATTGGACAAAAAGCAGCATTCACAAACAGGAATTTTTGCTTATTCTTCTTCCATGTGCATTCATAGGCATCCTATGCAAAAGGAAGAAAAAACATGGGAAAAGTACCTGAACAACCCAGGCTGTGAACACAGAGCTCTGTAAGACTCCTACAGAGCTGAGAAACAGAGTCAGCATGACTTTTCAGGTACCTTTGGGTCACGGGCCAGAGAGGGTGTTCAATGTGTCCTTACCCTGCACTGTGCAGACCAGACAGCTCATTTTATATTTACCTTGAGCTACACTCTGAGAGACAACCCCGCTGTGTAGGCAAGGTACTATTTGACCTACATAAGAGTGACACAATCTGGTTCACAGCTTGCAATATCTGAGTTGTGGCAATTGTAGCAGGAAGCTTTAGAAAACCCCTTGCTTAAAGAAAAAGTTTTTAGTAGCTGTTCACACTCAAACCTGATCCTGTAAACAACGGGCAGCTCTCCTCAGGCATGAATTGCTACTTGCCCAAAAGCTCTGGCCACTGGCAGATGCCAGGAATCCATGGCCTGTGCTCTAGAAACTCTGGATTAACTACAGGTAACCTATTGCACCCAAAATTTACTAAAGTAGACTTTTGGCATACAGGATAGTGTATGCATCTGTCATTTGCCTGTGTTTGAAAATGTATTTAATTGTGCATTTGAGCCTCTGATTTTTTTAAAGACGAGTTTCTAAATGAATGACTGAGCAAAGCTAGAATCACAAGGTAAACTAATGCAGTAACAAAAAGCACTCTATACTGATAAATCAATTACTAAAGCCTAAGATTTCAATAGCTTCTAAATCAAAGTAATATACAATGTATTCATTATCAGCTTAAGACAAATCACAGATATTTACACTGGTACACTAATCTTTTCATAAAATATGCTCTAATTATCCAGTTACCCCGCACTCCAAACATACTTTCTTTTTCATTATCAGGCTTACCTGATCCTTACTGCAGACCTCCCTTATGTTTTCACATGGTATCCTTTAATACTGAGTGAATATTCCCCAATCATACATAGCACACTGAAGGCTGCCTCTGTGCAGCTATTCTTCACCTCTCTTTACCAATATCTGCTGCTCAGATATGTGTGCCCATCCCACGCCAGGCACAGGTGACAGCTGAGGGGTGGCCTGTGGCAGCAGGGCAGGAGGAGAAGGGCATTCTGATGGGAGTGACCATCAACAGAGAGAGAGAGTCAGAGATTTGAAAAAGGTAAAAAGTGTTTCTCTGTGCAGAGTTGTTTGCTGTGACTGCTGTAGCACATTTTGCTGGAAGAGGCTGACAGGAGTAGTGCTCATCACAAATGCACTCGGTGTAACGACCCCATTCAGGCAGCCCAGTTTTGATGTAACCCAAATGTGCAACCTGAAGCTGAACAAGCTGAGAAGGCTGTAGCACTGCCTGGCCCCTCTCTCACAAAGCCTCTGCAGGTATTACAGTCCACCACAACAGCAAAAGGATGCGCCTCAGCTAACACTTCACTAGAGACTGGAACCTACCCTTACATTCCTGAGACAAAAATCTCCTTCTCTGCTTGGCTAGTGATAAGGTATAGAGACTTCACTCTTTGTTACGTTAAAATTAAAAGTAATTCAGTGAAATCCAAATCCGGAACAGTCCTGCTTCTGCTCCAAGTTCCACTTTTTCTTTTCCTTTGCTAAGAAGATGGGAGCTACATTGATATTGGGAAATACTAAACAGAAAACATTAATACTAATTGGAAACCACTGTTTTCTCAGGAAGTTAATAAAACCCTGTCTAGCTTAAACTATTGGAAAGTGAATAAATCTAAATTAACAGCATCTTTGAATGTCAGAAATCATCTAGGGCACAATAAATGTTTTTACTTGAATTCCCTGTTATTTTGACAACCACAAATTGCTTTTGAATATTACTTACAGAAATAGATAAAATTTTGAGATTAACTGTTTCATTGTTTAATTGTACAACTTTCCTGTTTTCTATAGACACTTTTATTCAGTCAATGGTATTTTTAAAAATCTTTCATTCAGCTCTGAACCATTCTCAAATTAATCACCTTGTGAATCTTGCACTTGGATCTCTCTTGTGCCTGGCCTATGTCTTACAGTTTTGTAGGTTTTACATTTCTGTCATCTAAGGCTAAAGGTTAATTTTCTATCATGTAGGTTTTAAGTAATTTGAAAATAATTGCTGGTAGAATTTCTAATGAACTAGAAAAAAAAAGCCCTTCCACTTGACAAAAAAATGAAATTTCAACCTGAGCCAGGAACTCAATCTCATCACTGAAAATGGAAAACTGTCACTCAAGCCACTGTGCTGGAAATAATTGTTAGCATGTGACCCAGAAAAGGTGACGTATTTGATAGAGAGTGCACCCAGCATTGGCACTGAATGTCAGTATAAAACCATGACAAGTTTTCACCAAAGGAAAGGAAGTGGTGTAAATGGACTGACTGTACCACTGAAGCTGATAAATTTGAATTGTCAGCCACCAGCAGTCCACTGGTCTTTAATTCTCACCTTTAGAAAGTACATTTGATAGATTTGGAGCTGTAGATCATGCAGAATAAAAGTCCCAAGAAGTTACAACTTCATATGTTATTTTTAGTAATATTATCTAATGACAAAAAGCTGCTATGATAAGGCAGAGAGGATCTTTGATGAGCTGCTAATTTTTGTATTCCCTTCTTTTTTTCAATGGTCCACAGGCAAAGAACACAAAACTGCATTGTGATGCTCTACTAATTTCCACTTCAGCCACACCATTATTTTTCATAGCACCCTGATCTCAAGAAAACCATGCTGAGAAAAAAAGATAGGCTTAGCATTTCATTTCTGCTGAAAAGTACTGCTGCTGAGACACAAAGCAAGTTAAGCACCCAAGCAGAAGAGGGGCTTATTTTAAAATGGTGTTGTTTTCTAAAGAATTTTGTGATGAAGAGGTATCAATGCATATTCAAAGCAGAAAAGCAGAAATCCCCTGTGTCCTCATCACGTTAGAAAGAAGCCCCACTATGATTTTTCTTTTTCAGCCATCTGTTCTATTGATAGGAAAAACTTAGCAAAAATAAATTTGTTTGCAGAAAAAATTCAAATATAGTTTGTTTAAACCACATAAACCCTACCACAGAATTGTGAGTGCAAGCTTGGGCTTTTTACTGCTCTTGTTTAAGCTCACTAACAAACCAAGCCTGACACATGACTAATTGTCAGAGCAAGCCAGAAGGCAGAACTGAATCAGTTAAAAATTCATTGCCATATAATCTATCAGCATAATTAATATCACTTGGCATAATCACAGCCTAATTTATAATTTTCAAATGAATTTTCAGTTTATAGTTTCATTACCCCCTCAAAACAGGCACAAGTGTCTTCTTTAGGGGAAATGGAAGCTTGCAACTGCAAGAAAATATTTTTCCACGATCATGTTTATTTCTTGTTTTACTGCAGGAAATCTAATTAATGTGAATTCTAATTTGATTCTGTTTCTCATTTGAAACAGTTTTGTTCCTTTTGTCAAAGAAAAGTGCAAGTTGGAAAGAAAAGGATCATGTTATGTTGGCCTCCCATCTCACTGCTGGCAAGCTGCATCACATTTCAGTCTTGGTGTCATTCACATGACATTAAAAAATTCCCTTCTCCAGTGGAACCATAAGAAAACTTAACAGGTGAAGTGAAAGACCCTGCCAGCTTCTGAAAAGGGCTGGACTCTCCTTCACCCCCTACATGTGTGTACCTCCCTGAAGTTTCATCTTCCCTGCACCAGAGCCTGTCCTGTCAGCCCTTATCTCACAGTCTCTTCACGCAGCAGGAAATCACAGCACGAGCCCTTAGTATTTGTTCTCGTGCTATGCAATGCTGCAAAGGGCAGCCTGCACACGTCTTCTGCTGCGCTACAGAGAGAGGAGAGTGCAAAGGGCTGATCTCAGAGTAAGGACAGTATTTATGATGTTTATGTCTAAACATTTCTCTCAAAGCACACAGTTTCTTCGGGGCTTTCAGATCCATGGCCTTCAGGGAAATGCAACAGCATGTAGTTGACTAATTGGATGCATTATTTATAACGTTACTGACACACACAGTGGGTTTTTCTTTTGCAAACTGAATAGAGATTGGTAACAGGCATGCTGGGGACACAAAATGGAACAATGACATTGCATATGAATTATTGCTGTAACTCTTGAGCTTTACCAGACTACCTGATCAGAATCAGAAACATATTTTCTTGGTGTAACCAATTAATTTTTTACTGAGCCTTGATTAAATTCAGTGTACAGGACCTTGAGGTAAGCTAGAAATCCAAGCAGTTTAGATACATAAGGCAGTTCAGCCAAATGGTACACAGGCAGCCCCAGAACAATGGCTAGTCAATATGAAAATCTATTTTAGAAATCCACTGTGCTCTCTGTCCTTTTTTCTTGAGTAACCATCTTAGATATTTGTGAGGTTTCTGGCTGCTTCAACATGGAAGCAATTTCTCTTGTAAAGATACAATCCCGATATAGGCCCTTAGGAATAGAACTTGTAGTTAAATTAATACATCGTATTTCTGCCTCCTGACTTTACCAGTACAATTGGGAACACAGAATGACAGACTGCGTAAAGCTGAAAGGACCCACTGGAGATTATCTAGTCTAGCCTCCCTCCCACCAGGGTCATCCTAGAGCATATTGCACAGGATGGCACCCAGACAGTTCTTGAATACCTCCAGTGATGAAGACACCACAACCTCTCTGGACAATCTGCTCCACTGCACAGACACCCACACAGCAAAGTTCTTCCTCATATTCAGGTGGAGCTTCCTGTGCATCAGTTTCTGGCCATTGCATCTTGTCCCATTGCTTGGCACCACCACGCAGAACCTGGCTCCATCCTCAACACACTGCCTTGAGATACTTAGAGACGATGAAATCCCCTCTCAGTTATCTCTTCACCAGGCTAAACAGGGTGAGTTTCCTCAGCTATATCTTGTGAGGTGCTCTAGCACTACATTTGAAAGAAATGCTTAGGAATTCATCTTACTGATTAGAAAAAGTTGCCTGTCCAGTATCACAATTCCTATGACTTCCACAGTTCTCTGAAGACACACTTAACAACTCCGTTTGCAGGGGCTGCCTGCCCAAAACACCTCCCTCATCCAGGGATTAAGAGTTTTCCACTGAGCAGTTCCAGGGAAACATCAATGACTTCACTGTTTTGATGACTGCTGTTTACTTAGAAAAGTTAAGAAAGGTGACTGCATGATGACTTCTAAACCAGGCCTTGATGTTTATGACGACAGTATCAAAATCTGAAAAGGTTAGTGATGACATTAATGCTGCACATTCATATGAAAGGAATGCTTTGTCAGAATCTATTTTGTTCTGCTTGATGACTTATGGGTATAGAAAGATGAGATTTTATTCTGAACTGCAGAATCATTTGTCTTTTATAAAATGACTGAAATGATTGTCCTTCCTTACTCCGACTCATGGGAGATTTATGCCATGGTATTTCAGCCTGATTTACTGTGTGTCTTTTTCACAGGACAATACCAAATCCAGTTTTCCATGAAAGGATTCAAACTTTCAAGCAGAAGGTGACTGGGCTCCATCTGGGAACCTTTTGGAGTTGAGGCAGCTCTGAATGAAGACATTTTTCTAGGGGGGGAAGTGTCATCTGTGCAATATCAAAGTGTGTGTGCGTGGGTGGAATCACATATTGGGAATACACTTTCATGATTATTTTAATGTTGTTATTTTAATTGTTTAGTTGAACAAGATTGATCTGATGGGGTATGCTAATAACTAAATCCCTCTGAGAGGAACCTGCCTCCATTTGTCAACATCACTGACCAAGATTAGTTGCCAGCAAATTCTTGCGAAAGATGACAGAATAGACTGTGGTGCATTAGCTCCCCCATCAGAGATTCAGCTAGGGCTTAACAAACAAGTTTTATTTCAGCATAAGATAAATCAAATTTTTTGGAAAGTGGTGGATTTACTGCTTTTTTTATATCAATGTAGTTTAATTTAATAGCTATTTCAGACTACCCCTGGGTAGATCGCTGCAAACAGGCTTTACAGAGATGTGCCTAGAAACAATCTCTGTGACCAATGTCTTTTTTTTTTTTTTTTTTAAGGTAAGACAACTGCCAGGTGACATCACAACTACTTGTGATGCAGTTTCTGGGAGGTCCTCTCAAACAGTTTTTACAAATTTCAACAACTTAACTCTTAGGCTACTCTGCCTTATCCCTAGGCCATAGACTCGTGCAAGCACACCTCACCAGGGCTGTCTATTCACCAGTATTTGCTTCAAGATAGCAGAAGAGGTTTTAAAAGCTATCTCCTTTTTTGCACACACTTTTGTGGATGATTTTCTATCCTGTGTGCAGTGGTGTACAGTTTGTGCTCTGGCAGCAAATTCCTGCATACCTTCACTTAACACTTTTAGAACCCATCCAAAATCCTCAGGTCTGATAATGGTAGTAAACTGATATTATTTGTCAAGTATCTGAGGGACCAGTAATAAACCAGAACCAATCACACTCTCTTTGCAACATCCGACTCTTAATTAAGACATAGTAATGGTATGGCAAGTATTAAAAAGTAAGCAAATTATTATGAGGTTAGTTTTACTGGAGAAAGAACCTTCTATTTTCCTTTGGGTTTTGGAGATCCAGCTACCTGAATATGCCATGTTGCTTTAGAAAGAAGTCAGTTTATCAATTCAAAATGGATATTCCATAATTTTGCTCTGCAGGCTTATTATTTATTGATTTACAATCTACTCTTGATTACTCCAACAGCAGGTAAACCTGTTCACAGGACTCCCAGAGCAACTAAAAAAAAAAAAAAAAGATGAGAAGAAAATAGAATCACAGAATGGTTTGTATTCAAAATGTCCATAAAGATCATCTATTCCAACCCCCTGCTATAGTCAGGGATGCCATCCACTAGACCAGATTGCTCAGGGCAATCCATCCAACCTGTCCTTGAACATTTCCAGGGATGGAGTATTCACAATTTCTCTGGGCCAACCTGTTCCAGTGCCTCGCTGTCCTCACAGTACAGAATTTCTTCCTAAAATCCAATCTAAATCTACTCACATTAAGCCTGGCAATCAGCAATATTCAGGTACCCAGTTACCTGAAAATGCCGTGCTGCTTTGGAAAGAAGTCAGTTTATCTGTTCAAACCAGATATTCCATCATTTTGCTCTGAAGGTTCATTACATACTGATTTTCAATTTACTATTGATTATTTCAACAGTAGATAAACCTATTTCACAGAACTTTCAGAGCAACTGAAAAAACCAACCAAAAATCAAAAAGACAAGATCTGTAATTTCAAAGGTCAGAAACAGAGTGATGAGCATATTCCTACAGTCAACAGAAATCAAATGAAAACATGCAACAATCTGTTGATGTATTTTGCCCTCTTCTACACTAAATACAGACACATAATGCAGATGATACATTGGTGCATGTGAGAATGGAGCACAACAGTGGGAGAAGTATGACAAAGGGGAATAAATTCTGAGTTCCTCAGAGCTGGGAATCAGCACTGCACCTAGAGAAACTAGCCAAGCTGAGAGGACATTCTGGCTTCAACTGCTAGGTGAAGATATAGATCCCATGCTGTTTTTAGTCAGTAAATCACACAACCAGAAGCCCACAGCAGTGAGGAGGAACCAATGGCACCACCAGGCAGCAATGAAGCACGCACAAGGCACAGTGGAACAGCCACATTACCGCATTCCTGCCCAGTTTTAACCAGCCCTCTGTGAACAGTGCACAACAATGGTGAGCAAGAGACAAACAGTCCTTTTGCTTCACTGGTATTTATTTGTAAATACTGGATGCATAGGTACTAAATTTCAAGCAGAGTGAGCATAATGAGCAACACTGACTGTCCGGATTTACTGGATGTAACCGAGAAAAAAAACAGTTAAAAAATTTCAGTTAAAGAATCAAACAAAACATTCTACTTCCAAAAATGGGAACTTTATACCGTGATAAATGCATGCTGTGAGATCTGCTCAAGACCATCTTCTCCCAGTACCCTAACTTCTGGGGGACAAAACAACCCCAAAAAAACCAAAAACAAAACCAAACCAAACCAAACCAAAACAAAAAAACCCAACCAAACAAAAAACAAAACAAAACAAAACAAAACAAAAACACAAAAAGAAATAAAAAAAAAAAAACCAAAAAAAGAAAAAGAGGAAAGAAAATAGAAAAGCTGCAATTTTGGAGATATGTATCAGTCACTAAAGTGCTCTAGATTTGGTCAAAGATAAAAATCCTAGCCAAAAGCTCTTAGTGAAAATAATAAAAATATTTTCAACTTTTCCTTTGAAGGACAAGCTGTAATAGCAACATAGCAAAGTTCTGACAATACAATTAGATTTCTATGCAGCAGGAAATAGAAAAAAAAGTGATAAATAGTTTAAGCAATACATTACTAAAAAAGTAATTGTCAATACAGCTCTGTAATACATCCCTATGCCTCCTCATTTCCCATATTGCCTCATTTACCTATGCTTGAAGATCTGGGTTGCACTTTTCTGTTATCTTTAAAATATTAACTAGCTCAGGAGATGATCGCATAGACAGAAAACCCATGAAGATTTTTTTTTAAGGATTGGATCACATGGGTAACAGCATATCAAAACTTTTTAGAAAGAGATACTTTCTGTCCTATGTAAGAGAGATGTATTAACCCAGAAATATGAATTTAGATAGAATATACCAGTATTATTTTGCCTGTACTTTCAGCCTAGTATTTACCCATCTGAGCTTGATTGAACCTCAGTGGACAACGAAGTTGAAAGAGCCTTGTTTCATGTTAGAGGACACTTGAGACTGTGTTCAGTTTAATAGCAATATCATACTGAACACCACTGGGACAGTAAGAAAATTAAGCAAATTATTAGAAGAAGATGGGAAACACTGACAAAGCGCACATTAGGGACAAATCTGTAATTCATACCAGCACAACATGGTATCAAATGGAAACTCTCAATATAACTTTTACTAGACTGAAAAAATGGAATTCTACTGTCAGACAAAATATCTTATCTCAAAAGTACCAGCTGCACCATTACATAACTTCAAGAGACTCAGATAAAATTCAGAGAGACCACTGACTGATTACAGACTGCTTTTGCTCAATGAGTTCTGTAAAGATCATCAATAGAAATTGCAAATGTGCAGATCTTATCTCAGTGATCAGTTTTGAGAGGTGGCTCTGCTACGGCAAGATTTTGGGGAAGCTGGAAACAAATAAGATTATCATAATGTATTTTTGAGTTATATAGAAATCCAGTATTTATTACATATTGGTTTTATTGGAGGGCAATGTTTTTCCAACAAATAAATAGAAAATACAGTGTTTGATGACATAATTTGAGGAAATCATCATTCCCCTTTCCCTGGAAGAGATATATAAAAAGAAATACAGGTTGCATTTTCCCCTTGGAAGCATTACAGAGATTTTTGAATTTTGGGAAAGTTTTTATTAGAATCCATATCCCCAGAAATGAAGACCAAGAGAAGGGATAATCCTGAGGTGAGTTTTTTCCCTTGCTAAGTGTGGCCTTTGAGCTGTATCTCCTCCTTATGAGTATCATCAATATAACTGGGATGAGAATTTTGAGTAAAGAATCATGTGGATTGCTTCCAATTGATTTTACCCACCACAATCAATGAAAGGATTGCTCCTCTAGTATTCCCAGAAACATAAACTGCCCCAAACCTCCTCCTTCAGATGCAGCTCTTAATACCTGACATACCATATGTTACCAACTTTTGTAATTTCAGAGTAGGATGAGAAAGAGTTTGGGCTTTATCAGTCTTTTTGTTACAAAAGATTAGAGGAGAAGATGGTACAGATGAATTCAGACTGCTGCCTTTGTCTCCTTTTTTCTATGTTTCAGGAAGGGCAGCCTGAACAACTCAACTGAAACCCCCATAATTTCTCAAACCAGTTCTGTGCTGTCTGGTGATAACAGGCAAGAAAAGCAGACACATTCCAAGCACTCTTGGAGACATCCTGCTGCAAGCCCTCCTACAGCTTAGTTCAAAAAACAGACTCATACAAAAACAAATCAAATATTGGCTCATCAGTTTTTGCTTAAAATGGACACAAAGAAAATGTCTTTCTTTTGACCAACTTAAGTTTTGGGGGTTTCCTCCCTCCCTTTTTTCCCATACCTTTTTGTTTGTTTTCTAGAGAGTATAGGCTTATTGATTTCACAAATTTCAGAATCCAATACACTTTCACTGTAAGCATGCACTTGATTATTCATATTTATTGTGAAAGACAAAACTTAGTTTATCTACCATATCTACAGATGCTTAATAGATCTTTTTTTGAATAATTCTCATAGCTCTCCATCTCAGCTAATTTGACTGCTGATTCAACTGAATTATTAACAGAATAAATGAACTGGGCAACTTTTTCCTTATCCTTCAAATGTAACTGAAAAATTCATAATTGCTGCAATTTTCATGTGCTCTAGGACTCAATACTAATGAGACAAGTATGTTTTAAATACTAATAACCATAAAAAAACGGCTCACAGAGAGTTTCTCATTCACACACTGTCACATCTCACTTCTACAGTACTTTTGCCCCCTTGGGTATTTATTTAACACCTTAGGTGCATCAAATAAAAACCTAACTCCTCAGATTAAACAGTCTCTGTTTGTAACCTGACAAAAACTGTTGGGACAGTTTATCTAATTTCCCAGTTGCCTTAAATTAGGTAGATAAAATTAGCAGTTTGTAACTTCTAACAACAAGAGAGTAAGAAGAGGATGGAGAGGAAACTGACAAGGAAATCCTGATGGATATTTAAGATTAATGCCTTTCTGAAGTCTTACTTATATTGGTAAAACAAATCACACAAAGAATCCAACAGAGACATGAAATTAATGGGAAAAGGAGAAAAACAGCACTAGGTTATTTTTTTTTGTCCTTATAGAAGTATGTTCCCCAGCCTGGTTGGGTTTTTTTTATCCTTCAAAAGGATAAAAAAAATCCTGTGATTTTTACAACCTGGTCATTTTTGGTACTTAAAAAAATTAAGTCTAGAGGTCATTCAGCTTAAATTTATCTGAATTTAAAAGATCAGAAGAATGAACAATCCAGAAAATACATGGGACTTAAGAAGCATCTTAGAAACAAAAATCCTCCGCAAGTAGTTTTTACACAGCTAAGAGAAAAAAATCATGCTTAGGAACTTTGCCTCAATGTCAGCTGAACGAAAATTTAAGCAGCAATTTTTGAGATAATGCTTTTAAGATATGCTAGGCAAGAGAGAGCAAATGACTATCTGAGGTGGATCTGGATATTGGGATTTGTTTAAGAAACAACACAATGGGAGCTTTTGCAACTACTTGATTAGTTTCACACTGTCCATCCATATCTTCTGTTCCTGCAGGGAAGGGGCTGCTGGCCCCAGGTGCTGAGCAGAACATTGGGTCCATCCCTGCTGCGTGGTTGCACACCTGTCTCAGGCATCACCAGCCAGTGGTTTTGGTGCATCCCCTGGCTTCCATCTTACCCACAGCTCTCCAATCTCCAGGATCTCTCGCATTTTAAGGACTTTTCCTACAGTCAGAAACTTCACATTTTTCTATTTGGGTCTCCCTCCTTAGTGTCAAGACCACTTCCTCCTGGAACCCCAGACAAGCCACTTCCCTTCAGGCCAGATGTTTACAGTCAGACCCCACAATTTCAGAGAGCAAACAGCAAGCTTCTACTTTGAGACCTTAAAGGTTCAAATTTGATCACTAACCTTCACACATACACTCAACTACCTGGTACTGGTAGTATTCATTATTTAAACTATTTTTTTTTGCCAACAAGACTAGCTAATATTTGCCTGATTTCACTTCCAGTGAAGACAACTGGATTAATTTTACTTGTTTCAGGAATTTTCAGTAATAGTATTTTCAAAGAGCTGATTACTTGTTGCACATAAATGTATTTTTCTGAAGTGTTTCAACTAATCCATTACAGTTGTTTGCCCACTGGATTCAATTATCCATGCATGAATAAAACTTTTCCAAAAATGCTGCTAGTATAAAAAGCTCCAGAAATGTTCATATGTATTACAAATCTCATGCTCCTTAGCAGAATTAAGGAGATAAATGCATTTTCAAGCTTTGCTGGAATTATTGGAGGGAGTCATGGAACAAAAGAAATATATGATACGTTTTGTTAGCTTATGGATTGTAACAATTTTTATATAAACAATTTCTTTTATTAAGAAATAATAAGCTACTGGGTCAAGGAACTAGAAACTAGAATACAGCCTCATGGCCATCTTGATTGCTATTAGTTCAAGCCACAGGAATAATTAATCAGTATATATACACAATTTTAGGCATGTTTGAGGGACTCATTTTTTAGCTGTTTCTCAGTATGCATAAATTTACCAGCAAGAAGCTAGATGATTTCACTGGTAGAATCTTACAGAGCTTACTATATCTAAGAAAGTGTCAGAACTCTGGTTGTTCATAATCCTCAATTTTCAGTGGGTTATGTAATTGGGTAATATTTGGATATATTGATAACAATAGAAAAAGATGTAAAAAGTCTACAAAGACAAAGAAATCTACCTGTACAAAGAAAAATTCAAGACAGTCCACTATGCACAAAAAACCACCCTATTTTTGTAAAATCCTGCTTTCAGCAACTCTAAACAAGTACTTAACATTTCCCTGTGGGGTTTGATTTCAGATTGAAACAGATAGCTGGCACAGATGATTTCAGCCAGAATTACTACAGTTTGGACAAACTTTCAATTTAAATGAAACACAGTTTTACTTGAAAAGTAATAATGTGCTCTTAGCCTTGCTCATAATTTCAAAGCTGAGACTCTGGCAAGTATTGAAACTTTGCCAGCAGAGGCACAGGATATCTGCAACTTTAAAGGCTATTCTAAAGTGATATTTGCAGCATATGAAAATCTCTCCTTGATGCAGAAAATTTACTTTTACGAAAATACTCTTATTGCTTCTTGTGAGTGCTGGCAAGTCAAGAAAATGGCAACAAAACTAAATAAGCTTCATATGTGATTGATTTCTAGTATCCAGCTTATAAACACAAAGAATTCTCTGCAAATACTGCAAACCCAAAGCACTTAAGTCCTGATGATGTTTTCCAAGGAGCTGTTAAAAGTTATATTATTTCTTCAGCTTTAGATTTAGCCTCCTAAGAGACAAATGATGCTAAACAACTTGATTTTTTTTTCTTTTTTTTTTTTTTATTTTTCTTTTTTAGTATCAGGCAAAGGGACAATAGAAGAAAGGGAGAGAGAGAAGGAGAGAGAGCTGATCCCTGATTTGCAGCTATACTGAGACTCTGATAATGAGAACCTGTGGGAGATACATTTCCCCAGTGAGGGCTCAGCCCACCATGGGTTTTAAGATTAGGTCCCACACACGTACAAAGCATTTTGCTTGAGGAAAGGACTCAAAATATAATGACAGAGTTCTGTGCTTATTTTGCTTCTTATGGGAAAAGGAAAGTTCAAGACAGATTATTATTTTAGGACAGCATATCAGATCTCTTTGACTGTTGCCCTGATTTATTAACCTGCAACTCTGGAGTAAGGGAATCAGACACTCATATCTGGCATCAACAGGAGCCAAGCATCTAATTTCCTTTGGCTCTTCTGAAACCCCAGCATACATTTCTCAACTAACTGAAAGCAGATTCTCTTTTACCATAATGCAGAGAGATTTCTTTTTGCATTGTCCAAATATTCTTTGGAGCTTCATCTTAAAACTACATATAAAAATATACTGTTATATGACAATAAGATTAAAACAAGTCCAAATGCATACAGAAAAGAGTGATAAAATTAACATCAAGGAATCACTTTTGAAACACTGGCCTACAAGTAACTGGCATCTAGGTTTAACGTAGGTATGTTACAAGATTTAAGATTTACTTCAGCACGAGAAGAGCAAACCTATATAGAATTGTATAATCTGTGATGAAGATCATAAATACATAAGCAATATATTAATAATATAATAATCTGTGTGGTAAATGTGCTTCTTTTCCTCACGTTTATTATTTTCACTGGCACTCAAACCCCCAAATAGAAGAGGCTGAAAAGACAAACTATTTATAAGCTAAATAAATCCTATGAAGAGCTATTTTGTTATGACAAAAGAGTTTAGTTCATGAGGCAGAGATAATGTAAAAACATTTTCTGAACTGTCCAAAAGCCCAAACTGTATTTTCTTGCATTGACTGGAAATACAACATCCTCTTTGCCAAGACTTTCTCTAACAACATGGTTTTTTCTACCACTGTTCCAGATTCCTTTGTAAACATACCTTTTAAGTAAATTAATATCATAAGAAGAGCAAAAATGCATTTATTCACTTTCTTTAAATCACTTTATTCACTTTCTTTCTTTCTTCTTTTTTAAATTGGCTAATTTGCTTTTAGTCAGACTTCCAGTCTTAGCTGAAAACAAATATTATAAAGTTCAGCACAACCAAGACACACGTTCTTCTTTGCAAAATCATGTCCAAAATTATTCCTGTGTTTCTGAGATTCTGCTCATATTTAGAAAGCAAGCTTTTTTATAGCAACTAATAACTACCTAGGACTGCTGCTTTTCCCTCTCTGTTGTGCTTTTCAGTTAGTGAGATCTCAAAGTACAGGTTTCACTCCATAAGTGTGGCTGAAAGCAGCCTCACACAGTCAGTGGTATATAGCAAAAATGCACATGACAGCCACTAATAATCCTGACACTGTTGCAGAAATAAAAAAGGCACACATACCTACAAAAAGGCAAATAAGCTGTGTTACTGATGAACTCCTCAAAGTGGTCACAGATTGCACAGAGTTCTTAGCACTGCTTCAGCTGTCATGTTTATGAGGAATAAAAATGTGGAACTCTTTCTAATACATTCAGCCTTCAAAAGCATTATGTTATTTGACATTCTGTACCCATGAATCTGACCCCCCTCCAAAGGTAGTGGGTATTGCAGTATAATACCCACTATCCATTTGGAAGTCTTTCCAAATCTGGGGTTTGCTTTTTTAAATGGCAGATCAGAGGGACTGGGTCTTGCCCATGATATTACAATAGAGTTTCCATAGTGTTTTTTTTACCAATGGGTTTGCTCCCATTTTTTTTTTTCTTAATAAGTAAACTGGAACATCCAATGACCATCACAGAAATCAATAAAAACAATCAATTATTTAAAATTTAAGCATAACCATGGAAGACAGCTGTTATAATGAAAGGAAGCAAAATTTATAGTAATACATTCTTGCCAACACAGAAGAGTCATCAAAATTGTGGCAGTACAGTTCTTGATGTTAGCACTTTTGCCAGTAAACTATCAGAAAATAGAGCTATCCAAGCAACCTCAAAATATTACTTTTTTTTCCTCATTATACACTCAAAGGGTATAGGGCTAGTTTTTCAATTAAATTACCTGTCCCAACGATCTCCAGTCCAGGCTGGCACTTCCAATGTATACGTGCTGCTTATCAACAATCCAGAATGATGACTGAAGCCGACCTTCATTATATGCTGACATGTTCATATACAACACCTCAGCACCTAGAGATTTAAGGATAAAAAAATAAATGGCATTACTTAATATGAGATAATTTACATTATTAAAAGAAGAAATGATTTCACATTTCACGGCCTCAGTTTCCAAAATTAGTGAGGGGTATAATGAAACATACCATTAAGGTTTAAAAGCAATGATAAACATCGTTACTGTCACAATAGTTAAGACTTTAATTAACATTTATTTCAGTTATATGAAGAAATATTTATGTAATGTATGTCCCAGGTATAGGGAACATTCCCATGTGTATAATGTTTACATAATTTCCTTCCACTTTAGAATCAAATAATCGATTTTTTTTTCCAGCACTGTATTTTCCTGAAAATAGTTCATTTCCAAATTTCTTTTCTGTAGCACAAACCACGTATTGCAGTAATGACCTTTAAAATATAAAGGCAATTAAAACCCCTGCCTAAAAAGCAGACGCTGCTCTGCTCCTCACGCCCTCTGCAATGGTTTGAGCAGGTAGCTGCAGTGGTTGTGGCACCAAACAGACCCCGACAAGAGGAACATGGGTAGAGAACTAAGGAGGTAAGCAAAGGTCTAAATAAATTATGTTGAAACTGCTCTTAATCCTGCTAATCTGTGACATTCAACCTACGACTCTGAATGGTCACAGTTTTATTAATGACTGTAGGCCACTGAAATCAAAGGAGCTCCTTCTTGGCTCCATTGCATCACTAGGAATGTCTGAATTGGCCCCATCTGTATGTTTGCAGAACGAAATCCAGAATGTATTTAACATTTGGTAAATTTAGGGAATTTCTCACACCATTACTGTTCTTTCAGTGCTACAGCGTTTGCAAAATTTGCGAGATTAATCTGATTTAATCATTGCTGAAGGCATTTTACAGTAACCCACTCATCTTCATATTTCAGTCATGACTAACCAGGGAAGAGAACTGACAGTAAACGGCAGCCTGGGGGACAGCGATGGTACCAGCCATCTCCTGTTAAACACTCATGGGGCCTCCAGTACCACAGACTCCAGTAATGGTTGAATATGACTCACAACTTAAAAAGAATTCCAGGATAGACAGAGAACTAAAATGTATCTCTTTTTATCAAATTTCCTTTTTTTTTTGATCTCCTAAGAGACAGCTGACTTGCAATTTTAGGCAACAGCTACAAGTGATAAATATTTATTTACTATTATGAAAACAGCAACTTTCCTTGAAAAAATTATTCTAGAACTTCAGACATCAAGACAGGAAGAAAAACCAGGTAAAGGTGCCACTTACCATGATGCAGCAAACACACAAAAAATAACATTTTGAGCACATTACAGACTTTGGCTCATTGGTCAATTGCATTTGGTGCAACCCAGCTACCTTTCCATTTTTTTGTATGTTTCGCTCACCCACACTCATCTATGCTTAGAAACAAAGATTCTTCCAATTTCCTTGCAACTTATTGCTGCTACTTTCAATTCATGCATTAACAAGCAGAACTGTGCTAATTATTGAGAAAATGAGTGTGAAATGGGAAAGAAATCAGAAAACACTATCGCTGCTATTAAATGGTTTAAATTGTTTCCTGGTGAATAAACAAAACAAAAGCAACTGCTATTAGCTAAGGATGACCATTCTGTAAGGCACTAAACTTCCAGCTTGTGATCCAAAAACTGTGTTTAAAATCAGGTTTAACAAAGCAGTTTGCTTTGATGATGTTTTCTTTCCATACATCCAATTTGCAGCTTTAAAGAGCAGTATGAATTTAACACCCACAACACACCTACACCAAAAAGGTAATAAATGAAATGTTAGAATTTTTGCATAGTAAAGATAAAACAATAGGAAGTAACAATGAGCTTCCTGCTCATAACTGAGAGCCTAAAAAACCAACAATTTAAAAACATTTTTGAAATACTCAGTGACAAAAATGCTGACTGCCAAAGCTACAACAGGAGACTATCTAAACAGTTATACTAACATTAAAGATAGCAGACATCATCAGTAACTTGATACAAAATTCAAAAGTTGTAAAACACCAGAATTTGTCGCTGTGGGTTGTTCAGACATGGGCAGAAGCAGTGGGATGGGACTACTACTCTAAAATATAATCTAGGCTTCAATTACCAAAACAGTGAATATAGCAGTGCAGAAGATACTGCTATCACATATACCAGTAACATCAAAGTAAGATCAAAAGTAAGATCAAAGTAAGATCAAAACCTGGAACCCAACTTCTTTTCCTTTTGGAAACAGCCAACCAGCAAGTGAACAGGTGAGGAAGCAGCATCTCCCAGTGAATTTTAAAAAAAAGTCATTTTTTGCAAACAGCAGCTGTTATGCAGCCTATTAATGAGCCCCTACTTTGAAGAAAGGAAACGTGTATCAGTATTGATAATTGCCTCTATTCCAGAAGCCCTTGAGATGCTTTGTTAAAACAGGCTTATCAAGCCTTCAACACAATCCACCATCCCTAGCGTGGTTCAGGTCCCATGAGGAAATTAAATTGGACTGATCAATATGTGAAGCCACAGCAGAACTCTCTGTCATGCTGCAGTCTCAATTACACGACGCTGTGAGTCTACTGAGTTCAACCAGAAGGGCACATTTGTAGGCTTCATTGCTAATAAACATGCCAAATAAATCTAACTATTTTGTTTCACTGGAGATTAAAATTCAGGATGAGAACTTAGAGAAAACCAGTGCTGTCACTTAAAACTCAAGTGGATTTGTCTGTCTCCTGAAATTGTGCATTCTAAGGGCTGGGACAGATTACACATTTTCTGCAGTAAAAAAGCCCACAGAAAAAGAGGCACTGTAGGGATCAAAGTATGTTGTGAGTAACAGACATTTATCTGAATACTTTTTCTTCTAGGTGGGGAGTTTTTTCACACTGTATAAGGTAGATGACTGATGTAGTCTGGGATGCATGGAGAAGCTCCTGCCATTGAGAGCCTGGACCTTCTGCATGTGATGTGAGCACAGCCCCTGGGAAGTGCCAGACAGCAACTTAGCCTCTAGCTTTGTCTCATAGCAGAGGAAGAATACAGAAGGTATCAGTAGTATTGCAAGAAAGATTGACTTTTCATCCATTAAAAAAAAGAAAAAAAATCCAACTCCTTTAAGTAATCCCAAAGAAGAGGGATGGCCAAGCAAATGTCATTCACAATTTCCAGCCTCCTATTTGGTCTAGTTGCCAGCTCTCAGATACTTCACAAACAACGTCTGAAAGCTACAGGGCAAGCCTGACTTCAAGAATAGGAACTTGAAGAGAACTGGGATTATTCAGCCTGGAGAGAACGCCTCATGGTGACCCAGTTGTGGCTTTCCAGCACCTGAAGGGAGCCTACAAGAAAGATGGAGGTGGACTTTTTCCAAGGGCAGGTTGAAAAGAGGGAAGGACAAAGGGGAATGAATTCAAACTGCAAGAGAGTAAGTTTAAATTAGATATTAGGAGGAAACTCCTTACTGTGAGAGTGGTAAGGCAGTGGAAGAGGTCGCCCAGAGAGTTGTGGATGTGCTGTCCCTGGAAGTGCTCAAGTCCAGGTTCGGTGGGGCTCTAAGCAACCTGGTCTGCTGGAAGCTCTGCCTGCCTGTGCCAGGGGGGCTGGAACTACGTGATCTTTAAGGCCCCTTTCTACCCAAGCCATTTAATGATTCTATGAACCTAAAGCTAGGACATTTTTTACATATTTGAGGCAAAGGACTAAACTCTCAGCAGGACCCTTTGATCACATACACGCTGTCATGAAAACCTGTGTCAGACACATTCCTGGCACAGCTGTGTTGTGGTTGTGGATTTTCCCGCTGCTCAAGCAAGGCCACCAGACAGCTACACAACCTGGGAGATTCTTCTTTGTGGGAGAGACTGCAGGAGGTCAGAACTCACAGGGCTGCCACTTGGCCTCCACATCAAGTTTATGCAACAGTCTGGAGAAGGTGTGGCTTCTTTGGAAGTCTTCACTTTCTTGAGGCTTTGGATCCAACACCTGTGAGCAGCTTAGGATATTGTCCTTGTACTGAGGCAACAGCATTATGCCAAATCCCCTCACTGGTGGATGCAGTAAATAATTTTTGTAAGGAAGACCGAGAAAGAGCAACTATTTAGGCTGCTATTATCACAGCTGCCTTGAAAGCAAACATGCAAATTCTGCTTGCCACAGTTTTCAGCAGTACCAGTTACAGGCTAAACTCATTTTGGAGTTAGCAAACATAACGCCCAAGAAACAGAAGCTGCATTTGCTTGTACCATGCCTAAAATTGGTCTTCTGTCTTCACAACTTTCTAACTTTAACTATGGTGTTTGTAAAATCAGAGAGAAAGAAAAATAAGGGGGAGAACTTTAGGAGTAAAAGGAGAGCCAGAGTTATCTGGGAAGTCTGTATAGATAGAAATGTCTCTTTCTCTACATTTTGCAATATATGCTTTATCATAATTTATTTGCTTTTGATAATACCCTTTAGCACAAACAACCCCAATGAATAAACATAATTTTTATTTTGCTGAGACACAAATTCAGAGTTTTCAGTACAATAGGTCACAAGTGGTGGAGTAGCTGTCTCATTTGGGGTAGACACAAGTGACCCAGGGGGAGGATCACCTCCCCATGAATTTTTAAGCTTTTTCTCAACTGTTTGCAGAAAGTATGGACTTCTTCCAGAAGCCACATTGGTGTGACCTGCCACCACTCAGAAGAGGACAAGTACAAAAGCAGAAGAATGCACAACTTGAAAACAAAGTTATTTTTTACTAAGTCTCTGAATGATTAAAAGAAAAACTAGACTATTTACTATTTCTGGGCTCTTTATGGAATATCGGATTTAAAATGCAATTTAAAAGTCTGCCTGGGCCAGAAAGATTAATGATTCAGATTTATTTTAAAGAGAGAACACTCAAGGACTTTTAGGGAAATCTCTGATGGTAATACCTTAACTTTGAATCAGCTGTTTTGTTTACATTGCCCTCTGCTTCTCTCTCTCTAACACACATCCCCCTGTCCTTTTTAAAAACTACCAGGACTGAATCCTGTCACTCTAGGATTAGGTGCTATTCATCAACATAAAGACACAGTAATTTTAAAAAGAAGCAGCCTAGAATCGAAACCTTGCTGTCTTTTCTCTAGCAGCTCTATATTCAACTGTCACACATGCAAAAAATGAAATCATAATTACTCAAAGAAATTACATTCTAGCACAAGTCCAAGTAATCTCAAGAAAGCTTTTGCAATAATATTTAGATTCATGCCATCTTGGCCCATCTTAGACTCAAACCTACCTGCATGAGAAACACTTACTCCCAATGCACAATCAGCCATAAGCTGTGTGCACATGTAGCTTCTCAAAACTGCCTTTAGTAAAACTGGGCTGCTTCTGATGTAGGTATTTTTCACAAATATTTACTGTAATGCTTACTATCTTGTTTTACAGCATCTGAGGTCACTGTCACAAAGATAATTTTGAGGAAATCAAAGCCCAGGAGAGGAATCTGTGACCAAAGCTCCACGAGCACCTCTGGTCTCTCTCTGGAAAGGCACAGGTGCCTGCAGCACTCAGTGGGATTGCAATGGATGGGCTCACATGCCTGGGGCTGTGGCGTGGGTGGTTCAGGGACAACACGCAGTCACTCTGCCTCCTGTGTGCTGCTGCTGTTCATCTCCACTGGCACGCTCCCCAGCCAGCTCACGTGTCCCTGTCTGGCTGCAGCTTGGAAGAAAGGCTGCTGCAAGAGAGCTCTCCTAAGCAGACAGGCTGCAGTCAAGGATCTCCCTGTGGAGCTGAGGACGTGAGAAGAGAGGTCTCCATCGCTGCCGTCTGACTTCCCAGCCCCCTCTCCAGGCCCTGTGCCAGCTTCTTCCTGGCTCCCTTCCCTCCCCAGCAGACTGCAACATGCTGATGGGCTCTGCCCTGGATGATCAGGGGAGCAAATATCCTCTACACTCACCATTGGTTTTTTGCTTTGTTTTTTTACTCAGTCAGTGGGTTGAAATCATTTCTGTGAGGCGGTACAGCCCCAGGAACTGCTCCAGCCACACAGCTGTGGAAGCTAAGAGAATGTGGACACGAAAGAACAGGAAGAAAAAGGAATATAGAGACAAATGAGCATTACAAAACCCAGCTCTCTAACTGAAACCGAAGTATTACAGAATTACAACTGGCATGTTTAAAAAAGGAAAAACAACCCAACCCCCAAAAACCAACACCAATTACCCCAGAAAATAGTAGCATGAACAGATCTCTTTCTTCAGCAACCCTTCTCCATCCCTCCACTGCCTCCTCAGCTGTGCCGAGGAGCTTTTTCAGGGAATCAGTTGGATCAGAAAATGGATCCAGGTTAAACATGAACAAAAAATAAGAAAGTTATTTCAAATGCAGAACAATTCACTAGTCCAGCTCACTCCATGGCAATAAACAAATTTTTCAAACACAGCTGAAGGCACAGAGCAAATGTGGGAATGAGAGGCTGTGACTGAGTGCAACAAGATGCAGGAACTGCTTATGCCAGTGCTGCCATTTAAAGGCACACCCACACAGTCTCAGCCTCCGTTCCTCTCAAAATCAGGCCTCAGTAATTTCAGGTGGCAAGCTCCAGAATTTGTCTGTCTTTTATCTTGCATAATCATTTGTCTTGTGCAAAGCAGGTAAGAAGGCAATTCTAGCATTCGCTTGGGTTGGCATTCTCTACATGCTTACATAGGGGTCGACAGTGACACAGAAAATCAAGAAAAAACCCATCAGGGACCCTCATGTGTGCAGAATTTGCTGACTGGATACAGCACGGCAGAGAGCAAAGGAAAGGTTAGAATTAATTTCTTGCAATTGCTGATTTAACTTCAATGGCATCTTGGGAGCTAGTTAGCTCCCAAAGTAACATTTATCTAAATATACCCTTACACTGGCTCTGAAGAAGTCAAATGCTGGCCTTTGTTGCTAGCCCAAGTAATCAAAACACTGATTTCTCAGCTAAGCACCCAGCTGTAGTTAGAGTTCAGTGGGAGTGTTACAGCTCTCCCCTATGTGAATGCATTTTGTGCTGCCTGCTGGGCCCTTTTAATTTACTCAGCAGAATAATCCCAGAAATTTAACTAAAGTGCTTCCCATCCCATCCCATCTCACGGGTCAGACAAAAGAGAGGCCTGACAGTATTTGTAATACTTACCCACCCAGCTACACCTAACTTCTGATTCACCAGCAAACTGCCAGCAGTCCATCACAAACATGACAGCACAGAGATAGAGATTCCCCTCTTTACCCACAGAACAGACACAGCAGGAGAACACTTGACCTTCCCCATGAACAGAATCATACAATGGCTTGGGCTGGAAGAGAACTCAAAGGTCATCTAGTTCCAAACCTTCTACCACAGGCAGGGACACCTTCCAGCAGATGGAAAACCAGGTTGCTCAAAGCTCCATCCAAACTGGCATTGAACAGTTCCAGCGATGGAGCATCAACAAGTTCTCTGGACAACCTTTTCCAATGCCTCGCCACCCATCATGCATGGACGCGTTTACTTAACCTATACACAGAATTTTAGACTGCAAAGAAGGAATAAGCTCATATAACTACAGATCTCTGATCTTTTCCATGATGGAAATCCAGGGCATCAGCATGTCCTTGAGAAGCATATACTGCCACTCAACAGGAAACACCAGTAGTCAACAGTACAGCTCACTACATAGAACAAGACAGGAAAGGACGTGCTCAGCTCTACACTTTCCAACCTAGATGTGGACTCTGAAGCCAGGGATTTCTGTAATGTATTTGCTAAAGAATCTCTTACTGTTTGAGCCAAAGTTTAGGTCTCCTATTTTAGTCCGTCTTTAAAAAAATTGAATTGAGCCCATGCAGAAGAATTTAGTGTAATTTAAAAAGCTCCAAACAGCATTTCCTTTCCTTCTTGTAATTTTATCAAAAGTAGCAAACATTTCTGCTTCTTTTAACAAGTGCTGCTGCTTGATGTAGCAAACCTGAGAAAAATCATCATTTTTACTGCCTTGACTATATTAGTAGTTTTACATCAATTTTTACTTCTTTCTGAGCTATTTGAAGTATTTCATATCAAGTCATAGAAAATTTTGAATAAAATTTTGAATAATGAGAGCATTGATGATCAGTTTAATTCTTTCCCCTTAGCAGAACTCAGCATTCCTTTAAATAGCATTTTCTTAGTACAAATCTGCTCTGAGAGTCTGATGATTCAGTAGAGTCTGTAAGAGAACTCATATACAACAAAGTTTGCTAGAATATTTAGAAAAAAAATCCACATCTTTTTTTGCCCTTCATTATTGGAGAGTAGACTGCTCATTTACTAGACAAAGCTATAAAAGTGATTGCTTTGGAGATTGGGAAAAGTAATTTTCTTACTTAGTTGATTCAGGCGACAAAGCATATTACCACTTAAAGGAAGACTATACTACAATCAGTAAAAGCATTATTAAAGCTGGATTGTGGCTTTCTTTCTTTGCCTAAGTATAATTGCATATGTTTTTACTATAAAAGAAAGCCATTTTAAATATAATAGAGAGATTAGTAAACTTGCACACTGCTTATCCCACTTCCTTGTGAAGACTTTTCTTTACTTGGATTAGCATTATGAACCACTATATTTATTTATATACTTCTTGGATGAAACATCCAAGAATTCAGTGACATTTTTTCATCCTAATGCATGAGGAATTAGGATCACAACCTTTTATGAACGAACACGGCTAAATCTCTACCAAGAAAAAACGCAGTGACTATTTATCCCTATCTCTCTTTTTAACTTAGCAACATGATTTCATTCTGATATTTATATATTCTAAAATCATCAGTATTGGCAACAGTCTCTTCTAAATATGCTGACTAGCAGTAACAACACTTGTGCCTCATTCTCAAAATGTGCTCCTCAGACATCTGGAGCTCTGCTTTGGGGTTCTGTCAGTTTCCTTCTCCTGAAGGAGAAATAATTCTCTGTTCTGGAAGGTGAGACACTGCAGGGCAGGTAAAGAAGTAAGGGCAGAGTTTGCCTCCTTGGGTGGCCACTGCTTTTAATTTTTACAATACCTTCATAACAGAATCTGTTTTCCTGAACTTTCATTAGATGATTCCCTGAGCAGCCTCTGAGATAATAGAGTATTATCTGCAGGCTACTGAAAGCCAAGAGCACCAGCTGACCTGGCTGTGGCCATACAAGAAAAGCAGAGGAACAGCCAGAAGTAATCTGGGTCTGCCAGTAGCACAGATATTTCCTTTCACTACTTCTCCCTTGTCTCTAAGCAATTTTCCCCACCTCCTTCCTTTGATTCTATCTTGTTATCTTGCTGAGTCAGCCTTTGACTTTTCTACATTTTTTTCAGGTCATTCCTATCTCAATGGCAATTATTTTTCTCTCCATGTTGTCACAAGTCCACTAATAACATGCTTCACCTTCTGACAACATTCTGCTCTGATCTCTTCCCAAATTAATTACTCAGTTTTCAGTTTCGGACCTTGGGTTTTGTCTGATTCATTCCTCCCTCAGATTTCATTTTCCCCACTACTTTCCCCCAACATCATTCATCCTCCTTCTCCTTCACTCTCTTCCATTTCATACTCAGTTCATAATTTCACTCTTGCCCTTGCCTACTCTTACATTGTTTCATTTATCTTATATATTCATCCAGTTAGTCATTCAGCCCCTCTCGCTCCAGTTACTTGAGGAACATATTTTATTTTATAAGCACATAAGCAGTATGGTATATTCTTCAAGACTCTATAAAAAAATTTGTGGAAAGGAAAAAATACATTTTTTAAGAGTTCTAAGGCTAACCATGGCTTTGGGATACCCAGATTGGTCCTAATTTTACTTTATTTACATGTGCTAGGATTTCTACAGGTATTAACTCATCATATACACCCCCAAAATAAACATAGATTTCCGATGGTTGTTGCAATTTAGGACTCATGTAATTTCTTCTTGCTTTCTTAGTCCAAACATCAACTGAAGCTGAGCTTTTTACTACCATGAATCTAAGGTTCTTGAAAGAACAAGACACTTCTACAGCCTCTTCTTTTATCCAAGTAAGCATGTACAGTAGACACTGCAGCTGTAGCAGACTGAAGAGTCTCACACTTGATTTACTATTGTTCTAACTAGTCTTTCAGATGCATCTTTGAGGGCTTCATTATTCTGGCTTGGTCACCCAGATACTTAATTCACTTAAATGGAGGCATTTTAAAGAGAAAAATGGACATGCCCTGATGTCAAAATCAGAAAAATCCAGACAGTGGACTGAGAAAAAAAAATAAAAAGTGTATGGGGAAAAAATGCATTGATTTGAGGAAATACCTAGGGGATACAGATCAATAGCTTGTCAGTTAGCAGATTTTTAACATGGATTGACTTTCTTCCAAACCACCTACTTGAAATGTAGAAAGCAAAACAAAAGGAAGCCACAACCCCACAGATTCTATCTTATTATCTGGGTGAAGGACACACACAATATACAGTCAATAAAAGTAACTGCACACTGAAGTCACAGAGGATTTTAGCACCGCAGAAGGACTAGACCACAAATATTGTTTCATTTCTCCAGTGTAAATATCAACAACTGCCCATGAAGGACAGGAACAGAGGTATATTACCCCCCTGTGACATTTTGAACTGGTGGATAACCAGGTCTGTCAGACTTTTTTTTCTACTCCAAACCACACAGGACAGACAGAATTAGTTTGAGGACAATAAGAGACAGAGATGGACCAGTTCAGTTGGGAGGGCAGTAGTGTACAGGACAGGGGCTGTGGAACTGGACTGCTTGCAGTTGACTACTGGGATCTCTTATGAAAGCAGGACCAGAAGGCAGCACAGGCACTTCAAATCCCAATATCAAATAATGGACTTGGTTACAATCCTTTGTCTTATGGCTGAGAACAGCTGCTTGGTGGTCCTTTGCTTAGGAACTGTTATTTTTGAAATCTTCTCATTGCAATCATCACCATGTTCTTTTGTAGTGATTTTGAAGCTTAGTATAGTTATTACATAGTCCTATAACTGCTGGCACTTTCGTCCATTACACTAATGCTAGCAAGACTACTGAGATTAAAAGCTTCAAGAGCAGGGACCTGTTTTGCTTTGAGTCACTGAAATGACTGTCAATTTCTGTACTACATAATTACTAATACCTACACACTGAAGAAAGTTAATATTTTGTCCAAAGGATGGAAAAGGGGCTGAAATCACTCTCTTCTCAATGATAAACATTAGAGACAACTGTTCTGTAAGGACATGCAGAAAGACATGGAAAAGATGGAGAGTAACAGAGATATCACTTTGAGAACTTTGCTTCTGGTTCAATAACTTCAGAAGGATCTTAATGTAATTTCCTTTCTAACCATTAGGCCATGTAAAAATTCATTACACACCAAAGTGCTGCAGAAACAAAGATTAACTTGGAAACTGCTACAGGAGATTACCAGAAAGATCAGTATCATGGTGGCAAATCCTTGTTACAAAGATCAGGCTTGGTAACTAATGTTGTATAAACCAGCAAGATTTGGTTGCATGGGTTTACTTTATGCCACAGTTGTGCTGTACAAAATAACCCAAGCTGAGTAGCTTTTCCAAAGTGTTCATCAAATGAAAACCAAGTGGTGTTGGTCAGAGTGCCAGCCGGGTCTGGGTATTTGTTAATGCTTCTTATATAACTTTGAGCACACAGTATTTAATCAGGTTTGAAGCAGAAATTGAGCTAGCAGCAAAGGAATAAAAGGACATAATACAAATGTCCGTGTCATGTCACTTCAGGTGATGGTCTTCTCAGAGCTGCCCAGGTTTGAAGTTACACTTCAGTCTAGATGACATACAAAACTTGAACAAGGTGAGAGAAAAAACACCGAGCCTCGCTGAGAAGGCTGGAGCCTGCTTGCAAATCAGAAGCAATCAAAAATACACCAAATCATGCCAGCAGCACCGCTTTGACTGACCAAGGTACAGTTCCAAGAAAACAGTCAGGCTTCCGGTGAACATTAAGTATGTGAAATGGACAAACCAAAATTGACCAAAATTAAATTATTTTCCTTGGACCCCTTCTAGGACCATTAGCCTCCATGTCCTTGCAGGATGAGATAACTGTTTTTGCACACAAGAGAAAGCATGGGATGCCAAAATTTCTGCAAAGGGAGCACAGCTACCTAACGAATGATTTCTGAGTTCAGATGGCCCTGGCAGCTCTTACCAACTCTTTCAGTAGCTGTAGGTAGGAACTTACATGCTATCCATATGTTTTAAAAATGTCACAACTAATTTCTGCTAATGCCAGCCGTTATTGGTTCCTCTGTGCTAAAGAGTGTCAGCAATTCAAAGCAGCTAGTGCCATAAGGGAAGAATCCTTTCCAGCATGTAAACCACCAAGCAAGATTTGAAGATGATCCCTGTGGCACAAGCTCCTATGTTGGACCTTACTAGATCCTACCTGACAAGAGTACTTTGGCTGTTCACAAGGTGGCTGGATTGCAAATGCTCATAGTTGTGCTGGAGATTATTAAATACAAAAGTGCCCACTGCTGCCAAATCCATGAATACACACACCTTAGTACCAGACTTGAGTGCAATATTTGGAAACTGAAATTATGTACTAAAATACTGACCAATCCACCATGAAAGACCTTTTCCATTACAAATTCCAAAGCAGAATTATGATATTGTTTCTGCTGGACACCTAACATCTTAAATATAGTACATAGTATAGCCTCATAGTACATCTGTCCCTAACAAGTACACCTCACAGTACATCTGTCTTTGATTAATGAAAAAAATTATTTAGATGAATGTATTATTATTCACCTATGCATCTTTGAAATGGTGACTACAGATACTGGGAAGCACAACTGGTATTTTATAATGCCAAAGTACACATTACCAATGACAGTGTACTGTCTTTGGGTACACAGCCATTTCTCTCTGCAAAGGTACACATTTCTAAGTCTACAGACACAGAAGCTGTAGAGCTGAGAATCAGAATTTATTGCTTACATATTCTCTCTAAAAGACAGAATTTTTGGCTTAAGTGAAACTTTTCCCCCTTCCTCATTGCAAAATAAGCCAGTACAACCCAAGGCCCTGGCAGCCTTCAGAATTTAAATGATTGTGGATTTTATTTTGGTTTTTTTTCTCCCTCTATTGGCTGTGGATATGACAGCCTCATACTGCTAAATCTCTCCTACTAGAGAATTCTGTAAGTCAGGCTGTGCCTAAATCTTTTTAAAGTTAGTGTGCTTCAGGCTTACAAGAGAAAGTAAGCTATTCACATTATGAACTATTATGGTGCCTAAAATGAGGATATTTTTGTATCTAGGGGAAGTTTACTTCCCAGATTAGGCATCTAGTTTCCTGTAGAACCTATAATAAAAACCAGATTATCACTAGTTTATTGTATTTTTCGAGCTAAAAGACATCCAAATTAGGCAGCAGCCCATGCTGATGGAAAATATGTTGTTTACACCAGTTCCTCATTTGGAATTGCACAGAAAGAATGGATTCTCCAATGAAGTTTTAAAATTCTGTCCTACAATCAGAAACTGAAAACAATTCTGTTACTATTAAGGATAAGACATGTCTTTCAAAATATATCTGGAGGAAGGAGCAGAAGCAGAGTAGGGACTGGAAGCCAGGCTTCTTCTACACCAAATGAATGTGCAACTACTATAGCCATCTTTAAATGCAAACAGATTAAAAGATTTTCTGTAATCAAATAAGAAGGACCAAGGGAACACCACTAATAGATAACTTCTGCTCTCCCTAAATCTTTGTGATTGCAAGCTCAGTTTTAAGAAGTTTAAGATGTTCACTACTAGCTTAAGTGATTTGCTTTCTGTCAGGTGTCTGGTAAGGCCAGCAGCTGTAAGGTAAAAACTGGCAGTTTAGAAATTTGCAGACAGAGCAAGATTTTCAACATCATTTTCTGCAACTCAGGCAGATGTTCTGTGTTGAAGAAGTTTGGTTATTGACACACTTGTAACAAAAATAATCCCCACCTGCACTTTTCAGTCATGTTTCATAAGGTCGGATGTGCCTTACTTTACATTGCAGGACCCAGCTCCCCAGCTGAAACAAATAAGAAACATTGCATATGAGTTCTCATGGGATTTAGGCATAAAACTGGTGCTGACCATTCCCTTGTGATCACCATGTTTGTGGATGTGTGCACATTGTGCAACATAAACTGAGGTAAGACAGTTTAGGTGCCTTAACAGAAAGATGTTTCTCCAAAAACAAACCCAGTTTCTGCATGTTTGTATTGCCTGGATGTTAGGTATGAATGCTTGACTCTCTGATGCAAAACTAGTACCTGCTTCTTTCCTTTAAGATGGGATACAGTTAGCTTTGGAAATTCAGCTTGGTAATTCTCACTACATAGAACACTGTCAAAGTTACTATGCATTCTAAGAGGCAAAGAACTTTTTGAGATCTTCCATCTTGGAACTGGCTTTAAGATTGCTTCTCACAGGCTTAAAGTTTTTGAGAAAATATCAGGAAACATTCTCCAGCAGCAACTAATAAAAGATAAATCAAATCATGCATCTACTCTTTTGTGGTACCCAAGTTGTCTAAATGAATAATAAAAACTAATAAAAACTGAACAAGGCCTGATTCATAATAAATCAAAATACAAAAATGAATTTTAAAATCAGATATCCAAGGTGTTGCCAGTGGAATTTTCATTACCTGCCTTTTGTACATTCTCACATTTTCAAGTGTGACTTAGAGTTTTAGTAAAATGTCAATATTTACAATTTGAAAGCAAAGGAAGAGATTTCTTGCCCTCTGTTCATATGCACCTTTATTTAACTCTATGAAACTCAGATCCAAATTACTTGCTTTCTTCAGGAAGACTCGCCCCTCAAAAAATCCTGCTTACTTCTTCATGAAAAATCAGAGGGAAAAAATAGTCAGCTTTTGGTACTGCTGCAGGAACTTCCTCCATCTTAACATCCTTCCCTCACACACACTCTTGGAGAATCCAGCCTAGGAAATACATGAAGAAAGCAATGGAGCTACAGATCCATTCAATGCCTTATGCAAAACCATCCAGTGAACATCAGCTGCCAAGAGCACTCTTTACACTCCAATGGAACACGCATCAGATAATATTATTCCTATGGTACATTGTGCAAAAACTGGCCATCTGGACAGGCAGAAATCTCTTCAAAATCCACCTTCAGAATTCCAGCTTCCCACTATATGAACGGAATGTATTTTCTTCTTAGTCTTTGTAGAGTATTTACATTGATTCCCAACATTATCTTCACATGAAGAGGAAAGTAAAGACTTCAATAAAATCAGAAAATCCCAGGTTAAAAGGCCCTCAGAGGATCATCTGACCCAGTTTTTTGTGGAGAAAGGAAGCCTATATGAGACTATTCAGCACCTTGTCCAGTAACATCTTGCAAACCTGCAGTGATGGAGACTCTACCATGTCCCTGAGGAAGGTTGTTCCAGTGAATGATTGTTCTTACTGAAAATAATTCCATCTTATCTTGAAATAAATGTCCTCAAGCACATAAGTTTATGTTCTCCTTCCAAATCATTACCGAATGATTAAACCCAGCTTTGAAATCAATCTAGATCTTTCCCATGCACCAGAGCTATGAGGCCATTCCTCACAGAGGCTTGTCTATTTTATTATTAAAATTGCCAGTGATAGCTCTTGTCTAATATCTTTACAGACCACTGCCCCCATATTTTGAACATTTTTTTAATAATACTGAAACCAAGTATTTTGGGCTTAATATAAATCCATGTCATCATGGTTTACGCTAGCAATGACTGCCAAAAAACTTCGGTTCCCCAAACCCCAAACAGTTTTAGGCCCAAGGAAACTTCTCAAGAAATGTTTTCTCTTAGTCTTATAGCTTTGTCTTTTCCAGAAAAAATGTCAGTTTCTCCAGAATGGTCAATTTTACATTTCTAGGACTTGCAGTATACAAAGGCTCTAGTTCAAAAAAACCACCAAATTCACTGTTTATTTCATAAGAAAAAAATATTCTGATATTCCCAGATGATCTCCATCTTTTCTGTGACATAACAAATGTCTTTCAGTTCTTTTATGGTATATTAAAATTTATATCTTCCCTTCCCCCACAAGAAGAGAGGGAAAGAGAACAGGATTGTGGCCAACAGTAAAAACTCATGTCCCACAAGCGTCCCAGCTCTAACACTATACAGCACCTTAAGTGTGCCCACAGAAGCAGACAGAATATGGAATTAAACACATTTAATAATTTATATAAACCATATTTACTATTGCTGTCCATTGTGCTACACTTACGTTCAGACTCTACAGGAAAGTACAGGAAACCCTCAAACTTCTAGAAGTCACTTGACATTACATGAGCTTGAGCTTTCTGGTGCCATGGCAGATTGAACCTGTTGCAACCAGGTTCCAGGGGTCCTTCCTACCTTGTCCACGCCAGTTACATGCTTCCTTTCTCCGTGTTGCCCCCAGCCTGTGAGATCACACACTGGGTAATGCAGAAATCTAAAGCAAATGACAATTAAACTAGCCAAAACAAAAAGCAGTCTGTAGCCAAATCAGCCCCCTGAACTGTCTCACCACATGATCACTGGTGCAAGGAAGAAGGCAGGGACAAGGAAGGAAGGGTGAGGAAGCTGGGATTGTGTAGCTGCCCAGATATAACCTGATTAAATTTGTCATGGAATGATATCTGTTAGTATTTGTAATTTAAAGGGCACAACTCAATGCACAAAAAATTTCTAGAGCTTTACTATCTACTCATTTATTTGTCACCCTACAACAATGTACCTTTTAAGTTTCTCTGTTTTGGTTGTATCTGATTAGGAAAGACTGTAATTCTGGACAAATGTGCATGAACTGCTCCATGCATAACAGCTGCACATGGGATCTAGTGATTGGATCCTGCCCTATGACAATGACTTCCTATTATTCTCTGGTTTCCTTGCTAATACATAAAAGTGATTACTTGACCTGGAGGATATTTTTTCCTAAAATCACACTGTGACATGGACAGACTCCTCTTTTCTTATCTGCCTCAACCACCACTGACAAAAGACAAAATATTCCTTGCAAATATATGAGAAATGTTTCATGAAAAAGGAGTACTGGGGGAAAAAAGAAATGGAAAAGAAAGGAAGCAATGCAAATCAAAGGAGGAAAATCCATTGGTATGTCTTAAAAAGCATGAACACTAGCAGCTAAAATAGGATAGCAATTAGTAAGAGATTTATATTCTGTACACGTGAGAAATAATACAACAACCTGCTAATTGGAGACAGTGCTATTCAAATGTTACTGATGAACAAAGACTGGTACATAATTATGTGAAAGGAGGGGGAGGGTTACAAGAAATGCTTCTGTCTAGTAGACTGAGCCCCAGCTGAGGAAAGGCTAAACAATAACCATGAAAACAAGCATTAATAAGCTACTGTCACAGTACAAAGAGGATAAAGAACATGTTTGTTTACACAATTAGACAAATTTTGTCCTAAGACAGACCTACCTTTCACGAGAGAGTCATACACTGATATGCATAGTATGGATATACATATGTCCTATAAAATATTATCATAGTTTATAGTCTGTTTAGTAATAATTTTAACAACACGAGCTGGGAAAACTTACATGTGATTTTTTTTTAATTACTAATATACTTTTTAAAATTTTAATTGTGACTATAGAAAACAAATGCTCTTATCTGGCTTCTGGTGCCTGTGCTGCCATTAATAATCATTGGTTGTCCCTAAGAGATAGAAAGAGCAAGAAATCTCACATAACAGGGAAGCTGTGAAAGAAATTCATTAATACTGTATTTGCAGAGTACTCAGATACCACAGTGAGAAACAGCACAGAAAGGCCTATGAGGAAATTAATCATTCTGCATTCAGTGCAGGATCTGGCAGATGTGCAATGAAGAAAGCCTAGAGACATACATTAAATATGAAGATAAAAAAAGATTCTAGCCATTACCAACAAAAATAATATCCCCTGAATGAACATCAACTGCCTTAGGCATTAAATGTTTGATGCATTCTCATTAAATAGAAAGGAAAACCCTCTGATTAATATGGTAATATTACAACAAGTACCAGCCAGGTATTCTGTGCAAAATACAGAATCTGATAACATAATTAAAGTCTATCATAAATGTAAGCTATGGGATTAGTATTTCCCCATTTTTGCATACTTAGTTTTGCAACTAAATAACACTCTCACAGTCCAGCAATTATTGGCAAATGTACATTATCTCAGCAGTCAGAGAATCCTGTCACCACAGGATTCTGTGATGTGCTAAAACTGTGACACAGTGTTAGCACAATAAATCAATCCATGTTTCATGCTGCTGCCACTGGACTCCTGTAATCAAGCTCTCCTGCTTTTTAATCTACCTCAAGTAAGTCAGGATAGCATAGACAGGGTAAAAAAAGTTACTGGAGTGATGACAAAGCTGCAGGTTCACAGCTAGCTCAGATGTCTGCACAGGCGTTGCAACTGTGAATTAACTAATTTTATTTCACTCCACATCAGTTCGGTTCTGCTCCCCCTTCCACATAAGTTATGCTTTATCTTACCCCATCAGCCCACATTTGAAGTCAGATTTCAACCTTCTCCTCTATTAATCAATAGGGACAGCTGCTGCAGAGGAAGGATGTGTGGAGAGGACTCTAGGTAGGATGCACCGCTGTGGTGGAACAGATCTGTAGAAACAGCTTTCTACAGCTCTTCAGAAGTGGGGAGAAGAGGCAAGGGGACTCAATGCATGCCTGCCTACAAAAAGGAAAGATGTGCTGGAATAATCCGTCTGGCAGAAATAGTCTCAACATGTGTGTTAAGATGCAGTAGTACAGGAGACTACCGTGGGTCTTCGTACAAAAAAAGCCAAACACTGCATAAAAAACATGGAAACAAAGTACTGGCCTTCAAGCAATCCCATGTGTTTAAATTGATTCTACTTTGCTGAGGCTACTTAAAGATTCCCTTAAGGTTCCTGTGCAATATATTAACAGGCACATCCATGGCCAACAGCCAAATTATCCCTCATCCTGGCCTTAGGAACCAGTCTGCACCTCATGAGGGCACAGCCCAGGGGTTCTGATCACTTGGCCTGCTGAAAAGAAAGGCAAGACTCTTCCACCCTCTTCATGCAATAGCAATTCTCTCTCATATTCAGTAGAACAGCTTGGAGACAGTCTCACTCATGCATACAATCTGCCTTGGGATAAAAAGCCAAACCTATGCCCACCTAGCAAGGTGAAGGCAGACCCAGAAAGGCATGAAATCCCCAGAGTCCCACTGGCTGTGTATGTGCTTTCTGTCCACACTACTGCCCATGGCTCGGGTGCCAAGCATGTTTGCTGCTTAGGATCAATCGGAATGATTTATCAAGTGATGAACCCCAGAGCAGTGCTTGGTCTCTCTGCTGCCCAATCCAGACTGACACCACAAGTCAGGGTTTGGGTCTGCTCACACAAATGTATTCTGGCTCTCCATCCTGAGATGCCTCGCAACTTGGCTGAGCTACTGACTTGTTTACTGCTTTCTTCACCAAGAGAGGAATGTATCTGTCAAAAATGGTGCATGGCATATTTTAAAGACAATTCTGATCAGTTGCAGGAAAAAAGAATCAGTTGTCTTCATGGATATAAATCCAAGTGAAACTGCACAGTTCCCTTTCAATGATCACTTCTGATGGATTTCTGAGGATGCAGGCAACCAGCCCCTCACAAGCAAGAAGATTAATAATTTAAGTAGATAGCTTTTCCAGGATAGCATAGCAAAAATTAATGTTATCTGGGTTTTTTTTTTAAGCTAGGCTCACACTTAGCTTCTATTTGACACAAACAGGACATACCATAAACTGCTCATACAAGGTCTACTCATTTCAACAAAAAAAAATTAAGACAACTAAATCTAACTGAATTTAAAACTAATTTATTTCTTTTCAGGAATGCAAAACCAAAGAAAGATTTATCTAACTTTCATGGAGATAAAAACCAAACAACAAACCTAAATGAGTGAAAGAATTGCAACAGAGCTGGCAAGCACCTTGCCATAACCAAGACATTCTAATAAAAATATCAGTGCAGAAAGTAGCAGACCAAAACATGGAATGAGAAAAAAAAAATCATAGTGAGAAAAACTAGAAGTTGTAATATTGATGTTTGAGAAAGGCCAATAGTAAACAATGATATATACAATTCCGGGGTTCAAAGATGATGACAACAAAATTCACAAAAATTACCAGCAACTTTCTCCAATCCTTTATAGCTTAGAGCACAAATATAATGATAATTTCATTTAAATACTATAAGATTTCCTGTCTCAGAAATCTAAAAAAGGCATAAGGGAAACTAAAGCTAGTAAAATTGTAAAAGCCTGTGTTCTGTTCTTTTTTTTAAGCTCACAGGCTAGATTAATTCCCACATAAGTAGAAGGAAGTGTTAAAACATTTCTCCTCATTTTCAAGCTAAAAATTTATCCTCATATTTTTTTGAAAGAGGATGATTTTTTGGTATTGGGTATTTTTAATAAATGATACTTAAAATATCTTTTGCCAGTACATCGATATGAATGTACAGGCCTACCTCTCCTATTCTCTGACTCATAGGAATTTGGGATATTAGAATCACAGGGAAAAGAAACAATTTTTCAAAAGATAATTTCACTGACATTGATATTAAAATACCAATTTTCTTTTGAACACATCAGAAAAAGACATTCCACATGTATCTGACAAAGTATTTGATATATTCTTACTGGTTATCAAAGGATCAATATCTCTTTTGGTTATGTAGCAAAAATCATCAAATCCCTGGAATAGGTAGTGCCACGAAATGATGAGGATCTATACTTATTAATTATTTAATTTTATTAAATTTTATTAAATTTAAATAACAAGTCAATCTTGATTAAAAGCTGATTTCCCTCAGAGATAAGGACTTCCATTATTAATATTCTTTTACTTGTGCAGTGAGGAATTTAAACAAATATAGATTGATTTTTGTGGAAAGAGGGTGCCCTTTATTCTTCACCATGAACAGTCATGCTATGTTAGGATGCTACTACACATAACAATTCCTTTGCCTAATTAAATGCTTTAGAGTTTCCTTTGTGATCCATACAGGTATCTTTGTCAGAAATGATCCCCATCAAAACACATACATTCTTTTTGATCTTTGAGAAGTGTATCTTATCCTTAAAATCATGATTTTATCAGATATAGATAACTACGAGGAGAAATGTGCATGAGATTGCTAGAACTCCTAAGAGAGGCTAATTTCTTTCAGCAATTCTTGAATTCTCTTTACTATTTTTCCACACAGTTTTACATAAAGCAAGTTCATTCATGCAGTGCCAATGTGCAATCCCTCTTTGGATAGGGGTTTTTGAGCCTCAAAATAACAATCAGGAAAGCAGAGACCAAAGAAATATACATAGCACAAAGAACACTGTCAGCTGGTTAAATCTGACCAATGGTTTATTTTCCAGGGCTTCAGGATCATCAGTACCATACACATGCTGTTTTATTAGTTTACTTTGCTATTGCTCGAAAGAGGAAAAGTATCTTGTCCCACAAGGTATTAGCCCAGACTCTCAGGTTACGTTGCCTACTGTTAAAATGGCCACAGGGAATTTAAACACCTCTCTAACGCACTGCCTTTTTATTCGCTTGCAAACTGCAAACATCAGCGACAGTAACAGTTTCAGATTTCTGACATCCATGAACCAGAGAAAGCTGAAGGATTATAGGGTCACAGTGCAATACCAGTAGTGTGCATTCTATGCACCATCCGAGTCTGCATTTTAAACAGCAGGAACAGCACGCAGCAGCCAATGGCAGAACGACATAAAGACCTTGGTCTTACCCTTTGTTTTCAAGTCGTTTAATACCTTTGATTCCACGGGCAGTTTATCGCTCACTAGCTTTATCTCAATATTTCGGGACGCCAGTTCAAGCAGCTTTTCAAAAAGACGCTGACCCTGGGAAGGACATTAAAGGAAAGCCGAAGTTTTTAGACACAGAATTGATCAAACTGCATATCAACAAATTAAAAAAAGCACGTTAAAACAAAAACATTACAAACAACATCTGAGTAACTATGTTCCTAGATATGATTAAACCTACCCTAAAGCTTTGCAACTCAATTTTGTTTTCTTGGAGAAATACTGTTCTGAAGGCCAATAAGGTTTCTTACTTTTCCCAGATTGTGCAATACTGACAAGGTGACAGGTGTCAGGCAGAAAATGAAGTGTCCAGGGGTTTTATGCTGCATAAGCACATTTTGACATTAACTTTCTTCTACGTAATCACAGTCTAGTGATTTAGTATTAAAAGCCCAAGGAAAACAGTTTATTACATTTTTTTCTGTATTGAGTGATATTTTTGCAAGTGGTTCTAATCACAGTACAATTCATTCCCAAGTAGTTGCATGCTCATCTTCAGATGAGTTATACCAAGAAGGAAAATAATTATCTATAGGTATTTTATGTGCATTTAATTTTTATGCTGCTGTAAACTTTTACTATTTAAACCCTATCTCTAACACAGAACAAGAAAAGGAAAGTCATACTGAGCTGGATACATGCCAAAACAGAAATTTCATATGAAAAATAAAAGTTTTATTGACCGTGTTTTTCCATATCCAAGAAACAAACAAGAAGTAAAACTTCCGATTGCATTGCAAATGTTTAAATTTTAGGTTGAATATTTTAAATTAAATAAAAAATTTTAGTAACATCCAACTAGACTATGTGAAGAATAAACTCCTGTGTTGTTACTACAATTACAACCAGAGCTCACTTCCTTGGTGCTATTCTAACCTAGTACTGCCAACACCACGTTCAATTAGCAGTCCAATACAGAAAGACTTCGGGCTTATGCACTGACAAAATGCCTGCCCTACCTACACAGTTCACTTCAGATTCAATGCATTGTTTGCCCCAGGGTAAACCTAAAACAAAAAAGCAATAGCTATACATCAATTTTCAAACAAACAGGCAGAAGACAAAGCTCTTCACAGAAACATGTAACATAATTCTCTGTACAAACTAAGAATCTAAAAATGATCCTTCCATTCAACAAAAATGATCAAACCAAGAACAGCTCAGGTTGATATAATATGATGCAGCATGGACCAACAAAACCTCCAACAAAAGCCCTTCCCACACTCTGAAAACCCAACAGCAGCAGAGAGTGGAAAGCCTAGAAATTTGCCCCTTAATTGCCTAGACAGGTTGATACTTTGAGCCTTGCTGGCCTTAAGCATTCCACAGTCACAGAAAGTAGTGCTTCCCCTGTCTAAAGTACAGACCTATTTTCTAATATTCACTTATTTTGAATACATGTGGCAAAATAAAAATACCTATCCCCTTAAAATGTAGCTTTCTCAAAAATATCAATCAGCCAGAGGCTGCAATGGAAACAGAACCACTGTTTGTTTTATTTTTTAATGTATGCCTGCTTGCTCACTCAAATCCACAGTATAGCTCCCTGCTCATTCCAGGGCTCACAAGAACTTTGCAGTGGAACACAATGCTGCCATAGTGAAAGCATTAAAGAATAGCTAACAGAACAGAAAACAAAAACATTCTTTGCATGAAGTTCCAGATGCTTATTCTACTCAGATTCAGCATTGCTCAAGGTGACTAGGCAGTTCCATATGTAAGAAATACCATCCAAGATTTTAACTCACACACGCAAGAGTCCTGAATGGCTCTGTAAGTTTAAGGAGTGGCTTTCCCTCACATACCTCATCAAGCTAAAAACATCCTTAATTATTACACCAGAGATTAAGTTTGGTCTTTTAAAGAAGAGGAGCAGATGCTACAGAGAATTTAAGAATTAATGAGATAAGAGTGATGAGGAGATGGATGCTCCATATAGAGCTATGCAGCTGCTCCAGCATGATTCTAGAGGTGCAGAGGTGCACTGACTGGTGTTCCTGAGTGCCCTGCTCCCTCCAAGAGGGCTTCTCATGCAAGTGCTACTGTCTGGCACTGCTAGACTCTAATCAATCTGGGAACAGCCATGGCTGTCCTGCTGTCTGCTGAATTCCCAATCCTTGCTTTGCCCCATCCCCCAGCTACCCCAAAGCATCAGGCTCCTGGCATATCAGAGCTCAGCCAACCTTTGGATATGCATCATATGGGTCCAGCACTTTTGGTTTTCATTTGCTACATCTTTGCAAATGTCAGCTGGGAAATTCAAGGATTAAAAGGTTTGCATTATGCATATTAACTAATATATATGTAAGTAGAAAAAGCTACTCAGGTTCTCTGTGTTGATTCCATCGACTAAGTAGATAAACACCGTTTTTGTTTAGGTTATCTGTAAAAACTGATTTTGTCTAGAAGAACAGCAGAAAACTCTGGCATACAGAAATAAACATGGAAAATGCATTCATAAATTTGATGGAAAATGATTATCATTATCAATACAAATTAATGGGTTAACTGTTCTGACAAAGGAATGCTTAGAAAGTTAATGTCTAAAACTGATAAAATGAATTGCTGCAGGGGATGGCTCCTAATTTTATATAGGGAACTATAGTAGTTATTTTTGGATATTATTGTCACTTCTGCCTGCAGGAGATTATATTCACACATGATTTATAAAAGCTTTGATAAACAAGCCTGGACTTTCTGTATTAATTGCAGTTTGGACAAAAAAGAATCTGGCAGCACCTCCTGAGTTTTCCCTGATGTAACCAACACAGCTGTCTCCTACAAGCCATGCTGCCTGCTGAACAGCCCATCCTATGGCTTCATAGATTGCTTGGAGCGCAGCCCTGCATTCCAATGAAACCATCTCCTCTGAAAATGCATCTGTTTTCCCATCAGGGACGCCACGAGCTATTCAATTATGGCTTTTTTTTTTTCTAATTATGTTTATGAATGGTAAAACCTCAGATTGACTCAACATTTGAAGCATCACTAAGTAGTGATGGTTAAAACTAGGAGTGCACTCGCCACAAATATTTGTGTTTATACAGGTACATAAAAAGCACCACCTGTGACAAAACTGGAAAGAATTCCCTTTGTCTCACCTGTCACTGCATCATCCCTCAGCAGGCATTCACACCCCCAAGGCTTAAGCTTGATGAACCAAACGATGAAATATTCACGACTTGCTTTTAAAAGCAAGTACATACTCCAGTAAATAGGGTTACTAGAAATTCTTCCCACACTGCTGAAGAACCTAGACTTCTTCTCCATTAATATTAATTTGAAACTCAGTTTCTACACTTTCTGACATGTTTACTTGCAATTTTACTGGTTTGTTCTATGAAAAGGAAAGAAGATGGGACAGAAGGTCTGAAATGTTTTGTTACTGCTGTCAGAACATTTGAAATGCTTCTGTTGAATACAAACCCTTATGCTGTCATTCAGACCACATTCCCTTTGTGAGACAATACCAGGCTGCTGCACCACTACGTGACAGTGATCAGAAGCATTGCTATATACCAGCTTGTGAGGACTGAGAAACAGGAGCAGCCAAGTGCTATGAAACTGTGGCTACCTTATAGCAAAATCTGCATTTTAACAAACAATACCACCAGAGATCTGCTTATCCTGATAAAATATTCTCTTACACTTTTTGCTGGGCTGTTTGAAAAACACCAAAAGTGACAAAATAGAATGTAGTAAGTATTTATCACATGAAAAAATTTACTTTTGCGTGGTGGCTTTAAACCAACATAAATCTCAAACATCAGTACCAACTGCACCTGCCACAGAAAACTGGTGAATTAAAATAACCCCAAAGTTGTCAATACCAAAGGTCCTGAAATTTCCCCCAAAGCAATTTATTGGCAGACTCTAGACAGGCTGTCTGTAGCCTGGCTGATTTCCCTTGTCTGCCCTTGTCTCTGTCACCACAGGTTCCTCATTAGAAATAAAATGGGAAGATACAAACATGAAAATGCTGTATTAACAGAAGGACTCTCAAATTGCATTATTGTATTCTTCAGTAACATAGAATCCCACAGTTCAGAAAATGCTTATCTTTTTAATCCCACAGAAAAAGCCTGGTTATCTCACAGACTTTTCTCCTGGTTTTATGTATACATTTCTACTATTTTTTCCCAAGTTATCCCATAATCAAGCCTCTGAGTATATTTCTAAAACATCACTAAAAACCATAGCATGCTGGCAGAAACCAAGAGAGCAAACAATTCAAGAAATCCAAACTTTTACAGCTGCTATTTAATACAGAACAAAGAAACTTTAATGCTTTCCTCCATTCTTCTAACCAAACAGCTAATGCAAAGGAAAGGAATATGCTTTCATTTTAAAAACCCTTCTTTCATTAAATTTATTTTGTATGCCTCAGTCAGTACCAGGGAAATGCCACCACCTGAAGAGGAGAGATGTTTATGTAAAGATAAGCTTATAGATCTCTATAGCTGATCCTATCCAATTTCCACTGGGAGCTGCTAGATTTGGAGATATCCTCTTCTTTGTATTTATTTGCATTTTTTAATAGTTTTTAAGGAAGAGAACTTAAGCTCTTGCACTAACATTTGTTCTACCAAACAAATCACTTAAGCTCCTTGGGCAATGCATGTGTGAGTGACTCATGACTTCTCACAGAGATTCATTACAAGGCTGGACAGCTGCCTTACATGAAACAGAGTATCAGAAGGATGGGGGACCTCTCCCATCAAGCCATACGGGAGATGCACAGTAGGATGGTGAATATCTATTTTTATGTGATGCTTGTAAAAATCAGATGCAGATCAACCCTTGATCATCTTATGTTTATCCAAACATCCAGCCAGGGCCAACTGTGTCATACACATGGTAATACTAACAAGCCATGATGGCATTGATTCTGATTTTTTGTGAAAAACAAACTGAAGTTTGTGAAGGACTTGCTGGAAATCTAAAAGGTCATTCTAAATTAAAGTTCCAAAACCTAAGACAACCCAGAGGAAATGAACTGTGAAAATTGTAAACTGGCATGATCTTGTATTCACCTCTCTCTTTGTACTCAAAATGAATCAAAAGCCATCGTCAAAAAAAAATGTTTCCCTTTTCTTCTACTATCTCTAAACATGGACTACCACAGGAAAGGAAGAGTCACATACTCACATTTCACAAAAACCTCAATGCTGCTACATGACAACTAGCCTGCTACTTGAAAACACACGTGACAATACAAACTCGCCAAAATACGTGGATTTCTTCTGAATGAGAAAAGCAGTATAGAGAGAACTCACTATTTTGCCAAGCAAATATTTGTTTATTTGACTGCATTATCTGTTGAAGAACAGAAACACTGTCTCATCATGTGTCTGTCTTTAGAGAATCCAATTTAGCAAAACTCATCATCTCAGATGACTGAGCGCGGCTGTTGTGACCTGGACAGCTCAGTTGGCAATGAATGTTTATTTAGATTTATAACAAAAAAAATACAGACAAGCAAGAGTCAAGGACACCAGGTAATGTACCCACAAACAAAAAATACAGAAAAATACAGCAGGAAGTTCTGCAATTTTATATATGCAAGTGCATACATATCTATGTATGTCCAATATACATTTGGACAAGACAGACAATATGTATACATACAGATGACACATCTATTGGGCATACACATGTATGTGTTGCAGAATTTCATGCTGTATTTTTCTTCAATATGTATATTGCCAATATGTGTGTGTACATGTACTCATGCATCTATGCATGGGACTACGTAGATGTATATAGAGAATGTAATTAAACCTTGTAACTAACTGAGAAAAAGAAATCTAGCCAACTCTGCTTTTCTCCTTCAAAAACCATGTCTGTTCAAGTGCTCTTGTGGAGAACCTTGCACTCCAATATGACTTGAATATTAATAAAATGGAAATTGCTAATTATAGCAGGATGTGGGTCCCTATGGAAAATGGTTGTGTCCTTAATTTCTAAAAAACAAGACTCATTCAAGGAACAACTAGAACTCATTCACTAAATACTCTACTACCTGGGAGTTTCGCATCTCATCCCCTTACCTTTCATAATGCTTTTGCTATGCTGGGCAAATTTCCCCAAACTCAGATTGTAAAGACTTGAGGGCACTTGACTTATTCTTCAAACAATTACCAGATTATAGTTATTGAAGCATCTCTGAAATTTCACTTCCACTTCACTGAGTGGAGAAAGCAGATCTAACGACACGTTTTCTCCCTTCCCTTTCACAGAGTGAGCTTTGTGTACATTCTCTGGGGCAGTAGTTTGCTAAGAAACACTGCCTCTTGGCAATTTTTTAGCAATCAGACTGGCCAATAACAATATAGTGTTTTAGCATGAATAGACAAGCTTGACAGAAAGATCTATCAGCTGTTCAGCTCATGCTGCTGTACAAATGAGAAAATGACTGGAATATTAATTGCCTTTAAACAGAAGTAATTACTCATTTCTGTAAGACTACTAGGAGGCAGAAAAAGATAGCTAGAATAGAGTATTATGGAAAATGTTTCATTTTTCTGGCTCTAACTGTGCATTTGAGGACAAAAGACCAAATCCACTTAGACGACTCTTCTTCCTTTCCCTGCTGAATGGTATCTTACAGTTTTTACTTTGCAATGCGAATGTGGAAAAGGGAATTGATTTGATGCTTAACTACTGGAATCCCAATTTCAATTTTGCTATTTTATATCCTCTGTTTGGGATTTGTTAGGCTCTGCCGGTTTTGAAGCAAATGACACGCTGAATTTTTTTCAGGCAAAATATTTTTGAAAGATTCATGCACATATCAATTCATGCACATCCTAGAAACATCTAAGGCCCGATCTCCTTGAATTCATCTGCTTGAATGACAGTACATGGGTTTGAAGTTACTTAGGCAATACATTTAAATAAAGCTTAGCTGCACAATTACATTGTGAAAAAGTCAATATTTTGATATTCCACATAAATTTATTCACAAACCACATTCCAATATTTATAAGCACTCTAAAATGTAGGATTTGCATTTCATTTTCTATTCATCTGCTCACCTTATATTTTCAGTATTTTAAATGGACATGCAGCAAACTTTTTCTAAAGGAAAGTTAATGTATGCTGCTCAACTAGGCTACAGTCTATTTCAAAAAAAGGAGAATACATTTGGTTAGAATACCAGGATTTGCCTATCATCTACCTAAAGGCATTTTTTTACTGCACCACATCAACAGAAAGGAAAGCCAAGAGTTTATGCCACGGTGTAACAGAGTCGATTCCTTACAGTTACCTGGCTGTCATTTTAGCACCATTTCATGTCAGATGAGTGGCTCCTTTCAGCAAACAATCTATCTAGTGGAAAAGAGGAGATACTCTCAGCCTATCCCTTTTTTGGTATCTTAGTTTTACAAGTGATGCTAAATGGAAACCTTTCCTGACCATATTTCTAAGAGGATTGCTCTCAATAATGAAGCGTTTGTTGGCACAGCATCACTGCAACGCATATCTGCCTTATTCACTATGATTTATGATTTTTCATGCTGTTTTTAATTGCAAAAATCTTGAACACTGCTCCCTCCCAAGACTAATTTTGAAAAGCTGTGAATCATCTGATACGATGTTGTTCTTTGTAAGTGTAATTCCATCCATCTATTTGCCTGGAGAATTAATTCACATGCTTGCCTTTTATTTCATCAGTAGCACCAAACAGAAAATAATTGTATAGATTTATGAATATTACCAAATAGGTGGATGTGCTAATATAGATACAACTTGACAGCTTTCTTAAGGTTAGACAATGTCTTTCTTTCCTAAGATGGAAGTGCTGTAAGTATATGTTAAATGTTACCTAGTCTGAGCACACCACTGCTCTTAGAAAACTTTCTATCGGCAGGAAAATCCCCACAAGAAAATGATTTTTAGACTACCCAAAGAAATAGTTCGGCTACAGGGAATGGTTTTAGCTCCATAAAATTAAGTTTGACAACAAGAACAGACTGTTAAAGTCCCACTCTTTTGTTAGGCTAGAACATACCTGGCATGCTGATGGATGACTGTGATTGAGGTCCCACTGGGAAGATACTATGTCAACAGACTTTTCAGCCATATTAAGCAAATTCATCCAGCCTTGGAAAAGAGACAAATGGGATGGTGCACTGTCTGAATAGTTGATCCCTTCAGGAATATTTTCCACGAGAGCAACCCTGAGAATAGATAAGGAAAGAATAACCACTTAACAAAAGCACTTTTCTTTATTAGAAGGCTCCAAATTGTAAAGAACTTCAGATTTTGGGCCTGGGGTTCAACATCTGCTCCCAGAGGCTCTCAGCAGTTTGCCACCCTGTAACTCTCTCTGAAGCATCTGACTGTCATGCTCCACACTTCCCAGAACAATGAAGTGTAGAAGTGACCTACTGCTAATGCAGCAAAGCCAATCAAGCTTTCAAAGCTCTGCAAAATTAGCTTACACAGGGAAAAGGTTATTTCTTACAACACAGTAAGTGGGAACCAGTCCTTAAGGTGAGCATAGGAAGAATGAAAAAATCTCCTCTTGCTTTGCCACTGTCATCTCTGAATGCATTTTCTTCTCTGTAAGGAATGTGGCAAGATGAACACTCCCTGGAATTTTCTTAGGTCAGCTTTTACAGCTGACATTTTATTACACTGACGTCTCTAAATATGAATTCTCCCTTTCCAAGTGCTCTAAGCTACCCAATTTTTCAGCTTTTATTTACCTATGTAAGGCTCTAACTGGGACCCAGTGGTTAAAAAAGAATTATGACCTTTTAGTTTCTTGCTCTTTTTGGAAAGCTCTTTGATCTTACTGTCTACAGTATTCAAAACATTTTCAAATTAGAGTACAGAAATTCATATGGATACCATCACACCCAGGAAGCCAAACAAGCATTGTAGCAAACAGCTCAAAACCTGCTCCTCTGCTTCAGGGAAATGGTGTGTTTCATTCAGCACCTCACTGCTAGATTTCCTTAAATTGCAGCAGGTAATTCCACACTCAGCAGAGGAATTTTAAAATGAAATAAAGTCAAACAAGTTCTCCAATTCTGTCTTTAGGTAAAGAGAATAAATTTTCATATAAATGCCTCCAACATCTGCCACTTCTACTGTGAATGATAGAAACCAGATGTAGGAAAGCTGTAATAGGAACTTGGAGAACACTCCTCTATTATATACAAGTACATCAAGCATTTCCACACTGGTTTTGTACTTGTCAGTAGTGTTAATTATCAACTCCAGTAATACGAATATAATTTGTAAACTTTAAGTAAATCATTATTACAAAATTCCAGGGTAAAAGAGATTTGTACATGTTTTGACTCTCAGATTAGTGCAGTATATACTATTAATTCAGCTCATCCTATAGGATTCGCATGGAAACTTTTAGAGCTATTTCAGAATATCAAGCACGTTTGTAAAGTGAACCCATTAAAGGAATGAAGATTGGTACTCTTAAACAATGTTAAGAAAACCCAGCAAGAATTGTGATAATGTAAACCTGTGGTCATTATCACACTCAGTCTCCTGGCGTGGCAAAAAATCCCACCACCCAAACCAGAACAGGCACAGCTCCTCCTGTATGTTCTCTTACTCCCCCAAATCTGTCAAACAACGTAGATATCACTAAGCTGAAATTACCAATGACACTCTCCACAACTTACTTTGAACACACTATTCTATTTATTAACATTTAACTTAGCTACACTGCAGTAATGGAGTTGGAAATCAGCAAATAAGCTGTAAAATGCTAAAAGCACAACTAGATTTTTAAATGTCTTTAAAGTATTCTTTATTCTAAAGCTTCTACCTTGCTTACAAACTTTCTGAGATAACTAGTGCTCTAAAAATTGAGTGCCTTTTAAAAAATAATTAAAAATAAACTCTTTAACACTCAGAGGTTTAGGCTTACTTTTGCCAATAATCCTGTTACAGAACTTCATAAAACTTTGGTTAGATCCCTTGAAAGCCTGGCTTGATTCTTTTTCCATAGTTAGAATTACAAATCATATTGCAGCTCTTAGCATGCCCATGTTTCCAGAACTTTTTTATGGAGAGTTGTAGGATGGCCACCTTCAAAGAGCAAGAAACTGAAGCTGAGACTACAAGGACATGAAACCACCCTCATAATCCAGTTGCAAAGATCAGAAACGAATGCATTTTTGTGAAATCTTCCATCCCCAACTCAATCACATCTAGATATAGTAGAGAATTATTCTGAATGCTTAAAATACATTCTTAACACCAAATAATTTTTCAAAAATAAAATAATGTCACATGCAGTTCTGATTTAGCTAGAATTTAAAAATGCGCATCACTCCCTTGAACAAGTAGTGACCAAAATTTCCCAACTTTAGAATATTGCCTGACACACACAGTGTTATCTAGTGGAACCCATGCAAATCAATTACACAGGAGCCCACAAAAATAACTGAAAGGACTGAATCTGTCACAGTCGCTTCCAGTGGTTTCTAGTAGTGCTTCCAGTTCAGCTGTACTGAACTTGTGTCTCACTGGAAAATGTTAGCTTAACTTCCATGTCTCCTGTCTCTTCCTCTGGCAAGCTGAGAGCCGCCAAACCCTAATCCTGCCACAGAAGGGCTAAGATGATCTGGAGGTCATGTAGTTCAACCTTGCTTGTCAAAGGAGGGCCAGTGCCAGCAGGTTGATCAGGACACTATCCAGTCAGGTTTTTGCATATTTCCAGTATCTCCAAACTCAAAACTCATCATATTTGAGATTATGGACCTGACCCAGCCAAACACATACATGTTTATTTCTGATTTCACATTATTTAATTGTGCATTAATCAATAATGCAGGAAGAGCTGTGGGTCATTGCTCTTCACACACATTTTGTTACAGATGCCATCAAGGCATGCACAAAAGTTGGGCTCTTCCTCATTTGTCACAGTTAAAACCTTTTACTTTTTCAAAGAAAGTAGCAAGGAAAATTTACTGGGCAGTAAGGAATTCAACTCCTCCTAAAAGGGCCTTTACCAAGGACAAGGTGCCTCTTGGCAAGGAAATTTGTCCCACTATTAGAATAAACTTGCTCTTTACTGGGAGAACATCTCCCAACTTCTAAATCTGCGTAGCATTCACCAAGCTATGGGACCAGCACTAAATAACACAAATGACTGCACAGCTCCTGCCATTGTATAATTTGGGTTTGGTTGTCCAGTAGAAGCCAAATGCATTCCAATTAACAAAACTGTTATTCAGAACAGACACTATCTGGTAATATTTTTCCTACCCTTCCGTTTTACCAAATAGCAGGTACAGGGAAGTGGTCACAGCACCGAGCCTGAGTCCGAGAAGGGTTTGGACAATGCTCTCAGGAACATGATGTGATTCTTGGGATGTCCTGTGCAGGGCCAGGAGCTGGACTCAATGATCCTGATGGGGCCCTTCCAACTCATTACATTCTATGACTCTACTTTGTGTTCTTTAGCAAAAAAACTAAAAATTAAAAAAAAAAATTTAAAATAGACATTTCATCTAGCTAGGGCACTAGTTAAAATACTGCTTTCAGAGTGTAGATTTCTCTTTAATAATGAATTGATTCTGCCATAAAATTCCAATGTTAAAACCCAACACCAAGCTCAGAAGTAATACAAAAAAGCCAAGCACCAAGTTTTTATACGAAGTGATTTTGCCTTTATAATATTCCCTTTTTGTTTGGCACAATAGCAAAGTTCCAGTGCTTAGTCAAGAAGAGTTTCATTAAAACTTCTGTGCAAAAATTTGAGTTTGCAAGCCCCAATTCCATCAATAAAAGCTAAATTTAGCTTTCATTTTTGTCCCAATATGGTCCACAAAGAGGTTCTTCAAATAAGGTATTACAAAAACTTCCAGGAGAGAAGGTCACTCACAGACCTTGAGGAAAGTTAGACATAGTGACATAATTTATTCTGCAAAAATTGCATATTAATGAAGCAAAACACAAATGTACCAAGGTGATGAAAACAGATTTTTCCTATCCTCAAAATCATTAGCAGATAACCTTACACCTGTAGAATGAAGATGTTCTTCCCCTCTCTGATTTCCTGGTGCTCTATTTCATCTGATAATGCCAACATAGGCTTGTGTCTTCAGTTTTACAGCTGAATATCTTCAAAACTACCTCACACAGACTGAGAAAATAATGTTACACAATTTCTGTGAAGTTGGACAGAGAGACAAGGGTCAGAGTGAGATCCAAGCTCCTCTCAGCTTACAGAAATGGGGCAATAAAATGGTATTTAATGCCTACCACAGAACAGACCATGACCTCAATAATAAGACTCTTCTGAGCTCAGCTATGACTTGCATTTACTAATTCCAAGTGAATTCTGTATGTGGTTAAGGATTCTTGTTCATCTTTGACAGTTCTTTGGTCAGAAAGCAAGAAGGTTTGTTTCTGATGTCACATCTATTTCTTCCTCAGAAGGAAACAGGGGTTCTTAATTTAGCACATGGGTTAATTAAAGTAGAGAGGGCTAGGACAGTGAAAACAGGCAGATACTGTATGTCTGTCTCTTGAAAAAATCTGAGGCTATTTGCAGAAATTTCTAGCTCTGTCAGAAAATTTAGCTGTGAAAATTCACTAGTATAAAAGGAATATTTTTTGATGGTTCGCACAATATTAAAACAACAAACTCTGGAATATTATTCACTCTGGTTTATCTCAATCCACAGTCATCCACTAAAAAGAACCAGGTCATATGCACTTAAGCATCTCTACATCATCTGAATTTACTCACCATTAAAGGGAAGAGACTTGGTAAGAAAACATGCAATGATTTGTATGAGACAATAAAGAAACAAAAGATGAACAAAGGCTTTGACATAAGGCTGCTTTATTTCAGACAAGGGAGAGAAAAAAAAGAAGATAATTGAGAAAGGTATGTGAGTTCTGCCCCTACACTATGGTCCTATTTAAAGATACTCTCTTGTGACTGCTTTTTCTTTCTTTCTTAACCAAGAATCCCTGGAATCACCATCCCCTGGCCTGAAGGACCATATCCACTGACAGAGTTCCAGTTCTGCTTATAACACCTTATTAGCAGAGTGTTAATGTTTATTCCAAACCTACCATCTTTCTCTTCTTCAACTAAGGCTTTCACCATGTCTCTTTTAAACCCTCCACATCCTTCCTCATCACATCCCTTCTACCACTCTTCCCCCTCAGATCTAATAATTAGCTGTCATCCTAGCCTAGAGCACCTTCTCTTCAGCTTCTTAACTGAACCACAGCTCCAGCTCTTGATTCTGAAAAAGATTAAGAAATGCCCTTCTAGACAGGGTACAGTTACAATTTCAAAACCATGCAAAACAAACACTGTTTTCCGGGTTCACAGAGAAAATATCCTAAAAAATGGGGAAAGTATAGCATAATAAGTCTGCTTTCAGATCAGAACTGAGGCATAAAGGTATCCAGTATATTTGGATAATTACATAGTGTATCCAGTAAGGAAATCAAACTGTGCATTGCATGTAATATTTACTTTGTAACTAATTACATCTAATTCTTCCAGTATGAGAAGTTACAAAATGTGCTATCACATACTTATGCCATGAATTTCAATTTTAAATAAAACACATTTGACCCATTATAAGGAATTCAAGACAGAACACCAGAGCTAAAAGTGAAATGCAAAGCAGCTAAGATAGAATTTACAAAGGGCTGTGAGCTCAAGCTCAGTACTCAAAAGTACCTTGACTATTAGCATCTGAGAACACATCACAAGCTCTGTAACAGTCCTCTAACACTGACAGTCTCAACTGGTGAGGCACGTGTGTGTGTGTGTATGTTTGTACATGTTTGTATGTGTGCAAGTGCCTGAGTACATGCACACTATGTAAGCCCTTTGATGGCATTTACTAGTCTGCTTTTTGAATTTTAGTCATGAACACCATTATGTCCAGTGACAAAACCCTGAGATGATGAATGCTTGGTTCAAGCATTCTTCAAATTAGATCTGTGGTGAATGCAGATTAATTCAGGTTTATGATATTACATTAAGTATATTTTTCTGCAGACATGCAAGGTACAAAGTTTCACTTGAACATTTCCAAGTATGTGGTAGAGCAGACTAAAGTGATGCTTAAAATGAAAGGCTGTGCTGCCTTAAACCAAAGAGGGCACGCCGGTCCTGTGTGTCTGCTCTCCATCACAGGAACCAGTCACTGACTCCTCACTCACACTGCTCATGCGGGCTAGCATGGCACCAGGGCACCCTGACATAAGAAAGGGTCTCAGTCCTTCACACCACAAAAGTAACTGGACTCAGAAGACACAGGCCTCTTCAATCAAGTGAGCGGCTTGATCCCTTTAAACATGCAGCTGCAGAAAGTGGTTGTGGCACAAGAGTGAGAATAAAAAGCCCTGCTAACTTCAAATATTCACTGAAGTTAAATTTTTAAGTCCAGCCTTAAGCACACCAGTTAATTCCTGCAATTAGAACTTATACCTTTCCCCTTCTACAGCTGCCTCTTCTTTGCTCTTGGCTTCTTTTTTTCTTACTGGTCCACAGAAGCAATTGAAGTATGATGACTTTATTTCAAAACATATTTTAACTCCTCACCACTCAGGCCTTTTCATATTGTTTGTAATCAACTTGAAGATCACTTTGTTACTGCTGTGCCCACATAATTGTTTTTGTGCTCACTCATCACGATGTCTGGAAGACAAATACAGCATGCAGACACGCACAGCACATCCATTAATCTTGGTGGATTTTATGTCCCGCATTCTCAGTTGATACAATATAGAAAATAAGATTTTCAGTCAGCACTTATGTCAGTGGAACAATATTGGTTTTTACCATTTAAAGATCGGACTCAATTCTATAGCTCTGTAGAACAAATAACTAGAAGCACTCCTGGAATACCTCTTCTCTTTGGATTGTCCCATGGATGGGTGAAAAGGATGATACCCTCCCTCTGATACCATCATCTTCAGAAGAATGCACCAATAATAAGGTCTTTCTGTGATGAATAACACAGTAGCTGTGTTGTAACACACCATAAGCACAAAGTTTTAAAAAAAGGATCCGCTATACAAACTCGCCAGTCATCCAAGGTTTAAACCTGTGAATGATTTCTAATTAAACACTTTTTAGGTGATAAAATGAAGTTTTCACAGCTGCATTTCAGATGCAGCTTTCAGTTCCCAAAGGCAAAACTGCATGCAAAAGAGGGAAGGAATTGACCAGATGTTTCACAATGTCACTTCACCCTACTGGGCACAGTATTTCCCTGGAGACAAAGCAAATCTGAACCTTAGTTGGAAATTCAATCTAGCCTGCCAAGATCATTTTAATACTGGAACCAAGATAGCAGTCATATAAAGTATCAAATGAAAAAGGAGCACAAGAAAGAATGAATAGAAAACATTAAAGACCTTCATTTATTTTACTGACATGACTGATACTTGCCTCAGTTAAAAAAAAACATATAAATAAAGTACAATGAGCAAAGAGCCTTAAGTAGCCTTAGAACTTTTCATATGGTTTGTGCAGACTTAGGATTTCTTGTGAATTATGCAGAACAGTCCATTCAATACCAATCTTTTCCCTACACTTTTACATATCCAGGTGCATACCCAAATAATCCTTACTAACTGCCCTTTGCTCTCTAAATGTTGAAACAAGGATGTTGAAATACGACTGTTGTTCCCATTGTATAAAATTACTTAGCATCATTAGGACTCAATAAAAAACCCTCATAGAAGAAGAAAAAAAAAATAGAATCTAATTGAAAGGGACTGACAAAATACATGTAAAGGCCCTTTGGAATAAAATACTGTGTGGTTTTGCTTCAGGTTTCTAGCTCTGCTATGCCTGAACCATAGCATTAGCATTCCTGTCTAAGAATACCTAAATAAATTAGATATTTTAAAATCATTTCAAAAGCAAATTACCTTCTCTGACTGTTAAAGTCTACATATACAAGCAAAAAAAATCAGAGGACTAGTAATCACTAATAGGTATCAACAGCGGAGACTCTGAAATCTCTACCTGGTAGAATTATCATCATAAGAACGCAGACAACCAAAGAAGTCTTTAGTTTACTGAATTGAATTTTAATTTACTGAGAAGACAGGATGCAGAGTTTAGTCTTCTAGACTTCAGTCTGGTATTTCTCACCAATTCAGTAAAAGAAGTTTTTTCACAGGTCCTGAACATACAAGTGTCAGAAAAATTCATCCTCTTTTTTATACCTTCTGTAACCATTTATATATATACAGATCAAACAGATAAAGACCTAGTATGCCAGAACATATAAATATTTTATTAAATAATTATAAATATTGCATTGTTTATGACTTGGATAGAATTTTTTTGACACCAGCTAAGAAAAATTAAATTATGAAGCTGAGCAGCCAAGCCATCAAACCAGAAACAAGCATAGCTACATTTAATAAAGACAAGTGTAAAAATGTAATAAAGCTAAAACCTATATAATAGAGATCTGTTGTTGATCTTTATTTCAATTCTGTATATAAATTCATGAAGAATAAAATTACCTAATACCTGACATTAACAACAGATTACCCATAGACTTAGTTAAGGCTGGTTTGACTGGAAAACCACCACACTATTCCAACACTATGTTTTATTGTCCCAGCTTTCCCATCTTCATCTATGAGAATCAGTGCCTTATTCCATGAGGGAAGAATTACCTGTTATAGTGACAACTAGTGCTGCAATAGCGACAACTAGATTTGAATTTCCAAGACATAGAAAGGATTTCCATTTTAGGAAGCATTCAGGTGTTGTATCTAATAATTTAACTTCAGGTGAAATCTTGCAGGAACTGATGAGCACTTGATCATTACTATCTAAATCCAGCCTGTGTTGGCAGTTCTTGAAGCCTCACTGTGCTGTTTAATCAGTAATCAGAGCTGAAGCATACCACAACATTCATACTTTCCCTAAAAGTTCAGCACAAAGTACATTTACTAAACATCATAATGAAAAGTGGAATGTTTGATAAGGCCACAAGAAATGTCAAAAAGACATTATTTGAACCAAACTGGCACAGCCATCATCACACTTTCCCCATGTTCTGATGGAAGCTGACCTTTCAAATTTCATCAAATCAATAGAAAAGGCAGCATACACCACATTTCTAGATTAGTGCAATTCTTTGGTTTCTTTCAGAGCTTTGATTTGTGCTCTTTTAAAATGGAATAAAGCCTATACTTTCATCAGAAAAGGTTCAAGTGAATCTTGTGTTCAAGCAAAACTTATTTCACAATCTCCTGTTTGAATTACTCAATTTTTTTTTTCAAATGAAACACCAAGGCACTTTTATGCCAAAGAAAGCAACAGTATTTCTAGACACTACTCATCATTCATTTCAGAGCACGCTGTAGCTGAATTTCACATACAAGAAGGCACAATACAGAGGTCAAACGCAGGAGTGTTCTGCTCATGGCTCTCTTTATGCACAACAGATATAAGCCTTGGGGATATGTGTGAAATCTATTTAATGGACACAGACTAAGAACAGAAATTGCCATCTGTTCCTTGTATATATTTGGGCTTTCTGTAAGACACTTCCACTAGGCTATTGTTAGGCTATGATGAATCATGACAAGAAGCTCTAAAATTTGTCTGTGATACACCCCTGTCCTCATCATGTCTAAAACGTGCTACAAAACTCTTCAGCACCCTATCACGTGCCAGAATAACTTCCTTTCAGACTGTGATATCACAATAGTGTTTAAAAACAACAGAGGGAAGACAGCTTGCATTTTAATCTTATTAAAAAAAAATTCATGGCCAATGAAGGATGTCATATCAACGTTTGCATTTCACTGAAATTTATTTGGGGTCACAACAGCACTTCAGGAGCTCAGATCTGCTCTGTCAAACTTCAATCTTAACCAGCTTCTCTATGACTATTCATTCTTCAGCTCCCATATTTCTCATCAATTCCCTCATTTTTGTTCCCAGATGCTTATTCATTCCAGCTCCTTGCAGAGCACTTTGTGAGAAGGAACAAAGACAATTTCTCTCATGGTTATCCTTCATTGTGATGATGTTTTATACAATGAAATTTAAACTTTGTTGGTAAGAGCTCAAAATGCATCCCTTTGAATGAACTGCTCATTCTTGTGAGATTTTCTTTCTTCTTGCTCTTGAGCAGAGAAATGCTGGGAATAAGCCAGAATGGAATCAGCAAAGTCCTGATTTGTGGGGATCATTGGGTTTTCTAAAGACAATAGGCCTACTCTCATATTTTTTTTCCTGGGCATTCTCTGCATTAAAAAAGCTTGCTCCAACCATGTGCCATCTTTTTTTATTTTCCCACCATCTTTTGCTCTAAATGCGCCGTGTTTTGAACTCTACCACTCTCATGGCTCCTTCTCCCCTTGCCTTCCTCTTCTGTGTATTAAAGCCTAGATGACCTCTGTTGCTTTGCTCCATCTAGTTAGACTTCCTCTCAATAAATTTCTTCCAAATTATTTAATTGGCAGAAAACATAATACTGTTACTAAATCTCCAGGACAGATCTGTGCATTCTATTCTGTTTCTCCACCGTATCTGATTTGTCCAGGTAGACTGAAAGCTCTTATTAGTGGCATTTCTTGTTACTCAAGCACTAGCGACAAAGTAGGATTAATTTTTGGAAATTCCTAGGAATTACTATATTAGAAAGAAGCCGCAGGCTTCTGAAAAACTCTGTTGACAATAAACATTACCCAGGGACATACTTTTAAGTACCGCTACCTAAATTGTCATAATTCAATTCTTTATATAAGATACCTCACACAAGTCTAATCTGCCTTACTGTTTTGGGTGACAGTTTTTTGTGTATGGCTTTTTCTTTGTTTTTTTGTTTTGTTTTGTTTGTTTGGGGGTTTTTTGGTGGTTTTTTTTTTGCTTGTTTGTTTGTTTTTTAGGGGGTTTGCAGATACCTTGGCAGCTTCCTAATTGCAAGAAGCACAGTAGTAACAACTAAGACTACTAATTACTATTTCTAATGATAACTCTTTGGAAGTTTCTTGCAACTTTCCCTTATCTGCAGCAAATACAAAACCAGATACATTGCTTTAAAATGGAACCTGTGGACAGTGTGTAGGACCTGAAGCAGGTATTCCAAACTCAAATGGAGAAGGTTTCCTGGGTGATCAAGTCTCTCTCCTTGCTACTTCAGGCAATGTTTCATATGCTTTCATTCTTAAATTATCAGAGAATCACAGAATATTCTGATTTGTTAGGGACCTGCAAGGACCACCAAGTCCAACTCTTTAAGTGAATGGCCTCTACAGTGATTGAATCCATGACCTTGGAATGCAGATAGGAAAAGATAATAGGACAAGCAAGAGTTTTTACCACTGCTTGTCATCCTGGAATATTTTTATCTTGCTGCTTTCCTAGGCAGAAACCTGCTTCATTTGATACCCTTTTACCTGCTCTAGCTTTTGTCCTCAGTAACTGAGATCCCACCCTGTAATTTCTCTCTCCTGTGCTATTTTCATGGATGACAATAACTTTGCTTTTTAGCTTTCACCCTGCACAGCCAAGTGCTTTTAGTATCTTTCTCATTAAAGCAACTTTCCACTTCTAGAACCTTCTCCTAACTAAGCATGAGTTCAATCTTCTTCATTACTGATGGTCACTTACACACAATAGTCCAGATTAAAAATTATCAATGCCTTTCAAAATGGCATTAAATACTTGGCACTTTTCTTGCCAGATATAAATAATATTACATCTACCTCTAAGCAATCCTATCAACTTTTATTACATTTTCCCTACAGAATTGTTTCCCTTAAACAGCATAAAGATGTAAAATATAGTAAAATTTCAGTTGGACTACGGCTTGGGAGTAACAAAAATTGAACTGTTAACCAAAGTGGTCATTATATCCTCATGAGAAACCAAAGGATGTGTTTTTAAATTCAACAATTTGAATAAAATGTTTTTCTATTCTCAGCATGAGGAAAGGGCATTTTTTGATCATTCAATTATTTTCCACCTTCAGAAAAAAAAATATTTGTTGTTCAAATTTAATTCTAATGATCTCTGTAGGAAAATGTCTCTTTAGGAGGCTCTACGGTCAGCTGCCACTCCCTACTCTTGTCATTTCCTGCTTCTGCATGACTGCTGTAATTTGTAAAGTTCAAAGAGAAAAATAAAGTAAAAAGTTACCAAGACTAAAGAAGTAAACCAGCTAAGAGCCAGATGATGCTGAGATGTGTAACAGGCATAAAAAAAAAAATCTTTCTACAATCCTGTTTTAAAACTGTAAGCAACATGTTCCAATAAAACAGCTGACACTTGAAGCAGCTTTTTCTCCAAGTTGCTTCTGAGAATGTTTACTATTATTTTCATCTATTTCTTGATCAGACTAACCTCAGAACTTCAGGATTGATAAACTCCACAAAATATGAAACAGGAGACATGTTGTTAGGCAGGGACAACAAAAAGAAGGTAAAAAAATACAGAAAAATCTGTGAAGAACAATTTTGAACCCAGTCCATGCAATAAGAAATTGCATGATGGGATCTGCAGAAAAAAAAAAATAAATTAGAAATTGTGCTGAAAAGATCCGGGATTAATCCTTAACAGGAGATTACTGACTGCCAGAATCGCCTCTGTCATATTGAATTGTAGAGAAGGCAAACACTCCTCCAAGAATGCACATAAAAAGATCACACAACTATAAGGAAGAATACCACAGCAGAAGAGAATGAGCTCCAACTGGCAATCCAGCAAACAAAACAGCAGACAGTATTATTAAACAATTCAGGTTAGGTGATGCCCCTGGAGGTCATTCAGTCCAACCTCTTACAACAGGCTGCTCATCGCTTTGTCTGGTAAAGTTTCCACTATCTCCAAGGATGGAGATTACAGAATCCTCTCTGGGTGCCTGTTTTGATATTTAACACTCTCAAAATTGAGAAAAACTTAAATTTAAGAAGAAGATTCTATGATTAAGGCTAATGTTTTACAGCAATTTCCAGCAACCCAAAAAAATTGAATAAGGCTTTTCATTCAATCCCAGTCTATGAAAAGTCCAAGAACCTGTGTCAATCATAAAGTAATGCCTTGTTCTAATCCCCATTCTTGCTTTTCATCTGCAAATGAATGATTTTGTGCTTTTGTAGTATTAAGTGACTTTTCTGTAACTCCAGACCATAAGATCACCTCTTGCCTTCTATGATATTATCCTGAACTCCCAAATTCTTCCAAACAGTCACAATATTTCTCATCCTAATCCTTGAGCACAAAATACGCTCTTTAGAATATGAAATGCTACTGATAGTGAGCTGTACAATGCAGAGCAATGCGGAGTCCCCAGGCAGTGCAAAGGAGAGCTGCTTTATTGCAAAAAACAGGCCTTTTAAAGCAGTCACGTCTTTATTAATTACATAGCTTTAAAACATAACAAACATAATCCAACCAACTACCATGCACTATGATGTGAACACATAATGGTAATATAACTTGTTTTTCTACCTCTAACTCATCTGAGTCACCTGCCCAGAGTCCTCTTCTACTCAGCCGAAGCAGCAGGCCTGAGCCATGATTTTACAAGGGTAACAAGGGCCTTATATGATAATTTTATAAGGCTTTACCTATATGCAACAGTGAGCATCACTGATCCTCAAAAGATACTGCTGTACATTCCCTGTTCATGATGTTACAGTAGCACTGCTGCCCTCCCTTGTGGTAATTTCTCCCCCACCAAGATGTTTGCTCAGACTGATACAGAGTACCTCTACTGCCTTACCTTGCTAAAGTAGTCAATTACCTTATCACTGGAAATACATTAGTCTGGTAGAACATACCTCATACAAAATAAAGGGAATTTTTTTATCCCTCTTTCCAACATCTGCATTTAAGTATTGTATAACACCAACGTAAAATTTACAGGCTGGGTTTTGTTTTTTGTTTTTTTTTTAAGGAGAAGATATGTTCACTTACAAACACTACCTGGGGAAGCATAAAATTTCAAGTAACCTATTCCAAAGAGACCAGACTTTCATCACAACAGATGAAAGAATTTTTATGGAGTTAATCATAAATTATAATGAGCAAATTATAATCAGTAAATTAAAGCAATACAGATGGGATGTGGAAAATTCACTTGCGACAGCGAATGAGATGTATGAAGATGATTAATTAAATTATTACAGAACAAAACCAACTGTAAGACAAGAAAGGTTGATACATAAAACCAAAAGTAAAGCTTATTTCAAAGGAACTTCGATAGAAACACTAAGTAGTAAAGCAGAAATATCCCCTAACATACTCTAGTCCAGCATTTGTGTTTATAAATTAATTTGGACATTCACAACTAGAAATCTCTACATAAAAATAGGTTCAAGATCAGAGGAACACAAAATGTACTATTATTTTGCCTAATACAAAGTGATTAGATATGGAACCATCTTACCTTGATTCAAAAAGAGAAAAAACCTCCACATTTATTGGGTACTCATTACTCAGTAATGAGTAGCTTATTACTTTTCCTATAAAGAACCCTCAGTATTATTTAAGTTTGCCATTCCCGGTATTTTGTGGACCTAAAGTTCCTCAGTTAACACAACTAAAGACAAGTTCATCAGGACTGCCTGCAGTACCCATATAGACTAAAGTACCACTCATTCTCTTCTTATTCTGTCTCTAATACTTCTCATAAGCTGTGTGCTGTAATATCTTACAGTAAACAATTCATCCAGGCTTACTCAAAGAATAAAGATTGACAAGTCTACATTACCGAAATTTTACTTTCCTGCTGTGAAATAGAAACATCTGATGAAAACTCAACATTTTGAAAGAGGAATTGCCTTGCTCCATGCCAGTCTTCTCAGGAGCAACATTCACTCTAGCATAATTCCTCTGGTAGATACTTTAGAGATATAAAGAAAGGTTATTGCATCCAACATTCTCACAAGTTCAAGACTAAGTTCTGTCAGGTATAGATAGTGTCATTCCTGGGTTTGTGCAGTATCTAACACATCCTGGACAAGAATACATTGCACACCATATTAGGATTATGAAAAGATAGATAGATGAAAGGACAGACAAAAACAATAGGTTACAAATGGCCTAAGTTCCTAGGCTTACTGGTAAAAACACCTGGAGCCTCAACAAATAACCTACATTTCAGAGTAGATGTCTACCACCTTATCAAACAATCTTTTGAAGCTACTTTCCCAGTCTACCACTATGGAAGAAGATGTTTTGGAAAGAGGATATTCTTCTGAAGACTGCACATCTCTGTTCCCAAACCCAGAGAAAACTCTGGGCTGAGTGTGAGCACAGGAGCTTGTTTCTCTGAGCTGGTACTTCAGTTATAACTGATTATAAATGTTTTAACAATATCTGTCTTGAAGGAAGAATTTTGATGACTCTCTTTAATCAAACCATGCATATCAATGGAGATACTGTGGCAGGAAAAGCATCTCAAAGTATGTCTCTATCCCTTGGTCCCAGTGACTACCAATAAATAACACAAATTACTGATAACCTGCACAGCACCTTCAAAACAAAGCCGTCCTTACTGATGCTCCAAAGATAGAAATGGAGACAAAACCACAGAGAACAAGAGACCCTAAAAAACTTTATAGTAATGGTGATGAGAAAAAGAAAAACGGTAACATAATGTCACCTCTTGTCTCTCCTATTTGGCCACTGACAAACAAAAACTTCTCACAAAAGTGATGGGTTTCCTTCAGCCCTCCCAGGTGCAAGCCAACTGTTAATGGAAACTGTTCACAGATCCCTCATGTGTCCCTCACCTGAGGAGGCAGATGGTGGACTGTGATGAAGCAAAACAAATTAAAATCTAGGCTCCCTAAAGTGAATAACAAAATGCCTAACACTTCATTTGGAACAGAACTTAGCTCCAACTTACTCATTGTAAAAACCTCCAGGAAATATACATAAAGAATTCTGTAGTAGTTCACTTTTCAAATCCATAAACTGTCTGTTTGATCTCATTAATAATCAACTTTAGTTAATTCTCACCCAGCAATTTTATGTGCCTCATGATTTTATGCATACAAAAAAAAGAATAAATAATTAGTATGTAGAAGGATTGCAAATGTTCAGTTTGCAAGGAATTAAAGTTGCAAGTGAATGCTTTTAACAATCTAGTTTAAATGGTTCTTGATAACCAAAAGCATTGTAGAAAAAAAAGCCATTAGAGGGTGTGTAATATCTACTGTAAGGGACAGGATCCATTTAGGAGCAGACTCATCCATGGGCCCACACACACAACACACAAAATTTAATAAATCACACACTTGCTCTTTACACAGCTGCTTGTTCTATGGGTCCTGTGAACTCTTGCATTATTTCCTGCCCACAATTTCCACAGACAGCACAAAACACACCACAACCCACGCACCTGGCTACACCCCTGATACAGTGATTAAGACACCCATGCAAAAGGGGAGATGCAAAGAAAAGCTTACAGCTCAGCTCATCTGCTTTCCATCTACTGCTCACTCTCTAAAGACAGGCACACACATCCTCACCTGGTAAGGAGAGGCCATGAGCTCAGTGGTGTGAGCTCTGCTTGATTTTATCTGAGCATATTTCCCAGATCAGTAATTACCCAGACGAATATTTAAATTGTGAAACCCAATTTTGCTGAAGGAAAAGATGGAGAGCTCTGTTAAAAAGGCAGCAGTGTTTGAAATGCAGAGTACAAGAAACCTTGCCTGGTTGGGGTACATTTTTCATTAGAGAAATTTTTAATAGATAAAAACAAAACAAACCAACAACATAGATTATGCTCTGCGCTTCAGCTCCTAATTTCTGCAAAATGTGCACTTCAGTACACAAGGTATGGCTTGGGATGCGGAACCAATGCCAGCCAGCCTCAAGACGGACCCAACACAAGCCAAGGCAATGGTGGTAACACCTCCAGAATAACACAGTTAAGAAGGGGGGCAAAAACTATTGTGCAAGAGCAATTGCAGCTGGGGAGAGGAGTGAGAATATGTGAGACAAACAACCCCGCAGGCACCAGAGTCAGTGGAGACGAAGTGGGAGGAGGTGCTCCAGGCGCCACAGGTGAGATTCCCCTGCAGCCCATGATGAGGCAGCTGTCCCCCTGCAGCCCATGGTGGTCTACAAGGGAGCAGAGATCCACCTGCAGCCCATGGAGGACCTTAGGGAAAAGCAGGTGGATAAGCCTGAAGGAGGCAGTTACCCTGTGGAGCAGGCTCCTTGCAGGACCTGTGAACTTGTGAAAAGAGGAGCAGCTTTGCTGGCAGGACTTGTGACCCCATGGGACCCACACTGGAGGAGGGGAAGAGTGTGAGGAGTCCTTCCCTTAAGGAAGAATGAATGGCAGAAATAACGTAGGATGAGCTGGCCACAGCCTTTTCCCATTCTCCAGCACCACTGGGGAGAAGGAGGTAGAGAACCTGGGAGTGAAGATGAGCCTGAGAAGAAGGGAGGGGTGGGGGAAAGGTGGTCTTAAACTTTGGATTTATTTCTCATTATCTTATTTTGATTTGACTGGTGATAAATCAGACTGATTCCCCCAAGTAGGGTCAGTTTTGCCCATGACAGTAATCAGTGGGTGATCTCTCCTTGCCCTTATCTTCACCCACGAGTGTTACATTCTCATTCTCTCTTCCCCACCCAGCTGAGGAGACAAGTGATAAAGTAGTCCTCGTGGGCACCTGGAATCCAGCCAAGGCCAACCCACCACAGCATATTGTCTGTTTTTATTCTGGCATTATCAAATGGTGAAAAACTTCTTGCCCACAGGGGTAAAAACTTCAAAAAACAATACTGAAAAGAACATATTCTAATTTAGCTGAAAGAGTTGTTCAGGACAGGACTTACTCTTGTGCCTGGGGAAATTTATAACAACATTCCACGGACTTGTTTTAGAGTATCATGACCAAGTCTCAGGTAATTAGGGTTGTCCATGTTCTGAGTACTGCAGAGATGAGAAATAAATAATTTACAACACTCCTTTGACTGGACAGTTTCTATCCTATTTGTCCTCCCTCTCCCATTAGCTGTATTCTGACTCAATTCATCACAATTTTTATGATGAATGCTTGTCAATGCTTTATTTACCTTATGAAGCATTCATAAAAGAATTCTTTCAATATAAAGTTACATCTCTTTGCCAAATATTGGTTTTGCTTTTTCTCCCCAAATATGTTGTAACATAACTTCCTTTCCCAATTTTCCTTAATCCTTCAGGTCTTGGCTGACAGAATCTCAAATATACATTAAGTCACCAACTCAGTTTCAGAAGTTTATGTTGGCACATTCTCACTGCTTTATTTGATTATCCAGGTTTTGCAAGTTCATTCTAGAAATCTATCCTGGGCAAAAAATGCATGTGGATTATAACACAGTCACTAGTGTCACTTAGAGAACAGATATAAACAATTTAAATTATTTTTATTTTATACTCTATATTTTTCCTTCTATCTGGATTCAAAGAATAACTAGATTAAGAAAATCACTGTTTTATTTGCCACTAGCTCAAATACAATCAGAAAAATACAATTTTCACCACAAGCCTATTTATAACAGAAAGGATTTTTTGACACCTTACAAACATACACACTAAAATAGCTATCAGTCTATAAACTGCATGTCTGGAAAATAACTAATCTTTGGGAAACTACTTTGATCCCTGGAAGAACAAAGTTAAAGTAAATATGAAACTCCAAAAAAGGTCACCATGTAAGTATGTCTATTCAATAAGATCAATGAAAACTACAAAATTATAAATAAAAAGCAGGGCAAGCAGGACACATCTGAAGCAAACACTGTCAACACCCTTTCATCCCCCAAAAAGCCCCACAGGCAGAATGCATGAGAAGCCAGAGGTGCACTCCCAATTGCCATGGTACATTCAAGCTTTCAAGTTCAGGACCAATAATTTAGGTGCTGACACTGGGAAATGGCTTTGGCTTATTCCTGTTCCTCTGCACTCTGCAGCGTCAATGAAAGCAGAGAAATGCGAGACGCAGGCTCAAGAAAGTAGCACTGTGAACAGCATGACACAGTGGGGCACATTTTGTCTAAAAAATGCTTAAAACAATACAGTAGCAAATAGACTCTTTCAGTAGCAAATAGGCTCCAGTAGAAAAATAAATAGAGATGGTCTTCAGTAGCAGAAAAGTGATGTTTTGTCTCTTAGACACACCTGAGCACAGCTTGGCACGGACAATGAACATCCCTAAACTTGCTCAGATTCCAATAAATAAACCTCTAATGATACCCCAAAAAGGAACAAAATACCTGTGCTGTATCAAACATAAAACCTAAGAGTATAGCATAATACTACAAAACCTGAGAATAGCAGAATAAAATAGTGAAAAGACAGTTTAAAAATAAGTTTGCTATATAAAAGAAATCCCAATAATTCTAGTCTTTGTTTCAAAGAAAACGTAGCATGCTTAGCAAGATTTTCTGTAGGCCTCATGCATGAAGCTAAAGAAGGATTTGATATAGTTAAATCAAATTAATTCCAAATATTGCAGGTTATTATTTGATTTTTAAAAAATATATGACATTCAACCTAGAAGAAATTAAGTAAGAGAACTCAGGTGTAGTGTTTGTGGCAAATTAAAATTAAATGAAAAAACTATAAAGCATTTTAGTTTGGTTTTTAAAATGTAATTTGTTTTTACGTTTTAATTCATTATTCCCCTGCTCCTGATATGGAATAGTAGTTTTCAGTATCAACTAAAGTTCATAATAGTATTTTACATTTATGAACTCTATATATCTTCTAGACAGTTCTTCCATAGCTCCTTCATTATTGCTGAATTTTAATTCTGTATTTAATAACGGCATTGAAATTGTAATTTTGAAAGCTTTGGTGAAAGAAGTAATATGTTAGTTAATTAAAATAACAACGTATCTTGCATAATAAAGAGGGAACTTTTAGCCAAGTTTTCAGCCCTAGAGAGTCTGAACTGGAATACACGAGAATCACACTGCTAAGTGTAAATCCATCTTTGTTAAAATATAGGAACATGAAAAATTTACTCATTATTTTTTTTTGTCATTTCATCTACTAAAACCAAGAAGCAATAGCCACATAACTTATAATTACACTGTTGTTATGAAGTATATCAGTGAGCCATAACCGAATGATCTCATGAAAAAGAAATGAGTTCAGCTTCAAAGCATAGGAAAGCCAAAAATAAGCATTGTTGTCTTCTCCTCAGCACATAGACAGACTGTCCCGTGAGGGCAGGACTGGATGAAAATCAAACACGCTCTGCCCTTGCAAGCTTGCTACTACAAGTCAAATAACTAAAAGACAACAAGCAACTAAAATGAGGATTAGAACTATAGTTGTTTGTTGTAAAAACCAGACAAACACAAAAGCCTCCATCAACAACAAAAAAAACTAAGAAGCCTTCCTGCCATCAAAATCTGTGCTGAGCATCTCCTCCATGTGCCACCCCTCAAAACAACAAACTCTGTACAAATTAAACTGGGGACCTTTTATCAGTCTAAAAGTTTAATTCTGTGTTGGTGACACATCAAGACCATATTGAGCTGCACTTGGTTGACTGACTGACCATGGGTCTTTTGGTGCCTTCACTCCCAAGCATTCCATGAGGATATAATTTTTTAAAAAAATGTTGTAGGTCAGAAGACATTTTTCTATCAAAAACTATCAAGACCCAAATCCAGACACCACACACACAAAGCACCTTCTTGTACAAACCCCCAAAACGGAATAGCTTAATTATTAACTACCTGGAGTTTGGACTTTACTGTAGTACAAGAAGTAACAAAATCATGAATGAACACACATGAAAAAAAGGAAATTACTGCAATTTTTCAGCAAGATGCTGCTAAGCATTAGCAGAAGCTTTTTGCTGCTAGTTAGTAGTCATACACAAAATAATGGCACCTGTAATGAAAATCAGTTTTTCCACTGCTGTCTTCAAAGGCAGAGTAGAGTTTCAGCAGCTTGAAAATGCTTTCTATTTTATTATCTCAAGTTGGTTTTTTTCACTGCAAATGGGATCTGTTTTTTAAAAACCTATTGAATAATCAATGAAATAGGAAAATTTCTGTTATTGCTGCACTATTTTAGTGCCATGCCAAAATACAGACATCCAAGTAGTGCTAAATTTGCTACAAATGCTTTGCATATTAAAAAAATATCCTAAATCAAACTGAATTTTAGTCTTAATGAGAAAAATGCTGTTATTTTAAATAATCATTTCACTCTCATATTAATTTAAAAAAAACCCAGCTAATTATTTAAAATAAGGTAAATTTTGGGATGTGGGGGGAAGATGTAAATTTAAGATATTAACTCTTCAAACAATGAAAACACCTGGTAACACAGGTGCCTTAGACTGATTTGGAAGTAGTTTGTGATGTAGACTCTCTCTTCGAATGAGAAACTAAGCAGAAACTCTTTACTCCAATACAGACTTGCAGCAGTATTTTCAGCTTTCAACTCAGGAGTTACTAGCTGCAAACATGGTAATTCCAGAGTCAGATAATTAGCAATACCCCAGCAGAGAGACTCAGAGACAAGAAATAAGCGCCCAAAGGGTGGAGATGGAGACAAGGTGCCCAACTCATTGCTGGTGCAAGCAGTGGTCACAGCACGTTTTCCTACAGTCATACTCCTCTCCTACCCATGGGATCTGACAGAGGGGAGTTCTAAGAAGTACTTTAGGAAAGAGGTGACCACAGCTTCCAAAGAAGAAAAATGCCTGGCAGTAAAATTTAAAGGCTCAAGAGGGACATAAACAACCACGATTGCCTCATTAGCAATGTGATAGAGAATTCAGTTACTCTGGCTCTGTGCCCTGCTCTCATTGATTACTATCCTAACTACTTTCATTTAATACCAGAATGGGTCCAACATCACACCAAGCCAGAGTGAGGTGAGCAGAGCTTTGCTTTTAGGACACTTAACTTGAGCTGCTTACCCAACAGAAAAGAACCTTCTTGGATTTTTAACTAATTATAATAGTAAAAAAATCCCTGCTGGGAATTTGTTCCTCAGAAAATAAGCAAAGATCCTTTCTTTATCTTTTTCTCTTTCTGATAGAGAGATGGGTAATTTTTATTTAGCTACATTTCATGCAATCAGGTATTCTGCACAATTTCAAGGCTGGCCACTGTGCATGCAATGTGATGACCTTCTAGTATCAGCTTTCTAAAACATTGGCACTAAACTGTAGAATGATATTTACAACACACTTCATTATAAAAAAGAGGGATGGATAGGAGAGCTCAATGCTTTGCCACTTCTTTTGACCTTGAACAAAGCCTAACACAGAATATTTCCTGAGGACCGAGGAACAATAACCAAAGGTTAGTTGTTTTTCCACTCTGACTCCAGCTATTTTGTATTCCTAATTTGTCACTTATGTGTAGGAAGAGTATCCCACATTAGAGTCATTATTAATAAAAGGCCAACCAGCATTCTTGCCTCGCTAGATGGCAAGACACATAGGAAGTCCATTAAGCTAGAATATGTCAAACAAATGTCCATCTTCATTGTCACATTATTAGCAATAGCATGAGTTCAAAGAATGGAATTACCTGAAACCTGGAAGAAGGGAAAAAAAGGTACATACCATCATCATGATGGATTGCTGGATCTGGGGAGCAAAGGAGAGGAAAAGAGAAGATGCAGCAACAACAAAGATTGTTAAGAGGACAATTTACTTTCCATTTGAAATAAATTAGTTCCAAATAAAAGGTTGCATTTAGAAGATGGACGTTTACTCTGATTTTTGTTACTGTTTAAACACTGCACCTATGTGCCTCTCAAAGAAAATTTAAAGCAAACCATTTGCTGTTTGTAGATAAGTCTTTGAATTTGATTAAATGCTTTTACTATCTTTAGTATTTTTTTAAATAACCTCATCTTGGTTATAACTAAAAACAGTAAAGTCAGAATTTGTGAGTTAAGGCTCTAGACATGCCAGTTCCAGTTTACTTCCAGATGAAAGATATAGAAACAACTAAAACCTAAGTTTTTTTAAAGAATCTACAACTAACTCATTCTTAGAATTGGTACACATATGTTATTTATCTAATAGCATACTAGGTCAATATAAAGAGGGAAAACGTGAAGAATTTTTTTTTATTATAACACACAAATACTACACAAATATATCAGGGTGACAATGAAGATAATGCATACAACTTTAATACCCTAAGACAGCTAATTAAACTTCAATCAGGCCCACTGATAACTCCTCTATCTCGCAATATGGTTTCTCAGATAAGCTTAAGGACAAACAAGTTTGGTACAGCAACAGATTATCCAGCTGATAGGTCCTTTGATTACCAAAGGATTACAAAAAATAAGCAAGTCTGCGGTTGCTGAGATCAAAAAAAGCTAACTTACTCTTTTGTAATTAGTGCACGCCTTCAGGGTATGTTTGTGCCAACACCACTGAGCTTCTCAGTGTTAAACATCCCACATCTAACATTTTTCAGTTTCATTCCCCCGTGGGAGGGTACAATTTTTTCTACCTTCTTCGTATTTTGCTCATATCAATGGGATGTCCACACTGTGCATGGAACACTGCAGACAGTTCCATGAGACCCAGATTTGTTTGAGTGACTTGCGAGAATCTTGTGTGCCCCTTTCCTGACCACTCAGATTAAAATTAGACAATACTGAGGTATATATATTAATCCCATAATTGTGTACTGTTGAGATCACTACAGAAACTTCACTACAAAGAGCTCCTGTATCTTGATATTGCTGAATCAAGAAATGCTCATATGCACTTCAGTAGTGTTATAAGTACACAGAAAAGACATTATTTTGGCTTATTATTTACGCTTGTGTAGAGCATTCTGAAGGTGGTAGTGACAACCTTCAGAAAAGTCATTTGCTGAACTGCAAAGTAACCCTTTCCAAATCCTACCTGTCCTTGTTATGCATCATCTGATGTAAAACTGAGAGTTAAGACAAAATTCAGCAACATAAATACAGCAACACAGACACAGCACATCAATGCAGATGACTGCACTTCAGAGAAAATTTATCATGCATATTATGCCTGAACAGCTCATTCAGGGCAAAGGAGGACTAGCAGAGGAGGAAATTATTGCATTGTTTCAATAGAAAGTACATTACCACAGTGGGAAAAAGCAGAAACATCATCAACTCCTCCCTTTTTTAAACCGTGGTTAAGGGAAGGAAAAAACATCCTTTGAAACAGTCTTGATAGTCAACTATTACACAGCTGTTGATTATTTCAGATGAGAAATGAAGGAAAAATAATTTTTAAATTTTCTGGTCTGTCACTGTCTTTTCTAAAATCTGCACAAAGCACTCACCACTACTTTATTTTGCAACAAAAGACATAATTATCTTAGTTAAAGCTTCTTGCTTTTAAAGAAAAAACAATTTCCTTGGCTTAGTACTCTACTGACTGAGTCACAGGCAGCACTGTGTGCATTTGACTTGGCCACTGCTCTACAGAGCATCAGTGGGTACAAGCAGCTAAACTATCTGCCTAAACACAGCAGACCTTTCTATGCTGGGCTCTTCTACAGAGCTTCTCAATACTGCAGGTAAGCAGGTGACCTCAGTGCCATTTGTGAGCTTAGGAAGCAATCGTTCCTTGGTGCAGCAGCAGAGCAGAACATCACCTCTTAGCCCATTATTTTCTCTTGAAAAATAAAACTTAAAAAAAAATACATAAAGCAAACCCTTTGCACCAAAGTCCTCAGGTGACTGAAGATCCAAAATACTAATGAACTTAATAATGGTAAAAGCTTCCCTCCCATTGCTTAAAACTGAGTATTCCAGCTGTATCAACTACCCTAAATCTTTATGCAGCAGTGAAACATTTTGAAAAGCATTTCTTGGCATCTTGCCCTTCAGCACAAGAAAATTTGCATTTTTACAGCATTTCTGCCTGTCAGCACTACAACATTTTAATGGGTTTTGCAGCTGTGGGGAGAATTGAGAGCTGGTCAGCGGATTCTCATGGCAGACTGCTGAGACACAAGTGCCTGAGGGTGCTGAGACAGGAGAAACCAGCTGACCTGACCAGTCTTCACACTCCACAGAAAATTCAAACAGCACCTTTCACTTCCAATGAGTGTACCAAAACAAAGGCCCTTCCTGATCCATGGACTCTGTGTAGCAAGGAACATTAAAATCCTTACTTTTTTTTTTCCTTACTCTCAACAAAATAAGCAGCTTTCTGTAGGAACTCATCAAAGAACAAAAACATAGCCAATTGCCACTTCAACTCCCATAAGCTGCACCTGGTATATCAGGTTTAATTCACAGATCCCAGTAACTACTGCAAGCAAGAGCAAAATCAGAGAACCACAGGGTCCCAAGTTTCTCCTAGGGATGTGGACAGCAGCGTGGCTGACTTAAAGGTGCATCTTCCAAGGACATTACTTAAATGTATGAGTGAAGGGCAGAGTGAGAGGTGGCAGCAATGCCAGGAACTAACCAGTACATGCAATCTCTCTGGAAGAGCTTCATGCTGAGCCAGAAGAGTATTGCAGTACAAGGAGCTGCCATTCCACAGGGGAGCTACCCAGCATCTGGATGCCCAGTTTCAAAGTGTGAATTAAGTTCAGGAATCCAAGTCTGATAGGGGTTAAACACACTTCCCTTTGCTTAAAGCAGAATAGCACATCTTCTCCATAGTGTCTCTTGGTTAAACACCAATCCTACACATTTCACCCCAAAAGACATCCCTTGGCCAACCCAAGAAGAGTCTATCTTGTTTCAGTCAGTATACCTTATTAAAGCCTACTAATTGCTGTCACAAAATCCTTCTCAGGTGTAAAAAGAGCTGATATATTTTGATTTCAAGTCTAATAAAACTGGCATCACATAAGCATATTCACTGGATTAACTATCTTATGACACAGTCTTCTAATAATTACACCAAAACTAAAAAGCCAAATTCTTGTCTTAACATAATACTTAAAACTGTGAATTCGTTTGATATTTGCAGCACTGTGGCCAACACAGATTTATCCTCCAGACACTCTCAGTCTCTAAATATAGACTCGAGATAGCTCATCTAGGCAGGGAACACGCATGTGTGTGGGAGGGAGTCTGGAAAAGTTCCAAGGAATGGAGTTTATGCCACTTTCTAAACCACTGGGGGATAGAGAAAGACCACAAAGAGGCCTGTAATGAAAAGCCCAAGGGAAAGGTAAGCACCGCCAGAATCTCACGAAGCCAAACCCAAATGCCAAGGTAAAGAACGAGAGAAGGAAAATGAGTTACAGAGTTACAGATGTCTGTCAAGGGGAAGGAAAATAAATTTTAAAGAGTGGAAGAAATAAGAAAGCAATGAGGAAACATCTTTATTGCATGACAAGATTCAATCAGTGTGTAACCCACGAAAAATGAAATACACGCAAGCAGTAAGATGAACTACTTCAAGTCAGAGCTTGCAGATAAAGTATTAACAATTTAACACACTACCATTCATTATTCAAAACATCCACACTCACATGAAGGTTCTTGAAATCTAGCTTGCTTCTCAGGTTTGATGTTAATGAGAGGAATGGTATTCCCTGCATTAAGGCCTGCCAGTATCCTGCCTATGCGACAGCCACAGTGCCTCTCTTGTTTTCACAACATCAAGGTGCTACATCACTCAGTGCTTAGAAAAAAAACCAAAAAACCTCACCCTTGTAAAAAGCAGATCTGTAGCTCACATTATCACATTGTAGACAGCTAGGTGCTACATTGAAAGATAAACTACAAAAATATGAGGATCCTGAGGATCTGAGGTGAATTGAAATGGAAAAAGATAAGGTACATTTTCCAAAACTTCTACTAAAAGAAAAGAAACAGTGACCCAATTCTGTTGAATTTAGAACAAGAAATCTATCTGTCATGTCTGTTTATTATCTAGAATGCCATATATACCATTAACCAAAAAGCACTACATCATTTAGTTTTCTCTGTTCACTACCATACTGTAATTGAAGATCTCCAGGATATGCTTATCAAAAAACTCACACAACTGCGTTGTCTATATCTTTCAAAAGTTTATGTTTAATCTTTATACATAAAAGGACAAGGACACTTGAACAGAACAGAAACTTTTTTTAAACCCCAGTTTTAGTTACCAAATACACTATTTTAGCCCTCCCACTTTCTCCTTAGTTTTGAGAAACGTCCAGCCAATTTCCATTTTATTTAATCTCTTTTTGCCCATTAGATTTCTGACCCCTTACAAGGAATACAGAAAGGCTGGCCTAGTTTTATACCTGTACTTACAAATATATTCAGTTTGCTGCCACAGTTCTAACATATCCTCAGTTTATACACAAAAAACCCCTTGTACTACCAAGTTTGTTTTCTCAACATCTTATTTGTTCATAAATTCTTAATTCTGAGCTGATATTTTCAATATTCGTTATCTAGAAGTGTGATAGAAAAAGTCTTCCAAATACAGTAACATACAGCAGTTTGGCCCAGGTGAAGTGCCTGTCTCGTGACTCCAGGCCATGCACCTAAATGGCAGCTGGAGAAGCTCTGCCCCAGCCCATGGCATTCAGCTTCCTTCCTGACAGAGATGAGGACAGCAACGCTGCCCTCCTTAGGTGAAGCCACTCTTGCCCCTGACATGCCTAAGGAAACCCAGCTGCACACTTCAGGGAACATCTTGCACATGCATCAGTCAGGAACCAGGAGCTGAGCCTTCCCAGCACAACAGTAAGTGCTCACTCGGTACCTGTTTAGTCAATGAAAAAAATCTCAGCCTCTTTCCTTTGTTTGTACCGTGTTTAAGTCTTGAGTGAATACCATTACCATGACTTTCAAATTATGTAAAACTTAACAGCTGAGGTATTTAGTCCTGTACAAAGCCATATAGCAGCCACATGAGCCCCTCATCAGCTGTTATGCCTATTTAGCTCTTTTAAGCAGCAGCCTGTTCACTGTTCACCCATCTGTAAAACACACTAAAATATCCTAACATAACAACTTTAAAAAGCCTCTCAGAAGAACAAATATTGCATAAACAGCCCCTCTCATATACATTAATTAGTTATCCAGATGTTTTTATTTTATTTCTACATTCAGTTTATGACTATGTTCATATTAAGCCTTTTTACAAGGCTTGAAGATGCCAAATTATTACAGGCAAAACTAGGCTTTTTTTTAATAAAAGAATTTATGTTGCCTTTTTATTTCCTTCCATACAACCTCTGATCTTCTCATATGGACACTTTGTAACTGTAAAGAGCAACACTAATTTGGACTGAATAATCACATATCAATACATAAGTGGGAATTTGATTGCTACTATTTTTCTTTTGGCCCGTGCATCTTTCTAAAAGGCCCTGATTATCTTGGTATGGCTTGGAATGGATAAAAATGTTAGCTTATGGTCACAGGAACCAAACAAGAATCAAAATATTATTTTTCCTCATAAACAAACATGATTTTATGGTGTTAATAATTGAACGAGAATTTTCTAAGTAAGAGCTCTCTTATCCAGAATAAAAATTAAATTATATTCTATGATGTTGGCATTTACACTATCCAACAATACCCTAAACTTAATTAATGCCCTTCCTGTTCAGCAAGAACAAACAAAACTGCTTTGCAAAACAACAAAGGAAAATTGAAGGTAAAAACTTTAGTCAGCAACTTTGAAATTTGAAATCAGCACTGCAAATTCAGCAGATATAGTCAAGGTAGGAACAGTAATAAAAATCCACAGATGAAAAGAATAAAGTACCTAAAGTCCCAAAGGACACTGCAGTGCTCAAATTATAGAGGCAAAACCCCTATGGAAACATTCCAGGACACCTTAGGAGAACTCAGATAGGTTTAACTATGTCAGATGTATGACATCTATTTGTATTTCTCTTTTGTTGTTGTTTGTTTAATTTTGGTTTTAGTTGAGGGGTTGGTTTGTTTGTTGGGCCTTTTTAATGGTAATTAAGTTAGGTCCATCTAGAATTGCATCTGATTAAAAATGCATCTTTAAAACTTGCTGCATTCAAATTAAAATCGGGGGGGTGGGGTGGGGGGGGAAGGAAAATTGATGGGTACATTTCTGGCCAAGATGAACAAAGTCAGGAACCTCTTCCCCTAACAAGCTATTCAGATTGATTAAGCAGTTTTTTAAGAACAACAAAGGAAAAAAAAAACAAAAAAACAAAAAAAAACCCGAAAACAAAACACTTCTTTAGGTCTTAATAGAAAGCATTAACTGACTTATTGGTATTTAACCCAATGGAATACATTTTAATAGCAAAATCCTGACTCTCAAAAAAGGCCTGAAAACATAAAACCCCCCTCAAATATCAGAAGTACATTTTTCTCTGGAAATTCTACCATGTGTACACAGCCAGAGCAGTACCTCTGACACAGGATCAGTTGGCTGCCCATTTTAGGTATTTGGGTGACTCTTCTCAAGAGCAAGTTGAAAAATTCACTGTTGTCTCCTCTCTAGTCAGTCCTGAAGAAGTCTTTTCACATGCAAACAAATGTGGCACTAGGGAAAACAATAGATTGTCTGTTGTCATACAGAGGTTACATCTCTACTGCTTTCCCACACTATTCCCCAAAGCTGCTGTAGTGATGGATCGCCTCCAGTTTTGGCAGCCTGTCTTGGCCCAAAACTGGAAGGTGTGTGGGGATATCTTTGAGGTGGCTCACAAGTATTTATGAAACACAGCAGATGGGGCAGCTCTTGCAGTCTGGCACTGTCCCACTGGCACTGGCTGCATCTTTGAGGAGACACTTCCACTAGTCCAGCACTTCAGTCTCCACTGCCCAAATACATCACCTCAAGTATCCTCTAATGCATTTATTGAACCATACTCCCCACCAGCACCTGCAATGAACTGTAAAACACACACTGCCAAGCTGATACAAGTGACCCAAAACTGGCTGAGAAAAGGACTAGGGTTTCTGAGAGTGTTTGGACAAAATCCAGATCACGGCTGCCTGCCTGATGCTGGTGACACATTCATCTTGCCTAAAGTGTCATGATCAGTAATGAAGCTTATGCATGTTCGTATTTTGCTAAAAGACTGGTAAAAGTGCATTTTTCTCCAATACTCAGCCAGTAGAAGAGTTCTAAAAATTATTCTTATTCAAGCCTAGCTAACTTGAGGAGCTATTTCATAAATGACAACAAAGAAATTTTTTTAAAAATCACTTTATTTCCCCAACAGGTTCTTTAAAGAAATATTTCAATAAATCAGTGAAAATCAATTAACTGTATACCTGCCAAACTGATAGAAGATATCAGATACCATATGTGGACATACATATGAGTGTCACATACTTATTCCAAGAGTTACAATCAGACCTAGAGTAAAAAGTCAAAGCCAATGTTTCCAATGTGCTATCAAATATCCATCAAAAGTTTAGTCTGAGGCAAGATGAATCCTCCCCCTCATGTCAGAAGGCATGCAAATGACTGATGGTGCTCAGAAGAGCCATTTCAACACTTACTATGTAAAGAAAGCAGCTTTAAACCTACCACATTGTGATGCTGTCAGTCATAAGAACACTCATCTGTATAATAATTTTGAAATAATCTTATTTGGAAAGGCCCAGTCATTAAATAGAGAACAAATGACAGATCTGCATCTGGCACATGCCAAAGCTGGTTTTGCGTGTTTTTTTGTTTTTTTTTTCAGTCTGGTTGACAGGAAGCAAATTAATCATGGGGAAAAAACCCCCTAAAATGAAAAAATACTAATCCTAATGTCACTTTACTCCAGTGCATTTTTTACCCTTGCTCAAGACAATTGGATGTGGGTGAGTTGAATAAAGGAAGCAAACTCACACCTTCCTGATTAACACAGGCGATTGACATCTTGCCCACCATGCAAGAGCAATCTGTATCTGAAGTGTTACTCATAACAATGCTCTGACTAACTAGAGAGATGTGGACGTATGGACACCATACCAGAGACCACTGAGAGGTGACTCTGCCTTCACCTAGATTTCACCCACGTGTTCAGAGGAAAATAAACCAGGAAGAAAATCTTCAGACTAACAAAGAAAAACCCCAAACGTTTCCCCAAAAGCTGTCTTCCTGTACATGTAAAGAGCATCTGGAAAAACCAGCCCTAACAACCAGCAGCTCTCCCTGATGCCTCCCAGCAGGGCATGAAGGCCAGGAGCCGCTGTGCCCGGGGTGCAACCTCAGGGCCACCACAGCAAAGTGAGCTGCACGTGGCTGAACAGGAGAGTCAGCTCAAGGCCACCAGGCCCACCAGCCCTGCACAAGGCTTTGGGCTTCAGCAAGCACCACACCTGCTTCCTCTTGAACACAACACTGCCCTGGGGCTTGGAAAGGCAGGCTCAGCCACCTACTCAGCAGGTCACAAAAATCATCCAGCACAATACACTTGCACTCTTGAGGAGTATCAAATCATGCTAGCCCAGAGGACACTCACAGTGCTGTCCTAGGATTAGCTGCAGAACCCAATATATCTAATGTAACCTGACAGCATAATAAGTATCTTTTTCATATACTGCTCTGAGGGTGGAGAAGCAATTAAAAATAAATGGTGTCACTGGAACAGGTGCTTGCTAGGATCTGATGCAAAGTCAGCTCTGGCTGAACGAACAAGTCACCCTGAAACGGAGCATGAATTCAGACAGACTCTACTACAATTTTTAGCTACTTTTAATGCCTTTCCCACAAGCAAAAGGAAGAACAATTTATCAGGGGAGCTTTATTAAGCTGGGTGGCCATTCTCACCAGGCAGAATAAAAACCCCTCTAAAATGTCATAAATCGGTTTTCAAGATCATGAGAATGACCAGTAATTTTAGATTTAATAACTCTGTTTAGTACAGTCTTACAATCTAGTATAGAAAATGACCTCAGAAATCTTTAGAGTTCTGCTTGGATGAAGTAATTTCAGTCTTCTGCAGACATTAAGGTAAAAAGAGAAAAGAACAAATTAAGTTGAGGAGGGAGAAAGAGAGGGAAAAAATAGAAAATAAAAAGATTTAATCACAGAGAAGCTCCAGCAAACTACACAGGAGATAGGATACTCTAGCACATGAATTGCTCCTTTATCCCACCTGCATTATCTAGGAACCTTAAAGTAATTTAAATTTGATTTCTATTAGCTTGGAAAATTTTCTCTGATATCAATTCACAAATTTTAAGTCATAAAAGGAGAAATAAACACATACTTTAAAAGGTAACTTCCAAGAACACAAAACATGTTAATCTCTGTCTTACATCCTAAAAAACACTTATCATGGCAGGAAAAGGTGCCTTAAGGAGACTCTAAAGCCCTCTGTCCTAAACTCCACAGAAAATAATTCGATTTAATGGAACAAAGAGTAGGAAAAATAATAGGTTTGTGTGTTTGAATAAAATGAGTGGAAGCCCAGACCTATCTGATACAATGTAATTAACCATGAACTATCTACTGAGTGTAATGCAGACAGAAAATACGTAAACAATCATGAGTTTTGTCACTAATTTTTTAATCTGTGAAGACACTCTCTATAGCTGAAGGTAAATGCAAAACAAAAAAAAAAATCCTTTGTTTTTTGTATTTTGCCTTGAAACACAGGGAAAAAATTGTACTCTGTAAAGTTACTGAGTAACTGGACCAGTACAGGAACTGTACTGTTAATACACTATCTTTTTCATTAAAATGCATTTTGAAAAATGAAAAATAAAAGGTAGGATAAGTGGAACTTCTTGTGCAAGTTTTTGATTTCCCTCCCTGGCTTCAGATGCTGAATGGACTTGCAGGAGGTACACCAGGCCTTTGCAGTGCCCAGCCAAGAAACTTCAACTGAAAGAGTATTCCTTCTTTGGATGTAAAAATAAAAATGACTAAAAATAGAGATCATCTGAAAAATTAGGAGGTTTTGTAGCTCATTCTCTATATCACCCAAAACCAAGAAGAAAACAGTTAGAATTGTTAAGGTTGGAAAAGATCTTAAAATCACCAAGTCCAACCATTAACCCAGCACCATTGTTAACCCTGTTCACCACTAAACCACATCCTTGAGCCCTGTTTTCATATCTCTTTTAGATACCTGCAGGGATGATGATTCTACCACTTTCCTGAGCAACTTGTTTCAATGCTTCATAACCGTCTTGGTGAAGAAATAATTGTTAATATCCCACCTGAACGTCCCCAACACAACCAGAAGCCATTTCCTCTACCACTTGCCATGTGGGAGAAGAGACTGACCCTCACCTGGCTACAGCCTGTTTCAGGTGCTTGAAGAGAGCAATAAGGTCAGCCCTGAGCCTCTTGTTCTCCAGACTAAGCGACCTCAGCTCCCTCAGCCATTCCTCACAAGACTTGGTGCTCCAGACCTTTCACCAGCTCCACTGCCCTCCTCTGGACACTCTGCAGCACCTCAATGCCCTTCTTGCAGCGAGGGGCCCAGAACTGGACACAGCTCTCGAGGTGTGTCCTCACCAGTACAGGGGGACAATCCCTGTCCTGGTCCTGCTGGCCACACTACTGCTGGTACAGGCCAGGATGCCATCGGCCTTCTTGGCCCCCTGGGCAGACACTGGCTCATGTTCAGTTGCTGTAAACCAGCACTCCCAGGTCCTTTTCTGCTGGGCAGCTTTCCAGCCACTCTGCCCCAGCCTGTAGTGCTGCAAGGGGTTGTTGTGACCCAAGGGCAGGACCCAGTTCATTTAGTGAACTTCATACCTTTGGCCTTGGCTCATTGATCCAGCCTCTCCAGATTCCTCTGCAGAGCCTCCAGAAGATCAACAGTCCTGCTCAAATCGGTGTGTCTGCAAACTGACTGAGGGTAGACTTGATCCTCTAGTCCATCATGTTGACAGAAAGCATTTTTATGCCAAGTGGAGTAGTTGTTTTGTAAATAGAAATCTTCAGTTGCTCTTTAACAGGCTTTTCAAAATCTGAGCATCTTGTTCTGTTTAGACATTTAACTATTATGCTTGTCATAGTTTGTTTATTAAATAGAAACCAGTCAATATAAACCTTGCTATGTTCAGAACCCACGCAGCACAGAGCAAATCTCCTCCACAATAAGCCAGGGGCAAAGCACTTCCAAGGTAAATGAATGTAAGCGTGTGCTGCAGTATGCTTATTTAACAGTGCTGCAAAACCCTACTTAGGGAAATAGCAGAGTAGTTGAAAGAAAGATTTATAAAGCAACAGAAAAAAAATCAATTGTGGGCCCTCTTTAACCAGAGAATAATCATCTAATGAAATTGAAAGCAATGCATGCAACACACAGTAATTGTTCAATATAAGTAATTATTGTATGCAACTAGATTTAATCTCTAAAATTCAGTGTTGCAGGGTACTGCTGAATTCTAAAGCTTTGCACGTCAACAGGAAGATTCAGCTCCTCTCCTGGTTACCAATCCTTATCCAAAACAATCCAAACAATATCTAAAGTAATTACAAACACTGCTCGGGTATCATGGCCTACGTGTTATAGGGCAGCACTGGTCAAAGCCTCCCTACAATCAAGAAGTGAACTAAATAGGCTTTGCCACTCCTGTCATAAACAACAGCAAGTTCTTCCAATGCAAATCCAAACACAAAAGAGCAAGTGCCTTCATTATATATGACTCTAAGGAGAAGACGAATTATCAAAACAACATCAAACTGGAACAGAATGCAAGACAGAATCTGCCTTGAAAACACACACAAACAGAAAGCAAGAAAATCCTTCTAATTATCATCAGAGAAAAGCAATATTGAAAAAAAAATCATGGCAACAGTTTTAGTTTTAGCTTGGTAAGTATGGAAAGTAGCTACCATTGCTTCCCTTTCCACCTTGTTCTGTAGTCCCTCTCAAGAACAGGGCCAAACCCACAGCCAGAGGTAGGAGCTATGCCAGTTGCTACCACTGCTTCAACGGATATTGGAAAGGCCAGTGAGACAAGGATAACCAAGGGCATGTGCAAACTCTGTAGGATCCCTAGTGTGGCTATCAACACCAACAAGCAGGAGAAGAGGCTCAAGTTGAGCCTTGAACAGCTCAAGTTACCATTAATAAATCAAAACAACCTTGGTTCAAATAGTTTGGGTAGCAGAGACAATTTCTTAATAGTTGTAATTTCTTCTGTTTCCCAAATTGCCATTTTTAGAGTTTATCAGTCAATTCCAACAAAGTCAAGTAAGTCTTAACTGACGTTGCATCGGAGGCTAGCCAAGATTTATTCACAATAGATCAGCCATTAAAATGTACTATTTTCAAATTACAATAATCTAATTTTATAGATTCAGTGTCTAATGGACCCACAGCAAGACAGGCAACATTCCCAGACTGCTAAGCATATCCTCTTAACCAGTCTCATCCATCAGGGCTGCTGAACAACATTACTGTGGATGTCCCAAGAGAATAATTTCCATCACATACCAAGCACAAACAACAAAGCCTCAACTAATAGGATAGGTAGCATCAATCTCTCCAGCAATCAGAAGATATGCAAAAAGGCTTGATTTCCCATTCCCTGACTTATTTTTGTTACAAAGCTCCCAAGAGAAATAAACACATCAATAAAGAGTAAGGTCATTTTGGGAACACATGCAGTAAGTATTCCCCATGTAATAAGGGCTTAAGGAATGGTTTATAGAAGATGAGCCTCATGATGAATTACAAGCAGTTCAGAAAAGATGCATTTGTGTTCCTGAACAATCCAATCACAGCAACAAAGAGAGATGTAAGCTTTACTGGAAAACACCACTTGCAAAAACTCTAGATTCTAAAAAGTCTTCTTATGTTCGTTTTCTCTTAAAAATTCTATTTTTTCACATAAGCTCCAAAACTTTCTAAGCAGAGAACTTTTCTAGACCACAGTTCTATTTCAAGTACATTTTCCTTTAAAACAAAAAACACGGAAATTAAATTTTCCAAAGAAAACAGCCATTAAAAACCATCAGCAAAGTTCTTCTCAAATCCACAGCATCCTTTCCCATCAACATTCTTCAAAAATTCAATCAGTTAAAACCAAAAAAAGAGTTACAGGCTCAGGCTCAAATATAAACTTATATTTGACAAACATTTCATTACAAAAAAAGTTTAAAAATCATCTATTACCATTCTGTCTCAGCACATCCTGCAAATGTAAACACCTCTTCCTGAATGTCAGGAAAAGTACTCACACAGCAGAAATTCAAGAATTCAGTAACTCTTGTCTTACTTATTAAAAGTGCTTAGCCCAAGTACTAAATATATGCCATTGGCAGCAATTGATTTGTGACACTTCAGCTAATGTGACACTTCTGTGATGTATTTAACACATGAAGGACTTCATCATGTAGAGAAGGACTCAATGTTAGCAGGTAGCAGCTGCCAGCACTTGGATACTGTTATTAGAACTGGTTTCGGCAGTTTATACGCACAGCATTTATGTGCCTTCTGGTTCAGGCATTAGCAGCTAGATCACACACTTGGATCACTCTGTGAAAGGCACCTTAAAATAGAGCTGGGGTCTGGGTTCACTTTTAGCCCTGTAAACGCAGAGCAGTTTAATTGACTCTTACGTTTAAAGTCAAGGTGCTGAATTTAGGTACAGGCTCCTCTAACACAATCCAGGAGGGGACAAGTCTGACACATGTGAACCAACAGAACACTGAGCAAAGGTAAGTATTCTTTGGAAAGGCAGATTGCTGTAACCCATACAAACAGACAGAACAAATCAATCTCTCACATGGAAAAAAATAAATATCCCCATTTTTCTTAGTACTATGTATCACTTCTACTCTGATTTTTTTCTCCTTTGAAGAATAAAAAGTGAAGAAGGCGAAGCCCTTCCCTGGCTAGGCCTACACAGCTAACCAGAACAGAATGGGAGCCATTAGTTGATACAACTAAGAGGAAACATGGTGCAGTAGTTTCTGAGTGTATTGAAGTCGTGTGCAGCACACTGAAGCCAATGAGCAGAAAGACTTTCCCCTCATCTGACCTAGTTCTGTCAAAGATTCACACATGGAGACAGTGGGTGTAGAGGTGACACATGCAGTATCTTCAAAAATTTTGGAAGGCAACACCTCACAGTAAAAGACACTTAAGACTTTGATGGGAAAGGAAAGCTGGCTGAACTCTAGAAAATTCAGAGAAGATAGCAGAAGCCTGTAAAGACCTGTAGGAGTACAATGAAGTGAACAAAACCAAACCTAAAAAAAATTATGGCAAAAAGTGCTAGATGAACAGTTGGTTTCAGGACAAAGCTACCTGATGCTGCAAGAATATTCTGTTTGGAAGGAGATACAGATTTAAAGAATCCTCTTGGTTTGTTTTTTTGGGTTTTTTTTTTTTTTGTTGTTTTGTTTTTTGGGTTTTTTTTTTGTTATTGTTTCTTAAGCAGTATGCAAACAATAATAAAAAAACCCCATTATAATTGAAAAAACATTACAAAATTTTCTGGATTCTGAATTAGTGCTGTCTGCAATGTAACAGGTGCAGCATAAAAAAGGTACTCCCAAAAGAGTCATCACACAAAATGATCAAAGAATAACAGAAATAAAGATCAAAAGCTCAAAGCTTTCATTAAATTATTCTAAAATGCAAATGTCAATTAGCTCCTGCTCACTGTATACCCAGCCACTGGCAGGCTGTTTCTGCACAAACAGTGGAACGGGCTGCCCAGAAAGGCTGTGGAGTCCATCCTTGGAGCTACACAGAGCATGGACTGAGCAACCTGCTGCAGGTGACTGCTCTGAGTGGGGTCATGGACTGGAGGATGCCCAGAGGCCCCTTCCACTCCAGCAACTCCATGATAAGATTAGAATGGATTTCTGTGAAGTTATTTAACAATGATGGGTTTTTTTCACACAGTGGATCAGAAAGGGTGCTCTGTATAAAATTAAAAGTTTTGATAAAATTCCAAACAGAATACAACTGGGAATGAAGCCTACAAATGATTTTTACATCAGCTTGGTGGACAGAAGAGGCCCAGAAGATGACCCAGGAAAAGCTCTAGTCATCACTAATGAACCGATTAATGGAGGAAGATGACAGCGAGGAGCAGCAAAATGAGATTCACAGTCAGGAAATGAAAGGCCCAAAAAACTAATCACCCACTTAAAACTAACAGAACCAAAAGTTAAAAGATATGCACATCCATGGCAGGTGTCTGAGGCAAATCTTAATTCAACACTGTCAACACTCATGTTTCTGATCATACCAATAATTTCCTTTACAGTTCATAGGTAAGCCACTGTGTCTATAACAGGAATGCACCAAACAGGAAATAAAAAAGCTCCCCCTACACAGAAGGGACAGCAATCTTAGGTCAAAAGGCATCAGTGACCTTTCTGGAGAAAGAAAGAAAGAAAGAAGGGGTCTTGATGAGAAATAGACATGAAAGAATTGGGAACTATGTGATCCACCTCAGTACTAAATTACTGAAACCTAATGGGCTTTGGCTCAGGCTTACAAAATAATTGATCTAACACAAGAGTCTCGCTCAAAACACACCATGAAAAATAACTTAAAAATTGTACTTTAATTTTTTTAAACTAACATCCAAAACCAGAAATTCAAAATGAGAAACCATTTTCTTCCTCTGTTAGCTGCTCTTCCCAATAACACCACAGGACCATGGCAATTACTTCATGCCCTTATGTAACACACATATGTTCCTTTCCACCCCAAAAGAGAAGTTTTGTTTGTTACCTCTTACCGACAGTTATTTTGACAGTTCTTTTCTGAGAGTCCATCCTCATCTTCTCCCATAATATCCACTGCCGAAAATATCAGTGCAACCAGAATTGCAAAGCAGCATACCAGTGCAAAGATCACAATGCATCTTTGCTGGGACTGAAAGAGATTAAGATTAAAAAAAGTTTTAATGGCATGAGCACATTCTAGTCAACGAACTGAGACTCTGAAACTTTTACATAAGATCTATATTTCTTTGAAGACCCTCCTGCAATAGCTGTCAACATGAAACACACCTCAAGAAGAAAACACTCTCAAAACCGTCCTTCATGTATCACCTTGAGATGTGTTTTACATCTCTCAGACACTGATTAATAATTTATGTCACAAAAAATATTCATAATTTAAACTGCTTTCTGTTTATACCACAAGGAAAGCATTATGCATTAAAATAATGACTCCTACATTAACTAAGTATTTTCTGATTGCGGCTCACAGGTAAAGTACACACTTGGGACGGCACTTAAAAGTTTTGTTGTGCTTGGTTGAAATAAAACATGTCATTGCAAGAAGACTGAAGAGCAAAGTCTTTTCTATTGCTACAAAAAGTACCTGACATTGTCACTGTGACTGTCACAGCCACTCAGACACTTTGGGAAGTCCTTGCCCCACAATATCTATAATATAATGAACACAAATTCGCAGATGATAAATGGGATTCAAGGAAACAATGGGAGACTCAGCACGCTACGTACATTGCTCAGTATGATAGGCAATGCCCTCCACATCTCAGATTAAATATTAAAACACAGCATAGCACTACCTTATGAAATCTTGCAGTAATAAATCAGATGCAGCTGGTAGCGCCCTAGATAAATGTGAAACCTCCTAAAGACAGTCTCTCGGCATGCAATTTACATAGCTGCATAAAGTATATTCTATTCTGAAACCAAATGTTCAAACAAATATACTCTGCAATTTCCTACTGAAGCAAATTTAAACAAAACCACACTCATATATAAAACCATCAATGCCTAACTTCTGTTGCAATAGTAATTTTCTTAATTTTCATTATTGCTCCATAATTAAAATGTCACATGGAGGAAAAGGCCTCATAAAGGAATGGGAAAGTGGGAAAACAGGAAAAGTGTAAGGGAAAGGAAACAAAATCACACTTGCAGCTGATAACCAGTTTCACAGTGTTTCCATTGTTCCTGATATTTTGTTTAAGAGGCAGTAAGTTTTAGAGTAATAAGAACATTTTTCCATACACCTAACGAAAAGGTCTACCTCTTTTTAAATAAAAAAAAATTCCAATACTTCCCAGTTAGTGCGCTTCTCAGGAGAAACATGCCCACGTTTCATTTCAGAATAAATAAGATACAAAGATTTTATTTCAGTCCGTGAAAATACAAAACACAGCAAACAACTCCTTCAGAGCAACAGGAAAAACTCATCTGAAATTTAGTGACAAATGTAGCCTTTAACAATAACACCAAATGTGTGGTTCAGGTTATATGCATAGTTTAAATATAATTCATATTAGAAACCTTTATACCTTTCATATGTATGTATGAAATATATGTTTAAATCTGTATTTCTATTATATTAACTAAAATCTTCCCAGAATGCAGCATAAGAAAATGTTCTTCAGCCATAACAAAGCCAACTCATGAAAGAAATAAGTTTGGAAAGAGTTTTTTCCTGCTGCTAGGTAGAATCATGGCAACATTTGAAAAGACTTGTAAATTACTGCACCTGGGTGTCCAGAACTAAGACTGCACAGTGGGACTTAGGAGAAAATTGTTCAACACTCTCATTGCCTCATACTACTAGCAAGAAAAACTAAGAACTGCCAAAGAAATGTGGGTATTCAGGTCTGGGCCACTGCTGTATGCCATTTCTTCATCAGGACACTTCAGACTGCTGTTAGGATGACCATTGTCGCATGCGGTTTTTTGCAGTGCTGCAAGTGTATTCGCAGAAACCCTTTGGTGCAGGTTCCTCCACGGGCTGAGTGTATCATCATGGCAGCAAGATAGCAAAGCTACTCCCATAACCAGCAAACCAAAAAGAGCCTGGGCTCATTTTCTAGTCCCTAGGAGCAGGGGATGTGACCCAGCAGGGCTCACAACCATAGGGCTCCTTTTCCTCCCAAATCAGGCTAACTGCCACCATTCTACACACTGGGACTAATTTTGAGTTACTCTGGATAAATTTGTGGCATCCTAGCTGGCCCACAGTGTGAAGGACATCACGCTATTTCTCCAGGGAGTAACTCCCATCTTGTCATGCTGCCATGCAAGCTGCACAACAGCCACAGAGAGCAGTGGGATCACTAGACCAGCAGGGACCGCATCAGCCTTCGAGGCTGGGCCAGTACTCACAGAGACAGCAGGAGATGCTTCACTGAAAGGTGGCCACAGTGTTGTAAGTCCTAACACACCTCTAGAAACCTCTCAGCCTGCTTAAAGCTTGAAGGCCAAATCAATATAAAATCTACAGAGTACCAAAAATAATATGGTATCACAAGGAGGAGGGGGTGTAGGGGGAAAAAGGGCAGCTGCAACAGATGCTTCAAGTGAAATACCAGGAAATCTTATGGCAGCGATTTCTAGGTGCTCATGTCAAAGCAATATGGAAAGGGGAGGTCAAAATAATTCTGAATGGATCCTCCTAATCTAACATTAATTTCCATTCCACATAATTTTGGGGAACATATTCAAGGTTTCTTGAGTTCTGTGTTGTAGCTGAAAATTGTATGAAGTTTAAATCCCTGTTCTTTCATGGATACAGCTCGTCAAGCTCTGCAGTTTCTGAACAGTGCTCACTGTGAGCAGCACAAGCTTAGCACCATTAGTAAGAACACTGCTATTCTACCAGCTCTAAAATAAAGACAGAACCACACAAACCTATTTTACTGCTCTTATTTCACAGATCCTTTATATTGTGCAGTTGTCTTTGACAAGTACAATGGATTAATTATCTCACTTTTTCTTAATAGCAGCTTAACAGTATGGTTACAAATAGCACAGGGAACCTTTTAAATCAACATTCAAAAACCCCCCTGTGACTACAGTAGTTTTTCTTTGAACTAAGGATAGCACAAAGTAGTAAATAAAATAAAGCAAAAATTCCAAGTTTGTGATTCTCCTAACCCTACATTTTCAGCCACAGGTCTGAAGGGTCAAGTAAAGACCAGTTAAAAAAAATTAAGAGAGTAAAGAAGATTTTTAAAAGTTTCACAGTTCATGTTGAACTTACTCCTGCTGAGTGGTGAGTTTTTAATTAAAATCTATATATTACATTATAAATTAATATTTGGGAAATGTTTACATTAAAATACATATTTATATTAGAAAAGAAAGAATAAAAAAGAGCTACTTGCGTCAAACAAGCCTTCTGAGTCTATCTTTTCACTACAGTAATAAGTCTTTATTTCCACACAATTTGCCATAAAGCTGACCATTTTCAAATAACCTTTTCCTAACTGAAACAGATCAGGATAGACCATATCCCTGCTCTAATGCACCATCCATGCATGCCTTTGTGTGCATCTATGTGCAAGGAATAGCAGGCATTGCGAAAGAATCCAAAATCAGAGCTCACTGACAGACTAGAAGGGACCTGCTGGGCTGCTCCTCAGACCTCTGTGTCGATGGGCTTGGGCAGACTGCTTGTTTGATGCTGTCTAGTTGCACATCCCCTTGGCAACTGGGATCTCTCTGACCTTTTCAGACCTATCTTTGTTTTTCCTCCAGTAAATGCCTCAGCGTTCAAGCTTCAGTCTTCAACCCTTAATCACAGAATACAAGGGTCTCTAAAACTTATGCAGTCCATCTGTCCATACACATAGTTAATTTGTACAAATATTAATTCCAACAGATATTTGTTTAGCCTGTCCTCAAAAATCCAGAGCTGAAAGAGATCCTGTAGTCTTTTCAAGCAACCCCATTCCATATCTAAGCACCTGACTCATGCCTAACTTAAGTCTCTTAAGCTGCAACAACTCTTTTTTCCTTCCTGTACTCATGACAAACAGTGAACAGAGCATTTCATTCTCTCTTTTACATATTTAAAGGCTGCTATAGATGCTAAGAGGCCAGGGGCCAGACCCCCTACAAGTTTGACTGTACTGATGGGCAAGCCCAGAAATTCTGTTGCATGAGAGAAATATTTGTTCAGGGCTTAAGGAAGATTGGGAAAGAAACTCCTGCAGGAACAAAGACTATCAAAAATACTGTGAGTAAAATGTGTTTCTTTCACCTGGCTCAACTCGCTTAATCAATACCTACGTTAAAATAAATCCACCAAAACACTGCATTACTAAAACAAAGCATGGGAATTTTTTCATGCTGTTCTACCTCTAGGGAGAGAGTGAAAAGGAAGGCCAAAAGCTGCACAATGGTTATTCAGTTCAGTACTATTCAGACTAAAGTTTAATCTGGGAAGGACCTGCTTGTTTATTATTAAGAAAAAGGATAGCCTATGTCAATTAAGCTTATCAGAGCCCGTGATATCCATGCAGAATTGAGAGAGAGCAAGAAAAAGGCCTCCATCTTTACTGCACTCACATTGCTCAAAAGCTGTGAAGAACACGTCACTGGCTCCTGAAGCTTTCAGTTTCTTTTCAAACAACAGGCATTTCTTTGACACTAAGATTTTAATCAGGAATTTATTCTTCCTCCAATGCAGTACAAGAATGTCTTCTCCTAAAAAAGGAGCCATGAAACTGCAATTCCGCATCTATTGATAAAATTGCCTACATAACAAAACATGTCATGGCTTTGAACTTGTGCTTCATCTTTTTATACCTATTTACAGACTGAAGAAGGCAATACTTATACACCATGCTAATACAGGCTCTAAGAGGCAGGTTTTCTCATCTTTGGTCAGTTCATTAGTCTGCTCTTTCCTGCAACACACGTGAACACAAATGTGGCAACAAAAGCTCTCGTCTGCAACACCTGTAACTGTTCAAGAGCCCTTAAAGAGCTGTTTATGAGTCAGGTTCTATGGGGTGCTGCAATACACCTGCCAAAGACAGCAAGGAGCTGGACTTCAAGAATTGGCAATCATTCCTGGATTACCCTCGGTCGTGTGTGTTTATTAGAGAAAAACATTACTATAAATACTATTTTCCCTTCATCTGGAATCTGCGTACACTAATAATCTTCATTGCAGCCCTGAATCTCCCAGCTAGTATGATTAATGCCAATCAACACTTAAAATCCTCTTTTAAAAGGAACAGATTGCCAAGGTACGTTAAATATTTTTAAATTGGCTGGACCTAGTGAGTTTCATCCATGGATATTTAAGGTAGTGGCTGAAACTAACAGAGACTCAGCTCTGAAAACTCACAAGCCTGAGTAAGCATCAGAGCCTGGAAAAAGCAAAAGTGTTACCCATATTTAAGAAAAAGTGGTGCTCGGACAGTAGAGGTTGGGAAACAATAAGCTAGTTATTCTAGCTTCAGTCTCAAGAAAATATGTAGCCATCTAGAAGGTAAGAAGCTTTGTCATGCAAAAGTCACATTGATCAAGTCTGATTTCTATCTTTCCTACTCACAAGCCCTACTGTCCTGCTGGAGAAGCTGAAAATAATGTATACTCTCACTTTTATTAAAAACTTTCTTACAAACCACAGCAACTATGTCTAGATTATCAGAGGAGGGTGTAAAGCTGGTTGAAAAATCAAGCTCATTGAAAAAATGGGAGGACATTTTAGAATGGATTCTGCATTCAGAAGGGATTCAGAGGATCCTGCTTTGTATCTATTTTGCTCATGTCTCCATTAACAATCTAAATTCTGGAATAGAAATGAAAAATTCTTATTACGTTTTCAATCAAACCCAAAACAGTACAAATCGAAGACCAGTTCAAAATTTTAAAATGTTCTTGACTCTTTAGAGAGTATGTCAACAAAAACAGGAAAAATTTCAACAAAGGAAAAGATCTACAAGCAGGTAGGACCAAGCAGTGGCACATATACAGGAACTGAGAAACCACTAGGAAAAAGAATAACCCAAACTATTAACAGGCTGGAACAGATGTTTTAGGAAGACAGACCAAAAAACGGTAGGAGTCCATAGTTTGGAGAGAAGAAGTAATATGACCTAGGGGTACAATATCTACACGTTAATATCAGGTATAGTGAAGGCAGAATTATCCACCAAGTAGTACAATTCCAGAAATAGTGGATGTTTATTGAAACTTCAGGAGTTACATTTCAAAAAAGATAAAGTGCTTTTTTAGGAAGACGACATTAAGCATCTGGAATTTGTTGCCACGGGAGGCCGTGAAAGCAAACAGCAGTGGGAGGTTTAAAAAGAGATTAGACCAAGCTTTCAAAACTACATCCTCATCAGATGCTAGAGAAAACAGGCTGGGATGTGCCCTCTGCTAGAGATGATGGGAAACATGCCAGTGCCCACTGGAAGGCACACAGTACAGGACTAGACATGCCATGAGTCTGAGCTGCAGAATGTATTTTCTACACTCTTAAATAGTTCCATTTTTCCACAGAAGGAATCAAGAGTTATAGCAGTGAACAACCTGATCATGTCACATCGTGTTGACTTAGATCTCTACATCCTGCTATAATGCCTGAACTTTTTGCAAGGCAAAAATAATCCTTAGCCTCTACTTCAAGTTGGCGTATTTTGTTTATCTTTCAAGACTGAATGCAGATAGTTTAAAGCAGAATCACCAGTAAATATTTAATCTCATAGTTACCTACTGAAACAAGAGAATCACCAACTAATACTCCAAAGAACACATCCTTTAATGTGTTTTCCAAGCAAACAAGAAGACACATTGTCCAGCAGTTTCCCTGTCTGCCCAGTTTCTTTTGAATCTGTATTTGATTTCTATAGAAAGATTAATATAATATAATTATCTCAAAAATTTTAGAAGATCCATATGCAGGTAGACTTGGCTGAGAAAGACACAAATAAGTGCCTCTACCAAGGCAAAGACAGTCCAAAGGTCTGCCTTCCCCCCACCCAGGGCTCAGCAGCAAGCAGCCCCGTGGAACAGCGGTGGGAGGAATCCCTGCCCTGGGCAGGGGGCTGTGGGCCCTGAACACACACACAGTAAAGCAGCTGCCTTGGCTTCACTGCTCTCTGAACAAACCTTTGATCCAACAACTCAGACACATAACACACAGACAGGCACAAGGCTATAAATAGAAAACCAATAAACTACTTTGGAATAAATCCAAGGCTTTGGAGGTTACTTATCTGGACCTCCTCCACACACAGTTCTATACTGCAGAAAGATATTAACATTCAGAACATGATGTCTGTAAGAAAAAAAGGTTTCCAGCACATAACCAACTAACCTCTGATGCAATTTGTCAACCAAAACTGGCATAAGAGAAGGGGTGAAAAGCCTGAGTACATTTAAGTGTCCACGTGCCATTTTCCCGAAATTGGGCCCTGAGTTCTCATCATGATATATCGACTTAGCCTTCAGCATAATGTAAGGCAGTATTATAATTTGGCAATGTCAAAAAAGGGCCATTTTCTACCCTAAAAATAACACTCTACTCAAATCTATTGTCTCCTGAAAAGAGAAAAAGAAATAAAGTACTGAACAATCTGAACCTGGCCTGAACAGCCAATTCAGAAGAATATTAATGCCTCATTAGTATGAAAAAACATTGTGAGTAAGATTTCTATATTCTAAAATCTATTTGTACATCTTTAAACCTGGACCCTCTAAGTAAGGACTCCTACCACAGCTAGCATTACAGCCATTACTTCACCTGGACAAAACTAAACCCCAAAAGCACCAAAAAATTGTGTTACACATACAGTACTTTAATATATTACATCTTTTATGTACAGATTGACTTGCTATGTACAACTTTATTTCACAAATATAATTAAAAACTGAACTCCTCAGAAATCAGGTGAAAGCCAGCAATTAATAACTGAGCAAACAAACATGTGTTCTATTATTCCCCATCAAGAGCTGGATCCCATAAGGCAGTATTTTGAGAAAGAATGAAACTAATAACTACGTGAAGAAGAAAACCATCAATATATTGCAGAACAGTCCATTTAAAATCAATTATAATTATCAGAGGACAGCTGGCTGTGGGGTGATTAAAAGATGATAAAAAGACTGGCCTAGAGTGTAGAAGTCCAATTTCTAGCAGGAAATGCTCTTTCAAATTTTACACCCTTTATGTATCTTTCTGTAGTCTACAGCATGCAAACCAAGCAGTTACAAAGCCCTACTCTGAATTGTAGGCTATTTCTCTCAACACTCAGTTTAATTTTGATGCTGAAAGTCCTAACTCCTAATGAAAAACTAGACAAAAATATCAGAATCTCTAAAAATCAGAATCTTCCATGGACAGAAAACAACGAGTTGCAGTAACTTGCCATATTGCATCTGTCCCTAGCCAACAATTCTCTTGTTTTCAAAATCAACAGGCGAAAAAGAAAGTCTACAGTAATACTCTCTTTTCCACACTTTGCTTGCATTCATCAAAATCACATTTTTGTACTAACCCTGACTCAAGAATTTCTTAAATCTCTCCTGGAATTAGTTGTTTATTGTACATGTTCAACTTTTAATCTGAAGATTAATTATATTTCTATGAAAGTTAAATTGAACATTTTAAGTTAAAAAGAAGGGGAAAATTGTAATTTTTTCTTAGTTGCTGGTCAAACACGCTCAAAACTTTTTCTTTTAGATATTTCAGACTAATTTTAAATGTCTCACCAGGAAAGGGAGGACATCCCACATTTGAAGTACTTGAAGTCATGCTTTTATTTCAAGTTTCATTTCAGCTTTTATTTTCATCAGGTTGCTTTTGAATACAAAAGTGAGCTAGAACACAGAAGCGTCCATTGGCTACAATGACTCCAGTGTGATTTCATCCCAATTCCTCTGGATCAGTCTAATACATGTTGTTCTGGCAGCATAATCCTGCCCCAAACTAGGCAAGACCACAATAACTAAGACAGCTTCAGCTTTTCAGGTAAAGCTCCTAAAAGAGCTATAAATGTTCCAAACATTTAGAACATAGCTGTTATAACAGCTATAAACGTTCTAAATTTTAACCATAACCCTGCCGTGCTATTAAGGCACATTCCAGACTAAAGACAATCTATTTAAATGGTAACACCCAGATACTCAGTATATTTTAACAGGCTGAATAGAGGACAGGAAGCATTTGGGAACAGAGAACAGGACAGGGTGTGCTCTGGCAAACTATGGTATTTACCGTTGCAACATCAAAGAGTTTCAGACTCCCTGACAAAGGAGACCAGCAAAATGTTGGGCAGCTATTTTCTGAGCACAGGATAAATAAATTTTTATGTGCTAAGGACCTTTTTAAAAGACAATACAGTAAACCTAACAATATCAGCGGAAGCATGTCTGTGACAGATCGCTCCACACACTGAGGCATCCAAAAAGCACCAAAATATCTCTGTGTGTCTTACCCACATGTGTGCCATGGTTCCTGAAATCATAGAGCATTTGTAATGTAGATTCTTGTTCCAGAACAGTTGATAATCTGTGTGTGTGTGTGTCTGTGTATATATCTGTATTCTTAAATATGTATGTTTATACACACAAACGCACATGTAATAATGACCATTAACACCCAACAGAAATCTATCTCTAAACCACAAAGAGAAATTAGAAGTAGGCAGTGCAAAGTAGCAGCATGAACGCAGACCAGACTGCATACAGATGAATACATTTATATACACTAATTTACATTACAATTATATTACATTACAATACTCTAATTTACAAATTGCAATGCCTCTGTCATGTTCAAAATTAACTATAATTTACTTTTGTATGATTAGTAACTGTAGAAAAAATTTCTAGCAATGTAATCAGTTAAGTAATGCAAGATGCTGACAGCACAGCTTCAACTACAAGTCACTTTCTTTCAAGAAAGTGTTTTACATAACACTTAAAAGCTTTATTAGTAATAAAGCTAATAAATAATAAAGCTAATAAAGCTTTAAGAGAAACTAACTGAAATTTTAAAGCAATGAAGAAAGTTTATTCAGAGCATTTGCATACGTCCTTTTTGGCACATTAAATGGTCATATGTACAGTCTGCTCAAGCTTCATGCACACAGCTTTGTTTTGCTAAGATACTTTCAAAATGAGACAAGACCAAAAAAAAAAAAAAAAACTAAAAATAAAAAGTTGTGGCTACTGGCACACAGACTCCATCAGGGAGGCTGTTAGACACAAATTTGAGCTCAAGTGCAGTTCTGTAGAATTACAAATTCATCACTCTACCTGGAGCATGTGTCTTCTTATCCAAATTAACAGGGCAAAATACATTATGTTAAAGCTTTTCACTGAGATTTTAGCATTTAATCCTGTGATTGGAACAGGCTAAGAATGTATATACCATCAATTACAGCACTATCACATTAAGTTCCTATAAAGCAATAATTTTACAGTCAAAGGCAGGTGGTGCAACTGAACCTGAATGTACTAACAAATTTTGTTACACAAATCAAAAATTACCGGTTTCTCTTTCATAAAGTGTAAACAGCAAATTGAGAATATTTCATTTTAAAGTTTGCTTTCACTCATTCTGACAAGATACAGCTAAAGAAAAAGTTATATTAACTCTCTTATAAATTAACACAAGTTCAGGAAAAGAAATTGTCATATGGGAAGCATTTAATTTTAGCTCATTGTGAATTTTTAACAACACTGCAAGTACATGTTGAACTAATAGATTTGCCATCTGGCCAAGAAGTTAATTCCATTGTCACAGAGAGCACAACCAATGTGACATCCACAATAGGAATATATATATTCTACTGTAAGGAGATATAAAGGAAAACAGAGGCTTATGATATGCAGCTAATCAGAGATATAAAGCTAAACTAGTTAATTATAGTGATTAAGTGTATCCGATCTATGCTTTCTTTCCTGTGAAAGACTCAAGAGGTAATTTAGGTACCATGGATTTTATCCTGCAGAATTCTGTATTTAAAATAAATGACAGTGTTCATACTATATTTTAAGTAACTCCACTTGACTGAAATTTCCTTTACTGGCTGAGTAATATGCAATACTATGAGTAAAGATGGGACTGCCATATTGACTTCAGTTTCCCTGAATCGGAAGAAATGAACAAATATTTGAATATTTAAAAATACAATGAATTTATAAGCACACACAAATATATACCAAGCAAGCAAACAAAAAAGAGCACTAAGAGAAATAAAGACAAGAAACAAACAGCAGGAGGCATGTAAGACCTCCATCTCCTACTTCCATCTACCATAGTCTCTTTCTATGTGGTATCTGTTTCAGATTTGTCCTCATTGTTGTTGAAGTATTTTTCCTACTCCTAGTGGAGTTGACACACACCATTATGGGTGGAGGAGAAAAAGGTAAGAGAATCAAGTTAACTGGGCAAAGCAAATTGTTTTCTTTCTTCACTAATTCAACTATATTAATCTTTTCCCCTTTCCCTGTTCCACCAAACAGCAAAAAATAATTCATCGCTGTCATTGTCTCACTCCAACTAACAAGCCCCCACTGTATTCTGCCACCTTACACATTTCTGCCTTCATACAGTGCAGACAAAAGCTGCACAACATGGACATCAGGTTTCAGAACCAGCAGAGGATAATAGGTATCTTGAGGGAAGAACAAAAAAAATCAGCATCAGCAGGATCTAGTTTTGAAGGATCAAAGAGATTCTTTTTCTAGAGAGAGCTGAAACCAGGTTCCTGCAGCAGCAAGTGAAAACTACTGTACTCTGATTAACTTTTCACCTCTCACTGGAATTACCAGATACCTCTTCTACCAGCAGCAATGCTCCCCACTGTTTGTCATTCCTGTGCTGCCTTATCTCCATATTAATAAGGTCAGACTCCTTCTGGTATGTTGAGATATCAAGGTGTCCTGATTTATGGCATTTTGTCAGGTTTTATTTCACAGCTTGTTTTTCTCATTTGCTACCTTTGTGGAAAAGGCTTTGTCCTACTCTTTTCTTTGTTTAATATATTACTGTAGCATTCCACTGAATTGGGCTCATTGCCTATTGTTCAACCATCTAGACAAAATATTTATTTTTATATTCTTATTCTGTTTATAGGGTAAATAAAATCATTTTTTAAAATAAAATTCTCCTCAACAAGATATATAAGGACAATCTATCAACATTTTAACTGACTGGGCAGATATAAAAATGTTAACTTTGGTTCATATATTTTCTGTTTGTTCTTCGATGTTTTTTTGCATTTAAGCAATCAAAAAACTAGATAAAACAGAGCCCAGTTATGTAAAATCCATTACTAGGTGGCAGAGAATATCTTTCCCTGATCTCACCTTCAAATATCAAGACATCTGACTTGAAAATGTCTGGAAGAACTCCTCCTTTGTATTACATAATGTTTAAATCAACCTAGAATTTAGAAGCTATTCAGAAGGAAAACTATGAATGCACATGAATATACATATTTACATGTGCAGCCATGACCACAAAAGTCTCAGTTCAATAGGAAGACAATACAGTTCAGGGGGTCAGCTACAGATCACTTACCATAACTTTTGTAAGTCATCAGTGCTGTCCAGAATACATCCTTACAAATTTCACAGAGAGAGCTTCAAGTTCCCTTTTCTTGTAGTGGAGAGATATGAGGAAGATGCACAGACCTCACTACAACCTAACTTAGAGATTAAATATGATATCCAATATACATTACTGGTTAAAATAAATTAATTAAAATATCTATTCAGGGACACGGCTGTTTCCATGAAAACCATAAAACATTCTAGCCTAGCTGAATGTGTGTATAGTTTTATTATTATTTTAAAGCAGGCAATCACTACAGACTTTAAATGATCGCCAGAATCATTTGAATCAATTAGAATTTTAATTATGCTGTAAATTAAAGCATGGAATGAAGATACAGTGAAATTCTGTCTTCTTATTCTCAGTTCTGTAGCAGAGAATTCCAAAAAAGTAAAAATAGTGAGAGAGATGAAGATGAACCTTGAATATAAAACAGCCACACTGCAAATTGATATGATGGCAGTAGAAATCCCTCAGTGAAGTTTCAATGCTCCTGAAAGCAGAGGAGGTGTATTGCACCTCACCAACAGAGATGATGATGGACCAGACAGAGTTCCAAGAAAGAGTGACTGCATGCTAAAGAGTGTCACTAACCATTATCACCTTTCATCCTACTCTGAAGTCCAATATTTTTCTTGTGCAGGTGTTTTATCCCCTCTCTTTCTTTTTTGACAACAAACTTCTTTGGGAATACTTTCTCAGGAGGAAAATAAATGCAATTTTCTGGAAAAAAGCCTCTTATAGCAGGCTATCAACTGATGAAAATTGTTATGGGCACAGGTTTGTCTTACAGTACCTAACAAGCCCTTTCTAAACTGAAAAATAAAGTGTAGCTTAAGTTTTCAATACAGTATCAGGCCTTAACACAGCAAAGCATCCAGAGAAAGGTAAAGAGATTTATCTCTGAAATTTCAGTCTCAGGGTGACAGACTCAGTCCCAATCTAGAAGTAGTAGCAACAATTTATTAGAAGCTCTCACTGAAGAAAGCAGCCATTTTGTTAAGTTCTATAAAATTTACACAGACATCTGCATTTATTTTGCCACACTATCAGAAATGTTCATAAAATAATGTACAAAGAGGTCTCAAAATATGGAAGTTTCCTCATTTCTCAGAGAGCAGCAAAATGGTAACTAATTTTTAGCATTTTGGAAGTAATCAGAGATATGCAGATCTTACAATATTATATTAATTTGCATTTTAAGTATTTCCTGGAAGCAGTAGCTGTGTAACACATGCACATTGTACTTACAAAAAAAATCTTAGTCCTAATAACTTTAGTATGTGTTGCTTAAGGCTTAAATATATTCCATATGAATAAAAATCAATACAGTGTTTACTGTGTATTCTGGTAAAATAACCCATGAAATTCAAATAAAATTGGGTCCATATTTGTTTTCTGAATGTGTAATATTTTAACATGTATAATTTTAAGCAATGTACATAGATAGTCTACTTCCCAAAAATAGCAAACTCATATAGTATAAACTGGTAACAGTTCCAGATTACTCTGTGTCACCATGTGTCCCTGTACACACTTGAAACAACAGTGATTCCCATAATTCATCATAGTAAGATTCCCTTGGTATAGGAAATGCATCTCTAATTGCTTTTCTTAGTTTCCTAGCTATTTATTAAAAAAAATTAATAAAATCTCCAGTGGTATAGACACACTAGGTATGTGCTTCTTCCACAGCACATTCAAAATAAACTATTCTTATTTTTTTTTCTGAGATAATAGACAACATTTGAACAGGACAAAACAGACTTAATGCAGAAGCTATATGAAAGGCCACACTTGCTCATGTTATCAGCTGATTGATACTCCATGTTCACATCTATGTAGAGATTACTTTTTAATTACAGGAATTTATTCCCATAATAGTCTATTAAGAGATTTGCACAAAAACAGTTACACAGAAAGCCTTGCCCCATAAACTAAAAAAAAGTTTCATTTTGTTGACCAACATGTACTGAATGAATACTGATAGTCATGCAAATCAATACATATCTTTGCTGGCATTTGTAAGAGATATATATGTGTACACATACATATCATTTCTCATGTTCAGAGTTCATTTCTTGGCAAATGTCATTGTGTATCAAAAGCACTTAATAGTTCCCAAACTTTCTTGGTCACTGAAACCTTGCCAGACATCAAGAGCTGCAATGGCAACCCACAACTATTTTTTTTATCAAAAAAATTGCAATTGCAATGAAAGTCAAGTAAGCAGTAATAATATTTAATACAGTTCAGGGGGTCAGCTATAGATGACTTACCATAACTTTTGTAAGTCATCAGTGCTGTCCAGACTACACCCTTACAAATTTCACAGAGAGAGCTTAATGCTCTGGGGTCAAAATTCCCTTTTCTTGTAGTGGAGAGATATAGGGAAGATGCACAGACCTTACTACAACCTAACTCCCCAAATATACAGCAGAGATGCTTGGAATATGTATTCTAAATATACAGCGAAGGACAAATTTTTGTAGCAGCTTTGACCTAAAGATGTGCACATGCATGCGTTACAGACAGAAATGTCCACAAACACACTAAAATATTCCATCACTAAAAATGACACTTGCTTTGCAGTAAGCTCACCACACTTGTTACATTCAGTAAAGAGTCACTGGGGAGAGAGTTTACTCTGAAAGGCTGTCTTTCCCTACTAAATAGCCACCACATTCGCTAGCACTCCCCCAAGGCAGATTTAAGTTACAGTATGATCCACGATCTATGACATTTCTCACATTCCCCATTTTTATACTGATGGCAAACTGCCCATCTGCTCCTGCCTTTCTTGGCTGCCCACCTTTCTTTGATATTGAATTTGCTATCGGCTTTGAAAAAGCCTCTGTGTATAATAACAATTTTGCCACTGTCTTTAAAAAGAACAAGGCTTAGCTCAACCTTCAGAAAGAGTACAGTTGGATTTATATTGCAAAAGCCATAAATACACTCTAAAAATATGATAAATTTCCTTCAAATAATAAATTTGTGGCCTTTCTTTTCCAGGGGCATTAAAATGCAGACTATGATCACATAAAAGTCACTCATTCAAAACAACCTTTTCAGGGGTAATATGCAATTCATTGTTTAAATTCTTTACCTTTTCTCCTGTCTATTCTGTCTACAAAAATTCCAGTTTTTCCTATGGGCCTAAATGTATAATTAGATACATGCCCAAGCTAAAACTCATCCATGTCACTGGGCTGAAATTCAGATTTTGGCAAGGACATAAAACTGTGGCTACGATCTACCACATTCATTTTGCCACAGTCATGGCCTACAGGTAAGTAGCACACTCATAGCTCAAGCACTTCTGTTTAATGTGACTCTCTGCTAGACAAACCTCTTGATCTCATTTTGAGATTACACTAAATATATAAAGGAATACTATTAGATATGGTGTAAATTCATCAGCTTGATTTATACTTTGAATACAAAAGACTTGATCAAAATTTAATGGACGCTTCAAAGCATCTGGCATTTCATGGAATGTTTAGATACTACCCTATTACATATTTACCCTATGACCTATTACCAAGAATAGATTGCAATTTCATTTTCCTTTGCTGCTAAGACTTTTTAACATGTTTATAGTTTTCTTTGTCCCTTTCTTCTCTATACTCTTTAGGGAACTTTCTACAACATGCAAAAGTTCTAGATTTTGTTTTTCATATGACAACTTTGCTCCTCTTGGGGGAACACCAAATGGCAAAACAACTCCCTCTGTCTGCTAGGACCGCAAGGCTCAATTTCTTTCTTAACATTAGCTTTGCACTCAGCTGCTGAGCTCTTTCCTAAGTGAACAACCTGAACAATAAAGTGTTACAGTATCATCTTTTTCTGTTTGCAACTGTGTACTGCTACAATGTAGGTACTGCTATAATAACCTTACAAAGTTTATGGACTTTCTTGAAAATTTGTGCTAATATAAACATGAACAGAATACAGCCCTTGTTCTTCTTAGTTCCTTCATGGCTGCAACTTCTCTACAGTTATTTAGTAAAGATGAAAACATTTAAATACATGTAATTCTGATCTATCTGCCTCTTGCATGGCTTTCAGCTCAATTCTTACATTAAAAAAAAACAAACAATGGGTAAACTGGAAGCTAACTAAGCCTGCTATCTCAACTACATATTAATAATAAACTGAAGTAGTTTGCAAAAGGTTATTATAGAGCTTAGCAGTCCTACCTGAGAAGCATGTAAACTATTTTATTAAACATGAGGGGAAAAAATAATTAGTTTCCATCAAAGCCACAATAATTCAAACCAAAGGAAATTACCTAGCAATTTATAAATTCAATAAATATGCTCATGCTTATCCAGAGATCCCTCCAAGGACACTGCATCTATTTGCTGTATCTGCAGAAATTAATATATTCCCTTTCTGATGTTTTGTAGCTGTGCAAATTGCATTGTAGATGGCAAGACTGGCAATTTATCTCTTCGCTATGTAAGAATGGGCTCAGAGACTGTAAATGATTACTTGACTAAAAGCATCTCAAGTTTTTTGGCTTGATGCAAGAATTTTCCAGTACTCTGTTCTCTGTTAGACTGTGAAGTATCACAAGCTGAAAGAAAGCACCCGGGTAACCTTCTTGACTGAAATGAAGATCTACCTGTTTGAGAGAGAAAAGAAACTGTCTGAAGGTTAAAAAAAACTTTAACAAAATAAAAAAAAAAAAAAAAAAAAAAAAAAACAAAACCAGGAAAAAGTTTGAAAAAAAATTGCATTTATCTTCTTACTTTAGTTAATCACAGGACTTAACACAGCATGTGGTCCAACAGTTGCTTAAAAATTTAACTAATTATTCGGATGGCAACCTTTCTGAAAAGCAAGCCCTGTCTCCTCTCCAGCCTCTATGCTGAGCTGTCATAAAACTCACAGGGCTATTTCAAGGAGGGTACCTAATATGTAGACAAACCAAGCCACTCTGCTGTGGTAAGACAGGGGAAGAGAAAAGCCCTGCCCCATCATTATTCAAAGAGCTGGAATGTCTTTGGGGCACCACCAAAAATTCATCACAGTGAATTAGTATACACTGGCATTCCAAAGGCAGTTTAGGATAATGAAGTCATTTAAGGCCATCTTTCTGAACAGTACTCTTGGCTTATTCTACAAGGTGATTAAAACTGAGATGGGAGGTAGGGGGCTGTCTGTAACAGCCAGGGCTGCTAGGAAAAAAAATTGAAAAATCATTGTTATTTATTTCTCCAAGGTACACACACAGCCAGAAAAATCAAGAATGTGGTTCCTGTATGTAATAGTAAAGGTTCCAAACCATCCTTTTCAGCCTCTCTGACAGAACAATGGTCTGTGGATTAGAATGAGACAGGTCTATGGGACTGAGGAGAAAAGAAAAGGAAGACAAAAGTTGGAGCTCACTACCTACAGTGATAAGACAAGTAATTTAAAGAACTACTTTTAGAAAAGTGAAAAGATGAACACTACAAAAATACGACTGGTATTTGTTGCTGAATTTCCCTGAAAATGATACAATGACTTGCAGGCAAATCTAGCAAAAGACCTAAAGCCACATGCTTGTATCCCCAAGGATGCCCAGGGTGAGGGCTTCAGCACTATCACAGGAACTACCGTAACTGTGCTCACTCTCCATGGCCTTGATGTTGGAGCACAGAGCATAATGACAGAAAAGAAAAAAATCCTGTCATGGTGCATCTGATATTCAAAGAATTCTTCCACAAAGAAGCTATGCTCAAATTTCTTTTATCTATTTTCACCTGTCTATCTGTGTCTGGTATACCTCTGTAAATATACCTTCAGAAGGTATCCCTCCATAAGTGTCTGGCACACCCAAGGAATAAATTCCAATTTTTTCATTTAACAATCACAGTATATTTTGCTATTTCTTCTGCAATGTTATTATCTTTTGCTACCACTCACTGATTTTTCCCTCAATTCCAGCAAGTTCCCTGTCTCATCTCTGAAAAGATATCTTTGCACAGGAGAATAAAGATGCATTGAGGCTTTGTAGCATGCCTCAACACCTTCACTCAAATAGCCTGGAAGGTTTCAGTATGTTCTACAAAAATCTTTTGACTGCTGTCAGAAGTGTCAGAAAACAACATCAAAGTCCCCTAAGAATACAGGACAGTGCCAAAACAGGAGGAGTAGCATAAGCAATTTCCATCTACCATTTTAGATTGTCATTTTCAATAAACACCTGGAAACTTCCAATAGTTTCAGCATGTCCCAGTGCATGACCACAGCTCTTACGGCTATTATTATGACTTTTTCCATCTATAATAACATATAAAAACCTATGCAGCAGTGACACCTAATTCCAAAACACCAGTCCAATTTCAAAACATTTTATACTACTTACACTGCAGAAAACTGCACACAACATTTCTGATTTTATTTGCCTCAAAATTATTTTAAACTATAACCATCGATGAGCAAGATGACAGATTTAGCATGTAAACTTATGGAAACATCAACTTAGTGTCTGGAGGTAAAAAAGGCAAGCTGAATTTACTAGAAAGAGAGCAGAACACCAAAGAAAATTTCTTCACATTGTGAATTTTTATACATTTGTGGACCCAAACCCTGAAAGCCACAAAGTTCTGGTTCACTCATTTCAAAAATCACAGAACAACTGGAAGAGGTATAGAAATAGGTAAAAAAGACAATCAAAGCATAGAATGTTTCTATATAAAGAAAGATTAAATAAACTGGTAATCTTCAGCATGGACAAAGACACGACTAACAGAGGAATGTGGCAGAACTATGAATTCATAAGCAGCATGGAAAAGATGACTATGAAACAGTTTCACTGTCTCTTCCAATAAACACATTAGAGGGTATTAAATTAATGTTGTTGGCAAGCTTGAATGAACACACAAAAAAGGGTACTCAAGGCATTGTTAAGCTGTAGAACTGCATGCCATGAGACACATAGGTGATAAAAGCTTACACAGATTTGAAAGTGGGTATCTTTGGGTTTTCTTCATGGAGAAAAGCCCTGGGAGCTAGTAAAGAGAAATGCCAACTCCAAGAACTGGAAATTACATGATTGAATCTATATTCTCCCCACTTTGCCAGGGTCCTGTCAAAGACAGAATATAAGGCTGGCCAGATGTTTAGCCTGAACAATACAGCTACTCTTGAGGTCATTGGTAGTTCTTTCCTGAAGAACAACTCTGGCTAAACATTCCAAGACTGTATTTCAGGGCAATACTGTTGTAAGACACACTGCCCGCTCAGTATTAGTAACACAGTCACTTATGGCAAAAAATACAAACACTGAATTTTCTAGACTTTGCATTCAAGAGCTGCAAGGAATGTAACAACAGACCATTACAGGTCCCAGGCAGACCCCACAGCTCCTCCTACCAGCCCACGTTCCAGAAGCCCATGTCAGCTACCAGAGATGTTAGTTCCTGCCCCAGCACAATGTGGAGCACCAGGGCTGCCTCCCAGGTGTCCTCCTCCCTGGCTGGGCTGGTGGGACAGGGGTCTGGTCATCAGGCCCTGCCCTGACAGACCCCCACCAGTAAGAGCCCCATTCCTGCTGGACTCTGCTTCCCAAGGGTGCCCCGGCACATGTGGCACCCTGGCCAGTGGGGCCCACTGCACAAAGCAGCCTAGACCTCTCACAGCAAGGCAATGCAGTCATTGATCCCTCAAAATCTGCTCCAGAGGAGACCCTCTTGCAGGCACAAGGGAGGGGAGAGGTTACTGCACTGCACACAGGCTGTCATGGGTGACAGTGAGGTTTCAGCGGCTCCTGCTTTAGGGACCCGAAGATCTCATTGCTGCCCCAATGTTTTAAGTGAAGAATGACCGTACAATCTAATTATGCAATCATTTGCCTTAAGCACATCAATGAAGTCACACTCTTTCTATGCCCTAGGATTGCAATAAATAGCAAAAAATGTTTAGTTGAACTCTCCTGCATTTCTCACGATTTCAGAGTGTTCATGAGGTATCAGTGCATTAAGCTTTTTGTGAGCCTGAAGTCTCACTGTCCAGAAAGCTTTCATGGAAATATCTTCTCCTAGCCTCCAGCATATCTATTCTGAAGAACATTTTCAAGATTACTTTCTTCCTGAACATCATTGTACAGTGAACATTAACTTGTCAGCTTTATCCAGTCACCATTACAAAGGAGATGTAATACTTGCATAAAAAATTAAAACTTAGGGCTGATCAGTGAATTTTATTCATGACATAGGAAGAGAAAGAAGACAGAGAAACTCCTTTACATAAATCTGTCAAAATTTAAGACCATTTGTATTTAATTTATGACAAGTGTTGTATGGGTTCATTAAAGTTTATGACTTCAATAAAAACAATTACCACATACAAACAGCACCAACATGAATTCAACAAACTGGTTCAAATGTTAAAAAATAAAGCTAGAGTTAACACTGTCTGATGTAATGCAAACAACATCTGATAATATCTATCAAAGAAGAAATGGTATCAATCTAAATCCAGCTACTAATGTATTAGTCCTAGCCTTCAGAGGAGGACACTTTTTCTTTATTATTGTACAAGACCTTGGAGCTCTCCAGTGCCACACACTGCCACGTGTTCTGTGCCAAAACTCAGCTTCTAGAGAGCAAATACATTAGATTCATGAAGACAGCAGACTGATTTTCTCCTTGCTTTCTACTTTAAGAATTAAGTTTATTGAGAAAAAGTAGTGCTTGTCCACCATAAGAACAGCTCTTATGTCTACAGATTTATGTGATTTCATATATAAACCTTTCATATAAAACAAGCAGAAATGGAAATGAGTGTCAATAACTGCATACACAAAGGTACTATGTGGTTTAGCTCTATGGCCTGCTCTTCTTTCCCAAATAATAACAGAAGATTAATTTATCTTGGCAGTACCCCACAGCCACCTGAGAAGTCTCTATTATCTCTATTTTGCCTATAACACACATTTTACAAACTCAGTTTTTGCTCATTTTGAATAGATTCTGATTACAACAAAAGGAAGAGATACTCATCTCTACTGGGAAAGAAAAGTTAAAAGGATAGGTTCCAAGCTCCTTAAGTTGGTATAATTATGAAAGGCTTGTAAATGTCTCAGCAAATAGGGCAAAACATACACTCAATGTCAGCGGGCAAAGCAAGTTTCACTGAAATTAATGAAACTGGCACAAAATTCACTATGTCAATATCATTAAAGTGAATGAAAAAGATCTGCTAGTCCCACTGGAAACTTGACAAGGCTGTAATTGATCCAAGTTCCTACTAAACAGAATTAGCAACTAATAAACTGCCTAGGGAAGAAAACTGTCATCACCATCTTATGGCTCCGTAAAATGTGTCTGCTGATGGTTGACCAACACAGAGGAGGAATCAATACAGGCAATCTATTGCATCTAGGCAATTCTGGCTATTTTTTAAGCCAATCTCAACAAAGCAAAGAAGATATTCTTGACTATTCTGCATTTTTTCAGCACTCCCATGCTCTAAATCTAGTCTCTTTCTTCCTTGTTCAGGTATGAGGAGTATTTAGAGTAGGCAAACCAGTCAGCAGTAAAGATATACAATCTACATCACTTCTGTGAATAATTCAGAGTTTACCTGGCCACAGTTTTAGAATCAGAGAACCAAATATGTAAAAAAATGAAGCTATTTAAACAAGAAAAAAATAACAAATTTAAATTCAAAAATCAGTTGTGCATGCACACAAAAAGGGGTTTATTAGGTTTCAAAAAAGAAAAATTTTAGTGTTATGAAACAGGACCTCAATTCTAATTTATAAATATATTCTAACATAGCCACAGCAGAACCATATCCTTTATACCTTCACTCTGTAGTTCTTTTCTGGATTACTGATTTCTAAAACTTCAGAACAATACGTAGCCATCAAGACAGCAAAGCATAGTGCTCTTTGCCTTCTAAAATATTGATTCTTCAGGTAGGATTTATATATTCTAATCCAGATGATGCGTGAGATATGTTCCATTTTCTCCTATGCACTGTCCCTACTTCTCTTCATTTAAAGGAGAGCAGCATGTACAAGACCAATGCTGATAGCACAGCTAGATTTATATAAATGAACCATGAATTTCTTAGAGTAACATTAAAAGCAGCAATGAATCTTGGACTTAGATGCTGAAAAGGTTCATTAGTTTAGAGTACCAGTAATTTAAGCATCTTTGTTTTAAAGTCTGCAGAAGGAAAACCAGTAGAATTTCCATCTGTTTTTCAGACTGCTAGCATAGACTGACACAAAAAGCTATGAGAAATGATTCTGTAAGTCAAAACAGCATTCAGAGAACACAAGTACTCCCAAGTGACTTTCACGACCAGAGAGAAAATTCCAGTGTTTTCTTTTGTGCTTACTCAGTCTTAACATACTGCCATTTTCATTTATGCTTAGCAATACTCTCACCTTTGCAAGCCCAATCAGAGATTCCTTGCCAAATCAAAGTCTTCAAAACTCTGCCTTCACAGCAGACAATGTCTTTCACCCCAAAAGTCCAAACCTCATGGTTAGCTTTCAAGCAAGCAGCTCCTGGAATTCGTTCATTACAAGCGATGGCATCGGCTGGAGGAAAAGGATGGTGTTGCATGGCTTGGGGGATGGCAGCAACATGAGCCTGGACTGGATCATTTCAGCTGCTTTGAGTAGAGGTGGTCTCAACAAATTCCTGGATAATCTCTTGTGCAACTACAGAGAACAACAGTGATTATAAAGTATTGTAGCTATTTAAGCCAGATGCTTTATTTTGGATGATATAAATGATCCTTCTGTATTTCCATTTTCAGTCACAGTAGAGCAAAGATTTCTGAAATTAAAGGTTTCATGGATATGTTAAACTCATAATGACTTGCTATTTTTGTTGAAACATTTGTGAATTCACATTGCTCACTAAAGAAAAGCTGATTCTGTCAGTGATCTTCCATGATTTTCAGGCTACTAGCTAAATGAACCAGGAGGTCTGTAAACCACTTGGAAATCAAATACACAGTCCTGTGCTGAAAAGCCTGACTGTCTTGGGTGGTTTTTCTAGGAACCCTAGGTGATTCACAGCTATCACAATTCATCTAATACATGTATCTCAAAACAACTCATCACCAAGACAAACTGAAGTAATGAACTGTATGTGCTAAGATCAGCATTCTTAAAGAGAAACACAAGACCAAGTCTTAATATTTTAAATTCCTCTATTTCCCACTTCCATGCAGATATCATTCCAGGAGTTTTTCTTGAAGGCTCAGCAGAACTCAGAACTCTTTAAAAATCCTTTTGTCTTGGCACTGAGCAGGGAAAACTCTGTTCAGTTCACGAGATCATCTGTCATTAGCGCTAACTGCAACACAGCAGGATTGAATTTGTGATCTTGACGATAGCTTAAAGACTACATATGGGTTTTCCAAAGCTTGAGTTCATCCATTTTTTTAGCTGCCCGTTTTCTGTGCTAGAAGGAAAATATAAGCCATTTTTCCTGATGACACTTGCACGTTTTGGTGGCAAAGACCTGAACATAAAAGGACCCTACTTCCTCCCTCCTGTCTCCACTCCCCCAAGAAAAGTTGTAGCACACTGAAAAAACAGCTTGTGGAAGTTTGGACTGCCACTGTCTAGGGAGCACATATTCCGTGGGCAGGCAGACTATTTCATTTGCCAGAGCTGTCAAGCCAGCCCTTTCTACAAACACTAGCTTAAGACAAAAGGAAAGAAAAATTATAACAAAATGTTTTAAAAGCTACATGCAGAGGGCTGAAGCAAAGGCATAGTAATTAAGTGGTTTCCTGGGTAACGATGGGGCAAACTGATCAAATCTGCCTGCTTAAAATTAGATTCCTAAAATCTGCATTTAGACATTTAAGAGTTGTACAACTTCCAGGTGCTCTGAGTTGCAGCTGTTTTGATTAACTGCACCTCTAGCAAAAGTAAGCAAGTCAGTCCAGTTTTGGAAATATAAGTCAGTACGATTCTTCCTCTTCTCCAGTTGCAACTTTGTTATAAAGTACAAAAAGGGCTCGATTTGCCAACATGTCAGCACCCATAAACTGTCAGACTGAAGCTAAAGTGACCTTTCAAAAATCTGAGCAATGTCAGACTCTCAATTTAAGCTTTAAGGCTAGAGGTCTGCCTACCTAAACACAGGTATAAATCCAGTCCACTGCAATAGAGTACATGACATGAAAGGACAGCTAAAAATCCAATTGTCTGATTTAGTGGTAAAATTCACAGCAGAAATCCAAAAATGAAGCTTGGAAGATTTCCTTTACCATCCCCCTTATTAGGTATCTGCATTTCTTGAAAGAGACAACAGGGAAATCATACAGGTGAAGTGGTTAATGCTGTCCATAAATCCACTGAAATATTCCCCTCTCCATGAGGGAGTTCCTGCCTTGAAAGCTTCTTATGAGTGCTCCACATGCTTTATCAGTCCTTTTGCCTTCTGGCAGTAAGTATTAGCAAGCATGAGATCTCTGTAATGAACTGTGCAGCAAGGATTTGAAGAATTACTTAGAAATTTTATTTACATGAAAATGAAATGCACACCCTAGCAGATGGGAGATTGTGAAAGACAGTTTGGACTATCTAAATCATTTTTATTTCAGGAATAGATAAGCTCTTGTGCAGTTTTCTAAACCAAGGAATCAGACATCTGGAGATCTCATTGTTGTAGCTTAAAACCTTATTTTTATACTAGTTTTTCACATCTTTCTGTGTGTGGGAGGCTGTGAGCATGGGAAAGAAAATATTAGCTGGCTAATCAGTAACTTCACATTACAAAGCCAGTTACACATGGTTTTCTCTGGTTTGTACAACAATAGCAGCCAGATTCTGGTGTAACTTAATGAAAAAATTGGTCTCCTGCTAGGTATGCATTTGTGCAGGTGGTTTACACTTTTATAATAGAAGTGATGTCTGCATGTAATTCAGTAACAAGGATTCAGAAAAAACCTGTGTAAAAAGGGAAATGAGGTGTTCATTCCCTTTATTTCTCTATGAGAGAAAATACACATGCTAAAAATGAAAGGAAAAAAAAAGTGACAGGTGGCAAAGAAGCATTTGAATTATGTTCCAACTCTTTAAAGAATTGAGCCATGGGAATTCTCATCTTTAAAAATAATTTGAAATGTTCAGAATGTTATTCTCTGTGGTGTTTCCCACAAGGTTTGGGGTTTTTTTCACTAATTTAAGCAAGAACAAACAACACTGAATTTTAATTAACTATCAGGTACATCAGTTTCTATTCCAAACCTCCTCCGGGAAACAACTATTTTAGAATTTAACATAGAAGGGTTTTTATGACAAAAAATAATATGCTTCTCACTGCAGCCTAATGAGTGCCAGGCCCTAAAGATAGTAAAATATCTTAAGCTAAGTATGGTCTTCTGCTATATCTATTTCCTTAGACTACACTATCCATTCAGAAATCGTGCTTTTGATTTTTAAAAAAAATACATTGGCATTTACACAACATAGTCTGAGATCAGAGACTCAGGAGAAAACAGAGATGTCACTACTGAAAATAGAAGAGATTCTCCAAGTTTGCCATATTCATCTGTGGGTCTCACTTTGACCGTTAAAACCAACAGCACTGACTTTTTTTAAGGTGAGATGGTTACATAGGTTTAGGTTTTGAAACCACTTAATACCTGAAAAAAATCAGCTTCATGGTTTTGGTCAGGATTCCTCCTTGAAATTAATGCTGACTCAATGTAACAGCTCTCAGTGAAGCTTCCCCAAAGGTTAACTGCTGTGCCAATTACTTTTCACCATAAACTTTTCACAGCACTTCTTCAATCAGGCCTAGAACCAAAATGTTCCATAGTGAACTCTTAGTGAAGATGTCCCAGCCATGGGTCCAGGCAGGGTCACAGCAGAGAGTAGCAGCCTTGGCCCCTATCTCCTGTCAGAGCTCCTAGCTGCGGGCCAAAGCATCACAGAGCATCCCCAGGAGACTACAGCTCCTCACGTCAAGGATTTCTTTGGGCAACACTAAGAGCACAGCCCACAACATGTGTTTTTGACCAAGAAATTCCAGGTGTATCTAAGCTGTCCATTCTTACAAACATTACCACACACACTGCCTACGGCTTCATCTGGAGACAGCTAAAACAAAATCCACTGGAGCCTTTTTCTTCCCACAGAAAATGAAGTAGTGGAGAGGTGGAGGGGAACTGAACACTATTTTTTTTTTGTCGGCTTAGGATGGGATTAATCCCAGAAAACTCTCAACACATCATACCCAGCAGTAAGCATTTGCCCTAAGCAACTGACTCTGTTTTCATTTCTTATGTCTGAGTTACTGCTGAGTTACTTTGTAATTAGGAGAGTATTTAGCAGCAGGTGAATTAATATCATCACCTCTTCTGGATACCTTTAAACAAACATGGGTATGATCCACAACAGTGGAAACTATGCATGTAATTAAAACTGTATTAAACAGACAGGAAAACCTAAACTTTGGGAAATTTCCATGGTTCTCATACTTCTGGAAAAGCAAATAACTTTTAAGCTCTGAAACAAATGTTTAGAACAGTGGCCTATATTAGGGCTGTATTAAAATTCCAGTGTAGTATGTTCAACAAAAATTTTGATCAAAAATTCTTTTGCTGAAGACAAAGATTATTAAAATAAAAAAAAAAAAGCTGCGTTGCAGATGGGAAACAAACTACTTAGAAAACCTTTATACCACTGATAAATTAGTATTATGCACTATCATTCCAGGAAAGCAATTTTTTCCCTATAATTATCTATTGCTATAAAGTACTTTCTCAAGCAGCATCTTGCAGGTATCTTTTACATGCATGAATTTAATTATATTGTTCATGAAAAATCCTCCTACTCTCTCATCACTGACTGGAAGCATATATTTTATGTGCTTCCCTACCCCCACTGACACAGATCAGAGAGAATATTTCACTGGAGCATTAAAATTATCCACAGCAAATGCATGACTTCCATGAACCTGGACTAGGAAATCTATGAGGCTGAAACAACTAGTAAAACTATTAAGGTCACTCTACATGAATAAGAATTTAAAGTATTTTAGCCTTTTTTCACCTTTTAGATCTCCCACATATTTTTTTGCATTTCTTTTTATTGAAAAGAGACTCTAATCAACAGTGAAGCCAACTCCGTTAGTAAATTTAAAAAAGTGGTATAGCATTTTGGGGACTTGTGATATGCTGATAACCCAAAATCCACTACAAAAATTAATTTTTCACAAAGTCATATAAATTTTTAAAATATTGTATAATAAACTTCTTTCTGTAACAGTTTATAAATTGCATGCTCTATGTTATGATGCGCTACACCAAAACTGTTTTATTCAGTTGGCTTGCATTTGCCATGACTTCAAGGAGTTCTGAAAATGATTCAGTAGACAGATTCATGTTTATGCTGGTGCACTCTTAGATCTGTTTATGTTTTTCCAAGCAAGTCACTCTAAATGAATGTGTCTTATTAGGCTGTGGAACTACTCCCTGTCTGAAGTAAAATACCTAAATACACACTTGGTGAAAGTTATAGATATTAAACTTGTGGAGGTTTGGTTTGGTTATTTGGTTTTTATTTTCTTCAAAAGGAAAGAACAAGCAATGCATTTGTTCTATAGCACACAATAAATGCTGTTCATTGCAGGCACCAGAGGATTAAAATGCTGCCACCCTACAGCATTGTTCTCAATCTGAACAAAACTATATCCACAATAACAGCTTCCTAGTAGGTTTTGGTTTGCTTTAACACACTTAAACCCAGAATTATGACTGCCTCCTTTCTCAGAACCTAGCAACATGTCAATCTCAAACCCGTCAAATCCACCAGGATCACTAAGACAGAAAACTCTTTTGGGACTCAGTCTTTCAAGCTCATCTTCAACTTCCTAGAATTCCAAACTAAACAGTTGTCTTTGGATGATGAATACATCAATGACCTTGAAAACAGAAGGCACAGCTGGAGACAAGGGAACTTCAGTTGCTGACTACAGGACCACACCAGCACTGATGGGCAGAGGAAATGCATGAGCAACCCTGGAGCACAAAAAGGTAACAGCCAACTACAAGCATCATTTCATGACAATCTCTGCAGCAAACAAATGCTAGTAGAGACCTTAATATATTCTGCCTAAAACATCCCTAGTGTGCTGTTTTCATTCTTCACATAGAACTCACTTTTTCATGCTTTGCATGTACAAGGAAACCATTTTTCTTCTACCTGTGCCATAGCAGAGGAATTATTAGATGCAAGCGCTGATTTTGTGATTGATCCTCTGTAATAATGGAATAAGGAGTAGGACAAAAAAAAAGTTTTTTAAACATGCCTAATAATTTCAGCAATCCTTCAAAGAGAAGAATAAGAAAATTAACATTAGTTTAGTCAGAAGGGAATCTAAAAGTTTATTTGAATTAAAAGACCTTTTCTTAAGTTATTAAGCACTCTCTAAAATTAGTCTCTTCTATTTCTTCAATGAAAAGAAAAAATACATGAGGAACATTTATTTTTTCTGACATAAATTTTGTAGGCCAGTTTGAGTTGTTGGAAGATCATTTTTATGTGAATGATTTAGAGCAGTAGCTCTTTAGTTACTCAAGCCCAAATGGCCCAGACAGCATGTTGTCCCAAATCAAGTATATATTTTTTCAAAACTTAATCTCTGGAATTACTGCTGGTAAAATCTCTATCACATTAGACAGATTTTTTTCTTTCTGAAAAGGAAGAACCACAACAAAAACTGCTAAAAGTAAGTACTTACAGGAACAGAAGCTAAATCAGAGGTGTAGTCCTATAACATCCTATTTCTTGCCATTTCTTCCAAATGACTACGTAGTCTCAGTCATCACCTGATTAAATAAATCCCCGTTATATGGCTAGAACAGAGTTCTCCCTGTTACTAGGCATGGGCATGTCCAGTTAACAGGAAGAACATGTCAGCAGTCTCTAGAGCCTCTAGTCTCGTAGCCTGACACACATGCACCACCTCCTGTCCTATAACAGGGAAAATAATCACAAAAATCCTGTCATGAAAGCCACATCACATAAGGGGAAAAAAGGCTGCAAAACAAGATCTCAAATTCTATGAGCTATTCAAAAGGTTAGCACTATGCAGGTAAAGTCATGGATATTAAGAAAAGGACCCTATTATGGTAATGGAGTCAAAAGTGTTAAGGGTTTCACCACCAGATTTATCTACCATCTTTGACTGAATAAGGATCAATACCAGAGATCACCAACCTTCTGCTGTGGGTTCCAAAACTCTTTATGAACCCAAAACTTCTAGTCAGATACACAAGGCGTGTATTGGTGAGAAGAATGAAGTGGTGCTCCAACACAGGGCCAGGGGAGTAGACAGCTCTCGCCTCCAAGCTGAAACTTCATTATCAAAAGATACAATAGCGCTGCCTATGGGCTGTGTATCCCCAGGTCACACCACAACACTGAAAAACATCTAAATGAAATATTCACAACAACAGACTTACAGTAGACTAAAAACTCTAGTACAATGTGTAGAGAATTCCTTTAAGAATGGCAGCTTCTCATCTGCACCCTGTGTAGGGAAGCAAACCAGGAAATCTACCCAAACTGCATCATGTCTCCCACCACTACATATTACCCATCCTCAGCTCTGGTTAGACCTCACTCCTCATACAAGTGCTCAAAACATATCCTTCAGGGCACAACTCCGTAGCTTGCTCTTCTTGCATCTGCACAGTATCAGGCGGGTATAAAGTTGTCAGTACCTTTTTATCTTCTCTAGACTTCTTTTACATAAAAAGTCCATGGTAAGTCTCAACTTTAACTGTTTTCAGTACTCTCAGTATAGTCATGAAGTACAAGAACAATTATGTGAGGCAAAATACCATGTTGCTATGAGGATCCTAAGATATATGGGAAACACAATTTTGTCCTGATATTTCAAAACACTGCAAACACCATGATGCAAACATTAAGCAGATGCAGAAAAATACATATTATCCTGCCACCTTCTCACTAAAGCTGTATTCCTCTGGAAGCTGCTCCCATCAATTATTTCACCTAGAGACCAGACTGACCTTTTTCCCTGCCTTCATTTTCATCAACTTCATTTCTGATGGCATGACAGGATCAAAGCCAAAAGGACAGACTAATGCAAAAAGCATCCGTTTTTAACAGTTTCTTCATATATCCCATGGCTGAAGGAATAAAACCCTGTCTTGAACACAGATGCAGCAGGCATGCCAATACATAATGTAAAACACAGCAAATAATTTATAACTTCCTGAGAGCAACTCATTTTAGGTTATACTACCAGTGTAATGGCACAGATTAAAAGATGGATTTCAGTGAGCAAAACCTAATCTGCATAGTAGGTTAATTGTAGAATCAAAAGGCAAATGGCTTAAAAACATAATCCTCCATCACCTAAAAAACTACTTCTCTTGCATAACCTTTGCCTGCTGACATATTTTATTCACTGAAAGTATTCAGGCTCCATAAATATGGAGATTTTAAAATACAAACTTATTTCATTACAAGTAAATGCTAATACATACATATATATATATGGAGATGTTTCAACATTATATTTCAATGAAAGTTCACCATGGTTTATTTTCATCCTTCACAAACAGTATTTATGGAGCATGCAAGAGTGTTTCACTCTAGAAGAGTGCCAGACTTACTGGCATGGTAAACAGCCTGACATGCAGTTTTTTAACCTAAACCAAACTGTGCCAAAAGTGACTTGGGACATATAAGTTGAAACCAAACACATGCACAAAGCTATACTGCAGCAGATTCCTTCTGACTACTGTCAGCGTGAGTACTTCTGAATGAACAAACTTATTTTTTACCAGAAAACTGGCAGAATAACATAAAACTACAAAACCTGAGAATATTATTAAATCTTGAATCAAGTTCATAGCAGATGCAAAGCTATACTTCCTTTCCTTAAACATATTTTATACTACGTATAAAGTCCACAGCTTACATATTTATAATATACCTCTTTAAATAAGGATTACATTTTCAGGCAGATTATCAGGCTTCAATTTAGTCACTGAAATAAAAAAAAAAAATGTTTAGCCTAAATTCATCTGGAGGAATAATACATCCAATTGTTGAATAAGCTTTCTTAAATTCTGCATCAGGAAGACACTGCAAATGAACTTTGCCATACCAAACATATCTCTTTCACTAATTATACTTTATTAGAATTTAGCACTGTGATAGTCATGTCTACAACTTTTTAGTTTTTCTGGTAAAGCCAGTACATTTTTTATAATTTTACTTTTGTTCTTTAGACTTACTAGAGAAAACACTTTAAATAATTAAACCTGATATCTAATGCATTTGACAGCTTGCAATTTGGGCTTCTTTAAGACCATTTACTATTTACATTCTACAAGACATCATATAACCTAAAAACTTTAAGTGAGAGGCTGTTGCCTCTGGACTAGTAATGTAATTTATTACATTGCTGACTACTATTACTACTACCTTTGGGAGATGTGCATGGTGTGTGTTTCTTTTATTTTTTTTTCCCTTCAGTAACTTATGCAAGATCCTTGCCCAGACCATCCATACTGAAAGAAATAGATCCCTTGTGAACTCACTGCTTTAGTTACTGAACTAATCCATGTCAAGCAAGACACAATGTAAGTTTACTTTGGCTAAAACTTTATTAACAGCAAGTATGTGGCAGTAGATGAATGCTATTTTTCTAGAAGGAAATGTTTTTATTAACTTGATGGTACAGAAGAATAGTCTGCATTTGACTTATATAGGAACTAGAGAACCACAAAAGTGGAAATAAATGTAACATCATTTGTTATAAATTATGTTCTGTGATCACAATAGGCAAATGCAGCCTGATCTCCTACTTCCAGCATTTTCCTGGAGAAAATTTAGATGCAAGATAAAAGTAACTAAGGGCACAGTCTTCTCTGACAAGAAACAACAATATATTAATGGTTACTCAACATAGGGGATTTTTTTGTCCAAAAAAAAAGGAATAATAACAATAACAACAACCACCAATATTAATAATAATAACAACAAGAACCACCACATGTAGATTAATACTAAACATCTTTCCAAGAACCTTACAGTCTGGTTGCCATTCAATTATTGATTTTGCAATCTATTCCTCATACTGAGAAAGAAAACCATAAATTTTTAACACATCAAAATGCAATGTCTAACATGAAACATATAGGCTACGATAACATGATTGGCTCCATGACTTTTATTTCAGTGAAACCACTTAGAAAAGGAAAAGATCAGAAATAATTTAGTGATAGTTTTAGGGTTTTTTAGTTTTTGTACTGCTGAGAAAGAACAAAACACATAACAAAGACAGAAAATATAAATCAAATGTTGTTTCACATTTGCTGTACACTTTTCAAAGTGTCATAGTTATTCTGTTAAAAATTTCCTCTTCCATTTGAATCACAAAGAGAATAATTCCCTACACATCAAGCTGGACTGTCAAGTAAATGTATTTCAATGCTCTTCAGATTTATTTAGTAATTTGTTTTCCTTTCACTCTGATGTATTGTAATGTCCTAATCAATAAATTCCTGGACTTTGTATGCCCTTAAAATGAACGGCTGAGTTTCCATACCGGAGATTGGGCTTGATATTATTTCAATCAACACCCACCCCCAACCCCCCAAAAACCCCAACAAAACAGACTTGACAATGAGTCTTGGGAGTAAACACTCCCAAGATACGTTTCCTCCCTCCAATTCTTAAATACTTAGAAAAATGCTAATATGCATATTTTTATTCTATTCTCAGGCATTTTTAAACCATTAAACAGCATTGGTATCAATTTACACTATATTTAGATCCCACACTTACATGCTTTTCCACTTCTATTGTTTTAATGCTTAGATCAGAATATTTAAATTAGTACAAATAATAAAATCATTATTCTAAAAACTATTCCCTGGTTATTTTTCCCACTAAATAAATGCACAACAGAAACAATGTAATTTACAGGTTTTCATGGATTGAAAACCCAGAAAAATAAAAACTTCATAGCTCCCTAAAAGTCAAAAGCATGAACTGAGCAGATCTGCTTCTTTCTAAAAAACAAAACCCCAAAACCCCTACAAAAGTAACCATATAAATATACAGCCTGAATGAGTGATTGGAATAGGTTTATTTATATTTTTATGTATAAAGTCTATGTCAGAGATGATTAATCCAAAATCATTTTAAAAGCCCATACAGATGTCCTTCTGAAATAAACCAAGTTGACAGATTTACAATTTACATCAAATACTCATCAGCAATCTTTCCCAGTTTTAAAAGATTTTATATAAGCTGCACAACATGTTCAGTGCCAGATATATTTGTCACCAACTTGCATTGCTGTTCTCTTGCAGAAAAAATCATAATTCCTTTGCATCTTACATACTGTTTTTTTGGTTTTTTTGTTTTAAATCCTGACCTTTACAAATTTCATCATCTTTTAAACATTTTTTACAGAGTAATAACCTTGATCTGGTGAAAAAGTAAAGAGCTTCTTACCATCCTGATCCAGTATTTTCCACGTCTCTGGAGTTCAGCAGCAAGGAGCTGTTGCTGTTGCACTGCTTACTAGAGACACTGGAGGCTTTGGAAGCAGAGAATGTTTTATGTGGTTAAAATGTATCACCACTGATTATATTTCAGTCCCTCAATTCCTAGCCTTGATGCTCTGGAAATCAGCCAATCCAAGTGATAAAGAGGTTTGCAACAAGAAGTTGCAGAATTTCCACAGGGAATGCTTCATGGAAATGTTTTGCTTCTTGATACTTGTTTTTTTATATCCACTAAATGTTAAAATAAATCCTGGCTCCCTTTTCCCTCCTCTTTTTTTTTTTTTCCCCTAAAATGAGATTCATATATTGTTCACAAGGGACTTTGGCATTTGCTATAGCTAGGCACAGTGCAGAAAGGCATCACGCCAGATTACGCATACATCTCAGCCAAGATACCTGAATTTTGACTTGCAACACACCCTGTTATTCCAAACATGGATCTTCCTAAGCCAAAGCTCCTTACTGCCAAAATACACAGTGTTTTTGTGAGGCAGCCAAATGCCCCTTCATATTAGCTAAGAGCATCTTTTATTTGCATTGTGGTTGCTCTTTGTTGGCTTTTCTTTTTTCTTTTTTCTTTTTTTTAACACTTTTTTTTCCCCTAGGGAAGACAAGATGGTAAGTTCCAAAGGGATGAAATGATCAACTGGCACTTCTACTGCCACTCCTCTCAAGAACAAATTTCACACAACAAATTTCACAGCATATTTCCCTGCAATGCTACAACTATGATTAATTACTTAGTTAACCTTATAACCATCTTAATGTTCTCAATGGTAGCTCAGGATGCTTCTCTGTTTTGTGTGATAAAATAAAATTTTTAAAAAGTCCAAACAAAACCAAAGTAAACAAACAAAAAAACCCCACAAAAACCTACAAACCCAAAAGTTAACTAAACAGGCAGTCCTGATTCCATGGTGTTATCAAATAACACCTCACAGTAAGAGGTGACAAAGAGGGAGGCAGAGGGAACCAAGTCAGATTACTGGCTAGTTTAACAAGTGCTTAGAATAATTCCCAAGCTTTTTGGGCCTCACAATAAAGGTGTTTTAAAGAAAGGATTATCAAAAAGTTATGGAGACTACCTTGGAGATGCTCTCAAGAAAAAAGCATGTTACTGTACTAAGACAGCGTAAGACTGAGCCTGAAATTTTAATTAATAATTAAAGAGGATAGAGTGATGCTTCTGCAACAACTGAGAATTTATAAAGGTCTAGAAAAGTGAAGACAATGTTATGTGCCAGAAGGGAAAATAAATTCAGAAGAGATGTCTGTTGGTTTTTTCTATTCTGTTTGCAAAAGGAAACAATAATGATTTTCATTGAATCTGAATGGGTATGAACGTGCAGGACTGACCTGAAGAATTCAAGGAAAAGGATGCTGGACTAATTGGCAACCCTATTTAATAGAGAAGAAGAGCTGGATGGAATATTCAAATGTTTGTTGAATGAGCAATGAACTTACTTTACGAAATTACATTAAAAATAAGATTTAATCATCAATAATACTGACAGTGTCATTTCTGAACTTAGAGAAAGAACAAAGTAATAAATGACATGTGTAATGAACACCATGGCAAGATTAGGTTGTTTTCTAGAGTGACAAGGAAGCAGCAGGAGGGGAGTCTGCAGGACGCCTGTTTTAGCTATGTTGAGCTGTTGACATCTAGCTGAACAGCCACAAGAAGCTCTCTTCATTCCAGACCCTTCTTCTTCAGCCAGAGCTAAAAAAATTCATTTGCAAGGCTCATAGCAAAGATGAATTTGACTTGTGTTTACAGATGAGCCTGTCTGATGTAAATAAAAGTACCAGAGTTCAATCCCTAAGAAAAATAGCAAGATGGAGTGGAAAGAGGCACTGAAAGGCTGATTAAGAAGATAGAAAGTTATAAACCAAGCAAAACAGGTTCTATGAAACCAAGAGAGACAAAATTTCAGGAAGAAAAATGGACAGCAGTATACAAGGTAGCTTACAGGACAAAAAAAAAAAAAAAAAAACCAAAACAGTAGACAGCCCTAGTTTCATTGCTTGACCAGAAAGCTGTCTACAGATACCTTGTCTCGAGCAACATCAGCAGCATGGAAGGAGCAGAAGATGCACAGATTGGTCAATGCCCAGTGCCACACCAGAACCCAGGCAGTGTCCATAAACAACTCACAGTTGTGTTAGTCACACAGCTAATGGGATTCCCATCAGAGAGGTTCCACATTTAATATCACTGAGACCCAGCAGAGAATTCTGTGAAACAATTCAATTGCAATCAGTCTGGCTACAGAGGTCTTGCTCTTTTTAAAAGTAAAAACTTTTTCCATCTGAAAGCTTTCATCCATCTTACTAGTCTACACAAACCTTTCCTGAAATCCCTGAAGTTTATGAAACCGTAATGCTCACAAAGATATCTGCTGGGATAGTGATGAGATGCCAAGTATGAAGACATGCAGCCAAGTTGTGCTCCTGAATGTTTCTACACAAAATGTGTATGGAACAGGGTAGCATGGCCCTGTGCACACATGCAACAATTTTCAACTCTGCCTTTTAGTCAACGAAGCCAGAATACTTCCATTTTTTTACTGAAAAGTAATTCAATTATTGAAGGCATACAAATTTCAGGATGAATTCTGTCACAGTTGTTTCACAATTAAAACATGCACCTCTCAAATTCAAGCACAAATATCACCTCCTAAATTCAACTAAAAGATATTTCTATACAGAAAAAATGCTGCCATGCACCTACACAGGCAGAAAAAAAAATTCAAGTGGACTAACTTACTTCGGCATCAGCACACCTGCTTCAAAACAAAGCCACCTTTTCTATTTACTTTGAACTCCATCTAACAGAGAAAAAGAAATGACCACCAAGGTAAAGAGTTATATACTGATGTAACTGCAAAAGTTTAAATGTAAATTCCAACTTCTACATCTATAAGCCATAAAGATGAATTTTTTTTTCTCCCTTTAATTCTTGAAGAATCCAGAAGCAATGGGAACTTAAATCTTCCAGACAAGTCCAGAATTTCTCCTTTTTTGAGGAAACCAATTATTTCCCAAATTTGAGTTAAAACCTATAACTTAATCCTTGCTGACTGGTTACAACCCTGTTGCCAGACTTTACCCCTCTCAGCGTATTAACTGCCAAAATTAACTCCTTGCTTTGGAGGCTATTTCAAAAATAAAAATAAAGTTCTCAAAGGTATCTGATACATTCTTTAGGCCCCCGTAGAAATGTATTAGCAGGCCACATAATTTAAACACTTATTTAGACAACATGAAGATGCCCTTGAATGCTCTAAATGATCAAGGAATGCATATCAAAGCTGAAAAAACTTTAATTGGATTAAAAGTAATTTATCTTTTGTGATGAAAATAGGTTAGACATGGCAATACAAGTTATTTCACAAGTGTTCTTTGCAACATGTAATGATTCAGATGAGAGCCCTCAATCTGCAACAACTGAATGGTTGTACTAACTGGTACCAAACATAAAGCAACTGATCAAAGAACTGAATTTTTGCCCTGATAGAATTTCTTTTATTTTGGCATTTGATTGTTGTCTGAAGAGTTAAAAAAAAATTCCCTTTTTTATTAAATGAAAAATCCTAATAAATTAAAATGCAGAATTGTTGAGTTGTTTTAGATTTGCTTGAGATGCCACAAAGCCTCAGGGACACAAAATTATGGCTCTCTTGGAGCACTCTCTGAGTCTGTCCAAATTGTCCCCAGAGTTATGAAGCATCTTCTCTCCCTAGAAGTTGTAAAAAATAATGAAAGTTTATATATAAACAATTTGCTGTAAATATATAAAAAATAAACCACAGCTTGGTAAGTGATAAGACAAAAAAATGCAATATTTGGCATAATAGAATGAAGACAAACAAGATTATGTATGTCGGCAGGAATTCTAAAAATCAGCAAACCAAAACAGATACAAAACTTCAAAGGTACCTAGACAAAATATGAAATCAAAAACACTTTGATTTTTTTTTCTGTGAAGAGAGATGTCCAAAGTGCACTCTGAGGGCAAGTTGGTAAAATGCTGTAATTCTATGGGCCAAAAAAGTCAACTGAACACAAAAACTCTCCATTCTTTCAAAAATATAACTAGAACCGGAACTCCAAAACCAAAGGACACAACTATAAATGCCAGTATCCGCTCTTCATTGTTCATCAGTTTCATTAGCAAGATGGAAAAGCGACAGGATTTGCAGGAAAAAAAATAAGTTGTAGGAAACAAAGAGAGAGAAAGCAGAAAGACGGAAGAAGAGAGCTGGCAGAGGTAGAGTAGGGTGCAGAGAGAGGCAGAACTTCACAGTATCTCAGTCTGGTCAATCTTCAAGACGTGGTGGACCTACAAATAAACAGCTAGCTCAAAAAACAACCAACAACACTGAAAATCAAAGACTGATATCCCCAGTTAGTCTGTTACTCTTCCACAAACACAGCAGTATTTCACCTTGCAAGAAGCTTTACCAAAATCTCAGATATAACCTACATCCTGAAATCACTCCCTCACAATTCATATGTTAATACCAATGAAACTTTCCAGTGGTAAAATCCTGTTCTTCAAGAGGACTTTTAAAAGCACAGCCTCAAATACTTCAAATTATGTTCTAAAGCAGAAAAAAGATTAAGATGTTCTACTAACCTTGCAGGAAAGAAAACTTTTATGCAAAATTCTGCTTGTAGAGATTTGGACCTCACCGAGCAGGAATACATTCAGGTCTTATGAAATTGATACAGCATCTACAGAATAGAAGAGGCTCCTTACCAATTCAACTCTGCTCAAGCAGTAACCAAAGATTAAAACATGGCCCTGGATGTTTAACATTACTCAGCCCTAAACTGATGTGCCAGCTCACAGATCATAACTCGAGCAGGTGGCAGCTACTTAAATGGGCAGTATCAATACACAGAGGGTGATGGGCTCTCATTGCCATCCAGCACAAACAATGCTTACATGTTTCAAAGAAATATTTTCCCTTTATTTTTGAGCATATGAAGGTGTGACTTAAAGGTAAGAACAGTTGCAAAATAAAGTCCATTGCATAAAAAAAAGAAAAAAAAAAAAAAGAAGACGAGGAAAAAAAAAAGGCAGAGAAACAGAAAGCCTCCTTATCTATCTGATGCAGCTGAAAAAACATATGAGTGCTGCCTCCCAGAGTCCAGCTGCCTGGAACAAGTCTTTCTAAATTTACAGTGGTTCAGTGGCCAAGAAAATCTCCAAGGGCCAAGAAACATTAACTAAGTTCTCTTTCTGCCACTGTTCTGAGGGGGTCACACGACCTCAGCTCAAGTTTCACATAGATTCGGGCCTGTGTATTGCCTAAACAGCAGAGACAGGTATCAGCTTCAAAACAGAGCTGAATTCATCTCTCTCTCTCATATGCCCATGAATCCCTGCCCTCAAAATCTCAAAAAGGAAAACAGAGTTAACAGACCCTCTCTCTGCACAGGTCCTGAGAATACTGCACAGAGACTTGGTCTCCCACCACTCCTCCATGTGGAGCAGCCAGGTGGGCTACAAGAGCCTCTTCACTCCAGGGAGATGGCTGGGGCAGAGAGAGATGCAGAGCTGCTCTGAGAGGGTGGGCAGCTCACGCTTCCTGTCATCAGTGTACACAGAGGCAATGCTGCTGTTTCTCTGCAGGCTGCAGCCAAACTACTCAGAGCAGCACAGCATTTTTTGATCTACCCACTGAAATTAGCACACACTGTAATCACATTCTAAAGTCAAAAGCAGACATTAAAGGAGTGCCATTTAAAGAAGTTTAGGGTATTTTTGAGCACTAATCATATAATCATATATCACTATTTTGCAAATTTGCAGCAATCCTTCCATCACAAAGTAGCTCAAGGGATGTTTCTACAAAAAAAAAACAAAAAAACAAAAACAAAAAAAAAACAAAAACAAAAAAAAAATAAAGTACAAAGAGCATGATCCTATAATTTTAGGCAAAAGAAACAAAAAATTGCTTTTTTTCATCATTAGTGAAGATCGGGCACAGCCTTTAAATACTGAGAGCACAATCAGCGTAACTCAGCAAACAATTCGTTTCGCTCACTGAGAAACATGGTCGCCAGGACATCATTGCCCTTACAAACTCCCGAGGCCGCAGGAGCCCGTGTCCGAATTCCAGGCGGGAAGCACGGGAGCGGACGCGATCGCCTCCGCCCGCGGCCGCCGGGGGGCGGTGCAGCACCGCGGGCGCGCTGCCGGCGGCGGGCGAGGCGAGCGCGGCGGTACCGGCGGCTCCCGCCTGGATTCACGGCATCAGCCGGGGCAGGAACGGTGGTCACACAGGCTGCCGCGAGCACTTAATAAGGCAGCGTTTTTATGGAAAGAGCCCACGTAACGCAGACACTAAAAATAGCCAATTAGTATTTGGCCTCCCATGTAACAACATTAGCTGTCTTGATGTAATTACCCTTTGTTTCCATGTGAAATTACACTTAATATGATTTTACTGGATCATAAAAGAAATTTCATTCTGCTGCAATACTCTGCCTAATGCCAGTCTCAAACTTTGGTAGAAGAGCGACGAAATGGCAGAAAGACAAAAGGTGCTATTGCTAGGTTGAAACAGTCAAATACAGAAGTGGAGAAAATAGAGCAGCCTCCAAGGAGATCTTCAGGGTTTTTGTGATCTCAGGGTTACTGTAGATAAAGGTGACCTATATCTTTTGGACTTCCTTGACCGTGACACCTCTCCAAAACTGTCTTGAGAAAGCAAATGCCTGACACACATGCTAGACATGGGTGGCTCTGGAAAACTTCAGATGAAATGGGAAGCACAGCAGAGTACTATTGCAGAGTCATTTGGACAAGAAAATGCTCAGAAAGGCAGTGGATGTCTAAGGCTCATATTCTTGTGTGACACAGTGCCTGTCAGACATGGCAAATCCCGAGCAACAGGGCCATGAGAATGCCAAAACTATTCCAATGTCAAAGTCTCAGTGACAGATAAAACCTACCTTGAAAAGCAAAACGTGAGTCTGCATAAGTGGTTCTCAGGAAAGGAACCAATCTTAAGAAAGAAAAGTATTTGAACAGCACCACCACTTGCTCAGGTACCAACACTATGAAGCAGGTGATGCTGATTTGAACCTACTTCCCAATGAAGAGTCATGAGCAAGAAATCAAGCAGGCAAATGACTGCTACAGATTTGTGAAAACTTGAGAAGTGTAGGTGTACACAATATGCATATCCAACACAGGCTGAGCAAAAAATGGACCTGCACAGTGCTGAAAGACATATGCAAGCTCAAGATCCCCCTTACCTGACAGCATTTTGTGAAAAGACACAGCAAGTGGTCAGACAGCTGAACAGAAACAATCTTTGGAAATGACAGATCATTTGAAAAACTGATCACAGCAGTGGATGACAATCTGGCCCACTTGCGCTAAGAATACAAGAAGGAAGAACAGGGAAGAGCTGATTTTAGTGGCACGGTCTTTGAAAAGATTCTAAAAACTCTGCACTAGCTTCTGAACTAAATTCTTTAACCAAAATATTATCCATGTTGCAAAAAAGAGAAAACTGATTTAAGGGATGGACTGCTGGCTTAAAAGATGGAGGAACAGTGAGTTAGGCTTTACCCTAAACTAATTAAGGCCAAGTACAGTTGAATCAACAGACCAAATCTTTCACTCATTTGACCAAGCTTAAAACCTGTCCATTTCACACAGGATCACAAGATGGACTGTTCAATGTCCTGAGAGGTAAGAGGCTTCGACCCATGAAAAAGTCAAGAGTCTTACAATAAACTCTGTAAATCTATGTTTTTAAAACAAAAGAAGCTGCTGAGAAAGAATAGGTTATCTCATTCTGGAGACTGATGCACAGAGCTGCCTGTCCAATGGCCAAAGCTTCAAAGTAGAGACACACACAAATCAGAGTGACAATCTGCTTATACACAGATACTCTTGACCTAACAGGCACAAGAGACAGGTGCCTTGGGAGCAACACTGCTCCAACCACAGGTCTGCCAATGGTTTATGCTTACATAAACTATTGTGGGGGGATGACCCTGGCCAGAAGATTAACACCCATAACACTGTTCACTCACTTTCCCCCTCTCTGTGGCACACAGGAAACAAAACCAAGAATAAAGCAAGGAAATTTGTGGATCAAATAAAGACAGCTTAACAGGTTAAAGAAAGAGGGGACACACCACCTCCAAAGCAGCAAGTGACTCGAAGTCACTCACTACCTCCCACAAGTGTGGATACCCTTCAAGCAACAACTACCATGGAGAAAACTCACACACCCCCACACCCTCCTTCTTTTACCCCCAGTTTCTATTGCCAAGTAAGCAATCATAGCTGTATCCCATCCCAACCTCTTCCCCACCTACCTTCCTACTGAATTTGAGAGGAGATGGAGAAACAAAGACCTCTGTGCTGTGCAAGCACTCTTCAGCAATAGCCAATTAGTGCATTATCAACACTGTTTTAGCCATGTATCCAAAACACAGTACCACACAGCACTGTGAAAAAAATTAATTACATACCAGCAGGACACAGCACAATTATTTTGCAAGAAAGTTGACTGTGAGGACAGGCAACCAGAAGAAGAGAGCAATCTGGGTAATATGGAGAGCTTCATGTTAGACTGGTCTTAACACAAGAGAGACTGTTGCAACCTGCCTGAAGCCACCATAGATGGAGTTGGTATTCAAATCAAAAGACTCTATGGAGAAATAAATTATTAAATCAGATATAACTTCATACATGAATATGCTCAGACTTGCTCTTTGCTGCCAAAGCATTGCTTACTTCTCAAATGAAATGTTTCTAGTGGTTCTCTGGAGTCAGCTGGTAGGATGACATAAGAGCTTCAATTAGGAAAGAAAAGTGAGAAAGAAAAGTGATCAATAAGGTAGCAAAAAAACAAAGCCAAAATCAAGGCTGCTTGACTTCTCTGGACACATCTTCCAGATGAAAAGTGATCACTGCTTGCAAGGCTGTGTTTTTCAGGCTAGCAGGAAGTGACTGGACAGTGGAATAGTGGTTGAGCAGCAAAATAAAAAAAAATTTTGCAGTGCAGCATGAGACAAATAAAGAATATACAAAAACAAGAATATACTGTGCCTGGTGCATACAGTCATTACACTACACTGGCAGAGGAATAAAGGAATAATATGCATTTATAGTAATTTAAATTCATACCACTTTTTAGCAGTGTAGCCGAAATTTAATGTCGGGTGAGGAGTAACTTAATGAACTTATTACTGGTCAAGCTGAACTGAAGGCACAGCTTAAATTCATTAATAGCTTAATCATCTAATGATTTTAAGGCATCCAGAGGTAATTAAGGCCTAGGTATTCTTCCTGGCCCAATTCTTTGTTACCATAGTGCATATACAGTCCCGGTAGTTTCAGCTGTGTTCTACTTGTTGCTAAGTTCCAATTGTTTACACAGCTGAAAAATATGGTGTTGGTGAGATCAAGAGTGACCTGCCAGGAAAACAAAAATAACCTTGGAAAATCTAAGGGCTGAGAAATATACAGAGAGAATCCCACACATTGCAAGAGCAATGCCACCACTACTTCCAAAGTATTGGAAGATTCTGCCCTGATGATGTGCAAAAATCATGACTACTAAATTTAACAGCATACTAAAGTAGCATCCAACAGTGCTCTTCATATTACATTTGTTTAATGTGTCCTTTTCAGTCTCTACTGCATAAGCTTCAATGGGAGCAGACCCAAATACCTTACACGAGGGTTGAAGATCCCACAAGTCAGACATCTGAATAGTAAAAGCGTGATTGGAAACACATCCACGTTGCACCTGGTTGCTGCACATATTGCTTTGCAGCAGAGGGAAGCTTGTCTCTAAAAGCATCTTGTTGAATAAAGAACTTCAAAGATCCAATGCTCAGACTTAATTTTAAAATCAATTAAAACCCCCTGTATTTTATATATATATACATATATATATATATATATATATATATATAATCTTGATACGTCTTTTTTGGGCAGGAGAGAGAGGGAAATGTAATAATTTTCATTATTTACAAGAATTACATGTAATGTTTATGTAGCCAACAAAATAAAGCTTCCTGTATATATAAATTTCCTTAAGACAGTATCAGCCTTTGAATCTGCTATAAATAATTTAACCACTAATTGGAGAAAAAGCCACAGCATGAACACATAGTTTACAGGAACTATTAAAAACCACAAATCAGACTAGTCCGAGTTATAAATTTCTTCCCACAGATCTAAATATTTGAATTTTTTCTTTGCTATATCTTTACAATTAAACTAACTACATTTGGATTATATTCTGATCTCTTATAATCTGAAGGGAATTGTTGACACCACTTTTACATTCTATCTCTTTCTCTCAAAACAAGGTACATTACTTCATGAAAACCAGTCTCTCAGAAAAGAAAGTTATACTTCGACATATTTCCATTGGAAATCTCTTCTGCCCTACTTTTCAGTAGGCTGCTTTCAAAATTTTATTGAGCCCTCTGAACACAGGAGAGTCTCCAGCTAACTCAGGCCTGATTTAAGAAGAAAACAGAATATATTTTTGTGGAAAAAACCAAAACCATATCCTCCCCAGTCCAAGGACCAGAGCTTCAATCCCATTAACTGAAATTATAAGATATGTTATGCAAATGCAAACCATTCTTTGTTTTCTTGAAGGGTTTATTTTTAGCTAAATGATGGGTGTACCTTAATTAGAATTTTATATTGCTTCGGTACCATTTGTGATTGTAGACATAAGTCTGCGCAAGTGCCAGGGCCAGATGAAAAGTGAGGGCAATGTGCCTCTTCCTACAGACACAATAAAGAAAATCAAACCCAAAAGTGAAATATAGTGGCTAGGACATTAATCTAGGAGTAAGAGAGCTAATTTAAATCTAAACCAAACAAACTGAGACAAATTGCCATTCTCTGACTTTATTTCACCTCCTCAGCCTTCCTGACAAGGCCTCTCACAGCAGTTGCACAGCATACTGCATAAAAGGCCCTAATCTCAGTACAGAATGCTAATCCATATTATAGAATATGCTGCTAAAAATATAAAGGTGACCTTCAACTTTCTCTACATGCTTTCACACAACTCAATTTCTGTGAGATTAGGATATATACATTCATAAATTAAGATCGTGTGTTACAGTGAGCATGGAACCTGTCCAACTTTGTTGCTATGACCTGTGAAGCCAGTCCAAATCTCTGAATGTGTTCAAAAGATAATCCCAGAGCCAACTTCCTCCATCTTCACTAGAACTGCAAAACTGATGATAGTTGTCTACATACCTTCAAATTTGTAGAGTTAAACACAGGTTTGCCACTCAGTTTGAACCAAAGCAATTTTTGCAGTTGAATAAAAAACCAGAAAAAAAATTCATAGAATAGGCAGATGCTTCAATGATGAAGCAGGTTCAATGAACCTTCCCATTTTCTAACCACTGAATACATACTAAACATTATATGAATTGGCTATCACAGTCTCCCAAGCTAAGAGGCTTTTCTTAATGTAAAGATAAAGTAAATCATCTCAAATTGTTCAGATTCTCCTTCTTTCCAAAATAAAGGCATGGTTTTCATACTTTTCTGCCTTTATTTGTAACATTATCCTTTGGACACCTACCACAACATGGACAAATCTGTAGCAACGTAAAAAACTGTCAAACTCTGTCTTACTGTACAGATGTCTTTAACAGGCATTAAAAAAAAAAAAAGTGAAAATGTAGCCTTAAAAAACAGGGAAGAATAAGGAAGCCTGTAACCTGAAGTAATCTGACAGCATTATCAAATGAGACAAGAATGGTTGTTTTTTGTTTTAACTGGTGTATGTGCCTGAACAGAGGTGTAAACAAATCACTAGTCTTCAATGAAAAAATCCCAACAAAAGTGAAAAACCACCCTTTCTGTAATAGAAGTTTGATAAGAATGATCATGAAACAGGTGTTGTCTGATACACTTTGTAGGTGAGGCATATTTGATGCAGTCTGTAACCCAAGACAGTCAATCATTCTTTGAATTACTGTACTCATGCATTTTTACCTAGTCTCTACCTTTTTTTACTGAGACAAAAACTACAATTGCTGATTGATAACAATACATTTTTACCAAGCTGTTTTTTCAAATTCTATCATACTAAAAAATGACTGAATGATTCAGTTTTCTGAAAAATTGAATAAACAGAATTATCTCTCTGAAGAAAAGGAATGCAGCCACCACAAAGGTTCTTTGAATACTGCCTGATTTATACAGTCCCTCACCTACTGCACCATTACCCACTACTCTGCAGTACTGCAAAACTATAGGAACTGGAAACACTGGGACTCCAGATGGCAAACAGTGCAGAATGTAAACAGGTCATAAATCACCTGAAGAGCTCAAGGTAGGTGTTAGGCAGGCAGGACAGGTAATCTTGTCATATTTTTAAATTTCATTTTTTAAAATCACGAACTAGTCCTTACTTGATTTAGCATACAGACTCATAGAAGTGTAAAAGTACTTAAAACTGTATGCCCTACTTGCGCAATTTTTTAAAACGAAATAAAGGTAACATCCATTTTCTGAAAAAAGGCAATGTAATTATGTCAGGTTTCTGGTTTACAGCCTCACGTAGAACATGGCTTTCTGTTATTAATAAAGTGTTTCTGTGGCTTTCTGTTACTATTAAAGTGTTTTAATAGAGGTGGGAAAGGTATATTTGAAGAACAGGGTTACTCATTCATGTTCAAATAGCAAGAAAACAAACCAACAAACAAAAGCAAAGCAACAAACAAAGCCCCAACCCCTAACTGCAATACAAAACACTTAAAAAAAGAAGGACTCAATTTCAAACTATGATAAATTAAAGACCAATTCAGTGTCTGTGCTGAATATAATCTTGGAAAAGAAACACAGCCTAAAGCCCTCAAGACAAGGGCTCCACACTAATCAGCACTACATAAGCCATCAACATTTCTTCCCACAGAGTTTAAAATTGAGAATTTTAAGGCCTTGATCTCAAGTTCATTTGAATTAGCAGAGTTTTCAATGGCTTTGGATTATGTCCTACAGAAATAAGCAGGCACAGGCAGACTGGAATATAAGACAAGGTAACAGAAAAACACATTAACAGTAAGAATGAGCTTACTTTATTTCCTGAAAAACAATTTGCACACCTGCTTTATTTCAAAATCCTAATACAATTATACTGCAGGCTACATTTGCGTGCAAGAGGCAGCAGTTTCTTTGAACTGAAATCTTCAGCTTATTTCAAGATAAAACAATAAAACCAAACATAAAAAGTAATAATAAATGTATTATAACCTACAGGGACTTGGTAATTTTGTAAGCAAAATTAGCAAAAAAAGAACAAAATATCACCATTTTTATATGAACTGTAATGAAAAAGATTAGATGTATTAGTCATAACTCTGGTAAAAAGGCAAGAATACCAAGTTCTAATTTTTTTTTTACAAGAAACCACCATTTTAAGTCTTTAACCTGATGATTAAGTCTTTACATTGATGATAAAATATAATTTTATCCATCATTCAGTATTACACTTAGTTATAGCTGATGCATTCCGGAGGTATAAACATGGACTACGTGACTCCCTATGTTCCTTTCAGTCTTGTTTTTTATGATTTACTTAAAAGAGGAACATACTTCATTGGCATGCTTCCAGCGATCCAATTATAAAACATACAAGACTGTAAAAGTTGACAGAAAGTATATATATTATCTTATTATGCAATTTTTCTTCTTTTCCATTTCCCAGCAAAGCAACCTTTATATTCTCAGAAAATGTGCCTATTACATGAATTTTCTTAAGCTGAGTTTGATCACTGATAAAAGATCTGTGCAACAGCTTAATAGTTAATAGGTTTCTGTACTACACTGTTTGCATATGCAGCTTACAATTTAATGAAAAAATGTATTTTATAAAATTACAGGGAAATGTAACTAAATATTTTAATAAATATCTCTTAAAGACCACCTGTTGGTTTAAATTGCTCCAATGACTTGAGAAAAATGAAATGAGCTGGTAATTTGTTTCCATTTTACAGATCTGTTCAAGAATAAACATGGTTTGGTGCTTGATCTTTCACAGTCTCCTGCAAGAGCCTCACAGGGAATCTGATTAAATATGGGCTGGATTAAATATGGACAGCAAGGACTGAAAAGTGGCTGAAGGGTCAGGCCCAGAGAGTGGTGGTCGATAACAGGGCAGAGTATGCCTCAGCAAGTCTGCCGATGATACAGAACTGGGAGGAGTGCCTGATATGCCTGAGGGTTGTGCTGCCATCCAGAGGAACACTGACAGCCTGGAGGAACCTCAAGAAGTTCAACAAAAGGAACTGCAAATTCCTGTGCCTGAAGAGGGACAACCTCAGCAGCTCCTGAGTTCAGTATGTGCTGGGGGCAGTCAGCTGGAAAGCTGCTCTGCAGAAGAGGCTCTGATAGATAGCCTCTATCTATCATGGATGCTGATAGACACCAAGATGCCCTTGCGGCCAACAGGACCAGCAGCATCCTAGGCTACATCAGAGGGAGCATTGCTGGCAGGTCAAGAGAGGGGATCTTTCCCCCTCTACTCAGCCCTGGTGAGGCCACAGCTGCAGTGCTGTGTCCAGTCCTGGGCTCCCCAGTACAACAGAAATACAGGGCTACTGGAGAGAGTCAAGCAAAGGGCCATGAATAAGACAGTTAAGGGAATTTATCAGTATTTAAAAATGCCTGAAGAGAAGCAGATATAAAGACAATGGACACAGAGTTATCAGTGGTGTCCAGTGACAACTTGCACTGTTTACCAAGTATTTGAGAATAAGCTCTCCTACCTGTGTGAAGCTATGGCCACACAGAGTATGCAAATATTAAAAAATGCTATAAAAGTTATTGGAGCGTGTGTGTCCTGTGTGCCTATGTTTTAATAAGTGCACTCCTCAAAGGAGACAGATAAGAAGCACTTTACATGGGAAATGAAGTGACTGGTAAGAAATATTATGAATTTGTACTAGCAATGAAAGTTTAATCAAAAAAGTCTAATAACACATGCCTCAAAGTTTCACCATTCCTGAAGGGAAACAATAGCTAAATCAGTATGCTAGAAGACAAGAAATCTGAACTTGCATAACATCACATTAAGGCTCTCTGAAACAGCTGTTATTAAGAATTATTCATATTAACATTGCCTTTCAAAACTAGGACCTAGACTGTCCTTTACCCTAAAGCCAAACAAAAGCCCTTGTTCAGATGAATAAGCCTAAGAAGGAGCCCTAGCAAAATGATAAAAAGTTCTATGATAGCATTTAAGTTTCCACTTGTCAGAACATAATTATATGCTTAGATTTGCTCTTAGCCCCAAGTTCCACAATGCAGTGAGGACACACCTTGTAAATTCAGAAAGTCCTAAGCACATCAGAGCCCTACCGCAAAAGTCAGTAGGCAGGTCTACAAAAATAACCTAGTCCTGCCATTTTGGGAAATATTTTACCTTTTATGCTTTAGATTAAGGTAAAGTCAAATTTCACTTTACGAAAGCTAACTGCTTAATGGCTAGTGTTGATATTGACATGGAATCAACAAGTAATTGAAGTAATTTGTGCTCAAATATCATTGTGTATTGCAACAGCCTGCCACAGCCATCCATCCAGGTTCCTACTCTGAAAAGAGACCAAAAAGCAGACTCTGTGTGAGGCCAAGATGAAGTCAAACATATCTCTAGAGATGCCAAACTGCTTTGCATTTCAACCAAGCATCAAAAGGGAGGTTTATGATCAGTCCCTCTCCTATTCTCACATTCCTGCTCCCTTCTTTTCATCAAATTTGCTCACTCTTCAGCAATATGAATGCTAGATCATTTCACCTATCTGAAAGAAAGTAAGCAATTCCATTTGGCAAGAAAACTAATTAAACTGTTGATAAAAGTCAGCAAGTTGATCATCTTAGCCTCTGATCACCAGCAGCAACACAAGGAATGTGGCTAACCCCATTTCACTATCAACCTGCAGAGGAGACATGCTTAGAACTGCATCTAAAATTTCCAGTGTACCATCCATTCTGGTGAGCTGGTGACTATCCACATGGTTTACAACTTGTCTACACGAATCTTTTATCATCTTTACATCCCCAGAACCCTTATAGAAAGCTGAGTAATGCTATTAGTCCATTATACATAGAGAGAAACAAGTTGCAGTAAGAGTATGGTACCTTGTCCAAGATCACAAGAAAAACACAAAACCTGTTTCCACTCTGTCTTTAAAACGAGTAGTCCTGAGATCCTGTCCTGAGATTTTATTCCCTGACTATGCCCAAAACTATTTCTTCACACTAGGCCAACTTCAAGAGACTGAATCTAGAAACTGAATATAAAAGCATAATGAAGTGAAAATTGAGTAATACTTTCTCTGCTCATTTCCATTGCTCTTTTTAAGACTAGCCATTTTCCTGGAAAATTCAGGGAAGCTAAGCAACACTAACTTTTCAACAGAAGAAACTTTTGGCATTTGAGGAAACTGGGTCAACATTTTGAGTCTCAAAGAAGTACTTCTACTGTTAGATACTCTTTTCTCTACTACAAAAAGAATTAGTTGCAAATATATTCTGAAATCTTTCAAGGAAAGTTACAGTCGGCCTCAGAGCAGACAGCTTGCCTTGGGAGTAATCCCAGAAAGATAATAGCCAGGTGCACTTAAGAGCAGGTGCAGGGGAGAAATTACACCCACTTCTTTATTATAGAGTTGGAAATAGACAAACATTTCCCACATTCAAAGCCACATTCAAAGATCAGGAATTGGCCATACAGAGAGGCCAGACTTTTCATACTTGAAGAGAGAAGGCAACAAGTGAGGAAGATGATGTGGACATCACCTGGATTTACCAGGTAAAGAGCAAATTGTATTTAACTAACCTGAATGCCTTCTGTGTGATGTGACTGTGAACTCCATGGACAAGAGGAAAGCAATCATATGGCATAGCTGGACATTGACAAGACTTCTGGCAGTCTCTCATATAATCCTACGAGTATAAAAGGTGGCAGTGGTGTAACAACACTATGGACTATAAAAGTCACACCAAATTAAATCAGTTAACAAAAACTTTTTAAAAGCTCAGGAACAGGTTTTCCAAGTGGTATATAACTTCTCTTGAGGTCTGCAAGATATCTGCCACTGCCTCTAGAATATGAAAGAAAATAAACCAGTTTCATGTTTAAGATCCCAAAAGACGAGACAAAAGGAAAAGGCAAGTTTAAAATTCACACCTTCACTGGGGAAAAATGCAGCTTCCTAAGAGTGTTGAAGAACTTTTTGCAAACAGGTTGGACTTTAAATAATACCTTCCCCTCCCTCTGAAATTAGTCCATTAGGATGCATACATAGTCAGGAATTCAGGACTGAGAGAAAATGAAAGAACTGGTATTATTTCAAGTTCCCAACAATCCAATGCTTTTTATCTGCAACCAACAATTAATTTTATTGAAAATGCAAACTTAGTCAAAGTAACGTAAGAATTGAAACTCTTGCTATTGCCATATGTGGCACTGATACTGTACTTGGAGGCAACTCCAGGTCATAAAACACATTTCCCCATCAGACCTGATGTTCTTCTTATCTGTACTCTTTATATCTTCCAGTCCCACAACATATAGGAGAGGAAGGAAGAAAATAAAAGCTTCCTGATTATCTGAAATATCAACATCAACTCCCGTTACCCTTATCAAGTGAAAATGCTCATGAAACACAATAGAAAGGGAGGCATTTCAACTCTCAGAAAGACAATGCTGTCACTCAAATGACAAATGGAGACTAGTCATAGCATGTAATGGGTTACTGACACGAAAAAAATCATGACTGAAGTGACTGCATTGTTCTCCCTACATGCTTCAAGTAGAACAACAACCTTACAGATTATATGGTAGGGAATAACAAAGAAAAACTATTATTTCATTTCTGTAATCTTTGCTTTAGAATCCCCCAGGAAGGAATTCTACTTTTAATGTAGTTTTTCTTTGCAAAGTGGTATGAAAACTGATTTAATCTTTACATAAATAAATGGCAACCTGCCTGACATGAAGACCACAGCAAGAAACCGAAAACCCTGTATCTCAGAATAAGTATGTTTAAAAAAAATGAGGTGAGACCACTATGTTTTACCCCTGTTTTCAGGTGACATCCATACATACAAACTTTGTGATGAGGTTATTTGGGGTTGAAAAAAACCTCACCTCAGAAATGTTTGTGCAAATGTATATTTGCAAAAACTTCTGTATAAAACGTTCATATGGACATCTAGAAATTACTCATGTGCCTCCTCTGCAAACAGAAAATATAAAAATAGAGAGCAAGGTGAAGACAGCATTATTTGTGTCCAGTCATACACAACAAATTGCAAATACATCATTTAAACCAGCAGAAAATGCTAAAGAACTTGTCAGATGCATTTCAACTTTGATAAAATTAACTCACAATTAGAATATCCCCAGCTTGTAGAAAGTAAGAGTGACCCCCATTCACTCTAAATACTTAATACTTCCCCTTTCTGGTGGTTTCTGTAGCTTCCACATCCCTCACTTAAAGGTATGCAACAGAAGTTAGTTCAATGAGCCAATGACTCCACATGTCTCCAGAAAATACTAGTGTCCATGATACCAATCACATTGAAGAAAGAAAATCAATCTCTGCATCAACATCCATGTATGTTTTTAGAACCCACTATTCCAAGGAGTCAACCACAAAAATAGCTTTTGCTGTTCTTGTCTTGCTGCAATATTTGGCCAGTTTGTATGTGGAGATTCATGATGGAGCTTCATTTCAGGCAGAGCCTTCAGGAGAAATCAGCGAGTCTGCCATTGTGAGTACAGCAAAAGAAGAAACAAAACCAAACAGCAAGAAGAAAAAAAAAACCAACTACAGAACTCTATTTGTAATTGCTTGCACAAAAATACTAAGCTAATACAGAATCCAGAACTCTAACCTACTCCATGGAAAAATCTGAAAAAAAACAGATTTTGGCCTCTCATCTTGCACAGCAGGCCTTTTCCTCTGATTTGGCTATCCAAGTCAAAACTTTCAAAGGCTGAGTTGAACAATCCTGTTTTCCACTCCAGAGCCCTAAAAGAGCTTCCATCTTTCTGTGTACTCCTACAAGCAAGTTCTCTACTCCTTTCAGCAATCTTCCAGCCTATGGTTTCCCTCGCTTTCTTCAAGCTTCATTGTTCCTCTCCCTCCCTGCTTGCCCCACCTCGACCTTAAAAGCTTCTCTGGGCCTCATGGCTCAGTTGCTTTCAAAATTCACTTATCTCTCTCTTCACAGCAGAGCAGCCAGGACAATGTAACAAGAGAACCTTTCTTCTGCTGCCAAGCCGCCTTTTTGGTTTTTTTAAAGGAAGAAAGCAACACAATTAATAGTAAATGTGCAATAAATACAATTAAACAAAACTGTTACAGTATCATGCTCAATAGTTAAAAGTATGCACATATATAGAAATTAAAGTTAATTAGCAGAGCTAGAACAAGCTACTGTAAAACCAAAGTAACTCACAGAAGAGAGGCCACTACCAGCAGTTTTGCTGTATTCAGACTACATTGCCATCATCATATCTCAAATTAGACATGCAATTATTATCTAGAATGGCGTTTTGAGAAGGTGTTTCCTTCATGGTGATAAGAATTGAACACCCATCAGTAACTGGTTCCTCATCAAACTGTTCTACTCAAGTCAGGAGTTCCACACGAAGAGCCTGAATAAATTAGCCAGGTATGTTATCAAAAATTAATAATGCCCAGAAATAAACTAAGAACATCTGATGTCACACAGAATCATTAAGTAAATAAACAAAGCAAAGTAAAGGCTGTCAGCAAACTCACACTCACAACTCAGAAACTTCCATCTTCCTTGCAACTTCAGAGTTTTCAGAAGCGCATATTTGGGATTTATGAGTTTAAATCACTTAAGAACTTTAGAAAGTGTTGCTCTACCAGAACAAAAATTATGTATAAACCCTGTAAGAGAAGTGCATTCCTGCAAATTCGAGATATGTTTTGCACACCATATTTTCCTTGCGCGTTTCACGCAAAGTGCATTGCAGTGCACAGAATGCAATACCAGAACAAGGCTGTGGATTTGTTAGAGGAGTTTGAGATGACAGAGCAAGAGCGTGGGGACAAAGGAATAAAGAAAAATAATTTAAAAATAAGCACCATGAAAGAATTGATGAGATTATATAAATAGGTAAAAAAATAAAAAACAAAGGCCTTGGGTAGGTAAACTCAAACCTGGAGAAGTAAAAAGGGAAACAACAGTTGTGCAACACATTGTCTTGTAAAAAATGGATATGAGCAACAGTTATTTAAAGACAAACAGAATGCCTGGAAGAGCCCTACCACAGACACACACTAGATGAACTAAGTGCATGAACTGAAAAAAAAGTATTTTTTAAAAACTGAAATTTCCAGCAGACTAAGTTCTCAGTTGTCATATGGTAGCAGAAACAAATTGATTTAGGCTGATGTGCATTAAGACCATATACACAGAGCCAGAGAATACAGTGTGGCACATTCCAGCTTTCCACAGCAGGAGTCTGATGCAGCTAAGCCATGACAAAAAGGCTTAGAGAGAACAATATTGCAGAAAATGGGATAAAGGAACACAGAAGGGGTTAGCTGCCTGCCACAAGCCCAATGGGGAATTGAAAGAAAAGTCCACAGGGACAGCAGCTCACACTGGCAAAGGAAATTGCATTGTTCAAAAAGGTAACATTTTTCAAAACACTTAAGGGTTTTGTTTCATGCTTTACACAAAGGAATTATTATTCAAACAACAAATTGTTTACACTGTAAAAGCCTGAAAACAGAATTTGGTGTATTGATGTATTTTGATGCTCACAACATCCCAAATAAGCACCAATCGGTCTTCAGCATCATAGATTTGGTTTCCATTCTACAAATAAGTCACTCAAAAATAGTTTAAAATTGCAAATAATTTCAAATTTTTTTTTTGTTTCATTCATTAGTGGTCTGCTTGTTTTAAGTAATTCATTTTCAAGTCATCTTTTCTTAGAACCATCCCATCCATTGCACTAACCAAGGGAGTTATGTAGTCTTTATTGACGAAACAGGAGCTACTCAAAAGATGCTTCTTCTCAAGGATCTAAAAAGTGAAGCAGAATTGAATATACTTCATCCCATATTGTTTTAAGCAGCACTTATGCACAGGACTGCCTGCATGACTCCGAGCAACTCTTTACCTAGTCAACAGCAAAAGTCAGATGTCCCACAACATACTGGTTTTCCATGAAAAGATACATAGAGCATTTATACAGTTCAGCAAACACTTTAAACCATGACTGAAGCCACATCTAAATGATGCTAAGAGTACCAATATCCTACCCGAATTTAGCACTATGTATCCTGTTGAAAACTCAGGGAAACCACTTTTCCACAAGGCATCCAAGATCACAAAAGTAAGTAGAAAGCTGCCTTCAGTATTAGAGCTTATAGGCCTAAACACACAGCTGCAGGCCTAAGACAAATCTTTAATAAGGAGGAAGAAGTTATGGAATGTACTGATTCAGGGGAAGAAAGAAAAAAAACAGTCTGCTCTCTGCCAACCCATTAGCTTGAAAAATTTGAAACACTTTATTCCATAAGGTAATATCAACTGGGCAGCACCGGGTTACAAATGCACATCGGCTTCTGTTTTGGAAGACAGAAATTCCCACCCACTGTACTGCAAAGGCTGTTAGAGCTGTTCCAGCCCTAGAGCAAACTGACAGAGCATTAGCCTTAACATTTCATTTCACTCATCTTCCCAACCTCTTCTATGCTGGCTATTTTATCACTGCCCAGGAAGAGACTAAACAGGCCAACTTCTGTCAGCAGCTGCCAGAAAGCCACAAGAATTTCTAAAAGACCCCATATCATTCGTGTTTCTTTTTAACATTCCAGGAATACAAGCCTTTCCAGATGCTCATGGGTCCTCTCTAACAAGTAACTATGGGAAAATAGCAGAATCTGACACAAGTCCCCATCTTTATTGTAGCCTCCCCAATAGACATTCTTCTATTTGCTCATCTAATTAACATTTCACAAGAGGCAAAAGGGTGTTTTGGTGTTTTCATTATCTTTTTCCCCCCAATTATTACCATTGAAGCAGGTGCACATTTCCACTTAAATTAGCACAAAACATGAAAACAGCTATCATTAATCTGAAATTATATTTCAGTTTAGGTTTGATTTGCTTTTTAGCATGATCAGCACTGTTTTTCACTTACACTTTCTAAAGAAGTACAGAAGTATTCTACTGGGGAAAAAAGAAATAATTTCACAGGTAGCTTTGTTTTCCTGAGTTTTCTTAAAATATCTATTCATTACTCTTGGCACATAATTGCAGTTTCAAATGCACCCTGCACTCATCTGACTTCCTTGCATATTCTCCCTTCTGAAACACCTTAAGGTGGGCTTAAATGGTGAACAATTGGATCTATATAATTTTTTTCATATTCACATAAATATTACAGTTTCTCACATCCCTTCTGTTATATTAGGATTCCTTCTGTTCTTCTGATAGCCCTGTGCTAACTGCAAAGTGTTCTCAAATAATTTATACAACAACCAGCCTGATGATCCAGAGACTTAAAGCTCAAGCAAAGGTGAGGATTCCAAGACAGATTTTTCCTTCAACTGCTTAGCATGAGGTACTGAACTTGGTTTTTAGCTCCAAATCCATGACAGCCAAGTTGATGTACAGTCTTTACAGTCTTCTCTCAAGAAGCTCATATACAACTTGAATCCATAGTAATGAAGTCAATGGATAGTGGTTTTGGAACAAGATCAAACAAAAGTGCACAAGCTGCATTTAGGAAATAGTGACACCTTAAACACCATTCTCAGAAGCAAATAGCCTCAGCTGAGGTAAAGCCTGAAGTTTGCTCAGCCCATAAAGCATATTCCTTTAACAAAAAAAACCAACCCTGCCTAGAAAAGATCAGTCACAAAACTTAATGGACAGCAGCAGAATTTCTGTAACATGAAAAGCAGACTAAGGCATGTTTATTGTGGTTGGAAGTGTTGAAGGCTTTATTAACTTTTACGCATTCCTGTGTTTCAAAACAAATATGAATCTACTCATTATGGCAGCTTTTTTACAGCATAAAGTGCCTTTTAGAAAATTAAGTTAGAGTACAACCCCAAGTGCATATACCTTTCCTGCAGTAACAACAGGATCATGAATTTTAAGCTGGTCACTATCACTGTCTCATCACTGCTCCACATTTGGTTCTGCTCCAAACAGTTAAAAATGCCTTGGGGAAATCCAGCCTATTTAATGTATCAGAATGCCAGGAATTATCTAAATCATTATTTGTTTTATTAGCAGCAATTCTCAAATACATGAGTTTTTTTTATTCCATTAAACATTTCATTACAACTGTAAATAGACATACATGAATAGCAACAAAAATAAAAATAGAATGACTGGTATTTATGAGCTGCAACAACTTTATCAGTTACAAAACAAGCTGCTGATTATGTTGACATCATGCAGCCAAAAATGAAACTTACTAAGCCCTCTCAAAATCTTGGTTTAAGAGGAGAAATTAATAAAATGCACTTCATTCACCTAAAAATACTGCACACAGAGGATTTTACAGGTTGTGCAAAAGTGTGGGAAAACTGGAAAATGTTTTTCATCTTCAGAGAGCAAGCCAAAGTAGTATTACTAAAAATACCACTCACATTTCTTTGTCCAGGGCTAGATGCTATCTACACAGTCAAATTCACAGTGCATTGATCAAAACAAAAGAAGACAAATCCCTATAAAAATATTCAAATCCTATGTTATATTTGGAAAGCCTTCATAAAAGTTAAAGAATTCTGAGGAGCAAATCCTATTAAGAAAAAAATTAGACTAAGTTTTGATGGATAAGCACTCAAAAAAACCCTAGGAATAAGTTTCCAATCTAATAAAAATATTTTCTGATTAAATCAGTTCACTTAAAAGGCGCCAATGTATCACTCATTTCCTTTCTTTCCCCTCCTGAATTTCTGAGTTTCTCCCAACTCCCTGCACACATTTCTTTAGCTGAGTGGCCACTCTGCCTACAAGCAACTACAAAAAGCCCAGCGTTTGTCACTTGAGGGTGACAAGAGGGTTAACTGCTTTCCCTTGAAACACAAAAGACCAGGGAACCTTCAAGTGCCTCATTTCTCAATGAATGGATCAACTGCATCCCCACCAGGCTAGGGAGCACCTAGGTACACACCCTGCTCATCACTGCCACATGGGCAGGCAGATCTCAAGCAAGCAGCAGCACACGTCCCGGATTTTGCTATTCAGGGAATATGGATGCCACCACACACTTATTGCCTACCAGAGAGAGACCCTCAAGTAATCTACTTTTGTTCCCAGAAACTGTGAAGGGCAAGTTGAAACCAACTTGATTGTCCACTCAGACTACACAATCTTACAGACATTAGAGGAGTATCACTGCATGGGAAAATGAATGTTACACTTTTTCCTTCTACCAGCTGTCATCTAGGAGTGCAAAAATCTTAAAAATTCCATCCAAATTTCATTTTAAGAAGTCTCTTTTCAGACTCTGAAATGCAACAGAGGAGCTATTTGGTATATATAGATATATGGACCTTGTAAGACATTAGCAGGGTGTCTATTTTTTTTTCCTCTCAGTAATGAAACTACCACAAGGCATGGAAATCAGACCTGAAATAATGTTACAAAAAAAGCAAAGCAAGAGGCTGTTAGAAACCCATGTTTTGTGCCTCGAGAAAACATTCCATCAGGGGAAACAGATCTAGAGAGTTTACTGCCAGCATAGGACTTTCTTTTTCAGGAACAATGAAGAGTATATGATTTCCCATTGAGAACGGCAATAAAGCAGGGCTTATTAATCATTGGCATGAGCTGGCCAGTTGTTTCCATCTTTTTGATAGTCTGGTAAAGTTATTTTACCTTCAGTATTCTAGCGTTCCTTCTTATGGAATGGAAGAAGACCTAAGCTAAACACACAGCCAGTCACAGCAACTAGCTTCTTTGGGCATCATCTACAGACAGTGAACTGACAGCATTTGTGAGGAGATATTCATGAAGCATAATTTTCTTAATGTTATAAATACTCCTACTACCCTTAGGTGTGTTACAGTCAATGGTCAGCTACAAGACCAAATCACTGAAGACTGCAGAGTATTTGGTTGTGTAACAGACAAAGAGATTAAGTTGCAAGTTTCTGCAGCTTCTTTTTCAAAATGCTTGAACAAGGATGGTAAATGCTGTTAAAATAAAGGATGACAGTAGCAAAAAAACAAATTTGGATTTTCTTTAATGCTGGTAGCATTAGGACAAGCAAAGTAGGGGAAAGCACTTTTCCTATACCTACACTGAAGTTAACATCTGGAAGAAATGTAGACTAAGATATACATCTTTTTTCAGAAACCAGAAGTCTTCATTTCTAAAAAGTCTTGAATGGGCTGATTAAATTATAAATTAATTTATATGTGTATATATAAACTAATTTTAAGAGCAATTTTTAACTTTATTTTGTATTCCTGTGCAACAACATAAAGTCAGACACTATAAATTAAGCTTGTTATAGTGAATATGCCTCTCAAGTATTTTAAATTTAGCTTTAGAGATTTGGACTTTGAAAGTGACTGATGTTGAAATTATCAGAACAGATGTGTTAAATTATTGCAATGTTGAATGATTTTCTCATACACCAGAAAAAGAAGAGCTGCTCCTAGGATTAGTGTATTTGGTTTACTTGGCTAGGTTTTGGGGGGCAAGGGGACACTGCAGAGGTGGCCTCTGTGAGACCAGTGGCTGCCCCATGCTAGACACTGCCAGTTCCAGCTGGCTCCACGAGAAACCTGCTCATTGCCAAAGCTGGGCCCATCAATAGGACTAGTTGGTGCCTCTGTCGAGAACACATTTAAGGGAAAAAAAAATCCTGCTGCCCAGGGGCTATAGGAGAGGAGCAAGAAAATTGTGAGAGAAACAGCCCTGCAGACACCAAGGTCAGTGAAGGAGAACAGCAAGGAGGCATTCCAGGTGCTGAAGCAGATACTCTGCTGCTGCCCACAAAGAGAGCAGGTTGTCCCCTCACAGCCCATGGAGGACCACACCAGAGCAGTTTTATCAGCTATCCACACTGCAGCCCACATCAGAGCAGGTGGATGTGCTCTGAAGGAAGCTGTAGCCTGTGGAGAGCCCACAAAGGAGCAGGAAGTGCAGCCTATGGGGGGGCCCATGATGGAGCAGTCCATTCCTGGAGGACTCATGCTGGTACAGTTTTTGGAGAATGACAGCTTGTGTGGAGGACCCACACTAGAATAGTTGGAGAGGACTACATCCCGTGGCAGGGATCCCACACCACAGCAAGGAACTGTGGAGAAGGAGTGACAAAGGGTTATGAACTGACTGCAGCCCCCATTTCCCAATACCTCATGCCACTTGGGGGACTGAGGGGAAGGAGGCTGAAGATTCAGAAACAAAGGACTGAATTGGAGCCTGGAAAAATGGGGGGAGGGGAGAAGGTGATTTTAATCTTGTCCTTGTTTCTCACTATCCTACACTATACTTAATTGGAAAGAGATGAAATTAATTTTCCCCAAGTTGAGTCTGTTTTGCCTGTGACAGTAATTGGTCATCTCTCCATCTTTATCTCAAGCTAAAAGATGTTTTATCTCATGTTTTCCCCCTGTCCTGTTGAGGAGGGGGGGGAGAGAGAGAGCAGCTTGGTGGGCAGCTGGCAGAAAACCAAGGTTAAGCCACTACAATTACAGAGAGAAAAAAAAACTATTAGGTATCATATTTTCACTTCTTTGCAATACAAAATTACTTTTGTGTGTGGTAAATACAGTAATTACTCAGCATATGAAATTCCCCATACCACTTTCAAAAGAAAACATTTTATTTTTTTTGCATAAAATGTTGTTCAGTATTTCCCAACACTGCTCAATTATTTCAGTCCCCTTTTTCCACTTTTCTGAATTTATTTTCTCTAATTACGTTTGTCTACAAAACATTACTGGAGAAAGACACCTGCAAGAAAATCGGCATTTCGACATAAAAATTCCCCTCCACACACAGTCTGTCAGCAGTGAAGCAAACTGCATGCTACTACTTCAGCAAGCATCACAACTCATGCTAAGTACCACTGCTCCAGGCAGGCAATCCACATACCAGTCTCCTGTTGAGAAAAAGCCCAAATCCCTCTAACTCAATTGAGTTTGTTCCTTTGGTTTTAATGACGAAACCTAAATATAGATATCCATCTCCAGGACCAGACAGATATTTGGAATTATTATCCGCAACCACACCATCGAAAAGCTTCAAATATAGGAAACTAATTCTCTAGAACCCTCTGAACTGTCCCCATCTATGTACCTTCCTACATGGCACAAGCCATTCACTTTGCTATCTAACATTATTGCAGATGATAAATTATTTATACCTGCCTAGTGCAAAAGACTCCGACAACTGTGCACCAAGCACAGCATCGCCAGTCAGGAAAGGCAGGGGACTGTCCTGCTCTGCTCTGCTGCCGCCTGACCTCGAGTGCTGTGTGCAGCTCTGGGTGCCACAATATAAGAAAGATACAAAGCTCCTGAAATGAGTCCAAAGCAGGGCAATGCACATGGTGAAAGGCCCGGAGGGAAAGCTACAAAAAGTGGCTGAGGTCACTTGGATTGTTCAGCCTGGAGAAGATTGAGGGTAGACCCCCCCAGCCATCTACAACTTCCTCATGAGAGAAAGTGGAGGAACAAGCTCTTTTCTCTAGGGACCAGCAACAGAACCTGAGGGAATGGCCTGAAGTTGTCAGGGGAGGTTTAGGTTGGATATTAGATAAACGTTCCTCACCCAGAGGGTGGCTGGGCTGGAACTGGGTCCCCAGGGAAGTGATCACAGCACCAACCTGACAGAGTTCAAGAAGCATGTGGACAACACTCTCAGGTACTTGGTGTGATCCTTGGGGTGTCTGTGCTGGGCCAGGAGTTGGAGTTGTAAATGATTCCTGTGAATCTCTTCCAAATCAGGATAGTCCGTGATTCTATGAACTCATTTAACTCAAAAGAAGACATGTGTTTGCATTTATTTCAAGACTAGGGCTGTTTTAGAAGACTAGGAACGTCTTCTGAATTCTGATTTGTATCTTTGCATTATTCTTCCTTAAACTGAAGCCATTGCCACTGTCACTGAGCAACTGATTTAGCTTCACTGGGTTCTGCTCCTGCTACGTGCTTTACATCAAGCTATGTCCACCTTCTTTGTTTAGGTGTTGCAGGCTATGCACATGGTGTCTTCTGCTTGCTTCTGGAGATTACAAATCTGTGTTCTGACTTTTAACATTACTGTTAATTTTAATGCAAGAGCAGAAATGCACTTGGAAACTGTTCAACAATGCTTTTGTTAAGAAATTCCAGTATCATAAAAAAAGAAGAGAAAAACCAAAGCTGCATAACAGACTTACTAATTTTTGAATAATAAAAATAAACTGGCAAAATGGGATTTGGAATTTCAAATTTTATAAAGGTATTATGACAGGTGAATTAAAGCTATATTTTATTTATGATTTGCTCATGCATATCTGAGAAATATTCTGGCCACACTTGTCAGGCACTTTTGTAAACTGTCTTAAGCCTAACAGTTGCATATTAGATATCTGCCTCTGCTGCCAAGTGACACTGCTATCCCTGTACCTCATGGCCACTCTTCTCCCTATGCTGCCAAAGGCATAGCAGTGTGCTGAGCAACAACATCAACTGGTCAAATAACAGCAAGAGCCCTTAGAATCGGAAAATCCCAACACTGCCCTTGCTGCTGATCAGATCTTCAATTAAAAAAAAAAAAAAATGCAATAATTGTCAATAACTTCTCCTAATTATGATTCTTCAAAAATAACAGACTGAGGATTGCCAGGAAATAACACTATTCTGATGACAGGTCTCTCCAAAAGTTAGTTTTGAACCAGTTTCTTAAAAGATAATTTTTTAAATCTTTTAACATAATTAAGCAAATAATTAAATTTAGATGTTATTAGAGAAAGACTACCACTACATCCTTGAGAAAAAATACGTGTATTTTTCAAAAACAAATATGCTTGAAGCATGGCTCTTGTAGCTTAGAAAGAAATCTGTTCAGTTTTGAAGCTTTTATTATTTAAGTTCTCTAGAATTCTTTGCTGAGGTACCAGGAAAGCAGCTATTCAATGACCGTCATTACTGTGGGATGCAGAGACACGATGGAGAGCTGCTGCAAATTAAACCAGAGCCAGTAACTCCTATCAGCTAAAGCTTACCAGGTTAGCTACTTTTCCCCAATTCCTACCTCCTCCTTTTTCTCTTAATGAATTCACATTTAATTAGAAAAGGCAATACCAGGCAAAGAGAAAGAAACAAACAAATAAAAAAAAACACTCTGCAAAGAAGAAATTAAGAATATTTCACTCATTTCCTCTCCAACACTTCCAATACCAGACAAACAATTTCATGAAGAGGCATGAGGAACTAGTTGAAGCAAATACATAGAATCTGAAAAATTTCAGCTCTGCAAGGATTTCAGGCAAATGTTTGCAACTTCACTGTGGTCACATCCACAGTGTTGGAGTTCTTCACATCTCTTGTAAATTCCTCCATTAACAGTATGCCTCTTCAGCACACTGAGTACAGCACGCGTGTACCCTGAGGCCTCACTTCAGCAAAAACTCCTCATTGGACCTTCAAATATGTTACAGCAAATTAATTTAATCTTAAATACAGCATCTGAGTTCACAAAAGAACAGAGGTGGGTTGTGTTCAAATCTTTTATAGTACAAGCTGTGTTGCTGCCACTTGGAAAAAGAAAACCCTACAAAAAGCTCGCCAATGAGCCACACTATATTAAGATCCATTTGAAGAACAATTAATTAGCAAGACACCAGCAGGATGTTACAGATTTTTACTTCCTATATGGTTAGTCAATAATTAAATATTGATCAGTTTTAAGGAAACTCGATCATGTTTGTGCATCTGAACTTGTTCTGTGCTTTCAGAAGAGATAAAGCAGTTGAATTTTGAACCTCTTTACCACACTCTTGAACCTCTTTACCACACTCTTGAACCTCTTTAGCACAGTCCTCAAATTGGCATCTGCATAAGAAAAAGCTTAAAACAAACCAAAAACCACAACAGCAAAACCCACAACTTTGCTACAGTTTTGAGATCTATAAACAAACTGTTTCTACATTTGAGAATCTTTTTTCATAAACAATTTGATACAAATTGGCTTCAGAAGATGTTTTTTAACCCATCAAACTATATGTAAGTGTTGCACGTGATTAAGTTTGGCTATTTACTTCAACAAAAAGTCAGTATAAAATACCTACTGTGGCCTACAAGGTCTTTGAGTAATGAACAAAATATATTGGCCCAATTTCATCCCTGTTACAACTGAAATCAACTTAAGAAATTGTTTCAATGAGGCAAAACTCAATCCCCTCCACAATGCTGAAAGAGTACTATGAAACTTCAAAATCTGTTCATGTGTACCTTGACTTGCACTCACTATATATCCCTCTTCTGCCTAATCTGTCATTGTACAGCATCAAGCCTGGGATTACATACTTTTAAATTCAGTGCCTCCATGAATGCTCACTCCTTGGATTTTGATTTTCTTTGTAGGTTTCAAGTAACATGATTATCTCATAGGGAGCTGTAATGAAATGTTATGCAAACTTTGTGAGGTGGATGGAGGATATGAATATCTTCATTATTCCATAAGCGACCATATGTCAATGACTATCCCATTGGAAATGATGCATCTCAAAGTAATTGGTTTGTCACTTGGAGTGAAACAGTGGAGCATAGGAAAGAACTTCTCTAGCATGAGAACACTCAAAACCCTCAAAAATTCATCTGAATATGGAAAATAACCTTGCTCTAAAACTGTATAAGCAAAATAGAATTTATAAATAAATAGACATTTTATTTACATTCATACAATAGCCTGTCTGTTACAACACTCATGAGTAATGCAGTTGCCTTAAACCATAAAAAAAAAAAGTATTTTCATGTATCTACCATTAGCATACCAGTGTACTTTGGGGTAGTCAAAATAAATGTAAATTAAATAAATATTTTATGGCAAGCAAGGGATATCAATGCTCCAATTTTTTCCTCTTTGCATTGTTCAAATAGGCTGTGGGAGTAAAAATAACTGGATCAAATGAGAGGGAAATCCCCAGAAGAACATGCATCACAGAGAAAGCTTTTCACACAAATGCTGCAGGTATATTGAAGACTACTATTGTGACAAAATACTGACTTAATGAAAATAATAATAATAATCCCCAGGAACAACAACAACCAAAAAAAAAATACAACAAAACCACACACAAAATAAAGGTTTTGCACTTTCAATCTTCAGACAAGTTAAAGCCTATTTTCTTTCTTCCTGCTAATATTGTGATAAGGTTTAATATACAGGTATCTGGCCATTCAGCTACCAGATATCAAACTGTTGACAGATTCATCCCCCCTGCAATTAATAATTATTCATTTGATCACAGATATCAACATGTAGCAAAATCTGTTACAAAAGACACAACTCAGATTTCTTTGCTTTCAATGTTTTAGCTGTACTGAGATAAGGCACTGACCTTTATTCTTGATTGACAATGGGAGAATACTCCACTTACAAGCTTACTACTGTGAAGCCTTGTTGTCAGTGTGAAGAATCACAAAATTGTGTTAAAAGGCAGACAGAATTCAATACCTTCCTCAACATTTGAAATGTGATCTTTCCAAAAGATCATCAGTTCTTGTCATTTCCCTGGAAGCATAAACAACTGAAGTTTAAGATTTCACTAAGAGGAATGAAATACTCTCTGCAGGTTAGGGGGAGGGGAGGGTTACAGTCTATGAACTATTTGGTAAAGGACCTTCCTTCAGGTTTCCTCTTAAAAGGACTCTACTAAGCCATCTGAGATTTTCATGTAATAAAGACAATTTATCCTTCTTATCAGACCATTTCTATTCAAAGAGACTTGACGTGGCTGTACCAGAAGAAATATTTTCCTGTGCCTCTTGAAGTCAATGTGACTGTGATTGCAAATTACTCAGTAATGTAAAGAATAGCAGACTGTTGCATTATGCAAGCCCATCCACATTCTTTTGCAACCCTGCAAATGCAACTACTTTCCTTTCTTGATTGTACTGTACACTCTAACAATGGGTTTCACCTAATAAGCTATTCAGGAAACTTACATAGCATGCAGGTCACCTCAATCCATTTCCTTTCTGTTACAAGTAACATGGAGAATGCTTTCAAACATCATCTGAGACAGGAACACTTTGAAGCACCTTAAATTCTCATAAAATATTCACTAGAGCTATCCACAGTGTCAGTCCTATTGTGGCCTCAAACACAGTTAAGTAATGTACTACTGCTGCAGCAAGAAAAGTCTTGGAAGGAAATCTCTACCCCACATAGGTAGAGTATGTTCAAAGTCCCATGCCTGGAGAAGAAAAAGATGGAGGAGGGGGAAAATGAAAATTACATCTACAATTAAAAACAAAACAAACAAACAAACAAAAACCCAACCACTATTCTTTTAAGCTATTCTAAAACTACATTATAATCACCATGAGATAAATGTTCTAACCTCCATCTGCACCATTCCAAGCTTTCTCCTCCCACATCAGTGCTGAATTTGCTGGAGCAGAAGAAGGCATCAGCCAAGAACATTAAAAAATAATTCCCATTAGAAGGAGACTTGCATGTAGTTTGGAACAGTACTGACATCCCATTTACCTCAGATCTGACCACTGTGGGACCTCTAAATAGCTCCTTTCTCTATCATTTGGGAAATGCCATGCCCAACTACTGGAGCAACACTTTTCTTCTGGAGTCCCAGCTGGCAGACAGCCTAACAGAGTACCTAGACAGAGATCTAGAAAATATATTAAAAAAAAAAAAAAAAAAAGTGGGGGGAAAAAAGAAGCTGGCTTACGTGCTCCAGTTTGTCTTTCCTCCTCAGCCAGACACTGGCACTGTAGTCCTGCTGCTTGACAGTGCTGTAGAAGTTCGCACCTACTCTGGTGAGGCTTGGGGAAGGCTCCCTGGGTCTGCTCTTCAGCCTCATCTGCTCGAAGCCCTCATGGGGGGATGAGGAGAGCCAGTCATGCCTGACTTCCATCTTGACATGACAAGGCAAAGTCCAAGGGAAAAAAATCAGAAGAAATCAAGAAATGAAGAGGTACTAAACGAAGATGGTCCAAAAAAGAACAGGATGGGGGAAGAAGAAAGAGAAGGAAATCAAAAAAAACCCTTAAAATCAGAAAATGGTAAGAGAAGGGGGAGACAAGCAGAAATAAGGCAGGAGTGGAGGGAGAAAGAAAGGCTGCAGGTACGAGAGAGGAGCGGGCTGGGAGAGATGAAGGGGCACTGGGGAAAGAAGACGCTCCAAGATGCCGCTGCTTGTTGCCCTGGCCGCCAGGAAGCTGCAGCCCAGGACCGACGCAGCGGGAAGCGGCTGCCTGCGGCTCTGCCCGGGACGGAGGCGAGGGGCGGCGCGGCCCCGGCAGCCGAGGCCGGGCGGGGCTGCCGCCTCCAGCCCGCCTGCAGGTTGGCGCAGTGGAGGGGCCGCCGCCCGCCCGGGGATGAGCTCGGCTCCTCCCCCGCCTCCCCTCCCCGCAGCCACCTTCGGGGAGCAGCCAGCGGCACGGGAGAGCCCCTTCCTTTTGACAGGAGCCGCCGCCGCCCTCCTGGGACCCCCGTGCCCCTGGGGAAGTTGTCTCGTCTGCTCCGCGCTCGTCCCGGCGGCACCGACCCGCCCGCAGCCCGACGAGGGCTGGGCGGCCGCTTGCCACTCCCTCTCCTGGAAGCCTTTGTCCGATCTCCCCGCGGCGGAGGCTCCCGGGGCCACCGCCCGCTGCCCTGCCCAGCCCATCCCATCCTATCCTATCCTATCCCGGGGTGGGCTGTGCCACTCACCCCGCCCGGCCTCGCCGCGGCCGGCAGGGGATGCGGGGCTGCGGCCGCCGGGGCCACCGCGCCGGCCTCTCCCGCAGCACCTCGCCGTCACCGCGTCCCCTCCCTCCCTGGGCAGGAGCTCCCGGTTCTCTCGGGCGTAACCAGACCGAGCTGCCGGCCCTTTCGCCGGGGCAGCCCGGAGCGCACCTCGCCTGACCAGCAGACGAGAGCCCCGGTTCGGCTCCGGTCCAGGTCCGAGTCCCGCCTGGAAGCCCCCGCCGCCGCAGCGGCTCAGCCAGCACCAGACCTCAGAAATCGAATCTCTTCTGTGGTCCCGATGGACAGGGTCGCTGGGATGCCCACATTTGTAGATCCCTGGCATCTAGGATTTCTCTCATAAAATAAAAAGACCTTCTAGGGTGGTTTCTATAGTCCGCTGCCACCTCTTTTAGTAGAAGTTGATGCGTGTTGCTATTTAGCTCAAACGTGTTTCAGCAGAAAAAAGGACTTTCCTTTTTCACACTATGAAAAGCCACCTCGCTAATTGCCCACACACTCTGTAAAGATATATTAGGCATAGACAAGAAAACTTTCTCACACTGTGCATCAAGAAATATTTACTGGAGCTCAGAACAACATTTTAGTTTCCTAGTCAATATTTGTCATCAGGCAAGTGTTTGCATGTATTCCAGTCCTTTGGAAATAGGTGTCTCCATGAGTATGTGCAATTGATACATCGGCATCTGCAGATTTTTTTTTTTCCCCTGCTACAGAGCTACACCAATGTCGCTATTCTGATAAAGAGAGGCTGAACTAGAGGTCTACACTTGAATGCAGTTAACTGATAATAGCCTTTGAATGGTAAAGAAGTTCAACCAGACAAATTTCTGAGAAAATTACAGAAGAGCCCTCGGCTAATCACTTGATCTACAGTGAGCTCTATCTGATCAAAAGGCAAATTTAAGATATTCTTGTGATTGGACTTAAGGTGTATTACTGCAAAATATGGGTCAGAAACCAGACAGATAATTACTTTTTTCCCGTCAAAATTCTAAAGATAAAGGCAAAACTCGCATCACAACTCATAACTGAGGATTATTATTAATAGGTAATACTACTATCTTTGTGAAATACTGGAAAAATAAACTGAACAATAGCAGAAATTACAGAATCCTCTTCTAAATCTAGAAAGACAATTTCAAAATCCTTACCTAAATACTACTACAAAAAAAGTGTAACAAAATACCAACAACCAGAACTGTCAATATTATATACTTTTAACTCACCAGTATAAAGGACTTTCAGTTTTCTTTCTAATAACTTTCTAGTTTCTTCAGTTAGGAAATGTAGGCATTTCCAGGATTGTCAATACAGCCTCAAAACACCTGGATCAAGAATGAGACCTATGTGATCCTGCTGCATGCAGGACACACTGGAAGGCACTAATCTATGGCACATCCCAGCTGCAGCAGTTTTAAGCTCACACAGAATAACTTGATTAGAGATCTGCTGAATTGAACTTTAGCTGCAGATGCCCATTTAGGAATTCTATATGCTCATAGATGCACCTACTCCCAAAGGACTGGAATAAATGCTGACATTGAGTCAGAAGAAAGGAAAAGAAGGGAAAACAAAAGAGCCTCTATGTTTCTTCAAATATATAATATCCCAACAGGTGTACATATACATACATATATACATATAGCGTTCTTAGAAAAACTGCATGTGCTATAAGTCAGGAGAGCCTGCTTTATGCTGCTTTTGCATAAGAATTTTCATATTGTTTCTCTAGCAGTACATGAAGCACTTCAACCTTTTCTTTATCCTTCTGATCTTTCTTGATTTTGCTGCTTGCAAATATTAATTTGCAATACTAATTCTTTAACATTAAAGAAAAATTTTTAGTGTCACTCTGCAGTTGCCACCTGCTTTGCTCCCCATCCCTTAATACTACAACAGAATCAATATGCACTGTACTTGGGTAGAAGGCATTGCCACATTTTCCCATACATACTGGATTAATTTTTTTTTTTTTAAACACATGTTGGCAATTTGGTAGGGTTCATTTATCCTACCTTCCCTAGCTACACTACCAAGAGACCTTCTCAACTGCCAGAGGAACGTCTTTCTGCTTATCCAGGACAGCCAGATAATGGAGTCCTGAAGTTGCTTTTAGTCTCTAGGCTATAAAGAGAGAGTTTGCGCCTCTTTCTAAACACCCTCTTTGACATGTAGGTGTGCTGCTTTCTACTACTACTACTGCCAACATTATTATTATCCCAGTCCTACTCTCACTAGGAATGAGAGAGAAAAGGCAAAAAAAGAAGCCTGAAAAAAGTCTGTTAAAATCACAAGCTATGCTTGCTAAGCCTTTCTTACTTGCTGACCCCAAGCAGAAAAGATTTCTAGTGGGAAAACATAATCTAATGACTACAAATTTTTGTGTTTTCATAAAAAAATTTACTCAGGCAAAGTAAAAGGCTAAGAATATAATGTCAGTCCCTAGTGAATACATGGTTATTAATCTAATTTGAAAAGCGCAAAGAGCTGTTTTCCAGATTTTGTGTTCCAGTTTATTTCCAGGTTAGATCTATGAAAACCCCCCCCCAAGTTTTGTTCAAACAACCGCAAGCATATCAACCAACTTAATTCAAAGATAATTCAACTCATTAAAATTCAGTCAGTTCGGTAGTAGATAAGCAATTCCAATTGGCTGTATGAGCTGGATTAAACTGCTGTCTTTCTCTTCCACGCAATTTTCAGAATTACCCAAACACCTGCTCCTGTCAAGGCCCTTTGCTTCCATACCCAGATGACTACAGCAGCAAGGATGACTGAAATTACAAACATCACACTTACATAATTAGCAATAGATGCAAGTCATGCATATCATTGTATGATTTTACCTTACCATGGTTCAGGCTACAATTTTCTTCAATTCACTGCCCATCTTATCAAGACTCAGAGGAACTCCTTCAAAGCAATCTACAGAATTTTCCATTTTCTATACCAACAGGATGAATGCTGTAGGGGGCAGAGTTAACACAGGCCAATACAAGGAAAATTAGGACATAAGTGGAAACATGTGGGTAGGGCTTCAACAGATTTACTTTTTTAAAAAGACAGCTTCTATTTTTTCCAAAAATCTTATCTAGATAAGTTTTAAAGGACCTCCTCCCTGTGCTCCGGCTTTCTAAACACATTTTTTTTTTTAATGAAGGGGTTCTAGCAATTCAACATATCTACAAGAACCTTACACCTTTTATCAGCCAATGGCATATACTTAAAACTATAAAAACTCCTATAGCAAAACTATTTTGGCTGCATAGCAATCCTTGTATGTATGCACCTGTAATAGATTCAAAGCCTCCTTACAAAGTACTAATTTCTAATGCAGAGCTGGGCTGCATACAAGCACTGACCCACTTTTTAGAATGTACTACACCTGACCAAAACAGCAGGCAGCAATTGCCTTGCAGGCTTCAGCTGCTGTCCAGCCAGAGGGCTGTGACTGACACCAGCTCCAGCAGCAGTGCTGGGCCTGCCAGCCGGGTGGGAAGGGAACTGTCACCTGCTTACCCAGTTCAGCTGAACTTGCTCTCCCATCTAGGAATTGACAAAAACACTCAAATGCGCAGATCTTTTTAACCTCCCTATAACACTGGCCTGTTTCAGATTAAATTAATCGTCTTTCAAACAATTTTTAGAATTACCAAAACACCAGCTCCTTCCTAGCCCCCCTAATTCTATCAGCCTACAAAGAAAAAACCCATTGCAGCAGGCTGTTTCCTCTATGCTGATATGCTGGCCATGTCTCCAAGCCTATCTGCTACTACATCCTGGAAGCAGTTGCCAATCTTTAAAACATGGGTTTGCAATAGGTAAGGACCAGAGAGGAAAAAAAAAAGAAAGAAAAAAAGAGATTTTTTCCCCCCCTATAGTGCAATGTCTACAGTGCCAAGCACAAGGTCAGAATAGTAAAAGTCACCCAGATGTGCAGTAGGAAAAAAGTAAGAAAAAGCTAGACTGCTACATGGAGATTTATAAATAATTTGTGCATTGTTGCATTGTCAAATCCTATGCAGCACAATATGAAACTTTTGTATCTTTATCTTCAATTTTTGGACAAGAATTGCAGTCACAAGTATGAAATGGGAGGGTCAAATCTAAAGTTAAAGGGAAATTTTGGAGTTGGAGGTGCTTCAGATTTTAGGTTATGAACATATCAGACACCTACCTCAGAAATAACATGGAAACATCATCTAATACTGATAATGTTCCCTGCTTTAGTCCTCCCTTTCTGAATTCAACTATTACCAAACTTTTCTGCATCTTTTGCATGAAATTTTAACCTCAAAATCTTTCTTCTTTTCATGATCTCTGATTCAAAATAAACAAAAATCAGCAACAAACAAAAAAATCCAAGCCCCCAAACAAACACAACAAAACCCCCACAAACAAACACATAACAAACCCTGACACAGAATAACCATGTGTTAGGAACATCATTATCTTGAGACATCTCTTGTCTGTCAGATTTTATTGAAATAAGACATGTCCCAGAACATAGTCTGGGATTGACAGAAAAATAGTATAATTACATAAACTTTGTTTCCTTTAGAAACCAAATAAAAAATACCTGAGACATCAACTAATCCATGTTCCATTTAAAATAAAATATTATTCTGTAAGTATCATCAAAATATCCACTTCACCTAGAAGTCCAGGCCTAGAATGTTTCTCCTGTGATCTCCTTTCCATCTCTATGTAACCTAAGAGGGTGCTAAACTGGCCCCTTGGATCTGTCATGCGCTGCATGGATACCAGCATGGACTGGGACACTCTCACTTTCACTAGGAATTGTGAGATATTATATGACATCTTCCATCTCAAACCAAATTATGCCTTTGCTGTTTCCACTCTCCTTCATCCCTTCCCCCACACCCATCCATACATTGCCAAGGAATGTTTTCAGTTCCGGGCCTCAATAATCTTGTCCAGACAAGATTTCATCTTGCACCTTAAAATAATATTCATTAGTGTCACATACTAATTGGGCCAAATTCTGTCCTCTATTCCACCTCTATGTCCCCACTGGAGTCATGGAACAAAAATAATTGTATAATGAACCTGTGACCAAGGGGCAAAATTTGGCCTACATTTCTTTAAAATAAATCTGCAACAAGTAATAGGTGTCCACTTACCGTGAGAATGAGACCCTTTACATTTGTGTGTAGGGTCCTGGCTTTTTTTTTTTTTTTTTTGTCTGTTTACTGGGAAGGTTCACATCTATCTCAGTTTGGGTTTTTCATGCTGAATTTATCTGGTTGGTGCAGCTAAGTTCAATAAGCAGACTTCTGACAAGATTGGAGCTCTTGAGGAGTCTTGGTCTGAAGTGAGTTGTTAAAATTGTTCCAGAGAAGTGGCAGTCAGCAGATAAAAAACACTGTAAGGGACAATGTTTTTAACAGTTGTTTAGGGATAAAGGAATGCTTTTTCACTTCTATTTTCAAGACATACATAAATTTTGGTTGATCACAAGGAATACATTCTCTACATCTGCACAATTTGAGGTGTAGGGAGGAACAGGAGGGAAAAAATTGAACAACCTTTCATGAATCATAGGATCATTAAGGTTCGAAAAGATCTCTAAGATAATTGAATCAAACCTTTAACACTTTGCTCGCCAGTTAACTATATCCCCAAATGTCACATCCACACACTTTTTGAATACTTCCAGATATGGTGATTCTGCCACTTCCCTGAGCAGTATGTTCCAATGCCTGAATGCTACTACAGAAACAAACAAACAAAAAGGATTTAGAGAAAATCAGTTCAATTAGGGGGTGGGGAAAGTAAAACAAAGAGAAGGAAACATTAGCGAATATTCTTTTGAGGCTGGATTGGTAGGACAGTGTAAGGAAAGAACAGGCTCTAACATTAGCACTCTGAAACCTCCCAGAAGTATATTCTCACAAGGATTAATATGCTGCAAAGAAGGAAATGTATTTCAAAAAGAACAAAATATCACAAAGACCTTTTTCTTTTTTTTTTTTTTAATAGCAGAGTACCTCTGTAGGGTATGTTTGTACTTAGCAAAATTTTCAGCACAAAAAGTACTAAAACAGAAATTATCCAAAGCAATCTTATATATAAGACATTTTTACTTCCACAATATTTTTCTACCATACAAAAGAGTATACTTTCAAATAATCCAAAACTTTTTTTTAACACAGAAAATTAATTTTCACTATATTCTGCCTAATTTTTGAAGATATTACTCTGAACTTGAAAAAATTACCTAAGTTACAACTGCCTTTTTGAAATTAGCTCAGAACTTTCTAAATAATGTCAAACTGCAAGCTACACTATCAGAAGCTTTAACACAACATGTTTTCTAACTGCAATAAAACTTAGAAGAAAAATGATTCATCTATACTTGTGCCATCCTGTCTACTGTAGATACAGTTGATTTATAATATTTTTCACTGAAGTGTTTATAAGCATTTGGATGGTGGCTTCCAGTGAGATACAGGTGAAAGGGTTATTATTTGCTGAAATATTTTTCACTGAGAGAAAGCAGAAAGTTATGTCCCAAAAGCCTTTTTTTCCCACAAGAGTTATGTTGTGTTGCATCAGACATCAGACTTCCTTGTGTGACCAGAAAGATGTTTATTGGTGCAACAGCACCTAAAATAAGATAAAATAAGACCCATGAGGCAATATGACACATATTCTTTAACTACAAGCTTATCTTGGTACCATGGCCCAACTGATCTAACAGCATTTGGGGTCGTTGTGGTTGAATCAGATCAGCTACACACAGAAGAGCAGAGCAGGAGGACAATGCTCTCACATGGTTGGTGCAGGAGAGAAGAATAGAGTCTGGCAGCCTGTATTTAGAGTGGTTTGAGTTACAGAGAATCATGTCCTTACAAATAAGTGTACTTTATATAAAGCTTGACTGACCCAGAAGATTACCTACTTGATTAACATTTCAGGACAAGTTTTCTAAAGGTTATTATTAATCAGTGTCTAGCATACATTATGGCTCAGGTACAATATAAAAAAAATTACAGACACTGTCTCATTCACATTTGCTGTGACAGAGATCTTGGGATTCTTTGTACAAGGTTTTGCACAGACATAAGTGATACTCTCTGCCTCTGGAGCTTTCTGTCTGTATAAACAAGTCAGAGACCAGAGAAAGAAAGGAAGCAGTTATTCCATTTTAGCAGATAAAATTTGAGATACAAAGAAGACATGCCAAAAGTTATTAAGCCTGTAAAAGACCTAAAGATTGAGATAAGATCTCCTGGAATTCATTCCACTCTTTAGCCAGAAAAAGCACCATGGTTTTCTGCTAATGATTACACATTACAGAGGAAATTTCAGCCCAGCGGTTATGCAGTAAAGGATTTCACTATGTTTCTCTACTAGGGCTTAAGTAACATAAGTACCAGCGAGGGTGCTGAAAATACCATAGATGTGCTGTCAAACGGGTACAGCCTCAACAGGACTTGGCAAATTCATTATGTGATGTTGACAGCTGCATTACAAACTCCTGATTACTTTACAACCCTGATGCTATTTCACAAAGTAACACAGAGTGAATGAGAATTAAGGTACAGAAAAACAAAAATGCAGAATATGCCAACTGTTATTTGAAAGAGGTGGAAATGAATAACTATTGGTGCCAAATGCTAACAGGAAAAAAACCCACTTGTAATAAGATGGTGATAAAAAGAAAGCAATATGTACCAGTTCATGGATTGTAACAATACAAGGCACAAATAAAATTTTTCAGGAAAGTGCATCTACCTTGACAACAAAAATGAAGCAGATTCTGAGCACAAAAAGATTTACAGCTAGAGGGCAAGAGGGGTTTTCTACCAAGATAAATTAGTTCAAAGGAGGCAACAAATGCAAATACCAACAGTCAAGGGTAGGTTTTTCATTGGTGTAGATCTCCTCATCTGGCTCAGCTTTGTTTCTTGGTTATATTAGGGGACGTGAACCAAAGCTGCCAATATTCTGTCCCTAAAAACTTTTTCACCTCAAAAAGCAGTAGTTGGTTTGAAGATTGAAACATATGCATGAAACTACATGCATGTAGTGGGTCATATTTCAGAAAAGTGGGAAGGATGAATGATGTAGTCTTTTTCTCTGCCTGAAAACTATTTTTCTTCCTCATACATATATTTCTGCTACATTTAACATATTCAAAAGGGGACGTGCTGGAACTGGCCAAAAAATCTGTTGGTTCATACTTAATTTTACCCATCTGAGTATGCCCTGATTGTGCAGTTGTATGAATGCGACCAAACTGACCAACACTTTGCTGAATCATTGATGACTATGATTCAGAAAGGACTGAATCTGTCTGAGATCCTTGGGATATAGGATAGTCTTACCTTTTATGAACTTCTGGGATCAGATTAACATAAACAGGCTCAATACGTGTGCCTTAAGAGCCACAGCTTCAAAGAAACAGTTTTAGCTCATCCTCACTTAGGTCTACGCTCACTTGGTGTTATACTGGAAGACAAAAGCTGAGTGAGGGAGCATGGATATTATCTCTGCAAGCAGTGCTCCCTCCATTGTATCATATGGCTAGGCCCTTGTATGCAGAGCCAGGCAGAACTGCCATAGCTCCCACTTATCACAGCCACAATGTAAGACATGTGAGACATGCTCCTGCTGAACTTTGCTGACTTCTGGTACAAAATGTGTTTCATTCTAATACAATCCACAGGAAATGTATTCTAAAGGAAGAGTTCATTTTCCTCATAAACACTCTTGATGGCTTAAACCAAATCTTCTTGAAATGAAATATTAAAACTCCTGTGAAGTCATGAAACTGGCAAAGGAGGGACTGCAGTCATTGCAGTTTGTGTACTCTACTCTAGAAAGGAAAAAATCCAGATTTCTTTAGGGGACTGAAAATTAAAAATAATTAGAACTTTTTTCAAAGTCTAATTTTGATCATCTGTAAAGCCTGGAAATTACTGTAAATGTTCAAGCTATTGAATATTGAAGTATGTATTACCCTTTCCTGAAAATTGTTGTGGTGCATATGATCCCTTTTTATACTGCACAAGAAGGATTCAGATAATCCCTAGATGCGTCACTAAGACTTTTTTTTCATGCAGAAAACATTTGCAATTATGACAGTCCTGAGGAAAAGGTAGAAAAGATTGATGCAGTGTAAGGTATCTTAGTATTTAGTAGGTATATTGGGTTATTGCTGTTTGTTTTCCAGTTAATTTGCAGTACTCGACTTCCTTTCTGTAAAGTATTTAATTACCCTTATGTAATGAAAGTTAGGAGCTGAAAAACCTGAAGCAGTTACATAAATGCTTAAACCCATCAACCAAATTTATCAGGTGTTCTAGAATTTACAAATTCAAATTCTTGAAACGTTATAAGAAATCAAAGTAAGGCCACTTCAGGGATCTTCTTTTGAGAGCTTTAATATGCTCCATGCTTTGGTAGAGAAGTAGAATTTACAAGGGATTGATTTTGTACCAGGAATGTGCTTCCTCATTTCTTGTAAAAATCCATCCACAACTGACCATGTTGTACCTCTAATTCACACAGTTTGCTCATTATGTACTTCTTAGAGCTCACATGAAATTCTAAGCAACTATATAGGTAAAGAATACCTGAATGTCACGTACCAAGCAGAGTTTTCACAGGCTTCTTCTGTCTGTATTTCTTCTGTGGGGTTGGGAACTAGAAAAGATTCTCTCTTCTTGAACCTCTGTCTTAAAGCAAGGTATAAAAGACAGAAGAGTCCATTCAAAAAGGAAAGGAAGTTTAGAAATGGAACATTATTTCTGATAATGGGAACTACAAAGTGGGAGTTAATTAGGACTGGCTTTCTAGGAATGGAGGCAGTTTTGGGGTTTTAACCAGAAGAGACAAGAGTTTGCTTTTAGAGAAGGCTCAGGTTTGTCTTTCTGCAATTCAGTACATACTGTTTTGAGGCCATCCCATAAATGCTACATCCATCAAAGTATTGATCAAATGTAAGTTCCTTCTGTTGGTTCCATGGCTACTTCAAGAGCTTTCCCTGTAACTCCAACTTTAGGCAAATGCGGTACTGACTGGCTAGCACCATGTCAAAATCAATAAACTAATCTCAGTACTATACAGAATCTTACAATATCTTGAGTTGGAAAGGACTCATGAGGCTCATCAAGTCCAAATCCCTGCTCCTTGCAGAACTACCTAAAAGTAAACAGTATGGCTAAATGTCATCCAGCTGCACCTTGACCTCTGGCAGGCTTCATGTTGTCACCACTTCCCTGGGAAGCCTGGTGATTCACCCTCTCACGGGAGGGTGAGACATTTTCCTAATGTCCAGTCAGAATTTACCATGATGCAGCTTCATTCCATTTCTTTGTGTCCTAATGCTGGTCACCAGAGAGAGGAGATCAGCGCTTCCTCATTCGCTGCCTGCCTTGAGGATGTGTCTTAACTGAAGTGAGCCTGAAGTCATTATCAAGTCTGGTAATGACAGGGGCGGCCCAGTCTGAGCATGGCAAACAAAGAGGATGGATAGCCTGAAGAGAATTGAGCAACATTCTAGAACCTGGTAGCTGGATTATGAGAAAAACGGACTAAGAAGTGAACAGAGAGGCTGGGGAAAACAGTTTAGCATTTAGCTGTGTACCTGTGATGTAATGATCTCCCTAAGCAGAGTTTCTTTATTCAAACTGTAATTAAAGTTTTCAGTCTGCTATGAGGGATTCACAGTTCAGGATAGGACTATCACTACTTGCACTTGATTCTGAAATATCCTTCAAAACTCTTCTAATACACTTTAGCATTATCATCTCAAAAGGAAGAGCTAAATTCTGTAAAAGTTTTATATTTATTTATCTCTACTAGTAATGTACGGAAGGAAACTTTAATATTTATGAATATGTTAAGGAATCCATTTTGAACAATTATTTACACAATATTTTTTCAAAAATTAGATTATTAATAATTATAAATATGTCTTTCAAATCTAATAAAAGCACTAAACCTATACAATCTCTTCTTGTAATACAAGCTGTAAAGCAGTTCAAAAGGGAGACAAGAAAAGCGTAATAAAAAAGGTAAAAATTACTCTTTGAATCCTAAACACTAACCACCTGACATACTGCTTATGAGCAAAGAGACAGTCACTGTGAGCTGATATTCCTCCAGTGTTCTTCCCAAATATATCTTTTAAAGAACAGAAATAACTGGCTGGGAAAGACATCTGATGTAGCTCATCTGAAAGAGCAGTGGGATGGGCCTCCAGATATTTTCACAAACAAAAGAAGAAACACTGGTGTGGGTAGGCCTTGGCAGAGAGGACGCTTACATTCAGGGTAAAATAAGCCCGGTACCAGTTAAAAAGTGAGGAAGATCTGGAGCATCCTCCATTACCTTCAGGCCAGATTTTGCAGAAATGCCAAGACCTAATGCATAACTTCTCAACCTGAACTGCAGAATGCAGTCTCCTTACCTTGCAAACAGCTGCTCTACCCAGCCCTCTTATTTAGAGACATCATTCACAATGTACTGTTGAAACTCAAATATAAAAATTTCAAAATTAACTTTTAAAAAAGGAAAGGTTTGTCCTTAATCACCAGAACACACTACAGGAGCCACCTTATCTCATACAAGCTTATCCCATAGCCATATCATGGCTTTATTACTCAGACAAAGAGGTCATCATCAAATAGCTGGTTGACCCATGGTGATTTGGAAGACAATCTAATGCCATTCAAAATATTCAGTTAAAATTAGGAACAACCAAGCAAAGAATCCAATGCAAAATATTTTCTGCAAAGAAGTGAGAATTTCGCATGTAGCGTATTTGGGGGAAGGGGAGTAACCGAGGTTTGTAGAAGAAACCCTGAAAATGTGACCCAGTTGCACCTCACAGTTTTAGAGAAACAGAAAGCAGATACAAAAAATCAATTTTGCAAACAATTTTGGCATTAGGGGATATATCATGTTTCATCCTCTTTAAATTATTGAATTTGTCAATAATGTTATGCAAGGGTTTTCTTTTCCTGCATACCTTACAGACTTCAGTTGCTCGCTTTTGTACTAATTGGGCCATTGACAGCAGTTCCTGAGGTGATTTGTAGTTTCCCAGACTGTCTGCTTTAGGAGTGAGGAACACTACTGTTACTTTTGTAATTCACGAATTGGCTTATCATTAGGGCTTGGAAATCAGCTACAATATTTGTGGCTGCAGTACATAACTATAGATTCTGTAGTTTTGTATCATGGGGTAAGAACAGCTAATAGCTTGTTACAGAGCCTGCCTTAAAAGCTGAAACATTTGCCAGTCTTCTGCTTGGCATTATTGGACATTTGGTATCAGAGAGGAAAAACAACACACTGAAAAACAAACAGAAAGAGCATGAAAATAGAAAAGAAACCAGGCAGAAAAGCTTGGAGGTTAGGATATTGATACAAACTGCTGTCTGGGACAGCAATAACTTCATTATTTTCCATGTTTCCATATCGTACAGTTCATTCTGTACAATAGGGGAGGGAAGGCAAGGGAAGGGGAGGGGAAAGAGGGGAAAGAAGGGGAGGGAAGAAAGCAGGTATTTACTGGACTCTTCTGTATTTCTAGACACGTACAAAGAACAGAGTGGATTAATCAATAGCCTAGAGGATAAGAGCAGTCACTGAGCTGTATGCTTGTCTCAAAATAGGCCTATATACTGTAGTTCTGTCTACCTTTCTACCTACTCCCAGTGAGAAACAGTAATATGGTTGGGCTCACAACTATGCATGGACTAAGAAGTCTCCTTGAACTCCCGGCATGACTTCTGTACTTTGGAGCAACGTTCTACCTTGTGTCCACTTGGCCTCCCACAGAGGAGAAGGACAAAGGAAAAAAAAAAAGAAAAAAAAAAGGATACCAAGAAAAGCAGCAGCAGCACATTTTTTAGGCTGCAGGGCTTTTCTTCCTGCCAAAGGAAAGCAAATGGCCTTTTATTCCCATTGCTGCCTGTGGCACTTTTCCTCTCTGTGAATCCCATTAATTTTAACACACTGGTCTTACTGTATACACCCAAGTTCCCATCTCATTTTTGGTGCCTTTTGGTGACGTGTAGACTCATAAGATGAAATAGGACATAGTTTCACAGGACAAAAGAAGGCAAAAGCTCAAAGTGAGAATTTTCTACAGAAACAATAGATTGTTGACAATCTTGCAAAGTAAGGCAACACTTTCCCCTTCCTCTCTTCATTCATTTTCATTCAGTTTACAATCAGAAAGGGGAAATGTTTTTCTGCAGAAATTGAGCTTCTGTCCACTTCTTAAACAGTAAGAGCTTGCAATGCTCTAAGTGGTCATGGCTGTACTAAAGTAAATGAAATCTCTATAAACACATTTAAAATGAAATTTGTAAGCAAAATGAAATAAAGACAATGGAGACGTGTCCTTGCAGCTTTCTTCAGTGGCTTTGTGTTAGAAATCCTATTCTCTTCATGCTTAATAAATTCAATAAAAATGAATTTAAACAGTGTTAACTAGTGCTTTATAACTAGTATTGATGATCAATGACTAATGAACACACTACACTATATTTCAAGAAATGCCCAGGTAGTTTTAAAATGCAAACAGGCAATTGCCTGTTAGTTGGAATTACTAAGTTCTAAGCAATATATTTTCTGGGTCTACTCTTGTTTCATAACATAAAAATGAAAATTACATTTTCCACAACTCAGAGCAGTTAAGATTTCAACTCCAAATTTTCTTAACCTTCTTTCACTGAAATTGCATAGGACTATAAATTATGCTGGGTGGAAAAAAATGGGAGAAAATTGTGCAATCCTACTTTGCATCAAACAGCAGACTTTTTTTTTCATATTTGATTAACAGTATTCACTCCCAGCTCACAAGGGAAAGAATTCCTATACAGAATGAAGGACGATCCTATTTTTATGGAGATCAGTACAAACAGGTATTTACTGCCTTTCTGTATTATCTTCAAAGTCTTGGAAGATGTGATTTTTGAATGTCAAATATTTTTTGTATCATCAAAAAGTATCATATGCAATAAAAATCAAAAGAACTATTCATTGTTTAAACTGAAGATAGTTGAACATTTTATGAACTATTTTGCTTTCTGCTAACCACATTTTGTAATTTTCTGAAAGTATTTTCTTTGAATCACTGGGCAGCATCCTGATTTAATCCATAAAATTCCAAAGACAGATACAAAAAAAAATTAAAAATCTCTTTCCCTCAAGATTAATCAACAGGGAATATACAAAGTTAAATCTTCCCTTTTTTTTCTTCCTGACGTTTTCCAAAGTATAGTGGTTTCCAGGGAACTATCAAAACTGGAATTGCTCCATCACTTCTTATGATGGGCAAATAATAGTTCTAACTCACAATGATATTTCTAAGTCCACCAAAAAAAAAAAAAGTATTTCTCCCACTTAACACAAGTTGTGCTGAAGAAGCGATGAAACCAGGGATTGATGATGTGTCACAGCCTCCACATTATCATTGTCCCATATGTTTCTGGTCATGTGTCACTGAAAAGTTGATTTCCCTTATCTTCCCCCCTCCATCACGATCACAGTATGCATTTTTTAATGGTGGTTAATATTGCATGGGCAACAGTTTTGGTTCCCCAGTCAAAAGAAAACCCAAACAACCCAACCCATAACTGAAGTGATTGTCTAAAAGTAAATTGCAAAGGTGGTTCTAGTTTTTCCAGTTCTATACGGGACGGAAAAGCTCAATATCCAACTAGCTGAAACAATATTAATAAGCTACATTCAAGTGCAACATTGAGTAATACTAGCCTCATAAACATGGTTGAATTAAAAGACCAGTTAATGTGTTGTTGATATTTATTTCATGCATAGTATACCATATCTCAATGGGGTTTTATGCATTTTTCCTGATGGATGAAAAAAGGTAGCAAAATATTCACTAAAGAGGTATATTAGTTAATTTAGGATGCTGACAGCACTGAGGTTTTTTAACAATTCATTTACTGGCTTTCACATTCCTACCAGTTTGTAATAAACATTATTTCATTGCTGGTTTGTGAGACTTATGAGAAATTAACAACAAAAAAGGAGAAGAAAATGGAACTTTTATGACATTATATAATTACTTGCACATATTATTAATGCTCCACTTTAGTGAACTGTTACTTTATAAATTCTTGTATATTAGAAATTATGCACAGAGTATTTTCCATGTATGTCTGGAGCTAGATATTAGATATTTTTGCCTTTCCCATGAATGATTATCATGAAACTTTATAAAAACTTGCTCAAAAAGCATGTTAGTTTCACTTAGTCCATAGAAATGCTACATTAGAAAGGTAATGGATAATTCTATGGTATTTTCACTAATTTCTCCCTGACTGGCTTTGCATACCTGAGAGCACAGTATCTACATAACAAGCTGAAAAGCAATCATTATAGATGCTTCAGAAAACTGATTCTGAGTTGTATTGTCTATGGGTTTATATGACACTCAGAAACACCACAAGTACTGAAGCTCATTCTTAGATTCACAGGGAAAAAGGGAAACTCTAAAGCTATATCAAATTTTTACTTGGACAGATTTTATACAAAATGCTGAACTGAGCCATTTTACTATGCATTTTGTGGTAGCCAGCTTTCTTAAAGTCCTTTGCCTGCTAGACATAATTTACACATAAATATTTTTCACAGTAAAATTAACCCCTTGTTTCTCTTGATCAAGAGGAAAGAGCATGTTTCAAAAGATGCAAAACCAGATTTTCTGAAAATGAAACTAACAACAATGAGGTGAAGAGAGTTTTTTTCAGTGAAAAACTTTTTCTCTTCTTATTTTCTGATGGTTATGTATGCAAATACTTCTATATTTTTGCTACAGGAGGGCAAATTTGTTTACAACTGAATAAAAATTGCAGGGCATTGATTTTTTCCTGATACTGCTGTTCTGATTATTATTTTGAACAACAAAAATGGATGCAAAACAAATAAACAAATCACCCTCAGAAAATCAAGGCAACATGCCAGTTTCCTCACTTCTTCTGTCCTTTATGGTCAATTACAGCAGTGCTCCTGTTTGGAGGCTCATTCTTGTTTATAAAACACCTCAGTACATATTGTAATGTTATCTTGAGTTTTCCAAAGCTTTATGGTATTTTCATCACTAGTCAAGCCTTAGGGCATTATCACAAGCTAGAAATGAGGCTGTAAGAACTGTAGTTGTACAAGACAGTACTAAATGAATGCCCTAAAATGCACTCTTTACTAAGAACAGCCCAACTTTTCTAGCTGCTGGCTGCAAAACCAGACAACACAATGGAAGACATAGGCCACTACAATGAGAAAAGCTTTCCTGCCTTTTGTCAGGAAAAGCATGTAAGCTGTAGAATACAAAAGCATCAGCAACAGACTGACACCTATGTTTTAGCAATAGTGTGAAATACATTTTCAAAAGCATTTCAAAATTTTATCCAAAGAAGGTAGAGTATACAATTGTTATCTGATAGTGCTGGGTTTTCTCCTTGGTGATGAGTGGTAGGCACAACATTGGCACATATTCATCACATCAGTTAGGACAGAAGGCTCTCTTTCAGTACCTGAAACCTACATTTAAACAATAGAAATTAATGAGCACCAGGGTTCTGGTCCGTCAGTTCATCTCCCCTTGCTGCTATTTCATCTCTGTTTAGTAACTTAGTAACCTTTCCAAAGTCCACAGAGATACAAATTCTTTATCGTACTGGATTGTCATAGTGGAGTAATTTCAGAAAAAAAAAAAATTCCAAGCTTTTGTTTATACTAATGCCAGCAGCCACATCAATCTAGAAATGCCATACAGAGCAGAAAGGTAGATAATAGACTCTGACTGGGGATTAGATGGGAAATCTCTTGCTGTTTCTATGGACATTGCTAATTTATTAAATTCTGTAATGGGCTGGATTTTGCATTCATGCAAGACAATCTCCACATCTTCCCTCTACTCAAGGGAAATAAGGAGCTTAGTAATTCTCAAGTCTATTAATTGCTTATTCTGGACTGCAGATACCATCAGTGCATAGATGCAGAAACCATTCAAGATTATTTTCTGCCTTCCTGCAATCTGTTTTGTCAAAGAAAGTCAGGGAAACCAACAGGCTTCATAGCTGAGAGAGGCATTTGGGCACTGTCAAAAAGCTGTGCAAGCTTCCTGGGTAGTTCTTTTTTCTTGTGTAGCCAAACAAATTTTTACCACATTTGTTATAATACAGACTTTGAGATTGCCACTATTATCAGTAAAATAAATAAAAAACATTAGATTTCTTTAAAAATTCACTCAGGAAACATGTAAACCAACACAAATCCAGTAAAAATATTTCTCATTGCTACTCTGAGGTGCTTTATGATCCTAGGGTCAGGGGAAATAGCTTCAATGAATTTATATTAATCACAACAACCAATGTGATTTCATACAGATTGATGCTATTTAAAGTTAATACTAAAATTACTCTCAGAAATGAAGGCCAAAACATATTACATCAGTTTTTATCCAAAGTATAATGCCAGTACTTTGACATGGATGCAAAAATATATGCACCCTTATAGGCTGCAAATTCTATGCTGCTATCATAAATAAATCTCTTACAGAGTGTTCTTAATATATTTTTCCTTGCCTGAAACTGATTAAATATTCTCTACCATGATTAAAAATGCTCCATAAGTAATAGATTTTGATTGTTTACCCAGTATCTTCTAAGCATACATAAGTAGAAATATCCTGACTCAACATAATCTGATCCACTCTGACAAAAGATATATTTTATTAATGTATTTATCTCTCTTTTTTATGGCTAACAATCTGAATTTGCTTTGTATACCCTTCTGAGATGACCACGAGCCATACTGTACAGAACTGGACTTAAAAAGCCTTTTGCTCCTCATGTTCTATTGGCATTAATTGCATTTACAGTCAGTGTATTTCATTTCTTATCAATCACAAGTCCCTTCCTAGCAATAACTTCTGAGTATGTGTTAATCTGGGATGTGATAACACAAATGGAATGTCAACTGGAGCAAACCCAAATATTACAATTTATTTCAAAGATCTAAGAAGGAGGAGGCAGTTTAATCTGAGAAGTCACCTCAGCAGTAGTATCTAATCCTCAAAAGAGATCTATTCAGCATTGCAGCTGCAAATTTGAGCATGGCCAGAAGGCCAAAAAGAAGAAAAGAAGTATATTTCTGCAACTCTTTCTGAAAAAAGTAATTGAAAGAGCACCTTCTCTTCTTCTCATTGCTCTTAGAGAGTACAAGGAAAATCAAATTGCAAAAGGGTGCTGCAGAGAGGGTAGAAGCAGATGGAAATTTGAAGGCAGTTTTGGAAAACAGAGACAGCAAATTGAAAGTTGAGTATTAAGATTCTCTTAATACTACATTAGGACATGCTCAAAATATATTATTCATATTGGCCTATTGTTTTTTGGTTACGTTCAGGTACAGAATCAGAGTAATATCTGACACTGTATTGTGACACCACTTCCCCTCTTGAGGTTTGAGGCCCTCTTGTTTTTCAGGTTGGTGTCTACAATTTCTTTTATTTTCATCCTGTAGCAGCCCTGTTGCATTTTACTTTTATGAAAGCTATAAAGAGAAAACTAGAAGAAAATTATAAAAGATAACATATGTATGAACTTGCTCTTGTTACACACTGGAAGGCAGTTCTGAAAATCACATATTGGCGTACCATTTTCATTGATCATTGTTTCTCTGAATTTATATTTTAGTTAGAAAAAATAAGAATGTGTGAAATTTGTACGTGTGTGTATGTGTACGTAAATGGTACATAAGATCTTAATGAGAAAGAAGAGAAAAAACATAGACATACAACCATAGTGGAATTTAGGTGAGGCAGTTTCTTTCTGTATTAATGGATTTTTTCCTAAAGAATTTAGGAGTTGGACAAACACTCATCAGCAAACTATCAGCCTTCTGTGTTATTACAGTAAACAGAAAGTTGGTATCATATGGCCTGTAGCAAATGATGAAATGTGCATGTGGTGTAACTGGCACCTTTTTGAATAGTAAAACATAATCACTATTCTTTTGAGTTTTGCATTGATTTTGTGTGGTTGGCGGTTTGTAACAGACTGGCTTAAAATACTTTCAAATACTGAAATAAAATACCATCTCCCACACATTGAGTATGTGAACATAAATGGATAATTCTTTGATACTATTTTTGAATGGAGTTTAGATGTAAAAAAATATTAGTCATTTGTAGTGTGTACTTTAGGATATGATTTTGAACAGTTGTACGCCCACGTGAGATTTTGTCACTATTTTTGTTAGTCTTATTCTATTAAATAATATTTTCATGGCAGAGAATGAATATCAATCTATATTTTGTCTAGTCCCATGAGAAGAACAATTAAATGGCAATGGGATAAATGATTTTCCATAGCATCAAAAAACTGAACAAATAAATACCTGGAGGAAACAGAAAGTTGGTTTTGCCAAAACAGTGACTGAAAAACACTTGTGTTGCTCTTTTTAGATGAGGGGAAGGAAGAGGCTTCATTTTAGACTGAGACCAGGAGCCAAAAGAGGGATGCTTAGGATCAAAACACCTTTTAGATAGAAATAGATTTCAGTGGTCTTTTGCTTCCCTTAACTGCTCTCTCACCTATGAAGTGTCAAGATCATGATGTCAAGAAAAGGATTAGGGGATTTTACAGATAATCAGAATTTGAATCAACAACTGAAAGAAGTTAGCAGACTTCAAACTGCAAAAATTATGTCATATTTAGTAGTGAGACAGTGAGGGTGTATATCATGGAACATGACGAATCCTTCAACATCTTCAGTTAGGATTGATGTCCTTCTAAAAGATTCACTCAAATGAGGATTTTGAAAGTCAGATGTAGCAATGACTCTCAGCAATTCAATATTAATATTATCTAAGAGTTCAAACAGACATTTTAAATATTTCTCTGACTTTGAATTCTATGAATAATATTAATATATATAGCAGAAAAATCTAACTCATGTAACAGGACATTTATGAATGAGTAAAAGATGAAATCAACTTCTGCTCTAAAGATTTTTCTTTTATACTTGCCCCTCAAAAGTAAACCAAAAAAAAGATAATTATATTGGATAATTGTAATTAATGTTGTAATATAGGCATATTTAGGCTAAAAATCTCTACACAAATAAGAATTGCAGTAAACATGATCTAGTGGTTATAAAAGAAAGTGTCTGATAAGTTTGTTGAATCACCTGTTTTAGAATATATGTCAAGAACAGCAGAGTTAATTGGAAATTAATTTATCAAATTACATCAGTTCAAGCCACCTTCTCACTTGAAAATGCTGAGGAACATGTGAACCGTTCACATGATACAAGTCACAAAAGCCACCTGCTGAGGTGTAAGAATCCTTAAAAAACGCTTTGGATCAAGCTTCAGGAAAAAGGAGTAATACATTACATTCTCCATCTGGAGGATGTGATCAAAATGGGTCTATTAAAAAAAAAAAAAGCTTCAACCTCTAAGTGCTTTCACTGTGGTCACAGCTGGAAGCTGGGCTGTGGTTTTGTAGGCCAAGCTTTTACACTTTTTGCTGATAACTGTTAGAAGTATCTGGAGTGCTGACAGATTCTTTTCAGGCACTGACCTAGATTTAGCCTGATTCAGTTCAGAGGGCTTGCGGTAGGGAGAAAACCCTGTCCTTCCTTATATTCTAATTTATGCATCTTGTTTAGTCTAGATGACTCTACAGCCTGTAGTCCACAAAGACAATTTGAAGCATCAAGGGAATACACTAAATATGAGCATAACCCTGTTTTATCATCTCTTTGTCTGACAGCAACAAAGATTATTCTACAGCATTGTAAAATCATGACTCCTGTGAGCTGTTCCCAAGGGACAGGCATCCATCAAAGTTTCAATATCATTATGGATTGGAGAGCTTTTATCTTCTTTGACAGGTTCAAGTTCAGGAGGATGACTTTGACCTTCTCAGAGCACCTCTAAATTGACAGAAATTGGTGTCTTTGCTGTGGGCACATATTCATGTATATAAGCAGAGCAGCTTACAGGAATTTTCTGCTGTATTCACCTAGGCTTAGATTTCACTTTTCCACTCCTTATAAAATTCCTTTTCACATAAAGAGCAGCTGGGCATTTACCACTTCTCTCATCTTAAAAATTTTCTTTCAAAAGTTCACCTATCCTTAAATATCAAGATTACATACCAGTGAGTACCTTTCTACCTAAATCTTTGCATCCTTATGGAAAAAACCCCCAAACCTGTGTTTTTCATACTAAAGCAGCTGTGCTCAACCTCAGCTGACCTCAAAGACAGGAAGATGGCACTAGTTACACAGGGAGTTTGTGCCATTCTGTATGTTCTACTCTTTTCAAAGTTAGTAATACCTGTAATAAAATCTATATTTTATAATGTTAATGTTTAAACTCTCCAGAGTTCCTGTTTCTTGTATTCTGCTTGTCACACTACCAATTCTTCTATTTTCTTTAAATCTTTTTGAATCCTGTCCTGTCTAGCTGTAAGTAATACAAACTTCATCTGCATCTTCAACCAACTTAATTAATATGCAATACAGTTTGACTTCTCAGATTGCCACCAACGGCAAAAATAAACGGTGAAAAATGAAGGCAGAGAAATTATTGATGTGTCATTTGTAAATATGTAACTGCAATGCTAAATCTAGTTGTCTTTGGTTTTCTTTTGTGGTCAGTAGTGAGCAAGATGACAGTTCAAAGTACCTAAAGATGGCTTTTCTCCTTTGTTTCTTTTACTGAAAGTTGTCTGTGCAGAGAGCCTAAAAATGAGATTTGTCTGAGCAAATGCAGATTTGAAGAGCTGTGCTGGTCACTTAAGACTTCCTTTCAAGGTCAGTGGGAAAAATAGGGAGTAAATCTTTAAACTGCATGTCTGTAATAGGTCTAATGAATCACTTTCTGCTTCTCCCGTTGACCTTAAAAAGAAGACTCAAATTACTTTCTTAAGTGCATATGCCTTCAGCTTATGTTGTAAATGCCAGAAGTTGGTGCAATGATATCCACACTAACCTTCTAATTTAGATTATTAAATTTAGGTAGCAACTTCATGCATAGCTCCAGGCTATCCAGTAATTAAACTTTCTTTTCAAGTATTGAAAAGTGTACTTTTTTGTTACCTCCCAGTTCAGGTTTAGTTTTCAGGCAGCAAAAAGAATTTAGCAGATACATTTGACCCCCAAACTCTCTCCACATTCTCCTTCCAGCCCTGTATCTCCCATTCTATATCCACTTCAGACAGACATCCAAATTCAACTTCGTAAATCTTTAATTTGCAATGTGGTGTGGGCAGAGCCACCTCCTCTTGTGAGGCCCCTATGATCCCAGCCCTCAGCAGGATCATTTGTTCCCTCTGAACAGTTGGCTCTGGGATACTGGACAAATTTTTGGATGCAACAGGAAAATGCTAGTTCATAAAAGGTGTGTAACTATTGTGATTATACATTGCTTTGACTGGAAACAAGGGAGATCCTTGGAGACATTGGCTGAGATGGCTGCCAGAGAGTTTTTCACAGTAATTTATGAAATTGGATGATCCCCCAGACACTTGTGGTGTTGAACAAAATAGGACTAGAAGCAGAGAGGCGTCTGACCTGGACATTAGGACAGAATGTGTCATCCTTTCCTTGTAGACTTCTGTCTCAGCTCAGAATCTCTAAATTTTGGCTTTAACCTCCTTCCAGTGCATAGCTGGGACATCAGGAAACTGAACAAAATTAAATCAAAGTTTGAATAAATGCAAGCTATCTATTTTTCTTATACACTTGTAATAATATACTTCTAACATTTTCAAAGAATTTAAATTTTTACAAATAAGAGGTCACTGTTTATCAACTGTTCACTATCACTGTTCAGCAAATTATGGTGGCTCCTGTTTGGCAATGATTATTATCAAACTCTTCACTGATTTTTTTTTTTCTTTTTTTCAACTGTTTGCAATGCTCTACAGATCATGAGAATATTTTCATGTTAAGAGAACTGCCTCTTCAAAAACAAGACTGTATGTATATATATGTATCAAAATATATACATATGACTCTTAAATTGTCAATGCTTCTAAAATAATGTGAGCTTTTCCTGATTAGGATTTTACATAAGCAAATGACACACAATAAAAATAATGGCAATTACGAACAAACTCTTCATCTGTCTGAAGGAAATATTTCCTGACAGCACACGTAGAAGCAAGACTCTTTGTGTCTGTGAAAGTGGAAAATGAAAGTGTGACCTCTGCTACTGCTACTTCACTGCCATCATTCCAGGCCTCTCCAAGCAAGGGGACCGCAAGCCACGCGGGCATCCCAATACCTTTTGGGGTTGTCTCTTCTATGCTGGCAATGAAAACCCCACAGAGCAGTGGCAGCAAAGCACTTGCTGAGTATTGCTGTGGGTCTTCTGGGCAGTCTGGACTTGGTGAAGTGAAGGAGAGATCTTGACTCCATTTCAGAAAGCTGGTTTATTATATTATGATATATATTACAATAAAGAAAACCACACTATAACTATACTACAAAGAACAGAGAGAAAAGAATCATCAGAAAGTGAGACAGGAATAGCCAGGAATGAATAACAAAGTGCTGTGACTCCCAGAGAGTCCGAGAGCTGCTGCCTCCTCGATTGGCCACCAAGTAGAAACATCCCACATTGACCAATGGAGGAAGCACCTGCTGCATTCCACAGTAGCAGATAACAAATTGTTTACACTTGAAGCTGAGGCCCTTCAGCTTCTCAGGAGAAGAAAATCCTAGCAAAGGGATTTTCACAAAATATCACAACCACAGCTGAGGAGCAAGAAGGGCTGCAAAACTGAAGCCACTTTGCATACCAAGCTCCCACCCAGTAATAACCCCCATCTCATTGACTGGGTAAGTCAAACTGTTTGCTTCTTTCACTGAATAAGAAATATTCTGCCAGGATGATGTGAGAACTGGAGTCGTTGTAAGGGAGGGAAATTCTAAAGCAGTTTGTGACTGCAGTGATAAATTGCAACTGTTGCTTTGTGCCACATATTTTAAAGAGCTAGTAGTGTTGCTTCTGCAGGAATAGAAGCAGCTCAGAAAATGCCTCACTTCAAGACATAGAAAGGGGGTAATGGTGATGTACACACCGCAGGACTGTAGAAATACCATGTGCCTTAAGCTGCTGAATTACTTGAGGTGAAGGTCTTATTCTGGGGAGGAAAGCATAGATGTAAAATAGAAATACTGGGAATTATCAGTGACTATGCACTATGGAGTAGAAGCTTCGAGCAAAATGCCTAAAGAGAGAGAAGATAAAATGCTGGGATGGTGGATTAACTGGTGAAGTCTGCACTGGGGCTAGAGGATATGTATGTATATGTGTGTACATATATGAATATATTTTTTCTTAAGTTTTCTACAGGATATAGGGCTTTTTTTACTGGGTTTGTCAACAGTTGTTAGAACCATTCAACAACATGAATATACCCTACTGTGTGTGATAAATAAGTTGTGCTTACATTCAGTTTTATTTATCACACAAGTTCAACATCATGTCTCCTATTTAATTACTACCCCTACTGAAAGATGCTGGCCTGATTTACAGAGCAGTACAGCAAAAATAAGATTACACAGACTTGATAATGAGCTGTAAGCACCTATGAAAATGAGGCCAACTTTATACTCGGGGATTGCACAACCCAGGGCTAATGAAGCATCCATGCTGCTGAACATCTCCTGTATAAAACATTCATAATGAAAAGTACATATTGCGGTGTGGAAGCCAGTACTTTGAGAGTTTGTTGGGGTTTTTTTGTCATATACTTTTCCTTGAGCTTTGCAATATCAATGAGCACAGAAAGATGGCAAAAGCAATGGCTTTGATTTTTGCTGACTGTAAGCATGGGACTTGTATTTTATACAGTCTTTAGTCTATGAATGTTTCTAATACCAAAATATTGGCACAATTTGCTAAAAACAAAAACCTTGATGATAGGTAAAAAACACTAAATACGGACAAAATAAACCTAAATTTTAAATAAAATATGTCTGACAAGAAAGCTAGCTCCTTCTAGTTTTTAAGGTTTTTATTTTGATTTTGAATGCTGAAAAAAAGTTCAGGTATATTTTACAAATTTCATAATTTCAGATGTCATAATGAAGTCTGTTCTGCTTACTTCTGATGCCAGGATGTGGCTTATATTGTGAACCTTGCTAACCTGCCATTTCATCCTGCTTAAACTCCTGTAGGGCTTGCACAGCTTCAGCACAACTTTCTCTTTGCATTTTTGAAACTAACATCTTAGAAGAGGTACTGAAAATAGCACTTTGACCAACATTCAGTCCTACTGTAAAATGTATGAATTCTGAAGTTGCAAAGTTTAGATTATACTCTGGCTAAATTTGTCCCATTGCTCTTGTAGAAACAAAGGGGATTTTGGTAGCAAACCTTTTAGAAGCTATTCAGCACTTACAGTTCTGGTTTAGTGTTTAAAAGTCTTATTCTTCATGAAAGGCTTGTTGATCTATATTGAAGAACTACAATTTTAGAGTGAAAATTCCCAAAGATTCTGTAACTATAGTATTTGAGGGACGAGAACATTTTTTGCAAAATCTAATGCAATGCTGCTTGCAAGTTCCTTGAGAAGTGTAGCAAGGGATTTAAAAATGGGGCTGCGGTCCATGCACGCCCAGGAGAACTTAGTGCTTAGAAATGATTAGAGGCTATTCTTGTAAAGTAATGATGTTCCTGAAACTGGCCATGAATGTATGAACAGCTGTACCTCCTCCTCACTAAATTCAAACCCTTACAAAGCACTGATAGATTAGTGTTAGAAAGTAATTAAACCATAATTGCACAATGAAAAATAACTGTTAGAATGGTGAAGAAAATAATAAAATTACCAGAATATTAATACTTTGTTTTTTAAATATAACATAGCAATGTAATTCACAGGACTACAGCATCTTTTCTGGCACCAATGGGAATTTACAGATTTCAATTAACAGTTTTGTTGTTCAATACTGTCAACTAAAACATGAGATGTACAATTAAAAAAAAAGTCTAAAATCACAGAGCCTTGGAGTTTGGATAAAACTAATCTCTATCATTCATATCAACATCTTTATGTGTTGTTGTATTTTATGTAAGTCAGGCTGTATTTACATCCTCAAAAGAGCAAAGAATTAGACAGGACTTTGAGACTAATTAATTCCAGCAAAGGACCTGACAATGTAAAGGGCTGAGCATATTTCACAGAAGCCTGAGAAGAGGCGTTTTATCTGCACCCAGCTTCCATAATACGAAACATGGTATAGTCTAAATTGTGATTTCTTTGCAGCATCTGAGCAGCTTGCACTAATGGGAGGTGTCCCTGCCCATGGCAGGAGGTTTGGAATTAGATGATCTTTAAGATCCCTTCCAATACAAGCCATTCTGTGTTTTTATGACTCTATGAATTTTCTGTAGAAAAATATGCCTAGAATCTTTCTGGTTTAAAAAATTATCAAGACTTGTGTTTCTCTTTTGACGGAAGCTTGGTCATCTGATTAACCTCAAAGTGCTGGCAGAATCTGACACTTGCCCTTCAACAAAAATGACCCAATTGCATTAGGTATTTTTAAACTGAAGAATACCCAAACAGAAAAGATCAAGCTGAAATGTTTTAATTGATTCAATTACCTTAAGTAATTCATTAAAATGTCATAACACTGAGAGATAATGCTCTCTAGAGCTCATGTATATATGATCTTGGTTGCTTTAATGCTTATTTTGTATCACCATAATCATTTTCCTCAAACAAGATACTTCTCTGTGTATATAAGGAGAACAATGAAAAAGTTGATGTTTCAGATCATGTAAAATGTGAAAAATTTGCACACGTATCTGAAATTAAGTTTTTTTTATCTTTTATTTTCATTTCTTATGGAAATAAAAATCTCCTAAATAAATCTCTGTGAAGACATGGACTATGTGATAATGTTATCTCTCAAACCCCTTTATATTTACCAGGGTTCATAAAGAATGTGTTTTAATTAGTTATTCAGTGCTCCAATAATTATCTCAGACAGAACTAGAGCTTGTTTGTGTTTTAGTTTAAGCTTTAGAGGACAAAAGTGAAAAAAAAAGAAAAAGAGGCATCTTGATTTCCTGATCTTCTAAAAAAAGTAAGACATAAACTATGTAAAGTAAGACATAAAGGTATGCTAAATAAATTGCAACCCAGTAGCGGGTTTTGAAGTGCAGTGCAAACTTGGATACGAAAGTCAGCAGGCACCAGAGACACTTAGGGATTTTAAGCATTTGACATTTTCAATCAAAATATGACATGATTATACAATGCATAACTATATTTCTAAGAAACATACCCTAGCAGATGAAAGAATTAAAAATATTCAAAGACTGGAAGGTAAAGCTGGATAACATTAAGCACAAAATTACTTCTTTTCAATAGTCAAAGTAAGTAATGGCTGGAGCTCCTTCAGAATTCATGGTTTAGGGTTCACATTAATTTATTTTATGTAGAAATTATTATGTATTATCTAGAAATTAATATGTTGAATGTGGAGCCATTGAAATACAGAAGAGAGAGGACAAACAATTGTGAAGGCATGCAAAGTGATGCTGAATCAGAAGGCTGAGGGAGAGTTCAGAATATTTACCCCGTGAGTTTTCCTCAGAGCTTAGAAACACTTAAGGAACTTCTTCACTGTCCTCAGAGCAAAATACAATTCTGTGTATGGGAGATAAAGGGAAGGACCAAGAAAAAGCTAAAGAAGAACATGGAAAAATTCCAAGCTCACAGCTGTGGTATTTCATTGCAAATCAATGATTAATTCCTAATAATACAACTTGAAGACACAAAGATGTGATTGAGACTTCCAGTTTCCTAAAATTACACTCTTTGCACTCAGCAAAAATAAAGGATAATTATTTATTGGGCATATTTTCAGAAAAACCAACATCAAATTTAGATACTTTGCACCAAGGATTTAACTTGTGCTGTCCAGTCTTTAAAGATGCCTGTCAAAGCATAATATCATCATCCAGAAACAAGCCCACAGCTAACCCAAACCTTATCTACAGGAGTCAAATTCTACCAGGTAAAAAAAATTAATCTGAGCAGCGTTTGATTTCCCCTCGCTCCACAAGCCCTAGAACAACAATGTTGACTTTAAGAAATTAAGACTTAATTATATCCTTTCTCTAGTTACTAAGCTTTTTTTTCCCACAGTTATGTATATAAACATATAAATACTAATGTGTGAGCACATATAAACCAATCATATTTAAATAATTATAAGACCAAGTACATTACTTTCATGCTTCAAGGTTTTTGCTTTTATTTTCACCATAAAAGTAAAGCCTAAAATTATTTTCATTTGAAAATTCCTGGCATAACTTGAAACAGTGACAGCCTGTTTCACATCAGTATTTCTTATTTTTTTAAAAGCAGAAGTCTGCAAATGAAAGTAAGTGGAATTCCCACCTCTTTCACTTTTCTAACTTTCCTCCAAAGTCAGACCAAAGACTGACCCATCTTTATGTGTGAGTCATACTTTAAGCAGTTCTCTGGCTCCCCAGTGGATCCTTCCATACTTTTAGAGAAGATGGGCAATGCAAGACAGGGATTTATTTCACCACAGAATGATGAGGAACACAATGACTGCACAAATTTATGATCTTCTGTGAAAAGGGATAGCACTGTTGGGAACAGTCACCAGATAAGTGATTAAATGTGTAGTCTAGATAGGTTTGGGTTTTTAAAAATTAAATACTGCACAAATATGAACATATATAATGTAAATCCCTGTATTTGTAATATATGGTTATAAATATTTGTGGAATAAGTAAAAAACTCAGCATACTGAATTGTTTTAACAATTCATCCACATTAATGAAATTCTAGAAATTTTATATCATCAATTAACTGCAAAGGGAGCAGAATTTTTATCTTACATGGTGCAAAAAAAAAAGGTAACTGATGAAAAAACTTCGAGTGGAACTAAAGTGAGTGTCAGATGAGGCTATACATGCAGCTTTTATCTGTAAAAGCAGAAGAGACTCCTCCTTTGCAACAACGCAGGGATGGAACTAGAAGAAACCAGAGTATCTAGTCAAAAATAGGTGAATAGGTGTAAACAATGTTAGAATAGAATTTCATTTCATTTTATAGGTAAGTCAGTACATCAATATTACTAGTGTGATTCTAGACAATTATAAGCAAGTCTAAGCCCGTCAGAACACATGGATCTATGCTACCTATTGAAAATGATATTTTTATTACTCAGGAGAAGATTTGGGAAGTTGTTTTATTTAAGAATAACAGTAGATCCCAAGTTTTCAAAAACAGTAAGCATTGGTTTATTTGCTATCTTAAGTCATCCTAACCTGCCAAAATAGTTAACATAAAGAACAAAACAAATCACTGAGCATTTGAAGTTTTTATCATTCAAATGAGCACTTGCTATTGTTGGGGCAAACTATTTTTTGTTTTATTACATTTCTGCTACTACAATTAATGAGTTCCATCAGCCTAATCATGCTCCAACCCCATGCTCTCAGTCAGTCACAGAGCACCATGTGGCCACTCTGCACCCAACTCACCTTTTGGACTTGAAGTGCACTCATCATGCTTTGCTCTATAAAACAAAATGCTGCATTGGTTGGATTCCAAACTATCTGCTGGGAAACTGGGAATCTACTGCCAGGGGATCTGGAGTATTTAGTTACACATACATGAGAGAAACAAAAAAAGAAAAGTAAGAATTCTGATTTAACTAGAAGGAATTACCACCTATGAATGGAGAATTTCTAAGATGAATTTAATTCTCAGAGCTGACTTCTAAGGAAGATAAAGGGAAATAAATGGATTAACAGCTCAAAAGCCAATGCCAACAAAATGCTAGGTTTTTATTAGGAGAGAATTTGGCTACCTGAAACATGTGGAAGATTCAATGATCTTATCAGTTCTTTTTACTGCTGTCTCTAATATGTGGAAAAAGTACCTGGATTAAGATAATTTTGACCTCTGTGTGAGAATTGTCTTAGGTATTAAATAACTTATCCATTCAGTAGTACTGTTACTAGTACCCTGAATGTACTGATAACCAACAGCAGGGCTTAGAAAAGTCAATCTGAGCATTGCAAAGACAGCATTGTAGTTTTGCTCAGAAAAGGAGACTGAGTAAAGCTTGGAAAAGGATTACTTACCTCTAACAAACATTAGCTAACTTTTCATTTCAATCATCTAGAATGTGTCTTTTGATATTAGAAAACTCTTAGAAGATAATGAAGATTAATAAAACTTACATCTGTTACAGTCTCCTGCCAATTCAACACAGTCCTGTCAGAATTCTTCTGGCATAATACTGATCTCATACAAAGAATTTTTGACCTGCTAAAGCAAGCCAGAAAAAAATATTTTTCAGAAGAAAACTGAAAATCACCAATGCTATTGAAATGACACGTATTATAAAAAATGGACTTATCAATAAAATTGAATTAATTTTATTTTAACATTATTTATACTAGTTAGTGTGGTCTTTCACTACCAAAAATTAACCAATATATTTGGTAAAACTCTAAGCTCAGATTAATGATGATGAGAAATGACCAAATAAAATATGTACTTGGAAAGAACAGTTTTTCCTCTCCTATGTGTTATTTTACATAAAAGCAGGGCATTGAAGATTTCAGATGGAGTAAAGTCACATGGATACTTACTGTTCAAAGCAAAAATAAATTAAAAATGCAAAATTATATTACAGTTACATAAAAGAGGTTTCATGACAGCTCTGGAAAGTTGTCTGTTAATGTTCCCACTAGGTATTACTCAGCAGCACACAAAATTGTGCCTTGGTATTCAAAAAGGCAATGAGTAAGTAATATCCTTTGTATTAAATAGTTTACCAAAGGATAGTGGTGCAACTGTTCTTTCTGATCATAAAAACACTGTAATTGTTTCCTCTGGCCATAAAATTTGTATAGAAGTCCATATGTTTTCACAAGGATTGATTGGGACCCTCCATATGTAATGTAAGTATAGAAGAAAGATTATCATCTCTGAAAGAGAATATACCCAAAAAAGCAATTTGAATTTAGCTGGTATTGTCATCTATGTGCAGAACTCGAAGTGTTCAGCATTTTGACACATGCAAAATTAAATGGTAACTGGAGTTAAATAAATTCTTAAGCAATAGAAAAGTTAAATGAAACCATGAATGATTGTGATTTCAGTCATAAATGGTAAATAGTATTTTATCTAACTTCCAATAATTACTTCTGGCCTATATGGCACCTTCTTTCATGAATTACATTCTCAGATTCTAAGTAGGCTGAAGAATTTATTTATGCACAAAATCTGTGCATTATTAAATTTGGAAAGTTGATTTTAAAAGCCAGAAACACATTCAAATTATTTTAAAAATTAAAGTCAACTTCCATGCAGTGTTTGTTTACACTATAAACAAAACAAGGTGTTGCTTTAGAATGTCTCATAACTAAAAAAACACAGAGAGAAGGTAGGTTGACATTAACATGAAGACACTTTTGGATATTCTGTTTCTTAAAACAATGAAAGCCAGGAGAAACTCCATCAGAGTCAAGGCTTTCACAGTTGTGCAAAAGCGTTCAAAAAGAGAATATAGACCATTTCCTCTTTGGCATCTTACCAGATACAATTTTTATCCCAGCACTGCATGGATTCTTTTATTCTAGGCAGTGGCTCAATGTATGTTATAGATTCAGAGACTCCTCTCTGCTTACAATATATATTCACATGATGAAAAAAAAAAATAACAGCAGTGCAAGAACAGGAATAACTGCTGCCATTGGCAAAGTTTTCCATCATGTATCAGACAGCGGCTCTTTAAGAATTTTTGTGCTTCCTTGTCTCAATTACAACAGCTTGCTCTCTTCTTCTTGTCTTCAATTACCTATATCCCATTTTCACATTTGTTCTTGTGTCCTGTACATTCATTGGCATTGTGAAGTCACTCAGCACACATCGGGCCTGTTTACATTCACATCTGAGTTTGGCTCAAGAGTGTGCTTTCAAAATCACTCCCCTCTTCATGCTCTATGTATCATGGGTTGGTTCACATCACAGAGCAGCTGCATTATGTACAAGAGACTTCCTGTGTGAAACTGAACTGAAAGATGCCCTCCAATGCACCCCAGCACTGGTCATTGCATCGCCTGCATCAACTGCTTCTTCCTACACACCCGCTCTTGCTGGATTGCACTTCTTGCTAATACCTGCAGTTGCATGCAACCAGCAACAAGCCAAATGTTATCTCTTGCTTGCCAAAAGAATCCATTTCCTTCAATTTTGATGTGTCTCTGGATACATAGCTGAATTATTTTTTTAATAAAAGAATATGATGAAGAATGCAGCCTCTTGACCCAGGAGTTGGAGACCAGGCTGTTGGGAGTATATTGTGAGATAGCAACTGATCTGTCATCCAGTTTAGTGTGATAAATGCATGTGAGGAGCAAAACATGCTATATGTGCATTGTATCAGTCATAGGGTGGGCAAGGTGAATCCTATTATTACCTGGGAATACTTCCATATGTCTGTCCTCTCCTTATACATAGCTTAGTTCACCTTCCTTTCACATTTTAATAATAGTCCTCAAAATGAACTAGTAGTAATAGAATTTGCCTGGTGATCTTCTATGTGACCAAGCCAAGCACGGTGTTTATGCTTATTCCCAATACTAATTTTGAAGAAGGGTGGAGGATGGGGATCTTTCACAACTGTGATTGACATGTTGAAATAAAGAGAATTCAGCGACCATATGTTTTGTGATTCTGACTGAAGAGATTGTCATCAAGTTATATATCTGTCTAGCCAGTTAATGACTAATCCAAACCTCTTCTGTTGTACTGTTAATTTCCTGTGCTGAACGGTGTTTCTCTAAGATTACAATGAGCTTGGAATTTCAGCATTATTTCTGAGGGTGGTGTGTTTACACTGAGTCATCCATCCATCCTGATGCCCTTACCTTCTTGGAACTTCTTTTTAGTAGAAACTTTGTTTTCTTTTCATTTGCTTGAAGAGTCAGATGAGGCTTTGGACTAGTTTCAAGGATGTTAGCAAATGCTGCAGGGTCAGTGGAAGTGATTAGAGTTGGTTCTGGTTCTGGGGAGCAGCAGAGCTATCCAAATGGTGGAGATCTCCAGGTTGAATCAGAGGACTCCAACTTGAGCTCATCTGCAACTTGAAAGTTTGATGCTTAAAATTAAAGACTCATGTCTACCCTTGCTCTTTCAGTGGCCTCAGCTTGGGTTTCAGTCACTCCCTGAACAGAGATCATACTGAAAGCAGGCCCTGTGCAGCTGTGCCTGAGCTTATACATCACCTATAGCTTGAATTCCATAGACAAAGTAAAACTTGTGAGAGAAGGAAAGCCATAAGAGTATATATCTGGTACATCTGGTTAGTACTGAGACCAAATGAGGCCAATAGCTACTTACAGCTAACTACTAACATTTTCACTTTGCCCACTTCAAAACCAAGACACCTTTATTAATTATTATTTAAAAACATAACACTGGAGCTACCTCTATCTTACTGCTCCTAAACATGCTGCTTTCCCTCTATCCCAGTTCTCCTGTGGATTAAATTCTCATCTTCCTGAAGCTGTTTGCAACTTTTTTTTTGCAGATTGACTCACCTGCCTCCTTTAAAACCCAATTCAATCCCATGAGCACACCTTTGTGACCTTTTACAGCTAGCTTCCACTTTGCTCCCAGTTTGATTAATTTTGCCTGGTTTTCCTCTTGTGCTCTTATTTGCACATCTCTCTTCTACAACCTATTTGGCCTTGTCCTCTCTTTACCTTTGTCTGTCTCTTCAGCTCTCTTCCTCCTGCCTTGTATTTACACTCTTTCAAAAGGAATAGGGCTCTCCTTCCTGTGCTCCAAATAGTCTTCTTTTTTCTTCTTATATAGCCCATTTCCTGTCTTCTTTTGCAAAGCCTAAGTATAATAGATTTTTCTCACAGTGACCTTTTGTTTTCAAAAGTGTTGGTCTGAAAAACTGCTAAGCAGTGAAACCTCAAGGATGTATGCAATGGTAAAATGAAAAGAATCGAACCTGAGTGCTTGACCCCTGGCTGAGTGCAATGTTCAGTTGTTCCTTCTCCCCCAGGCTTTGCCTAGATGGTTCATACGAGTTTTCTGCAAAGTGCCCTCACTCACTTCATCTGGGGATGATTCACATCAGGGATTACACTGAAGAAGAGTGATCATAAGATTGTAACACTGTCAGCTCTCCCCACCCTGTACAATTCTTCACCACCCCGTCCTTTACAACCAAAGAACCCTAGAGCCTCTCATAAACAACGTCAATGCCAGGTGATGAAAACATTTTGGAGGAATGTAGAACATTCCTCACAATATTTCAAGCACTTTGAGCATAAAAGTAATTGTGTTTTAGGGCTATAGGATACCAAGTAAGCCATGAGGTAAACAGCTTCCCTGCTGTAGAAGGAACCAGCCAGAAGCAATGTAGGCATAGGCACATGCACACAAATTAGCTTTAGGGACAAGGATATTATTCTGGGGTGTTTTTTGTTGTTGGTTTTTTTTTTTGGATTTCACTGTATAGATATGTTTTATTATTGTTTTTATTATTTGTTCTCCTATGGAATGAGCTCAATTCATATGACTCACAGTGCTTTAGAGACATAATATAATCCACCATGATGATACCATCTCACTTATGGCTCCTCAAAGCTACAAGTGATCTCAAGACAGACATTTCATTCTTTCATTCAACACTTCTTCTGTTGAGTTAGTCCATGCTACGTTCATGCTTAGACATACATGCCTTGCCTATAGGTGAAAGACGTGCTGAGTTTTCCAGGAGCGCACTTTCCATTGAGGCTTTCTGAAAGCTGGAAGCTGTAATGACTGGATGCTGCTGCTTCCTACCTGTGCCCACCATATACCTCTCTCCTTTTTTTAGGTGGTAGTCTTGCTCTAAGATCACTGAGTATTGCAGGACTGCCCAGTTTATTACAAACTGGATGCCAGGTTGTATTCTGATAGCTTACTCATTGACCAGATGGCAAATAAATCTTTAGAGGTTATGTCAAGTATTAATGGAAAAAGAGAGACCAAGTGGAATTATGTTGCTGGCATCCTACTGAACAGTCCTGGTTCACATGGTCATAACTACATGAAGGCAAAAAATGTCATCTCATTGCTTCATTGCTACCAAAATCAATGAAAGCCTCTCCATTAATAGAAAACATGTGGTGATCACAGTTTGAATGGAAAAGTGTATTTTTCAGAGCAGTTGATACAGATGGAAAAAAATAGGCAAGCTTTTTTGCACAGACTTTTTTCAGGTAAGAAAATAGAAACAAAACACTTCAAACAGCTTATGAAAACTGGTCTCAGTTTAATTATCATCAGTCATCAGTCTGAAAAAAAGAAGAGGTAGGAGTTAGTAGTCGTAAGATAGGTGATATGTTAGCAAAGGGAGGAGGAGAGAAGTTCAGTAGCTCCTGTGAGAATACAGAAAAAGAATTATCTCCTATGCAGCAATGAGGTAGGAGTGATGTTTGGCACAAGGGAAATTCTAAAGTCTTGATCTCATGATATGATTTTTTTGTGGATTCAAGTGATGAGCTTCAATTGTTAGGCTTGTCTTTTAATGATACTTTCAAAGTTTTTCTTGAAGTCCAGGATGTAGTGATTGTTTTGTGTATGTTCTGCTAATGGTAACAGCTCTTCCGGCAGCTATATTTGCACATCTTGCTTGAATGTGTGCAAGTTACACACCTAAGATGTATGTATGCTGAATATCCTACTGGATAAGTGATAGATGAAGTTTATTGCACATTTAAAGGGTGACAAATAATATGTAAAGAAATAAAGAAATATGAAGGAAGGTGAAGAAAGAGGGGAGCCTGCTTCTGGAGAACAGTAGCAAAGGGAAGGAAACCTTAGCTCCTGCTCTGTGTCTTCACAGAAGGGACAAAATAATAAAAAGGAATTTAGAAGGGAAAAGATAATATAGCCAAACTCTAGCTCTATAAATGAATCTTGACTAATAATAAAGATACTCTAATGGTAAATCTGGGACTTTGAAAAGTGAAGAGCTACATTTAAGAAAAGAAATTCTCACAGGTACTCATTAATTACTTCCTTCTAACAAGCAGTAGAGGAATGTGAAGCGGCGTATGACTTAAAAAATGCACCACATTGTTACATGAGGCAATGAAAAATAAGGAGCAAGTTCATTAATTTATTGAGATTGGGAATTTTACTGAAGTTTACTTAAAAGTTGTCCATTTAAATGTATATGCAGACTAGTAGAAATATGCTGCAAAAAAAGATTTTTCTTCCTTAGTAGTCAGTAAGATTACATTGAAAAAATCTGCTTTAAGCCCTCTATTGCTTTCTGGAGGTCATTACTTGTTTACTTGCTTTTTTAATCCTTTATTCTAAGGCAGGTCAGAGGGAGTACCTTATTATATCAGTAGTACAGGAATATAAAAACCTGATGGACAGTGAATTGAAGTGGACCAAAAAAAAAAAAAAAAAAAGGAAAGACATTTAGTGGGCTTGGTGTTCAGCAGCATCTAAGATTTGAGCTTTCTGGGAACATAGATAAGCAGGTCCTTCCTCTCTGCTCTCTCCTCACCAGAACTGAGGATTGATACATTTGTTGTGGGTTTCCCTTCAAGCATTGTTTATGATGTAATTCTGGGCTTTTGAGGAGAGAAATATAGTGAAACATTGTCTGCTTCAAGAGAATGTTCCAGAGGGCTTTGAAATTCCACTGAACTGGATGCAGTTTTGGATGTAAATAAGAGGGCAAGTGGGCCTTTCTAGTTACTACCAAACAAAAGCATTCTGGATATCACAGAGTATGGGAAAACAAAATTGCTTTTATAAGTGCAAACTTGTCCCTTGTTGTTCTTATTCACTGTGAAATAGTCAATAAGCAATTTTTACTCTTCCATCAAGCATGATATGAATTTAGAGTAAAAAAATTAAGAGAGAGAGCACAGTGTTAGACTAATCAAAATAACGTCCTTATTATGATGAGCTTAATAAGCCAAAAATGTATCTTAATTAATTAGCTTTAAATCAGATGCTAAAAAAAGATCTTAGTTCTAAGTGGGACCTCAGATTAACTAATTAGTTAATGTTTGCAAAGTGTGGTGAATATATGGAAAGGGAGGGAGGTTTTTCCGTAGTGCAGGTCTGTGCTTAGGCTGGGAGAGTGTGGTCTCTGCTGAGGTTCTGCCTGGAGTCTAGGTTTGCATATAGGAGAGAATATAACTTGGTGGTTACAGTCAGCTGTTGACAAAACATCACAGTTCTGAGCTGAGCTCTGTTACTGACGTACTGTGGCTGGCAGCAAGTCTGTTTTGTTCCTCTATTATAGCAGAGGAGTTAAAACACACTACTTTGGTAGGGCAGTTAGGTTCAGTCAGCTGATGAGTATGATGCTCTTGAAAGGCCATTGAGTGATATTGAGCATGAATTTAATCTATTTATATCAACTGTGATCTAATGCAGTCCTAAGGACTGTGCTGGTAGGGTGAGGGAGGATAACAAGTTCTCTGTAGCTTTCACAATGCTGTGTGCATGCATGAAAACAGGTCTTTTGTTTTGGTGGCATACCAAATTGCTTTGATTTGCAGATGTACAACTGAGGTGAAGTGACCACAGCACACAAGGAAGGATGGAAGAGATTAAAAGCAGAGGATATTGAGGGGCAGCTCTCAGTGATAGGCAGCACAAACAGATTGAAAAATGAGGGAATGCATAAGGTGGGTTGTGACACAGGGAAGGGCAAAGTGGGGAACAAGTACTTAGTAATAGTTCCACAATTAATCTTTGATTCCTTCCTTGGCAAATTACAATACACGACTAGAAATTGTTTTCTCTCTGAGAACTACTCAGAAATAGACTGGGACGGGGAGAATTCATACATGTTTTTATACTGTTATGGAGTAATTTGAGCACTTGTGAAGTATAGCAGAAAGAATTTATCTGCTTGATGATACTGTGTACATGAAAGACATTATAACAAAGCAGGTATGTTCATGCACCACTAAATTGGCTCTTTCTCTCATACAGAAGAAGATGACACTTGCTGTATTTTGTACAAAAATTTGTGGCTGCTTGTTCTAGTTGTTTTCCCCTTTGATGATCTGCGTCTCCTTCTACCCCTCTCTCCTCTACAATCTACCCCCCTGACTCACCACTAACTGTTCAGAACTGACATACCTGTCAGGATTCTCAGTGACTGCATCAGAGTTTGTCTTCCTGCCCAGTTGAGGACACCTCTTCCTTATTAGATTTATCTATGAAGACAGAAACTAGCTTGGTCTCAGGCTCCGTCAAAAATTACCAAGTAAAAGATAAAATACTAGTGCCAAAACAGTGTTCCATGATGTGCAACTGACAGCAGCTTGAAAAGGAATCCAAGTGACAGCTCTTTTCCATATGCATTTACTCACTTCTCACTTCTGCATGGTATGCAGTATCATGCATTTCTCATAATCAATCTTATTTCCTACTGTAAGTTTAATTTTCATTATTGTTGAAGTTCATTAAAATGACAAAAAAATTTCACTTCCCATCTACAAAATACTGTTCTACAATGTTGACTATTTTAAATTCCTAAAATATATTTAATTTGTTAGCAATTTCTCCACCCTAAGGAGCCCCTTATATATTCAAGTACAAAAAGGAAACTTCTATTGTATTTTGTCTATTTATCAAAATTTCATACAATAGTCCAATGAAAGAATGTATAATTTATTAAACACAGTTACTGATTAATAATTTCAGGATTATTTCCCTTTCATTTGTAATATTTATCTTTGCCTCAGTAAGGGCTGGTGCTAGAGGCCTTCCTTGGTTTGGAAATAATCCTTCATATCTCTATACTTCAGTGTATCATCATTTAGAATTTAACAGTGCCTACAAATAGCATCTAACATGCATTATTATGGATTTGTCAGCAATTAATTTAATCTTTTATTATATTGACAATTAATCTACCTTTTCTTCTCAACTGATCTTTAGACCTGACTAATCTAATTACTCTTTTGTTCTTCAAAGCTGAGAACAACTTGACTCATCTGAGGAAACCAGGACCACTGAAATGTTAAAGCGCAATAAGGTTGGCTAACAGGGAAAATAAATTCAGGTTACTTCAGTAACCTTTCCTTGAAATTCCGCCTTCTTAAAATTTTGTTTTATATTTTAGCTGTATTCTGGCATATATTCAAATGGAAGAATATGCCATACTCACAGAAAGTAATAGTTTAGAATTCATATCATGCTGATTCACACCAGAAACACCAACCAGTCAGAGTTATGAGAAAGTACAGCAGCATCAGGAAGCCTTACTCTTCTATGATGTACAAAAAAACCCTGTGAAAACTGTAAACATTTGACATGAGAGTCATGTTAGAGTTTGACTGTCTTCCTGAGCACATAGAGATGAGGCTGAGTATTTCTTTTGCCTGCCCATTCTCCTAATTATGGTGAAGGTAATTTCAATAGGTACCCTGCACAGGGAAGGGCTCAAATTATCCTAAAGGCCACACATCCCCAGATCCCAACTTCCATATGGATCTTGGAGAGGTTCAAATACTCTTGAAAGGACAAAACCCATCCCCACAATTCCCATCACAGATGCAGGACAGGGACCAAAGTTATACTTTCATCCTTATTACAATTACTCTTTCTCTCTTTTTCTAGTCTTCACCCTTTTCTCTCACAGTAAGTTCCTTGATCCCTACTTATTTACTCCCAGTACCTTAATTTACTTCTTTACCTCAGCCTTTGTACCCCTGCCTATACTCTTTTTTTTCTCAGTTCACCATGAAAATATTCCTGTACTTACTTTTCTAAAAAGTGCCTACTTCCCTATCTTCCCTTTAAAGAGTGTGGGAAGAGTGTGGGTCCTTTCTTGTTGTGTGGGCTCCAGTACCATTTGGAAGATGCAAAGAATCTGGCAAACCCAAAATAAAACATACAGCATATGAAACAATACAGACACTGTTTGTAACCAAGAGCAATTTTACAAATTAATGAAATACATCAATTTTTAAATTGGCAATTTTAAATTGGCCCCTTTAAGTAAATCCAACTTTCCTTTGAATGATATTAAAAAATCTGATAAGATGCTGTTAGTGTGAGGTGTTCTGTCAGGGAACATGATAGTGATAAGTTTTGAAGAGAAGGTGCAGACAAAGGGGTTTGATGAAGTAGAGCACATTTTCTTTGTTTCTGCTTAATTTGATGCAGCAGGGGATATAAATACAACTCATGGTTCCTTGGTTAAAGAAAAGAAACATAGCAATCTCTCCTCACACAAAATAAAACCCAGCTGAGCCATTACTTCTAAATAGATCTGGAAGTTTTGATAGCTACTTGCTTTTGATAGCTACTTGCTTTTTATCTGAGATGTGCTTGTCAACCCCACATTTAGATCAATTTCATTGCATTTTAGCCTAATGTGATAAGGACGGAATGTTTTTTAGGAGAACCAGAAGTCAGGTTCAAGACAGTTTCTGCTTTTATCAAAGCTGGGCAGTTGGTTGCTAATCTCTTGCACCTTTGGTCCGCAGTACAACCACGCATAATTTTCAAGCGCCTTGTCAGGACAGACCCAATGTCAGAACAGCAGGAAGTCAATACACATGCTCTGTGCTGTCAAAGGGAGAGCAAAGAAGACTGGTACAAACTGGAGGTTGTAGAACTGTGGGCTTTTTGCCTCTGACACAGAAATGTGATGTTATCGCCCATCTCCCAGGAGATGAATTTGATTTAAGGAGGGAAGAATTCAATCTCAATAGCTATTGTATTGAAGGACAGATTGTCAACAACCCTTGAGACGGTGTCTGAGCAAGAGATGTGTATTTCACTTCAAGTGATGTAATTCAGAACAGACTGTAAGAATCAAAGGAAAGCAAAAAAAAAAAAAAGAGTAACAATCAAAGAAATTTAATAATCTACTGACAATTCCACTGCAGCCTGAGGAATTTATCATATTAGCTATCATTTTTTATCAGCATTATTATTTGACTGATTGATTGATTAAAAGAAATCAATGTAGCTAGTGAAACAATACGCTTAGCCAACTTTTCAGAAAAAAGAAGCAGTGACTATCTAAACCACATAGATCACAGACCATCATTAATCTGAATTTTTTTTCTCATATGCTATTAGTTCGTGGAAATGTGAATAAGTAGCAAAATGAAAAATACAAAAAAAGCTAAATTTATCTCTAATTATATGTGCTTTATCAGGCTGGGGACTAAATTTATGCTTTTTAGTGTTTGTTTCCTTTTGTTCTTTTTCTTATTGTAAATATTTTAGAGACTTTCTGAGCTAATGGCATGCCTGATTTCTTCGAAAAGATACTTCTAAGTTCACAGCAGGAAGCTTACAGTTATCAATATCCTCTTCATTGACCACCTATTTTCAGGGAAATGCTGTGTTCAAAAGCCACCAGGTTTGAGCTGAAGCTGTTTATCCATGGGAGAGAGAAAACACACCAGTGACATAAATTTCCTCTGTAAGCTCTATGCTCTAATGCTCTGTGCAGGAATGAGATGTCATGTTAAGTTGCATACCTAAGAAATATTTCATCCTTTGCTGAGTCTGCCAAAAATTAGTCAATTAATGCTAGAGGTGAACATAACCTCCCATGCAGAAACTTGCAGCAGGCAGTAAAAAAATTTCATACAGTCCAATATTGCTCTAGCAAATAATGCAACCATGCTCATTGAATACTTCCACATAAATCTCACCTCTGAGCAAACTCTGTCCTAGAAGAATGACATTTCAATGTCAGAAGCAAGTGCAAAAAATGCTCCATACTACCTTTTTCATGTATAGAAACACTGTACAGATGAGGTAGAAATTAAATCTAACTTAATCCTTTCTTCAAATTCTCTAAATCCTTTAGCTGATTCCATCTGAAAAACCCTGAAAGCTCTACTCCACCTACTGGGATCCAACCTATTGGGAATCCATCTTCTGATGTTGGCTGCAACTTTCCATTGGAACAGCCACTGTAACAGCTGAGCTTGTGAAGATTCTTTGAGAAATCTCTGCAGATATGTGGACTGTGGGAACTCTGGTGAGGACAATGCTTGGCAGTACCACAGAGGGTCTCTGCAGTTACTCACACCAGCCTCGCTCACAAGTTTGGAAAGAGAACTGTTAAAAGATTAGATGTCACTTTTTCTTGCTATCTATAGAGGTCCTCAGATACCCTGAAAAAGGGAAAAAAAAGATGTCCATGAAGATGGTGACCATTTTCTACCCAGAAAAGGAAGCATTCTCCCAAGCAGCCTTTGGCTATAGAGAAGCACTGATAGCAGATGAGCAAAACAGCAGAAGGAATTTAAAAGTTGATGCACAGAAGAAGGATTGTGGCCTCCTTGATGTTAATTTTCTCATGCTTAGAAGGTGGGCCCTGAATAAGGAAGGTCTTTTACTATACCTGCTGACAAATGTACACTTTTTTATATCACGGCCTATGAATTATACACCTATTTCTGTACTGTTAATTGCAGCACTGGGCTTTGAGGCAAGGTGAAATGAGGTCTCTTTACTAGGCTAAGTTTTGCTATAGCGGCTTCTGATAGGAAAAAGTAAGAGTGATAGAAATTTGCTTCAGTGTGGAAGATGTAAAATATAAAGTGATATTAATATAGCAAAAATCGTAAATTGTGCCAGCTACAGAGCTTCATTTGCTAAGCAGCCTGATTCAACCTGGTATGAATTCAGAGCTGCTTATCAGCAACTCAGTGCTTGAAATCCCAACCATTGTCACAGGACAGTTTGACATTGCTTTAGCTCACAAACCTCAGTTCCATGGGACCCTTCCCATACTGCTAATGAACTAAAATGAGGAAGGCACCATGCCTTTAAGTCCCAAAGAGAATCAAAATGCAAAAACCATGACAAATTATTAATATAATTCATAATCCTGCAGAGACAAAGTATATTTTAGGTAGAAGCTAAAAAAATTAAAGCAGATCTAGAAATACTTTCCTGTTTAAAGGACAATTGTGAGAAGTATTTTTTTCACTGAACTTAATCTTTTCTGCCAGAAATTTATTTTAAACCATTTGGTTTGGGAGGAAAACTTGAATGCAAACAGCTGAAAGAATCCAGTGAATCAGTATCCTGATGGCTAAGGGGCTTAAGTTCATGACAATATAACTTAAGGGAAGAAGTGAAGGGAATTGCATCTGTTCGGTCTGAGGGAGGTTAAAGAGGTATAAAATCGTAGTTTTCAATTACCAAGTAAATGGCTGTGGAGAAAACACATGGGAAGAGGTCAGTGTCTTTTTGAAAAAACACAGCAAAAGGAGTAGAGGCAACACTCACAAGTTGCAGAAAGGGAAATTCCAAAGAGAAGGGAAAAAAAATCCCCTAAAGGAGTGTGCTTAAACACTGAACCCAGCTGACCAAATAAGTTGTAGAATCCCTGCCAATGGACTCAAAACTTCTGTGTACAAGTCCCAGAGCTGCTCTGACTGCACAGGTTTATTATGTCCTCCAAAGTCCCTTCCAAGAAAGTCTCTAAATAGTATTTAGAATAACTTCATAGTTTCTGAATGTCAGAGTAAATATAAGTGAAATAGCTGCATTAATGAAAGGCAAGGTCAAAAGGTACCACAAATTCATAGAGTCATGTAATCACAAGCTCTCTGTCATTTCAGCATGAAAAATTAATTTAATTTACTATGAAAACTGGGTCAGAGACAAATTACTTCATGGATAAGGCTCAGTTTATTTTTTTACCACATCAAAATCAAAACCTCAGTTTATCTAAAAATAGTTTGGGGAAAAAATGTGGTTTTGCACTAACACTCAGGGTTCTAGAAAACAAAACATTCTCTAACATGTACTTATACATAAGAACATCTACTGAGCTGATAAAATATTGATTCAGTCTATAACTGACAGTGTTCAGCTTCAAATGCACTGCTTCAAAAATGTGAAGACTACTGGGCAAGTCTGAACAACCTGAGGGATGAAGAATTGATCAACCACTAAGAAGAGATAGTGAGTAGGCTAACAACCTGAAACTAAAATTTTTGTATTTTCTGTAATTCGGTCACTGTTTATTAGAACAAAGCCAAACATTTCCAGTAGTGCTGTTCATTTGCATTTATTCTCACTTTTATATACTTACATTCACCATAGATTTAAAAAGAAAAAATAGTCCATGTAATATTCAATGAATGCACTGATGCCACCCAACTATGAAATTAAAAATAATGTTTTATTCTGAAAATAAACTCAGACCACTTCTGTTCATGGGTTAATATTTTTACTGAAAGGGTATTTAAATTGGGCCATACTAATTTAAAAAAATCACTGTTTACACTGAGGTACCGAAATTAAAATAACAATTCCAATGAAAAATCAATTATCACTTAATGACCCCAATGTACATCATTTGACCAACCAAGATTTAAATAAAAAGTTATATGCATGAGCAATAGCAGCAATAGGCATAAAAAGTAATTCAGTTTTTGCCTGTTAAACCATAGCATTTAACTACAGAATTGGCTCACTGAAGAAACACTATAGACAATCATGATGTACAGGTGGATGTATACAGGTGTGTGTGCATATATATAGAGGACATACATCAGTCATTATATATATATTATAAACATGTTTAATGTGTTTGTCTTATGAAGTTGCTGTAGTGCAGCATCATCTAAGATAACATGAGCATAATCAAATAAGCAACTTCTGTGACACAGAACTTTTTATAGTATCTTGTTCTTTGAGTTAGCAAAATTCTGTGTTAGTCTGTTACACTATGATTGTCACTGGCTTTTGTACCAGTAAAATCCAGTCCTATCAGTTTCTAAAAATGAGTTGAGTCATATGGTCTATTTTCTCTGAATTATTTGTGCCCATCTCTCTAGGAACTACAGAAACACAATATTGTACTGTGCCACTCTGTCACTTTTCCCCATCTCCTTTTAAAGAGCTTTTCACTGAGAGCCTCACATTTTTCTTCAAGCAATATGTATCTACTGTGACACTGCTCTTTTTCCTGACAAATCTTTTCTGCAAAATTCATTAGCATTTCAAATCATCTTTCTACATCTTTGAGTTCCTTTTCCCTTTGTAATCACCCTGTTTCATGCTAAGCAGAAAAACACATTAATTATTTATTCCTCAATCTAATGCAATGATGAATAAAGAATAGCCAAATGGCTGCAACTTACACTTTGCAGTACAGGAAACACTGAAAGAAGATTAATTTCAGTCACTATTACACTATTATTCTCCAGTGTGAGTTCTCTATAGCAGCTGTATTAAACATTTCATGTAGCTCTTTTGCAGGTATTTTTTCCACAGAATACTTTTTCTGGGATCAAAAAAAAAACAGATGTAGTTTTAGCAGGATGAAAAATGGGTTTCTCTTATGCAAGACTTATCCTTTCTGAGGATTAAGACCCTCTTTTACTAACTTAAAAATACCTAACAGAAAAGGACTCCTCAGAGATAGTCACAGAAATACTCAGAGAAGCTGTCGGTGATTGTTGATAAAATTACTTTCAAAATCATCCAGCTTTCAGTGATTGTAGATAAAATTACTTTCAAAATCACCAGATGAAATAAAACTCAAAAGGAACTGTATTTTAAGAAAAAAGGTTTACTTAAAATATTAACAACAAATGGGTGGGAAATCCTTGGTGAGGAGTTTTTACTTCATAATACAGGAACGCATTTGTAATGATAAAGAATCTTTTATGAGAAGTGGATCATAAACAATACTATAAATAGTTCATCATAGATATATATAGCTTTCACCTTAAAGTATTTCATATTTTTAATATTTAAAAGATGGTTCTAACTTGAAAATAGTAACATTTTTAACACAAGGAATAAGAGATTCCTCTCTAACCAACACAAAAGCACTCAAACCCCATTGTCAGCCTGAATGGGAACGTTGGGAAAAGCAGAAAAAAATGCACAAACCAAAAATATAAAACAAAAATTCTGTTTCATACTATGAGATGAACACACTTTTCATTTTAATGAATTAAGTAATGCAAAGGCATTATGTCATATGTCCAAAGAACAATTTTGGTCTTAAAAGAAATTTTAAGAGAGTTTTCATCTTAAGAGATTATATTCCTTGGCCTTCCTGTTTCAATTAATTTTATATCTTCAAAAGTTGTATTGTGCTATCTAACTTAATCAGCTTTAAGGACAAAACCCCTAGCTTAAATCTATTTTGCCTGGAAATTTTTCATTCTGTGCAGTAGAATTTGTAGCTTATCTGTTTGCTAGCTAAAAGCTGAAACACTTAAATATTAATGAGTTTGTCACCAATACATGTAATTAAAGAACTAAACAGCATTTCAATTACTTCTGGCTTTCTGAGGACAAGAATTGAACCAAGTTCAATATTATGATGCAAAACCTAGCACTTGTTTTGAGCAGCTCATTCATTATAGTGAGTATATCATCATTGTTATTCACACTCCAGCGTGATCTCCAAATGGCAGGGTATATATCATTCAAGTTGATATTTACAAAAGAAACACCACGTACTGTGGAGAAGAACTGGAGAAAAAGCCTTTCAGTGATTTTTTTCCTGTGAGAAACTTACTATTCTTGTCTCACTGTAAAAATGGCAAATGACAGTACACTTCAGCCATTGTTTCTTGCAGCCGTTTGCCAAACAGAAAAGGTAACATAGCAACTATTTGTAATCATGTTTCTGAAAATATTTAGACAGATGGTATGGTGACAAGATGTTGGTAACTGCAGGTCTGAAAGAAAGCATACTTTCAAAAATCATCTTAGTCCACCCATTTACAACAGCAGCTCAGCATAAACAATATTTCTCACATATATGAAAATTTCAGAAAATATTTCACTTAAAAAATCTTCAGAAGTTTCCCTGGCATAATTGAAAGCAGACATTGTTAGGCAGTTAAATTTGCTGATACAGGAAATAATGATAGTAAAATAGTCAAACAGTAGCCATTAGATACCCATATTCTTCTAAAAATTGATTAATAATGCAGCAGTGTATAATCGTTTCACTGTAAAATCTAACATTTATGTAGCATTTAGTAACATTGAATTTGACATAATTTTTATCCCTTCAATAAATATTAAAGAGATAACAGCCAATCTCTATCAAAATCTGTAATAAAAATTCCCACGTTCTTCAAGGAAGACAGGACTTCAATAATGTGTCTCTGGGAGAGGGTCACTGCTGAAAGCGTTTGCCATAGGGCCAAAACCACTAGAAAAATATGAGAGATTTAAAAAGGTCAAGTCTTAGGGAACAGAAAAGATGACCTGGAAAAAGCTAGGAGAACTGAGATGTATCCAATTTCCATTTCAGAATATTTGCAACGCCTCTCTGACTAGAAGAAAATATCTTTAACAGAACCCAAAATTTTCACTGATGTACTAACATAATTCTAAACATATTTCTTTTAAAAATGTCTTATTTTTTTATCAGCAATTTCATATTAACAATACTGAACTAATTTGAACTTAGTAATTCAAAAGTGATACATTTGTCATACATTTGAGTTCCATCACAGATACTCACCGATTTCGAGTTTTTGTGAAATGGAGGCATGTGGACAAATCAATCTATGGCTCAAAAGCTCTCCTCATCCTAGTGAAAGGCTTGGAATATTATGAAGTAACTCTGCAATGTCTACATCAGTCAGGGTAGCTCTGAGTTCATTGCAAAGACTGTAAGGGGAAACCATGATAACTGAAAAAATGTGAAACAGATCAGTAAATAGTAGTGGATAACATGAGCATAGAGATAAATAGAATTTCTATTCAGAATGTCACCTGAAATTTCATATGTCTATGCAACTTTAAAGTTAATTTTATTCATGGTTCTATTCAAATCAGAAAGTGCATTCTTGACACACTAGTAACAGAGAATAATGCTCCTAGGATGAATGCCAACAGAGTGATTTTGCCTGTACATTTTCAAACAGAAACTCTATCAGACAGATGGAATAATATCAAATAAATCTGCAGGTCAATGAGTACAAATGAAATGGATACTATTGATGACAGAAGTTCTGTTCAGAGTGGCATGGCTCCATTTGAAAGTAACAATTTTTTGCTCCATGCTGTGGATATATCTGTGCTGTCATCCATCAGTTTTAGAGATAAGAAAATTACATTTCTGTGTCTAGTAATTCTTCCACTTGTTTTTGATGCTGTTAGAAAGTGGTTTATACCTGCTGTGCAGGTGACAGAGCTTTGGAGACAGCAGCACTATGGAATGTAATGATAGTACAATAGGAATTTCTAGCTGTTTTTCTTTGGACCGACAAGGAAATCAGAAGGCATCTTTAAGACTGCCCACGTATGTTTGCTCAGCCACACAATACAGGCACTATTATGAACAACTGCGTGTAAAACTCATGAGCACAAACAAACACATCCTCAAGGAGGAAACAGTGAAGGAAAAAGATTAATTGAAAACTTATTTCCAAATATACTTTGAACTTTAGAAGAGCATAAGTTAAAAAAACCATTAATCATATTCAAAATTAATCTTAAATATTTACTTTTGTTTTTTGAAGATCTGATCATTTTTTCCCCTTCTGTACTTGTTTATGCATTCCTAGTGAATTTATGCCAGTTTTGAGTTCCCTAAAGTCTTCTCAGCAAGCCTAACATCTTCTTCAGCTAACACAGTTCAATTACATAGAGCTCATCACTTTGCTGGGAATAGATATGCAGCATACTAAACAAGGGAAGATAAAGACTTCTCAACTCACTGTCTGCTCAGTTGAAAAACACTGTTTTGGTCAAAACTTTACACCAGGCAAGGTCTGCCAGGTATAGCAGAGGAGCCAGTTCAGTCCACAAAATGGTTTGGTACAGAGTGCTGACTTAATAACATCTAAAAGTAGAAAGAACAGTGCCAGCAGGGATGGAAAAGTAAACAGGTGTCACTGCAGGAGAGAGTGATATGCAATATTATCAGTATTCTTACTGCCTCCATTTCAGGAGATCATAAGTGGACTTATGAAATTCCATGATAAGGAAGAAAATCAGCAAGTCAGAAAGTAGAAAGACCTGCTACTCTCTGTTAAATCTGAATATTAGGATATAGCTATTGTATCGCTATTAACAAAGTCAGACAAGTGTCAAGGTCAGACAGATGAAAGTGCCATGATATTTACTGGAATAAAGCTTGGAAATCAAGTTCTCTGTTCACAAGGCCAGGCAATCTGTGCTCTAATATTCCTGACTCACAAAAGCGTGATTTTGCATCTAGTTTTGCATAGTTCATGTGTATAATATAATCTCTGTTATTTTCCCCAATAGTAAGTGATTTACTTTTCTTCTTAAATTCTGTATGAAATGTGTTTTCTTTTTAGCAAATTGGGAACCACAAAAGTAATTGTCTCAGCTGACTATATTTTAGCATGACATATCTGCATTTATTTCAAAGATGTGGGGTTTTTTTTTTTCCAGTTAATTAAACCAATAGATAGCCTGTAATCTTTTCTAGCTAAATTATGCTTCCCAACATACATCATATATACTTTTCCAAAACATCTGTAGTTTAGGAAACTACAAAACATTTTGTAGTTTAGGAACTATCAGCACTTGAGTGGTAGTAAACATAGTGCTACTTTAGATCTGTATACATGGGAGTAATTGATTATTATTTACAGTTTGCATGAGTTTGCCTTGAGTAAATCAGCAAGGAATATTCTGATCCAAAGACTTTCCTGAGAGGGCTTTGCTCTCCTTTAAGGACACCCTAGTTTCCATATCAGCCAGTAGCTTAGAAACCTCCCCAGGCAAAATAACTCAAACAAACAGTAACTTTTCTATCAGTATAAAGTCATCTCTTTTTTCTGTCAATTCAAAGTCTTCATTATTAAAGTTCTGTCTGAGGCCTTAAGGTAAATTTCCAAAAATAAAATGATGTATTAAAGTTGAAACTAGACTACTAGAAGTTCTTTAAAGTAAAAAACAAGCATTGAGAAGAGGGGAGAAGGAGGGACAGGAAGTAAAGGTCAGAAGCCAATACTCAAAAGACATCCAAAGATATGGACACCCTAACCTACAGTAAAGTATTTCTTCAATATGTTATCAATGCAGAAATGAAAATACATCGTGAATGGAGGTAACAAAACCCACTGATTTCTTCCTTCACTATTTAGCTAAATGTTATTCCAAAAGTTCTGAAAAAGGAAAACCACATAAACAGCATTCTCTTGAAAAAGGATGCAAAACATAAATCAGTGCAGAAACTGAACATATGTCAACAGCAATGCGATGCCATGAAAAAGAAATTATTGTATACAATTATTACCTGGTAACAGTCATAACAAAATTGCTTCACTCTGCTCAATACTCGTAGAGCCCCACCTGAGTTATGAGGCTGACTGCTAACCATTGTCATGCATACAAGATGTGGAACAACTGAAAAGACTGAAGAGAAGAAAACATCATCCCCACATGATCTACAAACTATAGTGGAAAGAAAATGGAATCTGTTTGTTCTAGGGAGAGAAAAAAGAGCAAATATGAAAAAAAAATACCAAAGACCTAGTATTTTAGAATATAAGAACACAAAAATTCTGCAAGTTTTCTCTGAATATAAGTCACAATAATGTTGGAATTACTGCAAATATTTATAATAGACATTAGAAAACACCTTGTAATAAGAGAACCTAGGTCTAAACAATTGCCTGAAGGAAGCACTATCATTTTGGAAATGGTTGTATAATAATTCAGGAATTATGGCAGGCTGGTGAGGATTGGTGAGATAATATATTGATAGTCTTCCAGTCTTATTTACATTATTCAATGAATAAACATGTGTACATATGTACAACTACATATTGCTTATTCACATTTCCAAGAAAGACCTTTCTTATTTGAAGAACAAAAGAGCAAAAGCATGAATAGAGTGATAACACTGCAAAACGCCAGGCTCTGTTCCTGGCTTTTGTCAGATTAGTGCACTTTATAACTTTTAAAATCATGGCATGAGATAGCAATTTCACAGTTGTTTTTCAAAATATACTCATGAAATTCAAATAATCTGTTTTATTGTTAATATTCCTGCCACGGTACATTTGACAACTGCAATACTAACATAACTAATCCTGCTCACATATCATGGGCAGGTCTAACATTTTGCTAGTTTTACTGAGTTCTATTATGTCACCAACATTTAAGTACTCTTCCTGATGATTCCAAACAGAAGTTCTACTGAAAGTAAGATGACACAGTATGATCTACTGATACTAAATTGTGTGTGCATACATTTTAATAAGGAAGATAAGTACATAAAATTATTAAATTCATAGGTTTTGTCATGCTTCTTTATTTCAGAGAGGATAAAACCTGAGAATAATATAGTATATTTTAACTGGTGATAAAATAGATTCTAGAGCTTTGTAAAAAGGAGTATAGATCATAAGGGGAACACTTCAGTCACATAAATATTACTTTTAAAAGAGATACTTGATCCTGTTCACCCTCTAACATCCTTGGAAGACACTAATTATCATGTTGATATCACAACTTACACGGGGCAAATCAGGGCCTTCACTTTTGTGAAGTGCATTGTCCACAATATCTGATCCTCTTAGGTTTCTGATTTTGCAAACTTTGCAAAACTATTACTTTGATTCTGCAGTCATAAGGGAGCCTATGGTTGCATGGTTTTTGATCCAAGACTGTCCATATTTAGCTTAATTTCCTCACAGTACCTACTACATTTCCCAAGTTTTATTAGGTTCAGATTATTAGCTGGATCCAGCTTGACTGTGAAGTGGAGCAAGGTTGTGTGGCAGAGAAAAAGGCATCTCCAGTTTCAAAATACTACACTGGCCAGCAGTTTTCAGCTGATAGTATTTGTACCACCTGTCAAGAAAACAACAGAACAAGCAGGAAGTGTTGCTTTCCCTTGGGAAGCAAACATGGTATGTGGGGTGATGATCCATACCTTTCACCTGTCTGGGGTTTGCTGACACTCCCATGAGTCCTGCATGCCCACCTTTCCTTCCTGTGGATATCAGAAGTGGAGAAGAAGCTTGTGGGCACTGCCCTCTTTGTATTCAGATGTGAGTGTTCAAAAGCACGCTTGGGAACAGTAATATCCAAGACTATCAAACGATGGATAAAATGCCAAAAGAAGCTAACAGTGGGAAACATTAAAAGGTTAGTTTTTCACTATGACTACACATGTTTACAATTCACTGGGGTGATTTTCTGTAGTTTTGTGTCTTTGCACTAGTAAGGAACTGACTGGAAGCCTGTTTCAGACTTACAACTGCAAAGTTGTCCAGTCAACGTGTATACAAAATTTTAGTTAGAACTGGCATAACTATAGAACGGAATCTACACACAGTGAATAAAACTTCAAAAATGAGAATATTCAAAAGAGGGAGAAAGGCAGAACAATGACCAGTGCTTACAAGAAAATAATTGAGAGATTAAAGCTACTGTTAAAATGCAATTTTTTAACAGTAAGGAGCTACGAAGCTATTGTTTCTGAAATCTCAGAAAAATCAAAAAGCTTAAGTGAATATAAAAATCAACCTTTTTATTTTTTTCATTAGTATTCAGCATTCAATTTGTCCTAATGTGGATGATAACTTATTCTATGCAATCATTCTCCTCCTTTATGGAACAGTGTCAGAGTTCCCTAAACGTACTTTTCTTTAAAAAAATATCCTTTTTTTTCCAGGCAAAAGACATTAAAAAATATACAGAAATTGTATGTACCTTTAGACAGGAAAATTCCATGAACTGAGAAATTCAGCTTGGAAGTACATCTAGTCAAAACTCCTCTAAAAACCAATTACGAATTTTCATCAATTATTGTTTTGAAGAACAGACAGTAGACATAGCTTTAAAGTTGAATTACAGTGCTGATATTTATTAGCAATCACTGCCCTTCTCATAGTCAAGATAGTGATTTTTCAGGTCCCTGTCTGCTTTTTCACTATTAACCAAGCATTACTCAGCACAGACAGGTAATGTTTTTTGGAACTGATTTATCCCTGCAAGTCTAGAGGCTTTGGTACCAAGAACCTTCAAGGACAGTCAAAACTAATTGAGCACAGGTGGAACTACAAAATGAGTAATGTGCCAACAGGGATGGCAGCCCTGAAAAGTGCAACCTGATTGGTAATTAAATACAAGTGTGTGTCAGCTTTTTGCTTAGGGTTGAGAAGTAATAGTCACACCTCTTGTTTATCTAATTCATTCCTGATATCACTCTGCTTTGCAGCACTGAAAAAGCAAGCACGTGAGGTCACCTAATTGGGAAAACAGGTTTCTTACAGTGCTAACATGCATTTTTTGAAGCCTGCAAACATCTTGTCTTTTTGAAGAATGCATCTGTATAGAATTGTGTCTGAGAAGAATTCATGAGCATATACTAAAAGAAACATATTTTCCTAATACAATTACATGATCTGATAGAAATTCATCTCAATTCCATAATTTATTCTCAATAACTGCTTGCAGACAGTATAAGCAAAATAGTGTGCACATGAGAAAAGACTATTTATTGCTGTGACATTTAAATATCTAGAGGCTTTAAGCATTATAATGAGCGTTAGCAGAGACTTATCAAAGATAAAATAGACACCTATTTTTACAGTTTCTATTACACTAATCAGCAAAGCTATTAATTTCCCAAAGTGCTTAAATGCATAAGGCAGAACTGAATTAAGTAAATTGCCATGATTAATTGTGTAGCTACTTCTCAAGCCTGTATTTTGGCTGACCTTCATGATTTAATTGGCAGTGCTGTAAAATATCCAGTGTCACATACAGAACTGGTAGAATAGTTGACTGCAGGTGTTGGAAGAAATTTTCAGATGTAGAACGTTAAGATAGAAATCAAACACTTGGCTTTGTATTTACGTACATATAAGACCACACCTCTGACAGCTAGATCCTATATTTCAGCTCCCAAACATGGATTTTGGTGCCTTCAGTTAGGCATCAAGATATAACAAGTTGTGCTAACATTTTCTTCCTAAATTTTTTGTATTTTTCTTCTAGAATATATCTTTTCTTCACGTGAGCAGATATCTAGCTAACAAAGAAGTCACAACAATTTCACTTTCCAAATTGCTATCAGGGATGTCGATCTTAATGTGCTCTATAGCAAATGCTGGTACTTCTCTTTATAATGCCACTATTCCTTTAGAAAAGCTTATCTGGCTCTTCAGAGAAAATATGACTTGTAATTGAATTTAAACCAAAGGTGCATGTCTGTTTCGTGACTTGAGTTGAGAAGAGAGTGTTAATGTATCAAACCCCTCCAGACAAAAAACAATCTCAATAAATAGATCAGTGAAAACCATGCATATCTCGAATTTGATTTGTCCCTTGTGCCTTTCATTTTTAGTAATAGCCATCTCAAAATCCATAGAAAGATGTCAAGTAAGAAGTACTGGATTAAGTATCTGTAACTTTTGCAACGACAAATATATAACCAACACTTATGAAGTGAATTGGACATATTAAAACACTAACTGATTCTAAAACAATCTCTTTGATGTTATTCTCCTCTAAGGCAAAAAATTTAGAAAACTGCTAAAGTTCCTGAATCACCTGAGGTTATTGTGAGGCCACAAATCTCTGAAATGAACATTTCTTCATCCCTTGAAGAACAGCTACCGGAACAAAAGCACTGTTCTAAAAATGACCTTCTGCTAAAGATATATTAAAAAAGAATTCTATACTTGCTTGTAAGGTAACAGGAAGGATGTATTAAAGTCTTTTATTTTTCAAAAGTCACTATTTATGGAGAAAATCATAATTCACTAGACCAGCAATGGACAGATGGGTACTTCATCATGACACATCCAATTGACACGTTGGTGCATCTGTCATTTGCTTACTCCTGAAATCACAGGGTAAGGTGTTCTGTCACAAAATAAACCCTGCATAGATGGCAGGAAGGCAATGGCAACACATTGTTATGCGAATAAGATTTCCAAACAACTTCCTACTTACTAAGGTGCAGCAGCTCATTATACTACATTTCATGGATTCTCAAGGGCTCAGGTATGATAGTTGTATTCTTCTCCATGAAATTGGTGAGGCTAGAGACTAGTAGGTGCCAGTGATCACTGCTTTGTATGCTGATATATAAATCTTCAGGGAAACTGTATTGCAGCCTTTTAATAAATAAGGTGGGCTTATAGAAAGATGGGGACTAACTTTTTAACAGGGCAGAGATAGGACCAGGGGTAAAAACTAAAACTGAATGAGGGTTGGTTTAGATAAAATATAAGGAAGAAGATTTTATAATGAAAGTATTGAAACACTAACAGATTGCCCAGAGTGGTGGTAGATGCCCCATCCCTAGAAACATCCAAGGTCATGTTGTATGCTCAGCCTGCTCCCATTGAAAGTCCTGCTCATTGCAGGGGAGTCAGACTACACAACCTTTAAAGGTCCTTCAATCCAAACCATTTATGATTATATGATTTATTTTGAATTTCAAAATAAAAAGATATTAGAATACAGAATAATTATCTCTGTATGGTTGTGAGATGACGAGAACCTACAGATTTTTGTGGTAATGAAATGTCACCGCCTCATGACAGTCCTTCTAACCTGAATTCCACTGGAAATCTACCACTTAAAGAAAAATACAGCCACCATTTCCTTTCTTATTGTCTTAAGTATGGGGAAAAGAGCTTCTACATCATGACTTACACAATTTAGGGTCTCTTTCTCATAGTCATGTTCACAGTAACTAAATATAAAGAAATTAATTGTTGATTAAAGATGTATTGTATTAGCTGTCTCAAAGGTGACATGGTTGGGAATGAGATTCAGTTTGGATGTAGGTGAAGTTTGTTATAATGGATTTTATGAAGATAACTTCACAAGGTACCAAGAATTATACTTCTACAGAAATCACAAGTATGCTTGTGCATAAACTAGAAATGCATGAGACTGTGATCATGAAACCTTGCTCTGACATTTGATTGGCATTGCATCTGGCTTACCTAAGACCATCTGAAACACGCAGAAAAGTCTTGCAAGTGATATTTGGTAAGGTAAAAAAAACCCAAACAATTTCCCTGGTTTTCTCACAAAAAGTAGCATTCTATAAAATGGTTCTTGTGAAAAAAAGGCTGAGAAAATTCTATTTGTTGAGTCAAAAAAGATGCAGAGGCTATAATTCTCTCTTCATCTATTTAAAGGCACACTGCAGAAAAGACAGAGCTAGCCTCTTCTCACTGGTACACACTAAAATATGTATCTTCCCCTTTCTGACACTTAAAGAACAATAGAAGAAAAGTATGTGACTTTATCTCTGATTTTTTAGCAGACTGGAGTCAGGCACAGATTGTTTTATAAGGAACACCTTTAGAAAAAAAATATTTGTAATGCCTAATTAATACCTGGTCCTTTTACCAGATTACTAGAGCATGGGGAGTTCCTTCACTACCAACCATCACCCAGAGCAAAGTGCACTCAGTTCTGCCCTTTATGTTTGACTGGATATAGAATGTAAATAGTTCTGAATCATAACAACTAATGCATTAAAATGCCTTTGTATATCATTGTCAAAAAACTTACAACAGACTACCATTTTACTTATTATTACAACCTAACTTCTTAATCAATATCTATAAACCATTGACATCTTTCACAACCAAAAAACCCTGCTCTAAATTGACAGATTTTTATCTTTGCTAACCAACAAATAAGGTCAATAAAAGCTTTCTGAATAGTGAGAACATTTCTGTATGAGAAGAGAAATGGAAATCAACTTACATCAAAGTAAGTTTAGTATTTAATCCATGAACTTCTGCGAAGCTTTTCAACATGGTCAATGGCACATGACTTGAGGGAGCATGTGGTACCATAAACTAGTACTACAAAAACATGAAAATTATACAGAACTCCTAAAGAGTGCATTTAATAATCCTCTTCACACTAGGAAATTCCTAGCTAGGTATTCCCCTTATATATCTAATTCCCACTCACAGATTTTCAGGACTGCATCCTCATGATGAGATTGGACTGTCATGCAATTTTCACCTTAGGTTTCTACATCACCACTCCATGCCTATACTCTGCATGGTGAAGACCAGGATGACCTGAGATAGTCTCACATTTTCAGTGCAATCTGATTCGGTCTCATAACTCTGTAACTATATTCTCAATGTCCTGTCAGTCTAGTCCAACTTAAGTTTCAGTCACATGTGGCCTTTTTTCTCAAGTACTTAAAAATTGCCTTGACTGGACCATTTACTGTCTGCCTGCTTAAGTCCACCTCACAGTCATTTCTGTTGCAGCAGCCATTCCTCTGCTTTCTTGCAAATATCTAGGCACTCCAAAACAGCTACTATATTTCCTACAGTAAATATCACCTCAATAAAAGCATTTCCAGATCCTCCTACATGAACTATTAGAAATAAATATAAATATAGATTTTAAGCAAGTTAATCAAATGCAAAATGCATGCTAATTTGGCCAGTCTACCAGTGCACACTGCACACATTATTTCTGGCACTATATCTCATAACTACCTCATGGCTCAAAGGGAGATAGGTTGTGAACTTTTTGTGCATCTCAGCACTTCAGTTGAGTTGATACATATGTACTGTATTTAACTGAGGGGAGAAGTACTGCAATGGCTAAGGAATAAAATGGAGGACTTGATCTTCAAAGAAAAATAAAACTGTGAAAAAAAGATCGTTATCTGTTTTATTGCACAACGTACCTTTAGTTAGGAGTATTGGTAAAAATAGACCAGCAATTAGGGGGGAAAAAACCCAGGAATTATCAACACAGACAGTTACTCTGCACAGAATGTAAATTATTTAGAAGATTCAAGGTGCCTGAATGTTTCTAATAAAATCAATTGGAATAATAAAAACCCTGTCAAAACATGTTAAGTTTCTTCAAGAATCTACTTTAAAAAGAAATGTAAATCTAATGAACTGCCTTCCTTGTAAAATCAATCACTTATTCAAAGAGAAAGTAAAGTTTGCAGCAGTTTTGTGGAGTAACACATTATTTTCTTCACATAAAACCAAGAGATGGGAACCTTGCTTTCCAAATAGAGCACAGTTCAAGTTTAGCTACAGGAGTAAAATTCTTGCTCCACAGCATACATACCCACAGGCATGTTCATTCAAAGGGATGGGTTTTGTCTCCATGAAAACCTGAACACTGAAGTTGCATGTGTCTAGACATGATTTTTTTCATTGCTGTTTTTTCTTTTCATGTATTCCCTGTTTCTCATTTGCAGAATCCCACACTTTTTTTGCCCAAGCAGTGATAAGGAGGACAGCTAGTACCTGCACAGTTCATTGCAAATGAAGCAGCACCACAACAAACTAACAGCTGGAACTTAAGGCTCACTAAAGTCTTTAAGTTAGCCCTGAAATGAACAGGTAAACACCACTGGGCAATTCAAAAGTAGCACTGTTCCCAACATATTATCTGGTTTAGAAATCTCTAAGAGTCTTAAAGCCATACAGGTCAACCACATTTTGTTGAATAGGATAACATTCTTCAACACTGCTTGTTTATATGCTCTGCCTTTATTTTTTAATATCATATTGTATTAGCTAGTTACCAAGTATGTACAGAGAAAAAAAAAAAGATTAATCAAATTCATGCTACCATTTGGATTTTACTTAGAGGAATTCCGTATTTATTCTGTGGTTTGATTAGCTTTATCTTCTTGGTTAAGAGCTTTGCTAAAAATAGGAGTGAAAAGTAGCAAGAAATGATTCAGGAAAAAGAACAACCAAATCCCTAAAGCATTAAAATTATCTGTTTCAGCTCAGATAAAAGGCTGAAAAAAACACCAGTGTCCCTGATTCAGAAATCCAGGTCTGCTTTGCCTTGTCCCTTCCTCTGTCATCTACTGATCCTTTCTGAGTTTATCCAAGACTAAGGACTTTTTGTTAAAATTTCCTTGATGGTGATTCTGCCCTCCCTTTACCACTGCACTCATGCTGCTCCTTCTTTCATATTTCCTCGAGCATTTTAGCTTCACTATGAAATATGGTCATTAAAACTGGAATAGAAAAAAAACTCTATGGGCTATGTTGAACTGCTACAGTAATTTACCATGAATATTGTATTAGATGTATTTTCTGCCAGTCTGCTGTTAGCTTGCATAAAAATGTGTGTTTGAGCACTGACAATTACATAAAGAACTTTTAAGTAATGCCGGTCACCCATGTGTTAGTCTCAGAAAAGTAACATCTGGAGGACTGGACTCTGAATGTGAGCTCCTCACTGGATGCAGGTTTTGGAAGTTCTGATAGCAGCTGCTTCTTATAGCTCCCATTACACACTGGTTTTGCGTTCCTGTGGCTATTCATTATCCAGGCTTTCTTCTCATAAGAACCGCACAAGAATAGAGGGATGGACTCTTGTAGAGCTTTCTGAATTTGGGTGAGGTGGGTGAATCCTAATAAATCCACTACTTTGGTCTGAAAGCAATTTCTTCAGCGCAAGTATGGATTAATTTGTTTTTTCTCAGGTGAGGGTTCTGGCACACACAGATGCACAGAAATATATTCTGCAGTAAGCATTTTAAAGCAATCCTTTCATAGCTCATTCTCCTCATAATTATCAATGCTCTACAAGTCTCTTCCCACTGCACAATTTAAATGAAATCTCAATGAATACTTTAAGTGATGCAAGAGAGAGAGGCCTTCCAAACACTGAGATATGGATATCTGGTTTTATAGACAAACATCTTTATGAGACAACTGAGGTGTCCAGATTCTAAACTAGCTGCAAATTTTATTTAAAAAATTAAATATAAATATTCAGTTCTGCTTCCACATCAGTAGGAAAAAACCCCAACAAAATAGGGAAATGAGTAATCTCCTTTTGGAAAGCATATTCTAGGAAAAATATGATGTACAAACATTTGATGCACACTTTTCAGTGTGCCTATAAATCCCTGAAAAATACTGTCATCATTTTATATCTGGAGAAATTGACAGGGAAAATTAGCCTGTACATGATTTATCTTTTCACACTCCTAGATTTCCTCATTCAGGGGTTCTCATCCTTTTGATAGCCAAGCCTCAGCTCAAAATACTGTCAGGTGAATCCAGGTCTGCCTAGTCCCTGACCCCTTCCCTGAAGGGGAATCCACCAATCCTTCCTGAGTCTATCTAAGCCTCAGGATTTCTGTCCCAATTTCCTCAACTATGCTTCTGACCTCCTCCTGCCACCTCTTCCTTTATACTCTCAGATGTAGCTACAATGGTTCTGAAACAAGAATAACAAGCCCATTAAGATGCATCTGATTGTGTCCAGGGTATTTTGATGTCTCTGCTTGGGAGCAGGGGAACAGTGCAGAGCTCAGCAGTCCTGCACAGAGCTAGCACAGATCCATGCACCTCATTGCTTGGAGTGTCTTAGAGAAGGGGTCTAGTCAGCAGAAACTACTTTTCTAAATCACATCATCTTTTGTGGGCTTTCATGTCTATGCAAGGACAGTAAATGTGAAAGAAGCTGTGCAAAGTAGGCAGTAGGTCTTCCAGTAAAATATCTCCTATATGTTGAAACAATGATTTCTCTCCAGTTGATTCACTGGGGAAACAAAACACAATATCACTATCTAAAGTCACTAGATTGGATGAATGTATCCCACATCATAATAGCATTGTGAGAGTGTGAGCATCCAGTGGACTTCCAATAGAATTCAATTTACAGTATAATAATTTGTCTCTAAGAAGGATGTACCTTTACATATAAAGACTTTAAGAATCTAACAGTAAAACCATACAGAGAGAGAGAGATGCTTCCTTTTGCTGCTTGCATAGTATAAAATGCATTTTACGAAGAAGTACCTGACCTTGTCACGCAAATGGAAAATTTCATCAGTGCAGCTGTAGAAATCTATGTAAATTTTAAAAACTACATTTTTAAAAACTAAGTTGTGCCATTCAGACAAAATCAATAGCTTTCAGAAGAGATGTTTCTAAGCTATTATGTCATAGCTAATTAAAACTCCAAACTGCTAACAGCTACTCTCATGAGGTACCATGTATATGACTGTACACTGAGCTTATAAAAGAGACCTTCTGGGTTTTCTACTTGAAAGCATAAAATAGAAAACACCATATATTGTACATAGCTCTGTATGATTGATGTAATCTAATCCACTACTATAATACTCCAAAAGATGAAAAGGCAGTAGCAACTATGTCAACCTTTCCACCTACCAGCCTCTTTCGGATGAGTGCTATCTATCTTTTCAACGTATTGGGAAACTAAACTAAAGTGAGCATGGAACAAATGTCTGATGGGTGACTTATCTGGCATTAATGCTTTATGCTTGCTGGGGTAAAGCAAGCTAGTGTATGCTTAGCTCCAGGCCTCCAGGGAAACATTAAGATGGACTGAATGGGATAATCTCCTCCTCACTGCAGGAGAGGATGGAGCTACTGGTAAGAGATAGTGGACTCAACAGAGAAGGGTGCAACAGTAAAAGGGGTGATTTTGTGTCAACAGTGGGAGACTAGACGGCTCTATTCAGAAGGCAAAATTGGGCTCACTGAGCTGTCGACTTTAGGAAGGGAGCACAGATAGCTTATTGACACATTTATCAGGCACTCCTGTGACAGGGCTTCAAATATTATGCAGTTTTTATCAGATTAGTCTTTCTAGAAACATTTCAGTAATTATCTATTTAATTTTTACCAAATTCACCCTCAAGTCTCACTCCCTTCAGTTAGCATAGCTGGAAGCAGATGAGGACCTCTATACCATACTCTGCTAAATACTGAAATATGAATTAAAAAATCATCTTCCTTCCCACCATCACAAGGCATAAATCTCACTGGCATTACTGGGACTTTTATGAACAATGAATAGAAGAAGTTTATTTGACAGACAGAAGTTCTGTCATTATTTTATCTCTTTGCAATGCACAAAGAACAGAATGAAAAATGCCACTACGATTTGGATGAACTAGTAAAGAAAAATTATTTTTGTCACAGAACTGAATAAGAGTTCTGGATAAATTGATCAAAAGGCTCACTAGAGCTTTGTATGATATAACAGAAAGCACAGTCTTTTTAAATTAGTCATAATTGTAGTCTATAGTATCTTCTCATTGTCAATGCTGCAGATTCTTCATTTGAAGCTTGAGTATATGTCATGAAAATTAAGGAAAATCAGCTTTCTAGAAAAAAATACCCCAGGGATAAGTTGTAGTTTATGTGAAATAAGTGATTATGCAATGAAGTTTCTTTCGCATTCTCAGCCAAACTGCTGAATAATTTTGCACTGCAACATTGAAGAGAGTAAGAAAACAGAAGACTGAAACAAGAGGAGAATAGCAAGGAGCTCTGCTATACTGCAGGAACTAACTGGTCACTTCATACTCAGTCTGTTCTAACAGAAAATTCCAATCCATCCTTTTGTTAGTCCTGGTGATATAGCGATTTACAAAATAAACTGGCCCTTGGAGATATGAGCCATTTCTTTTACTTTGAGAGCTGAAAGACTAATTTATAAGATACTGGGGTTTTTTTCTCTTATTTCCAGATTCTTCAGAATCTATCATTTTTTTTCATGTTTCCTCTGTATTTGAATACAGTATTGATAACAGATATTTAAAACACATAACATATTGGATAAATAATGTCAGTAAGTCCTTGTTTTTCATCTGAATGAACATTTCTACAGCTAAAACATCAACCTTTTTAAATTGAAACAATCTGCAAATATTCCTCTATGTAGCAACAACATTCACAGCTAATAAAGTGTATTCTGTTTCCCCAAATGTGGTAGAGGATAATTACCATAACCCAGCATTAAATTAAGTTTAATCATAGCAAACCTTGTTCATCCATTCCTACAGACACCATGACAAAACATGGCTGATGAATAAAATATGGAGCATTTTCACATTGTCTTACACAACCTGAGGCAATACGTAATACTCTGTTCTCTTTGCCTCTGCTTCGTTCACAATATGAGGGAACGATATATAGTACCGTCTCTAAAAAATATGTCCACTTAAAAGAAAGGATCAAATGTTAGAAGAAAGGATCAAATGTTAAAAGAAAGTAGAAATGGCCTTGGGGCTTGAGGGAACTGCCAAGTTCATAGGGTCTGCTTTCACAAGCAATTACATCATGCAGTGTTTTTCATGAGGTGATGACACACCACTTAGAAGTACTGAGTGCTTTCTACCACTACACTAATCATTATTGGGAAGCTGTCCCCAACTCTCATGAAGTGCACTCATGACTATTTAATGTTTAGTTTTTCTAGTACTAAGAATGTGCTCTAATTTCAATATCTCATTTTCCTCCCTGGAATCACACTTTGAAGAAATCCTCCTATTTCCTTTAACATTATCATAAACATTTTAAAGTAGTCAGTTACATTTTTGTAAGAAAATGTTTAGTGTTATCCTATCATGGAAATTAATTTTCTGTGAACTTAAAGCTCTGGATATTAGTCTAACTCCCACATAAATTAGGATTTTGTCCATTCACGTTAACTACACTACCACTTTCCTCTACAGGCTACTTCTTTCCCCAGACAAATTGTACGTGCAGGGATGATATTGGTCTATATCTAGAATTAGTATTTGTCTGTTAAGTTTTTTTTCAGTCATAAGACACACAAATTTACAGGCTTTTAAAGATAAAGTTGTTACTTTTTTTCAAAACCATGTGTTTATCGTAGCCTAAAGCCACTCTGATTCGCTCTTTGCTGCTGTTCCAGCCCCAGACAGCCCTGCCATGATCTAGACCTGTTACAACTGTTACAGTAACATCACTCTTTTATGCAGGTCACATTCCAGTAAAGACTAAACCATCCCAAATTAAAATTGATAAGTGTCAAATAGGCCAAAGGCAAAGATGAGGTCCTCAATTTCTGACAATATGTAGTTAAACAAAAGCTTTTCTTCCCCCTACCTTTGATCCAAGCAGAAGTCATATCTGGCTTATCAGGTACCTAATTGAACCTTTCTTTTGACTCAATGCCTACTTATATAAATCCTCCACTTGAAGATAAATTCACCCTTTAAGTGTGAAAGTATGGCTGGCATATTTACCTCACAGATCTGGACTTACATACTTCAGGTAAGATTGTAGAACAATCTAAAACTTGAGTAGTACCTAACTGGCCAAATTTTTTTGTCCTGAGTGAATTTAATCCTAAGGCAAAAAGTCATCTCATCTCCGGTGCTTGAAGAGAGAAAGGGAATAATTCTGTGACAACATGTAACAGCTACAGAAAATGCTCCAATTTCAGTTTGGGACCTCTTGACAAATAACTTGAGCCTTAATGGTGAATCGTGGTAGTTAAAATATTATTAGTGACTTACAATGGCACTAATTATTCACGTTACTTTCAAATATAAAACAACTTTGTTTTCAAATGGTTTTCAACACAGAATCAAGTTGCTGCTCTAGACCCAAGGAAGTACTGTGCAAATAGGATTTCTTATACTAGGGTAACATTAAAATAACCCAACAATTCATGCTGTTTGACTGAAGATGTAACTCTTCTGAGTTGACAAGGCAGTAGCACATTCACCAGTGATACTGTGTACTGTCCTGTTATAAACAGAATTTATAATTATAGGTGAAATAATATCCAAGAAGCAATGAAACATATGTGAAACAATACTTGTATTAAAGGCACAGAGCTTTTGGTTTCATTATTTTCATCAATACTTCCCAAGGAGTAGTGTAAGAAGTAGCTACTCTACTTTGTTCCAATGTGGAAAGGTCCCAAAGGCAAAATTCATCATTTTAAGTACATCTGCTTTGGCAATGATTTGCAATACCAGAAAGGCACAGGGAAAAAATCATAGAGTAGAAGATGTTTGGAAAGGGTTTTGTCTATGCTTTTGAAGCGAGAGACATTCCTACCATTTACCTGAGATTTTGCAATGGAAAGATTTTCCTAATAAGAGGAGCACCAAAGTGTACTTGCCTATCTAGAATACCACTTCTTTATATCCTGTACTAAAAGTTGTTACATTTCATGTAAATAACTTCCATTTTAATGTCTTAGTTGTGTTTGAAGACCAAGAGAATCAAGCAACCAGCAGAAATTTCTGGGCAATTCTGCTGGCCAGGGCAGTGAAAACTACATACTCTCTCATAATCAAATTGACAAAATCTTTCATGTTAACAGCTACCTATGTATCTAAGGATTTATTAATGCTTTCCTCTTTGAAGGTACCTGTAACGTTGGTCTTTAAAATATTTGTAAAAACTTCCAAGCACATGTTGAAATTTTCCTTCTAAGTCCATAAGCACCAGAATGTCTGTACAAATACTTCTCTCTCAGATTGTTAAGCAGATCAGAAAACTGTCAAAACAAAGCATGGAGAAAAAATTCCATGCTCAGATACAGTTCTAGGTGCCAAAATGAGAACAAAATACAGCTAAGAGATTTAATTTTCTGTTTCAACGATATCAGGAGGCTGAGGAGCTATGGTTACCTAATAATAGCTGGATTTTAAAGGATCAGCCACTTGATACTGCAACAAAGGAACAACTGGTTGTTTTTTCCTGCCATTTCATTCATCTACCATCATCTTCATTGTCTAATTTGTTTTAACTAAAAAGCTTAAACAAAGGTTTTCTTGAGAGAGAAACCAGACTGCTAAGTAAGGGTAAACCATTATCATGAAAGTCTTTTTTCAGTCTTCAGAACAAATTGCCATAATAGACTAACTTTGTAACCTTCAGTTGGAGGTTTCAGGATTCTAATGAAATTACAGCTTTAGGCAAATAAATATTTCCTAAGTGACCTAGACAGCTTTTTCCATTATGTTTTCTGTGTCAGTTTAATGTGACACGGAGCAAGGAGCAGAGTTTGTATTATATTAGAGTTTACTTGTTCCAGGTTGACTCCTTATTCCTTACGTTGCTTATACTATTAGCTTATCCCCTTGTGACAAACTTGCAACACAAGCAAAAACCTGAATGTTAGGATCCAAACTTCCAAAAAATTGTAAGATGTTTAGCACTGGAGTTGTGGAATATCCAGATTAAGACTCTATGGACAGAAATATTTTGGATTTTCACTGCAGTTACAGATTTCAATGTCTCTGGAGAATGAGGATGAACATGTCTTGAGCTAAGTAAACAAAAATGTAGACATCTCATATCTATGCCCCAAAAGAAAGTGATAAGATACATTAAGATTTTTAAAGGGTATCTATATTAATATTGAATGATGAAACAAATGATCCATATTTAAACTAGGTGTAGTTCAGAGGCACTGTGTCAGCTCTGAATTTGACAAGTAACCTCACTTATAAAACCAAAAATTAAGTATTGGAGCTGTTGCAACATATGGTGACTGTGAAGTGATCACTGTTAGTAAGACTTTTTCCTAAACCAAGCAAAAATGTTTAAAAACCAGGCATATAAAAACAGGGCCTTTATAATGAAAATAGTGAGAAAGCATCATAACAAAATAGAATGAGAACAGGAAAAAATGAAAATGCTAATGAAAAACTTGATAATCTAAGGAATGGATGAATTATTTGCTTGACCTGTATAGCAGAAAAGTGGAAGCTGCAACAGATATAACTACTTTGCAGGCAGAACTTCATCCTTGAATGTCATGGAGGAAGCAGTGTGTTCATGAATAAAGTTTTCACATTCTGCCTTTTTTTCTAAGTTTGAAATAAATGTACATTTTCTCTAAAAGCTCCTGAACAACTAGAGGGAGATCAAGTGGGAGGATCAGACAGATTTTTTTCATCATTTCAAAGGTTTTTGCAAGGTTACTTAATTTACCTCATTTCTTCCTTACAATAAGGTATACTGGGATCCTGAAGCCAAGTATTCTTATTGATATTGATTTTAATGCAGGTATTCAGATTAAAAGCGACACAGTGAAAGAAACAGCCTTGTTGTGTGTATTTTTCCCATTGTGTACACTTCAATACAATTAGACAAATGCAGCAGCAATTTCTTTATTAAAATTAATTTTTTTTTACTGTAAAGACAAATACCTCATCCTTTTGGTGTGAAAAAAAATTTTATATCTTGCCAACTAACATCAAAAATCTCTGAATAAAAATATAATTACTTGTGGATATTCAAGTAAGCCTGCTACTGTTTCTAAGGCAGTATTATTTTAACAATTAAATTCTTCAGGCATACATCAGCATAAATCTGTAAAGATGTTGGCAATTTTTTTCTCATTATTTTTCATACTGTGATACATATCTAAATTTATGCTATTTTTCACTGCATATATTATGGCAACATTGCCCAATGAGACTTCAGTCCTCAATAAACACAATGGCAAAATATCAGTCTTGAAGATAATGGAATTTTTTCTTAATCAAGAAAAGAAGAGGCTCCCACTTCTAGCAGCAAAGAAGACAGCATATTCTCCTGTCAACAGAACCCTGTCAATATTTGAAGAACGTCCTAAGCTGTCACACCTCTTGGTCTTGGCTAAAATATGAGAGGCACATTCTCTGCTTGGTTCATCATCACAGATTACCCTAATTTCTCCAAGATAGAGAGATTCTTTCTCTTCAATATTCAAATCAGAGAAATCTCCAAGAACTAAAAATAGTCCAGGTAAATATGAAGTCCTGTCTAACTTTAAAATTTCTGTCCTGTGCTACTACAAAATCATTCTCAGTAAGGCAGCATCCATGCAAGAGTTACTGTCTTTTTACTGACCAACATCTACAGGCACACAATTGCAGATTCATTTGTTTTGGTATAAGCCTATTCATTCTTATTCAGCTGCAGAACACAGGGAAACAAAAACCCTGACTTCAAATTCCAGTTCCTGAAGCAGTGTTGCATAGGAACTACAGATGTTATAATTTAACACACGGGTTAGGCAGATTTTCTTTTGGAGATGACTTGCATGAGTTAATTATGCAGAATGTACCACTGCTGAAGTCTAAAAAATATCAGGTGGAACATCTTTATTCCCTGGCTCCTGGTTTGATGCATCCTTCTATAAGTTAAAGATCACTTTTTTTTCCACATAAACCAGCAGCCAATTTTAGATAAGCGTGTTTTTTTCTGTGTGACAATAGAAAGCACTGTCTGTCACAATGCAACAGCTGACATCAGGTAGGAGAGTCCTGCTACTGTTTGTGTGCAGGTTCTGGGGCTGGAGGCAAGGCGATTTCCATGTGCAATCTTAATTTTTGGAATTGGGAGTTTGAGCTATAAAGCTAACACAAGGTTCATATTTTCAGCCAATTTTTTTTTTTTTTGATGTGCTGTGACAACATTCTTCTTACAGATTTATAAAAGTTATATCCTTTTTATTTGTGTAATAGGAGTCATAAATCCCAGAGCCAGTAACGTCATTATGGTAGTGGCTTTAGACTGTTCTGCCCAAGGAGCTCAGACTTCTAGGATTTGATTTTGCCATCTCCTTTTTAAACAGTCATAATAAAGAAAGCACTGATCAGGAAGCGAAATAATTTTCCTCCAAGACTGGAACAATAATAGAGCATTGCTTTTCGCCACTGAAGTCTTAGACCTACAGACTAGCAGTAAATGTCAGAAAATGGTAACAACATTTTACTACACCTCAAAATATCCTCATACATTTGAAGCCTGCAACCAGCAGGCTTCACTGCTGACAGAACACAGCTGGTGTTTAAAGCTGTGCAGAGATTACAGTATCTGCAGTAAATACATCAGAGGTTTTAAGATACTAATTGGATCTGCTGTAATTTGGAAATTCCTATGTGACTGGGAATATGCAATGAATCATGCTCAGCTTTCTCTTCTGTTAGCACCCAGCAGGAATATTTATGACAGTAGCTAGAAGTAAAATCATGAAGGGTATGCCATGGTCCTATCACTGGATGATATATGTGTATACATATTGGGAAATGTAATACAATAGTGTATTTATTACTTCCTATGGCTTTGCATAGGCTCTTGTCACTTACAAAGATAATAAAAATTGATGTGTGTACTTAAATAGGGCCTCCCACAAGTTTTAAGTCACATAAAAATGGGGCAATTAAACAACTAGATTTACATAATGCTCAGAACATGTGCTAAGGTGCTTTCAGCACAGATTTTCAATTAAATTTTTACGAGTTCATCTTCCTTTCATTGTTTTAATTATTGAATATTCAATATATTTTTATTTGTGTTATACTGGAAGCCTTACCTACTAAAAAGTGCTGTCTTGATCATAGTTTTTAATCTAAAGCCTGCTGCCAGTAATTCTAGCTTGCATAAATTAGGTTTGTTTTCCTGCACTGATTCCACAGAAGTAAAGATTATTCAACTTAGAGACAAGCCTACTGTTTTCTACAGGCCTATTTTTCCCTAAACTAGGAAGCTTTGTTCTTGTAACAGTTGGGTTTGGAACCAAGCCTATAGAAACACAAGGATTTTTCTTGCCCTTGAGAGTTCACTTCAGGCCAGGTTGTTGAACTGGCAGAACAGAAAGGATGCTCATCCTGTAAGGTTTACTGCAATGAATTCTGTTCAGTTGTTCAGATTAAAGAAGCGTGAGGAACAGAACAGTGTACTGAGAAAGCAGTAGAGTAAATATGGCCTATAGCCAGAATTTGACCCTCCTAATCACACATACTTGTCCATCTAGGAATACAGTTGCTGCAGATTCTTTGTAAAATCCAAGATCTACGGGTATTTTTACATTTTCTTAATTATCGTCTAAAGATTTCTTGCTCTTTCTCTAGAGAGGAGAGTTCAAGTTGAACTCTGTCACCTGTATAACACACCTAAGGATGGGTCTAGCTGTATTACATCTAAGAAATATATGCCATGTTGGGAGGATGACTACTAGACAGAAAGACTGGCACCTGCAGTTAGTGGCTGAGAACTGGAAATTGTATTTTCCAAGGAGGTGGAATGGAATATTGGGGTTGGAATAGTAAATTTGGGCTCAAAAATTAGGAAAGAAAGAAGCTAAAATATTTTAAATCTGAACAAATTCTGTGAAGTGCACCCACAGTACATTAATTACATTAAACCAAGATTTCTAATTCTGACCTGCAACAATCAGTTAGATACCCTGCCAAAGCACGTCCCATACCACTTCCCACTCTACTCTACATGAAAGACAACACCCAGCTGCTGCTCTTAATACTTCATTAGCTAAAGTAGCAGCTGTCAGCCTGAAAAGGTTTCAGCCCTGCTGATTGTAGTTGTTAACATGATTCTGTTTCAAATGACTCAGCCCAGTTTTGCATGTTTGTTTGTTTAGACTGGAAATTACACATCTGAAAGCTGGCATTAAAACAACAAGATTAAGATTGAAAACCGCAGCTCTCTGGGAGATTAATGCCAGAATCGCACAGAAGTCTCCTGATGAGCAATTCACCAGAATGGCAATCCAACTGGGCAACTTGCAAGAGCAAAACTACAGGTTGGTGGTGCAGATTCAGGTGCCTGTTCCCTCAATATTAAAAGGTTCCCCAACCACTAGACAGGGGTTTTATGAACACCTTGCTTGAGTCTGATTTAGGTGCTCCTGTCCATGCTAGGTGTCTGATTCTTCAAACGGGCAGTTTTAAAGGGTGATAAAGGATAAGGATAAGGATATGTACATTTCCCAGTTAACTACCAAGGCAGATGCGCTATTTAGCAAACTCATATATGCATACTAGAATTTTTTCTGTGCTTTCCCTCCCTATGGGGCTCACTTGGAAACACAGCTAAAATTAGGAGTTAGAGATTTACCTTCTGATCTGCAACAAGAGATGCATACATTTATGAACTGACTAAGACAACAACAAGCACCTTGTGCATACGGAATACTCCCTTTCATCTTTATTTTAAGTGCAGTTGTGTAACAGGTGCATTAATAGGACAAGGTGATATAAGGGTCCATGCCACAAGCTGTAGAAGCCACCAATTGTTCCAACAGAATTGTGGAAAAACCTTCAGAGAAAACTGGATCATGACAGTAAATATCAAGTAACCTTTTCTTTCTCCCCTACAGCATCTCAAAGTAGATACTACAATCCCTCCTAAGTACAAATTCAGGAAAACACACCAACTACTCCTGTTGGTTGGGTACCTTTAAACCTCATACCTTGCTACTTTATATGTTTTGTGCATGATCAACCTACAAATCCTAATGACCTATACTTCATTTTCTACCTAAGTAAAGTGGAAAAATCACACTGATTTTTCATGGAAGGTGATTCCTTCAAGTTCTGCTGGAGAACAATTTCATTGAATTAGATTGTTTCTGTAGTTGCTATCTTAAATAAGATCTATACAAGGAGACAACCTCTTAACTTTACGTTATAAAGAAATGTGTAAATCCCATTAGAAATGGTTCAGGTTTTCCAAGAATTCAAAATCCTTTGCATAAACAATTTAACAAATGTTTAATACTGTCTCTCAAATTTCAACTATAGATGAAGGTATCAGTCCTATACTTTTGTATGTGTGAGAGAGAGAGAAATGTTGCCCAATAGCTTTTCAAGTAAAATTTGGAGCATTTATTTTGTATTATTTACCCAGATTCTTTAGTAAAAGTATGCTACTGTTGAAAAACAATGGCTGGAGAAAGAAGGCTGGCACGCTACTGGATGGAGTTGACAAATGTGTTTTAGGCTGATAGATGAGCAGAGGGAACTCTCAAGACTGCTATTCAAATTCAATTCATTAAGCTTAATGGAAGAAACCCCAGCCAAGGTATGAGCTTCCAGTTCATCATGTGTACAAAACCCCAGTTACATTCCCACTTGCTCCTGTGCTAGGAGCTTTCTTCAGAAATAAGTAAGCAGAAGACATAGCTAAACTCATAGGCTTGATTAGATAGTTTTTTACATAGCAGCAATTTTTAATATAGTGCACATTTAATTTGAATTTTAAAAAAAGAAAGAAAAAATTGTCAGGCACCATTTTTTTTTTGCGTCAGACAGAAACAAAGAGAAAAAAATTCAGATAATTATTTGTTAACAAAAGTGATTCTCTGAAAATCTTATTTGTGACATCACAGTTAATAGTAGCTACTTACTTCTAGTTAGTATATAGTAATAGCCCAAGAAGTGCTGCAGTAATTATCCATTATGCCTAATGAGGTAATGATTCTGTCAACCCCACACACGCTGAGGGATAATTTACTGTGTGTACTGTCCTAATAATATGAACAAATTCTTATACAGATAAAGGTGCAACTCAAAGTAAGTGAAATTCTTGAATCATTCCCTAAATAAACAGAAAAAGTCAGTATAAATAATAGAAGCCATGACAGGATTTTCATCTTACAAATAATGACTTTGGCTGTTCAGACCCAAAAATGTATTATTCATATCAGAATTCACTTACTGATAGCAACAGACATATCCTTGCAGAGTGATAAACAACAAATCATTTTTACTTGCTTGTATCATCACTGCATGATTACTTTGAAACTGCTGTCTTTTAGATTTTGGGGTTTTTTTGTCTGTATGGCAATCTCCCTTAAGCACACTTTAATTAGTAATTTTTGATCTTAACTAGTCCTGTTGAAAGTAGGACAAATGCAGCCTTCTCTGGCTTGCTGTGTCTACAGTTTGCACAGGGAAGCAGAGATCTTTCTGAAAGACAGAGGAGTATTCATTATCATATTTGAGAAAATGTTTTTTGTTTATCATTGCCATTTTGTTAATGACTGTGGAGAGTTTTCAGATAGTCTCAAGATTGACATCCATCCTCATCACAATATTAGTGCAAATCTATCCTCTTCTATCAGGACTTGCACTAACATTTTAATTTTGCCTATTGCACAGAAACAATTATTTATTTATTTACAAAAAAATTATCAAGAGAACGCAATTCCCCTGCTAAATAACTAAATTTAAAAAAACCAAAAAACTAAATAGTGGTTGCCTCTTAAACTAAAAGTATAGATTAATACTTTTTAGAGTTCTCATTGCTGAGAATAAACTTTATTACTAAGGGAAAGCAGACAAAATATAGTTCAGACCTTACAGCAAAAATTGTTACTTATCTGCTCTGAGGTTTTCCAAGGAAAGCACATTCTGGATGAAGGATTTATCAGTTTTTCTTCAGCTGGTTATCAGTTAAGTATGAAATTGAATTGTCTGTTCTGAGATGATGCCAAAAGTAAGGTAAATTTCAACATTTGTAATACCTCTTGATATCATATATATGTGTGTGTATATATATATATATATATATATATATATATATATATGATTGTATTGGTTGTATTGGTCAATGCAGTGCATCAACTTTGCATGCTTTAGGAAAATTAATTAAGACTGCATATTTGCCTTTCTGGAGTCATAGCACTCTTGCCATGATTATATATCTGGCTGTCATCAAGTCACACTTGCAGAGACGTCCTTTGCTTTGTGGAGAGATAAACTGCATGATCTAATAGGTCATTTTCTATTCCTAACTTCTATGGCTCAATGAACAATAAATAATATTACTGTGTTTATGTAATGTCTTCTTCCAGCAATAAAATATTGCCCACAAGACACAAACATCACAGAGATTGTGATATAATCCCTCAAATGACCAGAAATTGTCAATATATCAAACACAGTACAATTTTTTTTCTGTACAGTGGACCGTATTTAACATCGCAGCTTCTCAACAAATCAATTTGGTTTACCCCACAAATTAAAAAAAAAAAAGAGTGACAAATTCTACAGAGAGAATCTTATAAACTAAGACTCCTTGTTTTCTATTTTTCTTCACAAAACACATTAGAGATAAGCATCTCTGTTAGAGAGCAAAGAAAATAATTTGGCCCTAGCACATTCACAGTGTTAAGGGCAGAATATATATTCAGAGCTGCCCAGAAGCACACCTAACATTTTATCTCGCATTCCACAGTTGCAGTCTGAACTTGCATAGGTGCCTAGAGAATCTAAATGTTTTCCCCAGTGATGATAAGCTGAAGCAGAAGATAAAAATTACATATTTGAGAACAGCAGAGTACCCAATTAGATGGCTACATTGGTCAGATATGTGTTTATGAGGATAATGGGTTTTTGTTTTCACATGCCTTACTTAGTTAGGTCCCCTCAGATAAATCAGAAATGTTATGCATGGAGTGCTTTTCTATTCAGAGAACAATAAAAAAGAACAAAAATACTTGCAGTTCATACTGTTTAGCAGTAAAATAAAGTATCTGAATTGTGCTGGAAAAATAAATTTATTATCTCATTTTTTAACGATACAGCAAACATGGTAATATGGTTCTCATTATTATCACAGTCACCAAAGCCTTTTTAATAATTCCTGGATGAAGTTCAGGGAAAAATCTATACTGCATCTTCTACCTCACTATGCTAAAATAAAATGTATGGCCAGTTCCCTTATCAGCCATGTAATCAAAAGAAAGTATTGTACCAGAAGCTCTTTATAGTTTCAGGTGCATTAAAAAATAAAAGTGCATTAGTTTCCATCTCTCCAAAAGGTCAAGGTTTCCAGAAAAAGAGCTTCTTCATTATTTGTGAAATATACCATAGCAAAAGCTTAAGCCATAGAAAGCAATGTGCTAATATTGCCAGTAAAATGTCAAGATTCCTTCAAAATAAAGCAATTTAAACCAACAGATATATTTGCTTTTTCAAATTAATTTCAACCTTGGGTTGCAATACAGGGGGGTCTGCATATTCCCATAAATATGTGATAGTTTAAAACCAAGCTATATAATTATCAGTTTGAATTTGAAAATGTTTTCATATTTTAAATAGAAAATTTTGTCATTGTTCTTCCCCAAGCAAAATTAAATTAAAGAAATTTCATTTAATTATTAACCAAATATCTGATAATGAAACAGGAAACCCAAGAAAATCCATGAAATTGCATTATAAGTAATGAAAATGAGATAAAAATTTAATGTATAATTTTTAAAAAGTTCTCCAATTATTAATCCATCTCTACTAATTCTCTAGCCCCAGCAGAATAAAATACTCTTTCCAATGGCATAACTCCTGATGGACTTTACCTTTATTCCAGGCAGAACACAGTAATTTCTACTGTCCTCAACATTTGTTCATACTAAAGGTTTATAAGATAATGAGATGAAGGTTTCTCTGCCCCATATCCTCCCAATAAAGATGTTCAGAATACTAGAAGTATCTTCTCCTGTTGAATAATGACATAAAATCATGGCCATGTGTAGTAACTACACCAAACCAGAGCTGAAATGCTCATTCTCAACTCTGCTATGGACTTTAATTTGAGAGCAGATCAGTTTAGATCAGCACACTCCACTTTTAGAATTGAGTAATAATAACATGGCCTCACTTTCATTTTCATTTCATTTGCATGTTTTATGTAGACTCTATACTCTTACACATTTACACTATAATATTACAGAATTTTACACATGAGCCATGTTAGTTTAATGGAGACTCAAACCTATATGTATGTTCTGTGTAGCACTATTATGAAAAAATTATTGAATTCAGTCTACCTTAAGACTCATCTTAGGCCTGAACTTTGTCAGCTATAAACCGTGGAAGTCTAGAAAAATCCAGCTTTATGACTTGTGTAGCCTACCTATGTCAGATTCAATAGACTCACTGCATAGCCTAAAAGTTCCATCAATGAATTAGTTGATCATAAGTTCTTTTGTTCCCTGGATATAGTTGTTTATCTCCTATTTGAAACACCATCACCATATTAGGATTATGATAATCCTAATATAACGACTTATAAAATGGAAAATTCTAAGAAGTCTATTTGAGTAGAAATACTGAATCATGTTTATGTAAACAGGATAAATTTGTGTGTTGACAATGGCAAAAATGTTCAGTTATATCTTCTATTCATATTGGTTTTAAATTTCATTGACTGGTTGTTTCAAACTGGAAAACAATCTTATTGAGAAAACGAATAAAGTTTACACCAGTTTTGAAAATGAGTAGACCACTAACAATTTACACTGATGACTCCAGTGAATCAAGCCACACAGCTCCATTCTTATGTCCTTATCTTCAAGATGAGGGATTTTCCCTCAAATTTTTGTAGCAATTCATAAACTGAAGTTAATCTCATAGCATCTTTTCCAATATTTTATTCTGAGCTGTAAAGATGACAATATTCTTCAATATTAAAAAAAATCAATATTACAAAAAATATTTATTTTATATTAGTTCCAGTCTTCATAAGCCAAAAACATCAGACTGAAAAAAGTTTGACAAAAAATCAAGGGACATGCATGGTAATGCAAATGTTATAGGAAAAAAATTATGGTGAGAAAGTAGAGAAAAGGACAGATTTCACAACAAAGAGAATTTGAGGAAGCTTGTAAAAATACCTATGACTAAAAGATTGGTCAAATATAAAAAATTGGAAGCAATTCTTGGACTTGACTGTTAAATGTAACAACTGAAATGTTCTTATTTTCTCTTTAAACTTTATCTGGCCATTTTTGACCAAACAACCACTAATGCATGAGGTAACTGGCAATAGAACTGTGTGGAAATATTAGCAGCAAAGGGGAACACTGCTGCATAATAGTGTCATAACAAACCCACATTGGACAGCTAGGACCATATCTGGAACAGCACTTGAGAGCAAAAAAAGGGAAAAACCCAAAATGGACTCTTTTTAGAGGGACTCCATATCAGAGTTGCTGACAATAAAATCCTCAGCATCATTCAGACAATGGTTGCACTGCTGCCACTTCCAGCCAAGCAGACTATGCTGACATAGTAACTTTGCAAAAGTAAGTGTTTGCTCCTACAGATGTGGAAAGGTTCACATGCAAATTCAAAACACACTATCATGAGGAAAATAGCTTTTATCTGGCTTCCTTTGAAGGCAAGACATTAGCAATTAATTCAGTCTTGCCTTGGCCTACAGTATGGATTTCTTTATTTCCTTTTCAGTACTTCCACTGAGCCTGTGATAAGAGGCAGGGGGGAAGGAAAGAGAGTGAATAAATTTTTGGAATCAGTAAGTTCAGAAAAAAACTCAACAAGGAATATCACATCTGGTCTGATTTCAAGTCAGACTTATCTGCTGACAGGAAATTCAGAAGAAAGAAAAGAAAAGGAAAGAGAGATATTATTTCATGCAACATCTGTTAATGTACATATTCAGGGTGCATTCCAATCCCTGGTACTATGCAACAAAACAAATCCTTTTTAGGGAAAATTTAACACTCTAGCACTGTGGTAGCATTTTGCTAGAGAATTCTTTGCAAGAGAACTCTTTGCTGGAAACGTTAGGTTTTATCCCCAGAGATATGATTGTTTCTTGGCTTTAGAGAAGACAACATCAAAGTAACATCTTTAAACTTGAGGCAGAAGTTAATGAGATGTTTTTTAATCTCATTTCCCCGAAGGGATGTGATTCTAGTCACAGGCCGGCTCTTTCTTGAATTCTGTCCTTCAAAGAGGTAACTTTTTACACCTGAAGTTCTATCTTTGCTGCAAAAAGAGACATAGAATCATAGAATCTTAGAATGGTCTGAGTTGTAAGGGACCTTAAAGATCATCTAGTTCCAAATCCCCAGACATAGCAGGGGCACCTTCCACTAGATCACATTGCTCAAAGCCCCATCCAACCCGACCTTCAACACTTCCAGGCGCAGAGTATCCATAACTTATCTGGGCAGCCTGTTCCAGTGCCTCACCATGCTCGCAGTAAAGAATTTCTACCCAATATCTAACCTAAACCTACCCTCCTTCAGCTTAAGACCACTCCCCCTTGTCTTGTCACTGCAAGCCCCTGTGAAAAATCTCTCTCCAGCTCTCTTGTAGGCCCCCTTTAGGTACAGGAAGGTGCTATAAGGTCTTCCTGGAGCCTTCTCTTGCCCAGGCTGAGCAAGCCCAACTCTCTCAGCCTGTTACCATAGGAGAGGTGCTCCAGCTCTGTGATCATCTTTATGCCTCTCCTCCAAACTCACCACAACAGGTCAATGCCCTTCTTACGCTGGGAGCTCCAGAAGAGAACACAGTACTCCAGATGGGGTCTCATGAGAGTAGAGTATAGGTGGAGAATCCCCTCTCTTGACCAAAAGTAGCTGGCCCTGCTACTTTTGATGCAGCCGAGGATGCAGTTGCTTTTCTGGGCTGTGAGCATGCATTTTTGGGTCACATTGAGATTCTCCTCCACCAACAACCCCAAGTCCTTTTCTCCAGGTCTAGTCTTAATCCATTCTCTGCCCAGCCTGTATTTGCGCTTGGGATTGCTGTGACTAAGGTGCAGGACCTTGCACTTGGCCTTTTTGAACTACAGGACGTTCACACAGACCCACCCCTCAAGCTGTGACAGTCCCTATAGATGGCATCCATTCCTTCCAGTATGCTGAGTGCTCTACACGGCTGGATGTCACTGGCCAGCTTGCTGAGGGGTGCCCTTGACCCACTGCCCATGTCGCTGGCAAAGATGTAAAACAGTGCTGGTCCCAGCACCGGCCCTCAAGGAACGCCACCCATCACTGCTCTTCACTCAGGCATCAAACTGCTGACCACAACTCTGAGTGCAACCATTCAGCCAATTCCTCATCCACACAGTGATCCATCTGTCAGATCCCTGTCTCTGCAGCTCAGAGACAAGGATGTTGTACAGGACACCCATAGGCTTTGCACAAGTCCAGGCAGATAACATTAATCACTCTTCCTTCATACTGATGCTGTAACCCCACCATAAAAGGCCACAGAGTTTGTCAGGCTCTATTTGCCCACAGCAAAATCATGTTGACTGTCACCAATCATTTCCATATTTTCCATGTGCTTTTGCATAGCTTCTAGGATGATCAAGACACTGATTTTTCAAGGCACTGAGGTGAGACTGATGGGCCAGTTCCTCAGGTCTTCCATATTTCCCTTTTTAAAAATGGCAGTTATGTTTCCCTTTTTCCAGTCAGTGGGAACTACCAGGGTAGTCAAGGGTACAAAGGTAAAAATAAATTATCACTGGAAGTTGTCATCACACAATCAGGTACTAATTTGAAGAAGGAGTGAGAGTTTATTTTGGAGTTCCATGGGAAACCAGAGATGACAGAAACAGTTACTGTTGTAATATGCCATCAGAAAAAAAGGAAGTGTTCACTCACACTTAGGGGCCTAGCTTCAGAATCAGAATACAAATCAGGAACCCCTGAAAAGCAGAGCACAAAGAGCCAAAGGCTCACATCACAATCCTTATCCAACGGTTAGGGAAAAAATTTCCAATGGAAAATATATCCATTGTTCATCAACAGAGAGCAAACTACAAAGGAGCATGGTCACTCCAAAACACCCCACAGACAATTCTGTCTCTGGTAGAGTTCGGATTAGGAAGACACCCATAAGCTGTCTTAAAATATGAACTACTCTAGATATGTGCCTTCAAACAGAGAAGACTGTGCTGTGACTTCAGAATTTTCAGTACTTCACCCTACTATTCTTCACCAAGAAACAAATCTTTTTAAGTGCATCTCTCAGCCACTGAAGTATTGACAAAGTAGAGATGGTAGAAATGAGTACCATCTGTGCAATTCTGAACCTTATCTGCACTGTTTACCTGAAGAATCCAAGCAGTTATTTAAAAGATTAAAGACACCAGGATTCTAATCTAAGTTAGGGGTCTGGTTTCCCATCACTTCGTGTCTTTCTGGCTACTCCTCTTTGCAGAATGAGTCACTTTACACAATCCTAGACACTTTCCATTTCTCTCAAATATGAGAAAATTATTTCATGATCAGGGCTGCAGTGCTTCTCAGGATTTATGAGTGAGAATATCTGCCTACAGAACATTGAAAGGAAGAAATAATTCATCAATGCCACTAACTTCTATGTCTTGGTTTGTATCCAAATTTTTCATCTAAGTTTGTAAGAGTTCAGCCTAGGACTTGAGCAGAAACACAACTGATATGTTAAAACAGAAAAAGAAATATTGGCTGCTGTAGTTTTGTGTATGAAAAATCTATACTGACTACGGGTAAGTATTTTGCAATATAAAATTCAGAATACATCTTTGGTTTAAAAAAAAGCGCTTGTATTCAGACTGGAGAAATCCTCATGCTAAACATCCTAGAGGCTTAAAAGTTTTATTGTTAAAATCCTCTACATTTCATGGAATAAGTGTTTTTCCTAGTGTCCCAGAAATATTAACAATGTGCAGTCACAGATTACTAATTGTTTCCTGTTTATTGTCATAATTTGCCTCCCATGATGATGTTAAGAGAGTTGAAATACTTGTTATTTCAGTTTGTGAATCAGGACAGAAACATGTTACAGCAAAGTCAGAAAGAGTTATTTGTTTTTTCTATTTATTTTTGTATAAATCTCTTCCTGTCTGAGGTTTAAGTTTTACCTCCATTTCTTACATTTTCCTGAAACAAACAAAACATAATTAATGGAATATGAGCACCTATTATGAAAGCAGTATAAGGTACACCATATTTTAGAGGAGTAGCAGACAACAGCTATCATAAATTAAGCTAGGTAAGGAACACTTTGTTTTGTTTGCTTATAATGTACACAAAGATATTCAGCTAGAGATTTGTCATGAAAAATATTAAAAAACCCAAAATGGATTGCCTTTAGTTTTTAAAAGGTCAGCTATGGCAACTATTGTCCACTAGGGAAAAGAACTCAAACAAAGAGATGTTCTGAAGATCTGCTTTGCAGATTTTTTTTACCTACTGAAATTAGCATAACACTGTGATAGAATCCTGCTGCTGAGATAAAATCAAATTTTCTACCTGCCTCAAGGGAAGAGATCTGTTCTTTGAAATGAACCTAACAATGGTAAGAGCTCCCCATTATTCCAAACATAATAAAATGGTTATGCAACAACTTCACTGAGGACTTCAGTCACTCACAATCTTTGAACATCCCACAAAAATTATTAGCAGATTTAGGGTAGCTAACTCTGTGGATTTCCACTGTATTGACTAGCCCAGATTAAGTTCTGTGGAGAATGATAATAGATTCTATGCATCATAGCTGATCTAGAAAATCATGAAACACTGGAATTGCAGAGAGATGATTTGAGCTGCAAGAGCTGTCCTACTAGATATTAGTTCTGTAAAATGTCTGTTGGTACCTCTAAGACCCATAACCTCTTTACAAAGCTGGCTCAGTCTCATTGAAAACAATTTGAAATAATGCTAAAAGAAGAACTATAAAAATGAAACTTGTCTTTAAAGTGGTCTGATTTGACAAGGTCCAGAACAAAACTTCCTAGCAAAACCTAAAAATCAAGAACAAAAGAAAACTGTTTATTACAACTCATCATTCATCTCCATGGCCTGATGTGGACAAAGTTTCTTTCAGATTGCTCTTTTTAAGGCATTGAAACCTCATGAGAATAAATTTGCAACTTCAAAATTGAAATAAGGTATTTTCTATGAGAAACAAGACACGCAAGAGACTATCTTGCAAGCTGAAAACTGATCACTCTAATCCAGCTACCAAGAAGAACCTCTGTGCATGTAGTATAGTTAGTTATAACTCCCCGGTGTTAAATTCATCTAAGATTCATTTCAAAGGCTAATGCATTCTTATTTGCCAAGAGCTAGTTGGGTATTCAGTTTTGGAACAGTTATTGGTGAATAAGGAATTAAAGCTGTTGCAAAAATAGTACAGTTATATGAGAAGACTGATTCATCATCATCATTTTTCATACTAATTCACTTTGAGAGCTGAGTTCTTATACTAAATGCCCATATTAATCATGGAAGTTTTTTAAACTTTTATCAGACCCTTACATTTTCTGTATTTAAAAGCAACTCTCTGACTTCAGTCACTGTAATTTTCTCAGCATTTCAGATCTAACTGGAAACAGGTTTATTGATTTACCATGACAAGAAACTAAATATTAAAAAAACCTGAACAACTCATGTTCCAAATTAATCTTATTTTATTATTTATTTAGTCCATATATGTAACCTGCCTTTATCAGTAAAGACAAAGGGGAATTTCACTAACCACAGTTATCTGCAGAACACTGAATTACTTTTTATTTGGTGCACAAGGAATCATGTGGTCATGGGCGGAGAAGGAAGAAGGCAAGACAAAAGAGTTCTTTTCAGATCAGGGAGTTAGTGTGTTTCTGAGGAGCAGGCCAAGCAGTGGGATGGCACTATGGCTCAAAGGTGAAATGTGAAGAGAATAATGCTGCCTCTTTGAAAATGGAGCCTTCGTAAAGAAACATTCTGTCTAACCTGGGAAAGAACTGACTAAATCAATCAGTTGCATCAAGAAGCTGGGTTCCTGGAGAACAAGTGCAGAGCCCTGCCCTGACAAGGAGAGAAGTTGATGACACCACACCAGGAATGCTCCAATGTATCCGAAGGTGAATTTCATGCAAAATGCATAAAATGCAGCAGATCTACTCTTTCCTGGACAAATTATAACTTGCTTAAGACTAAAGTATGAGCATTTCAAAAACAAGGACTATGGAGAGGATAGAAGAATATTTGCAATTAAATTCTCCATTTGCATATAGGCATTAAAAATCATATTTCCACAGACTAAGAGCATTAATCTTCCTGGACAAGTGAAATTCTATTTTATATCCAAGAGATATAATTACACAAAGAACCAAATGAAAGCACAGATATATGTATGGTGTCACTCTTCTGGAGGTGGTGAAATTACTTTCACCCAAATTCTTAATATGTTAAAGATGGTTTCTCAACAAAACATGTTTATCAACAAAAGAGGCATTTTGCATATATCTCCACAGTCAGCAGACAACAACTGTGCTAACTACTCCATATGTCTTTCAGATTGTAATTGAACTGTCTAGAGTAATGAATGAAGCATAGAATAATGTGCATCCACTTTGCCTTTGTTTATTCACACTGTCAGCCTGACTTTGGTTCACTTTTACAGGCAGATTTCTCTATTTATGTCCATATAGTTTCTTTCAAGTTTAGCTTCCCAATGCCTAGCACTCCTTTGGGCACAAGACTCATTACAGCACTAGACTAATAATTGAAGAGTTTTTCTTTCTGTCATTTTTCTGTGTAAATAAATAAATGGAACAACTTTAGAATGCCATGAATTACATTAATCATAATATGCACAACTTTTCTCCTCACAGTAGCTTAATCTCCTCATTAAGTTCAAACATGAAACATTAGCCAACAAAAATCTTCTTTGAACAACAATTTTAACAAGTTCTTAAATACATGAGAAAAAGAGGGAGAACTGGCTTTTCTTTTCCATTCCAAACTATATCAAGCAAAATGTCCTTCCATGCAATAAATGCTATTCTGTGGTGTGATTTATTCCACATAAGTATACAGAAAATTCAACCTTAAGTAAATATTTATTAACGATATTTTGCACAGGCATACAAATGTATGTTTACTAAGGGTATTTCGGGAGTCCTAATTTGCCCTACATAAACAGAAATTCCAGTAAAACTGAAATATATGTCCATTTCATCCTCTGAACATGAACCAAATCTCAACAAAGTCAAGAGGAATCATCTGTGGGTTTTCAGCAATTCTGCTGAAGTTCAATTGAGCTTGAGAGATCCATTTGGGGCTTAGAGGGATAGAAGACTATCACTCCCACTCTAAAATGCATATGTTCCTAGAGCAATAAAAATTTTCTGCACATTCAGAGTTCTAGTCTTCCAGACAAATATTATATTGTCTGGCAGTTTTTATGTACAAACATAAAACAGCAGAGACAGTTTTATTGCATGAACAACCTTACTGAGAAGACTAAGAATGGGCCAGGACTATTCCCCTCTCAGTAAATATCTCCACAGCTGAACATGTAAGAGTTCTATTCTTGCAAGCATTCATTTAAGGATTCTGCTTTGGAACAATTTTAAAAGCACATACCCAAAGGGGAAAAAAACCTAAACAACCAACCAAAAAACCCCCTCCAAACCACAAACAACAGCAAGAACAAAACCCCACAGTGTATCCTTTCCTAACAAAGCTTAGGTTATTGCATAATTACTGGTTTTGACAAACTTTAATTGATAAAACTGAATGGGAAAATGTTTGCATGTGTCTATGTATTTGTATATCTATATTCATATCTATAAACTGGTTCTAGCTTACACTTGATGAATGGCTGAGATCTAAATTCCCAGTCTCCATTATTTCTTATTAAATATGGCATCTGAATGATTAGGTCATCTTTTTTCTCTGCAGAACCAATCACATGCTTCTTCCTAACAGCATGGATTGTAAGTCAGGGAATGAAGTGTCTCTTTTGAATTTCTGAAGGAATCTGCCATTTATCTAGATAGGCAGTCCTGTGTCACTCTGCATGTCCTGTATCACCAGCCTCACTGATTAGGACAGGAACGCTTGGTGTTTATTAAATTCCATGTGAGATTCAGATTATTCATATTCTTCTGCAATTATATGATGGAGGGCAGTTCTAGCAATGCTCTAACCTCTCACCCTCCCTAAGCACAGCTACAGAATTTCAGACTGTTCTCTCCATTCATGGAGAAGTCCAAAAGAAAGCAGTTCAACCCTAACACAGATGTGTCATTAGATCAAAATTCCACAAGAAAGATCTTCCAGAGTGAATGGGCTGATGCCTAGGTCGCCATGTAAATCAATAGTTTGCACTATTGCTACAGGTCAAGGAGTCAGTTTAACAATAAGAAGGTTGGGTTCCAAATTCACAGAAAATTGCCATGTACTTATCTGCCAGAAAAGGTCAGGGTGCATTCTAAAATCATCCAACAAAGCAGTATAAAATAAGCCCCCTTTATCCTAGAACAAAAAAGATCTTTTATTTGACAAGTCACTAAGCCTCGTGTTATGTCATCTTCTTGTGACCTATCTTAGACCATGCACTGAGTTCCGTAACTTCTAGGAAGAGTGCCTGTGGTTCATGATAATTGAAGAGCACACCTTGGATCTAGCCAACTCCAAGGAAAATACAGAATCAAAATAAGAACTTTTTAAAAAGAAAAGGTAATAAAAACAAGAACAAATTCCCACCTGAAGTAAACATCAATAAGTATAAAACTTTCCTAAATAAGAAATAATAGGACAAAACATGTAGAAGAGTACACAATTGCCTGTGTAAGGCACAGAAGAAATATTTAAAATTATCAAGAAGACTGAAAGGATTTGGAGGATTTAGAGCTGCACCCTGACATTTTATAACATGCATACTTCACAGGAAAGAAAGAAAATATGAATATGTGCCTGTAGGCACTACAAGGGCTAGAAATCTGTATTAATGCTTGTACACATATACTACTAATGAGATAAATGTAAACAAGATTATCACTTCAACAAAGAAATGTCACGCCTGATAAGGAGTTGAAAAAATAACTGGACTGGAAAATGTTCATCTACTTTTGAGACACCTGTGATTGACAGGTGATGCTGAAATCTGGATGAAAAATTCCATGAATGTTTCATGCTAATGATTTTCTATGTGACACTATTACCACTGACTACAAGTAAGCAGCAGGATTAGCAACTCAGCATGGTCCTAAGTATATTATGCTGCTAGAAATAACACCTCTGTGTAGTACAGTGACCTGATTACTGGCGTTGCAGGAACAGATGTACCACTCAATAAAATCAGCAAAATGAAGGAAGGCAATAAGCCCAAAAGGAAATCTGAATGTGCCAGTGGGAATGCGCTCAAAATTGTGCAACTAGAGTTGTTAAAAAATTAGCAACCAACAGGTATACAACCTTATTGTCAACTGAATACATAGTATCCTTGGTCCTACAATTGGGCTCTGACAAAAATATTTGAGCAGCAGGTTCTTCTATAGCTGCCAACACAGCAGATCCCTGCCACATATTCCAAAGCAAGTGGTGGGAGAATCTGTACAGTCCCGTCCTAGAATTCTTCAGTAACGTGGTTTGGTTAACAATGTCTGGCAAGGTAAGAGTGTAAGTGTAAATAGTTACAAAAGAAGTGTGAATGTTTGCAACACATGAACAAAGTCAAAATTGGGTTTTGCGTCAGAAAAGATCTACATTGTGTTCTCCACAAGGGTGTGGCAGAACCATTGCCACTGGGCGCTGTGGGCAGCCTGCACTCAGATAATGGACAGGCAATACAGAGCAGAAGTGGTAGAGACACAGAGGCCAGGGGTACACAAGTGCACCTGTGCTGCGCTTTCACCAAAATGTGTGCCAAGGGATTGTGGGAAGTGGCTAATGTTCACAGGAAGTTGGAACATCAACATCTCCAACAGGAGTCTTGTGTAAATAGGAGAAGCTGCATGACAGTGGGGTTGACACAGGGCAGGGTCAGAGCTCTCCAGGATTCAGTATAGAAAGGTGTTTTGAAAATTAGACCTGTACTTTAATGTATTAAAATATCTATTATTGTGGTTATCTATTGCATTACTAATACTCATCCTGAAGATGCAGTTCACTGATTTTTCATTAACTAGACGTCTAATAAAACAAACTGCCTCAGTTCTTATCTAAAATATGTGTGTTGAGCAGTTTTTCACTGCAACGTGAGGTCCTATTGCTATCGTTCTGACTCCATAGCACTTCCAAACAATTCTAAATGATTGCAGAGACTCGGGCCAAGCTTTTTGGAGCAGCAGCAGAATCTTGTTCCAGACTTGCTGTTATCTTATTATGAGTCCTGAATTGCAAAGAACATAAGAGAGTTTAAATAACTGTTTTCATTTCAGAGAATTGGGGAAAGCAACTAAATCTTTACAAGCTGCCAAATTCAGTAAAAGTAAAAAAGTTGGAAAAAACTGCAGCTCTTAACATACCTGAACCTGATATACCATCTTTGGCTATAAATGGCAAAGCACAGTGCTATTAGATTTCATGGCTTTCTTTTAAGCATAGAACACTAAATAAATTTGGGATTGTTTAGTCTCCTATAAAACATCCTAATACAACATCTAGAGGAAAAGTTGTCATTATTTCTTGCTGTTGGCTCCACAACAAAAGACCAGAAGACACAACAAATTCAGGAAATCAAGTGAACTGATTAATCAAGTCAGTCATTCTGCTCATTATTACAGAACTGGAATAAGTAATTTTCACTTGTCTTTCCCTTAATGTTCATATGTGCAACAGCACACAATTGGTATTTTTATAATTAAATAAGTATGTTTTCTAAGAGCTGGTGAAAGTGTCAGAATGCAAGAAGTATGTTGACTAGCTGCTGTCAGCTCCAAGACTCAGCAGAACTCTAATTATCTACTGGAATATTAACAGTTGCACTAAAGACAGGTATGGAACTTCTCATAACCTTCTGTAGACATATGAAAATAATTGGTAGCTTGAACTCTGATATGAATTGACAATGGAACTTAAAGAGAAGTTTTGTGATTAACTTTATGTGCAAAAACAAAATGCATACTGAAGCAAAAACACTAGAGACAAATAAAAAAAATCCTCTGGGAATTTTGATAGTGACTAAATTAAAAGGTGCACAGCATTTTATCTATGGCTAATGCATTGCTTGGTACAACTCTACAAAGTGGTTGAATGTAATAGAAGGGTTTCTTGGAACAGAGCATATACATTCCCTATCCTGAAGGACAGTGGATGTAAAAAGAACAATTAGGGAAAAAATATGTTTAATATGTAAGTTAGGTTAAATGTTTGTAAAACATTTGCATGATGACTAACTTAAATGTAAGGCTTCCTACAAAACTATTTAAGTCATTGGGAAGATTCCTCTCAACTTCCATGAGCTCTGACTCAAGAGCTTGTACGGATTACAGCATGTTTTCTACAACCTTGCTACTACAAAACACGCAAGAAGAGGCAACCATAAACCACAAACCTTTTTACTCACTACCATAAGATGAGGCAGTGATTTTCTGCTGCACCGACCTTTGGCTTATTCCATCTGTTCCATTATACATCCAAATCTGTTCCATTATACAACTAACACAGGGAGAAAGGCTTGCTTAGTCACAAAAAACAGCAAGAGAAGAAGAAATATATGACAGAGTTGTGCAAAAATAAAAAAATTAGTATACATCCTTAATGCAAAATAGACCTGGACAGCAAGGGAATTTTCAGAAGACCTGATTGCACCTAATGATGATGACAATTTCAGCATGGGGAAAAACTCACAAAACTCACCCTACTGATCCTTGTAAGACCTTTGTAATGGCAATCACTAACATTTATGTTCCATTGTGCCCTACTTTTAAACAACTACATTATAAAATAAGAATAATGTCATTTAGTCTGTTTGGGGTTGTTGCTGTTGTACCTAGGGGTTAAATAACAAATTATCTCTTCAGAGTACTAAAAAAACTCCCTATTTTCTAACCAAATGATACTGAAAGTGCATAAACAGAAAAAAGTTCTCTCATTATCACAGTGTTATGAGCAAAAACACCCACAAAACATTGTTTAGAACAGGACTTGGAGATAAGCAATTCTGACAGGCAGAATTAGAGCTGAAAGACAGGAAATGGCCAGGAATATCTCTTCTTGTTCATATTCTTCCCTTATAACTCTTATATTGACTTCTAGCCACCTGTCTAGGACTATTTGCCCAAGAGATGGTATCAGTAGGACAGAACAAGTTGATCAGATAAACAGTAGTGTCAAATTTTTGGCATTGCTGTCAAAATCATTGTTAAAATTTGTTTCCTCACGCTCATCATTGCGGGTGCCCGTATGAATCAACAGGCCTATAGTTTTCCCAGAAGTTTTCAGTATGGAGTACCACACAGAAGGATAAAGGTGTGTACTAAATATTCTTGCATAATTTATCTAAGGAGTGTTTGTTGTAAGGAGTAAGATGAACAGAGAATGAGTAGGAAGGATGGTGAATTCCACCTCTACCTTTGGTACAGGCATGAACATACTGAGTTTGTATGACAAAACTGAATGCAACAAAATGACTCATTTTGTACATCACACCAATCAACCTTTTTTCCCTGAGCATTACGAAATCACCATTGATCTGTCAAAGATCACATACATTATCTAAAATTAAATTGAAATTTAGCACATCTTGGGAGAGAAACACTGTTGCACTAACATGGCTGTTCTCACTCTGACATCCCCACAGAAGGAAGGTCAGAGTAGTTTCATAAGATGCTTTCAGAGCAGCATGTAGGTTCTCTCAAATTAATATAGAGGTTGCGTATTTTGGACATATTTCTCCCCATTTTTCTTTCCTTTTGGGAGATTACTGTTCTTTTGAGTCCATTCTTAGAATATTGATGTCAGAGGCACAAGTGTTATTCTCAAGGTGAAGCATTCCAGTTCTCTCTCTTGTTCCTATCCTAGGGGAATAAATGAGGTCACAGTCTCAGTGGAAACTCTGAGTGGAACTCAGAGTTTGAAGAATATTCCTTCTGTTTAGCAGACATTATAGAAAATTATCCAACTGAGAGGGTAAATAAGATATGATTCCTTTTGACAATTTCTTTTCTTACTCTCTCATGGTGAGCAAGCAATTAGTTTTTACAAATAAATTCATTACTTGCAATTTGTTGTCCTGATCCTAAAAACATTTCATATGTCCAAAATTAATTTTCACCTGATGTAATCTGCACAGTTAGTGAGACTATCCAAAGGGATTAAAAAGCTACCTTTAATACTTCATCTGAAAATCTTGGGTTTGTATTTGAAAGCAGCAGAAACTGAAAAAAATGTGGTAGTAAAGGTTTGCTGCATTTACTACCTATCTCTCAGCAACAGCATGGCAAATCCTGCTAAGTGCCTTCAAATTCTATTGATAGAGAAGGGAATTCCAAATGAAATAGGTGAATACTCAGTAAAAATTAGGGAGAATTTTGAAGGAGGATAACCTATAGGTAAGAATCTACAAAAGACAGTTTTCAAAAAAACACCTTAAAATACTGAAAAACACAAATTGACCATCAGAAGGGTTTATGATTAAATTTGCATAACAGGCATCTGTGAATCCATTCTTTGTCTCATTCATACTGCAGGCTGACTAGCTCAGGGGCAGAGGTGGACAAATTCTGCTTATACACCTTTTTTACAAATCTTAATTGTCCTCTTTTTCCTAATTAGAAAAAAAAATACTGAAGTACTCATCATTTTTGCCAATTTTGCTTCTTGATTGCAAGATATGTTGTTGAAGAAAAAATTTGATCATCCATGGCAAAGGCAGCCAAATAATCAGGTCAAGAAATTTGTAAGTAGGGCTTAGGATGCTATAAATTTTCACAAGAAATATGCATCTTCAACTATGCTTTGTTTAATGTTATGGTTCATAATAGAATGTATCGTTGAGTATTATTACTTCAAAGCACAGTGCTTCTAATGAACCTTTTTATTCTTTTAGAGGATGAAGTGTTTTCTCAACAACAAAGGAAATGTTGCTGACAGATGTGTGTGCTAATTACAACAGATTTGTTTAAACCAGACAACCACCATCAACTGCAGAGACTTCACCTGATTGAGCAAGCAATATGCAAGCATGCAGAATTAATCACGGCAAACAGAAGAAGAATAATGGTGGACAGTAGATGCTGCAATATTAGTCCCATCAGCATGGATCCATGACATTAATGCTCTTAGCAAAACAAGAGACAAAGTTTATAGGAGGCATCGGTGTATGACATCTGGAACAGATATGTCCTTCAAATCTTACAATACATTCAGATTAAATAAATTAATCACATTAAAAAAAAAAAAGGAGACAAAGTACAGGCACACAAACACTACAGTACAGAAAGAAATCAGTCCTGGAGAAGGAAGTTTGCTGTTAATTTAGCAATGTTAAAGGGACAATAATAAAACTTCATAATGTATCACCTGGCAAAATGAGGTGACAGCAACATGCATATTCCAAAGACAGTATGATTAACAGATACAGTCAGCAAAGAAGAATAAAAAGAAAGGTCAGAACAAAATAAGTGAGATCCAGCTGAAACTCTCCTTGTAGAAGAAAATTTTAAAAATCTCTATGGCTAGGGGCTTTGATATAAATTCAGGTTAACAACTCATGCTGTATATTTTTCTATCATGAATACACTTACTGGTTTTCTCCATCCAGCAACCTATCCTAATAAAATGCTTAAAAATTGAAGTCTATTTAAAAAATACACTACTGTTATATTTGGGATAAATTTTCCATAAATTTCAGAAGATCTAAGATGAAGACTGAGAGACTGACGAATGGAAAGCATGATATTTATATCTTGTTACTTTATAAAATTACTTTCAAAAAAGAAAAAAGAAGTTTTTGGTTTTTTTTTTTAAATAAAAAGGCAATCCCATGAAAGCATAGCCAAGGAATAAAGTATATTTAATTATTTGCTCTGACTGTGTTCTGATGTTAGTTAAAGTAGTACAGCTGTTCTTTGTTCCTGCTAATCAGACCGTCTCTGACTGCAATCAGTTGTTCAATCTAATTTTGCTCTTTGTATATCCAGGTCACACAGTTCAGTCTATCCAGACTCACACAGAATCATATCTGCTGTACAGTCTTCATACAAAGCAATACTGGAGGATTAGCTAAACATTTCACCCTTAGAAAGAATGTGAATATCAATAGGTCTGTATTTCCACATCTGGTTTAGCAGTAACAGAAACTTTCAAGTAAAAGAAATTACTGAGATGGGATGCAAAATTCTGATTACCACCTACAAAACCTCCCTCTTCATCTTCTAACGGCATGGCAGTGTCACTATGTTGGTTTGGATTTCTCCTGCAATAATGAAACTCAGTGAATGTAACCTTCAAATTTGTCTATGAAAGTCCCACAGGGATAAAGCAGATCTGTATATCTGAGATTCACTGGGCTGCCCCATGCAGAAGGACATCTCTGTGCATATGCAATTTAGAGACTGTGAATACTACACCACACAGCTGGGCCAAACTACTATTCATTGACACCTGGTAGCAGAATAATGTGCTCTGGGAACTCTTTGTGCAAGGCACTGTCTTTTGCTTGTGAGGAATACCTTCAAAAAAATGGGTTCACTTCTAGTTATTTGTTTGTAAAATAGTACAATTTATCCATTCACAAAAAGTGAAAAATATTTTTTAGGAATTTCTCAGACATACTGTACTCTACAGGATGGTATTTACAGACTCATTTTTCTTAAATACTTCCTGTGACCCTTCTGTAAAATTAGTTTGCAGAAACCTACAAGCCCATAAATAAACTTACTTATCTGAAACACTGGGCAAGTTTCAGATTACATATGTGACAAAAGAGTTAACTGCTGAGCTTAGACAGCTGAATAGCAAACCTGAGAAGTGACATAAGCAGGATACCCTAAGCAGACAAAGAAAACCCCAATTCCTTATTTTTGGTAAGTGAAGGGAAACATCTGGACCTCAGAAGGTGAAGTGTTAACAACCAGACTGCACCAGGTTGCCTAAGAATACTTCAAAGGAAGCAAATGTGATTGGAGAGGACTAAAGGATGCCTGTGTACTATTGGATAAACATGTTTAATAGTTTATTTCATCCATGTATAAACGCCTCAAAAATTCCTAGAAATATCATACTTCCCATATGGCGGTGGCAGGGGGCATCTCATGATCTTGAAATAAATCTGTTGTAATTCTACCCTTGTGTCCTATAGTCAAAAAACCATCCCAAATAGTTTTTGCAACACTGTGTCAAACTTTTTTTTTTTTTTAAGCCTGCTCTCTGCGTCCTCTTTCCTTCAGGTTGCTGTGACTATCGCAGCTTAAAGTGTAAGCAGTAATCACCATTTGCAAGTAGATGGCACATTATCACAGCATATTTATAAACAAAATACACTTGAAACATATGTCTCAGTCACACAGTAAGATGTCTGAGATCATTCCTTCCTGCAAATTAAATATAGCTTAATTTTTTGTAAGTTACGGCGCTAGCAGCACTAGTAGAGTAGATGTGCTTAGCATACTTAGTACACTAAGCGCTATTGCACATCTGTTACCAAGAAACTCACAAATGACACACTTCAAGCAATGAGCTGAAGGAAACAGACTCTGTGTCCTTTTACACTTTGAAGTAAAATCAAGATTAATTTCACTAAAACAGAACATCCAGGAATGCATAACCAAAGAGCTTACTTCCCATCACACTGCTTACCATCTCATCCAAAAGGTAAAAAATTTGAAATGCTGCTGCTGCATCTCCATAATGTGTATTCTGTTTCAATTTCACTAACCTTTTCATAACTGGACACCGATGTGCACAAGAGCAATTACAAAGTTGATTTACCAATTATTTGAAGCAGAGGAAAGAAAAAGAAAAGTGATAATACATTAAAAATAACAAGAATAAATCCTATTTATAGAATAGAATCACAGAATTAAGGCTGGAAAAGGCCTTTAAGATTCTTGAATCTAACACTAACCTAACACTGCCTAATCCACCACACAATATAAAACAAAATCACTAGTAATGTCAAAAATTCCAGTACATGTACTGGTACAAGAGTGAATGTTTTCACCTTTACAGCTTTCCTACAGCTTTCCTGGGTATACCCTTCAGTCTGGTATCTTTTAAACTTTGATTTAAAGTGATTCTTGTAAGTTTAGGTTTATCTGACAGTCCATTAGCTAATCTCACAAGGACAAGAGTCTCTCCATCATAGCTAAAGATGACAATTATTGCACTTTTTTTTTCCTCTATCCTTCCAAAAGAGGTTTTCATAAACCACCCAGAATAAGCACGATTTGTCTCATTTGGCAGCCATAATGAACACAGTCTCAGTGGTCCAGTTTGGACTATTTCCTATTTCAATTTTTTTGCTATAATAAGGGCTTTCAATGCATTATTAATGAAGGCGTAGGGAATAATTTCCTTGTTGGGCACCAATTATGCCACTGAAAGACCTTTACTGTCACCATATTTTTTGATAATTCCAAAATGGTGTGCATTCAAAATTGAAGTATCTGTGCCACAGACCACAGAGAGTGTCATTGGATAAGTAACATTTCAGATTTTTATTTAAGTATTATTCTGGATCTAGGATATGCTATACTAAAGGCATAAATTCCAGATCTAAAGTTATATAGATGATCCACCATAGAGATGACATCCATGATCCTGTGAAAACACTGTACAATAAATATACCAGAAACATCTAATTAAGATGAAAAGTACTAAGACAATTCTGTAACTTGATGTAGAACACTTCAGTCATTGTATGGCCAGCTCATTATTAAGTTTGTGGTTTCCTGCATTCCACATAATTTTTTATGATCTAGAAGTTCAATGTTTAATTATGTTATTGAGGTTCAGCTCCAGACACCAACCAATCCCCAGGAAGCCACTCACTCATGTCCCCACAATGTGACTAGGGAGAGAATTGGAAGGGTAAAAGCTGGAGACCTCGTGGGTTGAGATAAAGACAGTTCAATAGAGACAGCAAAAGCCACACACACAAGCAAACAAAACTAAGGAATTAATTCACCACTTTCCATGGGCAGGCAGGTGTTCAGCCACCTCCAGGTGAGCATGGCCCCATCACACATGAAGGTGACTTGGGAAGACAGATACCATCCTTGTGAATGCCAATCTCTTCCTCCTTTTTCCTCCAACTTTACATATTGAGCATGATGCTGTATGTCATAAAAACAGTATAAATTCGCAAATGTGCTTTCTTCCTCCTCAGCTGATATACTTTCTTCCTCCTTTTAGGGTTATATACAACCTAAGATCAAGTAGGATCAATTATATTCCACCATTAAATCTACCTAGCTGAAATGTACATTTATTTTCTGCTCAATCTAACTTCTAGCTATTCTCTTTGACATGGCAATGAACCTCCTTTGTACCTGTTATTTTATCTCTACACAAGTTCTTGCCCAGCCTAACTTCAGCAAATTTCTTTCTTTTGATAAACTAAGCAGATAAAGCCACAAATTCTCCACTGTGAAAAAATTTCTATGATCCTAATAGCACATAAGATTTATTACTGTATTCCATGCTATTTTAAAAAAAATCCATATTCAAATTTGGAAAAGAGAACCAGATGATGTTTTCTATCACCAAAGCCATGCACGGAAGTAAGGTAATTTCCCTCTTATTTTCTCTACCTCTGTGTATTAGGTCTTTTTGACACTAGAGCATGTGGGGGGTCTCAGACTTGTTTGTTGCTTTGGAATTCATAGATTCTTTCAGAATCACAGTTTCACAGTGTTTCATACTTAGACAGATACCAGAGCATTTCACACTGCAAAATTGTCTTTTTGAGGGGGATCTGGTCAAAAAGCTTCAGAGTGGTGTTTGTAACAAGAATTGGAGTATAACAGAAGACGTCTTATAGATCATCGCCTCGCCTCTCAGTCATAATCACAAAAGTTTTCTGTGCCTTCCATCATCCTGTCATTACTTAGTTATGTGCTTTAATTGCTCCTATTAAAGATAGCTCCACTGAAAAGGAGTGGATACAGCCAGGATGCTAACAAAGAAAGGATGCTTACCTTTTCTCTAGCACCATGTGGTGAAGAACACATGCAGTTCCAGATGGTGCTAACAGAAAATATGATTGGGCTACAGCTTTCTAAATCCCTCTGCCCACTCCAATAAACATGTAACTGCTGTAACAGTTGGTACACAATAAATAGTCTCCTTCTTCTGCAAATAAGCAACTGGGGAAACCTGAATAAGAGATTCAGTGAGTTACTTTATGATCACACATGCTGCTTGGTCAAAGATTGAGCACAACCCTGCTGCACACCCATGAACAATTAGTCATACCATGTAACCCTAACACTTTGCACCCTAAACATTTCTGTGTTATTGTAAATCAGATCAAACACCACATAAACAAGATGTCATGATCCTCACTCAGCCATATGTACAGAATTATTGAGAAAGGGAAGACCATTTTTTCTATTTTGCCAGAACAGATTTATTTTAACCTAACTCACTTTTAGTGAGTGTGTATGTGTTCTAGAAAGTGGTAGCTTAGCAGTTTCCCTTGGGCTCTTATTTTATTGCCTAACTGTCCTTAAAAGTTAAAGATACAAATGAACATCCTATAATAAGCAGTTATTCTGCAGATGATAGAAGGCAGCATTGAAAGGCAGAAATTTGCTATTTTCACTTGTAAATTTAACTGTAAAATTCTTTCAGTAAATCAGTTTTATTATGAAGGAAAATGACACACACTACTGGTATATTGCCTACAGCACTGATGATTAAAAAGGCTCTTCTGCCTGCCTCTACTTCATTCTGTAGAACGGAGAAGTGTAACCTCTTCATATATCAGTTTAGTCTGTCTTTTGAAGGGTGACACTGATGCTTACCACTTTTGCTCTTTCAGATCTCTTCAGACATTTGTAAGAACCTAAAGCATTGTTGCATCCCCATGGGAATCTGGCTGCCATGCAATGAAACTCCATCATTTCTGAAGTCCCTCTGGCTAGGACAAAAACACTCCTGTGTGCCACTGAATGTGGCATCCAAAAGTGGCACTAAAAACCCAGCCAAAGCTGAAAACGAGATCTAACAAGTACTTAGGCAATGTTTGGTGAGGTACTTGAGAATGTGTTTAGATCTAGAGAATATCTCCATAATGTGCATAAGTGCCTAATTAATCAAGACCATTGCTAAAATAAATATTTGCAAGAATAGAAGAGAAAAGATACAAGAAAAAATTTACACGCATTGTCATTTCTGCTTTTTTTTGTACTGACATATGTTAAAGCATCCTTAGTACTTGGTTGAAGTATGTGTTTGTTTGACCTCTGTCATCTCTTCCAGTATTTAATAGGTTCTATTTCCATCCCTCAACAAAATCTCCTGACTTCATCTGAAATGGCAGACAAGGCACAGCCCCTTCATTTATGAAGTAACGAGTGTTTGGGGCACTGAGGTTGGACAAGGTCTATTATAGGACAGTTGGAAATAGAGCCCAGATTTCCAACATGGCAGATGTTTTATTCCATCAGTTTTCCTACCTACTCCCAGGATGAACATCTTAAATTCTGTGCTTGGGAATGAATCAAATAGAGCTATTACATTGAATTCAAAAGGCAATAAAAGGCAATAAAAATAAGGAACAAATAAATGCACACAGCAGTCCAGATTCTTGATAGACTTCTAAATGTATTGTTTAACAGAGATTTAGACTAAAAGTTTTGACAGTCTCCTTTTTACCCTATATAATTGTCTTTATCTGAAAAAAGGAGCAGAATCCAAAAATCATGATTTACATTAGAAAGAATACATGCAGCCCTGGAGACCCAGTACTGTGCTTATCATTAATCATCTTTAAGCAGGCAGAAATGGAGCATTGTACTTCATGGAATGACTGTACAAAATATGTTTGAAATCTGAAAATCCCAAATATGGGTTTTATAATTGGGCTCATACACTTGCAACTTAAGAATCTAAAACCTAAAATTGAGGAAATCAACCAAGTTTAAAAACAATCACAGTTAAGCAATCAATATATAACAAACCCCAAACTTTCTTAAACAAATAAAAATACTGCACTGGGAGCTGTAAGCACAATTACAGTTGGAAATATGTAATACATGCAGGATCTCATTCTTAGGGATTAATAAATACACCTGTCTTGAAGAACTTGTTAGTCAGCAATGACAGTGAAGGAGAAAAATTTGGCTGTCATAGCCAACCACAGCATGAGCTCAGCCACAAAAAGATGTTTAATATGAACACAGGCTGTCTCTGGCAAGGTGTTTTCAACAAACATCTAATGTATTAATGGTATACAGCATAGGGTATGGTCTTAAGCACATCTGAGCCAAATTCTGTTCACCCTTACTCAAAGCAGATGAAATCTAAATAAAAGTGGCCCAGAAAAAATTCATTATTTAAAACTAAAGGAATTGTAATTCTACACTACAAGTAAAGGCAGAAAGGGCTTGGGAATTTGGTTAGCTGTCATATTATCTGTGTATACTCACAGAGAACAAACATCAGTAAGGAAACTTTTAGGATTAAGTGTACAAGAAAAAAATTCAGTTGGGTATTAGTTAAGACCTAGACCACAAAGCAGCATGGTGCTAACAATCACAGGAAAGAAATCAGAACACATCTGCTACCTAGGGTGTTCTGTGGAAATCAGAAAGGAACTTGGAAAGGGACTTGGAAAGGGAAGACGTAAGTAACCAGTTTCAAGATGAAGGCAAATAATTTTATGAAAGATATTACATAATGAGATAATCTACTACAGAAGGTTGCATTGATACCCCAGATCCTTTGCAGTCTTACATTTTCAAAAAGGATGGTCTTGTGACTACTGCACTAGCCAGCAAGCTGTTTTATCCCAAACTTTTGTCTAACTTTGCTCCACACAAAGGACCTTATTTTTAAAATATCTGAACTCTTAAAACTGAACACTTCCTTATTGAAGGAGGAGCAGGACGTGCTCTAAAGTTTCTTGGGTTACATAAGTAGAGCTAAAAAAGTTAACAGTTTTCTGTCTCTGCTTGAAGTCCTTTCCCATACTACAGAAATAATACCATTGTTTCAGAGATGTGAAGCATCACCTTATGCTAGATATCACTGGGATCAGTTGAAATTGAAAATGTTGTCCTTTAGCAGTGCTAAATCTTTATGTGACCAAAGAAATTTTAAATCAATTATTGCTCAGGAGGAAACAAAAGCCAAAGCAAAATGCATCCAAGTGAGAGTTTAGGCACCCTGAAACAACATTATAATCAGTAGAATGACAAGACCTTCACAGACATCAAAACAAGCCTTGACCTATGTGAGCTAACTTGTAATTTAATCAAAGCAATGCATCCAAGCGCATGCTTAGGAGAGCCACTTGCTCTTTTTTCTTTGAGCCTCCATGCCAAAACAGACAAAAAATTAGGATTGCTGTCTGAATTTCTCCATTGAGAGTTAAATCAGCAAATATTTCATAGAGGTTAAAAGAAAAATGTACCACAAAGGGAGTATTTGTTTGCCTGTTTTCCATCTTATCCATGTGAACATGAATAGCAGGCCTCAGTGTGCACTTTATGAGGCTGCGTATAGTAGTCCTTTATCCAGAGAATGCAAATATGCTCCCTGGCTTCCCAAGGCTTAAAGAAATTCAGTCCTATTTTGAGTGGTTATGCCTGCTTCTGGTTCAGGTGATATCAGTATGCATTTGTTTTCTGACTTCCAAGGGGGTTGGCTAAGGAAGGAAAATAAAATCAATGACAACAACAACAACAACAAAAAAAAAAAAACATGCTGGGATTTGCTCAGTCATGTAAAGTGGGTGTAACAGATTTCATATTGGACCCTTCCGCCTAATAAGGTGTTACAGCAATAGTTTTAATGGTATAAATTTGTAATACTAAAGGAGCTTGTATTCTTAAACAGAGTCCAGTACTTAGAGTGGCATTTTGTGGTAGCTCTGGAGGAAGAAAATATAAACCACGTCTTTTCTGGGTTTACTACCTGCTGTCGTCTATACTTGCTCTAGAATTTTTATCTAGTACAATGTTAGCTAATAAAGAATAAAACAATAATAAAAAAGTAATAATTTTCTGGAAAAAAAAAGGTCTGAACCACAGAGATACAGACCAAGTCAAAGGTATATTCTATTGAGTACTGTGCACAAACTTAATACGGATCTGGAGAAAAAAAATTAAGATATATGATTAGCTAAAGGATTATCTTTTTTGGTTTTTTGCTCACAAAAGCAATTAAATAGCTAGAAAAAGTGAAAAGAAAATCTAGGATTATTAAAAATGTTTAGCTCAAATCAGTTCTTACAGTAATGTAAGAAAAATATGAGTTTGCAACTTTTTCAATCTTGCTTTTTAAACCTCTTGGTTTGAGTCTGTTGGATTTTCCATAGAACTCTGATTCTGTGAGCTCTTTGTTTTCATTTTTTTGTCCTATCACTGTAATGTTGACAGAGATCTATGATTCCAGGAGAAAGGCAGACCATACTCTCATTTTACAGAGGAAAACAGGATCACAGGTCTCACATCACACAACAGGCCAGTGGGAGAACTAGAAATAGAATCTACATTCTGTAAGCCATAGATTACTACTTCATGTGCACTCTTAAAATACAATACAGCAGGGAAATGCTCACAAGCACAACTACAAGGAAAATAATTTGAGACCCTGACACTGAAAGGGGAAGAAAAAAACCCATGCAGCAAGAATTAAACAGGTAATACAGCAGGAGTCTTCAGACAAAGCTGACAGCAAATTAGACACAAGCAGGCAAGAATATATGCGACGCTGATCTCATACTGAAACCAGTCTCAGTAAGAAGTCCTTTGTTTTCTGTTATTATGGATCTCATGCAACTGCAGATAGAAAAATGAGAGGAGGTAGGGAATGAAAAGAGCATGACACTGTTTAATAGAAGGAATTCAGCAACACACAGCTGAAATGACTGCTAATCTTAAGCCTAGATATGACAAAATAACCAAGAATGTTTACATTAAATGAATAATTAAAAGCAAGTATAATGACTATTTATAAAAAGTATTATAAAGAGTATATGAAAGAGGAAAATTATCAGTGTGGCATAAAGAAAAATGTGTCTAGGAGTAAAAGGATTAAATAAGATACAGAATATTTAAGCATTCGTGTCAGAAACAGATTTCTAATGTTCAGCCCTCTTAGGCAGTGTAAGTCTCCCAAAGGAAGGAGTAGAGTTTCACTGCATGAGTCTTTTAGCTAGAATATCAAATTAATTTATAAATGGTCTTTCAAGATAAACTAGCATATCTACTCTATTTTTGCTGCCTCCTTAGGGTAATGACTGCTACAGTAGCATTTATATCTTTTTGCAGAACACATCCTGCAGATACAGCAAAATCATTTCTTCTCTTCATTGAGTAAGGGTATTAAATTACTTGCAGATCTAAAGTGCAGAATCTCTTACAGTGAAAGACAGCAAAATAATAGTGAATAGGAAGCAGAACCAAACCTCTCATACTGGGATATTCTGCCTTAGGCACAGCTCCTTGGTATAGCTGTTCCTAGACACTGAGGTGCCATAGAGATACAGCAACATTTCTCTCACTAGCTTTCAGCAATGGAGAGCTGCAAATATAACAGATCTTTCTCAGCATTTTCCCTATGGCTTCACTAAAAGAACTCAGATTGTTGTTGGGTGGGCTTTTAGCACAAAAGCACCGAGGGCACACCAGCTGAATGCTAGGCTCTATATTTCTGGTTCTGATCTGTGAGTAGAGAGTAGAGGGCCTCAAAAAGTAAACAACAAATGCAGGACAGGTGACACTATTTTCAGTGTGCATTTCAGGCACTCAGATTTTAAGAATAATTAATGCTCCATTTTCTTCCTAATTATTGAATAAATATGCTCATGTGTGGCTTTCTAACTGACCAGTCTTTCATTGGACCAGCTATGTAGCTCACTTGTTATCACTGGTTGTGATAAAATAACTCTGCTTCAAGCACTGGCTTAGGGCAATTTTAAGCTCTGGAGATACAGTTCTGCAGCTGAGACTCAGCTGAGACTCTTTGTGGAAAAAAAAATACTCCACAGTTTTAAGAAGTAATGCAGTGGATATTGACATGCTACCAAATTTTCCAGTGTGAGACCTTAGCTTGAGTTTGTGGGTCAGCCAAAGCTTTAGTTATTTTTCTACTTAGTGAGTCTGAAGGTTCATAAAGCAACTTCACAAAGTGAGAAAAAACTCCCATTCCCTTACAGCATTAAAAGTTGCTGTGGGCTGTCTTTTCTAGTCTTACCCAAGCTCACTTCAGAGAATATCACCTCAGTTAAATGGAGTGATTTAAAGTTCAATTTACTTCATTTCTTCAAATCCTAACTAGACTTTCACTACTATGATAGCTGCATTTTTGTATCTCCTGTGTGGCATGAGCCATATATCCTGTCATTCTACTTTGCCTGTCTAGGCACAGACAGCCCCACGTCAATATAAAAATCCTTTGGAAAACTTTCCAGTGGATTTCATTCTCATCATTCAATGGACAGAAAAATTTATCCCCTCATACTCATGTATGTAAAAGAAAACTGCACCCCTGGATTACCGTTAATTTTAATATAATGATACATTTACATTTCTCCCTTAAGTGCCCCATATTTATACATCTATTCATCATTGAAAGAAACTAAAAATGCAGGTGTTAGAATGGTAGGTGCTGCTGCCTATCTCTTGTCCCCAGCAAACCTCTCCGGTCGAAAAGCAAGCTGAGTTAACATTCAGGCAACGCAGTCAAACCTCCACTCAACACTCACTGCAACTGGCTCAGCAATAGAGGCAAGAAAGGCTCCTTTGCAAGGTGTTATTCCAGGGGAGTGACACAGTAGCTGAAGGGTAAACACAGTGGGAAAGAGGAAGAGCCACGTGGAACAAGCAATTTAAAAAGGGGAAGGGGTGGGGGACGGAGCTAAGGGCTGGGCAGAGGGGACTGGCTTCCAGGGAAAGGGAGGTGGCCACCAGGGATGCCAAGCCAGTGAGGGGACAGGGGAAGGAGAAACCAGAGGAAGTTGTGACACAAACGTCCATTTGGGAGTCTGTTTTTCCCTTTGGGAGGACTAGCTCTATGGTGAGTAGTTACTGATGTTTCCAGGGCTGAGGGCTTGGGGATTGACCCAGGGAAGAGAGTTCATGGGATGCTACAACTCCCCTTTTTTTCTTACTGAGAAGACCTCCCCTATGGACTTCTGCGTACACTTAACTAGGCAGGGAAACCTGACTAAGACATTAAAAACAATTATTACAATCCAAAAAATTTCTTTGAGAAAAGATGCAACCCATCCTGTGAAACCCTACTGTCCATAAAGTTCATTAATCCAATCTGGGTATTTTTCCACCTCTAAGTCTTTAATTTGCTCCCTCAGCTTGTGGATGCTTGTATGGATGGATTGTGAGTGCGAGGAGATGTTGAGGCAGCACATCCCTTCAAAAAGTCTTGGCAGCCATGTCCATGGGCAAGCAGTAGGAAGTCTATGGCAGCTCTGTTTTGCAATGTTGCATGTCTGGTAGCCTCAGTGTCACTAAGCAGGTCACTGAGTGCAGTGGAGGTACCATTTGCCTGCTTACTAAGCCAACACTCCAGGTGAGAAAACTCACCAAGAGCCTTAGCTGCTGCCACCCAAGGTAAGAAGAGTGAGATTGCAACTCGCTTTGCTTTGCTCCAATTAAAAACTTGGCTATCACAGTTTTCATCAGAATAGGATCTCTTTTGGTGTGCCAGTTCGCCTTTTTGTTTCCAATTATGTAATAAGGTAATGTTTGGAGTGAGGGTAGAAAGCCTGCCAAGGCTACAGGGACCCCCCAGAGACGTGAAGGGATCCCAGCCCACACACGGTCATCACAGATAAAAAACATTCCCCAGGCCAACACTTTCAGGTGGAGTGAGGACACAGAGAGTAAGTGACTGGTGTAATTACACCAATTTAGGTGTATATAGGCTTTGTTAATCGGGAATATGTCTTTTCTGTATGTGTTTTTTTGCCAGGTCAATTTCATGCCAATGTTGACTCAGTCGTCTGAAGTAAAATTTGACACAGTATGTTGCCTTGGAGGACCCCAGCAGGTCGAATTCTTGGGGTTCCTCTATGCCATCTGGCAGAATCTTTGTCCACTCATCCCAAGTGTCTACTGGATTGGGCCTCTTGCCTGTGGTGCAGAGGAGATCTGAGTTAGTGATAGGCCACTCATCTGCTACCGAGGGAATCCCTACCAGACACGTGGACAATAGGTTGCCCACACTACCCATGGACAGGCAGAGATTATCTTGCTGTAAAGTCTTGGCTAGTGTAACCCAGATGTTCTGACTGGGCTGAGGGACAATTCATGCACGAACTGATGGGAAGATGAGGAGCATCCAAAATCCAGTCTGGAACAGTTGGAGGTTCCTTGCCACCAGAGACATAACAGGATGCTTGGGGCTGATGAGTTGATCTGTGAGTTTGAGAAAATAGATGTGTGTAACTTTAACAGCCCCTCCTACCTTCCCATCTTATCCCCTCAGATTTTACTGAGTAGAAAAGGGGTGGGAAAATAGGGGAGGATGACAGTGTAGCAAACTGAAGAGAGGTGAAGCCAACAAAAAAAAAGGGGGTTAACAGTGCAAACATTGAGTGAATAAAATCCAACAGAGAGTCTTTCATCTTCAGGAAGAGCAGAGGGTCATCTTCTTCTGTGAGGAACCTTTGTGTTAACAGTCTTTTTCCTTCACCTCCTCCATGCTGCCCGAGTTTGGTCTCTTTCTTGTTTCTGAGGTTCTGGGGAAGAGTCTCTGGGAGGTGTACTTGGCTATTTGATAAACAGCTCGACATTCTTGCCAGGGATCCACCTGGGGCCAGATTCTGTGGACACACAAGCATAGCTTCTGCACCATTTTACTAATGGAAATGGACTCATTTGCTTAGATTCTGGGTCTTGGAGGAACACAGGGGGTTTCTCAGTGAGTTGAGCTCTGCTAGTGTTGGAGAAGTGTCTGATAATGGGGGGTTTGGCTCTGTGAATGAATTATTAAGAAAGCTGATAACATAGAGAGCTTTACATAACCCTTCTACATTTGATAGTGTTTCAATTCCTCCACGCTGCTAGTCAAGGACTGTCTTGAGCGTGTGGTGAGCCCTCTTCATAATGGATTTCCCTGGTGGTGAGTGGGGAATGCCAGTGGTGTGTTTCAGAAGTGCGTAGGGCAGACCTTCTTAGTAAGAAAAAAAAGGGGAGTTGTAGCATCCCATGAACTCTCTTCCCTGGGTCAATCCCCAAGCCCTCAGCCCTGGAAACATCAGTAACTACTCACCATAGAGCTAGTCCTCCCAAAGGGAAAAACAGACTCCCAAATGGACGTTTGTGTCACAACTTCCTCTGGTTTCTCCTTCCCCTGTCCCCTCACTGGCTTGGCATCCCTGGTGGCCACCTCCCTTTCCCTGGAAGCCAGTCCCCTCTGCCCAGCCCTTAGCTCCGTCCCCCACCCCTTCCCCTTTTTAAATTGCTTGTTCCACGTCTTCCTCTTTCCCACCATGTTAACCCTTCAGCTACTGTGTCACTCCCCTGGAATAACACCTTGCAAAGGAGCCTTTCTTGCCTCTGTCGCTGAGCCAGTTGCAGTGAGTGTTGAGTGGAGGTTTGACTGCATTGCCTGAATGTTAACTCAGCTTGCTTTTCGACCGGAGAGGTTTGCTGGGGACAAGAGATAGGCAGCAGCACCTTCCATTCTAACACATAGATTTTTTAATGTGCGAGGTTAGTTTTGGCATGTTTTGGTCCTTTGCACTGCACCTCATGTAATCCCGGTCCATTTTCTTGTAGTCAGTAAATTTCCCAATTTTCTTTTTTTTTTTTTCTAATTGAATTTTCATTGATCCTATTTTAAGCCATACGTAAAAAATCATTAATGAAAGCAATAACTAAGAAAGGATTACCAGATTATGAAAATCCATTGCAATAGGGAAGTTCTGGAAATTAATCTAAATCTGAGAGTGATTATAACACAATGGAGAAATGTAGAAATCAATCACAGTATGTAGAAACCAATAACTATCTCAGGATGGAAATATGGTAGGGGAACAGCATACGTAGATCTAGTTTACACTTTAAATATTATTCTTATTGCTTCTTTGTTCACACACAAACTCACCTCAAACAGACCTTCTGTGAGGTTAGTTTTGGCATGTTTTGGTCCTCTGCACTGTACCTCATTTCCTCCCAGACCATTTTCTTCTAGTCACTAAATATCCCAAATTTCTGGATTTTGGGGTTCTATTCAATTGCTTTTTATTCATATCTCCTTTCCAGAGTGTTTGTTAGTCTTTCTTTTCTGTTTCGCAAGATATCATTTCCGTTCCTGAAAGGAAATGAAATTTCCTTTTGGGAAAGGAAACTAAATCCTGCAATTTCAACGGGGGTAACTGGGCGAGCTTTCGCTCATGTCCCTGCACTTCACGGCATCCCATGCCTTTTGATGGCTTTCACTTTGGCTAAGTTTTTTTGGGGTTTTTTTGCAGCATCCATGCCATGTCGCTCATATCTTCCCCTCAAAGTTGCGTCTTCCTCCTTGATTTTTCCCCCGATTTTGCAGCATCTGTTGTGGAGCTTTCCGTTTCTGAGGAGGCTGTGTTCTGATCCTTAGACTCCTCTCATGGGACACCTGATAAAACCCGTCTCTGGGTCTGCTCTCTCTCTGCTCTCGGTGCTCTGGGTTTTGCTTGAGCTCCCGGGTCTCTGCCTCCTGCACCCCCCGCCTCCCGGCACGGGATGTGGCGGAGAAATAAGCACTCTCGTGCTAAACAACGAAGAGACTTGTCTCGTCTGTTTCCCCTGCCCATCCCACAACCCAGGAGGTTGTGGCCACCCTGCACACGATCTCGTCACTGTAGCCACACGCTGCTACAAGAAACAACCATTATGATAATTATTTTATGCATCCTATTACTTATAAATTTTATTATTCAGGAGTCATGAGATAGCAGATTCACTTACAGAAGGCTAATTAACTAAAATGCTGCTTTTACAAAACTGTTTCTGACTTGTGGGTAGCTACCCAGAATGGAAATATTTACTGTAAAATTTCATTTAATTATATAATACAGTTAAAGGCAGATATGGATGGCAGCTTGCCATGGACACTATTATTCCATTACTTGTTTAGCTAACACACTTAAAGAGAATTAGTAGTGTAACTCAAGATACACACATAGCTTCCCATCACTAACTGGTGGTGTTCCAAATCCTGGATTCCTGGGTCATCCTAAGCACTTCTAGGCATAGCGCACTGTATTTCTGTTGCATCTTGCATTAAATCTATCTTAAGCAGGACTAAAAGAGTTTGATTTTACTTCCAGGTATTCATAGAAAAACCTAATGATTAGCCAACCCTTTGTCCATAGTATCTTTCCTTTACGTGTAGTAAAACCACATATGCTTCTGTTGCTATTAATATTACCTATTCTGATCTCCAGCTGTTTTCTGTTCTGGCTGTATCAAGAGATAGATAAACTTAGAGTGGCTAAGAGGATTAGCATTAGTCATGAGCTATGAAGTCTTTTAACAGGAGGCCACTGGGTTCTCCCTGTCCAGTGACCAAAAGAAAATAAGTTTTTCTTAGTTCAAATGCCAGAGGACAAGTTTTCTCACTGAAAAAAAAAAAAAAAAAAAAAAAAAAAAGAAAATCAGAAAGTACAATTTTTTTTTATTAGCCTCCTTACTTCTAGGTTTCAGAGAGCATAAGTTTTAGAAGGACAAATGCAATAAGCTAACTTCCTCAAGTACTAATTTTGTCATTAAATGTTTAAGAATGCAGAATGTTATTTTCAAAAAGATATTGTAAGTATTGGCATGAAAATTACACAAGAACTGGCTATAAACTTGGTTGATAATCCATACAATCAAATGATTAATCCTTCTACAGATCTAAAGATCAATTTATAAGTATGTAATAGTGACTCTTAATGGTGATGAGGAGGCAGTTTCCTCCTAGACTCTCATTTAAAACAGATCTAAAAATTTCTCTTGGGTTTGGGTTTTTTTTCCAAGTTAATTATTCAAATCAAGGTAATAATGAGAAATTTGTGCAATATTTTTGGTATATAAGCAATCCTCTTGATCATACACTTCTTTGAATCCTGAAATAAAGAAGCAAATGTGTCCTTCGATGGGCTCATGGTTTATATTGAATTGTCTCTGACAACTGAGAGAGGGAAAAACAGTTATTAAGGTAATTACTTCTATTCTGCTCTGAAAAAAAACTCTGAGCCAGACACTGTTTCTTATGCTGCTGAAAATGCACAATCCATCCTTGCTTACACTAACACTTGTCAAAACTGCTAGGGGTTAATAAGTTATTTTTGTAGACAAGATATTTCTCTTCCATTTGATTTTTTCCAGCAGCTATTTAGTAGCCAGAAGATACAAGAAGTAACTTTAAATAACACTTCTAAAAGACAAGGCAGAGTATTCCTAGCTTATTTAAGGTAAGGATTCTTGTACTTCTGAATATCTTTTCTTCCTACAGACTAACCTCCTACATCCAACAGAATCAAAGAGGTGGGAAATCAGCAAGAATGAGCCATCAAATTACAGGCTCTGGTCCTGAATCACTCCTAAAACTCATGGGATGCTCTGTTTCCCACTGCAATTTTAAATATTTTCCTTTTATACAAGAAACAATAGAAAAAACATGCTTTTTTAATCAAGTAGCTGTCTTTTGTTAATTTTTGAATGTCAGCTGAAGCCAAGCATACTCTAACAGCTCTAACACAGAAGAAAGGTCACATTTGTGACCTGCAACCAGATGGATAAAACAAGTGGCGGAGCAAGGCTACTCCATATGACTCCACAGGATGATAGCTGCAGTATCTCATCTCACTCCCAAAACAGATTAAGCAACGTGCTTGAAATCCTTTAAAATGTGTCTTCAAAGTGATACAGTTTTAGGTGAATGCAGTTAAAGTAGTTGGCAGCACCAATTTTACTCTGCAAGTAAACAGTTAGAGGAGGAAATGGAACCAGGGAGCCATTGAACCCAAAAAAAGATGGGTCTACCCCAACACATTAAAGCTACTGTAATGGTTACATCATGCTTGCCTGATGGTCTTTTCAGTTTTCTTGCTGTTGTTAAATCTACTACTAATATTTGGGGTTTTGGTTGGTGGTTGATTTGGGTTTTTTTCTTCATATATGTTGAATACCTCTTTCTTTTACAGTTACTGTCTTACAATTGTGTCATTAAGTTCAATGTTCACATAGTAGGAGCCTGCCTGCATGTGGAATGACTTGACAGCAGAATAGCAGCATTTCCTCCTCCTCCTCTCTTGCTGGAAAGTTCTCTTACTGCTGCAATATTCCTTAATATTGGTATTCCTTAATAAGAGCATTCTTTCTATTCTGGGTGACATACTGATTCACAGTAGGTTTCACATTTTCCACTTTTTCTCAGTATGGAACTTATGTTATCTTAATGGATAACTGTTTTTCAGCTACTTCAAGCACGTCCAAGATTCTTGAATATGTTTTGTATGGATGCTCCCAATAAGCTTGCCATGTAGAAGTCTCCTGCTGAACAGGAGACATTTTCCAAGGACTGAGCGAAGGGCAGCACTGAAAGAGTAATTCTGAGAGAGAAAACAATGACAGTATATAACTATTTTTTTCTAGAAAAAAAGATTAGAGTAGCAAGACATGCAAAGAATACTCTGTGCAGAAGTAGTCTTGCATTCTTCACGCATCTCAGATGACAGTAGACAAATCTGTGCCTTCAGTCATCATTGAACAAGTACTCTGAAACTGTTTTGGATATAAAATCCCCAGAGAAGATTGCTGTTTCTGTTCACTGACTGGAGACATTGTGCTGGAAGCAAACAAACAGCCTGCAATTCACAGCCAGCTGCAAAACCAGCTGGTAAAATTCCACATAGTTATATTCTTTTGAAGGTGAAAGCTCTGTTGTTTCAGGATTTTTTTTTTCTGCTCTGCATTCTTTACTCTCTTGATGCAAATAAATAGTGCTGGTCTCTGATTAAAAAAAACCAAACCACCAAAAACCAAGGTTACCTGAAGTATTTGTAACTATCTATCCAACTAAAAATTGAAATAGGCAGAGACAGTTTCAATTCTTTACAGCTTTCAAATTATTCTGTATGCCATTCTTCCAGAATTCTGAAATATCAGCATACTTGAAAATTGACTGCCAACATGGTCTGCCAATCTCCTGCAGTGAGCAAGGAATATTTGTGCAATGGAAACTGACAGTAAGAATAAAGGTCTGGTGAGGTCCTGTGCAGAGAGCCTCCTGAGAAACAGAAAAAAAACCAACTGTTCCAAGGCCCTGAAGGGAAACTGAGCTTGTACAGCAATCTACAGGGCTGTTTCATGACAAGGACCAAGATTGCCATGTAAACTGCCAGGATTTACATTATATTTCTAAATCTGAAATCCCCAGTACTGTTAATCTTTTCTGTGAAGCTAGAAGGGTACAAATTTAAACATGTTAACATGGGAACTCCAGGCTGCCAAGACATAACGTATGGCCTGAAACTGTTTTGGTTTTGAATAGGTGCATATAAAAAATTTCAGCTAAAGTATATTGTTACATCATTACTACGAGGTGTCTCCCACCAGACTAAAAAGCCTTTACAATTACTGAAATTTTAAACACTTGGAAGTTTTCCACAAGGGAATAACTTCCATGTTCACAGAACAAGTTACTTCATTTAAAGAGGCTGGTATCCACAGGAACCCTGCGTTCAACCATAAAAAGCAAATTTTAAAACCTTCTCTCAAATCTGAACTCTATGTTAAGTAACATCATCAAAGCATACAGCTGTAGACACAGTGTTCGCTGTCTCAGCAGTATGATGAAGCCAAACATTCAACAGCCATACGAGGGGCAGCTGAGGGCATTTGGTCTGTTCAGCCTGGAGGAGACTGCAGGGAGACCTCATCACAATCTCCAACTTCCTTGGGAAGGGAAGAGGAGCAGCAGGCACTGAGCTTTTCTCTCTGGTGACTAGTGACAGGACCTGAGGGAATGACATGGAGCCGAGTGAGGGGAGCTTGGATATCAGAAGATTCTTCACCCATAGGGTGCTTGGGCACTGGAACAGGCTCCCCAGGCAAGTGGTGACAGCACCAAATGCAGCAGACTTCAAGAAATGTTTGGACAATACTCTCAGGTGCAGGGTATGACTCTTGGGGTATGACTCCTCCTGTGTAGGGCCAGGAGTTGGACTTGGATCATCCTTATGGGTCCCTTCCAACTCAGGATATTCTGTGATCCTGTGATTGTTCTCTGATTTTCAGAGAACCCAACACGAATTATAAAAGCTTTCTTTTTTTTCTAATTTCAACTGAAAAGCAGAAATATTTTTATTTCTCAATTTGAAACTTCATGCATACAACACCTGTAATAGCTTGTAAAGATAAAAACTTCTGCTACAGATTTCAGTAGTATTACTGTTCAATTATATTACCTATTGCAAAGTAACCACTACAAGTAGAATATTTAAAATTAAATGAAGCTGAGAAAAACAGCTGTTGATTTAATACTTAGTGAGCTGAACAATTAAAGCTACCATTAAAATAGCCCTTTTTGTTTACAGAAGTACAAAAGAACATGTGTCCTTAAAACCTACTACATTTTAGTGCATGTTGAAAGTAAGCTCTGTCATTTGTGCAGAAAAACTTCTCTACAAACTTAGAAGCGTGTGTGGAAATGGCAATCCATGAAGAATCCATGTGAGATTATGTTTCCCTTTGACAGAAGCAGAAATACCTATAACTTTGTCATCAGCTTTAAATGTGTTTAAAATCTGCAGGCTTAAATAACTGTAAACAAAGACTCCCTTCATGACCTCAATAAGCTGAATCAAACTGTAACACATTTTAGGACGTAAAAGAAACTGTGTAAGTGAAAAACAGGTCAATCAGGGATCCTACAGGAGCCAGCCTGAAGCAGGATTCTCAGACTGGATATGGCTGCCTTTAGGTTTCACTGACCCAGTTCTAGCCGGTACTTCCTTTCCTGACAGTATATCCACTACATTTGAATCACTGACGGGATATCAGGGACAGATAAAGGTGATACAGAGACTCTATCATCAGAAAGCTTGAAAAGGCACTTTATTATTAGAAATCTACAGTTCTTATAGAAACAATGGTGGACTTAAGTCTTGATTGGCCTTTAGGAATCTTCTCTCACTTATTGTTTAAGAAGGGACAACTCCTTCCTGTAAACATCTTTGACAAACAGAGACTGCCTGCCAGGTGTAGAGATTGAGATAATAATTGTTTTAACTCTTTCTCTGAGCTTTCTCACAGCTTCCCAGGAAAATCCTGAGAGAGCTATGTCTCTCTCTCTGTTCAGAGGATATGCGATTACTGCACATTTGTATCCCAACAATCCTCACTTTTGTTTCACATCCACCTCAGTCTCCCCATCCTCCCATTCACAAAACTGCAGTAACAAAAGGCTGATCATTTTACCCATTTTGTTTTTGTCCCCTGTGCCTTTCAGCCTAGCAGTTGGTAGCTCCTTCAAGACAGGAATCCCCCCCTATTCTATGCTTTGCCAAACACTCAGGTACTGGAGGGATTTGAGTTAAGGATGAAGGAGCCCTATCACAGCTTTTTTTTTCTTAAAAGAAGATATGGTGCATATTCTTGTCTCATGTTCTGGCACCACAGCTGCTGCTGTCCTTTCATTTATATTAGGGCTTTATCTCAAATGGATGACTAACACAGGACACATACATAACTGAACATCCCTCAATACTACAATAAAAACCACAGTTATGATTCTATATTAAATGACACATCAACTCTATGTTGTCAAATAACAGCATAGGTAAAAGAGGAAAATTGCTGAAGCATGTCTAGAAACGGTTTCCTTCCCTAATGATGCCTTTCCTCAGGCTACCATACATACTGGCTTGACCCAAGTTCATGTGAAATATTGACTTTTTAAAATTGAAGTAACATCATCATCAACATCATGTTAAGACACTGATGCCAGCTTTCACTCAGAAATCCCAGAATGCTCAGTGCTTGTATGAGATGGGCTGTGATAATAAAATATTTTGCCAAAGGGCCAAAGAGGAGAACTCAAATGAAAAATTAGTGTAACGAGACATGTTTCCTTATGGAAGAATACTTCCTTGCAGAGTGGTGTGCTCCACTTGTTGCCTTCCAGCAAACTGCCATTAAACTTTAGCTGACTTGTCTTCTGTAATCTAGAAGAAGAATCCTGCCCACAACAGCTTTCGTGTTTTCTACCCTCTGCCAATGCTCAGCTTTTCTTTCCCTGCCTACCAGACTGGATGGCATAGTCTCTCCAATTACATCCAAGCTTTTCTGGGAGCAAGTTCCAGTCTGTCTCCTGTGCTTCCTTCACAGGCTTTTTGCATATTATTATGACTCTGTACACACACAGACACATCTGTAGTACAGATAAAGTGCAGTACTGCTCAACAAATCCTCAAACAAATCCTCCTCTCTACCTAGAGACTAGATAAATAGTACTGCCAGTCTTGTTAATTGCTGGGAAAAAAAGGGGACAAAGAGGTTCTGAGTTCACAATAATTCAGAGCCAAAGTCAAAACTACCCTTTCTCTCAGTGTCCTTTCCTCCAGGTTGCACTAACTAAAACTAATAAAGAAGGCTCTAAGATAGGAGGTTTACAACCTGCCCTACACTCGAGTAACACAAAAAATTCCACCACATCTCAGAAGAATGATGATATTCTGAATTTGGCTGCATTCTGTACATCTTTGCTTTTTGAATTTTGTTTAGGAGAAAAATAGCTACTTAAAATATTTTCATGGGCTTTTGACACTTAAAAATCTTTATTCCTAACTTTTTTTTTTTTTGCAATTTCAACAGCACCTTTCAACACAGTAAATATTATAGGCTATCTTACCAATGCCTTGAATTGCTTTATCATCCGGAAGACACGGCAACATTGAAAATCCAATGCTATTGTATGCAGTATCAGCAGGAAAATTCCAATGAATTTTGAATTAATGAATTTAGAATAGGGTAGAATGGCACCAGAGGATTCTGATTCTAAATACAAGTTCAATAATACAGCAGCATCTGTTCACTGACTCAAAACTTGCAGGTGCTTCTTCTGCGCCGGCTTCTAAGCTAAGCTCCTCCAAAGGCCCATTATTTAAATAACACACATGGCTTTGTAAGAATAAAAATCAGTGTGTGGCAACTTAGAAGAAGAAGTTGGCTGAAACTTCAGGCTCTTTACAGCACATCCTGTTTGTACATATTAAGTTGAGAATCAGCACATGATTTCACTTTAACAATCACAACAAAAAATCCACTTTAACCGAGGTCTAGCACATTTTATGAGAAATTTTATCAGTTTGTCACTGGGCCAAATCCATTCTTTCATGAGCTGGAGGACTGCAAGTTTATCCACCACTTCCTAGGACAAATATACTGTAAAATCTAATCCTGCAAAAACCTCATAAGGTCTGTGACACCCTCAAAGGTTGTACTCCATCCCAATTATTTTATCACTTAAGAAGATATCGCGACAAGTCTGTATTCAGGAGAGGCTACCCAGTTAAAAGTTAATCAACAGAATTGTTAATCAACAAAATCTCAAAACAATGCCAACTATGAAATCAGTTTGAAAGTGTCATCCTTGTATAAAGATCCTTTCAAATTTTAGTTCCTCTACAAATCATGGAAACAACACAGATACATAGATTTCAGAACTGAAAAAAATGCCTCAAATGTTTAAAGCAGGAAAAAAGAGGCAGTAATGAAAAATAAGAATACACATTTAAATATGTTTACTTTGTTTTTCACCAGAAAATAGAAAAAACTGCTAGAACTACCAGTAACAGATGGTTTTGGCTATTAAAATGTGATTGGCTTGCAGCTGCTTTGGTGATACCAAATTTGTTCACTCAAATTTTATTTGTAGATGTAGTAGAAGTTGTCTGTAGTACTGCCACCCTATTTCCCACACATGAGATTGTTACATAAAAGTTTTTTAAATTAAAAGCAAATATTTGTAATTTGAGTCTATTTAACTCATTTCAGTCTGGACTGGTGTTAAGTAGCCTCTCTATAGTAAGGAGACAATTGTGCAGTATGTTTCTATGCTCCTGTTTCTTCATGATTACTACCACTGCTTTTCTTCAAAACTTAAATTTGACTTCAGGAAATAAAATCCTATTCCATTGTTAAAGAAATTCCTTATAAATTCACTTTCTGAATCAATTTGGCTCATGCAGCGAGGAAGACATGATGTCACCAACAACCTACTTCAGCAGAGCTTTTTTGTCCATTAAATGGTTTTGACTTTGCTCCAAAGATAATGCTGATTTCTGGTATTTTTCGCTCCAACATATTCATGTGGTATCCGCAGAAATACTAATAAACTGCTTAATAAAGAGCCATCTGAGGATTTGATTGAAATAGGTCACAAAATGTGAGTTTAATTTCATAAAAGGTGTTGAACTGCATAACTTTTTATTATTTCTGAGGTCTTCTGTGTTCCAATTCTGTATTATGGCAACTGTCTCTTTTCATTCTCACTGCTTTATTAAGCACTGAGATGTATGTGTGAGATACTGACAGACATTAGAAAAAATAAGCAATGTATTAAATCATATATGCCAACATTCTGTGATGTAGGAAACAACAAAATGCAGTTTCAGACTCAAAGCCAGCCTGAATGGGAGGAGGTATAAAATGTTTTAAGAAACACCTGGACTCACCGCAGGAAAAGTCTATTTCAAGGACATGTAGAAGCAGTACTGGAAAATTAGGAAAACCCTAATCTGCACAAGGAAACTAATGCATATCAAAGCCCCACAATTAACTAGTATTTTGACATGACTCCTCAGACACTTTTAAGAAAGCTCTGATAATAATTCAATCCAGAGATGTATTGTGAAATACAGAAACATAATTTGACATCTAAAGGTGATAATATACAAACCACAACAAAAGCTTTCAGTTACCAGAGTAGGCTAGCAGAGGTGGGCAAAAAGGCCCACACGAGCTCATACACATTTCTACTTTGTCTTCTTGAAGTATGTACCTCAGAGACATTCAAGTCAACTGGTCTGCAGGAGCCTAATTTTTGATAAAAAGCAATGGGAAGAGTTATGTATCTTGAAAGACAGATTATGTTAGTGAGTTGGAATGTTGGAGCAAAACAGTGTAAATAGTTTCCCTCTAGAAAATGTTTCCACCTACGTTTAGTTAGAACACTAAAACTGTTAAGAAAAGAGCCTCCTTATACATGGAGAAAGCAGGTCAATCACTTGGTGGAGTTGCCGTGCTATGTTCTCCTTGAACAGAACTCCATTCTGGAGTTGGAATTGTCTGCAGAAATGCCCCAGATAGCACAGCTGAGAGAAAGGCAGCAGGGTGACAAGAAAAACCAGAAATCCCATCTGGATTATAGCTCTGAATTCAGCTCTATAAATCAGAACTGCAAGGGATCTGCCAGGTGGAAATGAAGAGTAAATCCACAAGGGAAAACACCAAGAGAAATCTGATTTTGATTAAAATCTCTTCACATAAAGCAATTCCAGAGTTTCAGAGCAGAGTTCTGAAACAGAACACTGAATTTCCTAGCTCAAACTATATTTTGTTCTTTTTTCACATTTTTTTCTTCTACATGCTATATAGAATGGCTATATATTGGATTTAAAATAGTTTTGCAAGGAACCACAGTGGCCTGTGTAAGCCCTGCTCAGCAATAACAAACACATCTCTATATTATCAATCCTGTTTTCAGCATAAATCCAAAACATATCCCCATGCTAGCCACTGTGAAGGAAATTAAATCTACCCAGCCAGAACCAGCATAGTTTAAAAAAATGAAGAAAAAGGAAAAGTGAGAATGTTTTGACCTCATGTGCAAATAATAAATTCTGAAATGACTGAGGAAGCAAACAGTATTTCAGTGTGTTTAAAGTCTACTCATCAAACAAAAGTAAATGCTAGAAGATAGCTACATTGTTGAAGCACTTTGGATTGTATGCATCCAGAAGCAAAACTGGAGACTTAATTTAGCTGTAACATTAATGATATGAACAAAATAATAAGTTGTTTCAGGATGATGTTAGCTGCATGAACTAACTCATCACAAGATGAAGCAAGAGCTATTGTAAATAACAAAGAAATTGCAAGAGCAGACAAAAGTGACAGAGGAGGTGCAGGACTATCTTAGCAAAGACCAATCTTGTCAAGACATCAAGCACTGCTCTTGAGGACAATGACACAGATGTGCAATATTCGAAAGAACAATGTAATCGCATTTGCAAGTTGTTTCCCTCTCTACCACACACACAAAAAAAGTACTTGTATGATATTGCATGAATTAGCCCTAATGACAGCAACTTGAAAGTCTCTCCTTGTGTCTTTCACCATCCAAGACAAGTAGTTCACTTTCACTATAGCCAGGAGTTTCTGTAATGGTTGCTGAAACACTAGAATGGTCAGAAATGGCAGTAAATGCATTTATACTGTACTCAGCAGGAAATCAAAAAGTTATTAGAAAAGTCAATGGACTTTGTAACTATGTAACTATTATAAACATTGACTTATAATCATCAATATAGGCATTACAATACAGCATTTTTCTACTTCTGTTTTTTAGAGGGTAAGTAATCCAAATAGTAGGAAATATTTTAAAAGAATGATGCAAAATTATTTTGAAAAATTGATTTCATGTTTACAAAATAATTCTAATAGGTCTGAATGAAATTTTGTAATAGAAATCATGAGAGGAATGGTTTTTCAATTAAATACAGATCCCACTGAAACTAGAACTTCCAAACACAAGTCTGAAATAGAAGATATGTCATTGGGCAGCACTAGAGCAGAGTTAGCCTGAACAACACCCCAAATATGAAGACTTCAACATCAACTCTTTTAGTCTACTGGTCTACTTCTACTTTACAGCAATATTTGTTCATGAAGTAATTACTGGAAACTCAACTCCTATCTCCTACAAGATAAAGGACAAACTCTTCCCAAGTTGCCCAGTTATTTGACTAGTTCCTGAACACAAACCAGGAGTTCTGGCACAGAACAGCATCAAACACCCCAAATTCACCAGAATATGGATATACTGCCTTTTTCTACTGACAGGAAAAAGTAATCTTCCAAAGTAACAACCATCTCTGCATTAAGGCCAGAAGCTTGCAAAGGTACTGAATCGTTTCAGCATACAGGTAATAAGGATTTTTTTTCTCATTTCTAAAATGCAAGTTACTCACCAGAAATCATACAGCTGTTGTTACAGATTCAGTATGATGCTTAGTAACACAGCATGGGGATAGGTCCAGCAAAAGCACTTACAAGCTGGATGAAGAAGTTGTGTGGCTGACTCTGTCATGCCTACATGCAACATTCTGGGGTTTTAATGAGAGAGGTAACAGAAGATTTCAGCTCTTTTAATACTCATCTATCCTATTGAAAGGAACCTGCCCCCAAAGGAGATTTCTGGGGATACAAAGTCATGATATCATTTGAGGAAAACATAAATCAGATCTCTTGCTTTTGAAACTGTCAAGAGTGCTTATATTATTGCAGAGCACCTTAAGAGATCATTGACATATATTATTTACTATTTTAAAAGTATTATTTCAATTACCAAATACCATTTAAAAACCTGTAGATTATACCTTCAGCAGCTTCACAATAGGTAAGTGAAAAAGTAAATGAGTGGTCTAAACTGAGAAGAGAAAAATCTGTATTAGGACATGCATCTTTCTTTGGTGTTTAGAATAGATTTCATCTGTGACTGCAAATTCATTTGGATTCCCAAGCAGTTGACCTTTCTTTATTATACACTCACTAAATTGATTTCACATACACTAAATTTTTTAATGAGTTAGCTGACCATTTTGCTCAAAGTAGTGAAGCTCTAGCTATCACATTGTTTCTTTTTTTGCCAAAGTCCTCTCAAAAATAAAATAGTACCAAAAAGAAGACAATAGGTTCAATATTGTTTCTTTCCATTTCCAGATATCCCTGGGGCAATGAGAAAACACTTAACAATGCAAGCTCAGCATGTAACTGTGGTGGTGATTAAACACTGCACAATACCTCACTCACAAATTTGGATAAGGCATTACAGTATATGTAAGAAGGAAATAAAGTCAGTTGAGATACAGGTTCTCAAATAATTGTTCTCAGTTTAACTGGTGATCCTGAGCACCCTTTTTGTTTGTAGAATAAAGGATATAATCAGAGCCAAGCATGATTGTAAAGCTTGAAAAAACCTAGTGGAACAGGATTAAAACCTCACAAAGGAAAATAGTTCCCAAAATTATCTTAGGTAGTGTGTAACAAAACCCAAGGAAATCTCTCTCTACGTCTTCTGCAAAAGATAGTCCATTGTTCAGATTGCCACGTTAGAAACTCAGGCTCCCTGTATAGAGGATGACAGATCTAATCCCACAGCTGATACCTAACAGTGCACCAACACAGCAGCAAGGCAGAGGACTACTGTGTGAAATCTGAATCTCAAAATATCCTGATCAGTTCACTAAGTCTGACTCAGACATGGTCAAAGTAGTCATTTGGGAAAAGTTAATAAGGTTGAATTGTAACTTGCACATTTGTGCAAGCAAGTCCTATTGTAAATCTTGCCCAAAATGGAGGAAGGAAATGAAGACAGAAGGAGAAGTAAATGACATCTACGCACCTTTAAATAGTTTATGATAACAAGCACAATCGTATCTGGGTACAAAAAAAATCAAACAAGTTATAAAACTAATTAAATACTCCCTGATATCTCAAATTTATCTGTGGCACACTGCAGCCTTTGGGTATTGTTTAGTGTCAGCACCAGCTCAGGCATAAAGAGCTGCAGCTGACAATAGTACAATACCAATCTCTCAGCAGTTGTAGAATAAGGAGATAGCTCCTTTCAGAATAATATTTCTACCCTGAGAACATGTCCAAGGGCTCCACATTACACAGCCATACTTCCACAGTGTATGCCATTTGTCTATCAGAGTAACCTGCAGCATCATCGCTACCATTTGGTCTCCTAAAAAATTCTACCTATTAAGCTGCACTGCTCTTGCACAGCTGTTTGGCTGCTGTCTCATGCTGAGAAATGCTTTCCAAACACACAAATGCTGCATTGGCACATTAAATAAATCAGGCTCCTCCTATCTATAGATACAACAGTGTTGTGCCTAGCTCATTGCACATAAACTACATCATTTGCCATCTGTAATCTCTCAGCTACTTTGCATTGAATGTAGTCTAAGCAGGAAATTACCAGCAGGGACAGGTGCTTGTTTCACTCTCATAAGTCCTGCCCAGTACAGCACTTGCTCCTGTATTAAGATACCTGCTTGAAACACTACAGCTGCACTGCACCTCTTTTATTCCTCCTCCTTTGATTATGGATGAAACCCCCATTTAGCCATATATATCATGCTCAGACCAACTGTGGCTCAATTTCTTAAATTTAAAATAAACAGTATTACATTCTTCAGACTCAGGGTGGCTGCAATACAGTTCACCTTCCCTTTAATGTGCCAGGTACCATATGTGCATGCTCTGACATTAAAGCTTCTGGAGTGCCACTCCCAAACGTCAGCAATGCACAAAGCATTCCTCTGAGACAGAGCCCTTTGTTTCTCGTATCCTGCTCTCTCCTGCTGCTTTGCTTCCAATCTGCTACCAGATATCATATGCAATTTCTTATAGATATTTGTGCCTAAAAGCTATTTGTTCTCTTTTCCTCATTTTGGAGGATAGAAATTTGCAGGATATTTTACAAATGCAAATAGCCTGAAAGATCATGTTTTTCCAAGTGAAAAATAACCATGCAAAATTACAACTTTTTTCTAGTACCTTAAAAAGAAAAAAATCCCAGAAACAATACCGAAGGTAAGAAATATGAATGCAAGCAGTCAATTTGACTGCTCTGTGACCTGTGCAATGTTAGGCAAAGAATGGCTCTGGTTTTCAAAAGATGTTTGCTTTCTCATGATAATAATTATACTAGTATCTAGTAGTATTTACTATAATTACAGGTAAATTACAGCTCTCTATTAAGGTTTCACAGCTATAAATAGTTTAAATTGTTTAGATTTAGCATGCCACAAAAGTGTTACTACCAGTTTTTAAAACTAAGTTTCATTAATAGGAGAGAGGAGTTAATTTCTTCTTGAAAGAATATGTGGATGAACTTCACTGAACTCCAGTTCAGCATTCAGGCTTACACTATAAATATAAAATACCTTTATGAAGCACCCTGTGATGCTTCATAACTTGTTGAGAGTTTTCTATTTCTGTTACAGATAAGAAAATTCAGATTCCATTAGAAATGGTATATTCATGTCAGCTTTCACTGCCAACAAACGAAACAACCCTAGAATACATACACTGGGCAAATAAAAAAAAACTTGTAAATAAAGGTTTTGCTCAACAACTGATGAAAGCTCACAGACATATGCAACATTAGCACGCCTACTGACATGCCTATCAGAGTATAGGAATAGGCAGATTTTTTTAAGTTCTAATAAAAATATATGGTGAAAGAGCTTAATAAGGCAGGGTCTGTATGTTTGGGTATTAGTTTGAGTATTTCTATAGTATCTATCTGTTAATAGAGATACAGAAGCATGGATCTGATGCAGGCGTCCTGTCTAAAGTTGATTATCTAGCTTGGATAATGCAAGCACTCAACTGGGCCAACAGTGTGACCTCAGTGGTGAGGAACACAAATACATTTTTTGTAAATATAAGAACCATCTTTCCTCCTCTGATTTAGCCATCAGACCTCTCCCTCCTACGTCTACATTGCTAGGAAAAGGATTCAGAAACTTAAGAGGCGCAGGGTATCTGAGGCCTACATGCCTATCTCTGCCTTCTAGTAAACTAATCCAATACAGCTCATTTTTTTCATTTGATATCTGGTTAATATCCTTCTCTTTCACACCACACAAAACTTCTTGAGGCTTGTCGTAGTTAATAGACTACTCTTCTACATGATGACCCTTCTCAATGCAGAACTGAAATTGTCATGAGCAAGAGAGGCAGCAGAATAACTCAGACATTACCTCAATCTTCCTGTACCAAATGCTCAGCAACTCTACTTAAAATATGTTCTCAAGAGGGGATAAATATTTAGGATAAAAATGAACAAAGTACTGAAAACACATGTTTAGTTTGGGGCACATCTTAGTATCACAAATTCACATGCTTAAAACCCAGCATAGCACACACTGAAGAGTTTCACCTACAGAGGTTCTCTACAGAGAAAAGAAATAAAATCCATCACTCAAGTTAGCCAGGGAAGGAGGGCCCAAGCTATGCTATAAAACTTTTGAGAAACAAGCAGAATCAAATGATTCTTTAAATGGTGATCTCATTCAATATCCCTACTTTCCAGATTTTTTTTTAATGGTGAAAAATCAATGTCCTAATTGATTTTTCCAACCATTTTTCATTTTCATTTGTAAGCAAATGGCATTAATAATGAACTGCTCTTGAGAAAGGCTTTGATGTATTAGTGAGCTATATTGTTGTACAATTAGAGGCTTCACTCTTTCCCATAGTTCCTAATCTATTATATTCTGGACAGTTTAAAATGTCTAATTTTCTAGAGATGCAGTTAACCCTTTTTTCTCTTTTAATTAGGGGAATGCACATTTCATACTTGTATCATGCCAATCATGTAATTTTTATGTTGCTCTCTAATTGCATTTAAGAAAATGGATCCAGTTCAGAGCTGAATCTAAAGTAAGAAAACTATCAATGACCTCTTTTTCTGACCTCTAATTTTTTCTTCTGTGTGTTCCCTGAATTAGATTTACTTTTGCAGTAGAAACATGAAACTAAAACAAGGTTGTGGCTCAATGAAGCTGGCTGACACAGTTTCATTCCTTTACCCCATAAGCAGAAGCAGAGTTATTGCAAAAGGAAAGTATCCATAACTACTCTGCCTCAAATAGGTTCACGCTGCTTTTGTCCCCAGTGGAACTTAAGCAATCTGAAAGTAGCCTAAATTATGCTGCTGATCCTGAAAGTGATCCCAGCAGTGAGATACCTTTTTTACTGTGCCATAAAAACAGGGTGGGGAGAAATAAGTTCAAAAGCATGAGACAGCCTGGGGATTCTCCATGCTGAAGAGATGTCTTCCTGAACTGCTATTTTTAAATATTCTATTAGAAAAATTGGCACAAATTTGGAGGCTTAATGATTGAGTTGAAATTACTTATTGATAAGCAATGTGCACCTCTTAGCTCTCTGAGAATTATAGTATACTTCTCATAGAGGATTCTTTAAATTGCACTTTATTAACACCCCATTAGAATCTTGTTAAGGTCCTAAAAAGTGTAAGAAACCAAAGAGCTCTTTTTCATTTCATTTGAAACCATGATTGCATGACTATGAGTAAAAGAAGAGAAAAGCAAAAGAGGAGAAGCACTAACTAAGCCTTATGGCCAGCACCTCAGGCAGTACTAGTAAGAACAGTGGTTATGCGATTGATTTCTTCAAAGGCTGTTTGGTACCAGAGATGTGCAGACACTGCTGATACTGTCACAAATTAATATGATGTGGTGTTATTTTCATGAAACCTGTAATGACAATGTTAACATGCACATCAATAATCTATGCCCTCTTCTCAATAAAAGAAACTTGAAAAGAATGTATGAAAGATCAACTAAAAAAAAGAGGACAGCCTTACTATGTTTTGTGTTGAGGTCATCAATGGATGTTAAGTTTGAGTCTGTTTCTATTCTTAGGAAGCAGACGAAATCTTTGACAACGCATTTGCATTTTATTTATTTACTGAGTCTTTTCAGCAGCCAAACATAGTGTTACTCCTTACTCTTTAGAAGCTTTATTTTTATACAAATGCAGGTCTCCTGGGAATCAGAGGTGCCTTTAAATTATTTATTTTTGATGGGTGTTTACTTAGCCAAAATTTTATGGATTTTATAAGACACTGCTTCAACTAAGGACTAACTTATTGATGTCAGTATTTAAAAAGAAATCTACATTTTTCGCCTGAAATATGGTGCTGGATCCAGTTTTAGTCCACTCATTTATTAAATGAGACTTTTAAAATTGTTTTTCCCTTGCAGGAAACTTTTTAATCCATGGGTTAAATTTTCAATAGAAGGACAAAGTTTTCAGAAGGCAGTCTGAGAAACTCTAGAAAAGTTTTTAATTGATTGAAGAAAAAGTAACTGATTAGAGAGCACTTTTCTGAATGAAAGATATGGATAAATTAGACTTTTTTTCCAATTTTTTGGCAGCAGAGAGCTGCTCTTGGTGCCTGTATGATAAGACTTGGCTTTTAGGCACATAATCAAATGTTGATAGAGTCTTTTTACATGTTCTTTTTTTACCTAGTGAACAAATGCACACACAAAAGGCATTAGGGAGCATTGGTACAATCTGGCATTACTATAGGTGATGGAGAAGATCATAGAGGATTTGGCTGAGACAGAAATAATAAATACTTGTTATAAGCCTAAGGCAGTAAAATTCCTTTACTCTAGCACAAAGAATGTATCAGTGCTTAATTTAAAACAGTGCCTATCTCTATGTGTATGGCTTGACTGGAAGCAATGGCAATAACCTAAGCCTGGTTTAAACCTGGGACTCCATTTTTTTAATGGACCTGTTACATCATGGTTTAAGTTGGAGAAAAATTACATGCATGGCCAGTATTGTTCATTAGCATGGACTACTAGTACTGCTTTTCTCAATTTCAAAATAAAGATTCTAGTGTTTTCAAATAACTCATTTATTTTCTTCTCTGAGTTTCTTGGCCACTCAAATTCAAACACTTCAGAAGGATTAGATGTTAAGAGACTGTCTAACTCTCTTAGCATCAAGATTATTTACAGAGGATCAAGTTAGACACCTAAAATGTTGAACATACAAAGCAGAGGAAATTACTTTTCTCATTTTCTCCTTAGACAAAAGACCTTATTAATAATTTCCCAGTTATTTTTGTTTTCTGTCCTCTCCCCTTTGGTCTGCTGCTTCTGTATTTTTCTCCCATTCTTCCTTCTGTTATTCCTTAGACCACCAGTTTATGCTTGGAATAACTGCCATAAAAACATGCAACATCCCACTTATATTCCTCCTACTGTACATCTTAAAGCATAAATACTTCAAATTATTTCAGTCCTAAAGTCCAGATACAATAGAAGACTTTGTGGGAACCAGGAAATTGAATTGAGTTTATAACATTACAGGGAGAACAGTTGCTCCAATAGTTAATAAAACCCTAAGCTAACATAAGGGAATCTGAATGAAATGTGACCAACAGCAATGATTATCCAACCTAAAGTAAGGCAGAATGTTAATGCTGGGCAGAAGTCATACTCACTCCTCACGTGCTAAGCACAAGGTGATGCGTAACACTAGGCATACAGAGAAAAAAAAGTCAGAAAATAGAAGGCAGAAATACGTGAAGTGGCAAAAGAAGAAAAATGAGAGAGGAAGGAGAGTAGAAAAGCAGATAAAGCTGACAGATTACTTTCAGCATCAAAATAATGGATCATGACAGGTAAATTTATTTGCATCTGGTGGAGCATGTGCTCTCCAAGTATCTGATACTCAGATGATATCTTTCCAGTAATCTGGCAGTGTGCTCTATCTGCAACACCAGAGCAGCTACTGTATCATTAGATTGCTGAAAGCCACACCTTCTGTCCATCACAAATACAGATTCATCCTCAGATTAAGTGCAAAGTATGCACTACTCAGTTACCTCCTTTTTCCTTTCTGCAATTTTATTGCCACTAAAATTTAGAAAAAGTCTGTATCTGCAGTCAGGAAATCACACCCTTTTATTCAGACCCATGGAGCGTGTCTCTTGCAAATGATAAAAAGAGCCCCTTGTATATTAACATAAAAGTACAGTATAGATAATAAAAAGAAAAAACTCCTCTGCAGTGTCTTGCACTTAATGAAGTGACTAACCTGAAGGGTCAATAGATAAATAAAATCTGTTCCCATTCAGTTCTTGACCTGGCACTACCGAACACCAACATAATTTATTTTTTATCTGAGCAATGAGAAAAAAAAAAGTGACATAAAACCAGTCCCACTTCTGAAATAACAAATCATGAATAATAAAACATGCCTCCATGTTAAAGGAGGCATTGGGAAAAATTACTGTCGTTATGTTTCTTTAACATTCAGGTCCTCCTTCTGTAACAAATATGAGCATGCACTTACATTAAAAAAAAGTCTGACTAGTAAATTCTCAAAGAACAAATTTTCTTCCACTTTCTAGCCAGCTGAATTTACCAATATACTTAAATACAGTTTGTTGGACAACAATTACTTGCACTGCCTATCTATCTTCATCTGTCCCTGTTCACATAGTTCTTCCCCATTTTTTTTCTTTTTAGGTAAAATGGCCCTTCAATGAACACTTTGATGGGTTTTTTTACATCAGTCATGATTTTGTACCAGCAAAAAAAAAAAAGAAGGCAGGCTTTTGTATACTCAGTGAACCACATGGAAAGATCTATATGATAATCCATGTTTAGTATAAACATATATTATTTCCTTTTTCCACCATGCCAAGAGCAAATGTTTGAAGCAACTCATTGAAGTCCACATTTTCATATCAACCATGTCTAAACTCACCAAACACTTTGCTTCTAAACTTTTATTTAGTTGTTTAGTTTTGTACTTTGCACACAAATATACCAAAAATATTTTAATACTCAATGGTACTTGATAATGCACAGTGGTACACATTTAATACACAGTGGTACCAGCCATTTTGCCATTTACATGTTTTCTTCAGGTCCTGGGGGCACTGTATGCATGAGCACTACAATGTATGAGATAACAATTCTATTTAAATTAGCTCTATGTTTGCTTTTGCTTTTAAAGAAACTTGCATGTCGCAAATTTGTTATTGTCTGGCATGCATTTCTATAATTTAGGATTAAATAACAGGTGAGGTCATATATCAGAATCTTTCATATTCCAATATTCTTGACAGTATTTCTATTCATCCAAAGGCTGTAGATTTTGTGGTTACAGTGTTTCTTCATATGGTATGGTTATCCTTTTGCTATTTTACACAAAGAAGATTTGGTTAAAATGAAGTTGGTAGCAACTTATTTAAAATGCACTGATGTTCAGCTTTCCCAAAGCAATTTATGCCTAGTGTATTAGTCTTTTATATTTTTTAATCAAGACTTGTCAATGTTTTTAACGTGCACTTTCCCTTCCCTACACAGTTCACAGGAAGCCAAAACAATTTTCAACTAAGTTTTTGTCCTTAAGCACAATTTGCATATCCAGTCACAAAACTTCCCCTCCGAATGAGGCAGGCATTAACACACCATCCATGTTTTCAGCTTATCAGATACCAGACTTCTAACAATGGCTCTGATGTGTATTAGCAGTGAGAGAAGGCTCAGCCCTCAGGCTGCCCATTTACCTCATGTCCTGTCCCATAGCAGAGGGAGCACTCCTGCAGAGGCAGTTGTGGCCCTCGACCTCACTCACTGGTCCTTCCATCCCAAACAATAGCAGCGAGTGGCTGGAAAGCAAAGGGGGAGTCCAGAAGAGCAGCTGGAAGAGCTCTTTCAGTGCCTGCCATTTCCCCCCTCAATGGGATACTTAAGGGGTCCTGGGGCTCAGAGCTCTCAGGGCACAGGGGGTCACTGTGGTCCCTTCTCCAAGCTGCATCCAGCTTTACATGGAACATCATGGCTTGATGCCCCAGGGCTCTGCCATCACAGGATCTCATATCCTCTGTGTGGCCCACAGACTGCAGCTAATTCCAAGTCTGTGTAAGGTCTGTAAATTATCAGCTTCCTGTTGGAAAGGACCGTAAGAGTCCTTCCCAAATTGAAGTCAGGAAGGGGATGGTGATGAAAAATATCTGCAATAATAGTAACAAAATTTCTGTGACTATAGCTCTCTGTCTTGCAACTTCCTGTGCTAGGTCATTAACCTAAATGAGAAGTCCAGATCACCTCAAAACTGGATCAATTTTTTGCAGGTATGTGCAGCTGAAAGGAAGACAACGTCACCTGCAAGGTCCACAAAAACGCCACATTATGACCTATGCCCTTTCTCCTGGGGAACATGAAAATTAATCCATGCTTCTAATTGTGAATCCATGCCTGTAGCTCCAGACAATGGAGGGTAAAGATGTACTTCAGAGATCTGCAGATTTCAAATGATGGTGCTCACTCACCCCAGAAGGTTGTTGACAGGTTATGTTCATTAGTTTTCATATGAGTCACACTGTTACTAAATTGATAGAGCTACAGAAAAGCCTACCAGTGAACAAAAATAAATAAGAACATTTCTTCTCCCTAACTCACCATCTGCCACAAGCTTATGATACCTTCAAATTACTTCAGGTAGCTAAGGCATATTTTCTTTGGACTAGATTCACTATTTTCTTGATTTTTTTCCTCAGAAAGTGCAAGCAATTAAAATGGCATTTATATAGTCCTGGGGAACCATACTGTATTTTGTCCGCCTAACCTCTTCTGTGGTATTTTCTAAATGCACTTAACAAAGTCATTAATTCTACAGCTCCATAAACTTGCTAAAATATATATATGCTTAGATATGGGTATTTTTTGAGTTGGGTCTGAGAATGACTACATAACTACACAAAGTCAGCCCAAACCTGCTGCAGCATATGTCACAGCTGAGACAGCCACAATACAGAGAGTATCCTCATACAATTTCAGAGGGCTTCAACCCATGCAGAGTAACACCATACTGCTCCAGAAGGCTGCAAGTAGTAACCCTTCTCATTCTTCAGCCCAGACTTTTACACCCCTCATGTTCGTGCATTGCCCCTGTGTGCGCTGTTGCCTGTGGTGGTTGGTCAGTGCACCTGGGCACTCCATGGTTCATTGCCTTCAATGCTGCTCACCTGCTTCTCACAGCTGAACCCATTGGGGACGAGGCTCTGCTGCAGCCCCACTCCCAATTACCACAAACTGTGTACCTACACAAACCCAGGCCAAACTCCAGCAGAGACCAAGAGCAGGGAACTCAGGAGCAGCAGAACAAGGCAAACCAAAATGTTACATCTCAACAATGTTTCTACATCCTCCAAACACTTTCAGCACAGGGATTACATATATCTATAGTAACCATTAACAAATGCATTTGGCCAATCCTCCTATAGAGGATTTCTCCACACAGACCTTTAGACCCAAAAAACCATCTAGCTCAACAGCTCAGATACCCACTGCACAAAAGGTCACCTTTCATGCTTGGAAACATGTTTCTTTCCATGTCCTTAGTTTTTGTACACAAATGATACCTAATTACATAATGTTGACATGCAGGGCATAATTTTACCATTGTTTTATTTAATAATTTCCAATATGTATGTCTTCTATGTGTTTTTCCTGATGCCCTTAGTCAAATCTTGCTATTGCTATTGCATTGTTTCTGAGATGGGGGAAAGAGGGAAACGCCTTACAGGATTAGAGATGCAGGCATAGCATGGATGTACTCAATGTCAGAGGCACATTACTAAAAATTCCTCTTTTGATTGATAAGATCATTAATCTGACATTGTCTTGGAACCCTCTATCATAATTCCTAGATTTCAATCAGAGCAAAGGTTGGCTCAGAGCCTATTGCTTTATATGTGAAATTAGAAATTTTTGAATCAATTAGTATTTCCACTGGATTTTATCTAATTGGCCTACAGACTAGTTTAAGCACGTGAAAACAAATAAAGGTGACCATGGTTCTGAAACCTAGATACCTAAGTTAAAATAAACACAATTTGCAGCAGTAGCAATGAAAATGGTGGTACTGTATTTTATTCTGATGTTGCAAATGCAGTTAACAGCCCCCCACCGACATGCTTTGCACAGGCTGTTCTTCCTGACATGAAAGGGATCTACACTGTCCTGACTGATATAGGTTTACCTAAACAAACTATTTCATTTGTAATTACAGGGGAAAATAATGTGTCTTGTATATATTTAATGTAAAACAAGAGACTTTATGCAACAGTAAGTTCTGGACTTACACTTGGATTGTGTGGATTTTTAACTGCACAAACCCACTATAGGTAAAGCATAAAAATGAAAGAAAAACATTTGTGGATTTTCATTTTATTTAAATGCAAATAAAATGTGTCTGACCTAGATTCCCCAAGTTTGTCAAGCTGGAGCATGTGTGAAAGACATTACAAGAGGTAAGTCTCAGCAACAAGTCTGGAGTTTGAGAAATGAGCTGTTGATGAGCTGACCAGTGAAAAACTAGATGAAACAAATTACAAACTGAAAAAGAAATGTGAATTCCCAGATGCCTATAAGCTGGAATTCATTGATTAGATTTGTTCTGACATAAATAAACAGGTTGAATCACTTTTCTGTAATATTAATAATGATTTTATATTGGTTTTATTTAAATGTTTTATCAGTAGGATGTAAGTAGATTTACTTAGAATTATGTGAGTTACCATGAATTGGGCACTTAATACTTTCACGTTTTAGCTTTTATTCCTTCCTCATTTGCAAGAAATTCATAATATATTTGGCCCACACCTATCTACTTTATTGAACCTTTTTTTTTATTATAGTCTTTTCAGCTGTGATGTTCTTCATTCTCTTGAGTTTCAACATGGGCAGTCCATTTTGCAGCAACTTCCCCTTTTAGAAGTGTCAGGTATAGAAAATAACCAAGTTAAACTTCTAAAATTATAGCCATTTTAAGCCAAATGTTCTTCTAATTCTATTATATAAGCAGTGAATTTGGGCCCAGAAAGTACCAAGACTGACATTGCATTATGGATTCCCATACTAGATAACGATGGAAGATTTCAGTCATTTTTTTTCTAAATCCTGTGTCTGGGCTTTTCTCAGCAGAACCTAACATAGTCTGTTCTACCTTTACAGTAACAGCACCCACACTGGTAAATTGAATTGCTGGTAAATTGAATGTGAGATCCACAGCCTGGGATGCTAGCTGGTAGTAGCTTTGGCATGAACTTTATAAGTAGGAATTGAACTGTTGCCAGTTTCTGAATTTTATCCGAAGTGGTGCGAGGGTTCCAAAGAAAGCAGGACTGGGAGTTTGGCTTTTTTTTGTTGGCCTTCCAGAGCAGGAAAAAAATTATGTGAACAAATAGCTTCTGCTGGCTGTTACAGTTCACTGCATGCTGGCCAAATCCAGAACTAGGTATAGGACTACAAATAATAAGATTTACAGGACTCAAAATACAACAGATTAAGGATCTTGCATTAGATCTGGTTCCTGAAAGGCATGAAATATCAAAAGAATTAAGGTCTGTTATAAAAAAAAATGAAGGCTAGTTCCCAAAAAGCTCTCAGTAGGAAATGTTTGGATTTGCATCCTGTAACAGAAGGCTAACCTGAGGAATGGTACTAGCATGGGCATACGCTGGCAGCAATAATTCATAGCTAGCCTTCATTCCATAGGATGGATGCCCTGAAGTAGCAAAGTGTTTAGCTTAAGGACGTTTCTCATCCTAAGAACAGCTCAAATGAACATGATAATCTGGACAGCCACATAACTTTTTGCTGTTTCTGAGCTGCCATTCAAGTCAAGTTTAGATTGCACTTGGGATTACTAGAAAGATTCAGTTTATTATTAGGCGAACAAAGACAACAAAGATGCGGGCTGATACCAGCAGAGCAACTTTTCATGGATATTTCTGGATAAAATATAGCGTACTAGGCTAAGATGGATGATGGGTTAACAGTTAGAATTTGAGTAATCAGCAGTTAAGGGCAAAACTGTTGTTGCATTTTGAAATACTTCTGAAACAAGATGCAGACTGCAGAAGTACAGTGATATGCATCACAATTTGTTAGGAGTGGGTTCGTTTAGGCCGCAGTTTTAATGGATGCATATATTCATAGACTCACTGACAGGACCAATATTTACTTATTCTATAACCTACTGCCTCATTGCAACACATGGGTGTTTTTCAGATTCCACCAGAAGAGCACTCCCTTTGGTCCCTACTGTTGTGAATGTCCACCCTACAGCACAACTAGTCCTCTATGCTGATCCAGTCTGCAACAAAACAGAAAAACTGTGGGCCAATTCTTGCTGTTCATTTGTGGTCCCCGGGGAGTCCACGGAGGGCCCTCTAAGCAGCAAATTTTTTGCCAATCCTTATCTTACTGATGGGGATTTTGCATGACCTGTCAATCAACCTAAAGCTTCATTACCTCCTACTTCCATCCATAACTGAACTCCTTATACAAGACCCAGCTGTAAACATGGTTTTCAAATTTGGTTTGTACCTTTGCTCTGGAGGATCTGGTAGATTCTCCAGCCTAACCCTTACTCTACCTTATTCCATTTTGTCCTGTCTTAGACAAAGTCTTACCTCAGAACAGAAAGTTTTATCCCATGAAATCACAGTACCATTTCTCATCGTTTTCCTATCTATCTTGCAGGATTTAATGAACAGCCTTAACCTCATCCTCAGAATAAACCGGGAAGGAATTGTTCTGCTTGCTTCAGCATCTTTATATCTTGCAGTACTCAGCCATAATCATAAATTCTTCAGTGCCCACTGTTCTAACCCCCAAACCTCAGCCTTGGACATAACCTACCATATACCTGTACCTGCAGATACAGAATTACCACTGCTGGAGGACCAACATTCTTTCAAAGAACATTTACCCTTCAACTACTTGTTCAGCTCATGCTATAAGAATCATGTGCTCCTTGGGTTGTCTTACAGATGGAATTCAGGTTAAAACAAAGTGCTATCATCAGACTGAAACGCTATCATCCTGAATACTACAGCATCTAACTAGGATATATTTATACTCTGTACAGGGGAGTTCAAGGAAGTATTGTGTAGGAATACTAGATCTGATTGAAGTTAGATTTTCACTCTTAGAGACTGCAATTTCAGGCCATAAAAGGGTTATTTCTACATTATTGAGGCACCTAAATCTAAGGTACATGACAGTGCTTCTGAGCATGACTGTGAAGCCATTATCTTGCTTCCAGACTTAAGTACTGCCAGAACTTTTAGAGAGAAATGGGTCTCCTGAACACAGCAACAAAATAAGACTGCAATAACACTCAGATTTTATAGTAGCTTAGCAGCAGGAATTAAATTCTTCTCTGGCTTCCTGGCAAATCTTCTCCAAAGCACTTCATCTATCACAGTATGTGGATTTCTGCAGTGAAGGCAACCAATATCCACTAGTGAAACTGCTCTGGTTTTTAAAACTAATTGAAGTACAGCTTGCAAAACACAGTGGGTATGGCTTTGTAAATGAGGTCTTGGGATTAGAAGAATTGATCAAAGGAGGGAGACCTCAGCTTCTGTCCCTTCTTTAAAGATGCATTTCATCCTGCAGCTTTTTCATATGTAAGCTGTTGGGACAAATGCCAGGACTCATTTCTTCCCCTCATCAAGAAAAGTGTGAAGTTAGAGGACATGCATAAAATGCTCCCTCCTACTCTTAAAAGAAGCCAGTGCACATCTTTCTTACTGATAACACTGGTAGTGATATTTCTCACAAATATTCATAGAAATGCCATGGAGAACTGATCAAACAGGGTGATATTTGTAAGTTATCCTGTAAAATTCTAGCAAGACTGAGGAGGAAGATAGGTATGGTTTGGGATCCAAAGTGAATTAGAAGCCTCACTGAGGCTGGCGGTTGCTATTAGCACTTTTTTGGCTCAGCTGGAGCAATCCAGTTCCATTCTCTAGTAAGAATGACAAATTTTGTTTTGACACCTTCATTATCACTTTGATAGCACATGTTTTGACCAAGCATAACTTTTGAAGAGAACTTTTTTTCTCGCTTCATAACCAGTATGGCTTATATTAACCCTTGGGAACTACAACCCAAGTACAACTGGTTGCATAACCAGTGAAGGGAAGAACCTCCTGTGTCAGTCACGGCTGTACTGATTGCCTTTGCTAGGGTTCTGGGCCACTGATTGCAGCCTGTGCAGCTTGAAGGAGAAAGCCAGAAGAAGCAATTGCAAGGGTGACTAATTGAGAGCACAGACACAAGTTGTAGAAGGTAGGATACAAGAGATGTGTCAATTCTAAAATAAAGCGGTTTCACACTGTGAATAGAAACATAACTTTCTGCAAGTGAACGCAATTCGGCCAGAGACTACACCAGACATTGGAGTCTGCTTTTTAATTCGAGCAGAACAGCTGAAATCAATAGGTTTGAATCTTATGCTAAATTCAGGATTTATGATCTCTGCTTTTTAAATAAGTTAAATTAATCAAAACACTGAAAAAACTGAGGGGAAAAAAAAAAACCAACAAAATTAATGACTGCCTGCATGTCTATTTCTTGCCCATCAACAGGAGCTCTGAAACTTGTGGCCTAGATACTATAAACATTATACTCAGGCTTAGGATTGTGCATATTAGTCATATTGAAGAAGATGTTTGAGTAGTTTCTGTAATTTTTAAGAGACCAATATGGAAAAATTACTGCAACACCGAAGTCAGGGAAAGCCATTTATTTTCATACTTTTGTTTCTCCTCACACAAAGAAAAGGAAAACACATAAGAGAGATTAGAATTTAACTGAGGAAAACAGGCTTCACAGTCTTAGCAACAAAATATTTTAAATTGTTATGGCAAGTTCCACGCTGCTAATGCATACATTTAAAAGCAAAAGATACTACTGTGCTCCTGATGTCTTCTTAAAAAAATGCAGTACAAACTTTGAGTGAACACAAATGTGTTTCTCTCAATAAGGGTTTTCCAGAAGATTAATACAGAGACTTTGATTCTACAAATATCTGTACTTTTTTCATTTATGAGAATAAGCAGTTGAAGTTAATCTACTGAAATGAGATGCAATATTTGCTTAGAACTTTGCCTTGTTTGATAGGAGACTTGATATAATAATCATAAAGAGTTTTTAATCAAAGGAATGTGAAGATACACTTCAACTGTAAAGAGATCATGTATTTTCTATCAGAGATTGAGGTTATGTGAGTAATGAATATGAAAATGATTTATCAGCAACAGCAGTAAGAATTTGATAATTATATCTTAATTTACTGCAAAGGCACAAGGAACTTATTAGATCTGTTTATATATATTATTCTTCCATTAGCAGAATAAGTGACTTAAATTAGGTTTCTTTTATTTCAGAATTGAAAGGATGAAGAATAAGTCTGTCTAGCTTTCAGAATATCGTATCTGCCAAAAAAAAAATTCAGATGTGCATACCAGGAAAGGCTAATAAAAGCCATACTGTTAATGAATCTAGAAGATTGTCTTCAAAAATTGTGCTCAGTCAAAACATGTTCCATCTAAGTGATAACAAAGATATCAAAGCTAAACATATAAGGAATAAAGCCACTCTACAGGCCAATGGAAAATAAGAATGTTCTAAGCAACAGGATTTTTCTAGTTAATTTAGGCATGAGACTTAAAATATATCCATATCCTATTTGAGATTTCTAGTCCATTTCTACTATTAAGTTGACATAAAAAGAGTAATGGATACTCTGCCTCAGGCAAACAGAATTTGTGTGTTTGACACAGAGCAACACCCACTGAGATCATGGTAACAAAAACAAATTTTCTCTTCACAGTTTTTGGCCTATGTTGAGAGGCATGTGGATCCAGAGGATAGAGAACAAATCAGGGACATTGCAAAACTGAATTCTGTTCCAACTTCTCACCCAAATCTCCTACATGACTTTGGAAAACCCACACCTTGTGCCTTTAGTTGCCTTAAAACATTGTGCCTGTTGTATGAGGTTAGATGGCAGGTTTTGAGAGACAAGGGCTTTTACTGTGTGTTTGTACAGCACAAGCCCGACAATGTCAGGGCTTAAATTAAAGTCTCTAGGTACAGTGAATAAATATGAGCACATTCAGCAAAAATAAGATAAACAACAAAAGAGATTGCACATGACAGTACAATAAAACAAAGAAAATGGACTGCTTGGATTTGACACCATCTCAGTGTTAAAAGCAACACTGGATAGAGAAATGTAGTATATTTCTGATTCTAACTATTGACACCAAAATCAAGCTAGAGGGCAAGTTTAGGATTTTTGTAAGACAAGTTCTGCCTTGCAAAACATAATTGGATCTGTTGCAGCAATTACTCTTAAGTGGAGACTCACAACTTTCCCTTTGATAATTAGGCTGCAAGGTTTGAAAGAGATTTGAATATCAATGCACCTAATTGTCCCGGTAAATCTGACAGAGTTATGAGTGAAAGCTGAAAACTCAGTGCAGGTGAGATATGGCAGCTCCAGTAGTTAGCTATGAGCAGCTCATCTTAGACTTGCCTGGTTTATTACAATGTCCTTTCAAAAATGACAGGGAAATCACTCCTCACAGAGCACAAAAAAAATATGCATTAGCTTTTTGAAGACAGCTGCATTGCATCAGAGGAGTAAACTTAGTCTTGTCTATGTCATTGCTAGTTGATGTCTCAGATTTCCTGTGCTCCAGTTAGCAAACACTTGAAGATAAGAATCTGACCTTGGGTTTTTCACTTGGAGAAAAGTCTGTGAAATGAACAACGGATCTGAGGAGTTTGTGGCAAACTGTATTGCTGAAGATAAATAGTGAGTGCATCATGCTGCAAAAGAAAAATTTTCCAGAGTACTTAAGGTTTCTTGCTCATTTATAATCTCATAGCACTTCAGAAGATGTACCAAAGACATGAATAACTGAAGTCAGGTTATTACTTCAAGGTGAGGTAAGTCTCCTAGGCCACAAGAATTCCCAGGAAGTGTTACTCACCACTGCTCAGAGTTCTGGGCATTTGCTGGGGCTCTCATAAGCGAAAAACCTAAATTACTAAAGTGTGGGAGTAGATTTTTAACTACAGCAGCCTACATTGCAGCTTCTCCCAAACGGATTCCCAGAAGCTTCATTATCACCTCTCTTTTGCTCAGATTTGCAATAAGGTGTTTGCAACATTTATCCTACAAAGACAGACTTTTTCAAACAATGAGCCATGCCAATAAAGGCAGTGTGTACAAATGTGCCTTAAACCAGGAAACAGCAAGGAGACATTTGCTTACCGATGATGCTCAAGGTCACGCCACCTATTTCCTTTACTGGAAGCATGTAGATGTTGCCTAGGACCAATAGACACGTGATCCTTGTGAGATTTCATAATGAAAATGTCAGTTAGTAAAGAAGCACTTTCTCCTTACTACATTCTTCAGATGTGTATATAGATGAAAGATTCAAATATTTCATTGGCACCACATATTTTTAGCTATCCCAATTACTAAGTGTATAGAATAACAGAACTGGTAAATGGTCTAGAGCATAAGTCTTGTGAGGAGTGGCAGAGGGAGCTGGGATTGTTTAATCTAGAGAAAAGGAGAATCAGAAGAGATCTTACTGCTCTCTACAGCTGCCTGAGATTATGGCAAGGTGGGTGTTGATCTCTTCTCCCAGTTAACAAGTGTCAGGATAAGAGGAAATGGCCTCAAGGTTTGTCAGGGGAGTTTGAGATTGGAAAAATTTTTAGATTAGGAAAAATTTATTCACTGGAAGAGTTATCAAGCATTGCAACAGGCTGCCCAGGAAGTGACTGAGTCACCATCCCTGAAGGTATTTAAAAGACGTATAGGTGTGGTGCTTAATGATGTGCTTTAGTGATATTTAAACTTCTATATAAGTATCTTTTAAATTATAATGAAATAATTTTAACTCCATCAGTAAGTAACTCAGAAAAATAGTCAACTGTAAGTACTGAAGTTAGGGGGTGTTTTTTTCTCTTATCTGGTTGACGGCCCAGCTGAGAATTCTGTGAGTTCTGGCAGTCAGTAGAAGGAAGTTGCTTTCTAGAAAAAGAACTGCAGGTGCTGGTGAACACCAAGTGGAACATGAGCCAACAATATGCCCTTGTGGCAAAGAAGGCTTATCCTGGGCTACTTTAGAAAGAGCACTGCCAGCAGGTTGATGGAGGTGATCCTTCACTCTACACTGAGGCCACAGCTCCAGTGCTGTGTCCAAGTCTGTCCTTCCCAGTACAAGAGAAGTATGGAGCTACTGGGATAAAATCAAGCAGAGGGCAATGAAGACAGTTAAGAGACTGGAGAATCTCTCCTATGAGGAAAGGCTGGGAAGAGAAAGTTCAGGAAGGAAGTCAGCAGTGTGTAAAAATATCTGAATGGAGGATACAGAGAATATGGATCCAGGCTCTTAGTAGCATCCAGTGACAGACCAAGAGTCAATGGGCACAAGCTGGAACACAGGAGGCTTTGTCTGAACATCAGGAAACACTTCTTTACTGTGCAGTTGACTGAACACTGGCACAGGTTACCCAGAGAGGTGGTAGAATCTCCATCCTTGGAGATATTCAAAAGCTGTCTGGACACTGTCCTGGACAGACTTCTCTTGGTGTCTTTTCAGGGGATTGGACAATACAGAGGTCCCTTCCAACTCGTCCCTTCCAACTCACCCCTTCTGTGATCTGATTATAAGTGCTCTGAATCATTAATGCTGGTGCTTGGTAATTCTTGGAACACTGGCAAAATTCTATGTAATAGAAGAAAAATTATGCTATGACAATATTAAAAACACCTATTAGAAAATATCAGTCTTGGCCAAGATACTAGAATGGCTGGAAAAGAGTTGAAAAGTGAGGAATTAAATATGATAGTGAAATAACAGCTAAGCATTATGGGTGCAAGCAGTTGTTATTTTCATTAACTTAATTGTTTAATGGCATTATATTTTGGGATGCAAATACATACACTCCACTCTAAAAAAAATTGATGTAACAAATTGCTTTATGACATTTTAATAATAGTTAGAAACCCAAACAACTTTGACAGAATTTAAATTACAGTTATAGAACCTTTATGTTTAAGCCGGGACACATCAGTAGCATTTATAATTAATGTATCCAGGTTTTCATCCCTCAATCTGAACAAAAAAAAGCCCATATAAAACAACTAATAAGATATACAGAGATATGTGAGATTGGAGAGCTGGACACTACTTAATAGGAGAGATTACTGACAAATGTCATACCGGGTTACTAGGTAAACAGTCCGTAAGTCAGGGGAAAAAGTAAACAATCAAATCAACAACCCATACTCAGCAAGAAAGTATGGGACCTTTTGTTGACAAGACAGGAGACTGTATGTTATCTGTTAAGAATACTCTGTCCTGCGCTGTATGTTTCACAGTATGTATGTTTCACAATGTGAAACTGTCCCAGACCAATAAGAAAACAATCCCTGTAACAGCCTGGAGCTCCAGGCTGTGTAGGTTAAAACATTACTACTTTTCGTATTGATGCTAATGCCACTGGGATCATGTGTGTGGTCTAATAGCTAGAAGAATAGAAGAGGAATCACAGAAGATTTAGAGAAAATAAATCACAAGGATAACTAAGATGTGGAAAATGTTTCTTACAATGGAGAACTTTCAACTGCTACCAAGAAAGGGATGAACTCTCTGCTTTACATGGGGTGAAAAAATGTCATCATGTCTCTGAGATAACTGTATCTTTCAATCCAGTAAAGTCTAGTTGAATGCTGGGACTTGCTTAAATACAGCATCAACTACATTTAATTAGGTTTTATGTTTCTCTAATTCTCCAGTCCATTCTCTCAAGAAAAAAACTGCTTCTTAAGACCTCCCAGTGGCTGATGACTCACATAGCAAAAGAACTTTGTGCAGCAGAAACATAATATATGCAGATAGCTTTTTCAGTTATCTCAGAGAGCCCCTTTGGCTCATCTTACTAATTCAATGCACATATTACAGACTGCACGCTTTGAATTACAACTTTCTTTTCCCCTTCAGAATGAAAATATTCCTAATTATACAGTGAAAGTCCTGACATTTATTATCTCTAAACTGTTCATAGCTTTAAACTTCAGCAACCTCTCATGAATTTGCCTCAAACTGCTACTTACCTGCATTTTTTTTGTTTCTGTTTCAATTGTTGTAGCAATGCTCAGGTCATGACTTCAGGGAGAAAATAGTCATGAGGATTTGCTGAATGCTAATAAGATGATTCCTTAGACAGTAAATTTCTTTAGTATAACAAATGTGGAAGAAGATGCAGATAATAAAGAACAGTATTGCAGCAGAACCATGCAAGTTTATGACTTTTGCAATGTTCTTTGAAGCATCAGGCATTCAAACTGTAGATGACACAAGCACAGTAAGAAGCTCTTTTGAGCAGAAAACAGAGAATAGCCCCATCAACAATGCTACAGTAATCCAGCATTATACCTTTGAGGTTAACAAAAGAAAGAATAACAAAGATTAAACAATTAGCTAAAATCTGTGTAAAATAACATTAATGAAGCAAATATGCTGATTTAAAGTTGTTCAGCTAAATCCACCTAATATCAAGGATCTCAGTAAGAATTAGATTCCTGATTTAGCCTTTGGCTATATATCTAAGTAAAGCCAGAAATAAAGGTAAAAAGTCAACAACCTGTCTCAAAAACTCAGTGTAAATTTGGTCATCATTTAAGAAAGTCAAGTAAGATCTTTTAAAGCAAATTATTTAGCCTAGGAATCCGGCAACTATAACCACACAAAAGAGATAATCCAAATGTTTGAATCCATAGTCAGTAAACAAAAAGCTCTAATTCCCAACTGCAACCTCTCTTGATTAATGTTCTTTAACAAAACCAGACACTGTTGTGACAGTTCCTCCAAATTCTTGCCATTTTGTCATCTCATTTGCTTCCTTCAGCATCCATCATGCGTGGCTGGGTCTGACAGACAGGCTGGTGATAAATCCACAAACTTAATATGTCATCAGGGAAGTGGTTGAGTCACTGTCTCTGGAGGCATTTAAAAGATATATAGATGTGGCACAAAGGGACATGGTCTAGTGGTGGACTTGGCAGTGTTAGGTTTATAATTTCACTTAATGATCTTAAAGATCTTTTCCAGCATAAAGGATTCTATCATCTTTAAAAATTTGTACTTATCTACCTCAATGCAAATTGAAGTAGATGACAATATTCTTATTGAATAGTACTTCTAAAATTTGCCTACCATAGATATGAGAATGTAGGTTATTGTAAATTTTCAAGTTACTATAGAAAATGTATCAGTATGCATTCTTACTTAAAATATGTCTGTGTGCTATCATCTTGTAAACAGAAATATGTCATTTGCATGTGTCTTGAGCTGTGAATGCATCTAATTTCTTCTTACCACTACTGTGTATCACAGACAACTTCTAAGCTCATAAAGATCAACAAATCAGTGTCAGTCCTTCATGTCAAGTTGTATTTGTAGGGTAATCATGAGTTTATTTTCTATGCAGATACTAAAACACTGATTAGTAACAGTCTCTTGGAAGGGACGTGTACTCTCACTCTCCATAGGATGTCAGCTATTGATCTCAGAATACTGGGTTTTGTTGTCCTCCTCACCTAAAGCCACGTGTGTGGCTGGCCATGAAGCCCATTCATTCAGGCTACATCCCAGGGACTGATTTCCTGACCTGGCCTCATCCTGACGCTGTCAACACCCTGAGCCTGTCTCTGACCCTGACTGCCTTCCCCAGACCCAAGCCTTGCCCTCATCCATGAGCTGATAGCCCAGCCAGGCTGTCCTGCCTGTCCCCAGCCTGCCCTGCTCTCTGCCTGGAATAGTGGGACAGGCTCTGGCTGGCCACGCCCTGCCCTGCCCTGCCCTGCCCTGCCGACCCAGGAAGCTCCTGCAGCTCCCAGTTCTCTGGGATGGCAGGGAGCGGCCAGCATACATGTGCCTGGAAATCACAAAACGACCATCCCTCAAAACCCTCTCTGTGAATCAGATCTGAGGTGGAAGTAAAAGCTAAAATCAAAGTCTGGCTTTTGTTTTGTTTGGTTTGTAGTTTTTTATGTGACATGCAGCTGCATGTTGTCATCCTCATTTTTTCTTCGTGTCCTTAGCTATAGAGTCATGTAAAGGAAGATATTCATGGAGTATGCACTCACTGGGAAATCTTATCAGCATTAGAAAAAGTCTGTATCTTGGAAACTCGGTATTTATAACTCTTATCTGGAAACTGGGCAAAAAAGTGCTGTATCATTTTATTCTAAATTATGGTACTGCTCTAGCTAGATTTACTTTAACCCTTCTATGAGATACGTGGTTTTGGAAAACCAAAGAAGAA